>NC_090445.1:790471004-791775541 GCF_031143425.1 Pleurodeles waltl
TTTGTGGGTAGGCCTAGCACTCACGAAAGGAAATGTCCCAAAACACACCGTGGACACATCCCATTTTTTTACAGAAAACAGAGGTGTTTTTTGCCAAGTGCCTACCTGTAGATTTTGGCTCCTAGCTCAGCTGGCACCTAGGGAAACCTACCAAACCTGTGCAGTTTTTTAAAACTAGAGACCTAGGGGAATCCAAGATGGGGTGACTTGTGAGGCTCTGACCAGGTTCTGTTACCCAGAATCCTTTGCAAATCTCAAAATGTGGCTAAAAAAACACATTTTCCTCACATTTCGGTAACAGAAAGTTCTGGAATTTGAGAGGAGCCACAAATTTCCTTCCACCCAGCGTTCCCCCAAGTCTCCCGATAAAAATGATACCTCACTTGTGTGGGTAGGCCTAGCGTCCGCGACAGGAAATTGCCCCAAAACACAACATGGACACATCCCATTTTTTTAAAGAAAACAGAGGTGTTTTTTGCAAAGTGCCTACCTGTAGATTTTGGACTCTAGCTCAGCCGGCACCTAGGGAAACCTACCAAACCTGTGCAGTTTTGAAAACTAGAGACCTAGGGGAATTCAAGATGGGGTGACTTGTGGGGTTCTGACCAGGTTCTGTTACCCAGAATCCTTTGCAAACCTCAAAATTTGGCTAAAAAAAACACATTTTCCTCATATTTCGGTGAGAGAAAGTTCTGGAATCTGAGAGGAGCCATAAATTTCCTTCCACCCAGCGTTCCCCCCAAGTCTCCCGATAAAAATGGTACCTCACTTGTGTGGGTAGGCCTAGCGCCCACAAATGGAAATGGCCCAAAACACACCGTGGACACATCCCATTTTTTTACAGAAAACAGAGGTGTTTTTTGCAAAGTGCCTACCTGTAGATTTTGGCCCCTAGCTCAGCCGGCACCTATGGAAACCTACCAAACCTGTGCAGTTTTAAAAACTAGAGACCTAGGGGAATCCAAGATGGGGTGACTTGTGGGGCTCTGACCAGGTTTTGTTACCCAGAATCCTTTGCAAACCTCAAAATGTGGCTAAAAAAACACATTTTCCTCACATTTCGGTGACAGAAAGTTCTGGAATTTGAGAGGAGCCACAAATTTCCTTCCACCCAGCGTTCCCCCAAGTCTCCCGATAAAAATGATACCTCACTTGTGTGGGTAGGCCTAGCGTCCGTGACAGGAAATGCCCCAAAACACAACGTGGACACATCCTATTTTTTTACAGAAAACAGAGGTGTTTTTTGCAAAGTGCCTACCTGTAGATTTTGGCCCCTAGCTCAGCCGGCACCTAGGGAAACCTACCAAACCTGTGCAGTTTTAAAAACTAGAGACCTAGTGGAATCCAAGATAGAGTGACTTGTGGGGCTCTGACCAGGTTCATTTACCCAGAATTCTTTGCAAACCTCAAAATTTGGCTACAAAAACACATTTTCCTCACATTTTGGTGACAGAAAGTTCTGGAATATGAGAGGAGCCACAAATGTCCTTCCACCCATCGTTCCCCAAGTCTCCCGATAAAAATGGTACCTCACTTGTGTGGGTAGGCCTAGCGCCCACGAAAGGAAATGGCCCAAAACATACCGTGGACACATCCCATTTTTTTACAGAAAACAGAGGTGTTTTTTTGCAAAGTGCCTACCTGTAGATTTTGGCCCCTAGCTCAGCCGGCACCTAGGGAAACCTACCAAACCTGTGCAGTTTTAAAAACTAGAGACCTAGGGGAATCCAAGATGGGGTGACTTGTGGGGCTCTGACCAGGTTCTGTTACCCAGAATCCTTTGCAAACCTCAAAATTTGGCTACAATTGACACATTTTCCTCATATTTCGGTGACAGAAAGTTCTGGAATCGGAGAGGAGCCATAAATTTCCTTCCACCCAGCGTTCCCCCAAGTCTCCCGATAAAAATGGTACCTCACTTTTGTGGGTAGGCCTAGCACCCACGAAAGGAAATGTCCCAAAACACACTGTGGACACATCCCATTTTTTTACAGAAAACAGAGGTGTTTTTTGCCAAGTGCCTACCTGTAGATTTTGGCCCCTAGCTCAGCTGGCACCTAGGGAAACCTACCAAACCTGTGCAGTTTTGAAAACTAGAGACCTAGGGGAATCCAAGATGGGGTGACTTGTGAGGCTCTGACCAGGTTCTGTTACCCAGAATCCTTTGCAAACCTCAAAATGTGGCTAAAAAAACACATTTTCCTCACATTTCGGTGACAGAAAGTTGTGGAATCTGAGAGGAGCCACAAATTTCCTTCCACCCAGCGTTCCCCCAAGTCTACCGATAAAAATGATACCTCACTTGTGTGGGTAGGCCTAGCGCCCACAAAAGGAAATGGCCCAAAACACAACGTGGACACATCCCATTTTTTTTACAGAAAACAGAGGTGTTTTTGCCAAGTGCCTACCTGTAGAGTTTGGCCCCTAGCTCAGCTGGCACCTAGGGAAACCTACCAAATCTGTGCAGTTTTTAAAACTAGAGACCTAGGGGAATCCAAGATGGGGTGACTTGTGGGGCTCTGACCAGGTTTTGTTACCCAGAATCCTTTGCAAACCTCAAAATGTGGCTAAAAAAACACATTTTCCTCACATTTCGGTGACAGAAAGTTCTGGAATTTGAGAGGAGCCACAAATTTCCTTCCACCCAGCGTTCCCCCAAGTCTCCCGATAAAAATGATACCTCACTTGTGTGGGGTAGGCCTAGCGCCCGCGACAGGAAATGCCCCAAAACACAACGTGGACACATCCTATTTTTTTACAGAAAACAGAGGTGTTTTTTGCAAAGTGCCTACCTGTAGATTTTTGGCCCCTAGCTCAGCCGGCACCTAGGGAAACCTACCAAACCTGTGCAGTTTTAAAAACTAGAGACCTAGTGGAATCCAAGATAGAGTGACTTGTGGGGCTCTGACCAGGTTCTGTTACCCAGAATTCTTTGCAAACCTCAAAATTTGGCTACAAAAACACATTTTCCTCACATTTTGGTGACAGAAAGTTCTGGAATATGAGAGGAGCCACAAATGTCCTTCCACCCATCGTTCCCCCCAAGTCTCCCGATAAAAATGGTACCTCACTTGTGTGGGTAGGGCCTAGCGCCCACGAAAGGAAATGGCCCAAAACATACCATGGACACATCCCATTTTTTTACAGAAAACAGAGGTGTTTTTTGCAAAGTGCCTACCTGTAGATTTTGGCCCCTAGCTCAGCCGGCACCTAGGGAAACCTACCAAACCTGTGCAGTTTTAAAAACTAGAGACCTAGGGGAATCCAAGATAGAGTGACTTGTGGGGCTCTGACCAGGTTCTGTTACCCAGAATTATTTGTAAACCTCAAAATTTGGCTACAAAAACACATTTTCCTCACATTTTGGTGACAGAAAGTTCTGGAATATGAGAGGAGCCAGAAATGTCCTTCCACCCATCGTTCCCCCAAGTCTCCCGATAAAAATGGTACCTCACTTGTGTGGGTAGGCCTAGCGCCCACGAAAGGAAATGGCACAAAACACTCCGTGGACACATCCCATTTTTTTTACAGAAAACCGAGGTGTTTTTTGCCAAGTGCCTACCTGTAGATTTTGGCCCCTAGCTCAGCTGGCACCTAGGGAAACCTACCAAACCTGTGCATTTCTGTGCATTTTTTAAACCTAGAAACCTAGGGGAATCCAAGATGGGGTGACTTGTGGGGCTCTGACCAGTTTCTGTTACCCAGAATCCTTTGCAAACCTCAAAATGTGGATAAAAAAACACATTTTCCTCACATTTATGTGACAGAAAGTTCTGGAATCTGAGAGAAGCCACAAATTTACCTCCACCCAGCGTTCCCCCAAGTCTCCCGATAAAAATGATACCTCACTTGTGTGGGTAGGCCTAGCGCCCGCAACAGGAAATGCCCCAAAACGCAACGTGGACACATCACATTTTTTTAAAGAAAACAGAGGTGTTTTTTGCAAAGTGCCTACCTGTAGATTTTGGCCTCTAGCTCAGCCGGCACCTAGGGAAACCTACCAAACCTGTGCAATTTTGAAAACTAGAGATCTAGGGGAATCCAAGATGGGGTGACTTGTGGGGCTCTGACCAGGTTCTGTTACCCAGAATCCTTTGCAAACCTCAAAATTTGGCTAAAAATGACACATTTTCCTCATGTTTCGGTGACAGAAAGTTCTGGAATCGGAGAGGAGCCATAAATTTCCTTGCACCCAGCGTTCCCCCAAGTCTCCCGATAAAAATTATACCTCACGTGTGTTGGTAGGCCTAGCGCCCGCGAGAGGAAATGCCCCAAAACACAACGTGGACACATCCCATTCTTTTACAGAAAACAGAGGTGTTTGTTGCAAAGTGCCTACCTGTAGATTTTGGCCCCTAGCTCAGCCGGCACCTAGGGAAACCTACCAAACCTGTGCAGTTTTGAAACCTAGAGACCTAGGGGAATCCAAGATGGGGTGACTTGTGGGGCTCTGACCAGGTTTTGTTACCCAGAATCCTTTGCAAACCTCAAAATGTGGCTAAAAAAACACATTTTCCTCACATTTTGGTGACAGAAAGTTCTGGAATCTGAGAGGAGCCACAAATTTCCTTCCACCCAGCGTTCCCCCAAGTCTCCCGATAAAAATGGTACCTCACTTTTGTGGGTAGGCCTAGCACCCACGAAAGGAAATGTCCCAAAACACACCGTGGACACATCCCATTTTTTTACAGAAAACAGAGGTGTTTTTTGCCAAGTGCCTACCTGTAGATTTTGGCCCCTAGCTCAGCTGGCACCTAGGGAAACCTACCAAACCTGTGCATTTTTTAAAACTAGAGACCTAGGGGAATCCAAGATGGGGTGACTTGTGAGGCTCTGACCAGGTTCTGTTACCCAGAATCCTTTGCAAACCTCAAAATGTGGCTAAAAAAACACATTTTCCTCTCATTTCGGTGACAGAAAGTTCTGGAATCTGAGAGGAGCCACAAATTTCCTTCCACCCAGCGTTCCCCCAAGTCTACCGATAAAAATGATACCTCACTTGTGTGGGTAGGCCTAGCGCCCACGAAAGGAAATGGCCCAAAACACAACGTGGACACATCCCATTTTTTTTACAGAAAACAGAGGTGTTTTTGCCAAGTGCCTACCTGTAGAGTTTGGCCCCTAGCTCAGCTGGCACCTAGGGAAACCTACCAAATCTGTGCAGTTTTTTAAAACTAGAGACCTAGGGGAATCCAAGATGGGGTGACTTGTGGGGCTCTGACCAGGTTTTGTTACCCAGAATCCTTTGCAAACCTCAAAATGTGGCTAAAAAAACACATTTTCCTCACATTTCGGTGACAGAAAGTTCTGGAATTTGAGAGGAGCCACAAATTTCCTTCCACCCAGCGTTCCCCAAGTCTCCCGATAAAAATGATACCTCACTTGTGTGGGTAGGCCTAGCACCCACGAAAGGAAAAGCCCCAAAACACAACGTGGACACATCCCATTTTTTTACAGAAAACAGAGGTGTTTTTTGCAAAGTGCCTACATGTAGATTTTGGCCCCTACCTCAGCCGGCACCCAGGGAAACCTACCAAACCTGTGCAGTTTTGAAAACTAGAGACCCAGGGGAATCCAAGATGGAGTGACTTGTGAGGCTCTGACCAGGTTCTGTTACCCAGAATCCTTTGCAAACCTCACAATTTGGCTAAAAAAACACATTTTCTTCACATTTCGGTGACAGAAAGTTCTGGAATCTGAGAGGAGCCACAAATGTCCTTCCACCCAGCGTTCCCCCAAGTCTCCCGATGAAAATGGTACCTCACTTGTGTGGGTAGGCCTAGCGCCCACGAAAGGAAATGGCCCAAAACACAACGTGGACACATCCCATTTTTTACAGAAAACAGAGGTGTTTTTTGCCAAGTGCCTACCTGTAGATTTTGGCCCCTAGCTCAGCTGGCACCTAGAGAAACCTACCAAACCTGTGCAGTTTTGAAAACTAGAGACCTAGGGGAATCCAAGATGGGGTGACTTGTGGGGCTCGGACCAGGTTCTCTTACCCATAATCCTTTGCAAACCTCAAAATTTGGCTTAAAAAACACATTTTCCTCACATTTTGGTGACAGAAAGTTCTGGAATCTGAGAGGAGCCACAAATTTCCTTCCACCCAGCGTTCCCCCAAGTCTCCCGATAAAAATGGTACCTCACTTTTGTGGGTAGGCCTAGCACCCACGAAAGGAAATGTCCCAAAACACAACATGGACACATCACATTTTTTTTAAAGAAAACAGAGGTGTTTTTTGCAAAGTGCCTACCTGTAGATTTTGGCCTCTAGCTCAGCCGGCACATAGGGAAACCTACCAAATCTGTGCATTTTTGAAAACTAGAGACCTAGGGGAATCCAAGATGGGTTGACTTGTGGGGCTCTGACCAGGTTTTGTTACCCAGAATCCTTTGCAAACCTCAAAATGTGGCTAAAAAAACACATTTTCCTCACATTTCGGTGACAGAAAGTTCTGGAATTTGAGAGGAGCCACAAATTTCCTTCCACCCAGCGTTCCCCCAAGTCTCCCGATAAAAATGATACCTCACTTGTGTGGGTATTCCTAGCGCCCGCAACAGGAAATGCCCCAAAACGCAACGTGGACACATCACATTTTTTTAAAGAAAACAGAAGTGTTTTTTGCAAAGTGCCTACCTGTAGATTTTGGCCCCTAGCTCAGCTGGCACCTAGGGAAACCTACCAAACCTGTGCAGTTTTGAAAACTAGAGACCCAGGGGAATCCAAGATGGAGTGACTTGTGGGGCTCTGACCAAGTTCTGTTACCCAGAATCCTTTGCAAACCTCAAAATTTGGGTAAAAAAACACATTTTCCTCACATTTCGGTGACAGAAAGTTCTGGAATCTGAGAGGAGCCACAAATGTCCTTCCACCCAGCGTTCCCCCAAGTCTCCCGATAAAAATGGTACCTCACTTGTGTGGGTAGGCCTAGCGCCCACGAAAGGAAATGGCCCAAAACACAACGTGGATACATCCCATTTTTTACAGAAAACAGAGGTGTTTTTTGCCAAGTGCCTACCTGTAGATTTTGGCCCCTAGCTCAGCCGGCACCTAGGGAAACCTACCAAACCTGTGCAGTTTTGAAAACTAGAGACCTAGGGGAATCCAAGATGGGGTGACTTTTGGGCTCTGACCAGGTTCTCTTACCCAGAATCCTTTGCAAACCTCAAAATTTTGCTAAAAAAACACATTTTCCTCACATTTTGGTGACAGAAAGTTCTGGAATCTGAGAGGAGTCACAAATTTCCTTTAACCCAGCGTTCCCCCAAGTCTCCCGATAAAAATGGTACCTCACTTTTGTGGGTAGGCCTAGCACTCACGAAAGGAAATGTCCCAAAACACACCGTGGACACATCCCATTTTTTTACAGAAAACAGAGGTGTTTTTGCCAAGTGCCTACCTGTAGATTTTGGCTCCTAGCTCAGCTGGCACCTAGGGAAACCTACCAAACCTGTGCAGTTTTTTTAAAACTAGAGACCTAGGGGAATCCAAGATGGGGTGACTTGTGAGGCTCTGACCAGGTTCTGTTACCCAGAATCCTTTGCAAATCTCAAAATGTGGCTAAAAAAACACATTTTCCTCACATTTCGGTAACAGAAAGTTCTGGAATTTGAGAGGAGCCACAAATTTCCTTCCACCCAGCGTTCCCCCAAGTCTCCCGATAAAAATGATACCTCACTTGTGTGGGTAGGCCTAGCGTCCGCGACAGGAAATGCCCCAAAACACAACATGGACACATCCCATTTTTTAAAGAAAACAGAGGTGTTTTTTGCAAAGTGCCTACCTGTAGATTTTGGACTCTAGCTCAGCCGGCACCTAGGGAAACCTACCAAACCTGTGCAGTTTTGAAAACTAGAGACCTAGGGGAATTCAAGATGGGGTGACTTGTGGGGTTCTGACCAGGTTCTGTTACCCAGAATCCTTTGCAAACCTCAAAATTTGGCTAAAAAAAACACATTTTCCTCATATTTCGGTGAGAGAAAGTTCTGGAATCTGAGAGGAGCCATAAATTTCCTTCCACCCAGCGTTCCCCCAAGTCTCCCGATAAAAATGGTACCTCACTTGTGTGGGTAGGCCTAGCGCCCACAAATGGAAATGGCCCAAAACACACCGTGGACACATCCCATTTTTTTACAGAAAACAGAGGTGTTTTTTGCAAAGTGCCTACCTGTAGATTTTGGCCCCTAGCTCAGCCGGCACCTATGGAAACCTACCAAACCTGTGCAGTTTTAAAAACTAGAGACCTAGGGGAATCCAAGATGGGGTGACTTGTGGGGCTCTGACCAGGTTTTGTTACCCAGAATCCTTTGCAAACCTCAAAATGTGGCTAAAAAACACATTTTCCTCACATTTCGGTGACAGAAAGTTCTGGAATTTGAGAGGAGCCACAAATTTCCTTCCACCCAGCGTTCCCCCAAGTCTCCCGATAAAAATGATACCTCACTTGTGTGGGTAGGCCTAGCGTCCGTGACAGGAAATGCCCCAAAACACAACGTGGACACATCCTATTTTTTTACAGAAAACAGAGGTGTTTTTTGCAAAGTGCCTACCTGTAGATTTTGGCCCCTAGCTCAGCCGGCACCTAGGGAAACCTACCAAACCTGTGCAGTTTTAAAAACTAGAGACCTAGTGGAATCCAAGATAGAGTGACTTGTGGGGCTCTGACCAGGTTCATTTACCCAGAATTCTTTGCAAACCTCAAATTTGGCTACAAAAACACATTTTCCTCACATTTTGGTGACAGAAAGTTCTGGAATATGAGAGGAGCCACAAATGTCCTTCCACCCATCGTTCCCCAAGTCTCCCGATAAAAATGGTACCTCACTTGTGTGGGTAGGCCTAGCGCCCACGAAAGGAAATGGCCCAAAACATACCGTGGACACATCCCATTTTTTTACAGAAAACAGAGGTGTTTTTTGCAAAGTGCCTACCTGTAGATTTTGGCCCCTAGCTCAGCCGGCACCTAGGGAAACCTACCAAACCTGTGCAGTTTTAAAAACTAGAGACCTAGGGAATCCAAGATGGGGTGACTTGTGGGGCTCTGACCAGGTTCTGTTACCCAGAATCCTTTGCAAACCTCAAAATTTGGCTACAATTGACACATTTTCCTCATATTTCGGTGACAGAAAGTTCTGGAATCGGAGAGGAGCCATAAATTTCCTTCCACCCAGCGTTCCCCCAAGTCTCCCGATAAAAATGGTACCTCACTTTTGTGGGTAGGCCTAGCACCCACGAAAGGAAATGTCCCAAAACACACTGTGGACACATCCCATTTTTTTACAGAAAACAGAGGTGTTTTTTGCCAAGTGCCTACCTGTAGATTTTGGCCCCTAGCTCAGCTGGCACCTAGGGAAACCTACCAAACCTGTGCAGTTTTGAAAACTAGAGACCTAGGGGAATCCAAGATGGGGTGACTTGTGAGGCTCTGACCAGGTTCTGTTACCCAGAATCCTTTGCAAACCTCAAAATGTGGCTAAAAAAACACATTTTCCTCACATTTCGGTGACAGAAAGTTGTGGAATCTGAGAGGAGCCACAAATTTCCTTCCACCCAGCGTTCCCCCAAGTCTACCGATAAAAATGATACCTCACTTGTGTGGGTAGGCCTAGCGCCCACAAAAGGAAATGGCCCAAAACACAACGTGGACACATCCCATTTTTTTTACAGAAAACAGAGGTGTTTTTGCCAAGTGCCTACCTGTAGAGTTTGGCCCCTAGCTCAGCTGGCACCTAGGGAAACCTACCAAATCTGTGCAGTTTTTAAAACTAGAGACCTAGGGGAATCCAAGATGGGGTGACTTGTGGGGCTCTGACCAGGTTTTGTTACCCAGAATCCTTTGCAAACCTCAAAATGTGGCTAAAAAAACACATTTTCCTCACATTTCGGTGACAGAAAGTTCTGGAATTTGAGAGGAGCCACAAATTTCCTTCCACCCAGCGTTCCCCCAAGTCTCCCGATAAAAATGATACCTCACTTGTGTGGGTAGGCCTAGCGCCCGCGACAGGAAATGCCCCAAAACACAACGTGGACACATCCTATTTTTTTACAGAAAACAGAGGTGTTTTTTGCAAAGTGCCTACCTGTAGATTTTGGCCCCTAACTCAGCCGGCACCTAGGGAAACCTACCAAACCTGTGCAGTTTTAAAAACTAGAGACCTAGTGGAATCCAAGATAGAGTGACTTGTGGGGCTCTGACCAGGTTCTGTTACCCAGAATTCTTTGCAAACCTCAAAATTTGGCTACAAAAACACATTTTCCTCACATTTTGGTGACAGAAAGTTCTGGAATATGAGAGGAGCCACAAATGTCCTTCCACCCATCGTTCCCCCAAGTCTCCCGATAAAAATGGTACCTCACTTGTGTGGGTAGGCCTAGCGCCCACGAAAGGAAATGGCCCAAAACATACCATGGACACATCCCATTTTTTTACAGAAAACAGAGGTGTTTTTTGCAAAGTGCCTACCTGTAGATTTTGGCCCCTAGCTCAGCCGGCACCTAGGGAAACCTACCAAACCTGTGCAGTTTTAAAAACTAGAGACCTAGGGGAATCCAAGATAGAGTGACTTGTGGGGCTCTGACCAGGTTCTGTTACCCAGAATTATTTGTAAACCTCAAAATTTGGCTACAAAAACACATTTTCCTCACATTTTGGTGACAGAAAGTTCTGGAATATGAGAGGAGCCAGAAATGTCCTTCCACCCATCGTTCCCCCAAGTCTCCCAATAAAAATGGTACCTCACTTGTGTGGGTAGGCCTAGCGCCCACGAAAGGAAATGGCACAAAACACTCCGTGGACACATCCCATTTTTTTTACAGAAAACCGAGGTGTTTTTTGCCAAGTGCCTACCTGTAGATTTTGGCCCCTAGCTCAGCTGGCACCTAGGGAAACCTACCAAACCTGTGCATTTTTTAAACCTAGAAACCTAGGGGAATCCAAGATGGGGTGACTTGTGGGGCTCTGACCAGTTTCTGTTACCCAGAATCCTTTGCAAACCTCAAAATGTGGATAAAAAAACACATTTTCCTCACATTTATGTGACAGAAAGTTCTGGAATCTGAGAGGAGCCACAAATTTACCTCCACCCAGCGTTCCCCCAAGTCTCCCGATAAAAATGATACCTCACTTGTGTGGGTAGGCCTAGCGCCCGCAACAGGAAATGCCCCAAAACGCAACGTGGACACATCACATTTTTTTAAAGAAAACAGAGGTGTTTTTTGCAAAGTGCCTACCTGTAGATTTTGGCCTCTAGCTCAGCCGGCACCTAGGGAAACCTACCAAACCTGTGCAATTTTGAAAACTAGAGATCTAGGGGAATCCAAGATGGGGTGACTTGTGGGGCTCTGACCAGGTTCTGTTACCCAGAATCCTTTGCAAACCTCAAAATTTGGCTAAAAATGACACTTTTTCCTCATGTTTCGGTGACAGAAAGTTCTGGAATCGGAGAGGAGCCATAAATTTCCTTGCACCCAGCGTTCCCCCAAGTCTCCCGATAAAAATGATACCTCACGTGTGTTGGTAGGCCTAGCGCCCGCGACAGGAAATGCCCCAAAACACAACGTGGACACATCCTATTTTTTTACAGAAAACAGAGGTGTTTTTTGCAAAGTGCCTACCTGTAGATTTTGGCCCCTAGCTCAGCCGGCACCTAGGGAAACCTACCAAACCTGTGCAGTTTTAAAAACTAGAGACCTAGTGGAATCCAAGATAGAGTGACTTGTGGGGCTCTGACCAGGTTCTGTTACCCAGAATTCTTTGCAAACCTCAAAATTTGGCTACAAAAACACATTTTCCTCACATTTTGGTGACAGAAAGTTCTGGAATATGAGAGGAGCCACAAATGTCCTTCCACCCATCGTTCCCCCAAGTCTCCCGATAAAAATGGTACCTCACTTGTGTGGGTAGGCCTAGCGCCCACGAAAGGAAATGGCCCAAAACATACCATGGACACATCCCATTTTTTTACAGAAAACAGAGGTGTTTTTTGCAAAGTGCCTACCTGTAGATTTTGGCCCCTAGCTCAGCCGGCACCTAGGGAAACCTACCAAACCTGTGCAGTTTTAAAAACTAGAGACCTAGGGGAATCCAAGATAGAGTGACTTGTGGGGCTCTGACCAGGTTCTGTTACCCAGAATTATTTGTAAACCTCAAAATTTGGCTACAAAAACACATTTTCCTCACATTTTGGTGACAGAAAGTTCTGGAATATGAGAGGAGCCAGAAATGTCCTTCCACCCATCGTTCCCCCAAGTCTCCCGATAAAAATGGTACCTCACTTGTGTGGGTAGGCCTAGCGCCCACGAAAGGAAATGGCACAAAACACTCCGTGGACACATCCCATTTTTTTTACAGAAAACCGAGGTGTTTTTTGCCAAGTGCCTACCTGTAGATTTTGGCCCCTAGCTCAGCTGGCACCTAGGGAAACCTACCAAACCTGTGCATTTTTTAAACCTAGAAACCTAGGGGAATCCAAGATGGGGTGACTTGTGGAGCTCTGACCAGTTTCTGTTACCCAGAATCCTTTGCAAACCTCAAAATGTGGATAAAAAAACACATTTTCCTCACATTTATGTGACAGAAAGTTCTGGAATCTGAGAGGAGCCACAAATTTACCTCCACCCAGCGTTCCCCCAAGTCTCCCGATAAAAATGATACCTCACTTGTGTGGGTAGGCCTAGCGCCCGCAACAGGAAATGCCCCAAAACGCAACGTGGACACATCACATTTTTTTAAAGAAAACAGAGGTGTTTTTTGCAAAGTGCCTACCTGTAGATTTTGGCCTCTAGCTCAGCCGGCACCTAGGGAAACCTACCAAACCTGTGCAATTTTGAAAACTAGAGATCTAGGGGAATCCAAGATGGGGTGACTTGTGGGGCTCTGACCACGTTCTGTTACCCAGAATCCTTTGCAAACCTCAAAATTTGGCTAAAAATGACACATTTTCCTCATGTTTCGGTGACAGAAAGTTCTGGAATCGGAGAGGAGCCATAAATTTCCATGCACCCAGCGTTCCCCCAAGTCTCCCGATAAAAATGATACCTCACGTGTGTTGGTAGGCCTAGCGCCCGCGAGAGGAAATGCCCCAAAACACAACGTGGACACATCCCATTCTTTTACAGAAAACAGAGGTGTTTGTTGCAAAGTGCCTACCTGTAGATTTTGGCCCCTAGCTCAGCCGGCACCTAGGGAAACCTACCAAACCTGTGCAGTTTTGAAACCTAGAGACCTAGGGGAATCCAAGATGGGGTGACTTGTGGGGCTCTGACCAGGTTTTGTTACCCAGAATCCTTTGCAAACCTCAAAATGTGGCTAAAAAAACACATTTTCCTCACATTTTGGTGACAGAAAGTTCTGGAATCTGAGAGGAGCCACAAATTTCCTTCCACCCAGCGTTCCCCCAAGTCTCCCGATAAAAATGGTACCTCACTTTTGTGGGTAGGCCTAGCACCCACGAAAGGAAATGTCCCAAAACACACCGTGGACACATCCCATTTTTTTACAGAAAACAGAGGTGTTTTTTGCCAAGTGCCTACCTGTAGATTTTGGCCCCTAGCTCAGCTGGCACCTAGGGAAACCTACCAAACCTGTGCATTTTTTAAAACTAGAGACCTAGGGGAATCCAAGATGGGGTGACTTGTGAGGCTCTGACCAGGTTCTGTTACCCAGAATCCTTTGCAAACCTCAAAATGTGGCTAAAAAAACACATTTTCCTCACATTTCGGTGACAGAAAGTTCTGGAATCTGAGAGGAGCCACAAATTTCCTTCCACCCAGCGTTCCCCCAAGTCTACCGATAAAAATGATACCTCACTTGTGTGGGTAGGCCTAGCGCCCACGAAAGGAAATGGCCCAAAACACAACGTGGACACATCCCATTTTTTTTACAGAAAACAGAGGTGTTTTTGCCAAGTGCCTACCTGTAGAGTTTGGCCCCTAGCTCAGCTGGCACCTAGGGAAACCTACCAAATCTGTGCAGTTTTTAAAACTAGAGACCTAGGGGAATCCAAGATGGGGTGACTTGTGGGGCTCTGACCAGGTTTTGTTACCCAGAATCCTTTGCAAACCTCAAAATGTGGCTAAAAAAAACACATTTTCCTCACATTTCGGTGACAGAAAGTTCTGGAATTTGAGAGGAGCCACAAATTTCCTTCCACCCAGCGTTCCCCCAAGTCTCCCGATAAAAATGATACCTCACTTGTGTGGGTAGGCCTAGCACCCACGAAAGGAAAAGCCCCAAAACACAACGTGGACACATCCCATTTTTTTACAGAAAACAGAGGTGTTTTTTGCAAAGTGCCTACATGTAGATTTTGGCCCCTACCTCAGCCGGCACCCAGGGAAACCTACCAAACCTGTGCAGTTTTGAAAACTAGAGACCCAGGGGAATCCAAGATGGAGTGACTTGTGAGGCTCTGACCAGGTTCTGTTACCCAGAATCCTTTGCAAACCTCACAATTTGGCTAAAAAAACACATTTTCTTCACATTTCGGTGACAGAAAGTTCTGGAATCTGAGAGGAGCCACAAATGTCCTTCCACCCAGCGTTCCCCCAAGTCTCCCGATGAAAATGGTACCTCACTTGTGTGGGTAGGCCTAGCGCCCACGAAAGGAAATGGCCCAAAACACAACGTGGACACATCCCATTTTTTACAGAAAACAGAGGTGTTTTTTGCCAAGTGCCTACCTGTAGATTTTGGCCCCTAGCTCAGCTGGCACCTAGAGAAACCTACCAAACCTGTGCAGTTTTGAAAACTAGAGACCTAGGGGAATCCAAGATGGGGTGACTTGTGGGGCTCGGACCAGGTTCTCTTACCCATAATCCTTTGCAAACCTCAAAATTTGGCTAAAAAAACACATTTTCCTCACATTTTGGTGACAGAAAGTTCTGGAATCTGAGAGGAGCCACAAATTTCCTTCCACCCAGCGTTCCCCCAAGTCTCCCGATAAAAATGGTACCTCACTTTTGTGGGTAGGCCTAGCACCCACGAAAGGAAATGTCCCAAAACACAACATGGACACATCACATTTTTTTAAAGAAAACAGAGGTGTTTTTTGCAAAGTGCCTACCTGTAGATTTTGGCCTCTAGCTCAGCCGGCACATAGGGAAACCTACCAAATCTGTGCATTTTTGAAAACTAGAGACCTAGGGGAATCCAAGATGGGTTGACTTGTGGGGCTCTGACCAGGTTTTGTTACCCAGAATCCTTTGCAAACCTCAAAATGTGGCTAAAAAAACACATTTTCCTCACATTTCGGTGACAGAAAGTTCTGGAATTTGAGAGGAGCCACAAATTTCCTTCCACCCAGCGTTCCCCCAAGTCTCCCGATAAAAATGATACCTCACTTGTGTGGGTATTCCTAGCGCCCGCAACAGGAAATGCCCCAAAACGCAACGTGGACACATCACATTTTTTTAAAGAAAACAGAGGTGTTTTTTGCAAAGTGCCTACCTGTAGATTTTGGCCCCTAGCTCAGCTGGCACCTAGGGAAACCTACCAAACCTGTGCAGTTTTGAAAACTAGAGACCCAGGGGAATCCAAGATGGAGTGACTTGTGGGGCTCTGACCAAGTTCTGTTACCCAGAATCCTTTGCAAACCTCAAAATTTGGGTAAAAAAACACATTTTCCTCACATTTCGGTGACAGAAAGTTCTGGAATCTGAGAGGAGCCACAAATGTCCTTCCACCCAGCGTTCCCCCAAGTCTCCCGATAAAAATGGTACCTCACTTGTGTGGGTAGGCCTAGCGCCCACGAAAGGAAATGGCCCAAAACACAACGTGGATACATCCCATTTTTTACAGAAAACAGAGGTGTTTTTTGCCAAGTGCCTACCTGTAGATTTTGGCCCCTAGCTCAGCCGGCACCTAGGGAAACCTACCAAACCTGTGCAGTTTTGAAAACTAGAGACCTAGGGGAATCCAAGATGGGGTGACTTTTGGGGCTCTGACCAGGTTCTCTTACCCAGAATCCTTTGCAAACCTCAAAATTTTGCTAAAAAAACACATTTTCCTCACATTTTGGTGACAGAAAGTTCTGGAATCTGAGAGGAGTCACAAATTTCCTTTAACCCAGCGTTCCCCCAAGTCTCCCGATAAAAATGGTACCTCACTTTTGTGGGTAGGCCTAGCACTCACGAAAGGAAATGTCCCAAAACACATCGTGGACACATCCCATTTTTTTACAGAAAACAGAGGTGTTTTTTGCCAAGTGCCTACCTGTAGATTTTGTCCCCTAGCTCAGCTGGCACCTAGGGAAACCTACCAAACCTGTGCAGTTTTTTAAAACTAGAGACCTAGGGGAATCCAAGATGGGGTGACTTGTGAGGCTCTGACCAGGTTCTGTTACCCAGAATCCTTTGCAAACCTCAAAATGTGGCTAAAAAAACACATTTTCCTCACATTTCGGTAACAGAAAGTTCTGGAATTTGAGAGGAGCCACAAATTTCCTTCCACCCAGCGTTCCCCCAAGTCTCCCGATAAAAATGATACCTCACTTGTGTGGGTAGGCCTAGCGTCCGCGACAGGAAATGCCCCAAAACACAACATGGACACATCCCATTTTTTTAAAGAAAACAGAGGTGTTTTTTGCAAAGTGCCTACCTGTAGATTTTGGACTCTAGCTCAGCCGGCACCTAGGGAAACCTACCAAACCTGTGCAGTTTTGAAAACTAGAGACCTAGGGGAATTCAAGATGGGGTGACTTGTGGGGTTCTGACCAGGTTCTGTTACCCAGAATCCTTTGCAAACCTCAAAATTTGGCTAAAAAAAACACATTTTCCTCATATTTCGGTGAGAGAAAGTTCTGGAATCTGAGAGGAGCCATAAATTTCCTTCCACCCAGCGTTCCCCCAAGTCTCCCGATAAAAATGGTACCTCACTTGTGTGGGTAGGCCTAGCGCCCACGAATGGAAATGGCCCAAAACACACCGTGGACACATCCCATTTTTTTACAGAAAACAGAGGTGTTTTTTGCAAAGTGCCTACCTGTAGATTTTGGCCCCTAGCTCAGCCGGCACCTATGGAAACCTACCAAACCTGTGCAGTTTTAAAAACTAGAGACCTAGGGGAATCCAAGATAGAGTGACTTGTGGGGCTCTGACCAGGTTCTGTTACCCAGAATTCTTTGCAAACCTCAAAATTTGGCTACAAAAACACATTTTCCTCACATTTTGGTGACAGAAAGTTCTGGAATATGAGAGGAGCCACAAATGTCCTTCCACCCATCGTTCCCCCAAGTCTCCCGATAAAAATGGTACCTCACTTGTGTGGGTAGGCCTAGCGCCCACGAAAGGAAATGGCCCAAAACACACCGTGGACACATCCCATTTTTTTTACAGAAAACAGAGGTGTTTTTTGCCAAGTGCCTACCTGTAGATTTTGGCCCCTAGCTCAGCTGGCACCTAGGGAAACCTACCAAACCTGTGCATTTTTTAAAACTAGAAACCTAGGGGAATCCAAGATGGGGTGACTTGTGGGGCTCTGACCAGTTTCTGTTACCCAGAATCCTTTGCAAACCTCAAAATGTGGATAAAAAAACACATTTTCCTCACATTTCGGTGACAGAAAGTTCTGGAATCTGAGAGGAGCCACAAATTTCCTTCCACCCAGCGTTCCCCCAAGTCTCCCGATAAAAATGATACCTCACTTGTGTGGGTGGGCCTAGCGCCCGCGACAGGAAATGCCCCAAAACGCAACGTGGACACATCACATTTTTTCAAAGAAAACAGAAATGTTTTTTGCAAAGTGCCTACCTGTAGATTTTGGCCTCTAGCTCAGCCGGCACCTAGGGAAGCCTACCAAACCTGTGCAGTTTTGAAAACTAGAGATCTAGGGGAATCCAAGATGGGGTGACTTGTGGGGCTCTGACCAGGTTCTGTTACCCAGAATCCTTTGCAAACCTCAAAATTTGGCTAAAAATGACACATTTTCCTCATATTTCGGTGATAGAAAGTTCTGGAATCTGAGAGGAGCCATAAATTTCCTTCCACCCAGCGTTCCCCCAAGTCTCCCGATAAAAATGGTACCTCACTTGTGTGGGTAGGCCTAGCGCCCACGAAAGGAAATATCCCAAAACACAACGTGGACACATCCCATTTTTTACAGAAAACAGAGGTGTTTTTTGCCAAGTGCCTACCTGTAGATTTTGGCCCCTAGCTCAGCTGGCACCTAGGGAAACCTACCAAACCTGTGCATTTTTTAAAACTAGAAACCTAGGGGAATCCAAGATGGGGTGACTTGTGGGGCTCTGACCAGGTTCTGTTACCCAGAATCCTTTGCAAACCTCAAAATGTGGATAAAAAAACACATTTTCCTCACATTTCGGTGACAGAATGTTCTGGAATCTGAGAGGAGCCACAAATTTCCTTCCACCCAGCGTTCCCCCAAGTCTCCCGATAAAAATGATACCTCACTTGTGTGGGTAGGCCTAGCGCCCGCGACAGGAAATGCCCCAAAACGCAACGTGGACACATCACATTTTTTCAAAGAAAACAGAAATGTTTTTTGCAAAGTGCCTACCTGTAGATTTTGGCCTCTAGCTCAGCCGGCACCTAGGGAAGCCTACCAAACCTGTGCAGTTTTGAAAACTAGAGATCTAGGGGAATCCAAGATGGGGTGACTTGTGGGGCTCTGACCAGGTTCTGTTACCCAGAATCCTTTGCAAACCTCAAAATTTGGCTAAAAATGACACATTTTCCTCATATTTCGGTGATAGAAAGTTCTGGAATCTGAGAGGAGCCATAAATTTCCTTCCACCCAGCGTTCCCCCAAGTCTCCCGATAAAAATGGTACCTCACTTGTGTGGGTAGGCCTAGCGCCCACGAAAGGAAATATCCCAAAACACAACGTGGACACATCCCATTTTTTACAGAAAACAGAGGTGTTTTTTGCCAAGTGCCTACCTGTAGATTTTGGCCCCTAGCTCAGCTGGCACCTAGGGAAACCTACCAAACCTGTGCATTTTTTAAAACTAGAAACCTAGGGGAATCCAAGATGGGGTGACTTGTGGGGCTCTGACCAGGTTCTGTTACCCAGAATCCTTTGCAAACCTCAAAATGTGGATAAAAAAACACATTTTCCTCACATTTCGGTGACAGAATGTTCTGGAATCTGAGAGGAGCCACAAATTTCCTTCCACCCAGCGTTCCCCCAAGTCTCCCGATAAAAATGATACCTCACTTGTGTGGGTAGGCCTAGCGCCCGCGACAGGAAATGACCCAAAACGCAACGTGGACACATCACATTTTTTTAAAGAAAACAGAGGTGTTTTTTGCAAAGTGCCTACCTGTAGATTGTGGCCTCTAGCTCAGCCGGCACCTAGGGAAGCCTACCAAACCTGTGCAGTTTTGAAAACTAGAGATCTAGGGGAATCCAAGATGGGGTGACTTGTGGGGCTCTGACCAGGTTCTGTTACCCAGAATCCTTTGCAAACCTCAAAATTTGGCTAAAAATGACACATTTTCCTCATATTTCGGTGACAGAAAGTTCTGGAATCTGAGAGGAGCCATAAATTTCCTTCCACCCAGCGTTCCCCCAAGTCTCCCGATAAAAATGGTACCTCACTTGTGTGGGTAGGCCTAGCGCCCACGAAAGGAAATGGCCCAAAACACAACGTGGACACATCCCATTTTTTACAGAAAACAGAGGTGTTTTTTGCCAAGTGCCTACCTGTAGATTTTGGCCCCTAGCTCAGCTGGCACCTAGGGAAACCTACCAAACCTGTGCAGTTTTTAAAACTAGAGACCTAGGGGAATCCAAGATGGGTTGACTTGTGGGGCTCTGACCAGGTTTTGTTACCCAGAATCCTTTGCAAACCTCAAAATGTGGCTAAAAAAACACATTTTCCTCACATTTCGGTGACAGAAAGTTCTGGAATTTGAGAGGAGCCACAAATTTCCTTCCACCCAGCGTTCCCCCAAGTCTCCCGATAAAAATGATACCTCACTTGTGTGGGTAGGCCTAGCGTCCGCGACAGGAAATGCCCCAAAACACAACGTGGACACATCCCATTTTTTTACAGAAAACAGAGGTGTTTTTTGCAAAGTGCCTACCTGTAGATTTTGGCCCCTAGCTCAGCCGGCACCTAGGGAAACCTACCAAACCTGTGCAGTTTTGAAAACTAGAGACATAGGGGAATCCAAGATGGAGTGACTTGTGGGGCTCTGACCAGGTTCTGTTACCCAGAATCCTTTGCAAACCTCAAAATTTGGCTAAAAAAACACATTTTCCTCACATTTTGGTGACAGAAAGTTCTGGAATATGAGAGGAGCCACAAATGTCCTTCCACCCATCGTTCCCCCAAGTCTCCCGATAAAAATGGTACCTCACTTGTGTGGGTAGGCCTAGCGCCCACGAAAGGAAATGGCCCAAAACACACCGTGGACACATCCCATTTTTTTACAGAAAACAGAGGTGTTTTTTGCAAAGTGCCTACCTGTAGATTTTGGCCCCTAGCTCAGCCGGCACCTAGGGAAACCTACCAAACCTGTGCAGTTTTAAAAACTAGAGACCTACGGGAATCCAAGATAGAGTGACTTGTGGGGCTCTGACCAGGTTCTGTTACCCAGAATTCTTTGCAAACCGCAAAATTTGGCTACAAAAACACATTTTCCTCACATTTTGGTGACAGAAAGTTCTGGAATATGAGAGGAGCAACAAATGTCCTTCCACCCATCGTTCCCCCAAGTCTCCCGATAAAAATGGTACCTCACTTGTGTGGGTAGGCCTAGCGCCCACGAAAGGAAATGGCCCAAAACACACCGTGGACACATCCCATTTTTTTACAGAAAACAGAGGTGTTTTTTGCCAAGTGCCTACCTGTAGATTTTGGCCCCTAGCTCAGCTGGCACCTAGGGAAACCTACCAAACCTGTGCATTTTTTAATACTAGAAACCTAGGGGAATCCAAAATGGGGTGACTTGTGGGGCTCTGACCAGTTTCTGTTACCCAGAATCCTTTGCAAACCTCAAAATGTGGATAAAAAAACACATTTTCCTCACATTTCGGTGACAGAAAGTTCTGGAATCTGAGAGGAGCCACAAATTTCCTTCCACCCAGCGTTCCCCCAAGTCTCCCGATAAAAATGATACCTCACTTGTGTGGGTGGGCCTAGCGCCCGCGACAGGAAATGCCCCAAAACGCAACGTGGACACATCACATTTTTTTACAGAAAACAGAGGTGTTTTTTGCCAAGTGCCTACCTGTAGATTTTGGCCCCTAGCTCAGCTGGCACCTAGGGAAACCTACCAAACCTGTGCAGTTTTGAAAACTAGAGATCTAGGGGAATCCAAGATGGGGTGACTTGTGGGGCTCTGACCAGGTTCTGTTACCCAGAATCCTTTGCAAACCTCAAAATATGGCTAAAAATGACACATTTTCCTCATATTTCGGTGACAGAAAGTTCTGGAATCTGAGAGGAGCCATAAATTTCCTTCCACCCAGCGTTCCCCCAAGTCTCCCGATAAAAATGATACCTCACCTGTGTTGGTAGGCCTAGCGCCCGCGACAGGAAATGCCCCAAAACACAACGTGGACACATCCCATTTTTTTACAGAAAACAGAGGTGTTTTTTGCAAAGTGCCTACCTGTAGATTTTGGCCCCTAGCTCAGCCGGCACCCAGGGAAACCTACCAAACCTGTGCAGTTTTGAAAACTAGAGACCCAGGGGAATCCAAGATGGAGTGACTTGTGGGGCTCTGACCAAGTTCTGTTACCCAGAATCCTTTGCAAACCTCAAAATTTGGCTAAAAAAACACATTTTCTTCACATTTCGGTGACAGAAAGTTCTGCAATCTGAGAGGAGCCACAAATTTCCTTTAACCCAGCGTTCCCCCAAGTCTCCCGATAAAAATGGTACCTCACTTTTGTGGGTAGGCCTAGCACCCACGAAAGGAAATGTCCCAAAACACACCGTGGACACATCCCATTTTTTTACAGAAAACAGAGGTGTTTTTTGCCAAGTGCCTACCTGTAGATTTTGGCCCCTAGCTCAGCTGGCACCTAGGGAAACCTACCAAACCTGTGCATTTTTTAAAACTAGAGACCTAGGGGAATCCAAGATGGGGTGACTTGTGGGGCTCTGACCAGTTTCTGTTACCCAGAATCCTTTACAAACCTCAAAATGTGGATAAAAAAACACATTTTCCTCACATTTCGGTGACAGAAAGTTCTGGAATCTGAGAGGAGCCACAAATTTCCTTCCACCCAGCGTTCCCCCAAGTCTCCCGATAAAAATGATACCTCACTTTTGTGGGTAGGCCTAGCGCCCGCGACAGGAAATGCCCCAAAACGCAACGTGGACACATCACATTTTTATAAAGAAAACAGAGGTGTTTTTTGCAAAGTGCCTACCTGTAGATTTTGGCCTCTAGCTCAGCCGGCACCTAGGGAAACCTACCAAACCTGTGCAGTTTTGAAAACTAGAGATCTAGGGGAATCCAAGATGGGGTGACTTGTGGGGCTCTGACCAGGTTCTGTTACCCAGAATCCTTTGCAAACCTCAAAATTTGGCTAAAAATGACACATTTTCCTCATATTTCGGTGACAGAAAGTTCTGGAATCTGAGAGGAGCCATAAATTTCCTTCCACCCAGCGTTCCCCCAAGTCTCCCGATAAAAATGATACCTCACGTGTGTTGGTAGGCCTAGCGCCCGCGACAGGAAATGCCCCAAAACACAACGTGGACACATCCCATTTTTTTACAGAAAACAGAGGTGTTTTTTGCAAAGTGCCTACCTGTAGATTTTGGCCCCTACCTCAGCCGGCACCCAGGGAAACCTACCAAACCTGTGCAGTTTTGAAAACTAGAGACCCAGGGGAATCCAAGATGGAGTGACTTGTGAGGCTCTGACCAGGTTCTGTTACCCAGAATCCTTTGCAAACCTCACAATTTGGCTAAAAAAACACATTTTCTTCACATTTCGGTGACAGAAAGTTCTGGAATCTGAGAGGAGCCACAAATGTCCTTCCACCCAGCGTTCCCCCAAGTCTCCCGATGAAAATGGTACCTCACTTGTGTGGGTAGGCCTAGCGCCCACGAAAGGAAATGGCCCAAAACACAACGTGGACACATCCCATTTTTTACAGAAAACAGAGGTGTTTTTTGCCAAGTGCCTACCTGTAGATTTTGGCCCCTAGCTCAGCTGGCACCTAGAGAAACCTACCAAACCTGTGCAGTTTTGAAAACTAGAGACCTAGGGGAATCCAAGATGGGGTGACTTGTGGGGCTCGGACCAGGTTCTCTTACCCATAATCCTTTGCAAACCTCAAAATTTGGCTAAAAAAACACATTTTCCTCACATTTTGGTGACAGAAAGTTCTGGAATCTGAGAGGAGCCACAAATTTCCTTCCACCCAGCGTTCCCCCAAGTCTCCCGATAAAAATGGTACCTCACTTTTGTGGGTAGGCCTAGCACCCACGAAAGGAAATGTCCCAAAACACAACATGGACACATCACATTTTTTTAAAGAAAACAGAGGTGTTTTTTGCAAAGTGCCTACCTGTAGATTTTGGCCTCTAGCTCAGCCGGCACATAGGGAAACCTACCAAATCTGTGCATTTTTGAAAACTAGAGACCTAGGGGAATCCAAGATGGGGTGACTTGTGGGACTCTGACCAGGTTCTGTTACCCAGAATCCTTTGCAAACCTCAAAATGTGGCTAAAAAAACACATTTTCCTCACATTTCGGTGACAGAAAGTTCTGGAATCTGAGAGGAGCCACAAATTTCCTTCCACCCAGCGTTCCCCCAAGTCTACCGATAAAAATGATACCTCACTTGTGTGGGTAGGCCTAGTGCCCACGAAAGGAAATGGCCCAAAACACAACGTGGACACATCCCATTTTTTTACAGAAAACAGAGGTGTTTTTTGCCAAGTGCCTACCTGTAGATTTTGGCCCCTAGCTCAGCTGGCACCTAGGGAAACCTACCAAATCTGTGCAGTTTTTAAAACTAGAGACCTAGGGGAATCCAAGATGGGTTGACTTGTGGGGCTCTGACCAGGTTTTGTTACCCAGAATCCTTTGCAAACCTCAAAATGTGGCTAAAAAAACACATTTTCCTCACATTTCGGTGACAGAAAGTTCTGGAATTTGAGAGGAGCCACAAATTTCCTTCCACCCAGCGTTCCCACAAGTCTCCCGATAAAAATGATACCTCACTTGTGTGAGTAGGCCTAGCGTCCGCGACAGGAAATGCCCCAAAACACAACGTGGACACATCCCATTTTTTTACAGAAAACAGAGGTGTTTTTTGCAAAGTGCCTACCTGTAGATTTTGGCCCCTAGCTCAGTCGGCACCTAGGGAAACCTACCAAACCTGTGCAGTTTTAAAAACTAGAGACCTAGGGGAATCCAAGATAGAGTGACTTGTGGGGCTCTGACCAGGTTCTGTTACCCAGAATTCTTTGCAAACCTCAAAATTTGGCTACAAAAACACATTTTCCTCACATTTTGGTGACAGAAAGTTCTGGAATATGAGAGGAGCCACAAATGTCCTTCCACCCATCGTTCCCCCAAGTCTCCCGATAAAAATGGCACCTCACTTGTGTGGGTAGGCCTAGCGCCCACGAAAGGAAATGGCCCAAAACACACCGTGGACACATCCCATTTTTTTACAGAAAACAGAGGTGTTTTTTGCCAAGTGCCTACCTGTAGATTTTGGCCCCTAGCTCAGCTGGCACCTAGGGAAACCTACCAAACCTGTGCATTTTTTTAAACTAGAGACCTAGGGGAATCCAAGATGGGGTGACTTGTGGGGCTCTGACCAGTTTCTGTTACCCAGAATCCTTTGCAAACCTCAAAATGTGGATAAAAAAACACATTTTCCTCACATTTCGGTGACAGAAAGTTCTGGAATCCTAGAGGAGCCACACATTTCCTTCCACCCAGCGTTCCCCCAAGTCTCCCGATAAAAATGATACCTCACTTGTGTGGGTAGGCCTAGCGCCCGCAACAGGAAATGCCGCAAAACGCAACGTGGACACATCACATTTTTTTAAAGAAAACAGAGGTGTTTTTTGCAAAGTGCCTACCTGTAGATTTTGGACCTCTAGCTCAGCCGGCACCTAGGGAAACCTACCAAACTTGTGCAGTTTTGAAAACTAGAGACCTAGGAGAATCCAAGATGGGGTGACTTGTGGGGCTCTGACCAGGTTCTGTTACCCAGAATCCTTTGCAAACCTCAACATTTGGCTAAAAAAAATACATTTTCCTCATATTTCGGTGACAGAAAGTTCTGGAATCTGAGAGGAGCCATAACTTTCCTTCCACCCAGCGTTCCCCCAAGTCTCCCGATAAAAATGATACCTCACTTGTATGGGTAGGCCTAGCTCCCGCGACAGGAAATGCCCCAAAACACAACGTGGACACATCCCATTTTTTTACAGAAAACAGAGGTGTTTTTTGCAAAGTGCCTACCTGTAGATTTTGGCCCCTAGCTCAGCCGGCACCTAGGGAAACCTACCAAACCTGTGCAGTTTTGAAAACTAGAGACCCAGGGGAATCCAAGATGGAGTGACTTGTGGGGCTCTGACCAGGTTCTGTTACCCAGAATCCTTTGCAAACCTCAAAATGTGGCTAAAAAAACACATTTTCCTCACATTTCGGTGACAGAAAGTTCTGGAATCTGAGAGGAGCCACAAATGTCCTTCCACCCAGCGTTCCCCCAAGTCTCCCGATAAAAATGGTACCTCACTTGTGTGTGTAGGCCTAGCGCCCGCGACAGGAAATGCCGCAAAACGCAACGTGGACACATCACATTTTTTTAAAGAAAACAGAGGTGTTTTTTGCAAAGTGCCTACCTGTAGATTTTGGACTCTAGCTCAGCCGGCACCTAGGGAAACCTACCAAACTTGTGCAGTTTTGAAAACTAGAGACCTAGGAGAATCCAAGATGGGGTGACTTGTGGGGCTCTGACCAGTTTCTGTTACCCAGAATCCTTTGCAAACCTCAAAATGTGGATAAAAAAACACATTTTCCTCATATTTCGGTGACAGAAAGTTCTGGAATCTGAGAGGAGCCATAAATTTCCTTCCACCCAGCGTTCCCCCAAGTCTCCCGATAAAAATGATACCTCACCTGTGTTGGTAGGCCTAGCGCCCGCGACAGGAAATGCCCCAAAACACAACGTGGACACATCCCATTTTTTTACAGAAAACAGAGGTGTTTTTTGCAAAGTGCCTACCTGTAGATTTTGGCCCCTAGCTCAGCCGGCACCCAGGGAAACCTACCAAACCTGTGCAGTTTTGAAAACTAGAGACCCAGGGGAATCCAAGATGGAGTGACTTGTGGGGCTCTGACCAAGTTCTGTTACCCAGAATCCTTTGCAAACCTCAAAATTTGGCTAAAAAAACACATTTTCTTCACATTTCGGTGACAGAAAGTTCTGCAATCTGAGAGGAGCCACAAATTTCCTTTAACCCAGCGTTCCCCCAAGTCTCCCGATAAAAATGGTACCTCACTTTTGTGGGTAGGCCTAGCACCCACGAAAGGAAATGTCCCAAAACACACCGTGGACACATCCCATTTTTTTACAGAAAACAGAGGTGTTTTTTGCCAAGTGCCTACCTGTAGATTTTGGCCCCTAGCTCAGCTGGCACCTAGGGAAACCTACCAAACCTGTGCATTTTTTAAAACTAGAGACCTAGGGGAATCCAAGATGGGGTGACTTGTGGGGCTCTGACCAGTTTCTGTTACCCAGAATCCTTTACAAACCTCAAAATGTGGATAAAAAAACACATTTTCCTCACATTTCGGTGACAGAAAGTTCTGGAATCTGAGAGGAGCCACAAATTTCCTTCCACCCAGCGTTCCCCCAAGTCTCCCGATAAAAATGATACCTCACTTTTGTGGGTAGGCCTAGCGCCCGCGACAGGAAATGCCCCAAAACGCAACGTGGACACATCACATTTTTATAAAGAAAACAGAGGTGTTTTTTGCAAAGTGCCTACCTGTAGATTTTGGCCTCTAGCTCAGCCGGCACCTAGGGAAACCTACCAAACCTGTGCAGTTTTGAAAACTAGAGATCTAGGGGAATCCAAGATGGGGTGACTTGTGGGGCTCTGACCAGGTTCTGTTACCCAGAATCCTTTGCAAACCTCAAAATTTGGCTAAAAATGACACATTTTCCTCATATTTCGGTGACAGAAAGTTCTGGAATCTGAGAGGAGCCATAAATTTCCTTCCACCCAGCGTTCCCCCAAGTCTCCCGATAAAAATGATACCTCACGTGTGTTGGTAGGCCTAGCGCCCGCGACAGGAAATGCCCCAAAACACAACGTGGACACATCCCATTTTTTTACAGAAAACAGAGGTGTTTTTTGCAAAGTGCCTACCTGTAGATTTTGGCCCCTACCTCAGCCGGCACCCAGGGAAACCTACCAAACCTGTGCAGTTTTGAAAACTAGAGACCCAGGGGAATCCAAGATGGAGTGACTTGTGAGGCTCTGACCAGGTTCTGTTACCCAGAATCCTTTGCAAACCTCACAATTTGGCTAAAAAAACACATTTTCTTCACATTTCGGTGACAGAAAGTTCTGGAATCTGAGAGGAGCCACAAATGTCCTTCCACCCAGCGTTCCCCCAAGTCTCCCGATGAAAATGGTACCTCACTTGTGTGGGTAGGCCTAGCGCCCACGAAAGGAAATGGCCCAAAACACAACGTGGACACATCCCATTTTTTACAGAAAACAGAGGTGTTTTTTGCCAAGTGCCTACCTGTAGATTTTGGCCCCTAGCTCAGCTGGCACCTAGAGAAACCTACCAAACCTGTGCAGTTTTGAAAACTAGAGACCTAGGGGAATCCAAGATGGGGTGACTTGTGGGGCTCGGACCAGGTTCTCTTACCCATAATCCTTTGCAAACCTCAAAATTTGGCTAAAAAAACACATTTTCCTCACATTTTGGTGACAGAAAGTTCTGGAATCTGAGAGGAGCCACAAATTTCCTTCCACCCAGCGTTCCCCCAAGTCTCCCGATAAAAATGGTACCTCACTTTTGTGGGTAGGCCTAGCACCCACGAAAGGAAATGTCCCAAAACACAACATGGACACATCACATTTTTTTAAAGAAAACAGAGGTGTTTTTTGCAAAGTGCCTACCTGTAGATTTTGGCCTCTAGCTCAGCCGGCACATAGGGAAACCTACCAAATCTGTGCATTTTTGAAAACTAGAGACCTAGGGGAATCCAAGATGGGGTGACTTGTGGGACTCTGACCAGGTTCTGTTACCCAGAATCCTTTGCAAACCTCAAAATGTGGCTAAAAAAACACATTTTCCTCACATTTCGGTGACAGAAAGTTCTGGAATCTGAGAGGAGCCACAAATTTCCTTCCACCCAGCGTTCCCCCAAGTCTACCGATAAAAATGATACCTCACTTGTGTGGGTAGGCCTAGTGCCCACGAAAGGAAATGGCCCAAAACACAACGTGGACACATCCCATTTTTTTACAGAAAACAGAGGTGTTTTTTGCCAAGTGCCTACCTGTAGATTTTGGCCCCTAGCTCAGCTGGCACCTAGGGAAACCTACCAAATCTGTGCAGTTTTTAAAACTAGAGACCTAGGGGAATCCAAGATGGGTTGACTTGTGGGGCTCTGACCAGGTTTTGTTACCCAGAATCCTTTGCAAACCTCAAAATGTGGCTAAAAAAACACATTTTCCTCACATTTCGGTGACAGAAAGTTCTGGAATTTGAGAGGAGCCACAAATTTCCTTCCACCCAGCGTTCCCACAAGTCTCCCGATAAAAATGATACCTCACTTGTGTGAGTAGGCCTAGCGTCCGCGACAGGAAATGCCCCAAAACACAACGTGGACACATCCCATTTTTTTACAGAAAACAGAGGTGTTTTTTGCAAAGTGCCTACCTGTAGATTTTGGCCCCTAGCTCAGTCGGCACCTAGGGAAACCTACCAAACCTGTGCAGTTTTAAAAACTAGAGACCTAGGGGAATCCAAGATAGAGTGACTTGTGGGGCTCTGACCAGGTTCTGTTACCCAGAATTCTTTGCAAACCTCAAAATTTGGCTACAAAAACACATTTTCCTCACATTTTGGTGACAGAAAGTTCTGGAATATGAGAGGAGCCACAAATGTCCTTCCACCCATCGTTCCCCCAAGTCTCCCGATAAAAATGGCACCTCACTTGTGTGGGTAGGCCTAGCGCCCACGAAAGGAAATGGCCCAAAACACACCGTGGACACATCCCATTTTTTTACAGAAAACAGAGGTGTTTTTTGCCAAGTGCCTACCTGTAGATTTTGGCCCCTAGCTCAGCTGGCACCTAGGGAAACCTACCAAACCTGTGCATTTTTTTAAACTAGAGACCTAGGGGAATCCAAGATGGGGTGACTTGTGGGGCTCTGACCAGTTTCTGTTACCCAGAATCCTTTGCAAACCTCAAAATGTGGATAAAAAAACACATTTTCCTCACATTTCGGTGACAGAAAGTTCTGGAATCTGAGAGGAGCCACACATTTCCTTCCACCCAGCGTTCCCCCAAGTCTCCCGATAAAAATGATACCTCACTTGTGTGGGTAGGCCTAGCGCCCGCAACAGGAAATGCCGCAAAACGCAACGTGGACACATCACATTTTTTTAAAGAAAACAGAGATGTTTTTTGCAAAGTGCCTACCTGTAGATTTTGGACCTCTAGCTCAGCCGGCACCTAGGGAAACCTACCAAACTTGTGCAGTTTTGAAAACTAGAGACCTAGGAGAATCCAAGATGGGGTGACTTGTGGGGCTCTGACCAGGTTCTGTTACCCAGAATCCTTTGCAAACCTCAACATTTGGCTAAAAAAAATACATTTTCCTCATATTTCGGTGACAGAAAGTTCTGGAATCTGAGAGGAGCCATAACTTTCCTTCCACCCAGCGTTCCCCCAAGTCTCCCGATAAAAATGATACCTCACTTGTATGGGTAGGCCTAGCTCCCGCGACAGGAAATGCCCCAAAACACAACGTGGACACATCCCATTTTTTTACAGAAAACAGAGGTGTTTTTTGCAAAGTGCCTACCTGTAGATTTTGGCCCCTAGCTCAGCCGGCACCTAGGGAAACCTACCAAACCTGTGCAGTTTTGAAAACTAGAGACCCAGGGGAATCCAAGATGGAGTGACTTGTGGGGCTCTGACCAGGTTCTGTTACCCAGAATCCTTTGCAAACCTCAAAATGTGGCTAAAAAAACACATTTTCCTCACATTTCGGTGACAGAAAGTTCTGGAATCTGAGAGGAGCCACAAATGTCCTTCCACCCAGCGTTCCCCCAAGTCTCCCGATAAAAATGGTACCTCACTTGTGTGTGTAGGCCTAGCGCCCGCGACAGGAAATGCCGCAAAACGCAACGTGGACACATCACATTTTTTTAAAGAAAACAGAGGTGTTTTTTGCAAAGTGCCTACCTGTAGATTTTGGACTCTAGCTCAGCCGGCACCTAGGGAAACCTACCAAACTTGTGCAGTTTTGAAAACTAGAGACCTAGGAGAATCCAAGATGGGGTGACTTGTGGGGCTCTGACCAGTTTCTGTTACCCAGAATCCTTTGCAAACCTCAAAATGTGGATAAAAAAACACATTTTCCTCACATTTCGGTGACAGAAAGTTCTGGAATCTGAGAGGAGCCACACATTTCCTTCCACCCAGCGTTCCCCCAAGTCTCCCGATAAAAATGATACCTCACTTGTGTGGGTAGGCCTAGCGCCCGCGACAGGAAATGCCGCAAAACGCAACGTGGACACATCACATTTTTTTAAAGAAAACAGAGGTGTTTTTTGCAAAGTGCCTACCTGTAGATTTTGGACTCTAGCTCAGCCGGCACCTAGGGAAACCTACCAAACTTGTGCAGTTTTGAAAACTAGAGACCTAGGAGAATCCAAGATGGGGTGACTTGTGGGGCTCTGACCAGGTTCTGTTACCCAGAATCCTTTGCAAACCTCAACATTTGGCTAAAAAAAATACATTTTCCTCATATTTCGGTGACAGAAAGTTCTGGAATCTGAGAGGAGCCATAACTTTCCTTCCACCCAGCGTTCCCCCAAGTCTCCCGATAAAAATGATACCTCACTTGTGTGGGTAGGCCTAGCTCCCGCGACAGGAAATGCCCCAAAACACAACGTGGACACATCCCATTTTTTTACAGAAAACAGAGGTGTTTTTTGCAAAGTGCCTACCTGTAGATTTTGGCCCCTAGCTCAGCCGGCACCTAGGGAAACCTACCAAACCTGTGCAGTTTTGAAAACTAGAGACCCAGGGGAATCCAAGATGGAGTGACTTGTGGGGCTCTGACCAGGTTCTGTTACCCAGAATCCTTTGCAAACCTCAAAATTTGGCTAAAAAAACACATTTTCCTCACATTTCGGTGACAGAAAGTTCTGGAATCTGAGAGGAGCCACAAATGTCCTTCCACCCAGCGTTCCCCCAAGTCTCCCGATAAAAATGGTACCTCACTTGTGTGGGTAGGCCTAGCGCCCACGAAAGGAAATGGCCCAAAACACAACGTGGATACATCCCATTTTTTACAGAAAACAGAGGTGTTTTTTGCCATGTGCCTACCTGTAGATTTTGGCCCCTAGCTCAGCCGGCACTTAGGGAAACCTACGAAACCTGTGCAGTTTTGAAAACTAGAGACCTAGGGGAATCCAAGATGGGGTGACTTGTGGGGCTCTGACCAGGTTCTCTTACCCAGAATCCTTTGCAAACCTCAAAATTTGGCTAAAAAAACACATTTTCCTCACATTTTGGAGACAGAAAGTTCTGGAATCTGAGAGGAGCCACAAATTTCCTTTAACCCAGCGTTCCCCCAAGTCCCCCGATAAAAATGGTACCTCACTTTTGTGGGTAGGCCTAGCGCACGCGACAGGAAATGCCCCAAAACGCAACGTGGACACATCACATTTTTATAAAGAAAACAGAGGTGTTTTTTGCAAAGTGCCTACCTGTAGATTTTGGCCCCTAGCTCAGCCGGCACCCAGGGAAACCTACCAAACCTGTGCAGTTTTGAAAACTAGAGACCCAGGGGAATCCAAGATGGAGTGACTTGTGAGGCTCTGACCAGGTTCTGTTACCCAGAATCCTTTGCAAACCTCAAAATTTGGCTAAAAAAACACATTTTCTTCACATTTCGGTGACAGAAAGTTCTGGAATCTGAGAGGAGCCACAAATGTCCTTCCACCCAGCGTTCCCCCAAGTCTCCCGATGAAAATGGTACCTCACTTGTGTGGGTAGGCCTAGCGCCCACGAAAGGAAATGGCCCAAAACACAACGTGGACACATCCCATTTTTTACAGAAAACAGGTGTTTTTTGCCAAGTGCCTACCTGTAGATTTTGGCCCCTAGCTCAGCCGGCACCTAGGGAAACCTACAAAACCTGTGCAGTTTTGAAAACTAGAGATCTAGGGGAATCCAAGATGGGGTGACTTGTGGGGCTCGGACCAGGTTCTCTTACCCAGAATCCTTTGCAAACCTCAAAATTTGGCTAAAAAAACACATTTTCCTCACATTTTGGTGACAGAAAGTTCTGGAATCTGAGAGGAGCCACAAATTTCCTTCCACCCAGCGTTCCCCCAAGTCTCCCGATAAAAATGGTACCTCACTTTTGTGGGTAGGCCTAGCACCCACGAAAGGAAATGTCCCAAAACACAACATGGACACATCACATTTTTTTAAAGAAAACAGAGGTGTTTTTTGCAAAGTGCCTACCTGTAGATTTTGGCCTCTAGCTCAGCCGGCACATAGGGAAACCTACCAAATCTGTGCATTTTTGAAAACTAGAGACCTAGGGGAATCCAAGATGGGGTGACTTGTGGGGCTCTGACCAGGTTCTGTTACCCAGAATCCTTTGCAAACCTCAAAATGTGGCTAAAAAAACACATTTTCCTCACATTTCGGTGACAGAAAGTTCTGGAATCTGAGAGGAGCCACAAATTTCCTTCCACCCAGCGTTCCCCCAAGTCTACCGATAAAAATGATACCTCACTTGTGTGGGTAGGCCTAGCGCCCACGAAAGGAAATGGCCCAAAACACAACGTGGACACATCCCATTTTTTTTACAGAAAACAGAGGTGTTTTTGTCAAGTGCCTACCTGTAGATTTTGGCCCCTAGCTCAGCTGGCACCTAGGGAAACCTACCAAATCTGTGCAGTTTTTAAAACTAGAGACCTAGGGGAATCCAAGATGGGGTGACTTGTGGGGCTCTGACCAGGTTTTGTTACCCAGAATCCTTTGCAAACCTCAAAATGTGGCTAAAAAAACACATTTTCCTCACATTTCGGTGACAGAAAGTTCTGGAATTTGAGAGGAGCCACAAATTTCCTTCCACCCAGCGTTCCACCAAGTCTCCCGATAAAAATGATACCTCACTTGTGTGGGTAGGCCTAGCGTCCGCGACAGGAAATGCCCCAAAACACAACGTGGACACATCCCATTTTTTTACAGAAAACAGAGGTGTTTTTTGCAAAGTGCCTACCTGTAGATTTTGGCCCCTAGCTCAGCCGGCACCTAGGGAAACCTACCAAACCTGTGCAGTTTTGAAAACTAGAGACCCAGGGGAATCCAAGATGGAGTGACTTGTGGGGCTCTGACCAGGTTCTCTTACCCAGAATCCTTTGCAAACCTCAAAATGTGGCTAAAAAAACACATTTTCCTCACATTTCTGTGACAGAAAGTTCTGGAATCTGAGAGGAGCCACAAATGTCCTTCCACCCAGCGTTCCCCCAAGTCTCCCGATAAAAATGATACCTCACTTGTGTGGGTAGGCCTAGCGCCCGCGACAGGAAATGCCGCAAAACGCAACGTGGACACATCACATTTTTTTAAAGAAAACAGAGGTGTTTTTTGCAAAGTGCCTACCTGTAGATTTTGGACTCTAGCTCAGCCGGCACCTAGGGAAACCTACCAAACTTGTGCAGTTTTGAAAACTAGAGACCTAGGAGAATCCAAGATGGGGTGACTTGTGGGGCTCTGACCAGGTTCTGTTACCCAGAATCCTTTGCAAACCTCAACATTTGGCTAAAAAAAATACATTTTCCTCATATTTCGGTGACAGAAAGTTCTGGAATCTGAGAGGAGCCATAACTTTCCTTCCACCCAGCGTTCCCCCAAGTCTCCCGATAAAAATGATACCTCACTTGTGTGGGTAGGCCTAGCTCCCGCGACAGGAAATGCCCCAAAACACAACGTGGACACATCCCATTTTTTTACAGAAAACAGAGGTGTTTTTTGCAAAGTGCCTACCTGTAGATTTTGGCCCCTAGCTCAGCCGGCACCTAGGGAAACCTACCAAACCTGTGCAGTTTTGAAAACTAGAGACCCAGGGGAATCCAAGATGGAGTGACTTGTGGGGCTCTGACCAGGTTCTGTTACCCAGAATCCTTTGCAAACCTCAAAATTTGGCTAAAAAAACACATTTTCCTCACATTTCGGTGACAGAAAGTTCTGGAATCTGAGAGGAGCCACAAATGTCCTTCCACCCAGCGTTCCCCCAAGTCTCCCGATAAAAATGGTACCTCACTTGTGTGGGTAGGCCTAGCGCCCACGAAAGGAAATGGCCCAAAACACAACGTGGATACATCCCATTTTTTACAGAAAACAGAGGTGTTTTTTGCCAAGTGCCTACCTGTAGATTTTGGCCCCTAGCTCAGCCGGCACTTAGGGAAACCTACGAAACCTGTGCAGTTTTGAAAACTAGAGACCTAGGGGAATCCAAGATGGGGTGACTTGTGGGGCTCTGACCAGGTTCTGTTACCCAGAATCCTTTGCAAACCTCAAAATTTGGCTAAAAAAACACATTTTCCTCACATTTTGGTGACAGAAAGTTCTGGAATCTGAGAGGAGCCACAAATTTCCTTTAACCCAGCGTTCCCCCAAGTCCCCCGATAAAAATGGTACCTCACTTTTGTGGGTAGGCCTAGCACCCACGAAAGGAAATGTCCCAAAACACACCGTGGACACATCCCATTTTTTTACAGAAAACAGAGGTGTTTTTTGCCAAGTGCCTACCTGTAGATTTTGGCCCCTAGCTCAGCTGGCACCTAGGGAAACCTACCAAACCTGTGCAGTTTTGAAAACTAGAGACCTAGGGGAATCCAAGATGGGGTGACTTGTGGGGCTCTGACCAGGTTCTCTTACCCAGAATCCTTTGCAAACCTCAAAATGTGGCTAAAAAAACACATTTTCCTCACATTTTGGTGACAGAAAGTTCTGCAATCTGAGAGGAGCCACAAATTTCCTTTAACCCAGCGTTCCCCCAAGTCTCCCGATAAAAATGGTACCTCACTTTTGTGGGTAGGCCTAGCACCCACGAAAGGAAATGTCCCAAAACACACCGTGGACACATCCCATTTTTTTACAGAAAACAGAGGTGTTTTTTGCCAAGTGCCTACCTGTAGATTTTGGCCCCTAGCTCAGCTGGCACCTAGGGAAACCTACCAAACCTGTGCATTTTTTAAAACTAGAGACCTAGGGGAATCCAAGATGGGGTGACTTGTGGGGCTCTGACCAGTTTCTGTTACCCAGAATCCTTTACAAACCTCAAAATGTGGATAAAAAAACACATTTTCCTCACATTTCGGTGACAGAAAGTTCTGGAATCTGAGAGGAGCCACAAATTTCCTTCCACCCAGCGTTCCCCCAAGTCTCCCGATAAAAATGATACCTCACTTTTGTGGGTAGGCCTAGCGCCCGCGACAGGAAATGCCCCAAAACGCAACGTGGACACATCACATTTTTATAAAGAAAACAGAGGTGTTTTTTGCAAAGTGCCTACCTGTAGATTTTGGCCTCTAGCTCAGCCGGCACCTAGGGAAACCTACCAAACCTGTGCAGTTTTGAAAACTAGAGATCTAGGGGAATCCAAGATGGGGTGACTTGTGGGGCTCTGACCAGGTTCTGTTACCCAGAATCCTTTGCAAACCTCAAAATTTGGCTAAAAATGACACATTTTCCTCATATTTCGGTGACAGAAAGTTCTGGAATCTGAGAGGAGCCATAAATTTCCTTCCACCCAGCGTTCCCCCAAGTCTCCCGATAAAAATGATACCTCACGTGTGTTGGTAGGCCTAGCGCCCGCGACAGGAAATGCCCCAAAACACAACGTGGACACATCCCATTTTTTTACAGAAAACAGAGGTGTTTTTTGCAAAGTGCCTACCTGTAGATTTTGGCCCCTACCTCAGCCGGCACCCAGGGAAACCTACCAAACCTGTGCAGTTTTGAAAACTAGAGACCCAGGGGAATCCAAGATGGAGTGACTTGTGAGGCTCTGACCAGGTTCTGTTACCCAGAATCCTTTGCAAACCTCACAATTTGGCTAAAAAAACACATTTTCTTCACATTTCGGTGACAGAAAGTTCTGGAATCTGAGAGGAGCCACAAATGTCCTTCCACCCAGCGTTCCCCCAAGTCTCCCGATGAAAATGGTACCTCACTTGTGTGGGTAGGCCTAGCGCCCACGAAAGGAAATGGCCCAAAACACAACGTGGACACATCCCATTTTTTACAGAAAACAGAGGTGTTTTTTGCCAAGTGCCTACCTGTAGATTTTGGCCCCTAGCTCAGCTGGCACCTAGAGAAACCTACCAAACCTGTGCAGTTTTGAAAACTAGAGACCTAGGGGAATCCAAGATGGGGTGACTTGTGGGGCTCGGACCAGGTTCTCTTACCCATAATCCTTTGCAAACCTCAAAATTTGGCTAAAAAAACACATTTTCCTCACATTTTGGTGACAGAAAGTTCTGGAATCTGAGAGGAGCCACAAATTTCCTTCCACCCAGCGTTCCCCCAAGTCTCCCGATAAAAATGGTACCTCACTTTTGTGGGTAGGCCTAGCACCCACGAAAGGAAATGTCCCAAAACACAACATGGACACATCACATTTTTTTAAAGAAAACAGAGGTGTTTTTTGCAAAGTGCCTACCTGTAGATTTTGGCCTCTAGCTCAGCCGGCACATAGGGAAACCTACCAAATCTGTGCATTTTTGAAAACTAGAGACCTAGGGGAATCCAAGATGGGGTGACTTGTGGGACTCTGACCAGGTTCTGTTACCCAGAATCCTTTGCAAACCTCAAAATGTGGCTAAAAAAACACATTTTCCTCACATTTCGGTGACAGAAAGTTCTGGAATCTGAGAGGAGCCACAAATTTCCTTCCACCCAGCGTTCCCCCAAGTCTACCGATAAAAATGATACCTCACTTGTGTGGGTAGGCCTAGTGCCCACGAAAGGAAATGGCCCAAAACACAACGTGGACACATCCCATTTTTTTACAGAAAACAGAGGTGTTTTTTGCCAAGTGCCTACCTGTAGATTTTGGCCCCTAGCTCAGCTGGCACCTAGGGAAACCTACCAAATCTGTGCAGTTTTTAAAACTAGAGACCTAGGGGAATCCAAGATGGGTTGACTTGTGGGGCTCTGACCAGGTTTTGTTACCCAGAATCCTTTGCAAACCTCAAAATGTGGCTAAAAAAACACATTTTCCTCACATTTCGGTGACAGAAAGTTCTGGAATTTGAGAGGAGCCACAAATTTCCTTCCACCCAGCGTTCCCACAAGTCTCCCGATAAAAATGATACCTCACTTGTGTGAGTAGGCCTAGCGTCCGCGACAGGAAATGCCCCAAAACACAACGTGGACACATCCCATTTTTTTACAGAAAACAGAGGTGTTTTTTGCAAAGTGCCTACCTGTAGATTTTGGCCCCTAGCTCAGTCGGCACCTAGGGAAACCTACCAAACCTTTGCAGTTTTAAAAACTAGAGACCTAGGGGAATCCAAGATAGAGTGACTTGTGGGGCTCTGACCAGGTTCTGTTACCCAGAATTCTTTGCAAACCTCAAAATGTGGCTACAAAAACACATTTTCCTCACATTTTGGTGACAGAAAGTTCTGGAATATGAGAGGAGCCACAAATGTCCTTCCACCCATCGTTCCCCCAAGTCTCCCGATAAAAATGGTACCTCACTTGTGTGGGTAGGCCTAGCGCCCACGAAAGGAAATGGCCCAAAACACACCGTGGACACATCCCATTTTTTTACAGAAAACAGAGGTGTTTTTTGCCAAGTGCCTACCTGTAGATTTTGGCCCCTAGCTCAGCTGGCACCTAGGGAAACCTACCAAACCTGTGCATTTTTTTAAACTAGAGACCTAGGGGAATCCAAGATGGGGTGACTTGTGGGGCTCTGACCAGTTTCTGTTACCCAGAATCCTTTGCAAACCTCAAAATGTGGATAAAAAAACACATTTTCCTCACATTTCGGTGACAGAAAGTTCTGGAATCTGAGAGGAGCCACACATTTCCTTCCACCCAGCGTTCCCCCAAGTCTCCCGATAAAAATGATACCTCACTTGTGTGGGTAGGCCTAGCGCCCGCAACAGGAAATGCCGCAAAACGCAACGTGGACACATCACATTTTTTTAAAGAAAACAGAGGTGTTTTTTGCAAAGTGCCTACCTGTAGATTTTGGACCTCTAGCTCAGCCGGCACCTAGGGAAACCTACCAAACTTGTGCAGTTTTGAAAACTAGAGACCTAGGAGAATCCAAGATGGGGTGACTTGTGGGGCTCTGACCAGGTTCTGTTACCCAGAATCCTTTGCAAACCTCAACATTTGGCTAAAAAAAATACATTTTCCTCATATTTCGGTGACAGAAAGTTCTGGAATCTGAGAGGAGCCATAACTTTCCTTCCACCCAGCGTTCCCCCAAGTCTCCCGATAAAAATGATACCTCACTTGTATGGGTAGGCCTAGCTCCCGCGACAGGAAATGCCCCAAAACACAACGTGGACACATCCCATTTTTTTACAGAAAACAGAGGTGTTTTTTGCAAAGTGCCTACCTGTAGATTTTGGCCCCTAGCTCAGCCGGCACCTAGGGAAACCTACCAAACCTGTGCAGTTTTGAAAACTAGAGACCCAGGGGAATCCAAGATGGAGTGACTTGTGGGGCTCTGACCAGGTTCTGTTACCCAGAATCCTTTGCAAACCTCAAAATGTGGCTAAAAAAACACATTTTCCTCACATTTCGGTGACAGAAAGTTCTGGAATCTGAGAGGAGCCACAAATGTCCTTCCACCCAGCGTTCCCCCAAGTCTCCCGATAAAAATGGTACCTCACTTGTGTGTGTAGGCCTAGCGCCCGCGACAGGAAATGCCGCAAAACGCAACGTGGACACATCACATTTTTTTAAAGAAAACAGAGGTGTTTTTTGCAAAGTGCCTACCTGTAGATTTTGGACTCTAGCTCAGCCGGCACCTAGGGAAACCTACCAAACTTGTGCAGTTTTGAAAACTAGAGACCTAGGAGAATCCAAGATGGGGTGACTTGTGGGGCTCTGACCAGTTTCTGTTACCCAGAATCCTTTGCAAACCTCAAAATGTGGATAAAAAAACACATTTTCCTCACATTTCGGTGACAGAAAGTTCTGGAATCTGAGAGGAGCCACACATTTCCTTCCACCCAGCGTTCCCCCAAGTCTCCCGATAAAAATGATACCTCACTTGTGTGGGTAGGCCTAGCGCCCGCGACAGGAAATGCCGCAAAACGCAACGTGGACACATCACATTTTTTTAAAGAAAACAGAGGTGTTTTTTGCAAAGTGCCTACCTGTAGATTTTGGACTCTAGCTCAGCCGGCACCTAGGGAAACCTACCAAACTTGTGCAGTTTTGAAAACTAGAGACCTAGGAGAATCCAAGATGGGGTGACTTGTGGGGCTCTGACCAGGTTCTGTTACCCAGAATCCTTTGCAAACCTCAACATTTGGCTAAAAAAAATACATTTTCCTCATATTTCGGTGACAGAAAGTTCTGGAATCTGAGAGGAGCCATAACTTTCCTTCCACCCAGCGTTCCCCCAAGTCTCCCGATAAAAATGATACCTCACTTGTGTGGGTAGGCCTAGCTCCCGCGACAGGAAATGCCCCAAAACACAACGTGGACACATCCCATTTTTTTACAGAAAACAGAGGTGTTTTTTGCAAAGTGCCTACCTGTAGATTTTGGCCCCTAGCTCAGCCGGCACCTAGGGAAACCTACCAAACCTGTGCAGTTTTGAAAACTAGAGACCCAGGGGAATCCAAGATGGAGTGACTTGTGGGGCTCTGACCAGGTTCTGTTACCCAGAATCCTTTGCAAACCTCAAAATTTGGCTAAAAAAACACATTTTCCTCACATTTCGGTGACAGAAAGTTCTGGAATCTGAGAGGAGCCACAAATGTCCTTCCACCCAGCGTTCCCCCAAGTCTCCCGATAAAAATGGTACCTCACTTGTGTGGGTAGGCCTAGCGCCCACGAAAGGAAATGGCCCAAAACACAACGTGGATACATCCCATTTTTTACAGAAAACAGAGGTGTTTTTTGCCATGTGCCTACCTGTAGATTTTGGCCCCTAGCTCAGCCGGCACTTAGGGAAACCTACGAAACCTGTGCAGTTTTGAAAACTAGAGACCTAGGGGAATCCAAGATGGGGTGACTTGTGGGGCTCTGACCAGGTTCTCTTACCCAGAATCCTTTGCAAACCTCAAAATTTGGCTAAAAAAACACATTTTCCTCACATTTTGGTGACAGAAAGTTCTGGAATCTGAGAGGAGCCACAAATTTCCTTTAACCCAGCGTTCCCCCAAGTCCCCCGATAAAAATGGTACCTCACTTTTGTGGGTAGGCCTAGCGCACGCGACAGGAAATGCCCCAAAACGCAACGTGGACACATCACATTTTTATAAAGAAAACAGAGGTGTTTTTTGCAAAGTGCCTACCTGTAGATTTTGGCCTCTAGCTCAGCCGGCACCTAGGGAAACCTACCAAACCTGTGCAGTTTTGAAAACTAGAGATCTAGGGGAATCCAAGATGGGGTGACTTGTGGGGCTCTGACCAGGTTCTGTTACCCAGAATCCTTTGCAAACCTCAAAATTTGGCTAAAAATGACACATTTTCCTCATATTTCGGTGACAGAAAGTTCTGGAATCTGAGAGGAGCCATAAATTTCCTTCCACCCAGCGTTCCCCCAAGTCTCCCGATAAAAATGATACCTCACGTGTGTTGGTAGGCCTAGCGCCCGCGACAGGAAATGCCCCAAAACACAACGTGGACACATCCCATTTTTTTACAGAAAACAGAGGTGTTTTTTGCAAAGTGCCTACCTGTAGATTTTGGCCCCAAGCTCAGCCGGCACCCAGGGAAACCTACCAAACCTGTGCAGTTTTGAAAACTAGAGACCCAGGGGAATGCAAGATGGAGTGACTTGTGGGGCTCTGACCAAGTTCTGTTACCCAGAATCCTTTGCAAACCTCAAAATTTGGCTAAAAAAACACATTTTCTTCACATTTCGGTGACAGAATGTTCTGGAATCTGAGAGGAGCCACAAATGTCCTTCCACCCAGCGTTCCCCCAAGTCTCCCGATGAAAATGGTACCTCACTTGTGTGGGTAGGCCTAGCGCCCACGAAAGGAAATGGCCCAAAACACAACGTGGACACATCCCATTTTTTACAGAAAACAGAGGTGTTTTTTGCCAAGTGCCTACCTGTAGATTTTGGCCCCTAGCTCAGCCGGCACCTAGGGAAACCTACCAAACCTGTGCAGTTTTGAAAACTAGAGACCTAGGGGAATCCAAGATGGGGTGACTTGTGGGGCTCGGACCAGGTTCTCTTACCCAGAATCCTTTGCAAACCTCAAAATTTGGCTAAAAAAACACATTTTCCTCTCATTTTGGTGACAGAAAGTTCTGGAATCTGAGAGGTGCCACAAATTTCCTTCCACCCAGCGTTCCCCCAAGTCTCCCGATAAAAATGGTACCTCACTTTTGTGGGTAGGCCTAGCACCCACGAAAGGAAATGCCCCAAAACACAACGTGGACACATCCCATTTTTTTACAGAAAACAGAGGTGTTTTTTGCAAAGTGCCTACCTGTAGATTTTGGCCCCTAGCTCAGCCGGCACCCAGGGAAAACTACCAAACCTGTGCAGTTTTGAAAACTAGAGACCCAGGGGAATCCAAGATGGAGTCACTAGTGAGGCTCTGACCAGGTTCTGTTACCCAGAATCCTTTGCAAACCTCAAAATTTGGCTAAAAATACACATTTTCTTCACATTTCGGTGACAGAAAGTTCTGGAATCTGAGAGGAGCGACAAATGTCCTTCCACCCAGCGTTCCCACAAGTCTCCCGATGAAAATGGTACCTCACTTGTGTGGGTAGGCCTAGCGCCCACAAAAGGAAATGGCCCAAAACACAACGTGGACACATCCCATTTTTTACAGAAAACAGAGGTGTTTTTTGCCAAGTGCCTACCTGTAGATTTTGGCCCCTAGCTCAGCCGGCACCTAGGGAAACCTACCAAACCTGTGCAGTTTTGAAAACTAGAGACCTAGGGGAATCCAAGATGGGGTGACTTGTGGGGCTCGGACCAGGTTCTCTTACCCAGAATCCTTTGCAAACCTCAAAATTTGGCTAAAAAAACACATTTTCCTCACATTTTGGTGACAGAAAGTTCTGGAATCTGAGAGGAGCCACAAATTTCCTTCCACCCAGCGTTCCCCCAAGTCTCCCGATAAAAATGGTACCTCACTTTTGTGGGTAGGCCTAGAACCCACGAAAGGAAATGTCCCAAAACACAACATGGACACATCACTTTTTTTTAAAGAAAACAGAGGTGTTTTTTGCAAAGTGCCTACCTGTAGATTTTGGCCTCTAGCTCAGCCGGCATATAGGGAAACCTACCAAATCTGTGCATTTTTGAAAACTAGAGACCTAGGGGAATCCAAGATGGGGTGACTTGTGGGATTCTGACCAGGTTCTGTTACCCAGAATCCTTTGCAAACCTCAAAATGTGGCTAAAAAAACACATTTTCCTCACATTTCGGTGACAGAAAGTTCTGGAATCTGAGAGGAGCCACAAATTTCCTTCCACCCAGCGTTCCCCCAAGTCTACCGATAAAAATGATACCTCACTTGTGTGGGTAGGCCTAGCGCCCACGAAAGGAAATGGCCCAAAACACAACGTGGACACATCCCATTTTTTTACAGAAAACAGAGGTGTTTTTTGCCAAGTGCCTACCTGTAGATTTTGGCCCCTAGCTCAGCTGGCACCTAGGGAAACCTACCAAATCTGTGCAGTTTTTAAAACTAGAGACCTAGGGGAATCCAAGATGGGTTGACTTGTGGGGCTCTGACCAGGTTTTGTTACCCAGAATCCTTTGCAAACCTCAAAATGTGGCTAAAAAAACACATTTTCCTCACATTTCGGTGACAGAAAGTTCTGGAATTTGAGAGGAGCCACAAATTTCCTTCCACCCAGCGTTCCCCCAAGTCTCCCGATAAAAATGATACCTCACTTGTGTGAGTAGGCCTAGCGTCCGCGACAGGAAATGCCCCAAAACACAACGTGGACACATCCCATTTTTTTACAGAAAACAGAATTGTTTTTTGCAAAGTGCCTACCTGTAGATTTTGGCCCCTAGCTCAGCCGGCACCTAGGGAAACCTACCAAACCTGTGCAGTTTTGAAAACTAGAGACCTAGGGGAATCCAAGATAGAGTGACTTGTGGGGCTCTGACCAGGTTCTGTTACCCAGAATTCTTTGCAAACCTCAAAATTTGGCTACAAAAACACATTTTCCTCACATTTTGGTGACAGAAAGTTCTGGAATATGAGAGGAGCCACAAATGTCCTTCCACCCATCGTTCCCCCAAGTCTCCCGATAAAAATGGTACCTCACTTGTGTGGGTAGGCCTAGCGCCCACGAAAGGAAATGGCCCAAAACACACCGTGGACACATCCCATTTTTTTTTACAGAAAACAGAGGTGTTTTTTGCCAAGTGCCTACCTGTAGATTTTGGCCCCTAGATCAGCTGGCACCTAGGGAAACCTACCAAACCTGTGCATTTTTTTAAACTAGAGACCTAGGGGAATCCAAGATGGGGTGACTTGTGGGGCTCTGACCAGTTTCTGTTACCCAGAATCCTTTGCAAACCTCAAAATGTGGATAAAAAAACACATTTTCCTCACATTTCGGTGACAGAAAGTTCTGGAATCTGAGAGGAGCCACACATTTCCTTCCACCCAGCGTTCCCCCAAGTCTCCCGATAAAAATGATACCTCACTTGTGTGGGTAGGCCTAGCGCCCGCAACAGGAAATGCCGCAAAACGCAACGTGGACACATCACATTTTTTTAAAGAAAACAGAGGTGTTTTTTGCAAAGTGCCTACCTGTAGATTTTGGACTCTAGCTCAGCCAGCACCTAGGGAAACCTACCAAACTTGTGCAGTTTTGAAAACTAGAGACCTAGGGGAATCCAAGATGGGGTGACTTGTGGGGCTCTGACCAGGTTCTGTTACCCAGAATCCTTTGCAAACCTCAAAATTTGGCTAAAAAAAATACATTTTCCTCATATTTCGGTGACAGAAAGTTCTGGAATCTGAGAGGAGCCATAAATTTCCTTCCACCCAGCGTTCCCCCAAGTCTCCCGATAAAAATGATACCTCACTTGTGTGGGTAGGCCTAGCGCCCGCGACAGGAAATGCCCCAAAACACAACGTGGACACATCCCATTTTTTTACAGAAAACAGAGGTGTTTTTTGCAAAGTGCCTACCTGTAGATTTTGGCCCCTAGCTCAGCCGGCACCTAGGGAAACCTACCAAACCTGTGCAGTTTTGAAAACTAGAGACCCAGGGGAATCCAAAATGGAGTGACTTGTGGGGCTCTGACCAGGTTCTGTTACCCAGAATCCTTTGCAAACCTCAAAATTTGGCTAAAAAAACACATTTTCCTCACATTTCGGTGACAGAAAGTTCTGGAATCTGAGAGGAGCCACAAATGTCCTTCCACCCAGCGTTCCACCAAGTCTCCCGATAAAAATGGTACCTCACTTGTGTGGGTAGGCCTAGCGCCCACGAAAGGAAATGGCCCAAAACACAACGTGGATACATCCCATTTTTTACAGAAAACAGAGGTGTTTTTTGCCAAGTGCCTACCTGTAGATTTTGGCCCCTAGCTCAGCCGGCACCTAGGGAAACCTACGAAACCTGTGCAGTTTTGAAAACTAGAGACCTAGGGGAATCCAAGATGGGGTGACTTGTGGGGCTCTGAACAGGTTCTCTTACCCAGAATCCTTTGCAAACCTCAAAATTTGGCTAAAAAAACACATTTTCCTCACATTTTGGTGACAGAAAGTTCTGGAATCTGAGAGGAGCCACAAATTTCCTTTAACCCAGCGTTCCCCCAAGTATCCCGATAAAAATGGTACCTCACTTTTGTGGGTAGGCCTAGCACCCACGAAAGGAAATGTCCCAAAACACACCGTGGACACATCCCATTTTTTTTACAGAAAACAGAGGTGTTTTTTGCCAAGTGCCTACCTGTAGATTTTGGCCCCTAGCTCAGCTGGCACCTAGGGAAACCTATCAAACCTGTGCATTTTTTAAAACTAGAGACCTAGGGGAATCCAAGATGGGGTGACTTGTGAGGCTCTGACCAGGTTCTGTTACCCAGAATCCTTTGCAAACCTCAAAATGTGGCTAAAAAAACACATTTTCCTCACATTTTGGTGACAGAAAGTTCTGTAATCTGAGAGGAGCCACAAATTTCCTTCCACCCAGCGTTCCCCCAAGTCTACCGATAAAAATGATACCTCACTTGTGTGGGTAGGCCTAGCGCCCACGAAAGGAAATGGCCCAAAACACAACGTGGACACATCCCATTTTTTTTACAGAAAACAGAGGTGTTTTTGTCAAGTGCCTACCTGTAGATTTTGGCCCCTAGCTCAGCTGGCACCTAGGGAAACCTACCAAATCTGTGCAGTTTTTAAAACTAGAGACCTAGGGGAATCCAAGATGGGGTGACTTGTGGGGCTCTGACCAGGTTTTGTTACCCAGAATCCTTTGCAAACCTCAAAATGTGGCTAAAAAAACACATTTTCCTCACATTTCGGTGACAGAAAGTTCTGGAATTTGAGAGGAGCCACAAATTTCCTTCCACCCAGCGTTCCCCCAAGTCTCCCGATAAAAATGATACCTCACTTGTGTGGGTAGGCCTAGCGTCCGCAACAGGAAATGCCCCAAAACACAACGTGGACACATCCCATTTTTTTACAGAAAACAGAGGTGTTTTTTGCAAAGTGCCTACCTTTAGATTTTGGCCCCTAGCTCAGCCGGCACCTAGGGAAACCTACCAAACCTGTGCAGTTTTAAAAACTAGAGACCTAGGGGAATCCAAGATAGAGTGACTTGTGGGGCTCTGACCAGGTTCTGTTACCCAGAATTCTTTGCAAACCTCAAAATGTGGCTACAAAAACACATTTTCCTCACATTTTGGTGACAGAAAGTTCTGGAATATGAGAGGAGCCACAAATGTCCTTCCACCCATCGTTCCCCCAAGTCTCCCGATAAAAATGGTACCTCACTTGTGTGGGTAGGCCTAGCGCCCACGAAAGGAAATGGCCCAAAACACACCGTGGACACATACCATTTTTTTACAGAAAACAGAGGTGTTTTTTGCCAAGTGCCTACCTGTAGATTTTGGCCCCTAGCTCAGCTGGCACCTAGGGAAACCTACCAAACCTGTGCATTTTTTAAAACTAGAAACCTAGGGGAATCCAAGATGGGGTGACTTGTGGGGCTCTGACCAGTTTCTGTTACCCAGAATCCTTTGCAAACCTCAAAATTTGGCTAAAAATGACACATTTTCCTCATATTTCGGTGACAGAAAGTTCTGGAATCTGAGAGGAGCCATAAATTTCCTTCCACCCAGCGTTCCCCCAAGTCTCCCGATAAAAATGATACCTCACGTGTGTTGGTAGGCCTAGCGCCCGCGACAGGAAATGCCCCAAAACACTACGTGGACACATCCCATTTTTTTACAGAAAACAGAGGTGTTTTTTGCAAAGTGCCTACCTGTAGATTTTGGCCCCTAGCTCAGCCGGCACCCAGGGAAACCTACCAAACCTGTGCAGTTTTGAAAACTAGAGACCCAGGGGAATCCAAGATGGAGTGACTTGTGGGGCTCTGACCAGGTTCTGTTACCCAGAATCCTTTGCAAACCTCAAAATTTGGCCAAAAAACACATTTTCCTCACATTTCGGTGACAGAAAGTTCTGGAATCTGAGAGGAGCCACAAATGTCCTTCCACCCAGCGTTCCCCCAAGTCTCCCGATGAAAATGGTACCTCACTTGTGTGGGTAGGCCTAGCGCCCACGAAAGGAAATGGCCCAAAACACAACGTGGACACATCCCATTTTTTACAGAAAACAGAGGTGTTTTTTGCCAAGTGCCTACCTGTAGATTTTGGCCCCTAGCTCAGCCGGCACCTAGGGAAACCTACCAAACCTGTGCAGTTTTGAAAACTAGAGACATAGGGGAATCCAAGATGGGGTGACTTGTGGGGCTCAGACCAGGTTCTCTTACCCAGAATCCTTTGCAAACCTCAAAATTTGGCTAAAAAAACACATTTTCCTCACATTTCGGTGACAGAAAGTTCTGGAATCTGAGAGGAGCCACAAATTTCCTTCCACCCAGCGTTCCCCCAAGTCTACCGATAAAAATGATACCTCACTTGTGTGGGTAGGCCTAGCGCCCACGAAAGGAAATGGCCCAAAACACAACGTGGACACATCCCATTTTTTTACAGAAAACAGAGGTGTTTTTTGCCAAGTGCCTACCTGTAGATTTTGGCCCCTAGCTCAGCTGGCACCTAGGGAAACCTACCAAATCTGTGCAGTTTTTAAAACTAGAGACCTAGGGGAATCCAAGATGGGGTGACTTGTGGGGCTCTGACCAGGTTTTGTTACCCAGAATCCTTTGCAAACCTCAAAATGTGGCTAAAAAAACACATTTTCCTCACATTTCGGTGACAGAAAGTTCTGGAATTTGAGAGGAGCCACAAATTTCCTTCCACCCAGCGTTCCACCAAGTCTCCCGATAAAAATGATACCTCACTTGTGTGAGTAGGCCTAGCGTCCGCGACAGGAAATGCCCCAAAACACAACGTGGACACATCCCATTTTTTTACAGAAAACAGAGGTGTTTTTTGCAAAGTGCCTACCTGTAGATTTTGGCCCCTAGCTCAGCCGGCACCTAGGGAAACCTACCAAACCTGTGCAGTTTTAAAAACTAGAGACCTAGGGGAATCCAAGATAGAGTGACTTGTGGGGCTCTGACCAGGTTCTGTTACACAGAATTCTTTGCAAACCTCAAAATTTGGCTACAAAAACACATTTTCCTCACATTTTGGTGACAGAAAGTTCTGGAATATGAGAGGAGCCACAAATGTCCTTCCACCCATCGTTCCCCCAAGTCTCCCGATAAAAATGGTACCTCACTTGTGTGGGTAGGCCTAGCGCCCACGAAAGGAAATGGCCCAAAACACACCGTGGACACATCCCATTTTTTTTTACAGAAAACAGAGGTGTTTTTTGCCAAGTGCCTACCTGTAGATTTTGGCCCCTAGCTCAGCTGGCACCTAGGGAAACCTACCAAACCTGTGCATTTTTTTAAACTAGAGACCTAGGGGAATCCAAGACGGGGTGACTTGTGGGGCTCTGACCAGTTTCTGTTACCCAGAATCCTTTGCAAACCTAAAAATGTGGATAAAAAAACACATTTTCCTCACATTTCGGTGACAGAAAGTTCTGGAATCTGAGAGGAGCCACACATTTCCTTCCACCCAGCGTTCCCCCAAGTCTCCCGATAAAAATGATACCTCACTTGTGTGGGTAGGCCTAGCGCCCGCGACAGGAAATGCCCCAAAACGCAACGTGGACACATCACATTTTTTTAAAGAAAACAGAGGTGTTTTTTGCAAAGTGCCTACCTGTAGATTTTGGACTCTAGCTCAGCCGGCACCTAGGGAAACCTACCAAACCTGTGCAGTTTTGAAAACTAGAGACCTAGGGGAATCCAAGATGGGGTGACTTGTGGGGCTCTGACCAGGTTCTGTTACCCAGAATCCTTTGCAAACCTCAAAATGTGGCTAAAAAAACACATTTTCCTCACATTTCGGTGACAGAAAGTTCTGGAATCTGAGAGGAGCCACAAATTTCCTTCCACCCAGCGTTCCCCCAAGTCTACCGATAAAAATGATACCTCACTTGTGTGGGTAGGCCTAGCGCCCACGAAAGGAAATGGCCCAAAACACAACGTGGACACATCCCATTTTTTTACAGAAAACAGAGGTGTTTTTTGCCAAGTGCCTACCTGTAGATTTTGGCCCCTAGCTCAGCTGGCACCTAGGGAAACCGACCAAATCTGTGCAGTTTTTAAAACTAGAGACCTAGGGGAATCCAAGATGGGTTGACTTGTGGGGCTCTGACCAGGTTTTGTTACCCAGAATCCTTTGCAAACCTCAAAATGTGGCTAAAAAAACACATTTTCCTCACATTTCGGTGACAGAAAGTTCTGGAATTTGAGAGGAGCCACAAATTTCCTTTCACCCAGCGTTCCCCCAAGTCTCCCGATAAAAATGATACCTCACTTGTGTGAGTAGGCCTAGCGTCCGCGACAGGAAATGCCCCAAAACACAACGTGGACACATCCCATTTTTTTACAGAAAACAGAATTGTTTTTTGCAAAGTGCCTACCTGTAGATTTTGGCCCCTAGCTCAGCCGGCACCTAGGGAAACCTACCAAACCTGTGCAGTTTTAAAAACTAGAGACCTAGGGGAATCCAAGATAGAGTGACTTGTGGGGCTCTGACCAGGTTCTGTTACCCAGAATTCTTTGCAAACCTCAAAATGTGGCTACAAAAACACATTTTTCTCACATTTTGGTGACAGAAAGTTCTGGAATATGAGAGGAGCCACAAATGTCCTTCCACCCATCGTTCCCCCAAGTCTCCCGATAAAAATGGTACCTCACTTGTGTGGGTAGGCCTAGCGCCCACGAAAGGAAATGGCCCAAAACACACCGTGGACACATCCCATTTTTTTACAGAAAACAGAGGTGTTTTTTGCCAAGTGCCTACCTGTAGATTTTGGCCCCTAGATCAGCTGGCACCTAGAGAAACCTACCAAACCTGTGCATTTTTTTAAACTAGAGACCTAGGGGAATCCAAGATGGGGTGACTTGTGGGGCTCTGACCAGTTTCTGTTACCCAGAATCCTTTGCAAACCTCAAAATTTGGCGAAAAATGACACATTTTCCTCATATTTCGGTGACAGAAAGTTCTGGAATCTGAGAGGAGCCACACATTTCCTTCCACCCAGCGTTCCCCCAAGTCTCCCGATAAAAATGATACCTCACGTGTGTTGGTAGGCCTAGCGCCCGCGACAGGAAATGCCCCAAAACACTACGTGGACACATCCCATTTTTTGACAGAAAACAGAGGTGTTTTTTGCAAAGTGCCTACCTGTAGATTTTGGCCCCTAGCTCAGCCGGCACCCAGGGAAACCTACCAAACCTGTGCAGTTTTGAAAACTAGAGACCCAGGGGAATCCAAGATGGAGTGACTTGTGGGGCTCTGACCAGGTTCTGTTACCCAGAATCCTTTGCAAACCTCAAAATTTGGCCAAAAAACACATTTTCCTCACATTTCGGTGACAGAAAGTTCTGGAATCTGAGAGGAGCCACAAATGTCCTTCCACCCAGCGTTCCCCCAAGTCTCCCGATGAAAATGGTACCTCACTTGTGTGGGTAGGCCTAGCGCCCACGAAAGGAAATGGCCCAAAACACAACGTGGACACATCCCATTTTTTACAGAAAACAGAGGTGTTTTTTGCCAAGTGCCTACCTGTAGATTTTGGCCCCTAGCTCAGCCGGCACCTAGGGAAACCTACCAAACCTGTGCAGTTTTGAAAACTAGAGACATAGGGGAATCCAAGATGGGGTGACTTGTGGGGCTCAGACCAGGTTCTCTTACCCAGAATCCTTTGCAAACCTCAAAATTTGGCCAAAAAAACACATTTTCCTCACATTTCGGTGACAGAAAGTTCTGGAATCTGAGAGGAGCCACAAATTTCCTTCCACCCAGCGTTCCCCCAAGTCTACCGATAAAAATGATACCTCACTTGTGTGGGTAGGCCTAGCGCCCACGAAAGGAAATGGCCCAAAACACAACGTGGACACATCCCATTTTTTTACAGAAAACAGAGGTGTTTTTTGCCAAGTGCCTACCTGTAGATTTTGGCCCCTAGCTCAGCTGGCACCTAGGGAAACCTACCAAATCTGTGCAGTTTTTAAAACTAGAGACCTAGGGGAATCCAAGATGGGGTGACTTGTGGGGCTCTGACCAGGTTTTGTTACCCAGAATCCTTTGCAAACCTCAAAATGTGGCTAAAAAAACACATTTTCCTCACATTTCGGTGACAGAAAGTTCTGGAATTTGAGAGGAGCCACAAATTTCCTTCCACCCAGCGTTCCACCAAGTCTCCCGATAAAAATGATACCTCACTTGTGTGAGTAGGCCTAGCGTCCGCGACAGGAAATGCCCCAAAACACAACGTGGACACATCCCATTTTTTTACAGAAAACAGAGGTGTTTTTTGCAAAGTGCCTACCTGTAGATTTTGGCCCCTAGCTCAGCCGGCACCTAGGGAAACCTACCAAACCTGTGCAGTTTTAAAAACTAGAGACCTAGGGGAATCCAAGATAGAGTGACTTGTGGGGCTCTGACCAGGTTCTGTTACACAGAATTCTTTGCAAACCTCAAAATTTGGCTACAAAAACACATTTTCCTCACATTTTGGTGACAGAAAGTTCTGGAATATGAGAGGAGCCACAAATGTCCTTCCACCCATCGTTCCCCCAAGTCTCCCGATAAAAATGGTACCTCACTTGTGTGGGTAGGCCTAGCGCCCACGAAAGGAAATGGCCCAAAACACACCGTGGACACATCCCATTTTTTTTTACAGAAAACAGAGGTGTTTTTTGCCAAGTGCCTACCTGTAGATTTTGGCCCCTAGCTCAGCTGGCACCTAGGGAAACCTACCAAACCTGTGCATTTTTTTAAACTAGAGACCTAGGGGAATCCAAGACGGGGTGACTTGTGGGGCTCTGACCAGTTTCTGTTACCCAGAATCCTTTGCAAACCTAAAAATGTGGATAAAAAAACACATTTTCCTCACATTTCGGTGACAGAAAGTTCTGGAATCTGAGAGGAGCCACACATTTCCTTCCACCCAGCGTTCCCCCAAGTCTCCCGATAAAAATGATACCTCACTTGTGTGGGTAGGCCTAGCGCCCGCGACAGGAAATGCCCCAAAACGCAACGTGGACACATCACATTTTTTTAAAGAAAACAGAGGTGTTTTTTGCAAAGTGCCTACCTGTAGATTTTGGACTCTAGCTCAGCCGGCACCTAGGGAAACCTACCAAACCTGTGCAGTTTTGAAAACTAGAGACCTAGGGGAATCCAAGATGGGGTGACTTGTGGGGCTCTGACCAGGTTCTGTTACCCAGAATCCTTTGCAAACCTCAAAATGTGGCTAAAAAAACACATTTTCCTCACATTTCGGTGACAGAAAGTTCTGGAATCTGAGAGGAGCCACAAATTTCCTTCCACCCAGCGTTCCCCCAAGTCTACCGATAAAAATGATACCTCACTTGTGTGGGTAGGCCTAGCGCCCACGAAAGGAAATGGCCCAAAACACAACGTGGACACATCCCATTTTTTTACAGAAAACAGAGGTGTTTTTTGCCAAGTGCCTACCTGTAGATTTTGGCCCCTAGCTCAGCTGGCACCTAGGGAAACCGACCAAATCTGTGCAGTTTTTAAAACTAGAGACCTAGGGGAATCCAAGATGGGTTGACTTGTGGGGCTCTGACCAGGTTTTGTTACCCAGAATCCTTTGCAAACCTCAAAATGTGGCTAAAAAAACACATTTTCCTCACATTTCGGTGACAGAAAGTTCTGGAATTTGAGAGGAGCCACAAATTTCCTTCCACCCAGCGTTCCCCCAAGTCTCCCGATAAAAATGATACCTCACTTGTGTGGGTAGGCCTAGCGTCCGCAACAGGAAATGCCCCAAAACACAACGTGGACACATCCCATTTTTTTACAGAAAACAGAGGTGTTTTTTGCAAAGTGCCTACCTTTAGATTTTGGCCCCTAGCTCAGCCGGCACCTAGGGAAACCTACCAAACCTGTGCAGTTTTAAAAACTAGAGACCTAGGGGAATCCAAGATAGAGTGACTTGTGGGGCTCTGACCAGGTTCTGTTACCCAGAATTCTTTGCAAACCTCAAAATGTGGCTACAAAAACACATTTTCCTCACATTTTGGTGACAGAAAGTTCTGGAATATGAGAGGAGCCACAAATGTCCTTCCACCCATCGTTCCCCCAAGTCTCCCGATAAAAATGGTACCTCACTTGTGTGGGTAGGCCTAGCGCCCACGAAAGGAAATGGCCCAAAACACACCGTGGACACATACCATTTTTTTACAGAAAACAGAGGTGTTTTTTGCCAAGTGCCTACCTGTAGATTTTGGCCCCTAGCTCAGCTGGCACCTAGGGAAACCTACCAAACCTGTGCATTTTTTAAAACTAGAAACCTAGGGGAATCCAAGATGGGGTGACTTGTGGGGCTCTGACCAGTTTCTGTTACCCAGAATCCTTTGCAAACCTCAAAATTTGGCTAAAAATGACACATTTTCCTCATATTTCGGTGACAGAAAGTTCTGGAATCTGAGAGGAGCCATAAATTTCCTTCCACCCAGCGTTCCCCCAAGTCTCCCGATAAAAATGATACCTCACGTGTGTGGGTAGGCCTAGCGCCCGCAACAGGAAATGCCGCAAAACGCAACGTGGACACATCACATTTTTTTAAAGAAAACAGAGGTGTTTTTTGCAAAGTGCCTACCTGTAGATTTTGGACTCTAGCTCAGCCAGCACCTAGGGAAACCTACCAAACTTGTGCAGTTTTGAAACTAGAGACCTAGGGGAATCCAAGATGGGGTGACTTGTGGGGCTCTGACCAGGTTCTGTTACCCAGAATCCTTTGCAAACCTCAAAATTTGGCTAAAAAAAATACATTTTCCTCATATTTCGGTGACAGAAAGTTCTGAAATCTGAGAGGAGCCATAAATTTCCTTCCACCCAGCGTTCCCCCAAGTCTCCCGATAAAAATGATACCTCACTTGTGTGGGTAGGCCTAGCGCCCGCGACAGGAAATGCCCCAAAACACAACGTGGACACATCCCATTTTTTTACAGAAAACAGAGGTGTTTTTTGCAAAGTGCCTACCTGTAGATTTTGGCCCCTAGCTCAGCCAGCACCTAGGGAAACCTACCAAACCTGTGCAGTTTTGAAAACTAGAGACCCAGGGGAATCCAAAATGGAGTGACTTGTGGGGCTCTGACCAGGTTCTGTTACCCAGAATCCTTTGCAAACCTCAAAATTTGACTAAAAAAACACATTTTCCTCACATTTCGGTGACAGAAAGTTCTGGAATCTGAGAGGAGCCACAAATGTCCTTCCACCCAGCGTTCCCCCAAGTCTCCCGATAAAAATGGTACCTCACTTGTGTGGGTAGGCCTAGCGCCCACGAAAGGAAATGGCCCAAAACACAACGTGGATACATCCCATTTTTTACAGAAAACAGAGGTGTTTTTTGCCAAGTGCCTACCTGTAGATTTTGGCCCCTAGCTCAGCCGGCACCTAGGGAAACCTACGAAACCTGTGCAGTTTTTAAAACTAGAGACCTAGGGGAATCCAAGATGGGGTGACTTGTGGGGCTCTGAACAGGTTCTCTTACCCAGAATCCTTTGCAAACCTCAAAATTTGGCTAAAAAAACACATTTTCCTCACATTTTGGTGACAGAAAGTTCTGGAATCTGAGAGGAGCCACAAATTTCCTTTAACCCAGCGTTCCCCCAAGTCTCCCGATAAAAATGGTACCTCACTTTTGTGGGTAGGCCTAGCACCCACGAAAGGAAATGGCCCAAAACACACCGTGGACACATCCCATTTTTTTTACAGAAAACAGAGGTGTTTTTTGCCAAGTGCCTACCTGTAGATTTTGGCCCCTAGCTCAGCTGGCACCTAGGGAAACCTATCAAACCTGTGCATTTTTTAAAACTAGAGACCTAGGGGAATCCAAGATGGGGTGACTTGTGAGGCTCTGACCAGGTTCTGTTACGCAGAATCCTTTGCAAACCTCAAAATGTGGCTAAAAAAACAAATTTTCCTCACATTTCGGTGACAGAAAGTTCTGTAATCTGAGAGGAGCCACAAATTTCCTTCCACCCAGCGTTCCCCCAAGTCTACCGATAAAAATGATACCTCACTTGTGTGGGTAGGCCTAGCGCCCACGAAAGGAAATGGCCCAAAACACAACGTGGACACATCCCATTTTTTTTACAGAAAACAGAGGTGTTTTTGTCAAGTGCCTACCTGTAGATTTTGGCCCCTAGCTCAGCTGGCACCTAGGGAAACCTACCAAATCTGTGCAGTTTTTAAAACTAGAGACCTAGGGGAATCCAAGATGGGGTGACTTGTGGGGCTCTGACCAGGTTTTGTTACCCAGAATCCTTTGCAAACCTCAAAATGTGGCTAAAAAAAACACATTTTCCTCACATTTCGGTGACAGAAAGTTCTGGAATTTGAGAGGAGCCACAAATTTCCTTCCACCCAGCGTTCCCCCAAGTCTCCCGATAAAAATGATACCTCACTTGTGTGGGTAGGCCTAGCGTCCGCGACAGGAAATGCCCCAAAACACAACGTGGACACATCCCATTTTTTTACAGAAAACAGAGGTGTTTTTTGCAAAGTGCCTACCTGTAGATTTTGGACTCTAGCTCAGCCAGCACCTAGGGAAACCTACCAAACTTGTGCAGTTTTGAAAACTAGAGACCTAGGGGAATCCAAGATGGGGTGACTTGTGGGGCTCTGACCAGGTTCTGTTACCCAGAATCCTTTGCAAACCTCAAAATTTGGCAAAAAAACACATTTTCCTCACATTTCGGTGACAGAAAGTTCTGGAATCTGAGAGGAGCCACAAATGTCCTTCCACCCAGCGTTCCCCCAAGTCTCCCGATGAAAATGGTACCTCACTTGTGTGGGTAGGCCTAGCGCCCACGAAAGGAAATGGCCCAAAACACAACGTGGACACATCCCATTTTTTACAGAAAACAGAGGTGTTTTTTGCCAAGTGCCTACCTGTAGATTTTGGCCCCTAGCTCAGCCGGCACCTAGGGAAACCTACCAAACCTGTGCAGTTTTGAAAACTAGAGACATAGGGGAATCCAAGATGGGGTGACTTGTGGGGCTCAGACCAGGTTCTCTTACCCAGAATCCTTTGCAAACCTCAAAATTTGGCTAAAAAAACACATTTTCCTCACATTTCGGTGACAGAAAGTTCTGGAATCTGAGAGGAGCCACAAATTTCCTTCCACCCAGCGTTCCCCCAAGTCTACCGATAAAAATGATACCTCACTTGTGTGGGTAGGCCTAGCGCCCACGAAAGGAAATGGCCCAAAACACAACGTGGACACATCCCATTTTTTTACAGAAAACAGAGGTGTTTTTTGCCAAGTGCCTACCTGTAGATTTTGGCCCCTAGCTCAGCTGGCACCTAGGGAAACCTACCAAATCTGTGCAGTTTTTAAAACTAGAGACCTAGGGGAATCCAAGATGGGGTGACTTGTGGGGCTCTGACCAGGTTTTGTTACCCAGAATCCTTTGCAAACCTCAAAATGTGGCTAAAAAAACACATTTTCCTCACATTTCGGTGACAGAAAGTTCTGGAATTTGAGAGGAGCCACAAATTTCCTTCCACCCAGCGTTCCCCCAAGTCTCCCGATAAAAATGATACCTCACTTCTGTGAGTAGGCCTAGCGTCCGCGACAGGAAATGCCCCAAAACACAACGTGGACACATCCCATTTTTTTACAGAAAACAGAGGTGTTTTTTGCAAAGTGCCTACCTGTAGATTTTGGCCCCTAGCTCAGCCGGCACCTAGGGAAACCTACCAAACCTGTGCAGTTTTAAAAACTAGAGACCTAGGGGAATCCAAGATAGAGTGACTTGTGGGGCTCTGACCAGGTTCTGTTACACAGAATTCTTTGCAAACCTCAAAATTTGGCTACAAAAACACATTTTCCTCACATTTTGGTGACAGAAAGTTCTGGAATATGAGAGGAGCCACAAATGTCCTTCCACCCATCGTTCCCCCAAGTCTCCCGATAAAAATGGTACCTCACTTGTGTGGGTAGGCCTAGCGCCCACGAAAGGAAATGGCCCAAAACACACCGTGGACACATCCCATTTTTTTTTACAGAAAACAGAGGTGTTTTTTGTCAAGTGCCTACCTGTAGATTTTGGCCCCTATCTCAGCTGGCACCTAGGGAAACCTACCAAACCTGTGCATTTTTTTAAACTAGAGACCTAGGGGAATCCAAGATGGGGTGACTTGTGGGGCTCTGACCAGTTTCTGTTACCCAGAATCCTTTGCAAACCTAAAAATGTGGATAAAAAAACACATTTTCCTCACATTTCGGTGACAGAAAGTTCTGGAATCTGAGAGGAGCCACACATTTCCTTCCACCCAGCGTTCCCCCAAGTCTCCCGATAAAAATGATACCTCACTTGTGTGGGTAGGCCTAGCGCCCGCGACAGGAAATGCCCCAAAACGCAACGTGGACACATCACATTTTTTTAAAGAAAACAGAGGTGTTTTTTGCAAAGTGCCTACCTGTAGATTTTGGACTCTAGCTCAGCCGGCACCTAGGGAAACCTACCAAACCTGTGCAGTTTTGAAAACTAGAGACCTAGGGGATTCCAAGATGGGGTGACTTGTGGGGCTCTGACCAGGTTCTGTTACCCAGAATCCTTTGCAAACCTCAAAATTTGGCTAAAAAAAACACATTTTCCTCATATTTCGGTGACAGAAAGTTCTGGAATCTGAGAGGAGCCATAAATTTCCTTCCACCCAGCGTTCCCCCAAGTCTCCCGATAAAAATGATACCTCACTTGTGTGGGTAGGCCTAGCGCCCGCGACAGGAAATGCCCCAAAACACAACGTGGACACATCCCATTTTTTTACAGAAAACAGAGGTGTTTTTTGCCAAGTGCCTACCTGTAGATTTTGGCCCCTAGCTCAGCTGGCACCTAGGGAAACCTACCAAACCTGTGCATTTTTTTAAACTAGAGACCTAGGGGAATCCAAGATGGGGTGACTTGTGGGGCTCTGACCAGTTTCTGTTACCCAGAATCCTTTGCAAACCTCAAAATGTGGATAAAAAAACACATTTTCCTCACATTTCGGTGACAGAAAGTTCTAGAATCTGAGAGGAGCCACACATTTCCTTCCACCAAGCGTTCCCCCAAGTCTCCCGATAAAAATGATATCTCACTTGTGTGGGTGGGCCTAGCGTCCGCGACAGGAAATGCCCCAAAACACAACGTGGACACATCCCATTTTTTTACAGAAAACAGAGGTGTTTTTTGCAAAGTGCCTACCTGTAGATTTTGGCCCCTACCTCAGCCGGCACCTAGGGAAACCTACCAAACCTGTGCAGTTTTGAAAACTAGAGACCTAGGGGAATCCAAGATGGGGTGACTTGTGGGGCTCTGACCAGGTTCTCTTACCCAGAATCCTTTGCAAACCTCAAAATTTGGCTAAAAAAACACATTTTCCTCACATTTTGGTGACAGAAAGTTCTGGAATCTGAGAGGAGCCACAAATTTCCTTCCACCCAGCGTTCCCCCAAGTCTCCCGATAAAAATGGTACCTCACTTTTGTGGGTAGGCCTAGCACCCACGAAAGGAAATGTCCCAAAACACACCGTGGACACATCCCATTTTTTTACAGAAAACAGAGGTGTTTTTTGCCAAGTGCCTACCTGTAGATTTTGGCCCCTAGCTCAGCTGGCACCTAGGGAAACCTACCAAACCTGTGCATTTTTTAAAACTAGAGACCTAGGGGAATCCAAGATGGGGTGACTTGTGAGGCTCTGACCAGGTTCTGTTACCCAGAATCCTTTGCAAACCTCAAAATGTGGCTAAAAAAACACATTTTCCTCACATTTCAGGACAGAAAGTTCTGGAATCTGAGAGGAGCCACAAATTTCCTTCCACCCAGCGTTCCCCCAAGTCTACCGATAAAAATGATACCTCACTTGTGTGGGTAGGCCTAGCGCCCACGAAAGGAAATGGCCGAAAACACAACGTGGACACATCCCATTTTTTTTATAGAAAACAGAGGTGTTTTTGCCAAGTGCCTACCTGTAGATTTTGGCCCCTAGCTCAGCTGGCACCTAGGGAAACCTACCAAATCTGTGCAGTTTTTAAAACTAGAGACCTAGGGGAATCCAAGATGGAGTGACTTGTGGGGCTCTGACCAGGTTTTGTTACCCAGAATCCTTTGCAAACCTCAAAATGTGGCTAAAAAAACACATTTTCCTCAAATTTCGGTGACAGAAAGTTCTGGAATTTGAGAGGAGCCACAAATTTCCTTCCACCCAGTGTTCCCCCAAGTCTCCCGATAAAAATGATACCTCACTTGTGTGGGTAGGCCTAGCGTCCGCGACAGGAAATGCCCCAAAACACAACGTGGACACATCCCATTTTTTTACAGAAAACAGAGGTGTTTTTTGCAAAGTGCCTACCTGTAGATTTTGGCCCCTAGCTCAGCTGGCACCTAGGGAAACCTACCAAACCTGTGCAGTTTTAAAAACTAGAGACCTAGGGGAATCCAAGATAGAGTGACTTGTGGGGCTCTGACCAGGTTCTGTTACACAGAATTCTTTGCAAACCTCAAAATTTGGCTACAAAAACACATTTTCCTCACATTTTGGTGACAGAAAGTTCTGGAATATGAGAGGAGCCACAAATGTCCTTCCACCCATCGTTCCCCCAAGTCTCCCGATAAAAATGGTACCTCACTTGTGTGGGTAGGCCTAGCGCCCACGAAAGGAAATGGCCCAAAACACACCGTGGACTCATCCCTTTTTTTTTTACAGAAAACAGAGGTGTTTTTTGCCAAGTGCCTACCTGTAGATTTTGGCCCCTAGCTCAGCTGGCACCTAGGGAAACCTACCAAACCTGTGCATTTTGTTAAACTAGAGACCTAGGGGAATCCAAGATGGGGTGACTTGTGGGGCTCTGACCAGTTTCTGTTACCCAGAATCCTTTGCAAACCTAAAAATGTGGATAAAAAAACACATTTTCCTCACATTTCGGTGACAGAAAGTTCTGGAATCTGAGAGGAGCCACACATTTCCTTCCACCCAGCGTTCCCCCAAGTCTCCCGATAAAAATGATACCTCACTTGTGTGGGTAGGCCTAGCGCCCGCGACAGGAAATGCCCCAAAACGCAACGTGGACACATCTGATTTTTTTAAAGAAAACAGAGGTGTTTTTTGCAAAGTGCCTACCTGTAGATTTTGGACTCTAGCTCAGCCGGCACCTAGGGAAACCTACCAAACCTGTGCAGTTTTGAAAACTAGAGACCTAGGGGAATCCAAGATGGGGTGACTTGTGGGGCTCTGACCAGGTTCTGTTACCCAGAATCCTTTGCAAACCTCAAAATTTGGCTAAAAAAAACACATTTTCCTCATATTTCGGTGACAGAAAGTTATGAAATCTGAGAGGAGCCATAAATTTCCTTCCACCCAGCGTTCCCCCAAGTCTCCCGATAAAAATGATACCTCACTTGTGTGGGTAGGCCTAGCACCCGCGACAGGAAATGCCCCAAAACACAACGTGGACACATCCCATTTTTTTACAGAAAACAGAGGTGTTTTTTGCCAAGTGCCTACCTGTAGATTTTGGCCCCTAGCTCAGCTGGCACCTAGGGAAACCTACCAAACCTGTGCATTTTTTAAAACTAGAGACCTAGGGGAATCCAAGATGGGGTGACTTGTGGGGCTCTGACCAGTTTCTGTTACCCAGAATCCTTTGCAAACCTCAAAATGTGGATAAAAAAACACATTTTCCTCACATTTCGGTGACAGAAAGTTCTAGAATCTGAGAGGAGCCACACATTTCCTTCCACCCAGCGTTCCCCCAAGTCTCCCGATAAAAATGATACCTCACTTGTGTGGGTAGGCCTAGCGCCCGCGACAGGAAATGCCCCAAAACGCAACGTGGACACATCACATTTTTTTAAAGAAAACAGAGGTGTTTTTTGCAAAGTACCTACCTGTAGATTTTGGACTCTAGCTCAGCCGGCACCTAGGGAAACCTACCAAACCTGTGCAGTTTTGAAAACTAGAGACCTAGGGGAATCCAAGATGGGGTGACTTGTGGGGCTCTGACCAGGTTCTGTTACCCAGAATCCTTTGCAAACCTCAAAATTTGGCTAAAAAAAACACATTTTCCTCGTATTTCGGTGACAGAAAGTTCTGGAATCTGAGAGGAGCCATAAATTTCCTTCCACCCAGCATTCCCCCAAGTCTCCCGATAAAAATGGTACCTCACTTTTGTGGGTAGGCCTAGCACCCACGAAAGGAAATGTCCCAAAACACACCGTGGACACATCCCATTTTTTTACAGAAAACAGAGGTGTTTTTTGCCAAGTGCCTACCTGTAGATTTTGGCCCCTAGCTCAGCTGGCACGTAGGGAAACCTACCAAACCTGTGCATTTTTTAAAACTAGAGACCTAGGGGAATCCAAGATGGGGTGACTTGTGAGGCTCTGACCAGGTTCTGTTACCCAGAATCATTTGCAAACCTCAAAATGGGGCTAAAAAAACACATTTTCCTCACATTTCAGTGACAGAAAGTTCTGGAATCTGAGAGGAGCCACAAATTTCCTTCCACCCAGCGTTCCCCCAAGTCTACCGATAAAAATGATACCTCACTTGTGTGGGTAGGCCTAGCGCCCACGAAAGGAAATGGCCCAAAACACAACGTGGACACATCCCATTTTTTTTTACAGAAAACAGAGGTGTTTTTGCCAAGTGCCTACCTGTAGATTTTGGCCCCTCGCTCAGCTGGCACCTAGGGAAACCTACCAAATCTGTGCAGTTTTGAAAACTAGAGACCTAGGGGAATCCAAGATGGAGTGACTTGTGGGGCTCTGACCAGGTTTTGTTACCCAGAATCCTTTGCAAACCTCAAAATGTGGCTAAAAAAACACATTTTCCTCAAATTTCGGTGACAGAAAGTTCTGGAATTTGAGAGGAGCCACAAATTTCCTTCCACCCAGCGTTCCCCCAAGTCTCCCGATAAAAATGGTACCTCACTTTTGTGGGTAGGCCTAGCACCCACGAAAGGAAATGTCCCAAAACACACCGTGGACACATCCCATTTTTTTACAGAAAACAGAGGTGTTTTTTGCCAAGTGCCTACCTGTAGATTTTGGCCCCTAGCTCAGCTGGCACGTAGGGAAACCTACCAAACCTGTGCATTTTTTAAAACTAGAGACCTAGGGGAATCCAAGATGGGGTGACTTGTGAGGCTCTGACCAGGTTCTGTTACCCAGAATCATTTGCAAACCTCAAAATGGGGCTAAAAAAACACATTTTCCTCACATTTCAGTGACAGAAAGTTCTGGAATCTGAGAGGAGCCACAAATTTCCTTCCACCCAGCGTTCCCCCAAGTCTACCGATAAAAATGATACCTCACTTGTGTGGGTAGGCCTAGCGCCCACGAAAGGAAATGGCCCAAAACACAACGTGGACACATCCCATTTTTTTTACAGAAAACAGAGGTGTTTTTGCCAAGTGCCTACCTGTAGATTTTGGCCCCTCGCTCAGCTGGCACCTAGGGAAACCTACCAAATCTGTGCAGTTTTGAAAACTAGAGACCTAGGGGAATCCAAGATGGAGTGACTTGTGGGGCTCTGACCAGGTTTTGTTACCCAGAATCCTTTGCAAACCTCAAAATGTGGCTAAAAAAACACATTTTCCTCAAATTTCGGTGACAGAAAGTTCTGGAATTTGAGAGGAGCCACAAATTTCCTTCCACCCAGCGTTCCTCCAAGTCTCCCGATAAAAATGATACCTCACTTGTGTGGGTAGGCCTAGCGTCCGCGACAGGAAATGCCCCAAAACACAACGTGGACACATCCCATTTTTTTACAGAAAACAGAGGTGTTTTTTGCAAAGTGCCTACCTGTAGATTTTGGCCCCTAGCTCAGCCGGCACCTAGGGAAACCTACCAAACCTGTGCAGTTTTAAAAACTAGAGACCTAGGGGAATCCAAGATAGAGTGACTTGTGGGGCTCTGACCAGGTTCTGTTACCCAGAATTCTTTGCAAACCTCAAAATTTGGCTACAAAAACACATTTTCCTCACATTTTGGTGACAGAAAATTCTGGAATATGAGAGGAGCCACAAATGTCCTTCCACCCATCGTTCCCCCAAGTCTCCCGATAAAAATGGTACCTCACTTGTGTGGGTAGGCCTAGCGCCCACGAAAGGAAATGGCCCAAAACACACCGTGGACACATCCCATTTTTTTACAGAAAGCAGAGGTGTTTTTTGCCAAGTGCCTACCTGTAGATTTTGGCCCCTAGCTCAGCTGGCACCTAGGGAAACCTACCAAACCTGTGCATTTTTTTAAACTAGAGACCTAGGGGAATCCAAGATGGGGTGACTTGTGGGGCTCTGACCAGTTTCTGTTACCCAGTATCCTTTGCAAACCTCAAAATTTGGCTAAAAAAAACACATTTTCCTCCTATTTCGGTGACAGAAAGTTCTGGAATCTGAGAGGAGCCATAAATTTCCTTCCACCCAGCGTTCCCCCAAGTCTCCCGATAAAAATGATACCTCACTTGTGTGGGTAAGCCTAGCGCCCGCGACAGGAAATGCCCCAAAACACAACGTGCACACATCCCATTTTTTTACAGAAAACAGAGGTGTTTTTTGCAAAGTGCCTACCTGTAGATTTTGGCCCCTAGCTCAGCCGGCACCTAGGGAAACCTACCAAACCTGTGCAGTTTTGAAAACTAGAGACCCAGGGGATTCCAAGATGGAGTGACTTGTTGGGCTCTGACCAGGTTCTGTTACCCAGAATCCTTTGCAAACCTCAAAATTTGGCTAAAAAAACACATTTTCCTCACATTTCGGTGACAGAAAGTTCTAAAATCTGAAAGGAGCCACAAATGTCCTTCCACCCAGCATTCCCCCAAGTCTCCCGATAAAAATGGTACCTCACTTGTGTGGGTAGGCCTAGCGCCCACGAAAGGAAATGGCCCAAAACACAACGTGGACACATCCCATTTTTTACAGAAAACAGAGGTGTTTTTTGCCAAGTGCCTACCTGTAGATTTTGGCCCCTAGCTCAGCTGGCACCTAGGGAAACCTACCAAATCTGTGCAGTTTTTAAAACTAGAGACCTAGGGGAATCCAAGATGGAGTGACTTGTGGGGCTCTGACCAGGTTTTGTTACCCAGAATCCTTTGCAAACCTCAAAATGTGGCTAAAAAAACACATTTTCCTCAAATTTCGGTGACAGAAAGTTCTGGAATTTGAGAGGAGCCACAAATTTCCTTCCACCCAGTGTTCCCCCTAGTCTCCCGATAAAAATGATACCTCACTTGTGTGGGTAGGCCTAGCGCCCGCGACAGGAAATGCCCCAAAACGCAACGTGGACACATCACATTTTTTTAAAGAAAACAGAGGTGTTTTTTGCAAAGTACCTACCTGTAGATTTTGGACTCTAGCTCAGCCGGCACCTAGGGAAACCTACCAAACCTGTGCAGTTTTGAAAACTAGAGACCTAGGGGAATCCAAGATGGGGTGACTTGTGGGGCTCTGACCAGGTTCTGTTACCCAGAATCCTTTGCAAACCTCAAAATTTGGCTAAAAAAAACACATTTTCCTCGTATTTCGGTGACAGAAAGTTCTGGAATCTGAGAGGAGCCATAAATTTCCTTCCACCCAGCGTTCCCCCAAGTCTCCTGATAAAAATGATACCTCACTTGTGTGGGTAGGCCTAGCGCCCGCGACAGGAAATGCCCCAAAACACAACGTGGACACATCCCATTTTTTTACAGAAAACAGAGGTGTTTTTTGCAAAGTGCCTACCTGTAGATTTTGGCCCCTACCTCAGCCGGCACCTAGGGAAACCTACCAAACCAGTGCAGTTTTGAAAACTAGAGACCTAGGGGAATCCAAGATGGGGTGACTTGTGGGGCTCTGACCAGGTTCTGTTACCCAGAATCCTTTGCAAACCTCAAAATTTGGCTAAAAAAAACACATTTTCCTCGTATTTCGGTGACAGAAAGTTCTGGAATCTGAGAGGAGCCATAAATTTCCTTCCACCCAGCATTCCCCCAAGTCTCCCGATAAAAATGATACCTCACTTGTGTGGGTAAGCCTAGCGCCCGCGACAGGAAATGCCCCCAAAACACAACGTGCACACATCCCATTTTTTTACAGAAAACAGAGGTGTTTTTTGCAAAGTGCCTACCTGTAGATTTTGGCCCCTAGCTCAGCCGGCACCTAGGGAAACCTACCAAACCTGTGCAGTTTTGAAAACTAGAGACCCAGGGGAATCCAAGATGGAGTGACTTGTGGGGCTCTGACCAGGTTCTGTTACCCAGAATCCTTTGCAAACCTCAAAATTTGGCTAAAAAAACACATTTTCCTCACATTTCGGTGACAGAAAGTTCTAAAATCTGAAAGGAGCCACAAATGTCCTTCCACCCAGCGTTCCCCCAAGTCTCCCGATAAAAATGGTACCTCACTTGTGTGGGTAGGCCTAGCGCCCACGAAAGGAAATGGCCCAAAACACAACGTGGACACATCCCATTTTTTACAGAAAACAGAGGTGTTTTTTGCCAAGTGCCTACCTGTAGATTTTGGCCCCTAGCTCAGCCGGCACCTAGGGAAACCTACCAAACCTGTGCAGTTTTGAAAACTAGAGACCCAGGGGAATCCAAGATGGAGTGACTTGTGGGGCTCTGACCAGGTTCTGTTACCCAGAATCCTTTGCAAACCTCAAAATTTGGCTAAAAAAACACATTTTACTCACATTTTGGTGACAGAAAGTTCTTGAATCTGAGAGGAGCCACAAATTTCCTTCCACCCAGCGTTCCCCCAAGTCTCCCGATAAAAATGGTACCTCACTTTTGTGGGTAGGCCTAGCACCCACGAAAGGAAATGTCCCAAAACACACCGTGGACACATCCCATTTTTTTACAGAAAACAGAGGTGTTTTTTGCCAAGTGCCTACCTGTAGATTTTGGCCCCTAGCTCAGCTGGCACCTAGGGAAACCTACCAAAGCTGTGCATTTTTTAAAACTAGAGACCTAGGGGAATCCAAGATGGGGTGACTTGTGAGGCTCTGACCAGGTTCTGTTACCCAGAATCCTTTGCAAACCTCAAAATGTGGCTAAAAAAACACATTTTCCTCCCATTTCGGTGACAGAAAGTTCTAGAATCTGAAAGGAGCCACAAATGTCCTTCCACCCAGCGTTCCCCCAAGTCTCCCGATAAAAATGGTACCTCAATTGTGTGGGTAGGCCTAGCGCCCACGAAAGGAAATGGCCCACAACACAACGTGGACACATCCCATTTTTTACAGAAAACAGAGGTGTTTTTTGCCAAGTGCCTACCTGTAGATTTTGGCCCCTAGCTCAGCCGGCACCTAGGGAAACCTACCAAACCAGTGCAGTTTTGAAAACTAGAGACCTAGGGGAATCCAAGATGGGGTGACTTGTGGGGCTCTGACCAGGTTCTCTTACCCAGAATCCTTTGCAAACCTCAAAATTTGGCTAAAAAAAACACATTTTCCTCACATTTTGGTGACAGAAAGTTCTTGAATCTGAGAGGAGCCACAAATTTCCTTCCACCCAGCGTTCCCCCAAGTCTCCCGATAAAAATGGTACCTCACTTTTGTGGGTAGGCCTAGCACCCACGAAAGGAAATGTCCCAAAACACACCGTGGACACATCCCATTTTTTTACAGAAAACAGAGGTGTTTTTTGCCAAGTGCCTACCTGTAGATTTTGGCCCCTAGCTCAGCTGGCACCTAGGGAAACCTACCAAACCTGTGCATTTTTTTAAACTAGAGACCTAGGGGAATCCAAGATGGGGTGACTGTTACCCAGAATCCTTTGCAAACCTCAAAATGTGGCTAAAAAAACACATTTTCCTCACATTTCGGTGACAGAAAGTTCGGGAATCTGAGAGGAGCCACAAATTTCCTTCCACCCAGCGTTCCCCCAAGTCTACCGATAAAAATGATACCTCACTTGTGTGGGTAGGCCTAACGTCCGCAACAGGAAATGCCCCAAAACACAACGTGGACACATCCCATTTTTTTACAGAAAACAGAGGTGTTTTTTGCAAAGTGCCTACCTGTAGATTTTGGCCCCTAGCTCAGCCGGCACCTAGGGAAACCTACCAAACCAGTGCAGTTTTGAAAACTAGAGACCTAGGGGAATCCAAGATGGGGTGACTTGTGGGGCTCTGACCAGGTTCTGTTACCCAGAATCCTTTGCAAACCTCAAAATTTGTCTAAAAAAAACACATTTTCCTCGTATTTCGGTGACAGAAAGTTCTGGAATCTGAGAGGAGCCATAAATTTCCTTCCACCCAGCGTTCCCCCAAGTCTCCTGATAAAAATGATACCTCACTTGTGTGGGTAGGCCTAGCGCCCGCGACAGGAAATGCCCCAAAACACAACGTGGACACATCCCATTTTTTTACAGAAAACAGAGGTGTTTTTTGCAAAGTGCCTACCTGTAGATTTTGGCCCCTACCTCAGCCGGCACCTAGGGAAACCTACCAAACCAGTGCAGTTTTGAAAACTAGAGACCTAGGGGAATCCAAGATGGGGTGACTTGTGGGGCTCTGACCAGGTTCTGTTACCCAGAATCCTTTGCAAACCTCAAAATTTGGCTAAAAAAAACACATTTTCCTCGTATTTCGGTGACAGAAAGTTCTGGAATCTGAGAGGAGCCATAAATTTCCTTCCACCCAGCATTCCCCCAAGTCTCCCGATAAAAATGATACCTCACTTGTGTGGGTAAGCCTAGCGCCCGCGACAGGAAATGCCCCAAAACACAACGTGCACACATCCCATTTTTTTACAGAAAACAGAGGTGTTTTTTGCAAAGTGCCTACCTGTAGATTTTGGCCCCTAGCTCAGCCGGCACCTAGGGAAACCTACCAAACCTGTGCAGTTTTGAAAACTAGAGACCCAGGGGAATCCAAGATGGAGTGACTTGTGGGGCTCTGACCAGGTTCTGTTACCCAGAATCCTTTGCAAACCTCAAAATTTGGCTAAAAAAACACATTTTCCTCACATTTCGGTGACAGAAAGTTCTAAAATCTGAAAGGAGCCACAAATGTCCTTCCACCCAGCGTTCCCCCAAGTCTCCCGATAAAAATGGTACCTCACTTGTGTGGGTAGGCCTAGCGCCCACGAAAGGAAATGGCCCAAAACACAACGTGGACACATCCCATTTTTTACAGAAAACAGAGGTGTTTTTTGCCAAGTGCCTACCTGTAGATTTTGGCCCCTAGCTCAGCCGGCACCTAGGGAAACCTACCAAACCTGTGCAGTTTTGAAAACTAGAGACCCAGGGGAATCCAAGATGGAGTGACTTGTGGGGCTCTGACCAGGTTCTGTTACCCAGAATCCTTTGCAAACCTCAAAATTTGGCTAAAAAAACAAATTTTCCTCACATTTTGGTGACAGAAAGTTCTTGAATCTGAGAGGAGCCACAAATTTCCTTCCACCCAGCGTTCCCCCAAGTCTCCCGATAAAAATGGTACCTCACTTTTGTGGGTAGGCCTAGCACCCACGAAAGGAAATGTCCCAAAACACACCGTGGACACATCCCATTTTTTTACAGAAAACAGAGGTGTTTTTTGCCAAGTGCCTACCTGTAGATTTTGGCCCCTAGCTCAGCTGGCACCTAGGGAAACCTACCAAAGCTGTGCATTTTTTTAAACTAGAGACCTAGGGGAATCCAAGATGGGGTGACTTGTGAGGCTCTGACCAGGTTCTGTTACCCAGAATCCTTTGCAAACCTCAAAATGTGGCTAAAAAAACACATTTTCCTCCCATTTCGGTGACAGAAAGTTCTAGAATCTGAAAGGAGCCACAAATGTCCTTCCACCCAGCGTTCCCCCAAGTCTCCCGATAAAAATGGTACCTCAATTGTGTGGGTAGGCCTAGCGCCCACGAAAGGAAATGGCCCAAAACACAACGTGGACACATCCCATTTTTTACAGAAAACAGAGGTGTTTTTTGCCAAGTGCCTACCTGTAGATTTTGGCCCCTAGCTCAGCCGGCACCTAGGGAAACCTACCAAACCAGTGCAGTTTTGAAAACTAGAGACCTAGGGGAATCCAAGATGGGGTGACTTGTGGGGCTCTGACCAGGTTCTCTTACCCAGAATCCTTTGCAAACCTCAAAATTTGGCTAAAAAAACACATTTTCCTCACATTTTGGTGACAGAAAGTTCTTGAATCTGAGAGGAGCCACAAATTTCCTTCCACCCAGCGTTCCCCCCAAGTCTCCCGATAAAAATGGTACCTCACTTTTGTGGGTAGGCCTAGCACCCACGAAAGGAAATGTCCCAAAACACACCGTGGACACATCCCATTTTTTTACAGAAAACAGAGGTGTTTTTTGCCAAGTGCCTACCTGTAGATTTTGGCCCCTAGCTCAGCTGGCACCTAGGGAAACCTACCAAACCTGTGCATTTTTTTAAACTAGAGACCTAGGGGAATCCAAGATGGGGTGACTGTTACCCAGAATCCTTTGCAAACCTCAAAATGTGGCTAAAAAAACACATTTTCCTCACATTTCGGTGACAGAAAGTTCTGGAATCTGAGAGGAGCCACAAATTTCCTTCCACCCAGCGTTCCCCCAAGTCTACCGATAAAAATGATACCTCACTTGTGTGGGTAGGCCTAACGTCCGCAACAGGAAATGCCCCAAAACACAACGTGGACACATCCCATTTTTTTACAGAAAACAGAGGTGTTTTTTGCAAAGTGCCTACCTGTAGATTTTGGCCCCTAGCTCAGCCGGCACCTAGGGAAACCTACCAAACCTGTGCAGTTTTAAAAACTAGAGACCTAGGGGAATCCAAGATAGAGTGACTTGTGGGGCTCTGAACAGGTTCTGTTACCCAGAATTCTTTGCAAACCTCAAAATTTGGCTACAAAAACACATTTTCCTCACATTTTGGTGACAGAAAGTTCTGGAATATGAGAGGAGCCACAAATGTCCTTCCACCCAGCGTTCCCCTAAGTCTCCCGATAAAAATGGTACCTCACTTGTGTGGGTAGGCCTAGCGCCCACGAAAGGAAATGGCCCAAAACACACCGTGGACACATCCCATTTTTTTACAGAAAACAGAGGTGTTTTTTGCCAAGTGCCTACCTGTAGATTTTGGCCCCTAGCTCAGCTGGCACCTAGGGAAACCTACCAAACCTGTGCATTTCTTAAAACTAGAGACCTAGGGGAATCCAAGATGGAGTGACTTGTGGGGCTCTGACCAGGTTCTGTTACCCAGAATCCTTTGCAAACCTCAAAATTTGGCTAAAAAAACACATTTTCCTCACATTTCGGTGACAGAAAGTTCTAGAATCTGAAAGGAGCCACAAATGTCCTTCCACCCAGCGTTCCCCCAAGTCTCCCGATAAAAATGGTACCTCACTTGTGTGGGTAGGCCTAGCGCCCACGAAAGGAAATGGCCCAAAACACAACGTGGACACATCCCATTTTTTACAGAAAACAGAGGTGTTTTTTGCCAAGTGCCTACCTGTAGATTTTGGCCCCTAGCTCAGCTGGCACCTAGGGAAACCTACCAAAGCTGTGCATTTTTTAAAACTAGAGACCTAGGGGAATCCAAGATGGGGTGACTTGTGAGGCTCTGACCAGGTTCTGTTACCCAGAATCCTTTGCAAACCTCAAAATGTGGCTAAAAAAACACATTTTCCTCCCATTTCGGTGACAGAAAGTTCTAGAATCTGAAAGGAGCCACAAATGTCCTTCCACCCAGCGTTCCCCCAAGTCTCCCGATAAAAATGGTACCTCAATTGTGTGGGTAGGCCTAGCACCCACGAAAGGAAATGTCCCAAAACACACCGTGGACACATCCCATTTTTTTACAGAAAACAGAGGTGTTTTTTGCCAAGTGCCTACCTGTAGATTTTGGCCCCTAGCTCAGCTGGCACCTAGGGAAACCTACCAAAGCTGTGCATTTTTTAAAACTAGAGACCTAGGGGAATCCAAGATGGGGTGACTTGTGAGGCTCTGACCAGGTTCTGTTACCCAGAATCCTTTGCAAACCTCAAAATGTGGCTAAAAAAACACATTTTCCTCCCATTTCGGTGACAGAAAGTTCTAGAATCTGAAAGGAGCCACAAATGTCCTTCCACCCAGCGTTCCCCCAAGTCTCCCGATAAAAATGGTACCTCAATTGTGTGGGTAGGCCTAGCGCCCACGAAAGGAAATGGCCCAAAACACAACGTGGACACATCCCATTTTTTACAGAAAACAGAGGTGTTTTTTGCCAAGTGCCTACCTGTAGATTTTGGCCCCTAGCTCAGCCGGCACCTAGGGAAACCTACCAAACCAGTGCAGTTTTGAAAACTAGAGACCTAGGGGAATCCAAGATGGGGTGACTGTTACCCAGAATCCTTTGCAAACCTCAAAATGTGGCTAAAAAAACACATTTTCCTCACATTTCGGTGACAGAAAGTTCTGGAATCTGAGAGGAGCCACAAATTTCCTTCCACCCAGCGTTCCCCCAAGTCTACCGATAAAAATGATACCTCACTTGTGTGGGTAGGCCTAGCGCCCACAAAAGGAAATGGCCCAAAACACAACGTGGACACATCCCATTTTTTACAGAAAACAGAGGTGTTTTTTGCCAAGTGCCTACCTGTAGATTTTGGCCCCTAGCTCAGCCGGCACCTAGGGAAACCTACCAAACCTGTGCAGTTTTGAAAACTAGAGACCTAGGGGAATCCAAGATGGGGTGACTTGTGGGGCTCTGACCAGGTTTTGTTACCCAGAATCCTTTGCAAACCTCAAAATGTGGCTAAAAAAACACATTTTCCTCACATTTCGGTGACAGAAAGTTCTGGAATTTGAGAGGAGCCACATATTTCCTTCCACCCAGCGTTCCCCCAAGTCTCCCGATAAAAATGATACCTCACTTGTGTGGGTAGGCCTAACGTCCGCAACAGGAAATGCCCCAAAACACAACGTGGACACATCCCATTTTTTTACAGGAAACAGAGGTGTTTTTTGCAAAGTGCCTACCTGTAGATTTTGGCCCCTAGCTCAGCCGGCACCTAGGGAAACCTACCAAACCTGTGCAGTTTTAAAAACTAGAGACCTAGGGGAATCCAAGATAGAGTGACTTGTGGGGCTCTGAACAGGTTCTGTTACCCAGAATTCTTTGCAAACCTCAAAATTTGGCTACAAAAACACATTTTCCTCACATTTTGGTGACAGAAAGTTCTGGAATATGAGAGGAGCCACAAATGTCCTTCCACCCAGCGTTCCCCTAAGTCTCCCGATAAAAATGGTACCTCACTTGTGTGGGTAGGCCTAGCGCCCACGAAAGGAAATGGCCCAAAACACACCGTGGACACATCCCATTTTTTTACAGAAAACAGAGGTGTTTTTTGCAAAGTGCCTACCTGTAGATTTTGGCCCCTAGCTCAGCTGGCACCTAGGGAAACCTACCAAACCTGTGCATTTCTTAAAACTAGAGACCTAGGGGAATCCAAGATGGAGTGACTTGTGGGGCTCTGACCAGGTTCTGTTACCCAGAATCCTTTGCAAACCTCAAAATTTGGCTAAAAAAACACATTTTCCTCACATTTCGGTGACAGAAAGTTCTAGAATCTGAAAAGAGCCACAAATGTCCTTCCACCCAGCGTTCCCCCAAGTCTCCCGATAAAAATGGTACCTCACTTGTGTGGGTAGGCCTAGCGCCCACGAAAGGAAATGGCCCAAAACACAACGTGGACACATCCCATTTTTTACAGAAAACAGAGGTGTTTTTTGCCAAGTGCCTACCTGTAGATTTTGGCCCCTAGCTCAGCCGGCACCTAGGGAAACCTACCAAACCTGTGCAGTTTTGAAAACTAGAGACCTAGGGGAATCCAAGATGGGGTGACTTGTGGGGCTCTGACCAGGTTCTCTTACCCAGAATCCTTTGCAAACCTCAAAATTTGGCTAAAAAAACACATTTTCCTCACATTTTGGTGACAGAAAGTTCTTGAATCTGAGAGGAGCCACAAATTTCCTTCCACCCAGCGTTCCCCCAAGTCTCCCGATAAAAATGGTACCTCACTTTTGTGGGTAGGCCTAGCACCCACGAAAGGAAATGTCCCAAAACACACCGTGGACACATCCCATTTTTTTACAGAAAACAGAGGTGTTTTTTGCCAAGTGCCTACCTGTAGATTTTGGCCCCTAGCTCAGCTGGCACCTAGGGAAACCTACCAAACCTGTGCATTTTTTTAAACTAGAGACCTAGGGGAATCCAAGATGGGGTGACTGTTACCCAGAATCCTTTGCAAACCTCAAAATGTGGCTAAAAAAACACATTTTCCTCACATTTCGGTGACAGAAAGTTCTGGAATCTGAGAGGAGCCACAAATTTCCTTCCACCCAGCGTTCCCCCAAGTCTACCGATAAAAATGATACCTCACTTGTGTGGGTAGGCCTAGCGCCCACAAAAGGAAATGGCCTAAAACAAAACGTGGACACATCCCATTTTTTTACAGAAAACACAGGTGTTTATTGCAAAGTGCCTACCTGTAGATTTTGGCCCCTAGCTCAGCTGGCACCTAGGGAAACCTACCAAATCTGTGCAGTTTTTAAAACTAGAGACCTAGGGGAATCAAAGATGGGGTGACTTGTGGGGCTCTGACCAGGTTTTGTTACCCAGAATCCTTTGCAAACCTCAAAATGTGGCTAAAAAAAACACATTTTCCTCACATTTCGGTGACAGAAAGTTCTGGAATCTGAGAGGAGCCACAAATTTCCTTCCACCCAGCGTTCCCCCAAGTCTACAGATAAAAATGATACCTCACTTGTGTGGGTAGGCCTAGCGCCCACAAAAGGAAATGGCCCAAAACACAACGTGGACACATCCCATTTTTTTACAGAAAACAGAGGTGTTTTTTGCCAAGTGCCTACCTGTAGATTTTGGCCCCTAGCTCAGCTGGCACCTAGGAAACCTACCAAATCTGTGCAGTTTTTAAAACTAGAGACCTAGGGAAATCCAAGATGGGGTGACTTGTGGGGCTCTGACCAGGTTTTGTTACCCAGAATCCTTTGCAAACCTCAAAATGTGGCTAAAAAAACACATTTTCCTCACATTTCGGTGACAGAAAGTTCTGGAATTTGAGAGGAGCCACAAATTTCCTTCCACCCAGCGTTCCCCCAAGTCTCCCGATAAAAATGATACCTCACTTGTGTGGGTAGGCCTAGCGTCCGCGACAGGAAATGCCCCAAAACACAACGTGGACACATCCCATTTTTTTACAGAAAACAGAGGTGTTTTTTGCAAAGTGCCTACCTGTAGATTTTGTCCCCTAGCTCAGCCGGCACCTAGGGAAACCTACCAAACCTGTGCAGTTTTAAAAACTAGAGACATAGGGGAATCCAAGATAGAGTGACTTGTGGGGCTCTGACCAGGTTCTGTTACCCAGAATTCTTTGCAAACCTCAAAATTTGGCTACAAAAACACATTTTCCTCACATTTTGGTGACAGAAAGTTCTGGAATATGAGAGGAGCCACAAATGTCCTTCCACCCAGCGTTCCCCTAAGTCTCCCGATAAAAATGGTACCTCACTTGTGTGGGTAGGCCTAGCGCCCACGAAAGGAAATGGCCCAAAACACACCGTGGACACATCCCATTTTTTTACAGAAAACAGAGGTGTTTTTTGCCAAGTGCCTACCTGTAGATTTTGGCCCCTAGCTCAGCTGGCACCTAGGGAAACCTACCAAACCTGTGCATTTCTTAAAACTAGAGACCTAGGGGAATCCAAGATGGGGTGACTTGTGTGGCTCTGACCAGTTTCTGTTACCCAGAATCCTTTGCAAACCTCAAAATGTGGATAAAAAAACACATTTTCCTCACATTTCGGTGACAGAAAGTTCTGGAATCTGAGAGGAGCCACAAATTTCCTTCCACCCAGCGTTCCCCCAAGTCTCCCGATAAAAATGATACCTCACTTGTGTGGGTAGGCCTAGCGCCCGCGACAGGAAATGCCCCAAAACGCAACGTGGACACATCACATTTTTTTAAAGAAAACAGAGGTGTTTTTTGCAAAGTGCCTACCTGTAGATTTTGGCCTCTAGCTCAGCCGGCACCTAGGGAAACTTACCAAACCTGTGCAGTTTTGAAAACTAGAGACCTAGGGGAATCCAAAATGGGGTGACTTGTGCGGCTCTGACCAGGTTCTGTTACCCAGAATCCTTTGCAAACCTCAAAATTTGGCTAAAAAACCCACATTTTCCTCACATTTCGGTGACAGAAAGTTCTGGAATCTGAGAGGAGCCACAAATGTCCTTCCACCCAGCGTTCCCCCAAGTCTCCCGATAAAAATGATACCTCACTTGTGTGGGTAGGCCTAGCGCCCGCGACAGGAAATGCCCCAAAACACAAAGTGGACACATCCCATTTTATTACAGAAAACAGAGGTGTTTTTTGCCAAGTGCCTACCTGTAGATTTTGGCCCCTAGCTCAGCTGGCACCTAGGGAAACCTACCAAATCTGTGCAGTTTTTAAAACTAGAGACCTAGGGGAATCCAAGATGGGGTGACTTGTGGGGCTCTGACCAGGTTTTGTTACCCAGAATCCTTTGCAAACCTCAAAATGTGGCTAAAAAAACACATTTTCCTCACATTTCGGTGACAGAAAGTTCTGGAATCTGAGAGGAGCCACAAATTTCCTTCCACCCAGCGTTCCCCAAGTCTCCCGCTAAAAATGATACCTCACTTGTGTGGGTAGGCCTAGCGCCCGCGACAGGAAATGCCCCAAAACACAACGTGGACACATCCCATTTTTTTACAGAAAACAGAGGTGTTTTTTGCAAAGTGCCTAACTGTAGATTTTGGCCCCTAGCTCAGCCGGCACCTAGGGAAACCTACCAAACCTGTGCAGTTTTGAAAACTAGAGACCTAGGGGAATCCAAGATGGAGTGACTTGTGGGGCTCTGACCAGGTTCTGTTACCCAGAATCCTTTGCAAACCTCAAAATTTGGCTAAAAAAACACATTTTCCTCACATTTTGGTGACAGAAAGTTCTGGAATCTGAGAGGAGCCACAAATTTCCTTCCACCCAGCGTTCCCCCAAGTCTCCCGATAAAAATGGTACCTCACTTGTGTGGGTAGGCCTAGCGCCCACGAAAGGAAATGGCCCAAAACACACCGTGGACACATCCCATTTTTTTACAGAAAACAGAGGTGTTTTTTTCCAAGTCCCTACCTGTAGATTTTGGCCCCTAGCTCAGCTGGCACCTAGGGAAACCTACCAAACCTGTGCATTTTTTAAAACTAGAGACCTAGGGGAATCCAAGATGGGGTGACTTGTGGGGCTCTGACCAGGTTCTGTTGCCCAGAATCATTTGCAAACCTCAAAATGTGGATAAAAAAACACATTTTCCTCACATTTCGGTGACAGAAAGTTCTGGAATCTGAGAGGAGCCACAAATATCCTTCCACCTAGCGTTCCCCCAAGTCTTCCGATAAAAATGATACCTCACTTATGTGGGTAGGCCTAGCACCCGCGACAGGAAATGCCCCAAAACGCAACGTGGACACATCACATTTTTTTAAAGAAAACAGAGGTGTTTTTTGCAAAGTGCCTACCTGTAGATTTTGGACTCTAGCTCAGCCGGCACCTAGGGAAACCTACCAAACCTGTGCAGTTTTGAAAACTAAAGACCTAGGGGAATCCAAGATGGGGTGACTTGTGGGGCTCTGACCAGGTTCTGTTACCCAGAATCCTTTGCAAACCTCAAAATTTGGCTAAAAAAAACACATTTTCGTCATATTTCGGTGACAGAAAGTTCTGGAATCTGAGAGGAGCCATAAATTTCCTTCCACCCAGCGTTCCCCCAAGTCTCCCGATAAAAATGATACCTCACTTGTGTGGGTAGACCTAGCGCCCGCGACAGGAAATGCCCCAAAACACAACGTGGACACATCCCATTTTTTTACAGAAAACAGAGGTGTTTTTTGCAAAGTGCCTACCTGTAGATTTTGGCCCCTAGCTCAGCCGGCACCTAGGGAAACCTACCAAACCTGTGCAGTTTTGAAAACTAGAGACCTAGGGGAATCCAAGATGGGGTGACTTGTGGGGCTCTGACCAGGTTCTCTTACCCAGAATCCTTTGCAAACCTCAAAATTTGGCTAAAAAAACACATTTTCCTCACATTTTGGTGACAGAAAGTTCTGGAATCTGAGAGGAGCCACAAATGTCCTTCAACCCAGCGTTCCCCCAAGTCTCCCGATAAAAATGGTACCTCACTTTTGTGGGTAGGCCTAGCACCCACGAAAGGAAATGTCCCAAAACACACCGTGGACACATCCCATTTTTTTTACAGGAAACAGAGGTGTTTTTTGCCAAGTGCCTACCTGTAGATTTTGGCCCCTAGCTCAGCTGGCACCTAGGGAAACCTACCAAACCTGTGCATTTTTTAAAACTAGAGACCTAGGGGAATCCAAGATGGGGTGACTTGTGAGGCTCTGACCAGGTTCTGTTACCCAGAATCCTTTGCAAACCTCAAAATGTGGCTAAAAAAACACATTTTCCTCACATTTCGGTGACAGAAAGTTCTGGAATCTGAGAGGAGCCACAAATTTCCTTCCACCCAGCGTTCCCCCAAGTATACCGATAAAAATGATACCTCACTTGTGTGGGTAGGCCTAGCGCCCACGAAAGGAAATGGCCCAAAACACAACGTGGACACATCCCATTTGTTTTACAGAAAACAGAGGTGTTTTTGCCAAGTGCCTACCTGTAGATTTTGGCCCCTAGCTCAGCTGGCACCTAGGGAAACCTACCAAATCTGTGCAGTTTTTAAAACTAGAGACCTAGGGGAATCCAAGATGGAGTGACTTGTGGGGCTCTGACCAGGTTTTGTTACCCAGAATCGTTTGCAAACCTCAAAATGTGGCTAAAAAAACACATTTTCCTCAAATTTCGGTGACAGAAAGTTCTGGAATTTGAGAGGAGCCACAAATTTCCTTCCACCCAGCGTTCCCCCAAGTCTCCCGATAAAAATGATACCTCACTTGTGTGGGTAGGCCTAGCGTCCGCGACAGGAAATGCCCCAAAACACAACGTGGACACATCCCATTTTTTTACAGAAAACAGAGGTGTTTTTTGCAAAGTGCCTACCTGTAGATTTTGGCCCCTAGCTCAGCCGGCACCTAGGGAAACCTACCAAACCTGTGCAGTTTTAAAAACTAGAGACCTAGGGGAATCCAAGATAGAGTGACTTGTGGGGCTCTGACCAGGTTCTGTTACCCAGAATTCTTTGCAAACCTCAAAATTTGGCTACAAAAACACATTTTCCTCACATTTTGGTGACATAAAGTTCTGGAATATGAGAGGAGCCACAAATGTCCTTCCACCCATCGTTCCCCCAAGTCTCCCGATAAAAATGGTACCTCACTTGTGTGGGTAGGCCTAGCGCCCACGAAAGGAAATGGCCCAAAACACACCGTGGGCACATCCCATTTTTTTACAGAAAGCAGAGGTGTTTTTTGCCAAGTGCCTACCTGTAGATTTTGGCCCCTAGCTCAGCTGGCACCTAGGGGAACCTACCAAATCTGTGCAGTTTTTAAAACTAGAGACCTAGGGGAATCAAAGATGGAGTGACTTGTGGGGCTCTGACCAGGTTTTGTTACCCAGAATCCTTTGCAAACCTCAAAATGTGGCTAAAAAAACACATTTTCCTCAAATTTCGGTGACAGAAAGTTCTGGAATTTGAGAGGAGCAACAAATTTCCTTCCACCCAGCGTTCCCCCAAGTCTCCCGATAAAAATGATACCTCACTTGTGTGGGTAGGCCTAGCGTCCGCGACAGGAAATGCCCCAAAACACAACGTGGACACATCCCATTTTTTTACAGAAAACAGAGGTGTTTTTTGCAAAGTGCCTACCTGTAGATTTTGGCCCCTAGCTCAGCCGGCAGCTAGGGAAACCTACCAAACCTGTGCAGTTTTAAAAACTAGAGACCTAGGGGAATCCAAGATAGAGTGACTTGTGGGGCTCTGACCAGGTTCTGTTACCCAGAATTCTTTGCAAACCTCAAAATTTGGCTACAAAAACACATTTTCCTCACATTTTGGTGACAGAAAGTTCTGGAATATGAGAGGAGCCACAAATGTCCTTCCACCCATCGTTCCCCCAAGTCTCCCGATAAAAATGGTACCTCACTTGTGTGGGTAGGCCTAGCGCCCACGAAAGGAAATGGCCCAAAACACACCGTGGACACATCCCATTTTTTTACAGAAAGCAGAGGTGTTTTTTGCCAAGTGCCTACTTGTAGATTTTGGCCCCTAGCTCAGCTGGCACCTAGGGAAACCTACCAAACCTGTGCATTTTTTTAAACTAGAGACCTAGGGGAATCCAAGATGGGGTGACTTGTGGGGCTCTGACCAGTTTCTGTTACCCAGTATCCTTTGCAAACCTCAAAATGTGGATAAAAAAACACATTTTCCTCACATTTCGGTGACAGAAAGTTCTGGAATCTGAGAGGAGCCACACATTTCCTTCCCCCCAGCGTTCCCCCAAGTCTCCCGATAAAAATGATACCTCACTTGTGTGGGTAGGCCTAGCGCCCGCGACAAGAAATGCCCCAAAACGCAACGTGGACACATCACATTTTTTTAAAGAATACAGAGGTGTTTTTTGCAAAGTGCCTACCTGTAGATTTTGGACTCTAGCTCAGCCGGCACCTAGGGAAACCTAAAAAAACCTGTGCAGTTTTGAAAACTAGAGACCTAGGGGAATCCAAGATGGGGTGACTTGTGGGGCTCTGACCAGGTTCTGTTACCCAGAATCCTTTGCAAACCTCAAAATTTGGCTAAAAAAAACACATTTTCCTCATATTTCGGTGACAGAAAGTTCTGGAATCTGAGAGGAGCCATAAATTTCCTTCCACCCAGCGTTCCCCCAAGTCTCCCGATAAAAATGATACCTCACTTGTGTGGGTAGGCCTAGCGCCCGCGACAGGAAATGCCCCAAAACACAACGTGCACACATCCCATTTTTTTACAGAAAACAGAGGTGTTTTTTGCAAAGTGCCTACCTGTAGATTTTGGCCCCTAGCTCAGCCGGCACCTAGGGAAACCTACCAAACCTGTGCAGTTTTGAAAACTAGAGACCCAGGGGAATCCAAGATGGAGTGACTTGTGGGGCTCTGACCAGGTTCTGTTACCCAGAATCCTTTGCAAACCTCAAAATTTGGCTAAAAAAACACATTTTCCTCACATTTCGGTGACAGAAAGTTCTAGAATCTGAAAGGAGCCACAAATGTCCTTCCACCCAGCGTTCCCCCAAGTCTCCCGATAAAAATGGTACCTCACTTGTGTGGGTAGGCCTAGCGCCCACGAAAGGAAATGGCCCAAAACACAACGTGGAGACATCCCATTTTTTACAGAAAACAGAGGTGTTTTTTGCCAAGTGCCTACCTGTAGATTTTGGCCCCTCGCTCAGCCGGCACCTAGGGAAACCTACCAAACCTGTGCAGTTTTGAAAACTAGAGACCTAGGGGAATCCAAGATGGGGTGACTTGTGGGGCTCTGACCAGGTTCTCTTACCCAGAATCCTTTGCAAACCTCAAAATTTGGCTAAAAAAACACATTTTCCTCACATTTTGGTGACAGAAAGTTCTTGAATCTGAGAGGAGCCACAAATTTCCTTCCACCCAGCGTTCCCCGAAGTCTCCCGATAAAAATGGTACCTCACTTTTGTGGGTAGGCCTAGCACCCACGAAAGGAAATGTCCCAAAACACACCGTGGACACATCCCATTTTTTTACAGAAAACAGAGGTGTTTTTTGCCAAGTGCCTACCTGTAGATTTTGGCCCCTAGCTCAGCTGGCACCTAGGGAAACCTACCAAACCTGTGCATTTTTTAAAACTAGAGACCTAGGGGAATCCAAGATGGGGTGACTGTTACCCAGAATCCTTTGCAAACCTCAAAATGTGGCTAAAAAAACACATTTTCCTCACATTTCGGTGACAGAAAGTTCTGGAATCTGAGAGGAGCCACAAATTTCCTTCCACCCAGCGTTCCCCCAAGTCTACCGATAAAAATGATACCTCACTTGTGTGGGTAGGCCTAGCGCCCACGAAAGGAAATGGCCTAAAACAAAACGTGGACACATCCCATTTTTTTACAGAAAACAGAGGTGTTTTTTGCAAAGTGCCTACCTGTAGATTTTGGCCCCTAGCTCAGCTGGCACCTAGGGAAACCTACCAAATCTGTGCAGTTTTTAAAACTAGAGACCTAGGGGAATCCAAGATGGGGTGACTTGTGGGGCTCTGACCAGGTTTTGTTACCCAGAATCCTTTGCAAACCTCAAAATGTGGCTAAAAAAACACATTTTCCTCACATTTCGGTGACAGAAAGTTCTGGAATCTGAGAGGAGCCACAAATTTCCTTCCACCCAGCGTTCCCCCAAGTCTACAGAAAAAAATGATACCTCACTTGTGTGGGTAGGCCTAGCGCCCACAAAAGGAAATGGCCCAAAACACAACGTGGACACATCCCATTTTTTTACAGAAAACAGAGGTGTTTTTTGCAAAGTGCCTACCTGTAGATTTTGGCCCCTAGCTCAGCCGGCACCTAGGGAAACCTACCAAACCTGTGCAGTTTTAAAAACTAGAGACCTAGGGGAATCCAAGATAGAGTGACTTGTGGGGCTCTGACCAGGTTCTGTTACCCAGAATTCTTTGCAAACCTCAAAATTTGGCTACAAAAACACATTTTCCTCACATTTTGGTGACAGAAAGTTCTGGAATATGAGAGGAGCCACAAATGTCCTTCCACCCAGCGTTCCCCTAAGTCTCCCGATAAAAATGGTACCTCACTTGTGTGGGTAGGCCTAGCGCCTACGAAAGGAAATGGCCCAAAACACACCGTGGACACATCCCATTTTTTTACAGAAAACAGAGGTGTTTTTTGCCAAGTGCCTACCTGTAGATTTTGGCCCCTAGCTCAGCTGGCACCTAGGGAAACCTACCAAACCTGTGTATTTTTTAAAACTAGAGACCTAGGGGAATCCAAGATGGGGTGACTTGTGGGGCTCTGACCAGGTTCTGTTGCCCAGAATCATTTGCAAACCTCAAAAAGTGGATAAAAAAACACATTTTCCTCACATTTCGGTGACAGAAAGTTCTGGAATCTGAGAGGAGCCACAAACATCCTTCCACCTAGCGTTCCCCCGAGTCTTCCGATAAAAATTATACCTCACTTGTGTGGGTAGGCCTAGCGCCCGCAACAGGAAATGCCCCAAAACGCAACGTGGACACATCACATTTTTTTAAAGAAAACAGAGGTGTTTTTTGCAAAGTGCCTACCTGTAGATTTTGGCCTCTAGCTCAGCCGGCATCTAGGGAAACCTACCAAACCTGTGCATTTTTTAAAACTAGAGACCTACGGGAATCCAAGATGGGGTGACTTGTGGGGCTCTGACCAGGTTCTGTTACCCAGAATCGTTTGCAAACCTCAAAATGTGGCTAAAAAAAAACACATTTTCCTCACATTTCGGTGACAGAAAGTTCTGGAATCTGAGAGGAGCCACAAATGTCCTTCCACCCAGCGTTCCCCCAAGTCTCCCGATAAAAATGATACCTCACTTGTGTGGGTAGGCCTAGCGCCCGCGACAGGAAATGCCCCAAAACACAACGTGGACACATCCCATTTTTTTACAGAAAACAGAGGTGTTTTTTGCCAAGTGCCTACCTGTAGATTTTGGCCCCTAGCTCAGCTGGCACCTAGGGAAACCTACCAAATCTGTGCAGTTTTTTAAACTAGAGACCTAGGGGAATCCAAGATTGGGTGACTTGTGGGGCTCTGACCAGGTTTTGTTACCCAGAGTCCTTTGCAAACCTCAAAATGTGGCTAAAAAAACAAATTTTCCTCACATTTCGGTGACAGAAAGTTCTGGAATCTGAGAGGAGCCACAAATTTCCTTCCACCCAGCGTTCCCCCAAGTCTCCCGATAAAAATGGTACCTCACTTGTGTGGGTAGGCCTAACGCCCACAAAGGAAAATGGCCCAAAACACAACATGGACACATCAAATTTTTTCACAGAAAACAGTGCCTACCTGTGGATTTTGGCCTCTAGCTCAGCCGGTACCTGGGGAAACCTAGCAATCCAGCACATTTCTGAAAACTAGACACCTAGGGGAATCCAAGAAGGGGTGACTTGTGGGGCTCTGACCAGGTTCTGTTACCCAGAATCCTTTGCAAACCTCAAAATTTGGCCAAAAAAACACTTTTTCCTCTCATTTCGGTGACAGAAAGTTCTGGAATCTGAGAGGAGCCACAAATGTCCTTCCACCCAGCGTTCCCCCAAGTCTCCCAATAAAAATGGTACCTTACTTGAGTGGGTGGGCCTAGCGCCCACGAAAGGAAAGGGCCCAAAACAAAACGTGGACACATCACATTTTTTCACAGAAAACAGATGTGTTTTTTGCAAAGTGCCTACCTGTGGATTTTGGCCTCTAGCTCAGCCGGCCCCAGGGGCGGCAGAAATGGCATAAAATAAATTTGCCCCCCAACTCCCCCGGGTCGCGACCCTTGCCTACGGGGTCGCGACCCTTGCGTGACGGCGCCAAAAAAAAAAAAAGGATCCCCAGTGCCTAGTGGTTTCTGACCCCCTTGGGGCAGATTCACCTAAAATCGACTGATTTGCCCCCAGGGAGGCAGAAATGGGCTAAATACAATTTGCCCCTCCAGGGGAGCGACCCTTGCCTAAGGGGTCGCTCCCCATCTCTAAAAAAAAAAAAAAAAAAAAACAAACACAAAAAATAATAATTTGCTCTGGCGCCTAGAGGTTTCTGCCCCCCCTAGGGGCAGATCGGCCTAATAACAATAAGCCGATATGCCCCCAGGGGGGGCAGAAATGGCCTAAAATACAGTTGCCCCCCACCTCCCCAGGGAGCGACCCTTGCCTTCAAGGTCGCTCCCTTAGCGTGACAGCGCAAAAAAAAGATCCCTGGTGCCTAGTAATTGACCTAAAATTGGCTGATCTGCCCCCAAAGCGGGCAGAAATGGCCTAAATACAATTTGCCCCTCCAGGGGAGCGACCCTTGCCTAAGGGGGCGCTCCCTCTCTGTAAAACAACAACAAAAAAAAAAATCACCAGTGCCTAATGCTTTCTGCCCCCCTTGGGGGCAGATCGGCCTAATTAAAATAGGCTGCTCTGCCCCCATGGGGGGGGCAGAAATGGCCTAAAATAAATTTGCCCCCCAGGGGAACAACCCTTACCTAAGGGGTCGCTCCCCTTACGTGAAAAAACTAACAAAAAAAAAAAACTCCCTGGTGTCTAGTGGTTTCTGCCCCCAAGGGGGGCAGAAATGTCTTAAATACAATTTGCCCCTCCAGGGGAGCGACCCTTGCCTAAGGGGTCACTCCCCATCTCTAAAAAAAAAAAAAAAAAAATAATAATAATAATTTGCCCTGGCGTCTAGAGGTTTCTGCCCCCCCTGGGGGCAGATCGGCTTAGTAACAATAAGCCAATATGCCCCCATGGGGGGCAGAAATGGCCCAAAATAAATTTGCCCCCCAGGGCAACGACCCTTGCCTAAGAGGTCGCTCCCCTTACGTGAAAAAAAAAAAAAAAAAAAAAAAACTCCCTGGTGTATAGTGGTTTCTGCCCCCAAGGGGGGCAGAAATGGCCTAAATACAATTTGCCCCTCCAGGGTAGCGACCCTTGCCTAAGGGGTCGCTCCCCATCTCTAAAAAAACAAACAAAAAAAATATATATTTGCCCTGGCGCCTAGAGGTTTCTGCCCCCCCCCCGGGGGCAGACCGGCCTAATCACAATAGGCCGATCTGCCTCCGGGGGGGCAGAAATGGCCTAAAATAAATTTTGCCCCCTCACCCCCCTGGGGGGCGACCCTTGCCTAAGGGGTCGCTCCCCATCTCTAAAAAAACAAACAAACAAAAACAACAACAAAAACAAAAAAATTGCCCTGGCGCCTAGAGGTTTCTGCCCCCCCTGGGGGCAGATCGGCCTAATAACAATAGGCCGATCTGCCCCCAGGGGCAGAAATGGCCTAAAATAAATTCCTCCCCCCCCCGGGGAGAGACCCTTGCCTACAAGGTCGCTCCCCTGGCATGACGCGTAAAAAAATAGATCCCTGGTGCCTAGTGGTTTCTGCCCCCCTTGGGGGCAGATTGACCTAAAATCTGCCAATCTGCCCCCAATGCAGGCAGAAATGGCCTAAATACAATTTGCCCCTCCAGGGGAGCGACCCTTGCCTAAGGGGTCGCGCCCCATCTCTAAAAAAACATACAAACAAAAAAAAAAAATTGCCCTGGCGCCTAGAGGTTTCTGCCCCACCTGGGGGCAGATCGGCCTAATAGCAATAAGCCGATATGCCCCCAGGGGGGGCAGAAATGGCCTAAAATACATTTTCCCCCCAGGGAGCGACCCTTGCCTACAAGGTCGCTCCCTTAGCGTGACAGAGCAAAAAAAAGATCCCTGGTACCTAGTAATTGACCTAAAATCGGCCGATCTGCCCCCAAAGCGGGCAGAAATGGCCTAAATACAATTTGCCCCTCCAGGGGAGTGACCCTTCCCTAAGGGGACGCTCCCTATCTGTAAAACAACAACAACAACAAAAAATCCCCGGTGCCTAGTGGTTTCTGCCCCCCTTAGGGGCAGATCGGCCTAATTAAAATAGGCTGCTCTGCCCCCATGGGGGGGGGCATAAATGGCCTAAAATAAATTTGCCCCCCAGGGGAATGACCCTTGCCTAAGGGGTCGCTCCCCTTACGTGAAAAAACGAAAAAAAAAAAAAAAAAATCCCTAGTGTCTAGTGGTTTCTGCCCCCAAGGGGGGCAGAAATGGCCTAAATATAATTTGCTCCCTATGGGAGCGACCCTTGCCTTTTCATTTTTGTAAAAGACATCCAGGGTGTCTAGTAGGCGTTTTGACAGCCGGATTGCTTTTAATCCGGCTGCCAAAACGCAGAGAGAGACTTCAAAGGGAAGGAAATACATTTCCTTCCCTTTGAAGCCTCTCTCGGCCTCCCCCACGTGATCAGAAGAGAAATGCACAGCATTTCTCTTCCAATCGCGCTGGAAGCTGAGATTCCAGCGTGATGGGGAGGCTCTGTGACAAACAGCGTGCGCTCACGAGCTGATGTTCCACAGGGGGGGTGGGGAGGGGGTCGGGGGGTGGAAGGGGAAGGGCTTCCCCTTCCATCCCTGCCTTTGGGGGGCTGGGGGGGAAGCACACAGAGGGAGCGAGAGCGCTCCCTCTGAGCTGTGTGCTGAGGACGTAATGGTTACGTCCTCGGCACAGCAACACTGTGCCGCAGGACGTAACCACTATGTCCTCGGCACAGAACCGGTTAAACATGTAACATCTTGTGTTGATATTAAAATCGTAATCTCTAAATATCCAAGGAAAGTCTAAATAAGACTTGGTCCAACCATCAGATGTTAAAAACAACACTAAAAGGAAACCACTAAGGGCCTGATTACAACTTTGGAGGAGGTGTTAATCTGTCCCAAATGTGACGGATATACCAGCAGCCGTATTACGAGTTCCATAGGATATAATGGACTCGTAAAACGGCTGGTGGTATATCCATCACTTTACCGTCACTTTTGGGATGGATTAACACCTCCCCCAAAGTTGTAATCAGGCACTAAGGGGGTCATTACGACCTTGGCGGGCGGCTACTGCCGCCCGCCAATCGGTAACCGCCGTGCGCCCGCACTCCCGCGGCCCCCATTACGACATCCCCGCTGGGCCGGCGGGCGCAAACCAAGACCGCCGCGGTCGTAATAAGGGCCTCCGTACCGCCAGCCTGTTGGCGGTACGGATGCTACATTACCCCTGGCGGTCTCTGACCGCCAGGGTCGTAATGACCCCCTAAGTTTTTCTAGAGATTATCGTGAAACAAAAATGCAGTGGCCTCTTTTAGAACAAAGATTATTTAGGAAGAACTCTCATCAAAGAATGTCTAACTGCAAACATGGACCGTGATTCTTAAATGTAAACAAAGAATATCATTTATTTTTTTAAAACATAAAACACAGTTAATCCAATGTTCTTTAGACCTCTAGATTTCCACCGTAATTCTCTTAAGAGGAACAATGCCAGCGATACTTAGATAATTCGTTTGAGTCCTTTTTTTACACAGAAAACAAAGATTGTTTTTGTACTAATATGCGGCAAGATTGAACACCACAAAAACTTACAAGCTATTGTCGAGCAAGCTCTCCCTAGTACGATGGTATTTCCTGAACTCTATTTGAACTTGAAAACAAAGAATCTAAAGTGCAAGCGTATTTAGGAAACGCTGAGGAAGGAAAAAAAAAACGTTAGAAACAAACTTCCTGTTGCGAGTACGGCCTACTCGTCACTCTCTTTTCAACTCTTTACCTTAGAATGAACCCAATGCAGGAATTCCAAGCTTTCTGTCTCTCGCTCGATTCCGGTCCCAGAATAGTGAGCGTCTTTGCCGGAGTGTGGCTGGTATTTATCCCCCGACGACACCCCAAGATAGCCGCCAACAATGTATATTGGGAGTTGTGGTTCTATATTGGTTACAAAGCACCACTCCTGGGACAGATAATAGAACGATGGTTGCAGCGCAACCACCAACGCCGGAACTCTGCAGACAGATGAGCTTTTCCACATGGTAACGATGGACAACGCGATTTGGCACAGGATGCAACAAACAAGGTGCTGCAAACACGCGCAGCAATGGGCAAAGCTCTGGATGGAGCGGGACTGAGACTGCGCAGTGCCTTATACTTGACAATACCATGGCAAGTGGACATGGTCATAGTGACACCCTTTGGGAGATCTCAAGTTTGGTGTCCACTTCTGATGAAACTTTCTTGGGATTCTCCAGTCCGTTTACCCTATGCATAGGGAAACTCTCACAGGCTGATTCTAGAGGGATCAATGAGCCTGATGGCATGGCAAATTATCGCCAATGATGGCCCTTCCCATGCCTTTTGGAACAGGCTTAGTCTTTAACCTCTAAAGCTTTGGCAGACTCCACCTTAAAGTGATACAGATCGGCCTGGACACACTGGCTGGGTTGGTGTATGCAGAGGGGTCTGGGTTCTGTGATGTCCAACGCTGTACATATCATGTATTTCCTTTTCCAACTGACAACCCAAGGTATGGCTTACAGGTCAGTAAATGCTTTTAAGTCAGCCATTTCTGCAGGGCATGACCCCATAGAGAGTGTTATAGTGGGTGAACACCCAATGGTAAGGAAGTTACTGAGAGGGGTCCACCTGACCAGGACTCCTGAACCCAGATACTCTGTCTTGTGGGATGTTAAAACAGTCCTGAAATTGTTCCCGTTTTGGCAAGAAAAAGTTATCTGGGAAGCTGGCTATAATACTCTGTCTTGTCTCTTGTAAGAGTGTTTCGGTCATCTAGGCTCTTGATATTCAAGTTAGGATATCTACTCCAGAAGGAGTCACTTTCCACATACAAAGAAGGACCAAGACAAATTCCAGGGTGGTGACTTACCCTTCCTTTAAGAATAATCATACGATGTGTATGGATAGTTATGTTTGGCATCAAAGCGTACAAGGAGATGATGGCGATGTTCTATCCTCCGGGAGGGCATCAGCTTCTCATCTTCATGAAAAAAACTTTCAAGGCTGTTTCCTCCCCGACCATCACTGGTCAGTGTACTGGGTCATGCAAGAAGTAGGCATCAGCACTAGTGTTTTTGGAGCTCACCTGGCCAGAGGCACAGTGGCATCACGAGCAGCAGTTTTAGGATCCGGGTTGGAGGATATCCTATCCACAGCAGATTGATTATTGGACTCTATGTTAAAAAAAATCTACTTTAAACCAGTGACAAATATGTCTTCTTTGGTGTTGTATTTCACACCTCAATGCTCGTGCAGGGTGCATGCCAATAATTACACCAAACACTGAAGTGCTACCACACTGGAGCCGCCGGTAAAACAATAATCAAACTCCCGCGCTCCGCTTTATTTTATAACTTCACACTTCCCCCGTAACCTCTTCTGTGTCCCCGGGTTAGTGCTTCTTACCAGTCTCCCAACAACTAGACCGTCACAGAACACTACATTTGGTGAGCTGTAAGCTTTTAACCAGCATAATCCTTGCCTCTGATCATGATATAGAACATAACATTTCCTAGCTATCATATTAGAAGGTGTTCAATATTATTAAGGACACACAGGTGAGGAGTACCCCATCCTGGGTTCATAAAATGGAATACCCCACTTTAGATTTATCAAGACCACACATCGAACTATGATAAATTCCGAAGTTTTCAGTTGAATTGAATTTTCCTACTGTTTGATGCATCATTAGACTGAGAGAACTGTATAATTCTGAAAAGAAGGATGATTTCATTTCAGTAATTGGTGATGGTCTTTTTCATAGGGAATGACTTATCAAAGCAGGACTAGATCTTACGGCTGATGTGCTAGAGTCGCTGAAGAAAGAGGAAGAATAAAAGAGACAACAAACTATAAGAAATGCCCAGCAACATGATGGGATGGACTATGTTTCTGTTTCCCTGGGTTTACGGGAACTGTAGTTCTGATATGTTGGATTATTAAATTATGGCTGCTGTTAAAATAAAGCAAAGAAAGGACGGCATAATCCTCACCTCTGAGTCCTTAATAGAGTTGAAAACTTTCTGTTTCGATAGCTAGAACATTTTATATTCCCAGCAGGTTTGTAAAGAGGACTCCTGGCCTGCAATTTCTTGGGACCTTCTCCCGGGCATGATTTGAAAAAAAAAAAGGGTAAGAACCTTGCATTTCCTCCTTTGTTCCACTGGGAGCCAGTGGAGGTCCTTAAGGAACACTGTGATTTGTTCATGTTTCCTAGTACTGAGACACAGTCTTGAAACCAAGTTTTCGATGTTTTGGAGTTTTGTAACTCATCTTTTGTTTTTTTTTGCGGCAACGATGTAGACTATATTAAAATAATCTATCTGGGACAGGACTGATCCTCTTGTGAGTTCTAGTATGTAGTTTAAATTTAATAAATGAATGATATTTTTTACCACAATGAGCTAGAAGTAATCGCTCTTTGACACGGACTCTTTGTCAGACCCTAATGGTGAAGGTACTTGTCCCAAATGCTTAAGCCAGTCCAATATGAGGCCAGACACAAGAAGGTTTCCTACAATCCAGCCTCCATTTTAGAACTATTCAGGCAAAAGAAGTGTTCTTGCGTTCCAAAATATCCACGTCTCAGACTGTTTGAGATTTAAACATGAGGAATTAATTGTTTTCAAATCAAAGTTTAGTACATGCTCAAAGACACAACATTCATGTGGACACTTCAAAAAGGTCTTTTTTTAACCTGTAAACATTTATTTTGTGGCAGAAAAACCTCCATATACACCTGCGAGCAGACGGATTCCTTGCAGGTGTGAATGGATCTGATACTGCATATTTCTCTGCCATGAGAGAGTAGGTTTCCACACTTAGTAAAATGAGCCCGCTAGTAGTGTTGCATGAAATTCCCATGAGTAAGCCCCATGGAAACCTTTGCCTAGCAACATTGTCGAGATGTACTACTTGAATTATTTGAGACTTGTAAGAAATGCAAAAGCATGTTCAGGCAGAGATGTACTTTTTACACAGTCCTAATGTTTTTTAAGCGTGCTTCAGATGACACTGTAAATAGCAGGTGTTTCTATTACCAATTTAATAGTACTCAGATATGGAGTGCAGAAAGCTGGAAGTTTGTGTCAGGCATGTACTCAAAATAGCAACCGGGAGATCACTGCAAAAGTCAATGGTTAATGTTTAACTAATTGAACCACCCATTTTCGATCGCTACCAGTATTCAGATAGAGCAACATGCCTGCAAACATCTGTATGCGGAAACAGACGAACCTATCCACAGTCTTCCACATACACGTGCGTTAGCAAACAAGTACCCATGCAACCAAACCTACGGTTAGCCAAGCCCCAGGCAAACAGACATGCAGTCACCATTATACATAGACCAAGATGTATATTGTTTTCTGTTATTTCCTTCTATAATGTTTTTATCTGCTCTAAGGTTGCCAATTGCGAATAGGTAGAAAGGGAAAACACAGAACAAGAAAAATGAGCAACAACCTGTGAATGGAATGATATTTCCCGATTTGGAGCAAAGGTGGGAAGGCAACGTTTGACAGCTAGTTGGAAGGGATGACGCTGAAGAGGGAAGCAGGCAGCCAGAAAGAAGAGGGGAGAGTAGGAGAGGGTAAGAGGTGGAGAAGGCAAACTGTAAGAGGATTCCAAGTGTAACAGGAAGTTATGAAACATGGTACATGTAAGGAAAGCCTCAATGTGCAGAAATGAGACACACTCAAGAGAGGCATGTAGTTTTGTTCCTCAAGAGGAGGTCTTTTCGGTACATTGGTCCAAGCAAGTGATGATAAAGGTTTTTCCCTGCTCCCTCATAATCTCTCCTCAAATTCCATTCCACTTTCCGGCTCTCTTGAACATAAACAACCCCCTAACAAGTTGCATCATTATAGTTGACACAAATTGCAATATTTAATGAAGACACAAGCGCAGCATTATACAAATGTTCTGCTCATAAACGGTTAACAAAACTAGCATTATTTGGTGAAGACACCAGTGCTGGATTATACAAATGTTGTGCTCCTACACCGTTAACAAAACTAGCATGATTTGGTGAAGACACGTGTGGCTTTCTAAGTATATTGCTCTCATGTACATGCTCCAACATCCAACAATACACTTTTAGAGAGATGCCAGGAGAAGACTGGGAGACCGAGATGCTCTTCTCCACAACCCAATACATTGAAGCTGCCACACACACAAAGAGCAAACATAAAGGCGCACATACATTCCAGGTCCTCCCTGAACCGGAACACACGCAACCCTGAACCGGTTTTGACCTAGTTAGAGCTCATCAACCAGGAATCGCTTGGCTCCAGTGACACAGTGTTTACAGGTCCCATGTCTAGGCATAACCATCTGTAAGAAAATAGGTTACTAATTAAGGAGGGTGAAACCCTACTCAAACAGCAACCACAATCCCTTTGAGAATGAAGTCACAAGCAATGGCCAAACTAACCTGTGCTTAACCGTCTGGTAGTTTGGCACAAACAATCGGGCCTCAATTAAAGGCAATGTGTAAAGTATTTATGCAGCACATCAAACAGTAGTAAAGTGAAAACACAATACAATAAAATCCCACGATAATTTACAAAAATAGAGTTTAATTTAGTAATTACTTGGAGCTACATCCCAGTCCATAAACATTTTGCAAACCATACTACATCAGTTTGGACCCAGCCATATACAAATCTGTCTTTACCTTTTTCCATTTGGAACAGGCCAGCCCAAACTGCCAGATGAGGTCCTCCTTGCAGCAGAACACAAGCAATCCAGTGCTAGTTTTCCTCTATTTAGGACTTATCAGCCTGGTATAGCCTGATTCCAGTGACACAGCGTACATGGGACCCACATCTGAATATACCCATCTCACTTGGGGTGGCAAACAAAAGTATACAAAAATCTGATGGTTGGAATGTTTGAATTAATCTCAGCCTCACACAATGCCACCTCAATTTGGACACAGCCATATGCAAATCAGTCTTGGCTCTGGTCCATTGGAAACAGTCCAGTCTAAACTGCCAAGCCAGACCCTCCATGAACCAGAACACATGTAACCCAGGACTGGTTTTGCCACAGTGAGCGCTCATCAGCCAGGTATAGTTTGGTTCAGTGACAGAATGTGCTTGGGACCCATACATGGCCATACCCAGCCCACTTAGGATGACAAACTAAAGTACACATGTACGAAATTGGTACTGGTTGAGGGAGTGAAAGCTTACTCAAGATGCAACCACAATATCTTAAATCCTGATTACAGAGCAATGCAAAGTCTTACATTGAGGATGCGTATTGCAGCAAAGGAGATGCAAGGTTTTTGAGTGGATATACATCACACAGCGGCAGTTCTAAAAGCACTGTAGTAGCGCTGCAAGTTCTGTGAGTGGAGGTGCATAGCACAAAGGCAGTTCTGAGGAGCTGCAGCTTTGGTGCAAGGATCGTGCATTGGGATTCATTGAGCAGAAGCAGTTTTAAGGGACAGTGTGCTATGATGCAAAGTCCTGCACAGTGAATCCAATGTGGAGGCTTGCAAGGCTATGCATCACGCTGCTCTGTTTCTGCTGAGACCACAGATGGGCTGCCATATCACCTTGAGACCCAATTCTAAGAGTCCAGGACTGGGGTGGCACCACTTTGGGACACAGGACTCACAGCTGGCAGAGACCAGGTGCTGGGTTTAAGGTTGTTAGAGCGGGTTTTGTCCCTGAGGCTCGGATCAGGCGGCCTACCAACTAACCCTTGGAGTCACTCCAGGGTCCTAGGTTCAACATGCAGCTCCAATCCTTCTCACTCAGGCAGGAGGCAGCACGACAGAAAAATGGAAGTCGGGCAAAGCAGCACAGCAGTTCTTCTTCCAAGCCTTCCACAGGTCCAGATGTACTGAAGAGTTGGGGATGAGGTTCCAATATTTATATCTGGTCCACACTTTGAGGTAGGAGAAGGTTCTGCAGGTTTCACCCCCGAAGAAGTCACATTCTGCCAACAATTAAGTTCCTTTGTCTCACTGTCTGTGATCAATATACAAAGACCATCTGCCAGCTACACCTAGTCATGTGACCCAGGAAATAGGCAGGAGACATCAAATAGTTATGACAGGAAAATGACGACTTTCTAAAAGTGGCATTTTCAGAATAGTGACCTAAATTCTGACTTTACTATTAAAGAGGGTTTTAAATTACAATTTTTTAGACTCCAAATTCAATATTCCCTTCTCCTCCCAATTGAAAGTTATCACTTATTAAGTGTGATAAATTAAGTCAGTGTTATCTTATGGGAGGGGCAGGCCTTGCAGTAGTGAAAAACAACTTTAAGGGTTTTTCACTACCAGGACATGTAAATCTTAAAAGTGCATATCTAACTTTTTAAATACATTGCACCCTGTCCTCTGGCTGTTTAGTGTCCGCCAGAGGGGTGACATATGTATTAAAAAGGAAGGGTTAGAACTGGCAAAAAGATCATTTTGCTTGATCGAAATGACAGTGTTAGAAATGGGGTCTCTAGTTGGCAGTCAGTTTGCACTCTGCCCAAGTAGGGACCCTCGCTCTTGTCAGGATAAGAGAGATACCCGCTTAGATAACCCCTGCTCACCCCCTTGGTAGATTGACACGAGCAGTTGGGCTTATCTCAGAAGCACTGTGTAGAGCATATGCACATAACACACAGTAACAAGTGAGAGCACTACAAAAGGACACCACCCCAGTTCATATATAACAAGACCAAATACGATAAAAATCCAACATACAGTAATAAAAATATGAATTCTGCAAGATTTACTCAAAAATGCAGTTCCATGAAGTTGATAGCTTTACCAGGGGCTATCACGGCGTTGTGATCAACTAAACCAACAGTTCAGGCTGGCTGCAGCTCTGCGTGCCAGCTACGGTGTCGGGAAGACCCGCAAACAGTACCTTTGGATTTGCAGGACAGTGTGATCCTTGCGGTGAGCTCCGGAGAGCGGCGTCGCAGTGTTGGTTCTGGAGTCAGTCCAAGAGTCGTCGGGCCCTTGAAGTCGCATGCGTTGCGGATCAAACTTTGGGCCGATGAAGTCAGGAGCGCTGGTGTGGATCGGGTTGGGGCTGCGGTGCGAAGGGGCACAATGCGACAGGCGGTGCCCACAGGTCACAGTGCATGCAGTGGCTCAGTGACATCGTCCAGCAGGGACAGTGAGACTAGGGCTGTGGTGTGAAGTGGGGTGGTGCGACGTGCGGTGTCACCAGATCACGGTGCAGACAACTGTTGTCGGTAGGCCCAAGCCGGCTGTGCAGGACGGCATGGTGCTTCGTGACCCTCATGTGCAGTGTCCACAGTGCAGGCAAGGAGGTCTGGTGACGACACTGGAGTCGATGGTGCTGGCATCAGTGGACCGGGGCACCGGTGTAGGATGGGACGGTGTTACATGTACCTCATGAGCTGTGTCCACAGGCCACGGTGCAGGCAGTGCTGCAGGTGTCAGCAGGAGCAGTGATGTCAGGGATGCCCAGGCTGCGGTGTGATCAAGGTGATGCTGGAGTGCAGGGCCCACAGGTCGCGGTGCGAGCTGCGCCTCTGTGAAGTCGTACGATTACTGCATTGGTGAGACCAGGGTTGCAGGGCAAAGCGGGGCAGTGCAGCTCTGTGTGGCATTGGCGGATCACAGTATAGGACAGCATCATCGTTGCTGGCAGCACAGTGGTTTCTCCTCTTGAACAGTGCTGCAGGTCGAGGAAACTGAAGTCTTTGGTGTCCCTGAGACTTCCAACAGGAGGCAAGCTCTACTCCAAGCCCTTGGAGAACTTTCTCAAGCACGACACACAGCAAAGCTTATCCTTTGCACTCTTGTCAGGCAGAAGCAGCAACAGCAGGCCAGTCCAGCAAGGCAACACAGCAAAGGGACAGTACTCCTCCTCCAGCTCATCAGCTCTTCCCCCGCGCAGAGGCTCCTCTTGATTCCAGAAAGATTCTAAAAGTCTGGAGTTTTGGGGCCAATACCTATACCCTTTCTGGCTTTAAAGTTGGCAAAATTCAAAGCAAATTTGCAAGTGTTCACAAGATCTTTGCTTGTCCCGGCCAGGTCCCAGACACACACCAGGGGTTTGCAGACTGCATTGTGCGAGGGCAGGCACAGTCCTTTCAGGTGTAAGTGACCGCTCCTCCCTCCCTTCAAGCTCAGATGGCTCATGAGGATATGCAGGCTACACCCCAGTTACCTTTGTGCCACTGTCTAGAGAAGAGGTGTAAACAGCCCAACTGTCAAACTGACCCAGACAGGGAATCCACAAATAGGCAGTCACAGAATGGTTTAAGCAAGAAAATGCCTACTTTCTAAAAGTGGCATTTTCAAACACACAATTTAAAAACAACCTTTACCAAAAGATGTATTTTTAAATTGTGAGTTCAGAGACCCCAAACTCCAAATTTCTATCTCCTCTCAAAGGGAATCTTCACTTTAATAATATTTAAAGACAGCCCATATGTTAACCTATAAGAGAGATAAGACTTGCACAGTGAATTTGGCAATATTTAACTGTTAGGACATGTAAAACAGACCAATGCATGTGCTACCTTTTAAATACACTGCACCCTGCCCATGGGGATACCTAGGGCCTACCTTAGGGGTTCCATTACATATACCCAAAGGGAAGGTTTAGGCCTGGGAAGTGGGTACACTTGCCAAGTCGCATTGGCAGTTTTACAACTACACACACAGACACTGCAGTGGCAGGTCTGGTCCATGTTTACAGGGCTACTAATGTGGGTGGCACAACCAGTGCTACAAGCCCACCCACAAGTGACATTTGATTTACAGGCCCTGGGCACCTCTAGTGCACTTTACTAGGGACTTACAGTAAATCAAATATGCCAATCATGGATAAACCAATCAGCAGTACAATTTACATAGGGAACACTTGTACTTTAGCACAGATCAGCAGTGGTAAAGCGCACAGCGACAATAAACCAGCAAAGACAGAGTCTAGTAAACCATACAAACTGGAGGTCAGTAGGCAAAAAGACAGGGGAGACACTCCAAAAAGCTGGCAGGTCTAACAGACAGTTTAAAACTGCACACACAGGCTGCAATGGCAGGCATGTGGCATGTTTAAAGGGCTATTTAAGTGGCTGGCAAAATAAGAGCTGTAGGCTTTGGGTACATGTAGTACCACTTTACAAGGGGCTTACAAGTAAATAAAATAGGCCAATTGGGTGTAAGAGAATGCTACCATGTCTGAAATGAGAGAGCACGAGCACTTTAGCACTGGTTAGCAGTGATAAAAGTATGCAGAGTCCTGAAGCCAGCAAAATGAAGTCAGCTAAAACAGGAGGCTAGAAAGCAAAATGTTGGGGAAAACCCACAGCAAGGATGTCAAGTCCAACAATACAAAAAAGCGATGGATGGAATGCTTGACCTAAACACAGGCCCTGAGAAGCACTCTGGGCTGCATCCTGGTCCATTGTTTTTGCACACTATGCCACCTTGGATTGGATCCAGCCATATGCAAATTCCACTGGAGCAGGGTCAAGACTGATTTGCATATGGCGGGGTCCATACTGTGGTGGCATGGTGTAAAAAATAATTATGGAATTGGGTTTCACCATAGACCGTATTATCATTTGCCATTCCATTGTAAGTATTAAAATGAAAAAAATATGTAAATACCAATATATAGATCATATTTGTTTAGGATAGGGTTAAAGGAGTCTGGGGGTGTGGTTAAGGGATGAATGGTAAAGGGATATGGCATTAAAGATAAATGGCTACAGATGAGGCGTTAACAGTAAGGGACTAAGAGGTAGGAGTAAAGGTTAATGGTAAGAGATTATGAAGGTAAGTGTTTAAGGCTAAGGGAGGAGGAGTAAGGGTTTATGGCAAAGAAGCAATAGGTATGCCTAAGGGAAAAAGTGTAATAAGTAATGAGTATAGAGTTATGGATTTAAGTTTAGTTCTAAGGGCAAGGAGTTAAAGGTAAGGGGTTAAAGCTAAGGGGGTACGTTTACACAAGTAAGGGTAAATGTTTAAGGGTAAATGTAATGGAATATGGGTAAGGACTTCAGGCAAGGGTTTAAGGGTTTGAGGACATGGGTTAGGAGTAAGAGACTATGAATAGGGGTTAAGGGCAAGGGCAAAGAGGTACGGGGTTAAGAGTAAAGATAGACAGTAAAGGTAAGGGGTTCAGGGTAAGGGATTAAGGTCAATGGGTTCAGAGTAAGGGACTACTCATAAGAGGTTAAGAGTAAAGTAATGAATTACAGGTAAGAAGTTAAGGGATTAATGACAATGGGCCAAGAGTTAAAGGTAAGGTGTTAGGGGTAAGGGTGGAGGTGTTAATAGTAAGGGGTTAATGGGCAAAGGCAGCAGCTAAGGATACGGGATAATGTTAGGGCTTAAGAGTAAGACTTAAGGGCAAGGGTTGAAAGCATAAGGGGTGAAGGGTAATGGGGTAAGGAGTTAACGGCGAGGGGTTAAGGATTTTGGTAAGGGGTAAAAGGTAAGAGGTAAAGTGCACAGGTAAACATAAAGGGTGAGAATAAGCTGTATGAGACTTAGATTATGTTAAAGCAACATAATTAAAAAATATATCACTAATTCTTTACCAAATGGTGAAGTAAAAGTCACCCGGTAAATGTATAAACAAGATATTGAAGATTAAATAATAAAAAGAAAAAGGGCTACCCGTGAATGATGAGTTAAAAACCGTGAAGAGATGGTAGAGAAACAAACAGCAGGGGAGGAAATTATATGTATTTCATTAAAAAGGGTACTCTTCAAACGTTCATAAACTGACATGCACGATCGCGTGTTATTGTAGTATTCATAAGAATGTTTACTGAATATAAACTAGCAAGTAAGCCAGCCACTTGACCAACTATTCATTATTGGATAAAATGCAAGAATATCTTAATCAGTGCATCCTTTATGGGAAAATTCATGATAAATGGGCCATCAAGTGCTTTATAATGCGTTGCTCATGCAACTATCCTTGCATTTGAACAAATCGTGGACACTTTGACCATCTAGTAACTGTCACCTATGAAGAACAAAACCAAAACGAGACGAGTTAAGCAGATGTAGCATCTGAGATAAAGCAGTGCAAGTTTGCATTCATTCAAATAAATAAGACATTGACCCCAGAGTGGTTTGTCGGAAACTTTAATGTCCCACGTACGTCACTGAGGCGGCAGACTGAACATCCTGTAATGACTGCAGGAATAGACAGATTGCATCTCTTCGCCCAGTGTAAATCTCGCGAACGGCTTGCTAAGACTTGCAAAGAAATATACAGTTCCCAAATCTCTAATTGGATGTGGCGTGCCTAAGAACACGCCTGAAACAAGGCTCTTCTCGCAAAGGAAACCGCTTTGCCTTTATACAAGGTGTTAATATTAAAGCACGGCTAAGCTTTAAAGTGCAGGCCCTGGCTTTAGCTTGTTGGTGTTTTGAAGGTTTTCCTCTTATCTTCACTGTACTCCCTGGGGCTCGTGCATCTGCTTCTCAGAGGCAGTTCAGAAAGACCTTTTATCTTATAAAAAAGGTTATCTAGAATTATAATTTGAAATGTGAAACAGTGCATGGTGGATTGAAAGAAGATCGACCAACTGACTATAATCAGACTAACAATTTACTCAGCAGTTTGTTGATATCGGACTGCGGGCTACATTATTTCTACTGTCCCAGAACACATGGGTGAGTATTTATGGCATTCGGTGAGTACGTGAGACTGTATATTTTCAATTAAATGCACACTTCTAATACCACGATCTCACCATTTGTCTTTTGCTCCCGTCCTCCTATGTCACGAGATCTCCCTTCAGTATTCTCCATCTCTTTTCTACTTGCTTTTCCTGTGTCTGTTGTTGTCTTGTGTCTCTAAAGCCTCTTTATCACTCCTTTGAAGTTACTACATTATATTCGCAAACTTCAGATAATGACCCAATACACAACTGGTGATGTATGATTTTGGCACAATAGTTCACTACATATGTGAAGAGTAAAGTGTACTATATGATATGGCTTTAGGGCCTTTTTGTGCAGTACGCTCTCAAATACAGGGTCCAGTCAGGCCCGTTTACTTAACTTTAAGCTTCACCCTCGGTAGCTGTGGCTGCCAGCAGTAAGGCTTGGCAAAGGAATTTAGTGTAAAGCATTTAACAGCACCAAACAATGAAATAAGAATGTCACACAACACAAAGGAACTCAGACCCCAATGTATTAAAAAAATTATATTAATATGAACTTTTAAAGACGTTGATGAACAAAATCCACCGGAGGTTCACAGATGCAAATTTTAGGGATAGTTTCACTTTTAAATGCAACTTCAAATAAGCATTGGTCAACAAAAAGTTTCCAAACTTTTGAAAAGTTTGAAAAAGTTAGTTCCACTACTCCAGCCTGGGTTGGATGACCAATTCCAACTAGACAGAGGTCTAGTGGGACAGAGTGGACACTTTGGACGAATACCTAGACCTCTCACCAAATCCAATTTGATCTCAGGGGCAGGGTGCCGGGGTGCATATTTATCCCAGGAAAGAGTCCTGAAGGGACCACGCTGTCACTAACCAATAGGATACTCGGTTCCCTCCTTTAGTGATACGTTTCCTGTGATGTGTGGTACATGGCTATACCAGAGTGCAACATTCCTGCCTCTTTCAAGATGGCACAACCTTCTCCGGTCACCAGGAATTTGGTAGCCCACCCTAGGGGTGTGGCTACCAGAGAGCTACATGCCCACAGAAAAATTAGTTTGGGGATGGGCTTTCCCTCTATGGTTGTGTCCCCACTTTATCTACAGTAACAAAAAGGCATCCTTGCTCAGGGGTGTTATCACTAATTCCCTCACAAAGTGGGCTTCCCCTTTGAAGCTCACCTTTTGGGCTAGCAACCTGAGTGGCTATCCTGGGAGAGGAGGTAACACCTTACTTTGTGTCAACTGCATTTGTTGCTAAGCATGGGAGTCGTTCACATGTCTCCCCAGGTGGGCAGAAAGCTGTTTGTGTCCCAGGGACTTTGTGAGGCTGTTGGGCAAGCTGGAGTGCAGAGTGGCAGCTTTCTGAAAGCCTCCAAACGTTAATTGTGGCATTAAATTCGACCTGGGGATCAGGCTGGGATTAATGCTGGGGTTATTTTGATACCTTACATGAGCCAGTAAGGTAGTCCCATTTAGAAGTTAGCTAGGCTGGGGTGCCAACAAGTAACCAAGTCTTAGCCACGGAGCTACTAAATTATGCTCAGCAAAACGACAATTTGAAAGTGTTGCTGTTCAGACATATGAAAATGATATGTCCTACTTAACAATACAAAGCTCCCTTCCATAGGGCTCTATAGGCATTCCTTATGCGAGACGTACACATATTGTTAAGTGAAAGGGTGGTTTTGCCATTGAATTAAATAGCAAATTCGGATTGACAGTGTAAACACTGTCCTTCCAGTCTGCAGTGGTAGACTGAGAGCAATTTTGTAATTTGTCACACACAGGGTGGTACAAACAGTCCTGCAGCACTTAATCGGCACTCTGCCTTACATGCCCTGGGTACCAAATACTAGGGACTCATAAGTAAGTCACTGCTTGCCAGTTTGGTATAGCCAATTCTACATTCAATTTGTATATGGTTAGTACAGTGGCACTGAGGTCTGGTTAGCAGGCCTCAGTGTACTCTCAGAGTCAAAAAACCAGCAGCATACGTCTAAAAATGTGGGCGTGAACATTCAAGAACAAGCATTTCCTTACAAACTACATCCTAGCAATCGACCGCCTTAAACGCCCCACCAACAATTGAAAGCCATATCCCTCTGCTCAGTGTTGTTCTGAGATAAAGATGTTAATGTAGGAAAGGAAAAATGTGAAAGAAAGAGCTTAATTTGTGCTACTGTTTGCTGGTGCTCATCACCAGAACTTACATGTTAATAGAGGCTCTTATTTCTTTTATTTTTTTATTTTTTTTAACTTTCTTTTTATTGATAATAACACAATGTGATACAAAGTCAGTGGGAACAGGGTCCCGTCATTTGAAAATAATTGCACATCAGAGATATTAGAAAACTAAAGAAGTTGAAAAACGCACAAGGCACAAAGAAGGTATCATTCGTAATTTGAAAACCTGAGGTAGAGTTCTCTTCCAACATATATTAGGCGATGTGGGGGGTTTAAAGACGATGAAGATATAAGCGTAGAGAGTAGGTTGTACCTGCTCAGACAAGGGAACTGGGGAGAGCCGCCTAAGGAAGAACGTGGTGTTGCATAGATAGTGTGTCTCAGGGTATCAATTACCAAAAGAGGAGGAAGGGATGTCGCTTCGCGGATGATGGGTTTTGCGGCTCTTGTCAACTCTGTGGCCAGTTTCAGCTGGAGCCAGGTGTCTGTCGAACGACATAGGAGTAAGGATCTACCACGGAGGTCTGTTTGGAGTGTTGCTGGAGGGCGACATGCGGACTCTAGTGGGTTTTTAGAAAGAGAGGTGGAGATAAGGGGCGAAGGGAAGAGAGAGGGAGAGAGAGGAAGAAAGAAAGAAAGAGGGAAAAAGAAAGTGAAAAGAAGGAACAGTAGGAAAAGGAAGGGGAAGGAGGGGAAGGAGAGAAAAGAAGGGGGAGAGTAAAAGAAAAGAAAAGAAGAGAAAAGAGAAGGAAGAGAAGGGGAAACAAGGAGGGGGAGAGGGGAAAGAGTCCAGAGGGAGAGGGAGGTACGAGAGCGAGGGTAGGGAAGCGAGGGGGAGAGAGGGGAAAAGACGAATGTGGGGGAGGGGAGGGAGAGGGAAGGAAGCAGGGAACAGTGGTGGTTCCGGGTAGGGCCCTATTGCCCCCTTATAAGGAAGGGAGCCCATACCTGTATGAATATTTGAGCTTGATCTTGTAGGTTATAGATGATTCGTTCATGTGTAGCAGTGTGGGTCATGGCTGTGATCCATTCCTCCGGAGTTGGAGGGGTCTCTGACCGCCAGTGTCTGAGTATGCAAATTTTTGCAGTAGCTAACACTGTGTGCAACAGTCTCTTGTGTGGTCTAGGGAGGTCTGGTAGGGAGGTCGTATCTTGCAGAAGTATGAGGGCAGGAGGAAGTGGTGACGGAAGTGACATTACTTCAGCCAGAGTGGAGCTCACAGCTTCCCAGAGTGGTCGTACTGTTGTCCAGTTTACCAAGATATGCATCAAGTCACAAGATGTCTCTGGACATCGCCAGCAGTTCGCGTGCGGGAGGAGTCCGGTCCTATGTAGTTTCACTTGGGACCAGTGCCAGTCGTGTAAAATTTTGAAGAGGCAGAATTTCAAGCGTGCCTCCCGGGTACCTCTATCTAGTGCCTCTAGGATAGATTCCCAATCATCTGGGTCTAGATCCTGCTTCAGCCGGGTTTGCCACCGAAGGTTTAATTTGTCCAAGAGCGGCTGGGAGTAGAGTCGTCAAATAATTAGATCATAGAGGCCCGACATTACTCCCTTGCATTGCCCCCATTGCTGCAGGTAAGCCACTATCGGTGAAGGCAGAGATCCCCGCAGGGGAGGTGTATTCCCCCGGGAGAGGCAATGCTTAAGTTGCATAAATCTCCCTTCCTGGTTCGGGTGCAGGCCAAACTCCTCCCGCAGCTTGGGGAAGGGTTTGAGCACATAATTTTCTAGGACCTGTGAGAGGGTGAGGACGCCTGGCTGTTTCCATTGAGGCCAATGGAGTACCTCGCCACCTCTGCGTAGGCCACGGTTGTACCTCAGGGGCGCTTGGGCATGTATGAGGGGGTGGACCCCAAACAGTCGGTGGGCCCTTTTCCAAGATGCCCTGGTCGCCGCCAGGATAGGGTTCACCGAGTTAGCGGCTGGGAAGTCTGCACGGTAGGGTCCACCGAGTCCTTCATTCGCAGCCAGGAGTTGTTTTTCCACTGCTATCTACAAGGGGGGGTCTGGTATATTCGATAGTGTATTGGATAGCTGAAACATTTGGAGGGCTAAAGAGTAGTGTTCCACCAATGGGAGTCCCATTCCCCCGTTTATACGACGGGCCAAAAGTTTAGCTGGTGATAGCCGTGGTCGCATTGTGCCCCACACGAATGATCGAGTTAGTGCATCGATGCCTCGTAGTGTGGAAAGGGACACTTATAAGGGGAGGAGACCTAGGATATAGGTGAAGCGGGGTACCGTCACCATTCTAACCGCTTGTACTCGGCCCCACATGGAAAGGCCTAACTGGGTCCATTTCGCAAAGTCTAGTTTCGCCCGCGTGATGAGAGGGTCAATGTTGTCCGCCACCATGTGTGCCAGTCCTGGGTTAACAAGCACTCCCAGGTATTTAAGACGTTTTGGCGTCCACTGAAATGGGTAGCCTAGGAGTACTGCTTTTGTGGTTACTCGCGATAGCGGAAGTGCCTCGCTTTTGTCCCAGTTAATGCGGTATCCCGAAAGGGCTGCGAAGTCCTCGATTACCTCTAATAAGGCCGGTATTGATCTTTCCAAGTCCGTGAGTGTTAAGAGGATGTCGTCAGCGTAGAGGTATATCTTGGAGGTGCCTTCGGGTAGTGGTAGGCCGGTTATGGAGGGGGAGGACCGAATGGCTGCCGCCAAGGGCTCAATTGCCAGAAGGAACAGGAGAGGTGAGAGGGGGCACCCCTGCCGTGTACCCCTCCGGATAGGAAAAGGATCCGAGAGGAAGCCCCCGCAGTTGACTCTGGCCCGGGCTGATCATAGAGCAATCGTACCATGGAGATAAATTTGCTGCCCAGACCTAATCTCTCCAGGGCCGCGAATAGGTAGGGCCATTCTATGCGATCAAACGCCTTTTCGGTGTCTAAGGACAAGGCCAGTGCCGACTCCGGGGAGTCTCTGGCTGCCCATAAGGTGTGGCATAGGGTTCGTAGATGGTTCCTAGATGTACGGCCCGGCACAAACCCCACCTGTGTATAGTGTGTTAAGGATGGGATTACTTTTCGTAATCTATTTGCCAGGACACTTGCTAGAATTTTGATGTCCCCGTTTAGTAGAGAGATGAGCCGGTAGCTGCCACATAATAAAGGGTCTTTTCCAGGCTTCGGTATGACAGCTATTGTGGCATTATTGGATATGGCCCCTAGTGTCTGTGTTTCACAGGCTTCATTGAGGGCTTCGCATAAAATATCGATCGCCTGTGTCCCTACCCCTTTTTAAAATTCTGCTGGGTATCCGTCCTCTCCAGGTGATTTGTGGTACGGGAGGTCAGAGATGACTTTATCTATCTCCTGTCTGCTTATTTCCCCTTCTAATAGGCTACGGCCCTCGTCTGTTAGGGAGGGGAGGTCTAGCTTCTCTAAGAAGGTGGCAGCTTGTGCCAGGTTGGTTGTGGTTCCGGCGTGTAAAGGTGTCTATAGAACAGGGCGAATTAGTTTGCAATTGCCTGTGGGTGGGTCAGTATGTCCCCGGAAGGAGAACGGATGGCTGGGATGGCTAAATCGGCTGTTCTTTGACGGAGTTGGGCTGCAAGCAGTCGTCCCGCCTTCTCGCCCTGTTCATAGTGTCTCTCTTGGAGTCTCTGTAACGCGAATTCGGCCTGGGTGGTGTACAGCTCATTAAGGGCCATTTGGGCTTGCTCTAGGCTTCGGCGGCCTGGGAGGGAGGGATGTGCTATATATTGTCTGGTTAGTCGACGTATGTCGAGTTCCAGTGCCCCTTGTTGCTCTTTTCTGTCTTTGTTCACTATTGCCGCATCACGCATGAGCTGTCCCCGTATCGAGGCTTTGGCTGTGGCCCACATAGTTCGGCTTGCGTCAACTGTACCTAGGTTGTCTTGGGCGAAAGTGGTCGCATGATCCTGTAGCTGCAACTTACCTTGGGGGATTGATAGCGATGGATCGCTAATCTCCAGGGTTTTCGGCCCAGAGATACCAGGCCTAAGCGGATGGCTACAAAGATTGGGGAGTGGTCTGAAAGACCTCCCTCCAGTATGTCTTCCTCCAGGGTGTGGGCCACAAGATTATGGGATAGGAGAAAAAAATCAATCCGTGATTGGGTACCGTGCACCGGCGAGAGAAAGGTAAATTCTCTGTCCGTTGGGTGAGTCAACCTCCAGTGATCGACTAAACCATTATCCGCGAGTATGTCAGTCTGCATGGCTCTGTCTGCGTCGTTGCTCTTGTCTAGAGGCCCCGTCCTGTCCAATGCTGTGTCCCTAGCTAGGTTCCAGTCTCCTCCTATAACGTAAGGGGATGCCCCTATCTCGGTCAGAAGTCGATTGAGCTGGAGGAAGAAGAGGCGTATGGGACCTGTTGGTGCATAGACTGATCCCACACACAATGTTGAGTCCCCGATTTTCAGTTTGGTAAATACATATCGGCCCTCAGGGTCCGTCCACGATTTGACGACCGTGAAAGGGAGGGTTTTATGTAAGAGGATCGCCACCCCGCTTTTTCTTGGGACGTTCTCCGTACCGGGTGAGGGTGGGTTGCAGCTAAACAGGACGGTACCCACCCAGTCACGTCGCAATCTATCAGAATCAAGACTGTCTAGGTGTGTCTCTTGTAATAAGGTGATGTCTGCCTGTTTAGAGTTAAGGTAGGATAGGACTTTCTTCTGTTTGATAAAGTGGGTGAGACCGTTTACATTCCATGAGATAACCCAGAGAGGTACTACCGATGCTCCCATCAGGTTGGGCATCCTCACTTCCTGTGTCAGCCCACCCGGGGGTATGAGCTCGGGGGGGATGGGGTAGACTCTGTGAACTGAAGAGGATGCCGGGGGGAGGAGAGGGGGAACGACAGGTGCGTTGGATACGAAGAAGAATTGAAAAAAGAATAAAAAGGAGACAGTGGGTCAGTGGGGAAAAGAGGAAATAAAGAAGAAGGTAGAGAAGGAAGAACGGGATACGAGTCCCGAATTACTCGAACTTTAACCGGTGGGTCTAAAACCTAGGCCGAATGAGCATCGACGCCCGGCCAGAGGGCCCCAGACCTCTGTGTAGGTGTCTCCAGTCATGTCCGGTGGGGGGGGTGTTTGTGACCAGAGGGCGGGGGGGGAGGCCGCGTGTTGGCTGCATCCCGATGACGGGGAGGGATGGGGGAAGTGTGGGGAAAGGACAGGGACAGGTGTTGCTGTTACTAGGGTCGCTTCCCCTTGGTTGTTCTGAAGGGTTGCGGCATGTATATACTCTGGGACTTAGCATCTGTAGTCTGTTCTGCTTTGCACCAGCTCCCATCGTTAGATCACTACTGCGCTTGTTAGCAGACAGGGATCTAGAGCCCAAACCCAGTTCGGAATCATTTAGTCCCAGCCAAGGCAAGCCAGTGATGTGCAAGGGTGTTGCGTCAGTTCCCACACTTCCCAGAGAGTATTATACATCCTGATTCAAGGTGGAGAAAGTGATATGGGATATGATAAGTGTTACCCGACATGAGGGGGAGGGGCAGTGAGAAACAAGAGCAATCAGGAGTCAACAAAAACTATCACACAATCCAAACAGTCTAAGCAGTCCGAGGCGATCAAAGCCTACTAGGGGTGGGGGGTGGTTCTCAACGGTACAATGTCTGAAGAGTATACATGAAAAAGAGTACTCATCACTTCTCTGTGTCAGGACTCCTTCGTCATAAAGTTCCTGTGTTTCCTGCAACGTTTCTATGACAGACTGTGGTTGTTGATATCGAGGGCTTGTAGGAAAACCGTACCCATGTTGGTTTCAGGTGGCGGGCACCTAGGGTTTCAGAGGGGATCGGGACTTGTCTCTGTCTGACAGCTGTGTGTGCATCGCCACCGCCTGTAAGACATGTCCCTTGTCATTAAATTAAAGCTTTTTGTCAATCTCTCCAGGTCTCTGCCCCTGGTTTGAGGGTCTGTAGTGGGTCTTCCGTCAGTGTCCAGAGCAATTTCCGGTTGGCCCATTCTCCTGGTTTGGTTCTGTGTGTCTTGGGGCGGTTGGGTTGCTGATTCCATGGGTTGTGTCGGGTCATGCAGCCCCTCTAGGAATGATTTCAGGTCCTCTGGGTCATAGAAGGTTCGTGAGTCTCCGTTCTTAGTTATCCACATCCTGGCTGGCTCGAAGAGGCCGAATTTAACATCCAAATGGCGAAGGCAAGGACGAAGAGAAAGAAAGGTTCTTCTTCGGTCTGCTGTTTCTTTGGAGAAGTCCGCTGAAAGGCGGATTTCGAGGGAACCAAGCCGGAGTGGGCCTTGCCTTCGGGATATCTGTAATAGTTGGTGGACCTGCCTGTGTCGGAGGAAGCAGGCTATGATTGGGCGAGGGCGGTCTTTTCCGTTTTGTCTCTTGAGACCAAGTCTATGCGCTCTTTGAAATTCCAGAGGGGGGTTGAATGTTATGTCGGCTAGTTTGGGGAGCGTGTCTCGCAAGTAAGAGAGGATATCTGTACCCTCAATGCCTTCCGGGAATCCAAGGAAACGAACGTTGTTTCTGTCCTCAAGGTCGGTTAACTTACTGCGAAGGTACAAGAGTTCCTGATCTCTGTCAGTCTGTAAGGCCACTTGACTTTCCACAGCCGCTACTCGATGGTCCAGTCCGGAAATTTGTGACTGGAAGCCCGCTATTTCCAGGCGCATGGATCTCGTTTCCGCTGTTAATGCCGTCATGGCATTGTCCATACCTTCCAGTTTGCGACCTACTGCCGATATCTCCTGCAGTATGCGATCGATTGATACTCCTTGAGTGTCTTCTGACATGGTGTCGTGTGAGGTGGGTGGAGAGTCCGCAGTGGAAGGGTGTTTCTGTTGGCGCAGGGCTTCAGAGAAGAGTAGTTGGCGGGAAGGCTTACCCGGTACTTTACCCGCTGTCTTGCCTCTGGGCATTGCGGGTTTCTCCGTACAGATGGGGATCCGAGGGGGTGCCCGTCCGTGTCACAGTGAGGGCGATCAGCATGGGCGTGTGGGCAGCAGAGGAGAGAGGTTGGCGGGGGGGGCAAGGAGGACTCCAAGCGGCCTCCTGGAGAAGGCTGTTATTGGTGTATACGAGGGGAAGGATCCTGTTGTTCGCTCTATAATGGTCATCGTCCCACTGGGCTGTGTCCAGACCGCATGGGGGTGAAGTTTCTTGCTGCTCTCTCACGCGTTAGCTTAGGGGTCCATGGGTCTGTGGAGAGAGGAGTTGCTTTGGAGCCGAGGCTAATTTATAAATTAAACACTGGTGGCGTGATTCCACCGGCAGGGAGCTGGAGTAAAAATCTAAAAAGTAGAATGATTAGTCAGGCAGCTAAGTGCAAGAGGAGGAAAGTGGGAATCTGCACAGTGTTGCAAAGGTTGCAAAAGTACATAGGGCGATGCAGGAAATGGGTACATGCTGGCTTGAGGAGCAGAAGGGACACGTCAGGGGAAACTGAGTGACTGGCAACCCACTCATGCAAAATGAAACACTTAAAAAAGGAGGCACCACAGGATGTTCTCAATGAAAGATAACAAATCTTTTATTTATTGAATTAAATGCAGTTGTCTTTGAAGTAAAATATAGTGCATTCAAGCTCGCACAACTCCAATCTGTTTTGCTTTTATGTAATAAAACTACCTGTTCAATGTGGGTGGATGAAATAATAACATTTTGTCCTCAGTAAAAATCTGTAACTCTGTGAGGAATATTTTTATTGCCCAAAGACACTGATACAAATAAAAAGAAAAAAAGACATTGTTAAATACCTAGCAGGTATTTAATAGATTCACTGTGCTATGGAAACAAACACATACATTTATTTTGGATAGCTACCGTAGTGTCTTATATAGAACTGGATATATGGCTAGGCTCGTCCTATGTGCATAACATAAAGTCCAATCTAATGCACCTAACACAAAACAGATAAAGACACATTATACATGCAGCTAGAGAAAGAGAGAAACTACACAGATGCTCACATCTTAAAGGCGCTTAATAAATGCATGAAAAAACATATGCATCTTACATACATAAACACAGACATGGGGCGATATAAATATAAAAAGATACATCCATGGATATTAAGGTGCGTGTGCACAAACACACCCATGCAGTGCGCACACACACACACACGCACATATACAAACACACAATAATAGGTATGGAAACTTGAAGTTTTAGTTAACAGAATAAAAAGATTTCATAAAGAAAGACAGACAGTATATTGGCATTCAAAGGCTTTGAATGTACACCTTACATATATATATGTAAGGGCTATATCCTGAGAGAAACTACTATGTCTGTTGATAGTCACAGTTGCCTGCAAAGATGAATAGCTGGAGCAAAAGACACAAATGCACATTGGATACAAACAGAAATAGGTACATTGAAGAGATAGTGACACATCTTAGTTCAACGTAGATAAGTACAAACGTCTTGCATGGATAAAGACAGATACAACTAACAGACTTACATATATGTCTCAGATACTTGCACGTGCATTTTTCTAGCATGCAGGTATAACTCTGGTACAAAATGCTTCCTCTTAGACTGCATGACGTTCCATTAGCATGTTTTAGACGTCTCAGCCTTAATGGTCTTCACCCAATTTTTTTACCTGATCCCATCCTATTGCTGTAATTTGTTTTGTTGGTTTTAGAGCTCTGTGCACTTTACCACTGCTGATTGGTATTAACCTGCTTGTGCTCACTCTTCACAAAATTATGTAATTGGCCTACACCTGATTGGCACGTTTAATTTACCTATAAATCCCTAGCAAAGTGGTACAAGATGTACCCTGGGCCTGTAAATTAAATGCTACTAGCAGGAATGCAGCACTGATTGTGCCATCCACGTAAGTAGTCTTTTAAAACATGTCTCAGGCCTGCCATTGCAGCCTGTGTGTGCAGCTTTAAACTGTGAATTCACCCTGCCAAAATAAACCCTTTGCCAGGTCTAAACTCCCTTTTTTACCTCATATAAGTCACTCTTAAGGTATGCCCTAAACAGCGCATAGGGCACGTGTATATTTTTAAAAAGGTGGACATCTACTTTTATGTTTTAGATGCCCTAACTTAGTTTTTCACTACTGTGAGGATTACCTCTCATATAGGATAATGTTGGGTTACCTTATTACATTTACTATGTGATATCTTTTGCATGGGAACAGGTTGAAATATCATATTTGGTGGGCAAAGAATTGTAATTTATTATCCCCTTCAATGGTAAAGTCAAATTTTAGGTTACAATTTTGAAAAAGACATGTTTAGAAAGTTGGAATTTTCATGTCCTGACCACTTGGTGCTTGCAGACTTTGCTGTGGGTTACATGACTGTGATTAGCATAGCAGTTGGCCTTCCTGTATTCTTCCCAGAGAGTGACACAAAGGGGGACTAGACATTGACAGTGTGGGCCACCATCCTGCCAGAATTGGAAGGGGGAGTTGTGCACAGCCCCATTTACATTTCAAAGGAGCTGTTTCAGCACACTCACAAAGGGCTTCTCTACAGCCTTTTGTCACCCCAGACATCCAGGGTGGAAAGAATTTCCATAAACACCTGTGGGGCTGGGGGAAACTCAAGATGTTTCTTTCACTTCAAAGCTTGCACCAGGTATTAACATCCTCATATCCAGTCTTCAGTTCACTCCTGAACCTGGGAAGGACACTCTGAAGGCCTGTTCTGCACTTCAGAGGACTGCCTTTCTGGTTAAGGCCTGCAATGGCCTTCTGGGTACTACTCTGCTGCTGGAAGCTTGCTTTGAGCCCTCAGAGGAATGCCCTGCTGCTGAGAGACCACCTTGCTGCCTGAACCCAGGACTTCCAGAGTGACTCCAGGGGCTAGTTGTCTCATCTTCTATTCTGAGTAAAAGGGAGGCAAAAAGCTCCAACAACTTGAGCCCTGTATTTGGACCCTACCTGAAGTTAGTCCTGCTCTCTAAGTGATGCCCACCCAAACTTAGACCCTTGGAAGTGGTGGTAAAGGTTCTCAAACTTCCTAAATCCAAAACTTGGGACTTAAAAAATTTCAGCCAAAAAGTGCCCTAATACCCGAGAGAAGACCAGGCCATACTTGCTCACAGATTCGCCCAAGGTGCATCGCCGATAACCCTGACTTTGAGGTAGCTTTGGCTACATTCTATTCCTCAGCATTAAATCCTGTTCATTGGCTCCTCACTGAAGGAGTATCACTGATGGAGCCCTGTTGGGCTACAACCTGCGCCTTTGTCCTGCTGGATATTTTAAACTTCCAAAAAAGTGCCAAAGTCCGAAGGTAGTAATCTTCAACCCAACTTCATCCAGCAGCTACTTGACCATGACGCCTTCTCAACTTATTCTGCTGGCTGCCTTGCCCCTCTGCACTTTACCTTTTCAGACATTTTTCCTTCAAAATTTCTTCAACGTTCAAAGTTAAGCAGAGACCGGGCCCAATCCATCTTGGGTATCAGAACAGTGCTCCATCGCGGTCAACCATAACTTTTGACTTTGCCCTGATTACATGCAACTAGATGTTTGCGGTTGGTGCTTTGAACTGTTAAGTGCTAGTTTTTGCTAAAAACGTAAAAAATTCATACCTGCAGTTCTACTGATTGTGGTTGTTGTTTGTGGAGTGCTGACACCCCCTCAACTAAAAACCCAATTTCTAACAACCCTTTGTCTTTTCTTTCACATGGCACACATTAAAAACTATGTCAATGGGAAGAAAACCTGTTTGAACCAAGAAACGTAGGTTCAAAATAAGGGAATTAAAGTTGGCTTGGAATAAGGTTTTTGACAACACAAAGAATGAACTAACTTGTTTAACAGCTCTTTTTTGCTAAATTTAATGGACCATTTGTGGTTTGGTAAATGCTGCTTGCCGAATCCATTCATGCCAATTATTTTAGAGGTCAAAACGTAACCGCTTGAGGGATTTCAAGACCGGACTTTGCAGTTGATTGGGGGACATAGTGAGAGAACAAGAAAGAGAGAGGTGCAAGTGTTCCAATTATTCATTGTTTGCACTGACAAAAAGAGGTGTGTACCAATTACAAAGCATCTTACATTTTTTATATGCCAATATGTGTTTGTTAATAAGCCATTATGTAGTACCTGACAAATATGATTTATATCGCATGAAAAGGTTTAATTGCGTGGGTTAAACACTACCAAGTGCGTTCTCTTTACTTAAAGTATTACATTATGAGCATGATTCCTGTGTGAAATTTGGCATTATTTATTGGGTTTTTTGTTATATTCTTTTATGAGTTGGGCCTACGAATAGATTGCTCTTTCACTCAGACTTGTTGATTCCTTCCTGGTATGTAAGAAGCTGTGATGTCCTCTGGGGGCAAGGATGTGCTATAGAAAACTATAAAATAAAATAAACTATAGGAGAACATTCTAGACATGGATAATTTAGAGCTAGAATCCAACAACGCATTGAAAAAGGACTTACTACTTTATTAAATATAAGCATATACAGTATATATTTCAGAACTAATACTCATTCTTCACGATGCCCAAAACACGGCATTCCAAAGTTAGTGATTTAACACATTAACGATTTAAATACAGTGCATCTACCTTTTAACACACTGATGTTTACGTAGTGTGCATTATAGATTAGGCTATAACAGAATGCGGACTATATAAGTGGCAAATCATCAAAAGTGCAAAGCAGTCTCCAGTGATACATTGCTGTATCCTATTGCCTACAGAAAATGTTCGCAGACACATGTTTTCTTAGCCAGTACCGGGTATATGTGCAGGCCACAGAGTTCATTGATTCAAATATGCTACTATTTGCTAGTGTCACGTGAATAATGTGGGGAATGTGCAGTTGTTGAGGAGCTTTAAATATTGTGAATGTCAGAAATGAGGCTATTCATTGTAGCAGTACCATTGTGGCACCGAATACCACTGTCAAAAGGGCACAGATTATACTACAAACAAAATCGGGTCCAGATAAACGAAAATACGAGATAACCCTGAAGGAAAGTTTGATTGCCTACAATGACCATTTGACAATGATCACAGTAGGAAGAGCCTCTTCCATGGGCATAGACGATAAACTAAACAAGCTCCAAATATGGGTGGCCTCACACCTTGTGTAATATCCAGTAGCGTAACGAAACGTGAGAGGGCCCACCTGCAAGATATGCTGAAGGAGTTCCTCGCACTCACATCGGCAGGGGCCGAGGGGGCCCCTCCAGTATTGGTAAACCTGGTGGTCCCCTGAACCGCGTGTCTTTTGGGGCCTCTGTTATGCCCCTGGTAATATTACCATCCAGAGTGTACCATTGTGGCACACAAATGTTTTGTTTTTGGCTGGCTATTCAAGTATCTTTGTCACATAATTAATGCTTACCAATATAGGGTCTCATTTGTGACTTGGCGGCCATCGGCCAGCCTGCCAGGCCACTCGGAGTTCCAGACCTTCACTCCCCTCCCCGCGGAATACCTGCTATAGTTAGGGATGCCCGCCTGCCTGGCTCAGCAGATGCACTGAACGTCGAGGAGAATTTCAAGTGGGTGCCATGTTTTTTGATTAAGCTAAGCATTCTTCTTTTCACAAAGTAGGAGATTGTTTCAGAAAAATAACCTATGTATCAGGTCAATTATTTGTTTTCCAGTCCTTTGTATCTCAGCCTTTCCCACCAACAACAACGCTACTAGACATTGTTTTACAGAGTTGAAAAATTGTTTTGTTTTTAAGTTTTAAGCTCGTATGGGTGCAAGCTGTGAGCAACAGTTGTATGCATGTTTTTATTGTGTGCTGCTCTATTCAGCCTTTTTTTAAATTTGAAACAGCGAGACACATCTAACAGAATACTCTTACACAAGAACCACAGGAATCAGAATGTTATAAAACATGAAACCTTTTCAACAATATACAAGATTAATTATTTGCAGGTTTTAAAAAGTAGACACTTTTTCAGTACTTTTCATTTCGAGTTCGTTAAACTCTTCGAAACTGCTCATTAACTGTGATCTATAGTGTTGGGATACGCTGCCACTAAGCTGTTGTAGAGGCTGCCATTAAAGCTGCCCCAAATATGAAGCTTTGATATGGACTGTGGTGGTGACTGTGTGGCTGTGAGTTAGATGTAAGTAATACACAGAAAAAAGTAAGTAGGGTGCAGATTGTTTTTCCTCAGCTGTTAGAAAGTCTTCAAATTTGTATTTGTGTGCTTCTAAAAGCAATACTACACCGCTTGGACAGCTATATCACACAATTCAGGATGAAAAGGCGTATATTTACCACACAATGTAAATGAATGGGGGTTTCATTGGTTTTCATTCTTTACCACAGCAATACTACCACCCTCAAAATTGTGTTTGGTAAAGTATGGTGGTTGAAATAGAGTTAACAGGGAATTATAAGTATTAGCTTTCTTGTGGCAATACTGCAGGAATATAAAAGTAGTACATTTGAGTCATGATAAAAAAATTAAAAAAATCTCAGTTGACAGGCAAATTTTGATTGCCAATACTGAGAACTACAATATATATATAGACAGGAATGGCAGCACCTACTAGCATGTAGGTAACCTTAATGAATAGTTTTAGAAAGAAACAATACCATTTACTTAATCACAAAGTAATGGAATTTTTTTGGGCCATTCAATCCTTTATCTATGTTGTTCAAAGTACAAAGCCCCTTCTGTTCCTATACCAGCTAGGCTATTTTCATAGACGCTGTCCTACCGAGAAGACTTCATATGGAATGTTACAAATCAAGTGATCTCGTCACAGGAATGGTGTTAGACTTGTCTTTTTCTACAGGGTCATGCCCAAAGGTTTTGCCTTCACCCTTTCCTGTATCAGAACCCGTTCGCTTTTACGATTGTGCACATGTTCCTCTACTAACCAGTGCTAAAAGTCTCTCCATACAACATGGTAGAACTGGCTTACACCAACTGGTCTCTTTAATGTACTTGTAAGGCCCTAGTTAAATAGTAATACATGTGCCTAGGTCCTGTAAATTAAATGCTACTGGAGGGTCTGCAGCATTGATTGTCTCACCCACTTAAGTCACCCTTTAAACATGACTCATGTCTGCCATTGCAGCTTGTGTGTGCAGTTTTGAAGTGCCATTTCAACCTGGCAAAATAAACCTTTTGCCAGACCCAAGCCTTCCTTTTTAAGAAATGTATGTCACCTCTTAGAGTAGACTCAGAACAGTCTAGAGGGCAGGGTGCAGAGCATTTAAAACGTTGGACATGTACTTTTAATTTTTACATGTCATGGTAATTTATAAAATTGTTTTTCACTACTGAAAGGCCTACCTTTCCCATAGGATAACATTGGGATACCTTATTGCAGTTAATAAGTGATGACTTTCGATTAGGAGCAGGTAGATAGATCAAGTTTGGTGTCTGTCAAATTGAAATTAATAGCCTCTTTAATGGTCAAGTCGGATGTTCCATCACAATTCTGAAATGCCACTTTTAGGAAGTTGAATTTTTTTTGTCTTAAACATTTCTTTGCCCGCAGCCTGATCTTGGGTCACATGGTGTAGCTGGCAGTTAGTCTTTGTGTATTGCTTCCATACAGTGAGATAAAGGCAAGATAGGTGTTGGCAGGATGGGCCACTCTGAGTTAATGATGGGGAGGAGTTGTTACCTATCACACAGAACATAACAAAGGCTGTGCCTGAGCACTTTCACAAAGTGTTTGACACTGCTCTATTGTGACCCCAGACCAGCTGGGGCCAGGACTGGGAGGAAGGGGAAGCCCTACACCTCAGGGGGGGATACCTCTAGAAGATTCTCCATCTTTAAAGTTAGCAACAGATATAAATATTGGACCCTCAGACCCCAACTCTTCAATATGCTTCTGGACAGGTGAACTCTGCAAGGAAGAAGGACTGCTGTGCAGCTGAGAGGACTGCCACTATGCTGGATGGCTGCTTTGAAGGACTGGTGTCATGCTGTGCTTACCTCACTCCCCTCTTGCATGGATGTGACAAACTGGACCTGTAACTCAGAACTAAGGACCACAGACTGTCTCCTCTGGCTACTTGTCTGGCCTCCTGATGAGAAGCCTCAGGGACATAACAGGCTTCCAATAACCTTGAACCCAGCACCTAGACTCTGTCATCTGTGAGTCCTGTCCTCCCTAGTGATGCCCCCCCAGGCCTTGACCATTGGAAGAGAGCATGAAGGTACTTTTACAGCCCATCTGTAGATCTAGCAAATTCAACACATCTCCTCCACAGCGGGGTGCATCTCCTGCAGAACCCATGCATCACCTTAACTGCTCAACGCATGGCTTGCAGAGCCAACACATTGCCTGCTGCGTGGACTTCCCAGATGCAAGCACTTTGCCCCTCTCACATTCATCATCAGGGACCACAGGCTAAACATTGTCTCCTATGCCGACTATACCCAGCTGATCATCTCACTGACCGAAAACCCCACTACTGCCAAGAAGAATTTCCACAACGTGATGGAAGCTGTCACTGCCTGGATAAAGGACAGCTGCCTCAAGCTCAACTCTGACAATACTGAGATCCTCATCCTGGGACCATCCCTATCAATCTGGGACAACTCCTGGTGGCCCTCGACCCTCTGCAGCCCCCACGCCCTAACAAACCACGCATGACACCTCGGCCTCATCCTGGACTCATGGCTCACATGACCCGCCAAGTCAACTCAGACACATCCTCATGCTTTTGCACACTCCGACTTCTCCGCAAGATCTAGAAATGGATCCCAAAGGACTGCCGCAAAACCATAACGCATGCCCTGGTTACCAGCAGACTCTACTATGGTAATGCCCTCTACACCGGTGCAGACCCATGTCTACAAGGCCTTGCAAAGCCACTTTGCATGCTTTTCATGGCCTTGTAGATAAGGTAATGGAGCTCAAGTCATTGGGTTGCCTTATACTGCATCAGGGAGGAGTACCATGGGCATTGCAATGGTTGTATCCATGCAGCACCCATGGGTTTTGATGCATCCCCACATTTACAAGAATCTGTAAACCTCGGATTGCATCAAAATTGTTCGCCTCACCAGGGCAGGCCCAATGAGAAGAAATATCTTTATTTCTCCTTGTTGTTTCCTCTTTCCATGTGTGCTGCATTCTGCTATACACATAGAAAGAGGAAAATGACTCTCTAGGTTGTTTTTGTGGCCCTTCCTGTACAAAAACAACCCTGCTCACAATGCAGACACCCTTGCACCATGGTGGAAGGGTACCTGCATTGACGCTAGGCAGCAATTTGTGTGCTGCTGCACAGGGAATAGACAGAAATGTACTGTAACTTTCAAATTAGTGTAAGGCAGTGAGGCTAAAAAACCTGTGCCACTGCCCTATCTCAATGCCTTGTAAATATGACCTCTAACATTTCATGGTACCAGTCCAAAATTAAAAATCTTGGTGTTTCCAACGCAGTCAGCCATAATTTTAATATTTTAAAACTCAAACTACAATCATTACTATCATCTTGGTCTCCTCTGCATTTATCATGGTGGGGCAGATTAGATACTCTCAAATGATGATTGTGCCACGTGGCATATATACATTTTCTATGTTACCTGTCAAAATCCTTAATTTTTACTTCTCACATATTAACTCAGTTTGTACAAAACTTCCTTGGAACAACAGAGATCCATTTATTGCCCTGTCCAAACTTAAATGCCCAAAGAGTGAAGGGGGTGTCTAATTCTGACTTTAAACTCTATCATTCAACATTTTTTGATTCAACAATACTATGCCTTAAAAAATGATTGTCAAAACGCTCCCATACCACAATGGATTGCATTTGAACAATCCTTATTAAAGGACTTTTTTATTCAAGGATGTTATTCATATGTCCAATAGTACATTTACAATTAAAAAACCATTTTAAAGTACTCTCAGCATCTGTTACGTACAATATATTCAGCTACTCTTGGCTTTGAACAACGCTTTTTATACTCCTCAACTTGGTATAATAGGTTTCTCAAATTTCGCCACATTTTTTTTATTTTAAGCACTGGAAAAAGAAGGGTATTATGTTTGGCCACCAATTGGTAACAGATGACTCCTTTATACCTTTTCACCAACTACAATCACACTGCAACTTACCAAGCCCTTTTTTAGAGGAATACAAGTTAATATCATCTGCCATCCATTCCTTTCTAAATACTCACAATTTCCCTCCTTCTCCAGTCCCTCTCCTACCTTTGGGATGCTCAGATACTATTTATCATGACTCTCTTCCTAAAGATACTTGTACAAACAAAACTTTATTATCATCGTCTGTGCAACCCAAAGATTAATTGAGATATTATGGGAAACTGACCTTTCCATATTGTTCTCTGTTAATTTCTGAGATAAGATGTGGCTAAAACTATTCAACATCTCCAAATCTGCACGTATTACACAATCAATATTTTTTATTTACAATAGAGCTCTTATTACCCCAGAATGTATTTTAAATTTGACCTTCCTTCTTCTCCACTCAATTGGCCATGTTCCATCTTCAATGGTACTTTAACTCAATGAAGTGTCATATTATTGCTGTCATTTGGTGGAAGGTTGTTTGGTCTAAACATTTAAAGATCATCCACTTTAATATACAACTAACAATCTGAAATGTTTTCTTAGAGTCGATGTCTCCTGATTTTGACCACTGTTCCCTCACCCCTTTTTTGTTGGATCTTTTCATTCCATGTGCTTTCACACTTATACTCTCCTGTTGGAAAGATGCTTCGCTTCTACCTTCATTATCATGGTAGAATTTCATTTTTAATGAACACAGAATATATACTGTCTCCTCATTATTCTTACGCCAGAAGATCAATTCGGATTTATATTGGTTACCCTTTACCACCTATCTGTCTTCTCACTCATCATTACCATAATCATCTGTCTCAATTTTTCTGTCCATATTCCTTCATATCTCTTTCCCCCCTCTCGTTTGGACTTTACCACTTATTTCTGTTCTCTTCTGTGTTTTTTCTCTTATGTTTAAATAGAATGATAAATGTTTCCCATGTCACATAAGTTGTCTCTACCTTCAAAAGTGCAACACTTTTGATTCATAACTGTTACATTGCTAAAGTTACTTTTTCTGTTATTGTTTTACGAATTGCCAATAACAAATAACAAATACTGAACAAATAAAAAGGTCACTTTAGGACAAGTAATATACATTTGGCCTGCTAGCATAGAGGTTAGGGTGCCAGCATTTTTCTGGTTGTACACTAAAACATGCCCCTATGGAAGCATGCAACATCTTATAAATGTGCTGCATTTTGCACATTTCCATCAGGCAGTAAATTCCCACTCAAGAACATGGGGAATAAATAAATCTATAGGGCTGCTTATGATTCAAATAATAACAATAAACTACAGGGCAGAATAAAACTAGTGAGATGGGCAAGTGCTGTTTTCTATTTTTAAAATTATAAAGAAATGTTCTGTATTATGGTTTATAACAAAACGTTATGGGCCTGACTCACAAACTGCATTTTGTAGTATGCTCAAATGCTACAAAACACAATTCTCAAACCTGTGTGTACAACCTTCTCCTCCGAAACTCCTACCTTTTCTGTGTGGAGACCTGCACCAGGTTTGAGGATGGCTGAGGAGTTCTCGAGAGAAGAACATGCAAATAAAAACAGCCACCCAAAAACGAGTTAGCCCATTACAACTCGCAAAATACATGAGTTCCTTTTTCTCTTAATCCCACTATTACTGCAGCCACTGAACCTCGCCCACTTGATCTAGGTTTTCATGGATCGTGTCCTCCTGAGCCTGCAATTTGATCTTGGTCCTCCTGGCTACCATTGTCCAGTCCCTTTGGTTTTCCAAACTCAGGTTGGCTTTCTTACATCTGAAGCTGCTCACACTGATCCTCCTACCCAAAATGATTGCTCTGCTTCACTTGATAGTCTGAACCCTGCTCCCCTACTTCCTGATCTTCACTGCCTTTTTATTCTGTTTCTAGACCCCCGATCATGATACTTTCAGTTCACTTAGTCCTCTTTCCACTGGTATTTTGGATGCCCTTGCTACTAAACCCAGTCCTAGTTCATGCCCTGGTTATTCTGGTCTCTATGCCCTACTGACATCTGCCTTAGTCAGATACTGCTTCCATATTTCTTTTGCTGAGATAGCACTGTCAAGAACAGGAATGAGGGCACAGGAAGACAGGACCATGCCCACTTAAAACACTAATTTGCATGTTAAAAATAAACCTCTTATTCCGCAATTACTTTGGGTGTGTAACTAAAATGTTAGTGTGCCTGAAGGGGCCACCCATGACATGAGACCTATAAGCACCTATCCCTGAAACCCACTTTGCTGGGTGAAGGGTAACAAAAGTGTGTTTATTCAGCAAGGAGTTCAGTGAATAGATACTCCTTCTGTAAATAACTAAGATGCATTGTTAACTTATCCTCTGCATATACATCTCTGTTTCACAGAAGCACTATTACTGGGTTTCACGCAACTCACCTACTTCAAGTGTCCCAAAGCACTATGCCTTCAAGTATCACATGCCTACTCTAAGTGTTCCCCCTCTATGGCCCAGGTTCCACCTATTTCACCATTCCCGGTTTGCTGGCGCTTGTTGACTACCGTTGTATTGCAAGGTCTAAAGTAATAGCAAGCACAATTAAAAAGAAGTCTAAAAATAGCACAATACTTTCCATAAGAAGCCCAAAATTATTCCAGCCCTCAAATAAAATCAAAAGGAACATCATGAACATTAAAGGTGCAATGTATTTGCATAAGGGAAGAAAACATTTATGTAACACCATGATCATTATTCTTTGCAAACATTCGCATTCTCTAGACTGCAGCACAAAATATCTTTCCACCATACCCTTAAGCTTTTGAAACAGAAATTTTAATTCCTACATTTATTTTGTTATTTTTATATTAGAACAACACAAATGTTTTCATTAAAAATTGATTTTCAGTTTTTTTCATCTGTGAACAACTTAGCTTAATGTATGGACTTACTTTGTACATATTTGTGCATTTGTACCCCAGCAACAGATACTGACAGCACTTGGACTATTACTTTATACATGCTGCTGCTGCACATAGAATAGTGTATATACAATACTTGGCCATTCTTGTCGTGGTTTTTCCCCGTACATTTTGCCTTCAACCCTGCTGTTTGCTATCTTCATTTTTGCTAGCCCAATACATCTTGGATCATTCACCATTACAAATAGCCACATTCGTATCTCTTAGGTATGGCATCCTTGGCATGGTTTTCCCCCTAACATTTTGCCTCCAACCTTCTTGTTTGCTATCTTTGTTTTTGCTGGCCCAATACAACTTGGATCACTCCCCACTCCTGATTACATACTCCTTGCAAAGACATACACCAAAAGTACCAATGTTTAGGCTTAACGCTGATGACCTGACAGACCCAGCAGTTAGGTATACATTATAGGAGGTACTAATGCGATACTTTGAGAAAAACTGGGAAACTGAGAGAATCAGGGCAATGGAATTAGATGCCACAAAGGTGGTGGTCTGGGGGCGTGCCTGTTGAATGCACACATTCCGGAGGGAGACTTGACCTGACGGGAAACTGACCTTGAAAACTTAGAGAACTTACTCTTCATGAACTCGACTGCTTTAAAAGACTGGGACAGACAACGATACAAGGTGTGGGAACTCTCGGACCAACTGGAAAAATATAACAGGAGTACTGGAGGAAGGCACTGGTATCTGGAGGGTGACAAGACAGAGAGGTTACTAAAGTACCTGACAGGTCTGAATCTGCCCAACAACCTATCCTGGCAATAAGAGATGGGAGAGGATGAGAGGCTCACATGCAACAGGCTATCAACAATGTATTCACAGACCATCTGTGTGGGGTGTAGGCTACACCACAATCTGATGAGAGGGCTCAGGAGCTGTCAGCCTATTTGGAAGGGCTGTCACTCTCTAAGCTGGGCCCAGGAGATCACTCACTCAAGACACCGATAAGTAAACAGGAACTGTTGGGTGCGGTGAAGCCTTAAAAAACTGCCAAATCACTGGAAAGTGAGGGGCTTCCTGCATAGTACTACAGATGTTTTCCGAGAAGCTCTTCAAGATAAATTATTGATGATGTACCCTGAGGCTCTCAAAAAGCGAGAATTTCCACAATCAATGATGGAGGCCCTACTTACAGTAATCCCAAAGCAAGGCAAAGAACCCATGGAAATGGGATCATATTGAGCCCTCTCTATGTTGAATGTTGATCTCAAGCTCTTTAGCCATGTGCTAGCAGCATGTTTGCTTCCATATCACCCACTCCTGATACATGAAGATCGGTCTGACTGTATCCCACAGATTAACACTTTACTCAATTTGCATCAGCTTGCGCATGTTATGCACAAAGCGGGGTTAATGACAATCAATATGCTCTTGCTTTTTTAGATATTGAGAAAGCCTTTGATTCCGTGAGATAGTAATCTGTTTAGCAAGTGCTTGGTAGGTTGAGACTGGGAACCCTTTTTGAAGTGGGCTAATTTGCTAAATATGAACACACAGGCGAGAGTTCACACGGGGCACTATGTCTCAGCTAAGCTGGTATTACAGCAGGGATGCCCGCTATTGTCCTGTTGGTTCTTATTATAACAATGAGACTGCTGGATTCATGCAGCAGCACCACTGGATTGTGGGGAACTGAGTCTAATTCCACACCATGTGACAACTGTCGGCTTAACCCTTTCAGGCAGCTAGTAGTACCTCACTAGTACCCAAGTGTAGAGGTGATTTGTGGCAGCCATGCGCATGACATTCTGATTTCTCAGGGAAATTGTGGTGTGACAGATCCTACCCATTTTCCGTCAGTTACATTTGTCTCACACATGCAAAGACACACAAAAGCAGGACTTGGTTCAATTACTTTTTTTTTAATCAACTGCCATAATGTGAAATCATGCATGATTCCATGAAATGACAGGGAATATGATCTACTTTGTACCAACAACATTATCGTATACAACCTTGAGCAAGCAAGTGAGGATGTTGTGCTAAGAAATTAAACAAAATCCTAAGAAGAGCGAACAACAGATAAAAGAACAAAATCATCACTGCAAAATTAGGCTTCGGCTAAAATATTCAAATTAATTATTTTCTAGGCAAAAAGGCATAAGCTGCAGGCCTATGCCTAAAATAATGTGCCCATAAAATGATGCTAAAATAACCTCACAACACTATCACAATTGATTTTCACCATTGCGATGAACCGAATGGCTTGTAGACTTCGGCAGACCCTCAGTGGCTGGGGTATAATGGTAAGAAATATGGAGTATATAGTATCACTGTATGCAGACAATGCCATGATCCACTTGCGTCAACCAGACATACAGGTCCCAATATTGCTAAAGCGATGAATGAATTCTGGGAGTTCTCAGGACTCCAGATTAATGCGACCAAGTCTGCCTTATTACCACTGGGATGGCTGCCTGAATTGGGCTTACTCTGGACAGTAGGTAAGTGTTACACCTGTCATCCTTGGCGTGGCCTCCCCTGTCTTTTTGCCTCAGCTTTCCATGTTTTAACTGTGTGCTGCACTTTGTTTTTGCTGGTTTTGGTACTCTGGGCAGTTTACCACTGCTGACCAGTGCTAAAGTGCAAGTGCTCCCTGTGTAAATTGTAGGAAAACATTTCATGATTGTCATATTTGATTTACTAGTAAGTCCCTAGTAAAGTGCACTAGAGGTGCCCAGGGCCTGTAAATCAAATGCTGCTAGTGGGCCTGTAGCACTGATTGTGTCACCCACATGAGTTTTCATTGTTGCAAGGCCTATCTCTCTCAAATGTTACCACGGGCTGCCTTTAAATATCTTTTAAGTGTAGTTACCTTTGTGAGCAGATAGAGAAAGTAAGTTTGGAATCTCTGAACTCACAATTTAAAAATACATCTTTTGGTAAAGTTGGTTTTTAGATTGACAGTTTGAAAATGCCACTTTTAGAAAGTGAACATTTTCTTGCCTAAACCATTCTGTGTTTCTGTCTGCTTGTGTATTCCCTCTCTGGGTCAGACTGACAGTTGGGCAGTTGTGAATTCCCTCTAGACAGTGACATAAAGGGAGCTGGGGTGTAGCCTGCATATCCTGATGTATCTCCTGGGCTAGAGTGAGGAGCTGACACTTATAACTGATAGGGCTGTGCCTGTCTTTACACAATGCAATCTCCAACCCCCTGGTATGTGTCTGGGGCCAGGCCTGGGCAAGGCAGGATCCTGTGAGCAGCAGAGACTTTCCTTTGACGTTTGCCTACTTCAAAGGCAGAAAGGGGTATGATTAGTGGACCCAAAACCCCAGATTTCTAGATTACTTCTGGCCTCAAGAGGAACCTCTGCCAAGGAGAAGAGCTGAAGAGGAGGAGTACTGCCCCTTTGTCTGTGCCTGTGCTTTGCTGGGGTGGCTTGCAGTTGCTGCTTCTGCTTGAAAGAGGGCAAAGACTGGACTTTGTGGTATATCCGTGCTTGTGAAGTGTCTTCAAGGCCTCGGACTGAGCTTGCCTCCTGTTTTGAAGTCTCAGGACCAAGACTTTCTCTTCCAGCACTTGGACTCTCTGCTCAGACTCCTGCCCTGCCAAGTGGTGCCCTACCCAGTCCCTGGGCCTTTGAAAGGTGAAGTTGGTGGAACGAAGGTTGAAATGCACGCACAGGAGACCTGCGGGGAAAAATTTGACGCACCACGTGTAATGTGGCTGCAAAACATGACACACCACCTGCAGTGCGGCCCAGAAATCAACACATCACCTGCATCGCGGCTGGAGAAATGACACAGCATACGCTTGCGGCTGCTGCAATTTCCGCAACCTCCACACAACATTGTTCTCCATCACCGTGCGGCCGAATTTCGGTTGCATCATCCCTGTGCATCAAAATCAACAAGAGCCTGCCCAGGTCTGAGGTGTCCATCCGGAAATCAATGCATCGCTCTCTTGCGGGGGAGAAAAACAACGCATCGCCTACCTGACCGAATTTTTTTTTACGCATGGCATCACCCGAGAGTAAGGCTTTATTTTTTTTACACAAACCAGGTACTTTGTGTAACATCAATGCATCCATTGTTTTCTATGGAGTAAGACTCTCTTTAATTTGAAAATTCATAACTTTTACTTGTGCATGTTGGATTTTTGTTGCTTTAGATAAATATTGGTTATTTTTCTAAACTGATGTGGTGTCCATTTTGTAGGGTTGTCACTGTATTACTGTGTGTGTTGGTACAAATACTTTACACATTGTCTTTTTGATAAGCCTTACTGGTTGTGCCAAGTTGCCAAGGGGGTGAGCAGCGGTTATCTCAAATGTGTATCTCCATTGCCCTGACTAGAGTGAGGGTCCCTGCTTCGACCTCATTTCTAACATTGGTGTCAGCGGTGGGATAGAACCTGTATTTGTGCTTGTCATACAGTGGTTAAGTGTACACTACTGTTTTCAGTGCCGATCATTACGTGACCACATACTACATTTTTTCTGCTTCCTTTTGTTTTGTTTTTTCTTGGGAACTCTCTACCATTTTGGAAGTCTTGCACTTTTATTGAACCTCACCAGCATGTCTCAATCTGGGGATGCACCAGCTATGGCTACAAAAGTTGTGTCTGAGTTAGAGAAACAGGGGGAGTACTCAGTGGCTCAACTTAAGCAATGTTGCAAGGAAGGAGGAGCTGCAAAAGGTACTGAGGGCCTGGGTGGCAGCCAAGGAGGCTTTGGGGGGGGCACACAGAGGAGGAGGATGTGGGTGAGGAAGTGCAAAGTATTCATGATGGTGTGTTGGATAACCCTGTTCTGCCTGGGGGGAGGGTCTCCATGGGAGACAGTAGTGTTTCATCCAGAGGTTGACTCCTGAGGAATTGAAGGACAGACAATCTGAATTAGAAAAACTTAAAATGGAGATGGAAGATAGAAGGTTTTCCATAGAGAAGAAAAATAGGGTTTTGAGCTCATGAGTTATGTGTGAGGGATCTGTGCCAATGGATCCAGTCCAGCAGAGATGGTGGCATTAGTACTTCAGTGCAGCCTGTATGGAGGGTACACATACCAAAGGATTTAGGAAAGGATTACAAGAGGAAGGGTGACATCTATCTGTGGTTTAAGGGGTATGAGCTAGCTCTCCACATGAGCATGGTCCCTCAAGCACATTGGGGAGTGGGACTGTGGGAACACTTTGATGTAGAGGGGAGGGACATTCTGACATCCTTAGGGGATTCTGAGGGACTCACTTATTGTATCATGAAGGACGCCCTACTCACTAGATATGGTCTTAGTCCTGAGCAGTATAAGAAAATGTTTAGGTCCTACAAGAAGAAGGAATCCTAAACTTGGTTGGAGTGTGTAGACTTTTTTTGCAGGTCACTGGATGGTTGGATGAAGGGCAGTAAGGTGACAACTTATGAGGGGCTGTGCAATTTAATTGCTTGGGAGCACTTGTATAGTCTTTGTTTTCAAGAGCTGTGCCAGCACCTAATTGACAGAAAGCTGACTGCCCCCAGCAAGTTTGCTCAGGAAGCAGACCGGTAGGAAAGTACCAGGTTCCAAAAGAAGTATGGGGGAGACTCCGCCAAGGGTGGGCAGAGTCCCCATCAGAAGAAGGTTGGGGGGGTAAAGGAAACAGGAAATTCTCTAAAGGGCTCCAACCTACTTCCCAGGGTAAGGATTCTTAGACCCCAGCTGAAAAGAAACCATGTGTCTCTACAGGAAAACCTGCAGAGAGAGGTCCCTGCAAGTGCTATGCATGTGATCAAGAGGGTCACATGAGGGGGGATGCCAAATGTCCCAAGAAAACACAGGCACCTACTGGTGCTCAGTCAGAAGGTTTGGCCAGTGTAGCTCTTGGGGAGGAGTTGGTTCCAGGAGCAGGGTGGAGCCAGCTGAGATGACTCTTGTCTCACTAGTGCCTGAGAACACTAAGAAGTACAGGCATTGGTTACCATCAATGGACAGAGGGTGGAGGCTCTGACAGACACAGTGAGAAGTTTGTTCCCCATGCACTTCACCAAGTAGTTGCAGTAGACATCTCTAAGCTCCTGTTCGCTTTGAGTGGGGTGGGTCTCAGGTTTTTTGAGAGTACATGTGAGTCCACCCAGGCCTGTTGCTTGTCTGCTAGGCAATGAACTGGAGGATTCCACTTGGAGTGAGGTGGAATACAGGTCACACTAGAAGATGTTGGGTCTGCCTGGGTAGGCATATGTGACCACCTTGTCAATGACAGCCTGTCAGGATGTTCAGAAGGCCCTGGAGCCTGAAACAGTGGTGCAGGTGCCTGGCAGAAATAGGAAGGGCAAGAAGACAGAAAACGTGCTCCAGGAGTTCCCATGGCCTGGGATGAGGCTGAACCTGAGGGGATGCCCCGGAGCCTACAGAGGAACAAGTGGCTGAAGTGGGGGAGGTCCCAGAGCTGACCCAATGGCAGCAGGAAGGGGGTCCCACCAGGGAGGAATTCTGTGAGGCACAGAAGACGTGCCCTACTCTTGAGGGTCTGTAGCAGCAGGCTGCAGACCAGGCATCTGACAAGGAGTATGGATCACAATGGATCTATCGGGAGGATGGACTCTTGTATAGTGAGCCTAAGGATGCTAAGCCTCGGACAGCCCTTGTGCTGGTGGTACCCCAGTGCTACACAGCCTTCCTACTGGATTTAGCTTATGATGAGGCTTTGGCAGGATTTCTGGTGCAGGACAAGACTTTTGAAAGGATTGTCACCCACTTTTACTGGCCCCAAAAGCGCAGGCACTCAGATGCGTATTGCAGGTCTTGCCAAATTTGTCAGGCAAGTAGCATAAGTGGGGGACAATGTAAGGTTCCCCTCCAACCTTTTCCTGTGGTCAGCACACCCTTTGAGAGGGTGGGCATTGACATTCTGGGGCTTCTGGAACCCAAGACAGCCATGGGCAACAGGATCTTCCTGGTCTTGGTGGATCAATGCACCTGGTACCCGGAGGCTATCCCTCTGATATTAGTCACAGCCCCTGTGATGGGCCGGGCATTGATGGGGTTCTTTATCAGCATAGGGTTCCCCAAGGAGGTGGTATTTGACAGGGGTACCAACTTCACATCTGCTTATATGAAGTGTCTGTGGAAGGAGTGTGGCGTGGCATACAACTTCACCACTCCTTACCACCTCCAAGGAAATGGGTTGGTTGAGAGGTTCAACCGAACCCTGCAGGGCATTATAATGGGCCTGTCAGAGCCCCTGAGGCGTAAGTGGGAGGTCCACTTGCCATGCTTTCTTCTTGCTTACAGGGGGGTACTACAGAAGGGTCTTGGTTTTAGCCCCTTTGAGCTGTTGTATGGCCACCCTGTGAGGGGACCTCTGAGTCTGGTAAAGGAGGACTTAGAGAAGGCCTCTAGTAATCCCCCCAGGATGTGTTTAGTTATATGCTGGCCTTTAGAAACCAGGTAGCCCACTTCAGGAAAGTCGCTCAGGTGAACCTTGAAGCAAACCAGGAAGACATGAAACACTGGTATGACCAGAATGCAACTCTGGTTGAGTTTCAGTCAGGCCAGAAAGTGTGGGTCATGGCCCCAGGGGAGCCTAGAACTCTCCAAGATAAGTGGACTGGGCCTTTTGAGATGGAGGAACGCAAGAGTGTTGTCACCTATCTGGTGAACTTGCAGACTCCTAGGAACCCTTTAAGGGTCCTGCATGTGATTCGCCTCAAACCTCACTTTGAGAGGTCAGAGTTAACAATGCTCTTGGCAACAGATGATGGAGTGGAGGAAGAGAGTGAGCCTCTCCCTGACCTCCTATCTGCCTGGGAGAAAGATGGAGGGTGTGAACCTCTCCCCCTCACTGACCCCAGAGCAACAGAGGGACTGTAGCCAGATGTTGGGATAGTTTACCTCCTTGTTCTCCTTGACCCCAGAGGTCGCTCACCTGTTAACACATAATGTGGACTCTGGGGACAGTCCCCCGGTAAAGCACAAGATTTAAAGAGTGTCTGAAAAGGTCAGGGTTAAAATCATGGATGAGGTGTCCAAGTTGTTAGCATTAGGGGTTATTGAGTTTTCCAGTAGTCCTTGGAGTAGCCTAGTGGTCTTTGTTTCAAAGTCTTCTGCCCCTGTTGTCACCCCAGAACTCAGGTTCTTTGTGGACTACCGTGGACTCAATGCCATCACGAAGATTGATGCACACCCCATTACCAGTGCTGATGAGCTCATTGATTGATTGGGAGCTGCCAAGTTTCTCAGCACATTTGATTTAACATCTGGTTACTGCCAGATTTACATAACTGAGGGGGCAAAGCAGAGGTCAGCATTTTCCACTCCAGATGGGCACTACCAGTTCAGGGTTAGGCCCTTTGGGAAGAAAAATACCCCTGCCACCTTTCAAAGGTTGGTTATCCAGGTGTTATCTGGGTTGGAGGACCTCAGTGCAGCCTACCTGGACTTTATAGTGGAACACCGTCCTGGAACAAAATACAGCAATGCTGATGATCTGTCCAGATTCTTCTGCCTTAGTGATGAGAACTACCATGAGGGTGGGTAGTTCTCCCCACTTTCAGCTTGGGGGGACATGTGTTAGACCTGGCATCCTTGGCATGATCTCCCCTGTCTTTTTGCCTCTGCTTCCCATCTTTTGACTGTGTGCTGGACTTTGTTTTTGCTGGTGTGGGCACTTTACCACTGCTGACTGGTGCTAAAGTGAAAGTGCTCCCTCTGTAAATTGTAGGTGTAATTAGCTTTTCTATAATTGGCACATTTGATTTACTAGTAATTTCCTAGTAATGTGCACTAGAGGTGCCCAGGGCCTGTAAATTAAATGCTACTAGTGGGCCTGCAACATTGATTGTGCCACCCACATGAGTAACCCTGTAAACCTGGCTCAGATGTTCCACTGCAATACCTGTATGTGCAGTTTTAAACTGCCAATTCGACCTGGCTAGTGTACAATAAGGTTAAGTAGCTGGGTATTTAAATCACACATGGCAAGAGACAGTTCTATGGGTATAATATGAGGTGTGTACTTGCTGGTTTACTACCCTCAGTCCTATCCTGGAATGCACTGCAACTGTCATTGATTGGGAAAATAGTGCTCATTAAAATGGCGGTGTTGCTGGGATGCTTATACGTCATGCAGGACGCATTCAATGAAATGTCCAGAAATGTGTTACATGAACTGGACACACTGTTGTTGTAGATCATCTGGAATGAAAGATATAAAACAGGACTTTCCAGCCCTAGAATAGAATGGGACAAAAGAGGCATGGAGATTCCAGACCTAGAAATCTATTACCTGGCAGCCCAATTAGAGCACACAGCTCACTGGTTAAATGGAGTGCCTAACTGGGAGATGTCTCTTCTTGGGATATCCCATGATGGTCACCAGCTCTGAACACTATTGATGCATGGCACCAGATTGTTTCAGAATCTCCCACATTTGATTTGTATGATGGGCATGCTTTGGGATAGGGAGGTAAGGTGGGTAATAAAGGGGATGCCATATGTCCCAAGACCTGCGCATGTGGATGATACATCCCTTTGAGCTGATTGCCCAATTACTGTTGAATTGCTGAAAAGTGGTAAGATGGGTTGTCTCTAATGTTATCTGATCTATACCCAGAGGGAAGTTATATTACCCTGCAGTATGCAATAGAGACGTTCGATTTGGGCCCTGGACAGTTCCTCCAGTACACCAAAATAACTGCCACAGCAATCCCTGAGCCACCCTAATACAAACACACTAGTACCTCTGCTGTCAATGGCAGGGGGTTGCAGACTTATAACTCATTTAAATTGTGCCCTGCATTCATCTAGCTAGTTGAAGCCCCTGTGTATAGAGGAAACATGGCCGCGCCTAAGCGATACGATCATTTCCTCCAAGGACTGGCCCAAAAGTAATGCGGGGGTCCTTAGGGTGGCACTGAGTGCTAGGTTCAAGCACATTCAGTAAAATATAGTTCATATGACCTATCTAGTTCCAAAGTGACTGCACTCCAGCTACATCTCTGGAGTTCGGAGGTGCCCTAGATGTGGAGACATGGAGGCAGGTTACCTGTATTTGGTCTGGGACTGTTAGGTAAATGTCTCCTATTGATTTCAGATCCTGACCCAGCTTAAGTGAGAAACAGGGTGGGCGATACCACTTAGAGTTAACACGTTTTTACAAGGGCACCACCTGGAGGATCTGAAAAAGAACCTAAGCAGGCGCTATGCAATACTAGGCCTCAGGCCAGCCAAAAGACACATAACAATATGGTCAGGCCTACAACCCCCAAAAAGGGAAGCCTGGGAGAAAGATCTGCTGGAATGGGCGGGTTGGAAGAGGCACATATGAGGAGGACAAGGAGAGATGAGAAAGCGCAGGACATCCTGTACTCTGGAGCGCAATGACGCAGGCACTGCTGGAACCCTCTGATCAAAGTCATCCCACAGCTGATCTAGTGCATGAAGTAGAAGGGTAAATCAATGTGGGATGGAACTACCTGGTAACTGGAAGCTATTGGAATATGCACATGTGATAAACTGACTCGGTAATGTGATGAAGACTCCTCATGTGTTGTGTATCATTATTTACATGTGAGTTACAGGGACGGGAATAAATTAGATGGGGACCTGGTTATGCCAGACCCATTGTCTTAACATTTTGATTGTTGTATAACTTAGGCATTTGGAGTTTAGTGTTTCTTTGCTGCACATGTTGGAGACTATGGGCCAGATGTAGGTAGAAAGCAAATTGCGAGTTGCAAATTGTAAGTCCTTCTGACTCGCAATTTGCAACTCGCAATTTGCTATGCAGAAAGGTGTCTCAGACACCTTCTGCGACTCGCTATGGGGTCGCAAAGACCCACCTCATCAATATTCATGAGGTGGGTCGCAGTTTGCGACCCCATAGCGAGTCTAGGCACTCACGGGGATGGTGGCCTGCTGGAGACAGCAGACCACCATGTCCGTGACTGCTTTTCGATAAAGCTGTTTTTTTTTTCTATCTGCAGCCCGTTTTCCTTAAAGGAAAACGAGCTGCAAATAGAAAAAAATACCGAAACCTTCTGTTTCGGTTTTTTTCAAAGTAGGCAGTGGTCCATAGGACCACTGCCTGCTCTGAAAAAATAATTTTGTGATCATTCACAAAGGGGAAGGGGTCCCATGGGGACCCCTTCCCGTTTGCGAATGAGTTACCATCCACTTCAAGTGAATGGTAACTGCGAGTTGACTTGCGACCGCTGTTGCGGTCGCAAATCAACTTACATCGAGGTGCGAGTCGCAAATAGGAAGGGAACACCCCTTCCTAAGTGCGAGTCGGAAACACATTTTGCGAGTCAGTTCCGACTCGCAAAATGTGTTTCTGCATCACATGCGGGCATTAGCACCTCGCAAACTGCGTTTTTCGCCGTTTGCGAGGCGCTAATGCCTTGCTACATCTGGCCCTATATGATGTCTGTTATAAAGGACACTAAAAGCAGCGTAACAAACCAAAATGTGAATAAAGAAATATATAACGAAAAATACTTGTGCATTTGTATAGGCAATTACTTTCAAATACTTCAAACTAGGGGTGGGCGGGAAAACTCTCTCTACTGGCGGAGTTCTTAGAGGTTTTGCTATGCTGCACTCTGCTCAGAGCGCGGAGTTCAGCAAACTCCGTTTACCGTCGGAGGAACAGAGTTTAATCTGGCAAACTCACAATTTATCCAGTGCTCCTACTCCAATACCGGTTAACTTCACCCCATATAACACCACAACAATATACGTTAACCTTTTAGCTCTCAGAAATCCGTGAGCGTGGTCCTCTTGCTCAACAATCACTTTGTGCGGATGCTCTAGCCCATCTACCTTGTTTTTCCATCATTTTATGCATGATTTGCTTTAGTTTTTTCTTGTTGACTGATCTTCTAACCCCCTTCTGGCAAATTAAACCAATTGCACTTCTAGCTTCTGAAGTCACCAGTCACTGACAAAGCCGGTGCTTCAGAAGGGAGGACAAGAGCTTGCTGAGCGGTACCTGAGGGTCACGGGACTCAAGTGTGTTCATGATGTCTATTATGGGGGTAGAGAGGGAGCTCCTGGCGCAGGAAAGTTGCGTGAGTTAGGGAGGGAAAAGTCAGACGGTGAAGCCATGGAGAGTGGTGTTGGTCAAGACCAGGAGTCAGCTGCGCAAAAGAGAAACTTACCCTGGTAGGACAAAAGCACCATGTAGTCCTTTTAGTTGGGTGATATACGCCAGCCCATTACATGGTTTTTAGTTAATTGCTTTCTATCTTTACGCTTCCTCAGAGGCACTGGTCATTCTCTCTCATTTATACTGTAAACTTTACTAATTATCACCACCACCAAACACGAAGTTCTGTTGTTGTTTGCAGTTACAAACCGAAATGTGAATAAAGAAATATATAACGAAAAATACTTGTGCATTTGTATAGGCAATTACTTTCAAATACTTCAAACTAGGGGTGGGCGGGAAAACTCTCTCTACTGGTGGAGTTCTTAGAGGTTTTGCTACGCTGCACTCTGCTCAGAGCGCGGAGTTCAGCAAACTCCGTCTACCGTCGGAGGAACAGAGTTTAATCTGGCAAACTCACAACTTATCCAGTGCTCCCCCTCCAATACCGGTTAACTTCACCCCATATAAAACCGCAACAATATACGTTAACCTTTTATCTCTCAGAAATCCGTGAGCGTGGTCCTCTTGCTCAACAATCCCTTTGTGCGGATGCTCTAGCCCATCTACCTTGTTTTTCCATCATTTTCTGCATGATTTGCTTTAGTTTTTTCTTGTTGACTGATCTTCTAACCCCCTTCTGGCAAATTAAACCAATTGCACTTCTAGCTACTGAAGTCACCAGTCACTGACAAAGCCGGTGCTTCAGAAGGGAGGACAAGAGCTTGCTGAGTGGTACCTGAGGGTCACGGGACTCAAGTGTGTTCATGATGTCTATTTTGGGGGTAGAGAGGGAGCTCCTGGCGCAGGAAAGTTGCGTGAGTTAGGGAGGGAAAAGTCAGACGGTGAAGCCATGGAGAGTGGTGGTGGTCAAGACCAGGAGTCAGCTGCGCAAAAGAGAAACTTACCCTGGTAGGACAAAAGCACCATGTAGTCCTTTTAGTTGGGTCATATACGCCAGCCCATTACATGGTTTTTAGTTAATTGCTTTCTACCTTTATGCTTCCTCAGAGGACTGGTCATTCTCTCTCATTTATACTGTAAACTTTACTAATTATCACCACCACCAAACACGAAGTTCTGTTGTTGTTTGCAGTTTCCCAGAGACACTACAGACAGGCTTTTGTCTCTTCCCATTTCTGCTAGGGTTGCATGCCCTTGCCTTCAAACTGCCTCGTGCTTTGCTAGTGTGATACGGTGTTCCCAGCTTTATTAGTGGGTAGCTGGTATTGAATAAAAAGAAATGAAATTTAAGTGCCACATTCTTGAAAGTACATACAACTTGGGGAATAAAAAGCCTGGTATACGAAGTACAGATACTTCTGTGCTTGCTAGGAATTAAAGGAACAAAGACAAAAACCGCAATGATGTTACTAAAACTCAGCTGGTGGCACACTCTAGGAGGCTTGTCTCCCTGCGTACTGTCACTGAAAACGTTTTCGTCATAGTTTCCTGAATAGAATTAATTTAATCACCGAAGCCCGCTCTTGCTTCATTCAGCTACCAAAGGAATGGCGTCCTATAGTTCCTGTAATGAAGAATATAACTTTTCTTCGATGAGCATGCTTATTGTGTAACGATGAAACCTAATTAAAAAAATATATGCAAGGATTGGCATATGTCATTTTTACAGTTTTTTAGGGTCAAGTGCAAATCGCTCTGTCCGTGGGGTAATCTCTCTGGGGGCTTTTAACTACACCCATGTCACACCCATCAGTTTGGTTGGTTCGTGGGCTTGCCTTTTAAAATTAGCTTGATTTAATTAGTGAAAGGTCTGCATAGGTCATGCCTTTTCTGGTGTTTAGCCCACCTCGAGCGCACCGGCCAACTACTGAGAACATACGAGGCTCCATATTTTCCATATATTTTCTGGACTACTTTTTCTCTTTATTTTGTATGCAGAAATGATCATGCTGGGCAGTAGTCGAGAGCATTACATGACATCGACCCTGTTACATGGATATTTGCACTTTTGCCAGGTACATGGATAATTGCACTTTTGCCGGTTACATAGATAATTGCACTTTTGCCAATACGTTTCACTGCAAGTGAACTTCTGTTTCCTTTGTGTGTCTGCTTTGCGTTCATGGGAGCCGTCGGCTGGCTTATGTGAAACTGTTTTACTTTTCATTTTCAGTTTAGGTGGCAAGAAAAGTCAGGTTAGTTATGTGAAACTGTTTTACTTTTCATTTTCAGTTTGTGGCAAGAAAAGTCCTGTTAGGAGTTGCAATGCTAATAGCTTTCACTCAGGCAAATGTGAGATCCATTGCATTGAAAATGCTTGTTCTTTTTTGCAACTCTACAAACAATCACTTATTAAAACAATCTAAAAGAAGTGACCATTATTTCTTTTCGAACACATCCCTGTTTCTGATCATGTTCATACTGACCTGAAGCGACCTCTATTGTAAATGCTTCCAAAGCCAGACATAAAAGCGACTACTGTTACTCGATCTGTTTTTTCGTTTCCATGACTAGTACACTTTGGAGTTCGATTTGCATCAAAGACTGGCTGCTCTTTAACATCTTCCTTGCAAGAAGAATACATGCCCACTATTCAATAAATCAGCTCTCATATTGGGATGCCAACGTCAAGGGCAATGTATTCAGATGCACCAAGCACTGCCATTACAGGTTGAGTATCCTGGTGCAATCCTGAAATGGAAACTCGACATGGCACACAGCCTGTGTGCTTTGTCCACTACACACTGCAGGCAATACAGGTAAGTACCCCCTCTTGCAGGCCTTCTAGCCCTAAGGCAGGGTGCTCTATACTGCAGGTGAGGGCATAGTTGCATGAGCAAAACCCTGCCTGCTGCACCCAGGACTCAACAACCACGGCTGAGGGGTTGCTCGGACATCGGATGGACTATACAAACACCTAGAGGACCTCACCTATTCTAAAAAAATGCTGATGATCGCCCTCCAGACTGAAGGCATCACTCTCCTTCAATAAAGATCAAAAGAGCAGTGAAGTCCAGTTCACTGTCCGGCTGCTGACCAAGGAACCAGAAGCTGAAGTTGGACCAAATTTCACCTGATGGACCATGGGAACAAAACCTACTAGTGCGGAAGTTTGATGGCACTACAATCTATAGTGGCTGCACTGTGCAATAGCCCAAGGTACTGGCCACTCAACATCGGACACCCAGAAGGACATTCCACTCCAGACTGAACAAGGACCAAAAGAAGCCTGCATCAAGGGACTTCAGAAAACACTAGGACCTCCCAAAAGAGTGCCCCTGCTGACCTGTAAAGGACCCTCAAAGAGACTTACCTCCTGCTTACAAGGGCACCTCTGCGCACAGCTCCGCACCCAGCTGCCATATGCCCTGCACCGAAGATCCAGCTGTGTTGTAATGGTCCCGAACCCCTTGCAATCTTGACAGTCCAAGTGGACCCATCATTCTCACCTTGAAGTCCACCTGTGCAGTGGTTTTCCAAGTGGTTCCCCTCAGGGGCCTTGCACACTCTCCAAAGACCTTCTGCAGCTGCTCCATCCGAAACCGGGAGCAGCCTTACCTTCTCCAGCTGGTCCATAGGGCCCACCAATCACCTCCACCGATCTGCAAAAGGAGACATTGGTAAACACACTGCCTGATTTTATATGCATTTTAAAATATTTCTCTATTGATTCCTATAGTGTATAATTACACACAAAACTGAGAGATTTTCTACGCTTTAAAAATTCATAACTTAAAAAGTACTTACCGGATTTTGATGATCTTGGTCTTAAAAAGTTTATAAACATCTGAAGTATGGTCTTGAGTTATTCTGTTGAGTGTGTGGTCACATTTATTGATACTGTGAGTACAACAAATGTTTTGCACTTCTCCAAGATTAGTCTAACTGCTTGACCAAGCTACCATACAAATTAGAGCATTAGGTGGTCTAGTTTTTACCTCTGTAAATCAATGTGTGGTTGCCTAGACCCTCTACACAGTGTGCCTAGTTTTGCACACTACATAGAGGGCTAGCCTCCTACAATTAGAACTACGGGTGGCTGAGCACTACTCCACCTGCATGCGGAACTCCACAGAATTCCACAGAGTTTTTTGATGACTCAGTGAAATTCAGCAGTGTGAATATTTGTGAGCTCTTCCCAGCCATACTTCAAACATGCTGCAAACATGCTGCATCCCTATTACAAATAGTCACCTTCATATCTCTTAGGGATGCGACCCCCGGAAGTCTTCATCAATCAAAATGAAGCAGAATGAACAGGCTACAGTAAGAGCAAAAGACTGCTTTATTAGGGCATGTATGCAGCCTAAGAACTTATTTACATTACAACATTTGATCATAAATTCTACCTCACTCATACATATTCATAACTAACTCTCACCCTTTGTCCTCCCCTCAACATGAACAATCTCCAAACAACCATCCAAACATTCTTCACCATCCCCTTTCATTCCATTTGCCACCCTACACATGACCCAAACATCACCCCCTTGTATTCCCTCCTGCAAGGACTGTACTGCAAAACTCACAACCCTTCCCACCTAGCTGAGATCCTCCATTTTTGCCACCAGAAAAAGTCCTATCAAGGAGTTTTTCCTGCCCCCCAAACCTATACATTTCATAAAGTCTGTAGGCTGTCACCCCAACAGACTTCAAGAGAGCTTTTAAAAGAGGCTGTCTCTCCAATCGCCTATGCTTATTAACACTATCTGTTCACAGCCAGTGTTGCTGAGAGGTCCCTTATTTCCAATAGATACATCTCATTCACCATGAAGGACAAGTGTACCCCATCCTGCCCATAAGGAATGAAATCCTTTTTCCTAATATCACTGTGTTTCATACAGCTTGTTTCCATTGCCTCGCAAAAACACTGCATCTCCCTGTTCCCCTTATGACTTGCCTTTTCTACTGCCATGCATTTAACTGTCCCCTTCAAAGTCTTCATGCTACCAGCACTGTGCAAAACACACACATTGCAGACCACGTTCTGCCAATCATCTCAAGATGCTTTTTCATTTCATTTAACAGGCCCAAACCTGACAATTTCACTAAATAATTTTCACCCAAATGTATGATCGGGACATCTGGGCCCGGTCTTACTGGCACCAAATTTGACAAACATGGAGGTAATTGTCCCCACTTCATTCCTCCTTACCTTTCAGTTTTCACTTTGTCAGAATAAAAGCCGAAATTCCTTCCAAAAGGATGCTTCCCTGCTTGTTTTGCTACCCATCTAACAAAAGAATGTGCCACAATCCATACTGAAAATATTGCCATGCATTGCCCTGCCATAAAACCTCAAATTAAAAGAACTTAATTAACCAAGGAAAATGTAATTTCTTCCAGCACACCGATGTAAGAACAACAACAGTCTGAGGACCATCAACCCAGGTTCATTACTGTTCAATTCTGAGGCTGCTCAGATCCTAATGGGATTCTCACCTGTGTCAGTTAGAACTTACCTCATGATCCACAACTTCTGTTATGATAATAACCTTGTCCCATCTGCATGACAAAGCTTATCCAGATAGAGCACCCCCTGCTGCCCTGAACTTGTGTCAAGCTCCTCCTAGGCACACCAAACCTCCAATTCTGTTAAGCATAACCTAGGCCATTTTTCCTGTCTGATCAGTTTTGTATCCCTTCAGGTGCCGTCTCAGCTTACTACCAGACCATTCGAATTCCTCCCCCTTCAAGCCACCTTCCTTATATCTACCCAACAATTTCATAAACTGAACATTAACCTTTCAAAATTGGAAAAATAAACCTTAGTAAGGCCTTCAAGTAACAGCACCAACTTTCTCATTGTCTCTGGTTCTCTTTACTTTCACCCCTTCTTTTTTTCTTAGACCACCCTTACAACAATCTCTTTCTCATCACAACTGTTGCGGGTTCATAATCGGAGACAAAGTTGCCATAGAAACACATCAGCCAATTTAAATGCAATTGTCATGGCTGCAATACCTCTGTCAATGTTGTTACGTCTGGCCTTCAAGCTCTCTTCATCCTGCCCTCTCCTACCTGCACCACTGTTCAAACATTCCTCCCACACCTACCTGTAGGATGTTCTGGTATTTGCTGCAATAGAATTTTCTACCAATTCAAAATCCTCAGTCTTCTAGCTCCCAAATTTCCATTGATACCTCAGTCCTCTTGAGATCTGCTCCAGGTGCCAAACCACGGACTCTCTGACACTGTGAACAAGAAAATGCATTGGTGATGTTATTGTCCACACCAGCCATGTTTGACTCTGTACGCAATGTTAAACTTAAAACACTCAAGCATGAACCGCTGCAATAATTTCAAAAGATGATTATCTCTTGCTTTCTCTCCATTCACCTAATCTACCACAGTTCTGTTGTCAACATGGAAAGTTACTGTTTTGTTGGCTAAAGCTTTGCCCCACACTGCAATGAAAACAGCAATGGGATAAATTCAAAGAAGGCAATGATTGTACTCCCTCTCATTAATCCTAAGCGCCATCTTTCTGTGCACCAACTGCTCTCCCAAAACAGGGCAAAAACACCTGAACCTGTGGCATCTGAAAATATTTGAATCAACAAATTTGAATCATCCAGGCAAAATCATCATCCAATCACATTGTCACTCTATTGAAACCTTCCAAACCAGAAGCCAAACTTCCAGATATGCCTAAACTGCTGAATAAAATCCTTATCCTGTGGAATGGTAATGTTGCCCCTACCATTGCAAAATGAAGGTGATGAGAAAATGCCCTTCCTGCTTGAGAAACATGGCATGCAAAATGAAGGTGGCTTACCAATTCTGTATATCTAAGCTGTTGCTTACTTGATGCAATTGCCTCTTCCAATGATAAGATCATCCTGTCGATCTTCCCTTGTGGCAATCTAGCTTCCATATTGACTGTATCTAGTTCTATGCTAAGAAAAACCAAGCATAGTTTTGGCCCTTCCATTTTCTCTGGTGCTAATAGAACACTTAACTCATCTGCCGTTTGTTGAAACCCTTACAGTGTTTGCCTACCTGCAGCTGTACCACCTTCACCAATAAAAAGGAAATTGTCCAGATAATGTATGATCAACTCATGACCTGAACATAAAACATCATTGTAAAAATGTGCTAAATGTTTAAAAAAGGATTCAAGAAATCAAACAACCCATGGGTAACACCAAGGTAACACAGGCGATTATCAAACTGTAGACCTTGCAAAGAGATGTCAACGGGATGAACTGGAAAAAATCAGAAGGATATAGCATTTTACCAATTCTGAACCTGCTCCACCTCTTCAAACTAAAGACATAGCCACATCCACAGATGCAACCTGAACTGCTGTATCTTCTTGAGCAAAGAAACCATTGATAGATAATCCTTTGGGCCAGTAAAGATGATGAAGCATCATTTTTCTGGGTACTATAGCTAAAGGGGACATTATCAAATCTACTAAAAGCAAAATGTAAATGTACGTGTCATCCTCTTCTCAAATATTTCTTTATGTAATATCTCCCTCACAATGTGATGCTGTTTTTTCACCAATTTCAAATTGTCTGCAAACCACCTTTGCCTGGGTCCTTGCTAACCTAAACAAAAATCCTATTGAAACCCCCACTCCAAAAATAAGCCATCCCCTCTGTTGGGATAAAAATCAAGCCAGAAACTAATTTTAATGTTCATCATTAGCTGGAGTGTAAGACCTTGTTGACAGGCTCCAATTTTCCCCCTGTACCTCTGCTTACCCCCACATTTTGCACATTTATGTTCATATTTTCAGAGATTTCCTGGGCTATAGCCCCTGTTGTAAATCCAGCATATATTATATTTTGACACTGGTCTCCCTAATAACTTTTCACAATAGACCCTCACATAGATAGAAATTGCTGATGTCCACATATCTATTGTTGCGGGTACCCTAAATCTCTTAGCTAGGTCCCATGCCGCCTCTTTTGATCCTTCCTTCTTGTACCTCTCTATACAGTAATTTGTAGAAATCTATGAATTCCCTTTTGCATATTTTCTCCTTGGTAGCAGTGAACAGATGTGCCCTCAGTGGCATTGACCCTCCCATGTAAGGCAATTTCTTCAAACCTTCCAATTTACCTTTAGTTTTGGAATCAGTGGGCTGTACCTGTTTTGACTGTAGTTTTTCAGTTTCATCCCCGTCTTACTCTCGGTAGTATCTCCATCCCCTTTTTCTGCTTCCTTACTTTTGTTGTCTACTGTTACAGTATTCCCTGTGCCCATGTCTGTACAAACCCTTATATCTTCTGTAATTGCCCCCCCCCTTTTTGCAACCAAAACAACATTTTCTTCATATTCACCCAAATGCCAACAACTCCACCATCCTTGCTCACCTTCTCTTAGTAGTCTTTTTTGCCTATTGAGTGATGACCTGGGTTGCCCCACTTCCCCTCTAAGCCATCTCCAACATCTTACCCCTTCTTTACTGTACGCTTTATCTTCAAGTCGTAACACAGTACTACTGTGGGACACATTAGTTTCCCCCTGTTTCCTTCTCCTGCACTCATTCTTGTTGCAATAACAATGTGTCAGTGTGGAATTTCCCCCTTCCCCAGCTCTTCTTCTTCCTCATCGCAATCCAATTCAAACTCTTCTTTTCCCTTTTTGTCAAATCCACTCATGCCCGGGCATTCACAGTCACCCACACCACCATCGAAAGACATTCAATCAATCACGGATGAGGGCCCTTCCATTTCAATGTGGATTTTCTCTTGCTGCATTGTCAGGATGGGTGTCCTAAACCTCTCCCTCTCTTTTGATCGACATCGCCAGGTCACCTAGAACCTGACCGTTGGCTGATCTTTTAAAGTGGACCCACATTCCAGCATTGTCTCAGTGGTTCCCTGTATGTTGCTGCAATCTGAGGAGGTCTGTGGTCCTGGGCCCTGGAGTGTCCCTCAGCCTTCCTCTCTGTTCTATCCCACCTTGCTTTGGAACCCACCCCCTTATTTGCTCCCTGGCACCTACTGTGGCTCCAGTCCCCCATTAATCAAATCCTCCCTGGTCCAGTGAAAATGGTGCATGTTCTGATCCTCTCTTTGGTCTATTTGCACCTCCCCCTTCCATGAACAGACAGAATGTTCCATCAATGTGAAGCCTGAATTTAGTGAATAAGTCTGGTTGCCCATTCTGGTCTTACTTATCCTCTCCCCCCAACTTACTCCTCTGTGGTGTGGGGGAAGAAGTTGTGTTTACCCTGTCCAATATGGTATTTCCTCTCCTCGGCATAGGAGACCCAATTTGTTTTGGGATCTCTAGATCCACATACCTGCTGATGTGAGTGGGCTTGCTCACCATCACATGCAAGTACTCTGCTGACCCCAGCTGGCCTGCTTCTCTCACTGCGAAGCTTCCGGGTGCAGCCAAATCAGACCACAGCTGCACCAGATGCTTCTCTCCCTGTACCTTGCCTGTCATTTGGTCACTTCCCGCTTTCCGACAGGGAGCAACCATGACTTCTTCTCACGTTCATGAGAATACCATCACCGTCAGGCAACAGGAAGTCACTCATAGGGCCAGATTTATATTTCTTCACACAAAACTGCATTAGCACAGTTTTGCATGAAAAAGTATAGCACCGGCTAGCACCATTCCAAGACGCCGGCAGAGTGCCATATTTATGGAATGGTGCTAGCCAGGGCTAATGCCCTGTTAGTGTCCTTGGAAAGGATGCTAACAGGGCGGGGGAGGCATAGGGGAAACTGGGGTTGTGCGCCGAAATATGGCGCTACACTGTTTAGAGGCAGAAAAATGCCTCTAAGCAGTGTAGCAACATTTTCTGGTGCACAACCCCCATGACATGGCTCCTGTGTTAGTAAAGACAGGAGCCATGCCCACCCCCCGATGGCCATTCCCATTGGACAAAAGTCCCCTGGGCATGGCCATTGGGGCCAGCACTGTGCAGGGGGCCCAAAGTCAGGGCCCTCAGGCGGGGAAAAAGAAAAATACTTACCGGGACTTACCTGGGATGGGTCCCCCATCCTGTGGTGACCCTCTAATGTGGGTGGGGGTGGGTGAGGGTGCCCCTGGGACCAAGGAAGGGCACCTGTGGGCACTTTCCATGGTCTGTGATCATAGAAATATGCCTACAGGTCCCCTTACGCCTACCCATACCCAGGTGTTAAATTATGGCACTAAGCAAGCTTAGCACCATTATTTAAGGTCCAATTCCCTCCGTGCTGGATTTAAGCACAGGGGATAAATATGGTGCAAAGGACATATCGTCCTTTTCTGCACGGATTCACCTACCTTGCATCTCATTGACGTAAGGTAGGTTTTCACATCCAGAAAATGACGTTAACTCCATAACTTTGGCACTAGACGTATCTAGCGCCAACTTATAAATTTGGAGTTAGGTTTGCGCTGAATTAGCATTAAAAAAAATGATGCTAATTCAGCGCAAACCGAGTATAAATATGGGCCATAGTCCCCTCCCTTGCTCTCAGGAACTCAGAAACTGATGCCTCACTTTTTGTCAAGAAACTTGTGTTACATTTAATCTTTGGTTTCAGCAGTGATCATCCTAAAATTGCTTTGGCTACCCCACTTGCCGCACTCCTTTTTGGATGTGTGGGGCCTACCCAGCCTGAGATAACATGCCTGGTTTTATCAACTCATTCCTCCTTGCATCACATAATATTTTTAAAGCCTCCCTCAGAGCTTCCCCGGTCAGTGATAATGCATTTTGTGCACTCACCACCCTTTATAGTAATATTACTGTTTTACCTGAAGACAAAGACAGCCATCACTACCCTACCTACCAGCTCCACAGCCCACTAACTCTGTGCCCAACAGACCCCAGACAGGTCCAACTTTCACCTTAACTCTACTCCTAAGACTAAACTGACCAGTCCTAAGCGCTGAAAGGCCTGGACTGCGCCATCCGCCCGAAGTACCCAGGGGATGGACATCCTAAGGATGCCACCCCACGGAGACCACATTTATTTGTGGAGCTTGGGCTGCTTTTCCCCATCTTGCTGGACTGCTCCTCTCACTTATACTCAGTGGGTTAATTTATTTGTGCAACTCCTCTCACTTTCGTTTTTCTCAAAGGGCCACTCTTCTCATGGTTTCCCAGTGTGTCCATTCATTTGCGCATCTCTCGCTACTGTTGCTGTTCCCACAAGTCAGCTCCTTGCAAGTGCACATGATGGGTTCATAAGTGGATTCTTGAACCGTCTCTCTGTTACAATTGGCCTGCTCTGCATTCCTTCCTTTCAGAGGTGTTCCTGCTACTTCCCTATGTAGGTCTTCAGAGCTCCTGGTACGGAGGTGGTAAGTGGCAAGTAATCAGGAGAAAAGTGAGGGCACACTTAGAGGCTATCATTGAGGAAACATTGGGGTTGATGTGTTTAAAAACAATAATTTTGTAGCCCTCATGCCACCTAAAAAACTGAACCTAATATGTGCATCTGTGTGGACATTTACATGTGCATGAGAACCATTTATATGATGAAATGAGGAACAGTAATCCGATCACAGTGCATAGGATGTTTTTATTTGAAAACACATCATTTGTGTCGCAGAAGAATGATGCTCTCAGATCTAGGCTCTTTTGCTCGACTATACATGCACCACACAATGGGCTTGATTCACAAAGGTAACTTACACTTTTTAGTGATTTACAATTTGGAGTAGGTTTGCTGTTTTTCTGTATTCACAAACTCTGAATATAAATTATTACAAAGTGTAAGTTACATATCTTTACACCCAGAGTTAACAGTTGGCTTTCCCTTGCATGGGTGGGTGATGTCCCTTTGTAGTTGTCTTCTTAGCTCTCCCTAAAACCCTCTTACTCCTTCCTGAAGCCATCACCTCTGGGAGTAAGTCTGACCTTCTCAAAAGCCACTCCTCTGTGACCCACCCACATTTACTACTAAAACACATACTTAAGTGTGTGTGGAAACTGCACATTCAAGCCAGAAAATTCCGCACATATAGGTATACGTAATTGCAGAGGCGTAAGATCTGAACGTAGTTTGTGAGTAACACTTTGTAGTACAATTTGCAGTGCTACAAAATGTACAACAGCGTGGAATTTCTGAATCAGACCTTCTGTGTTCATCTTTCTGCTTATGTTCTATTAAGGAAAGAGAAGGGTGGAGATGCAGTCTAAGTAACATGCTTCCACATCAAGAGAAATAGTTTGAGACCTGTCTTCTCGATTTAACTGAATTGTGTGATTTTGAGTTTGTCTCCCTCTACCTTAATTTTTTTATTGTTTTGAGACCGCTGAGTGGTCTGGTCCACTACCAATGTGTGGTATGCAAGAAAATCTATTAAATGAATAATATTAATGAAGATGTTTGAGAAACCCCATCTTCACGGTCACTTAGTTCTGTGTATGGCATTTCAGCTTATAGAGTCAATTTTTAAAGTCCACAAACCTTCTTAACAAATAGTCACAAAAGGAGAGGCAGTACCAAAGCCTTTGTGACCACTTTTGAGCTTATTCATTTGTTATCACCTTATCAAAGGTCAGTGGTGGCCGGCAGCTTTAGGAGGGAGGGGGGTGGGTGGGATGCACACACAAACACACACACAAACACACACACACACTCATTCTTTCACACAAACACGCATGCATGCACGCACATCCATTAACAACACTCATACCATTCAAACATGCACGCACGCACTAAACATTCATTTTAAAACATCACACACACTCATTCTTTCACGCACGCACGCATGCACATCCATTAACAACATTCATACCATTCAAACATGCACGCACACACCAAACATTAATTTTAAAAGATTACACACACTCATTCTTTCACACACACATGCACTCATGCACATCCATTAACAACACTCATAACACTCAAAAATGCATGCGCGCACCAAACATTCAATTTAAAACATCACACAAATACACACACACACACACACACACACACACACACACACACACACACACACATACACTTACCTTCAGCCTCCAGGTCCCAGGAGAGTTGGGACTGCTGCCTTCCCTCATTGGCTGACCTAGGGAAGGCAGCAGTCCCAGCCTCTTCACAGAGTGGGATGGGGTCAGTGAGGCTGCTGAGCCCACCCCACTCTGTGAAAAAGTGTCACTGATTGACACTCGCCCTGGGCACTTCAGGGCTTAAACCTAAAGCGCCCAGGGAGAGTGTCAATTGGTGATGCTTTCCTCGTCACCCAGGGGAGGGCCTCGAGGCACCTTTGCTGAGCAAAAGAGGTCACGCCCATAGGAGCTGTGACCTCCTCAGCCCAGCAAAGTTCAGCTCAGGCAGCCAGGAGTGTTGCGCAAATCGCGCATGTCTGCTCCTGGCTGCCTGATCTGAACATGGAGAGTGTCTGTCAGGCTGACCTTTGTTCAGCCTGACAGACACTCTTCATGAGGGGCAAAAGGTGGGGGTGTGTGGCCCCTCTGCCCTAAAGGACGGGCCGCCACTGTCAAAAGCTCAATTTCTGTTTTCTGCAGAGCTGATTAGACAAAAGATTGGTTCATCACTGGAGTCACAACCAGTTGACAACTATAAAAACTTGGGAATTGCGGCTAGTGATAAACTGGCCAAAAAATCGGGCAAAAAATAGTGACATGCTGAATGGAAATGCTTTAAAGTATACCGTCCTAAAACATGGAGAGCTTTCGATCATGCTTATTTTAAAAACCTGTTCATTTACAAAGGGATCCCCCATCACGTGTTGAGACCAGTCATTCATCTTTCTAGTATGATATCTGTAGGGGCAATTCGATTAGACATTAACATTGCTTCTGAGCATGGTCTACCATCGATGACCATACTGATGTCATGAGAGCCTTTATGGACCTTAGATACATAGAACAGATGCTGCAGAATGATTGAAAGTAAATACTGTTGTGCCTTTCTGAGCTAGTTAACTAGTTATATCTAAATGAGAATCAATTTGACAGCACAATAGATGAGCATCAGCATTTTTCAAAAACCAATGAAGCAATTTGTGCAAATTAGCCTTGAAGGAAAGTGTATTCTCAGTTTGGAAATATTGCAAATGTCAAAACGATGAAACATTAACTATGAAGCCAACTGTATCTGAGGTTGCTCCCAGGGACGTAATTTGATCAGTAAGACTTGGGGTGTGAGCTTCAGATTTTCCAATAGTCACGCTGGCAAATGTTAAAATACTTTATACAACAAGCAGGGCGCAGGAGTATTGGAAAAGGAGAAGAATGCGGATTGGAAGGAGTACTAACTAAGAGAAAACACGATATTTGTAAAATGACCATTTTTGACTACTTTCAAAGCAGAGAGAAGGGGAGTGTGTGTGTATTTTTTGCTGTGTGAATGTGAAGATTCCTGGTGAAATCGGACAGCCAGCTTACCATACCAAACTTAAATGATCTGCAATCCAACGATTTATCAGAAAATGCATTTATAAGGGGATATAACTCCCAAACCCTACCCCAAAGCTACACCCCTGCTAGCTTCTTTGTTTGGAGTCTCAAGGACCAATGTAAGGATGGGCATCCTGCCTGGTGAGAGCCGTTGCATATTTTACACCTTGTTTTCCATCATACAACTATATGTGATGTAAGCAGCACTAGCTGAGTCACTTGGGTGCACCAACTTTAGAAACCTAGGGGCTCATTTACAATATTTTGGTGCAGGGCAGCACTGCAAGGCTTTCAGCCCTGCTTCAAAAAAACAGAGCAGGTATGAGCTGTATCTGTGAGATACAGCTCATTCCTGTCCTCTTCCACTGCACTGGTGCACAATGGGCTGCCATGCCCCAATGCAGTCACCCTTGCACCCTGGTGCAAGGGTGTCTGTGTTGTGGGAATTATTGTTTTTGTGCAGGAAGGGGCACCTCCCTGCACAAAAACAATCAATGGAGGCGCTCTCCTCCTTTTATGTGTACTGCAGAATGCAGCACACATGGAAAGAGGAAATAAAAGAGGCGAAATAAAGTTGTTTCTCCTTATTACGCCTCGACTGGGAATGTGTAGGATTTTGACACATTCCCAAGTTTCCAAATCCTTGTAAATCAGGAAATGTGTCATAATCGATGGATGTTGCCTGGGAACACCCACCACAACAACCATGGAATGCCTCTTTGAAGCAGAGTAAGGCAACGCAGCAACTTGCGCTGCATTGTTGCCTTACTCCATATCTACAAGGCCATGAAAAGCCACATAAAGTGGCTTTGCGTGGCCCTGTAGATATGGGTCTGTAGCCGGAATTGCCGGTGTGTCACAAAAAGTGATGCACCAGCGATGCAAGCTGCTTGTAAGTAAAGACCCTACAGTTTGCCCGGGAGCAGAATGTCTATCCAGTATTACGTTTGACATCCTGTTAAAAGGAGTGTTTTTTTGGATTGCGTGATCACAATAGATGCGTCCTTAGGAAACTCGTAGTTTTGAAAAACAAGGAGGGAAGCACAAAGCTCCCTAATAACCAGCACTCAGAAGTACCTGTAGAAATCAGCCATCCTATATAGTCAAATGATTTACCCTAGTCTAGCAAACCTTCGGAACATTATACTGTTAAATTGTGAGGAAGGAAATACCAGGAATACATTCCTATCTTCATTGTGTTGTATGAATACTTGCCTTTTCTCCTGTCTCCCAATACTTGGAAATTTTAGCTTGTACATTGATTCTTAAATCACTTGATAAAGGGGCTGTAGAAATATGATCAGGCACAAGAATTTGTTTCTTCCTCGCATTGTTAGTCGATAAATTAGATATGGTGTTAAATGGATATCAAACTTTTATTTGAGTTTGAGCTCTTTGGAAATTATTTTATTGTTCAGCACTGATGGACGATTGGGTTGAATCTTTACAATGTAAATACAAAGCTCTGTCACGAATTTCTCGGAATTGAACAATCCGGCATACAAGAGGTATTCTCTATGCAGTGATAGGTTTGATGTGAAGGGTAGGTGACTTTAGAATCCTGATAGCTGGCATTTTCAATCAACATGATGCACTCGCTCCTACCTTGCATCTGCGATACATAGATGCTTCTAATGCACTCTGGTCCATGTATAAGAAAAAGTATTACATCAGCTCTGATGTGCCACTTTTCATGCGCCCCCCGCTTACCGGCACATAACAACACCATGGTTGTGCTGTATTTAGAATCTGGTGCAGTTTGGGGGTCGTTAGCACAATAGCGTCAAAGTTTTTGATGCTATTGTGGTGCTTTGCTACACTAGAACTAATAATTTTGTCGCTGTTGCAGCAAAGTGTAAGGAGTCCCATAAGTTACTATGGCAGTGTCATTTTAATGCCTACTCTGGTTAGGCATTACAAATTACGCCAAAAATGGCTTCGTGAAATATTTTACATTTCACTGAGCCAATTTTGCAGGCCTCCTAACTCTGGAACGCCCACTTGCATACATCATGCCTAGCGCAGGCATAATGTGGCACAAGGGGTCACAAAGTGGTACAAAGCAAGCATTAACCTACTTTGTAAATATGGCAGGGCAGAAAAGCCACTTTAACACCATTTTAGTGTCAAAAAAGTAATGCTAAGGCAGTGCTAAGGTGGTGCTAGGGGCTCTTAAATATGCCCCTCTATGTCCCTCTCTGTTTTTCATTCTGAAATTATGTTTTGTTTATTCGGAGCAATCCTGTAGTTACTAGTAATGCATCGGCCAAACAATGAAACAATGCGTTATCAACTGCTTCATTCTAAGCCAGATTAACCCTAAAGCAAAAGGGGGGAGGAATGTAAAGTATAGAGGGCAAGCCCCTTTCATTGTTAAGTCAATATTAGCAAGAAGTCAAACACTAAAACAACAAACAGTGGCACATTACTGGTTTCAAACAAAGTTTATTAGATCTCGTTTTCAGGCAGATTCAGGGAAACCATTTCTGCATGGCTGAAGTGCAGTGGCGGCCCGTCCTTTAGGGAGGAGGGGCCACCCCCCCCCCACCTTTTGCCCCTCATGAAGAGTGTCTGTCAGGCTGAACAAAGGTCAGCCTGACAGACACTCTCCATGTTCAGCTCAGGCAGCCAGGAGCAGACATGTGTGATTTGCGCACACTCCTGGCTGCCTGAGCTGAACTTTGCTGGGCTGAGGAGGTCACAGCTCCTATGAGCGTGACCTCTTTGGCTCAGCAAAGGTGCCTCGAGGCCCTCCCCCGGGTGATGAGGAAAGCGCCACCAATTGGCACTCTCCCTGGGCGCTTCAGGTTTAAGCCCTAAAGTGCCCACGGCGAGCGTCAATCAGTGACACTGCGTCACAGACTGGGGTGGGGTCAGCAGTCTCACTGACCCCATCCCACTCTGTGACGAGGCTGGGACTGCTGCCTTTCCTCATTGGCTGACCTAAAGTCAGCCAATGAGGGAAGGCAGCAGTCCCAACCCTCCTGGGACCTGGAGGCTGAAGGTAAGTGTGTGTGTGTGTGTGATGTTTTCAATTGAATGTTTGGTTCACACGTGCATGTTTGAGTGTTATGAGTGTTGTTAATGGATGTACGTGCGTGCGTGTGTGTGTGTGAAAGAATGAGTGTGTGCGATCTTTTAAAATGAATGTTTGGTGCCTGCGTGCATGTTTGAATGTTATGAATGTTGTTTATGGATGTGCGTGCATGCGTGTGTGAAAGAATGAGTGTGTGTGATGTTTTAAAATGAAGGTTTGGTACATGCGTGCATGTTTGAATGGTTTGAGTGTTGTTAATGGATGTGCGTGCATGCGTGTGTGTCTGTGTATGAAAGAATGAGTGTGTGTGTGTGTGTGTTTGTGTTTGTGTGTGCGTGTGCATCCCGCCCACCCCCTCCCTCCTAAAGCTGCCGGCTGCCACAGCTGAAGTGTGATCAAATGCATCATATGAATGGATCGTTTTGTTTTCTTTTTATTTTATCATCTCAACATAGCTAACAGTAATTTTCGAAGGTAAAATAAAAGCTTTTCAAAGCCAAAACATTGGCATTTGCCTTTTAAAGGCAAAAGCCACCGCGTTTGCCAATGCGTGTTTTAAACCTTTTGTTTGCGTTAGCGGGCACGCTTGCCAGTCACTTCTAAATCACATTTAGTATTTCGAATTTTCAATGTATTGCTCTAGTAAATGTACAAAATGTATATTATTTTACAGAATGCCTTTGTATAAAACCTGTTACTCCTAAAAACAGTTTGTTCTCCTTCTTCATTGTGCTTGCTTTTAACAACCACATCACATGAACAGTATAGTATGAAAACTGATTTCTGTGCAGCGCGGTGGAGACGTTATTTAGGGCCAGATGTAGCAAAGGGTTTTACCGATTTTGTGTCTATGGGAAAATGTGTTTGTACATATGGCCCTTAGTGCCTAAAAACTGCTTCTGTTCATCTGACAAATGTCATTCTCAATATTCGCAATCTAGTATTGTGTGGCCATTTACAGACAAGTCAGTGTGATGGGGAAATATTTGTATCAAATAAGGACAATTCTCTCTAACCCAAGAAGGCGCTCGGTCCTATAGAGTAGTTGCGAAACGTTCAGTTTCAAATACCTGTGCATTTATGGTGTTATTGCATATGCGTGCCTCTGCTGTGCGTTTTTATTCAACTTACACCCAGCTTTAACTGTCAGAAAACTGTTCATTAATTTAAATTGTACATTTTATACAATATTTTTTGTTTTATTTTGCAATACAAATGTACATTTTTGTTCATGTTGGTTTGAAAATAATATTTAGTATGCTATTAAAAAAATATTTTAAATATTACGAAACGAAGGTAACCCCTATTTAATTAATATACTAATACATTTTAAGTGTATTAACTATAATGATGATGTTATGTAACAAAGAATTTGTCAGTTCTCTAGGAAGGGTGCAAAATTTAGCCGTTCTAGTCAGATTAGAGTTATCTGGTCATATGTTGGGTAATCTCTTGGTGTTCTACTTTATCATGTAAAATTGTGTCCGACTCAAAGCAGGCCAAGAGGTCCCAGGATTTGTGCCGTGTACCGGACAGCTCCATAGTCATTCAAGGGTCGCCCCTTGCTTGCCCCTTACGACCCTCAGCACTGCCTTTGCGACTCCTGCCCTCAGAAGTGGCAAAATCAAATAGTGAATAATGTTTTTATCAACTATTAGTGTAATACAAATGATGTACAATTAGCCGGAATCTGACCTTCCCTGGCACAGTCAAAGCCCCAGTTTTGAAATTTTGTTAGGTGGGCTAGAGAATATCTCATCAGTGAGTGTTTTGTAGAGGCCCAACACTATTCCCTTTAACGTTGCCCACCGGTAAAGGTCGGACAGGATTTAAAAGTCAGGGAATGCCCCTGGCAATGATTAGTGCAGTGTGTGAATACAATGGTGTAGACTTTGAAAGTCCCAAAGCTAGCTCCCTGGGAGTTGGAATTCTACCTGTCTTCCACAAGGATTTTCATCCTGCCAGTTATAAAAAGCTGATGGATTATGTGGATGTTTCTGTTTATGAAGTGTGTCCAGACGGGTTCCTGACCCCGTATGAGAATCTAACCATTCTTCCAGAAAGGAGCCTCTTTGCATATGACTGGGTCATCTTGTAGAGTTAAGTGCCCTTGTTTCCACGTGTAAAGCATGATTTGTACTACAGGATTATGATGCAGATGTGGACCTTTGTGACTCGTACATAGTGATTTTAGGTGGCAGGCACCAGTGTCGGCCGGCAGTTTTGGGAGGGGGCGGGGGGGGCACACACACACACACTCATTCTTTCACACACAGACACGCACGCACACACGCACGCTCATCCATCAACAACACTCATTCCATTCAAACATGCACGCACGCACCAAACATTCATTTTACAAGATCACACATATTCATTCTTTCACACACACGCACGCACATCTATTAACAACACTCATTTCATTCAAACATGCACGCACGCACCAAACATTCATTTCACAAGATCACACATATTCATTCTTTCACACACACGCACGCACGCACATCCATTAACAACATTCAAACATGCACGCGCGCACCAAACATTCACTGTAAAACATAACACACATACATACATACACACACACACACACACACACACACACACACACTTACCTTTAGCCTCCAGGTCCCAGGAGGGTTGGGACTGCTGACCCCACCCCACTCTGTGACGAAGTGTCACTGATTGACACTCTCCCTGGGCGCTTCAGGGCTTAAACTGAAGCGCCCAGGGAGAGTGTCAATGGGTGACGCTTTCCTCGTCACCCAGGGGAGGGCCTCGAGGCACCTTTGCTGGGCCGAGGAGGTCACGCCCATCGGAGCTGTGATCTCCTCAGCCCAGCAAAGTTCAGCTCAGGCAGCCAGGAGCTGAACGTGGAGAGTGTCTGTCAGTCTTTGTTCATGGGGGTGGGGGGTCCTAAAGGACGGGCCGCCACTGGCAGACACCTGCGCACTGTGTGTGTGTTCTAGGGACACCCATTGGCGTATATCTAGAGCTGGGTGGAGAATGTAATAAAGAGTTGCCAGTTGATGTGTCAGTCAACAGTGCTCCATATGTGGGAGGTGCAGAACTCCACTTTCGGCCGCAATATGGAGTTTAGCAATTTTAAGTCTGGGTTTGTATTAATTATTTAATCATGGCTGTGAGTTCTATTATCATATGTCTTGGGAGCCATAAAGGCTGCATAGCAAACAAATAATTAATGCAAGGCAACACATTCATTTTGTAGCCTTATATCCTACAGATGGAGTGTGCTCAAAGTAGGTCTGCCTTGATGTTAGAGATCAGCAGGATCATATTGACCTTTGGCATATTAAGGAGCGCGTGGTTAATGTAAATGCCCTAGTATTTCATGTTTCCTTGTTTCCAGTGAAAGGTATGGTAAAGAATAGTCATAATAGTTATGAAGTCTGCGAGAGGCAATGCCTCGCATTTACTCCAATCAATTTGTAGCCCAAGATGAAAGAGAATTACGAGTTAGTGGACATAAGATGCAGAATTGAGTGTTGTGGGTTAGAAATGGTGACCACGATGTTGGCCTCATAGAGGAAGGTTTTAAAGTCCCTGTGTGGCATACAAATACCTTCTGTGTTCTGATTCTGCTGTATAGCATTGGTCACAGTTTCCAGAGCCAGGAGAAAGCATAGATGGGATAGTTAGCATCTCCGTATAACCCCTCTACCGATCACGAAGTCTGAGGAAGAATGGGTATTGGAACTTACCATCATTGAGTTATGCATATATAGCCAACTAAACATTTGCAAGAAATGGTCACCAAGGCCAAAGCGGTGTAGTATATGCAGAAGGTAGGGCCAATCCAGTCCATCAAACACCTTCTCTGCATCCAGTGAGATGGTGACTTTGTCATCCTCATCATCCTTTACTAACCAGAAAATCTGAGCTAATGTTCTGAGGTGTGATGTGGTGGATGGTGTATCAGAAAAAGGTTGGAAGTGTTTTAGGTGGTTAGCCAGTACTTTCACTGAGATTTTCATGTCTGTACTTAGAACGGAGATTGGTGACAGACTGGCATAGTTTAGGGGATCTTTTCCAGGTTTCAATATCAAAGTAACCATGGCCTTGTTCATGTCCTTGAGAGACGGCTGACTGCCTCAGACTTCTTTGAACAGTTTGCACAGGAAGATACCAATAAGCGTTGATAGAGTCAATAGTCCAGGTAGCCATCTAGCTTTAAAGTCTTAGTATACAGGAGGTGCTTGATGACTTTTCATATTTCATCCTTCGTTGTTATGTCTTAGTCATTAAACTTTTTTGTTCTAAGCCTCTTCCCCACCAAATAACATGTTTTGAAGTTAGACCCCTCCTCCAATCTATTATGACAAAGATGGGGTGGAGCAGGGCTGATCACATGGGGTGGGGATTATGAGATATTTTCAGGGAGATGTTTTCTATCCTGTATAATCCGAAATAACACGTGAGACATGAAAAAGCAGACTCATCAAATAAAAACATAAATTAACCAAAAAATCTCTGCTTCCGATAATTGGGGTGTTGTGAGCCTGTCACACTCCTCTGCCCCAATGCAGCTGCACCTGCTACAGTAATGATGACCATTGCTCTGAATAGCAAGACAATTCCTTAAATTATACAAGGTGAGTTTTTTTGTAAGGCTCATGAAAATTAAGAGATTTACCAAGAACCACTGGATTTTTTAGCAAACTCTGGGACGCGGATCTGGCTATCCAGTTCCAAAAGCAGCAGTACTCACCATTAGGTCCCATTTCTTCCCGTTCAGAAAAAAATTAGCTCCCAAGTGTTGCCCCCCCTTTTTCCAGTAAAGGTGCCCTCTGCACTAATGCTAGTAAGGAAAATGAGCCCCATACACATAACTGTAAAACAGTGCGACCCTCAGACCCCTGTCTGTGCCTGGTAGTGACTTGTATTCAATGAGATCTTGTCCTCTGCGGAAGACATTAAAAGATATCAGAGCCTATCTATGCAAGAAAATATTTGAAAATCATTTGTTATTAATAACTTTGTCTTTATCAATTATTTTGATATATTGAATATCTCAGCCTCCTTTCCCCACCCTCCTCTATGTTTTCTTTTTTAGGTTTGGGACTAGTAACATATTTCACTGAAAAGTTTTTTCTTTTAATTTTATGTACTCTGAGTCTGGATGCTTTGGTTGGGGTTATAATTTGCCCACTTGGACGTGAATGATTGAGTAATGCACTTTGCGCAAATAAGCTTGGAGAAACATATGGATTTGACAAATTTGCTGTATGTAACAACAAGATGAGCTGGCTTTGGAAAGTAAAATAAGTTTAAATAACAAGCATGTTGAGAACACATGTCTGATTGAGGGACTTTGGTAGAAATATCATAATGCAAGGCTGCAATTAATTATAATTACAAAACTACTGAATGTGAGGCGGCAAATGGTCCATTTTGGGCATAAACGATGTTTTAACATATTTTGCCCTCTATAGATCTGTTCAATGCAATAACATGATGAATTGTGTTGGATATATGAATTGTTAAAGTCAAATTATATGAACATAAGTATCCTTTACAACTCAGGGCACAAGTGTTGTATAAGAATGTGAGACTTTGACAAAACTAGCTCTGTTATTTATTAGTTAATACAGCATTCTAAGAGTGTTTCACTCCAAGATGGCAACGATGCATCCTGATGGAAATCTGTCTGTCGTTTACGTTCACAGGGAAGATGATGAAATAATCATGAGATCAAGGCCATGGAGTTGGCCGAAACACGTAAACACGTAATGTTTGGAGTAACTCTAGGAGTGAGCATTTTTCTGTGGGATTTAAGATAATTTTACTGGAGTGCTCTGCCGGTTAACACTCCACCTCCTTCGGGTTGCGGGCCCGTTTGGAGTTCTGGACTTTGTGTATATATATATATATATATATATAATTCTTCGACAGATGGACAGTTAGCCATCTGACGGCTGCACCGATCCCGTCAGTGAATTTTTAATGGTGAAGTAAACTCGCATCCAACAGGCTCGAATTCAGTTGATAATTTTATTTCTTAATACAGGTGACACAGCGTCCTGAAATACGATGTCAATGCGTTTCGGCAAAACGCCTTCTACTGGACAGCTGTGGCTACAAAGCCAACATCTTTTAAGTGCAGATTAACAGTCCTTCATTTATTTCCATAACACCACAGAGTGAACTAAAGCGGCGGCCATCTTAAAACATGTTTACATATAGAGCTATATTTAAATTTTACAATTAATGAATGAATTCACCGATAATCTTTAAACTACCTTAAATAATTTACATAGTTTACATAACTGAGACATGGATACCTTGTAGATAAGACATGATAAAACCCCAATAAACAATACATAATTTCAATTCAATCCGATGTCACTCTTTAGTTATCCTATTCAGTACATAAATAAATAGATAAAATAACACATGTAGTATATCGATAATTCATCACTTTAATCTATAATCTATTACTGGCGACAATAACTTACGTTGTATTTATATTACAGTCTAGTCTATGTTGTCAAAACGGCATCATGTTGGTAATGTATATATATATATATAAAGAGAGAAAGAGAGGGAGGAGAGAGAGTGACAGAGAGACATTGTCATAGGACTCTTGCTGTAATAACAAGACTGCTGCATTTTGTGTGGCAGCACCCTTGAGTTTAGGGGATTGAGTCTGATCCCACACCATGTGACAGCTGTTGGCCTAACCCTTCCAGCTAGGCAGCAGCACCACACCTGTACCAGAGGTAAACGTGATTTGTGGCAGCCAGCCTATTGCATGATACTGTAAGACTCCTCAGGGAAGTTGTAGTGGAGCAGATCGTACCCCTTTTTCTCAGTTATCCAAGTCTCATACATGCAAAGACAAAAAGAAGCAGCATTTGGTTCAGTAGGTTATATTGAAGCTCCTGCGTTCTATGTAAAAAGGCATGAATTGTGACTATGAAGATTATGAAACACAACCCTATTACAGCAGTGATCGTGAAAAGGAAAATGAAAGACAGGAATAGTCCTACCATATTGTCACAATAGGGTGTCTAATATCCCTCCCTACACTTCTATGGCCCTCATTACAACATTGGCGATAAAAGCCGCTTACTGCTGTGCAGAAGACCGCCAACACACCGCCGCGGCAGCGGAATTCCGCCACTGTCATTATGACCCAATGCTCGGAATCTGCCAAAATTCAGACACCCACACAAGTCCGGAACACCGAAGGTCAGTGATAAACTGGAGAAAACAAAACCTCCACCATCATGGCAACAGAAATACACCCACACTATCACGACACACGAATCCATGCAGCGGTCTTTCAACCGTGGTATTCAATTGGCGGTACACACCGCCACGCTCAAAGTACACACACATCTCCAAAACACCACCATATTGGACAATTCGAAATACACACACCTAATACAGATACACACACCACTCCCACACATGCAATAAAAAATAAAACACACACCCACATCAGCCACAGACCCTTACGTCAACAATTGTGACAGAAGGCCAGAGAGAGACACCACCAGAAAGAACAATAGCATCCACAGGCACACAACACCATCACCCACATAAATTCCACGCACCTCACACAACACACCACTACATATCACCCCACTTATCACTACACACACCACCCCACACATCACCCACACCACCCCATGGCACGGCAAAGACACCCCAGGTTCTCGGAGGAGGAGCTCAGGGTCATGGTGGAAGAAATCATCCGGGTAGAGCCACAGCTATTCGGATCACAGGTGCAGCACACCTCTATAGCTAGGAAGATGGAGGTATGGCGAAGAATAGTGGACAGGGTCAATGCAGTGGGACAGCACCCAAGAAATAGAGATGACATCAGGAAGAGGTGGAACGACCTACGGGGGAAGGTGCGTTCCGTGGTATCAAGACACCACCTTGCGGTTCAGCGGACTGGTGGCGGACCCCCTCCTCCTCCCCCACAACTAACAACATGGGAGGAGCAGGTCTTGGCGATTCTGCATCCTGAGGGCCTCGCAGGACTAGATGGAGAAATGGACTTTGGTAAGTCAAATCTTAACTATTACATCCCCCACCCTACCTGCATGCTATCACATACCCCCACCCTCACCCCCACCCCCATCACTCAAACTCCTCACAAATGTCCCACTATCACAACCCACCCATCCCAACACCAAGCCCTGCATGCAAATACAAAGCATGGACACCCATCACCAATGCATGGCCACTGCACATACCCACACACACCCCTAAAACATTATCACACAAGGTCCCACACAAGAATGCAAGCACTGGGGTATACGGTCACCCACCCATTGCACACCATGCCACACACAAATGTAATAAACATCCTTTTATACCCCTGCAGGACCCCTACCCAACACCACCGGACAGGAGGGTCCACACATGTCCACACCACCAATAGAAGAGGCCCAAAGTGATGACAGCAGCTCTGTCCAACTGGATCTAGATGACCAGCCCGGCCCATCGGGGACCTTTGAACAGTCGGTTCCCCTGACACAGTCGCAGGAGACCACCGAGCTTCCCCCTCTGGAAACACCAGCACAGCACCCACCCAGCAGGCCCATATCTCTGTCCCCAGGACACGTCAATCAGCAGTGTGTCCACCATGACAGGGAACCCAGGCTAACCCACCACCCCAACAACAACAGGGACCTGGGGGCAGTGGGCACACAGTCCAGGGGACGGAGGCCCAGGAACACAGGGGAACTGGGAGGGCTGATGTGCGGCAGGGGGAGGACAGGCCAAGGGAACCCACTTTCCACGAGGCCCTCTCCAACATCATGGGATCCTACCACCATTCCCAGGAGACGATGGCAACGGTACTGGTCAAATTTCAGGAGACCAAGTGCCTGCAGGAGGAACAGTATTTGGGCTTCAGGGAGGGACTCAGATCCATCAATTCCACCCTGGGCACCATCGTAGGGGTGCTGAAGGAATTCCTCAACACCAGGAGGGACACTGTGGCACAACAAGGGGCCCCTGATACTAGCCTGGACGATGAACTGCCCACCACCTCCGCCGGCGCTAGTGGACAGGAGGCACCGCCACAGGACCACCACACCAGCACCCCACACCCTGCAGGGGGTGAACCACCCCACAAACGGTCCCTGAGATCCAGGACAAAGACGGAGAACGATGCCAAGACCCCCGCCAAGAAATAAGACCACCCTGAATGTCATCCTTCTGTCCCCCTTTGTCACTCTTTCCATCCTCAAACTGCCCCAGCTCCACTACCTATGCCCATTTGGGCAATGCACCGGTGAGACTAATAGACTGGACTCTGCCATGGACATTCCTCCACCATCACCCCTCAACATTTCACAACCCACTCCAATATTGAGCACTTAAATAAACACCCTGGATGCACAAAACAATCTGGAGTCAGTCTGTGATTTCGAAATAATGTATTTGTGTTAGAAATGGGGTCTTTGGTTGACAGTCAGGTTACCCCCTGTTCAAGCAAGGACCCTCACTCTAGTTAGGATAAAAGAGAATCACCCTCAGCTAACCCCTGCTTACCCCCTTGGTAGCTTGGCAGAGCAGTAGGCTTAACCTCAGAGTGCTGGGCGTAAAGTATTTGTACCAACACACACAGCAACTTAATGAAAACACTACAAAATGACACAACACCAGTCTAGAAAAATAGGAAATATTTATCTAGACAAAACAAGACCAAAACGACAAAAATCCAACATACACAAGTCAAGTTATGATTTTTTAAAGGTTTAAAATAAAAAGAGTCTTTAGGTAGTTGTAACAACACACTAGCGCTGCTAGCGTGTAAATGTACCTGGTTTGCATCAAAAATAACCCCGCACGGGCGGTGTGCGTCGAAAGTAACCCTGCGCGGCTGTGTGCGTCGAAAACAACTCGGCACGGCGGTGCGCGTTGAAAAAGCCAGCCACACGACGATCCGAAAGTCCCGCGGCGCAGGGTGCGATCTCTCAGTCTCCGTCAGCGATGCTGCGCGTCGTTTCTCCTGCTCCGGGCGTCGGTTTTTCGGTCGCGTTTCCTGCGGCGTCGTTTCTCAGCTGCGGAACCGGCGTCGCGTCGTTTTCTCAGCCGCGATCGGATTCGCGTCGATCTTTTCTCCGCACGGTGCTCGGTGCGTGTATTTTTGTCCTTAGGCTGCCAGCCTCTCCTTTCAGGGTCCCAGGAACTGGAAGGGCACCACAGAGCAGAGTAGGGGTCTCTCCAGAGACTCCAGGTGCTGGCAGGAAGAAGTCTTTGCTATCCCTGAGACTTCAACAACAGGAGGCAAGCTCTACATCAAGCCCTTGGAGATTTCTTCTTCAAGATGGAAGGCACACAAAGTCCAGTCTTTGCCCTCTTACTCTGGCAGAAGCAGCACTGCAGGAAAGCTCCACAAAGCACAGTCACAGGCAGGGCAGCACTTGTTCCTCAGCGATCAGCTCTTCTCCAGGCAGAGGTTCCCCTTGATTCCAGAAGTGTTTCTAAAGTTTGTAAGTTTGGGTGCCCTTCTTATACCCATTTTAGTCTTTGAAGTCACCTTTCTTCAAAGGGGACTCACACCTCCTTGTGAAATCCTGCCTTGCCCAGGCAAGGCCTCAGACACACACCAGGGGGCTGGAGACAGCATTGTCAGAGGCAGGCACAGTCCTTTCAGATGAGAGTGACCACTCCACCCCTCCCTCCTAGCAGAGATGGCTAATCAGGAAATGCAGATCACACCCCAGCTCCCTTTGTGTCACTGTCTGGTGTGAGGTGAAAAACAACCCAACTGTCAAACTGACCCAGACAGGGAATCCACAAACAAGGCAAAGTCACAGAATGGTTTAAGCAAGAAAATGCTCACTTTCTAAAAGTGGCATTTTCAAACGCACAATCTCAAAATCAACTTTACTAAAAGATGCATTTTTAAATTGTGAGTTCAGGGATCCCAAACTCCACCTGTCCATCTATTCTCTAGGGGAATCTACACTTTAATCATATTTAAAGGTAGCCCCCATATTGTCCTATGAGAGAGAGACAGACCTTGCAACAGTGAAAACGAAATTGGCAGTATTTCACTGTCAGGACATATAAACCACATTACTATATGTCCTACCTTATCCATACACTGCACCCTGCCCTTGGGGCTACCTAGGGCATACCTTAGGGGTGCCTTACATGTAAGGAAAGGGAAGGTTTAGGCCTGGCAAGTGGGTACACTTGCCAAGTCGAATTTACAGTGTAAAAATACACATACAGACACTGCAGTGGCAGGTCTGAGACATGATTACAGAGCTACTTATGTGGGTGGCACAACCAGTGCTGCAGGCCCACTAGTAGCATTTGATTTACAGGCCCTGGCACCTCTAGTGCACCTTACTAGGGACTTACTAGTAAATCAAATATGCCAATCATGGATAAACCACTTACATACAATTTAAACAGGAGAGCATATGCACTTTAGCACTGGTTAGCAGTGGTAAAGTGCTCAGAGTTGAAAAGCCAACAGCAACATGTCAGAAAAAAATAGGAGGCAGGAGGCAAAAAAGTCTGGGGATGACCCTGCATAAGCAAAAGTCCAACACGACCCCCTACCAGCCTAAAGCCAGGGGAGAACAATCAATACCTTGATGTACTTCCCTGATTGGGGCGATAGAACAGGGACCCAGGCCCACAACAGCAGGGGCATGTTCCAGTTCTACGCCTTCCTGACTCCAGTTGGATCCCTCTGTCCATACTCTCAGGGCCCACTAAGCTAACCCATGGGGAACCCCTCTCCACATCTACAGACACCATCTGTGCAACACCTAACTTTACTTTGCTCACAGATGTATTGCAATGGGCAGATAGTACCACCAGGGCCAACACAGTGGTGTTGCCCACTCCACCCCCGGGGTGTGACTCTCGTCCTCCCCCCCCCAGGGGCAACTCTGTCCACCAGGACAGCAAGCCACAGTGGCCCCAGACAACTGTCAGGGATGAGAGCCCGACATCAGGCCTCTCTAACCACTGTGACTGTGGAGAGTGGGGGGTGGTAGCCCCAGGTGCCTGGCACCCTTTGACCACTCTCTCTTCCACCAGGTCAGGGATGACAACCTGACCCTGGTCCTCCCCTCTGGGGCTCTGTACCCTCCCTGCAGAAGCGGCACCCCCAGAGTCAAAAACTGTCAGGGTGCTTGTAGAAGCAGTCCTGCACAATTCTTCCATCAGTGCAGGGATGTTAACCTGCAACTGATCCTCCAACCTGGGGTCTGTACCTTCAGGTTGGACCAGGGCCAGGGGTGAGGCTTCCCTCCCCCTGCCCTCTCTCCTGGGGTCCTGAACCACCCAACTAGGAGTGACCCCCCCAGAAGACAACATGGTAGGGGCACTGTTAGCAGTAGCCCCTTCCTCCAGGTCAGGGGGGACACCCTTAACCTGGCCTCCCAATCCAGGGTCTGTACCCACAGACTGGATCACTGCCTGGCAAACCAGGACTTCCTGGGGGGCATACCTACCCCCTACCAGGTCAGAGGTCACCCTCTGAACCTGGTCATCCAACCCAGGGTCACCACCCTGCGGTTGAACCACTGCCTGGCACACCAGGACTTCCTTGGGAGCACACTTACCCCCCATCAGGTCAGAGTTTACCCCCTGAACCGGATCATTCAACCCAGAGTCACCACCCTGCGGTTGAACCATTGCCTGGCACACCAGGACTTCCAGGGGGGCACACTTACCCCCCTCAAGGGACACACTGTCCCGAAGGGCCACACAAGAGTCTGGCTGGCACAGGTCTCCTGACCTCTGCCCATCTGACAGAGTCTGGATTCCCCCCAACCCAGAAATGGTCTCACCAAGGTCATTCATGGGGGGCTCTGCTCTCAGAGCTGACCCCTGACCCTCCAGGTTCTCCACTGGGGTCCGCAACCCCCTCTCAACCCTCTGTCCGGACTTCTGCACCCCCTCACTAGGAGTGGTACTGCCAGACACCAGAACTGGTGGGACGCTGGCTACAGCCGCCACCCCAAGTTCTCCTGACACTGTGGGGTCTCCCTCAACAGATGGCCCTATGGTACAGGCTAGGCTCCCTTCCTGGTGTTCCCGCAGGGAACCCTCCAGGACCTGGGACCGGATCTCGGGCACCTTGGGCCTCAACCCATCCCCATTCCCTCTCCTCTGAGACTGGACATGGGGTCCCTCACCCATCCCACTACACTGGGACCTACCTGGGACACTACAATCCTTCCCTACCTCACCTGGTTGGGAACTACCTAGACCACTCCTCTCAGGAGCACCCCCAAATGCCTCTTCAGACTCTCTGGTACTCACCCAGAAGTCTGCCTCCATTGTAAGCTCCCTGGCGTCAGAGAACTCACACTCCACCTGGTGTTGGCATAGCTCTGGAACATAAGGACTAGACATATGCTCTCCAGCAATTACATCACTCAGCCCCTCACATGAATTAACCAAAGTACCCTTCACCCAACCATCCAGTGACTCTGCCTTGAAAAAGCACCCCACATCACCCTCCTGAGACTGGTGAGACAGTACCTGACTGTCCCTGACACTCAACCCACACTCTTCTGGGATGTTTTCACACTCCATAACCAGGACTTCTACCTGGGGGGAACCCCTCTCCCTGTCACTCTCACCTAGAGTCAGTAGAGTGTCCCTCCCACCAGTAGGAATATGACTCCCCATGCCAGTTCCCCAATCCACCTCAGGGACCCTGTGCATCACTGGAGCTACCTCATACCCCTGAACCTCCTGGCGTGTGTTAACTCCCTCCTTCAAGTAGGGCACCACCTCTCTGGGCATGTGCACTTCTGCAGCATTACTGGATATACAATTGTTGCTGCCACCATTCCAGCTGGACTCAGCCCTCATGACTTCCAGCTCTTTCAATTTAAGCTCGTAAGCATAAATCATTTTTTTAATCTCTAAGTTCCTCCTCCTTTCTTCCAACTCTTCCCACTTGTCATACTCCCTTTGCACCCTCAACTTTTCTGCCTCCAACCGGCGAACCCTTTCTGCCTGTCTGTCCTGTAACTCTTCAGGAGTCAGACCCTTGGGTGACACCCTGCCATCCCTCCTGGGGACCCTCCCCCCAGGCGTAACAGGTTCTTCCACTACACCACTGTGTATCCTCTGCACTTCCCCACCCATATTCTCCTCCTCTGTGTGCCCTCCAGCCTTCTTGATTGTCACCCCCTCCCTGGTGGAGCTCTCAGTGGGACAGTCAAGATCTTTAAGGAACTGTTTCAATTGAGCAACTGAGTACTCCTTCAGTTTCTCCATTTCAAACACAGCTCCAGCTGTTGCATCTCCAGATTGAGACATGATGGTCACAAGTGCAAAGTTCCAAAGGCAGAAAAGAAGTTCCCAATGAAGTAAAAAGAATCAGTCAAGGGATCAGCAAAATCATGGAAGTAGAACAAAAAGGAGTCCTTAAGAGAAAAATCAAAAGATCACCAAACAAGTAGTATGTGGTCACGTAGTGGTCTGAGATCAAAACAGTAGTGTACACTCAATTACTGTATGTCAAGTACAAATACAAGTCCAATCCCGACCGCTGGTCACCAATGTTAGAAATGGGGTCTTTGGTTGACAGTCAGGTTACCCCCTGTTCAAGCAAGGACCCTCACTCTAGTTAGGATAAAAGAGAATCACCCTCAGCTAACCCCTGCTTACCCCCTTGGTAGCTTGGCAGAGCAGTAGGCTTAACCTCAGAGTGCTGGGCGTAAAGTATTTGTACCAACACACACAGCAACTTAATGAAAACACTACAAAATGACACAACACCAGTCTAGAAAAATAGGAAATATTTATCTAGACAAAACAAGACCAAAACGACAAAAATCCAACATACACAAGTCAAGTTATGATTTTTTAAAGGTTTAAAATAAAAAGAGTCTTTAGGTAGTTGTAACAACACACTAGCGCTGCTAGCGTGTAAATGTACCTGGTTTGCGTCAAAAATAACCCCGCACGGGCGGTGTGCGTCGAAAGTAACCCTGCGCGGCTGTGTGCGTCGAAAACAACTCGGCACGGCGGTGCGCGTTGAAAAAGCCAGCCACACGACGATCCGAAAGTCCCGCGGCGCAGGGTGCGATCTCTCAGTCTCCGTCAGCGATGCTGCGCGTCGTTTCTCCTGCTCCGGGCGTCGGTTTTTCGGTCGCGTTTCCTGCGGCGTCGTTTCTCAGCTGCGGAACCGGCGTCGCGTCGTTTTCTCAGCCGCGATCGGATTCGCGTCGATCTTTTCTCCGCACGGTGCTCGGTGCGTGTATTTTTGTCCTTAGGCTGCCAGCCTCTCCTTTCAGGGTCCCAGGAACTGGAAGGGCACCACAGAGCAGAGTAGGGGTCTCTCCAGAGACTCCAGGTGCTGGCAGGAAGAAGTCTTTGCTATCCCTGAGACTTCAACAACAGGAGGCAAGCTCTACATCAAGCCCTTGGAGATTTCTTCTTCAAGATGGAAGGCACACAAAGTCCAGTCTTTGCCCTCTTACTCTGGCAGAAGCAGCACTGCAGGAAAGCTCCACAAAGCACAGTCACAGGCAGGGCAGCACTTGTTCCTCAGCGATCAGCTCTTCTCCAGGCAGAGGTTCCCCTTGATTCCAGAAGTGTTTCTAAAGTTTGTAAGTTTGGGTGCCCTTCTTATACCCATTTTAGTCTTTGAAGTCACCTTTCTTCAAAGGGGACTCACACCTCCTTGTGAAATCCTGCCTTGCCCAGGCAAGGCCTCAGACACACACCAGGGGGCTGGAGACAGCATTGTCAGAGGCAGGCACAGTCCTTTCAGATGAGAGTGACCACTCCACCCCTCCCTCCTAGCAGAGATGGCTAATCAGGAAATGCAGATCACACCCCAGCTCCCTTTGTGTCACTGTCTGGTGTGAGGTGAAAAACAACCCAACTGTCAAACTGACCCAGACAGGGAATCCACAAACAAGGCAAAGTCACAGAATGGTTTAAGCAAGAAAATGCTCACTTTCTAAAAGTGGCATTTTCAAACGCACAATCTCAAAATCAACTTTACTAAAAGATGCATTTTTAAATTGTGAGTTCAGGGATCCCAAACTCCACCTGTCCATCTATTCTCTAGGGGAATCTACACTTTAATCATATTTAAAGGTAGCCCCCATATTGTCCTATGAGAGAGAGACAGACCTTGCAACAGTGAAAACGAAATTGGCAGTATTTCACTGTCAGGACATATAAACCACATTACTATATGTCCTACCTTATCCATACACTGCACCCTGCCCTTGGGGCTACCTAGGGCATACCTTAGGGGTGCCTTACATGTAAGGAAAGGGAAGGTTTAGGCCTGGCAAGTGGGTACACTTGCCAAGTCGAATTTACAGTGTAAAAATACACATACAGACACTGCAGTGGCAGGTCTGAGACATGATTACAGAGCTACTTATGTGGGTGGCACAACCAGTGCTGCAGGCCCACTAGTAGCATTTGATTTACAGGCCCTGGCACCTCTAGTGCACCTTACTAGGGACTTACTAGTAAATCAAATATGCCAATCATGGATAAACCACTTACATACAATTTAAACAGGAGAGCATATGCACTTTAGCACTGGTTAGCAGTGGTAAAGTGCTCAGAGTTGAAAAGCCAACAGCAACATGTCAGAAAAAAATAGGAGGCAGGAGGCAAAAAAGTCTGGGGATGACCCTGCATAAGCAAAAGTCCAACAATTTGCAATTACAGTGTCAAAATGCTCTTTCAAATGTAATGTCAACACACCTATGTCCCACAGCTCTAGCCCATGAGGAAACAAAGCAGATGTCACACAGTGGGACCCACATCTGTGAAATCGTAAGGGAAAGTGACAACTCAGTGACCATACACCGGGTGAAAACGACAGACAGTTGAGAGGTAGTAGTGTTAAAGTACATGCATTAAGCAGGTTTGTATTCTCACCTGTGTCTCACTGGAAATATTGCAGGATCACCGAGTTCCTGTTGTCCATGTCCTCTTCTTCTGCTTCCTCGTCTTCACTGTCCACAGGCTCCACAGCTGCCACAACACCGCCATCTGGACCATGCTCCTGCAGAAAAGGCACCTGTCGTTGCAAAGCTAAGTTGTGAAGCATACAGCAGGCCACAATGATCTGGCACACCTTCTTTGGTGAGTAGAATAGGGATCCACCCGTCATATTGAGGCACCTGAACCTGGCCTTCAGGAGGCCGAAGGTCCGCTCTATAATCCACCGAGTTCACCTATGGGCCTCATTGTAGCGTTCCTCTGCCCTTGTCCTGGGATTCCTCACTGGGGTCAGTACCTATGACAGGTTGGGGTAACCAGAGTCACCTGCAAATGGCGAGGGACAACTGTTAGACACACACTAACCTGTAAGGATATCCCCAGACAACCATTCCCGCTGACTTGCTTCCAGGTGCTCACCTAATAGCCACACACGGTGCCTCTGGAGTTGACCCATCACATAAGAGATGCTGCTATTCTGCCGGATGTAGGTGTCATGCACTGAGCCAGGGAATTTGGCATTCACATTGGAGATGTACTGGTTGGCCAAACACACCAACTGCACATTCATGGAATGATAACTCTTCTGGTTTCTGTACACCTGTTCACTCCTGCGGGGGGGGTACCAAAGCCACATGTGTCCCATCAATGGCACCTATGATGTTGGGGATATGTCCCAGGGCATAGAAGTCACCTTTCACTGTAGGCAAATCCTCCACCTGAGGGAAAACGATGTAGCTCTGCATGTGTTTCAGCAGGGCAGACAACACTCTGGACAACACTTTGGAAGACATAGGCTGGGACATCCCTGATGCAATGGCCACTGTTGTTTGAAATGACCCACTTGCAAGGAAATGGAGTACTGACAGCACCTGCACTTGAGGGGGGATTCCTGTGGGATGGCGGATAGCTGACATCAGGTCTGGCTCCAGCTGGGCACACAGTTCCAGGATTGTGGCATGATCAAGCCTGTAGGTGATGATCACATGTCTTTCCTCCATTGTCGACAGGTCCACCAGCGGTCAGTACACCAGAGGATGCCGCCATCTCCTTACATGTCCCAGCGGACGGTGCCTTTGAAGGACAACAGCGAGCACAGAGTCAACCAACTCAGAGTTACGTACCCACAGCTTACACGGAACACGAATCATAACCCGAAATTTGGCCTGTATGAGTGTTGAGGCAAGGCCTAGGTACGTGTGACGCAGTTAGAAATTAAGTCATGTGGGCCCCAGAAATGGCGGCTGCCTGACCTGTAAAGTGGGACAATGGGATGTGAGGTAACTGAGCTGGCGTTGTACACCGTCGCAGTAGGCGGTCGAAGACCGTGGCGCAATTCTGCATTGGTTATCATTGGACCCTATGGGCCCCAGGGGCCAATGAGAATGTACGCCGGCGGTGACGGTACGCACCGCCGTGGACGTGACCGCCATTTTCTATCTGTTCAATCACTCGATAACTGATCTTCGACAGGAGAGGACCTATACTGCAAGTGCTGCTGTGACCTCAGTCTGGAAGAGACAATGGCTCATGCGTCTGGGGAAAGGGCCCCTGCCTTCACATCGGAGGAGTTGGAGAAACTCGTGGATGGGGTCCTCACCAGTACACGCTACTCTACGGTCCTCCAGACAAACAGGTAGTACACTGGGATCATGCTGTATGGGCTATGCCTGTGTGGAGTGGGGTGGATGAAAGATGGGGGGGGGATTGAGCCGTGCATGAAACAACGGTGAGTGCATGTGCCACATGGCAAGGGTAGGGATGGGGGCCAATGACTGTGACGGTGCAGTTGGTAATAACTTTTCTTTTCCTGAAAAAGGATATTTGGCGTGCCATCGCCAAGGACGTCCGGACCCTGGGGGTCTACCTCAGACAGAGCACCCACTGCTGTAAGAGATGGGTGGACATTCGCCGCTGTAGCAAGAGGATGGCGGAGGCCCAGCTGGGGATGGCCTCCCAACGTGGGAGGGGTGCCCGTCGCACCATGACCCCCCTGATGTTCAGGATCCTGGCGGTGGCGTATCCGGAATTGGATGGGCGCTTGAGGGCATCACAGCAGCCACAAGGGGGTGAGTACACTCTTATTCTGCTGATTTTGCACGCTGTGGAGGTGTCTGGGTGGGGGAGGCCAGGGCGAGTGTGCTAGTTAGGTCCTCTTCTTCTGGCAGACCCTGTTTTCCCCACCCCACCTGTGTACAGTGCCAAGTACACCTAGTCAGGCTCCTGTGTCATCCATGTGTGCAGATGTCACCCATAGCCTTGTAGGCCATGTCCCAGGGATTGAACAGTGGACTCCAAGTACACGGCGTAGTGCAGGGGGCTTCTGTGTCTGTCGTGTCCGCCAATGGTAGCGGTAATGCATGCACTCAACATGTCTTTCTTCTGTCGTCCCCCCCTTTTTGTGGTCTCCCTGTTCTTGTGTGCATTAGCATCATCAGGCGGAGGAGCAGTAGCACCGGAGCAGGAGGGAGCTGCATCCCACATGGCCCTGGAGGGTGAGACAATGGACTCAGAGTTCACCAGTGGGACGGAGGGCGAGGGGAGCTCCACGGCGGGGACAGGAGCTGAGACCAGTGATACGGACTCGTCCTCTGATGGGAGCTCCCTTGTGGTGGCAGCAACATCTGTGCCCCCGCATCTATAGGTACAGCCGCCACCCCCTCTACCAGCACCGCCCTCCCAGCAGCCCCTCAGCCTTTGCCCCGTGCCCGCTCACCCAGGAGGGTGGGCATCACCTTCGCCCCAGGCACCTCAGGCCCTGCCCCAGTCACCCCTGCTGCCCTCAGTGAGGAGGCCATGGACCTCCTCAGGTCCCTCACTGTTGGGCGGTCTACCATTTTGAATGCCATCCAGGGTGTAGAGAGGCAGTTGCAACAAACAAATGCATTCCTGGAGGGCATTCATTCTGGTCAGGCAGCCCTTCAACGAGCTTTTCAGACTCTGGCCTCAGCACTGATTGCAGCCATTGTCCCTGTGTTTAGCCTCCCCCCTCCAACTTCCTCTACCCAGACCCAATCCCCTCTACCTCAGCCTATCCCAAGCACACCTTCAGACCAGCATGCACACACCTCAACACACAAGGGAAGCTCTGGCAAACATAAGCACCACACATCCCACAGGCATTCACAGAAGCATCACACACATGCAGACACACCAACATCCACTGCCTCCACTGTGTCCCTCTCCTCCTCGTCTCCCTCCTCCCTCCCAGTCTCGTCTACACTCACACCTCCATGCACTACATCTATAGCCACTACTTCCATCACAAGCACACACACCACCACACCCCGCTCACGTGCAGTCACCACCCCCACTGCCATTCACACGTCCCCTGTGTCCTCTCCCAGTGTGTCTGTGACGCCACCTCCCAAGATACACAAACGCAGGCACACACCCACCCACCAGCCATCCACCTCACGACAGCCTCCAGCGCACGCACCTTCACCCAAAGTCACCAAACGAACACCTCCTACAACCACTACCTCTTCCTCCACTCCCAAACCCCCTGCAGCTACCCGTCCCAGTGTCCCGAAGAAACTTTTCCTGTCCAACCTTGACCTCTTTCCCTCACCTCCCCCACCCCGTCCGTCTCCTAGGGCCCGACTCTCCAGGTCCCAACCTAGCACCTCAGCCACACCATCTCCGGGACCAGTGGTGCCTGTAGTCACCGGAATCTGGAGTGCACTGGCCACCAGGGCAGCCAGTGTGGCACGGAGCCACAGCACGGACAGTCCCCCACCTGTCAAACATCAAAAGTTGGCCAGTGCCCGGCGGGAGAGGGGGAAGACTCCAGCCACCAAAGCCGCTCGCAGGGGTACAGGTGGGAGTGTGGAGTCAGCTGCGACGCCTTCCAAGGTGGGGAAGGGCCACAAGAAAGTCTGCAAGTCTGGGAAGAGCAGCACGGTGGAGAAGACCGCTACCCAGGAGGCCACCGCCATTATCCTCGCTGCCCAGGAGGCTACCGCCAACATCCCCGCTACTCAGGAGGCCACCGCCAGTACCAACCCAGCTGCCCAGGAGGCCACTGCCAGCACCAGCCCAGCTGCCCAGGAGGCCACCGCCAGCACCAGCCCAGCTGCCCAGGAGGCCACTGCCAGCACCAGCCAAGCTACCCAGGAGGCCACCGCCAGCACCAGCCCCGCTGGGCCAGACAGGACCGCCAGCACCAGCCCCACTGGGACAGACAGTACCGCCAGCACCAGCCCCGCTGGGACAGACAGGACCGCCAGCATCAGCCCCGCTGGGACAGATAGGACCGCCAGCACCAGTCCCGCTGGGCCAGACAGGACAGCCAGCACCAGTCCCTCTGGGACAGACAGGACCGCCAGCACCAGTCCCGCTGGGCCATGAAGGACCGCCAGCACCAGTCCCGCTGGGCCATGAAGGACCGCCAGCAGCTGAGTCACTGCCAAGGACCCCAGCGCCACAAGCCCCGCTGAACAGGACACCACCGCCACAAGCACCGCTGAACAGGACACCGCCGCAACAAGCACCGCTGCCAAGGACACCGCCGCAGCCAGCACCGCTGCCAGGGACAACGCTGCAACAAGCACTGCTGGCCCATGAGCGCCAAGGGCACTGACGCTACTGAGTCCGTCACAAGCAGGATGAAGTACTCTGGGCACAAGGCCCCCTCCAGAACCAGTGGAGAATCACTTCCACTACCTCTGTCCTTGGCAGGATGAAGCACTCTGGGCACAAGGCCCCCTCCAGAACCAGTGGAGAATCACATCCACTACCTCTGTCCTTGGCAGGAAGAAGCACTCTGGGCACAAGGCCCCCTCCAGAACCAGTGGAGAATCACATCCACTACCTCTGTCCTTGGCAGGATGAAGCACTCTGGGCACAAGGCCCCCTCCAGAAACAGTGGAGAAAGGCATCCACCTGAGAGACCGTGGCTTTGCACTCCCCAGGATATGGCAGTGGGCAACCCACCCACTGTAGAGACTTGAGAGACTGTGGCTTTGCACTCCCCAGGATATGGCAGTGGGCAACCCACCCACTGTAGGGACTTGAGAGACTGTGGCTTTGCACTCTCCAGGATATGGCAGTGGGAAACCCACCCACTGTAGAGACTTGTGAGACTGTGGCTTTGTACTCCCCAGGATATGGCAGTGGGCAACCCACCCACTGTAGAGACTTGAGAGACTGTGGCTTTGCACTCCCCAGGATATGGCAGTGGGAACCCACCCACTGTAGGGACTTGAGAGACTGTGGCTTTGCACTCTCCAGGATATGGCAGTGGGAAACCCACCCACTGTAGAGACTTGTGAGACTGTGGCTTTGCACTCCCCAGGATATGGCAGTGGGTAACCCACCCACTGTAGAGACTTGTGAGACTGTGGCTTTGCACTCCCCAGGATAAAGCAGTGGGCAACCCACCCACTGTAGAGACTTGAGAGACTGCGGCTTTGCAATCCCCAGGATTGAACAGTGGGCATGTGGCCCCCTCGTGGATTTGGCGTTGTGCACTCAACCGGCTGAGGTGCCCCCCCTTTCCCTTCCCGCTGAGGTGCCTGTTTTTTTACTAACTGATGCCCCTGCAGTGTTCTCTCCGTCATGTTCGGGGATCTGAGTGTGGGTCTCGCCCATGCTGTGTGGGCCCAGTGTTCCACGGACTTCAATGGAGCACTACCTGGACTACTATTCTTGGTGTAAATATTTGTTAATGATGTATATATATTTTTGCGTCCAGGATTTTTATAGATTACATTGGTTACACTCATTTGCTTTTGTCTTTGCATTCTTCAGGGGGGTTTGTGGGGTGTAACTGTAATGTATCATGCTATATTAGTGTGTGTGTTGTAGTGGGTGAGGGTGGGCTGGGGGTGTTGCGTGTGTGTGTCCCTGTTTTTTCCCTCCCCCCTCCCCTGTGTCGTAGGTGCAGTACTCACCATTGTCTTCGCCGCCGGCGTTCGTGCTACTGGTAGAGGAGCAAGAAGATGAGGGCTGGCAGGATGTGGAGCTCGGGTTCCATGGCGTCCGGATTCCTCGTGGGGTGTGTAGAGGTGAGCGTTTTCCCTTCGGAGTCCTGTTTCCGCCATGTTTTTGTCCGCGGTGAATCCACCCCGGAAAAGGTGGCGGATTGGTCGGTTGTGGTACTGTGGGCGGTACATTGTTCTCCGCCTGTCTGTCGGCGGTGACCGCCCAGCTGTTTGTTTGTACCGCCGTGGCGGTCGGAGTGTTAAAGTGTCTGTCTTTGTTGGTGGTTTCCGCCAAGGTCGTAATTGCAATTTTTTTACCGCCGGCCTGTTGGCGGTCTTACCGCCGCTTTAACACCGTCCGCCAGGGTTGTAATAACCACCTAAGTTTCTACGTGAGAGCAAATAGCAATAATCCACTCATCTGGCCCTAGGAAGGAAGCCCAGTCCCCATATCTATGTTCAGAGGTAAAGTGGAGATCTATTAGTATGCTGGAAGTCCTCCCATGTAGTCAAAGAGGAAGCCTAGAGTTTTAGCAGAAACTGCAAAGATGTGCAGCCTTAGATGGCAGGATGGCTGAAATTTTCCCTCTAATTTGGTGGGGGCAGCATGTTGATTTATCATAAAGCATCTTGTTGTTCTGAGGACTGCCCTGAGGTGACAACATGTATTTGTCTATGTAGGGTAGACATTGTACTCTCTGGACTGGCAATACCCAATAAACAATTAAGGCGGTCATTCTGACCGCGCCGCCCGCCATGAGGTCACCGCCATTTGGCCGCTCCGCGGTCAAAAGACAGCGGAGGCCATTCTGGCTTTCCCGCTGGGCCGGCGGGCGCCCGCTAAAGGAGCGCCCGCCGGCCCAGCGGGAAAGGCCCTGCAACATAGAAGCCAGCTCCGAATGGAGCCGGCGGTGTTGCAGGGGTGCGACGAGTGCAGTTGCACCCGTCGCGATTTTCACTGTCTGCTATGCAGACAGTGAAAATCATGCTGGGGCCCTGTTAGGGGGCCCCTGCACTGCCCATGCCAGTGGCATGGGCAGTGCAGGGGCCCCCAGGGGCCCCATGACACCCGTTCTCGCCATCCTGTTCCTGGCGGTAAAAACCGCCAGAAACAGGGTGGCGGGAAGGGGGTCGGAATCTCCATGGCGGCGCTGCTTGCAGCGCCGCCATGGAGATTCAGCCCAGACAGGGGAAATCCGACGGGAAACCGCCGGATCCCCTTTTCTGACCGCGGCAGAATGGGCAGGGAAGCACCGCCAGCCTGTTGGCATTGCTTCCGTGGTCCTCCACCGCCAGGGTTGGAATGACCCCCTAAGTGTAGCCTTGGGGCGAGCACAAGATGAAATGTTGTGCAAAGAAATGATTAACAAATTGTGCATGGAAGGGCAACTGATGAAAACAATAAAACTGCCACTAAAACAAAGCCTTGCTAAAATAATAAAAACTAATAAGAGGAATAAAATGACAAGTGACGAGGTGAGAGGGTGCAGGACTCAGACGCAAGCTAAAATAAAAGTGCCTACATAAACGCTAAAAAAATTACCTTACTACACCCTCCCCATTGTTGGTTTGAGAGTGTCAAGCTCTATAAAAATGTAGCCTACTGCTAAAATCACTATACCTCCAACAATTCTAATTAAAAGCAAGCTAAAATGTATTTAAAAGGAGATATAAATGCCCATGTTGACGAGCAGGACATATCAAAACCAAGCTAAATTTAAAAGGTCATTTTAAAAGTTAGACAAAAAACATTCCATCATTAAGGCCAAATGTCAACAATAATCATGATCCTTCAAAAAAAATGCCTGTGTCACCAAAGGTAACTCTATCCAGGAAAGATTCCACTTTGCAGGTGACAAATTAATTAGGTTGTTTGCTAGGAAAGTGAGGGATCACTCATGTTCCCTTGCCTTAGTCATAACTCTGGCCGAGATGGCAGCATTCTGTGTAGCACCAGGTGTTGTAGCACCAGAAGCCATTTGATCCACAAAGGGGGCGGTCAACCAACTCAGAGTTACGTACCCACAGCTTACACGGAACACGAATCATAACCCGAAATTTGGCCTGTATGAGTGTTGAGGCAAGGCCTAGGTACGTGTGACGCAGTTAGAAATTAAGTCATGTGGGCCCCAGAAATGGCGGCTGCCTGACCTGTAAAGTGGGACAATGGGATGTGAGGTAACTGAGCTGACGTTGTACACCGTCGCGGTAGGCGGTCGAAGACCGTGGCGCAATTCTGCATTGGTTATCATTGGACCCTATGGGCCCCAGGGGCCAATGAGAATGTACGCCGGCGGTGACGGTACGCACCGCCGTGGACGTGACCGCCATTTTCTATCTGTTCAATCACTCGATAACTGATCTTCGACAGGAGAGGACCTATACTGCAAGTGCTGCTGTGACCTCAGTCTGGAAGAGAAAATGGCTCATGCGTCTGGGGAAAGGGCCCCTGCCTTCACATCGGAGGAGTTGGAGAAACTCGTGGATGGGGTCCTCACCAGTACACGCTACTCTACGGTCCTCCAGACAAACAGGTAAGTACACTGGGATCATGCTGTATGGGCTATGCCTGTGTGGAGTGGGGTGGATGAAAGATGGGGGGGGGATTGAGCCGTGCATGAAACAACGGTGAGTGCATGTGCCACATGGCAAGGGTAGGGATGGGGGCCAATGACTGTGACGGTGCAGTTGGTAATAACTTTTCTTTTCCTGAAAAAGGATATTTGGCGTGCCATCGCCAAGGACGTCCGGACCCTGGGGGTCTACCTCAGACAGAGCATCCACTGCTGTAAGAGATGGGTGGACATTCGCCGCTGTAGCAAGAGGATGGCGGAGGCCCAGCTGGGGATGGCCTCCCAACGTGGGAGGGGTGCCCGTCGCACCATGACCCCCCTGATGTTCAGGATCCTGGCGGTGGCGTATCCAGAATTGGATGGGCGCTTGAGGGCATCACAGCAGCCACAAGGGGTGAGTACACTCTTATTCTGCTGATTTTGCACGCAGTGGAGGTGTCTGGGTGGGGGAGGCCAGGGCGAGTGTGCTAGTTAGGTCCTCTTCTTCTGGCAGACCCTGTTTTCCCCACCCCGCCTGTGTACAGTGCCAAGTACACCTAGTCAGGCTCCTGTGTCATCCATGTGTGCAGATGTCGCCCATAGCCTTGTAGGCCATGTCCCAGGGATTGAACAGTGGACTCCAAGTACACGGCGTAGTGCAGGGGGCTTCTGTGTCTGTCGTGTCCGCCAATGGTAGCGGTAATGCATGCACTCAACATGTCTTTCTTCTGTCGTCCCCCCCTTTTTGTGGTCTCCCTGTTCTTGTGTGCATTAGCATCATCAGGCGGAGGAGCAGTAGCACCGGAGCAGGAGGGAGCTGCATCCCACATGGCCCTGGAGGGTGAGACAATGGACTCGGAGTTCACCAGTGGGACGGAGGGCGAGGGGAGCTCCACGGCGGGGACAGGAGCTGAGACCAGTGATACGGACTCGTCCTCTGATGGGAGCTCCCTTGTGGTGGCAGTAACATCTGTGCCCCCGCATCTATAGGTACAGCCGCCACCCCCTCTACCAGCACCGCCCTCCCAGCAGCCCCTCAGCCTTTGCCCCGTGCCCGCTCACCCAGGAGGGTGGGCATCACCTTCGCCCCAGGCACCTCAGGCCCTGCCCCAGTCACCCCTGCTGCCCTCAGTGAGGAGGCCATGGACCTCCTCAGGTCCCTCACTGTTGGGCGGTCTACCATTTTGAATGCCATCCAGGGTGTAGAGAGGCAGTTGCAACAAACAAATGCATTCCTGGAGGGCATTCATTCTGGTCAGGCAGCCCTTCAACGAGCTTTTCAGACTCTGGCCTCAGCACTGATTGCAGCCATTGTCCCTGTGTTTAGCCTCCCCCTCCAACTTCCTCTACCCAGACCCAATCCCCTCTACCTCAGCCTATCCCAAGCACACCTTCAGACCAGCATGCACACACCTCAACACACAAGGGAAGCTCTGGCAAACATAAGCACCACACATCCCACAGGCATTCACAGAAGCATCACACACATGCAGACAAACCAACATCCACTGCCTCCACTGTGTCCCTCTCCTCCTCGTCTCCCTCCTCCCTCCCAGTCTCGTCTACACTCACACCTCCATGCACTACATCTATAGCCACTACTTCCATCACAAGCACACACACCACCACACCCCGCTCACGTGCAGTCACCACCCCCACTGCCATTCACACATCCCCTGTGTCCTCTCCCAGTGTGTCTGTGACGCCACCTCCCAAGATACACAAACGCAGGCACACACCCACCCACCAGCCATCCACCTCACGACAGCCTCCAGCGCACGCACCTTCACCCAAAGTCACCAAACGAACACCTCCTACAACCACTACCTCTTCCTCCACTCCCAAACCCCCTGCAGCTACCCGTCCCAGTGTCCCGAAGAAACTTTTCCTGTCCAACCTTGACATCTTTCCCTCACCTCCCCCACCCCGTCCGTCTCCTAGGGCCCGACTCTCCAGGTCCCAACCTAGCACCTCAGCCACACCATCTCCGGGACCAGTGGTGCCTGTAGTCACCGAAATCTGGAGTGCACTGGCCACCAGGGCAGCCAGTGTGGCACGGAGCCACAGCACGGACAGTCCCCCACCTGTCAAACATCAAAAGTTGGCCAGTGCCCGGCGGGAGAGGGGGAAGACTCCAGCCACCAAAGCCGCTCGCAGGGGTACAGGTGGGAGTGTGGAGTCAGCTGCGACGCCTTCCAAGGTGGGGAAGGGCCACAAGAAAGTCTGCAAGTCTGGGAAGAGCAGCACGGTGGAGAAGACCGCTACCCAGGAGGCCACCGCCATTATCCTCGCTGCCCAGGAGGCTACCGCCAACATCCCCGCTACTCAGGAGGCCACCGCCAGTACCAACCCAGCTGCCCAGGAGGCCACTGCCAGCACCAGCCCAGCTGCCCAGGAGGCCACCGCCAGCACCAGCCCAGCTGCCCAGGAGGCCACTGCCAGCACCAGCCAAGCTACCCAGGAGGCCACCGCCAGCACCAGCCCCGCTGGGCCAGACAGGACCGCCAGCACCAGCCCCACTGGGACAGACAGTACCGCCAGCACCAGCCCCGCTGGGACAGACAGGACCGCCAGCATCAGCCCCGCTGGGACAGATAGGACCGCCAGCACCAGTCCCGCTGGGCCAGACAGGACAGCCAGCACCAGTCCCTCTGGGACAGACAGGACCGCCAGCACCAGTCCCGCTGGGCCATGAAGGACCGCCAGCACCAGTCCCGCTGGGCCATGAAGGACCGCCAGCAGCTGAGTCACTGCCAAGGACCCCAGCGCCACAAGCCCCGCTGAACAGGACACCACCGCCACAAGCACCGCTGAACAGGACACCGCCGCAACAAGCACCGCTGCCAAGGACACCGCCGCAGCCAGCACCGCTGCCAGGGACAACGCTGCAACAAGCACTGCTGGCCCATGAGCGCCAAGGGCACTGACGCTACTGAGTCCGTCACAAGCAGGATGAAGTACTCTGGGCACAAGGCCCCCTCCAGAACCAGTGGAGAATCACTTCCACTACCTCTGTCCTTGGCAGGATGAAGCACTCTGGGCACAAGGCCCCCTCCAGAACCAGTGGAGAATCACATCCACTACCTCTGTCCTTGGCAGGAAGAAGCACTCTGGGCACAAGGCCCCCTCCAGAACCAGTGGAGAATCACATCCACTACCTCTGTCCTTGGCAGGATGAAGCACTCTGGGCACAAGGCCCCCTCCAGAAACAGTGGAGAAAGGCATCCACCTGAGAGAACGTGGCTTTGCACTCCCCAGGATATGGCAGTGGGCAACCCACCCACAGTAGAGACTTGAGAGACTGTGGCTTTGCACTCCCCAGGATATGGCAGTGGGCAACCCACCCACTATAGACACTTGAGAGACTGTGGCTTTGTACTCCCCAGGATATGGCAGTGGGCAACCCACCCACTGTAGAGACTTGAGAGACTGTGGCTTTGCACTCCCCAGGATATGGCAGTGGGAACCCACCCACTGTAGGGACTTGAGAGACTGTGGCTTTGCACTCCCCAGGATATGGCAGTGGGAAACCCACCCACTGTAGAGACTTGTGAGACTGTGGCTTTGCACTCCCCAGGATATGGCAGTGGGTAACCCACCCACTGTAGAGACTTGTGAGACTGTGGCTTTGCACTCCCCAGGATAAAGCAGTGGGCAACCCACCCACTGTAGAGACTTGAGAGACTGCGGCTTTGCAATCCCCAGGATTGAACAGTGGGCATGTGGCCCCCTCGTGGATTTGGCGTTGTGCACTCAACCGGCTGAGGTGCCCCCCCTTTCCCTTCCCGCTGAGGTGCCTGTTTTTTTACTAACTGATGCCCCTGCAGTGTTCTCTCCGTCATGTTCGGGGATCTGAGTGTGGGTCTCGCCCATGCTGTGTGGGCCCAGTGTTCCACGGACTTCAATGGAGCACTACCTGGACTACTATTCTTGGTGTAAATATTTGTTAATGATGTATATATATTTTTGCGTCCAGGATTTTTATAGATTACATTGGTTACACTCATTTGCTTTTGTCTTTGCATTCTTCAGGGGGGTTTGTGGGGTGTAACTGTAATGTATCATGCTATATTAGTGTGTGTGTTGTAGTGGGTGAGGGTGGGCTGGGGGTGTTGCGTGTGTGTGTCCTTGTTTTTTCCCTCCCCCCTCCCCTGTGTCGTAGGTGCAGTACTCACCATTGTCTTCGCCGCCGGCGTTCGTGCTACTGGTAGAGGAGCAAGAAGATGAGGGCTGGCAGGATGTGGAGCTCGGGTTCCATGGCGTCCGGATTCCTCGTGGGGTGTGTAGAGGTGAGCGTTTTCCCTTCGGAGTCCTGTTTCCGCCATGTTTTTGTCCGCGGTGAATCCACCCCGGAAAAGGTGGCGGATTGGTCGGTTGTGGTACTGTGGGCGGTACATTGTTCTCCGCCTGTCTGTCGGCGGTGACCGCCCAGCTGTTTGTTTGTACCGCCGTGGCGGTCGGAGTGTTAAAGTGTCTGTCTTTGTTGGTGGTTTCCGCCAAGGTCGTAATTGCAAATTTTTTACCGCCGGCCTGTTGGCGGTCTTACCGCCGCTTTAACACCGTCCGCCAGGGTTGTAATAACCACCTAAGTTTCTACGTGAGAGCAAATAGCAATAATCCACTCATCTGGCCCTAGGAAGGAAGCCCAGTCCCCATATCTATGTTCAGAGGTAAAGTGGAGGTCTATTAGTATGCTGGAAGTCCTCCCATGTAGTCAAAGAGGAAGCCTAGAGTTTTAGCAGAAACTGCAAAGATATGCAGCCTTAGATGGCAGGATGGCTGAAATTTTCCCTCTAATTTGGTGGGGGCAGCATGTTGATTTATCATAAAGCATCTTGTTGTTCTGAGGACTGCCCTGAGGTGACGACATGTATTTGTCTATGTAGGGTAGACATTTTACTCTCTGGACTGGCAATACCCGATAAACAATTAAGGCGGTCATTCTGACCGCGCCGCCCGCCATGAGGTCACCGCCATTTGGCCGCTCCGCGGTCAAAAGACAGCGGAGGCATTCTGGCTTTCCCGCTGGGCCGGCGGGCGCCCGCCAAAGGAGCGCCCGCCGGCCCAGCGGGAAAGGCCCTGCAACATAGAAGCCAGCTCCGAATGGAGCCGGCGGTGTTGCAGGGGTGCGACGAGTGCAGTTGCACCCGTCGCGATTTTCACTGTCTGCTATGCAGACAGTGAAAATCATGCTGGGGCCCTGTTAGGGGGCCCCTGCACTGCCCATGCCAGTGGCATGGGCAGTGCAGGGGCCCCCAGGGGCCCCACGACACTCGTTCCCGCCATCCTGTTCCTGGCGGTAAAAACCGCCAGAAACAGGGTGGCGGGAAGGGGGTCGGAATCTCCATGGCGGCGCTGCTTGCAGCGCCGCCATGGTGATTCAGCCCAGACAGGGGAAATCCGGCGGGAAACCGCCGGATCCCCTTTTCTGACCGCGGCAGAATGGGCAGGGAAGCACCGCCAGCCTGTTGGCATTGCTTCTGTGGTCCTCCACCGCCAGGGTTGGAATGACCCCCTAAGTGTAGCCTTGGAGCGAGCACAAGATGAAATGTTGTGCAAAGAAATGATTAACAAATTGTGCATGGAAGGGCAACTGATGAAAACAATAAAACTGCCACTAAAACAAAGCCTTGCTAAAATAATAAAAACTAATAAGAGGAATAAAATGACAAGTGACGAGGTGAGAGGGTGCAGGACTCAGACGCAAGCTAAAATAAAAGGGCCTACATAAACGCTAAAAAAATTACCTTACTACACCCTCCCCATTGTTGGTTTGAGAGTGTCAAGCTCTATAAAAATGTAGCCTACTGCTAAAATCACTATACCTCCAACAATTCTAATTAAAAGCAAGCTAAAATGTATTTAAAAGGAGATATAAATGCCCATGTTGACGAGCAGGACATATCAAAACCAAGCTAAATTTAAAAGGTCATTTTAAAAGTTAGACAAAAAACATTCCATCATTAAGGCCAAATGTCAACAATAATCATGATCCTTCAAAAAAAATGCCTGTGTCACCAAAGGTAACTCTATCCAGGAAAGATTCCACTTTGCAGGTGACAAATTAATTAGGTTGTTTGCTAGGAAAGTGAGGGATCACTCATGTTCCCTTGCCTTAGTCATAACTCTGGCCGAGATGGCAGCATTCTGTGTAGCACCAGGTGTTGTAGCACCAGAAGCCATTTGATCCACAAAGGGGGCGGTAATAGGAAGCTTCTCGTATCAACCGCAACTTCATTGTGCAGGTCTGGCAATGAACCTTCATCAGGAATATCAACAGATCTGCGTCCAAAGACACTCTTCCGGTGCATGTTTGAATAAGCACCACAACCATCAAAAGGTGCGCTGCACTCAATTCAGAACCGGTCTGAACGACTAAGACCAGTTTGACTCCGGTTCTTCCAGGAGTGGTGCTCCGAAATACTACATCACAGTTGAGCTGGTGGAAACGCCATCAGACCTCCTTGTTGAGTTGGGGCAGCCAAAGCGAATGAAAAACAGCAACAGCAAAATGCCTTCAATTAATGCCAAAGTAACAGGGAATCCCCCACACACCCTCAACAATATTAAGTGTATGGCTGAAGGTATTATGCCAAATATAGAGAAGGGATTGCAAAAACCAGAACTGACAGCCTTAAAGAAATGTACAATCTCAGCGGTGTTAGACGCATACAAAATGTGACTTATAAGTTCACTAAAATGTTTTGAAAAGTTTGTATTTAAAAGGGACTGAATCTCTGCGGATGGCCTCTCCACTTTAAGAGCATAGGGCTCTTGTGTCCAGTTGTGAACACCACATGTTTTTGAAACAAAAGAGCTTTCAGTCTGCTCAGCTTGTCAAAATGTACATTTGAAGTAGCAATATGAGGCTGTACCTTTGCTACTTTTATCTCTCGTATGGGGGAAAAGGCACATTTCCGCAACAAGTCACAATTTGGGAGACCGAAACTACATAGGCAATTCTGGCTTGCATTCCACAACAGCTTTCTCTGTTCAGCATCACATAACTCACATTCGAAAGTACCTGGAATGCCGGACGAATCAGAGGGACAGGAACACCCTTCAGATAAAAATCCAAATTAACAGCTAAAGCATTGCCTGCTCTGTGCAGGGACAGCTGTTTACAAATCATCGAATGACTTACAGAAGTCTCGCATTAGCTCCCACTAAGAAAGACCTCCTTCATGCCATTGAAACATTTGTACGTAAAGGGTAACTTGCACACCTCATAGATGTAACTCTCTTAGCTTTTCAAATCTGCCTACAGGACTTTGCTTCAAACACAAAGTGAACTTGTTAGAAATGGGGTCTTTGGTTGACAGTCAGGTTACCCCCTGTCCAAGTAAGGACCCTCACTCTAGTCAGGGTAAGGAAAATCACCCTCAGTTAACCACTGCTCACCAACTTGGTAGCTTGGCACGAGCAGGCAGGCTTAACTTCAGAAGCAATGTGTAAATTAATTGTATCAACACACACAGTAACTCAGTGAAAACATTACAAAATGACACGACACAGGTTTAGAAAAAAATAGGTAATATTTATAGAAACAAAACAAGACGAAAACACCAAAAATCCAACACACACAAGTCAAGTCATGAATTTTTAAAGCATAAGAGTCTTAAATTATTTCGAAAACAGTGAGAACACTGTTAGCATGAAAAAGTACCTGGGTTGCGCCAAAATAACACTGCACTGGTGAGTGTGCGTCGGAAAAGGTCAGTGATGCATCTATTTCTCACTCGCAAGGGAAACAGTGTGTCGTTCCTCCTCTGGTCGGGTCAGCGTGCGTTGTTCTTCCTCTCCGCAAGAGAGCGATGCGTTGATCCGGACAGGCACCATGGGGCCGGGCAGGATTTGCATTGATTTTCCACTCCCAGTGATGTTGCATCGAAATCCGGTCACACAGTGTCTAGAAACTGCACTGCGTGAGGCTTGCGTAATTAACAGCAGCTGCTGCTGGTGTTGCGCATCGTTTCCCCAGCCACGTTGTATCGGTCTCCCAGCCGCGATGAAGGTGGAGTGTCGATTTTAGCTGCGAAGCGGGTGATGCGTCAAACGGATCCCCGCACAGCGGTCTCTGGATGGATTTCTGTCCTTTTCCACCAGCTGCACCTTTCAAGGGCCCAGAGACAGGTTAGGACACCACTTGGCAGGCAGGACTCTCAGCAAAAAGCCCAAGTGCTGGCAGAGAGAAGTCTGTGGTGTCCCTGAGACTTCAACAACAGGAGGCAAGCTCAATTCAAGCCCTTAGAGATTCTTCACCAGTGGGAAGTCACACAAAAGTCAGTCTCTGTCCTCTCTCAGGTAGAAGCAGCTACTGCAGGCCCACCTAGCAAAGCACAGTCACAGGCAAAGTGGCAGTACTCCTACTCCAGTTTCTCCAGCTCTTCTCCTTGGCATAGGTTCCTCTTGGTTTCAGACGTTATCTGATTTCCAGGGGTTTGGGTGTTTTAAAGATCCTTCCTTGCCCAGGCCATGACCCATACACACACCAGGGGGTTGGAGACTCCATTGCGTGAGGGCAGGCAAAGCCCTTTCAGGTGTAAGCGACCACTCCTCCCCTTATCCAGATGCCCAGACGGTTCATAAGGCTATGCAGGCTACACCCCAGCTCCCTTTGTGTCACTGTCTAGAGGAGAGGTGCTAACAGCCCAACTTTCAAACTGACCCAGGCAGGGAATCCGGAAACAAGCAGAGTCACAGAATGGTTTAAGCAAGAAAATGCCTACTTTCTAAAAGTGGCATTTTCAAACACACAATTTAAAAACCAACTTCACTAAAAGATGTATTTTAAAATTTTCAGTTCAGAGACCCCAAGCTGCACATGTCTATCTGCTCCCAAAGGGAATCTACACTTTAATCGTATTTAAAGGCAGCCCCCATATTCACCTATGAGAGACATAGGCCTTGCAACAGTGAAAACCGAATTTGGCAGTATTTCCCTGGCAGGACATATAAACGACATTTGTGCATGTTCTACCTTAAACATACACTGCACCCTCCCCATGGGGGCTACCCAGGGCCTACCTTAGGGGTGTCTTACATGGAAGAAAAGGGAAAGTTTAGGCCTGGCAAGTGGGTAAACTTGCCAAGTCAAATTGGCAGTTAAAACTGCACTCACAGACACTGCAGTGGCAGGTCTGAACCATGTTTACAGAGCTACTAATGTGGGTGGCACAACCAGTGCTGCAGGCCCGCTAGTAGCATTTGATTTTCAGGCCCAGGGCACCTCTAGTGCACTTAACTAGGGACGTACTAGTAAATCAAATATGCCAATCAAGGATAAGCCAATATACACATATAATTTGTACATGGAACACTTACACTTTAGCACTGGTCCAGAGCAAACAAAACTGCAAAAACAGAGACCAGCACACAGAAACAACGTGGGAAGTAGAGGCAAAACATTAGGGGAGACCATGCCGATAATGCCAAGTCTAACGGAACTGAAGTATTGAAATGGACAGATTAATAACCCTGTGTATCAGATGGTATTTCCGCCACAGTTAAGGACAACTTTTCAAACTTTTTGATGTTTAACATAATATAAGTTGCCTCTTTCACAGTCATTGTTCCTTTCGCTTTAGGTTCAATGGAGAAAACAAGTTATTAGTGCTGACTTGTTGCCAGGGTATGCGCCCAATTTTCAGAAATTGTAACGTTCAAAAAGCCGTGGCTACTGCTGACTTGGCTGCTTCATCAGCCAAAGTGATTCCTGCAATGTGTATTCATATATATTGATGGACCATTGTATGCACTGCATGGGTATTTGTTAGAGTTAAGTTAAGTGAAGTTAAGTTAAGTCTCCTTTAGATCAGCTACCTTCCTCTGCAGAAGTCTGTGTTTGATGGTGTTCCCTCTTCAATCACTGAACCCATTCTGGTGCCAGTAATACAGGTATTCATTAAAGGACTGGGCACAATAATATGAATTACACGCAATCAGTGGTAGATGGCCAGGATCCATGTGTTCCAGTGCCAATAATAGAGCCTTAAGCTCTACGAATTGTGCAGCGCAGTTCCCTAAGTTGTGCATATATGTGTTTTGTGTGTGGAACTTGACATCACTTATGAATGTGCTCACAGCCATGCAAGCGGCAGAATATTGCTGTTTGTTGCCTACCGCTGGTTGTGCTGAACCATCAGTGGAATTAATTATTTGATATTCATCAAGAGGCAAAATGTTTTTAGGTGTTGGGTATTCAAGGTCTTATTGGAGGAACTCTTGTGACTGAAGCTTTGGATCAAAAACACAATCAACATCATTGGCAGTCCGAAAGGTGGGCCATTGAATCCAACATGGATGTAATGTTTTTGCGTTTGGAACACTGGCTTTTGTCACAGCCTCTAAGCCTGGTATTAGGGTCACGACAACAATGCGTTTCCCCTGGGCCAGAGATGTCTTTTATGACAGCCATCTGAACAGCAGACAGAATTTTCTCAGTGGGAGCAAAGCATTGCTCAGCTGTTGAATACAAATGCGATTTGTATGCTATGGGTACAGTATCACCTTCATTGAATGTTATATAGGTGAACCCACTGGCACCAGCAATTAATCTGATTATCAAGTTTGTTTTGTTATCTCTTGTATGTAGATGTTTGCTTCAACCTTATCTTGCTGTAATACTCTAACAATTTGTGTGTGTTCAACTGTGCAATATTTAAAGTCTGTACCTGTCAAGTCATAGAGCGGTTTAATGCATTGTGCATTTTCTGGGTTGTGTGTTCTGCTAAAATTGAAAAAGTCCAACACTAACTGTACCTTTTTGATAGTATTCGGTGGCTGCATTTGTGCACACTTTTCTATAAAGTGGGGTGCCAGGCTCTTTCCTTTGTCTAATAACTTGTATCCCAAAAACAGGACACTTCGAAAGGCAATTTTGGTTTTCTTGAAATTAAATTTGTTGTCTATTTCAGCGAAACCCACCACAGTACAGTCCACCCGTCTTAGGGTTGTGGCTAGGTCATCATTGCTAGGCAGATGTCATCTACAGTGTACAATGTCTCAGGGTCCATGTTGTGTAATATGGATGTTACACATGCTAAGAAGAGTCCAAGGCTGTTCTCATACCCTTGTGTGAGATGGCAATTTATTTTTTTGCGAGGCTAGCAAACAGAAGGTGGTCAGATCCCTGCTTCCAGTCGCTATATTTTGGAAGTAAAAAACACTGGAAATACCCAGGTTGATTTGCATTTTTTGCGCATACTAAATTGTTGATGAGTGCTGGGCTGTGTGCAATTTGTATAGAACATGTGTGTGTGTGTGTGTTTAAATATTTATAATCTAAGGCTATTCTGTATGAATGGTCCGGCTTTGCTAGGGAGAACAAAGCGTTGTTGATTTGTGATATACAGTGTCCTGTTACACCCTTGTACTCAAGCTGTGTGAGTATTTCACTTACTGTTGCTTTAGCTTCATGTTTAATGTGGTACTGTGGTTGTGCTGTCGATCTTACCGGTATTATGTGGTAGGGGGAGACTTTGTCCCATCCTACATGGTTGCAACACAGCACTGTAGCTTGTGCTAATGACCAATCTACTGCATAACCCAGTCTTAATTCTTTAGGAGCAAGGACCAAGAAAGATGGCATAATGATATCTTCCCCTAGTTGGAGTTTATGGACAACTTCTGGTGGCCAATCTTTTTCTGCCAATATGATGTCATAACATAACATTAGTTTTTCCCAGAATACAACTTTAATTGTGCGCTCTATGTCTCCCTCAATTTGTATTTTCACTTTGTAAACTTGCTCTGGGGGGAGATTTGCATGTCTGCAGTTTCGACTTCTAAACAGTCGCATCCAGAGGCTCTTGAACATTCTGGTTAACTACCGTGGCCTCTGGAACACTGTCTAGCAGAGTCAGTGCCTACATCCTGTTGTTCTGTAAAGTTCTCATTATGTGTGGCATTTCTAGCCAAAATTGCTGCCACTTTTTTCTTTTTTAATTATGGTTTCTCTTCCTTTTTTTATGGAGGGGTCGGATGAGCATTCTGAATCTTTTCTTGGTTTCACATATTCATTTCATTGTTCAGAATGTCTGTCTCTCTCACTGTGTTTCACCAGGGAGTTCTGAAAGGAACAAGATTGGCGTGTATCAATATATTGGTACCTATTGAGAGTTTTTGAACTATCCCTCTTTCTCAAATTATAGCGTTTCTCAGAGGTCTCCAAACGTGGAGATTCACCTCTTTGTTTTACATCATCTTTATTTTCTTTTTGTTTATCCCAGCATTTTTTAGAACCCTCTGCTGCTTGTTTGGTAGAATCCTTATTGGATTTGCCTTGTAGTTGTAGTTTACCTGGTTTGCCTTCCAGACTATCCTGACCTATACTGCTACATGTTTCAGCAATGATCTTTGACAGCTCACATTCTTGATTCTGTTTAGGAACATCCCCAAACTACTGGCATACTGTCAATGCTACTGCTCCCCCTTTAAGGTTACTTAATATTATTGAGGATACTGTAGCAAAGTATTAATTGCATCCCCAGATGTAGGGCTGAGGCTGGGGTGGCCTCATATTCATCCTGAATTTGTTTTTTTAACACTTCCGGAAGATTTAAAAGTGTCAGTGCACCTTGTGAAGTAGTGTAGAGTGCAGCAAACACTGCACCCTAAGTGGCGCAGTTGTCCAATGAGGGATCCATCCCAAATAGTAAGCACATCGTGAGAATTCTGTGTTTATGTTGGGGTCCCATATTGGGAAACACTGCTTCCAAAGCACACATTTTGTGTGCTAATCAAAACGGAATCTCTTCACGTTTGGTGGGTACTTTACCCATGACTGAATGCACAGTAGCAGAATGAATGCCCACTATGGCCACATGTGGTTGATCTGGGGCAGCTCTTGTTGGGGCAGTGTTCAAAATTTGCTTTGCAAATTATATTAATCATTTATATAATCCTACTAAAATTAGTGTGTAGATGGCATACGTCTGCTACCCCTATTGTACCTATATTAGAGTGCGGTGTATAGATAGGCAACTCTATGCATATAGGTATTGTATGTCTGCCATTACTTAAAGGACCTAATCTAACATTCTGTGGAACATGTGGTAGGTGCCATCAAGCGAATGTTGGTGGTTTTGATAACATAGTGGTATTTCTAAATACTTGTATAGTCTGCATTGCGCGATTGCATTTGCTGGAATATAATGATGAAATGTATCTGTGTTCCCATCTGCTGCTGGAAAGGTGACCCAAGAGTTAAAAAGTTCTGTTCCCTATGCATCGCGAGCCTCAGCAACAAATGTAACTTCTCCTCCCTCTTCTGTGAGGCTATTGTTTCTTAAGTGTGTTGTGAGAGGGAGTCTCATGTTTGCTGCAATTATGACCCTGTTTTGGTCAGCCATTTTTTAAAATGGAATTGAATTGTTTAGAGATAGAAACACCACTGGGGAGTTCCTTTTCAAGGTCCAAGCTTGAACAACCACCAGCGTCCAATAAGTATTACCTACCTAGCTGAGGAGGATATTCCCTAATACCACAGGCATCTCCATATGAGGTCATTAGGATGCCTTTTGCACGTAATGAGGTAACCGGAGGTAAAAGTGATTTGTGGCAGCCTATCACATGACAATCTAAGACTGCTCAGGTAAGTCATGGTGGAACAGATCATACCCCTTTCTCTCAGTTTTAATAGCCTCATACATGCAAAGACAAACAAGAAGGATTTTGTTCAATAAATTTTATTGAAGCAACTGAGTTCTATGAAAAAAGGCTTGAATTGCAATTATGAGGATAATAAAACACAACACTAGTACAGCAGTGACCAGGAAAGTGAAACACAGAAGAGTCCCACCATATTGTCATAATAGCATGTCTAATATCCCTACCTACACTACCAAGTTTCTACATGACAGCAAGTAGCAGTGGTGGCCGTAATCCACAGATCTGGTTCAGAGAAAGAAGACCAATCCCTATAAATGTGTTGTTAGGTAAAGAAGAGGTCTGTTAGTCTGCTGGAAGTCCTCCCAGGTAGAAGAAGAGGAAACACAGAGTTTCAGCAGAACCTGCAATGATGTGCAGCATGAGATGGCAGGCAGACTGGCTGGAATGTCCCCTCTAAGCTGCTGGGGGCAGCATTTTGCTGTATAGTAAAACATCTTGCTGTTCTGAGAACTGCCCTGATTTGACAACACTTATTTTTCTATGTAGGGTTGACATTGTACTCTCTGACCCGGCAACACCGTTAAATTATCATGTTAAGCCTTGGAGTGAGAGCAGGATGAAATGTCTTGCAAAGAAATGAGTAACAAATTCTGCGTGGAAGGGCAACAGATAAAAATAATAAAATGCCACTAAAACGAAGCCCTGCTAAAATAATACGAGGAATAAAATGACAAGTGACTAGGTAAGAGGGCGCAGGCCTCATACACAAGCTAAACTAAATGTGCCTCCGTAATGCTAAAATAACCCCATGACAAGATAGATAGATAGATAGATAGATAGATAGATAGATAGATAGATAGATAGATAGATAGATAGATAGATAGATAGATAGATAGATAGATTCACATATTCATAGTGCTTTCTGTTCTCGGCTGGAACTTCCTAACACTATAAAAACATAACCACTGCTTCGCACTTTGCAACTATGATTACTTTCTGTGACTACTTTGCAGTAAACACATTAGCCAAATGAGATTTCACAGCCTAAAATAGTACATTTCCTACTCATTAGTCTAACTTGCATTTATTTTACATTTAACATGCACCTGTTATTTTATATGTGCTACAGGAAAGTGAAAAAATAAAAAATAGTTATAGAGTATGTTGCTCTTTTTAACCACCTCTTTGACCCTGTGGCCCCGCGTATTTACTATGTCCCATGGCACTCAGGAATACAGTTCACACACTCTGTAAATGAAGACAGTCTATAAGTGCGCCAACTGAACAAAAACATGCTTCCAGGCCATCTTGATTTACAAATAGTTGAAGACACTTTCGCACCCCCCTCAGAATGCAGCCACGGCCCCCTGAGAGGTGCACCCCACAGTTTGAAGAAATCTGCTCTAAAGCTATATATTATGTCAGCTGGATGGGCAACTATCTCTCCTTGCCCATTTGTAATTGTGGGTCTATACTGATGGACTTTCTGCTTTCTGAGTTGGAAAGTCGGGAGTCTCCAACTTTCTCCACTTTCTCAAAGTGTTGCTCTCTTGAGACGAAACAGGACCTTCTCAGCTTTGCATGTGAACAATTTTCAGTTTATCTTTTGCTCTAACCAGATTCTGTAGCAGGGACTGGTTAAGGGTTACATAGAACGTATCCGTTAGTACTTTCACCTGATCCTCCAGTGGGTTGAGACTATCCCTTGCTGCTCGTTCACGTACTGTGGAATGCTCATAATTTCTCCTGCCACAGAAGCCTTTTCTGTTTCCCAAACCACCTGAGTGGTGTCTACCATGTACTAATTTTCTTCCAGGGTTGTGTACAACATTTTTGACAAGTGTGCGTTTGTCTGAAGGTTGCCTGTAGTGGGACATGTTAAACCACCACTGACCCATTGGTGATTTAGGGCCTGATTCTAACTTTGGAGGACGGTGTTAAACCGTCCCAAAAGTGGCGGATATACCACCTACCGTATTACGAGTCCATTATATCCTATGGAACTCGTAATACGGTAGGTGGTATATCCGCCACTTTTGGGACGGTTTAACACCGTCCTCCAAAGTTAGAATCAGGCCCTTAGTGAGTTTAAGGTTTTGTGAAATCGAAACTGTGTTATAAAGTGTGCATTATCTTGCATACCAAATGTGTGCTCCCTATACACCACACTGTCAACATTGGAAGTGTGGCACAGTGTTGCCTTTTCTGTGTACTTTAGTGTGTACTGTTGTAGAAATGTCCATTGTGCCTGTGGGCTGATGGCTTCCCACAGCGATCCAATTCAGAGTGTGGCTTCCCTCCATGCAGTACAGCTTTATTCAAAATGGCAGTCGTCTCAGTCCCCTTTCTATTGCCATGAGTCACCCAGTCATCACCATGGAGAATGGTGTGTGTGGGGGAGGATCTCTGTCACAGCTCAGGCGTTGGTCAGGGTAAGCCCCCACCAATTGAGGGAACTCTAGGCATTCTGTCTGAACCCTTCATTCTCAACTTTCTGTACCTGTTCAATGAGTTTCAGAAGACTGTTTCTTTTGGTAGGTGCCTTCGAAAATAAAGAATCCTCTCAACAGTGACTTAACAGAAGGAAAAAACAATGTGAACATGATTCGCCACGGCTCTTGGACCAGTTTATAGTGAACTACATTAGTTGAGTGAGGCTGTGAAACTGCACAATATTCTGCCTATGCAACCAGACCAGGCCTTTTACAAAATGTCAAATATTGTCTGGTTTAAGAAAACCAGAGAATGGGTGATCTTTGCAAAGAACACCCTGTTCCAGAGTTCGGAACAAAGATTAAAAAACAAAAAAGTAGAAAAAAATGCAAATGCAAGATTGAGACACTGCTCTTTCACTAAAATGGGTTGCTCTCTTCATGTTGATAGTACACATGATATGGTGTTTGCTTTAAAGGCTCCCCATGGGCCAAAATGTAATGAACTGAAATGTTCTACTTTGAAAATAGTTCTTCCTTACTGAAATCATTAGAGAAATTGCATCGGTAGCTTTCTCACTTTTCAGAGAGTTCAAGGCATCCAGTAAAAGCATTTTTTACTGAGAATGCAGAATACAAGACCCTGGTACATTAGCCAAATCATGTTAATCAGACAAGGCTGACTTACCAGGGGAAATCTGTAGTGGGAAATTCAACCTAAAGAAACACCAGAGACATTGCTGATGCAGCACTCATTAAGTAGAGCAGAAATGCTTAAGCAGGAGTTAAGCTGTGTTATGTGAAGCAGACTGCCTTCGCACCAGTGGTTAACTCCTTGTAACAATCACTTACTTGCTTTGAGCAGAAAGAGAATAGTGGAGACTGACAGCAAGCTAGATACATAAGCCGATGTGATGTGCACACAAATATTTAAATCAGAGAGCTCACTGCAGCTAGAGCCCACTCCTGTTAGAGTGAGTTCTCAAGGGGACAAAAGCCCCCTTGGCTAACCAGAACATTCCTTTTTTTAACTTTAACTCACGGAATTCTTCAAGTCCTTCAAGCCCAATTATCCAGATATAGAAATATCTTTGTACCTTAATTTTTCCAAAACTACTGAATGGATTTACTCAAAATCACAAAAACATAGTTTTTGGACCAATATCTAGCCTCCTGCCAAATCTGGTGTACATCTGTTCAGCATTTGTTTTGCAGTAGTGCTGTTCAAAAAAGTCTATGGGAAATGTGAGAGGATTTTGCATTATATAAAAATAAACTGTACTGCATAAAAACTGTAGACCAAAATGACATAAATCAGAAATACTGTACCAAACAGGCACTTGTCAGACCAGTAACATCATTAATGCAACTATAAGAAACATTCCCATATGGTGCATGACACAATCAATATCCTCCCAGTGCATATAATGCAGGTTCTGAAAATATGCTTTTTACTATAACCAAGTAAACATGGCATCATCAATCAGGGCATGAAACACAACACAAGTACTGAGGGCTTGAATGGTCACTGGGAGTGCAGAATAACCAGTGATCACCCCAAAGTTTTTTCCACATTAGATTCACAGCTCCTCAGCGCTCTTTCTACCAGTTGGGCAGTGAATAAGATGCCCCTCATCCAACACAGGAGCTCCTGTGCTCCAATTGCAAAAATGACAGTAAATGTGGCACAGAATGAGCTCAGCGGGGGCAGGTCCTCAGTCGAGGATACCCTCCTGCCCTGCGAGCCATGTAGGTAATGCCCCCATAAAAAGTATGCTGCCAGTTTGGGAGGGCACTGGCCCTGCCAGCGGGATGACCTCACCAGGTCACCTGCGGGTAGACAAAAGAGTGAAAAAGGCTGATGGTGCTGTCGCACTCTCTCCTACTAGCAACAAAATGGTCCGGTTGGCCGAGCTTCCTGGCTCTGGGATCTTGGCCAACACAAGGCCAATCTTTCCATCTCCTTGGGGTCAGAACTGCAGTCTCGGCCCTCACAGTACCCGCAGGCAAATCCTTCAGGCTCTGCAGGGGAGGTCTCACCAGGTCCTCCCCTCCTCACCAGCACCCGGCGTGACCGCTACCAGGTGTGAGCCACAGGACTTGGAATGCCAGCAGAGCATTCCCCATGCCAATCCTCCCTCAAATTCCTCCTCTGAAGATTCCGCTTGCTGCTGCTTCTCTCTCTCTCTCTCTCTCTCGCTGGAGAGACAGCAGGAGAGAGGAACAGCCAGTTCATGGCAGGTCCGCTTCTTTCTGAAGAGGTAGGACCTCCCAGGGCTGCAGCGCTCTTCTGCCTCCAGGGTATAGCGCTCTGCATGCACTACTCACGGGTCCACCTGCTCTGGCCCAGAAGAAGCCATTCATATTGCTTAGGGGTTGGGGGGTCTTCCCAAGAAAAGAAAGGCACTCAACACATCCTTCCAATAAAAAGTAGAGTACTCTCCAAGCACTAAAGAAAAGTAGAATACAGGGGGAAATGGGGCACATCACCCAGCCCCTGGAGAAGATTGGGTTACCAAAACAGGGTGCAGGCTGGCAGGCCAGCACAAAGGTCCTGGTGAACAAAAAAGGCAGTCCTTCTGGTGACCTAGCAGGCCACAGGCCAGCACATGAGCAGGACAGTTCCAATGGCAGTTCCTGGCAAGTCCTTCCAGCAGCATCTGGTGTCCAGTCCACGCAGTGTTTAACAACATGGGGAACTATCCCTGTACTTATACTTCTTTTGTCTTTGGTCTCAAGAGGCACTTCAAAGAAACTTTAGAAGTGCACAACACCCCCTTTAACCCCAGCTCTGGCTCCAGATGTCAGTAGGGGTTAAACAAGCCCTTTCAGTGAGGGCAGGACACAGCCTACACAAATGTAGGTGTGCCCTGTCTCCCTCTCTCCCAGCACCAGGAAGGCTACTTGGTATGCAGATGTAATACTGTTGAACCTCTACCCTACCTGTCTAATAGCTGTCTGGAAAGTAAGCACATATCCCAGCTGTCCCCCTACCCCAGACGGGGATTAGGGTCAGGCTGCAAAGCATCAGAGTCATAAGCGCAGAAAAATGCCCACTTTCTCAAAGTGGTGTTTCTACAATGGTAATAAAAACATCCACCAACATCAATAAGCAGGATTTCTCACTACCATTCCAAACATACCAAACATTGCAATGCTACTCCTCCTAGATCAGAAGATACCACATAGGCATATGCAATGGCATTCCTAATGCAAACCTGTGAGAAGGGCAGCCCTCACATCAGTGAGAAACCAAGTAGGTTGTTTTTACTACCAGGACAGGCAACACAATAAGGCACATGTCCTACCGTTTACATACTCAGCATCCTGCCCATAGGGCAACCTAGGCCTACTATAGAGGTGGCCTAAAGGTAGTAAAAGGGAAACCAATGTGGCAGTAAACTGTGCATGCAGGCCCTGCAGTGGCAGACCTGAGGCAGGTTTTAAAGGCTACTTCTGTTGGTTGCGCAAGCTGCACTGCAGGCCCATTTGTAACATTCAATTTACAGGCCCTGGGCTTCAGTGATACCACAATACAAGGGACCAACAGGTAAATTAAGTGTGCCAATCAGGTGTGAGCCACTCATGCCAGGTTTAGAAGGGAGAGCACATGCACCTTAGCACTGATCAGCAGTGATAAAGTGCCCAGAGTCTTAGAGACAACAAAAAAGAGAGTCAGAAAATCGGAGAAGGAAGGCAAAAAGTTTGGCAATGATCCTGCAAGAAGGGCCAGGTCCAACAGTCCTGGTTGCAACATCTCCTGGGAGGTTAAAGAAGCCACAAGGAGTATATTTTTTGTGTATGAGCTAGAGGCGTTTGTGAGCAGGTTGGACATGTTGCTGAGGAACCTGGGCTTTGTGCAAGATTGTTCATAGGTGACATGAGATGTAAGGTTCTAGATTTCTGCCACAGAAAATTCGCAGTAAAGAGGGTAACAAGGAGCTGAAAGTTGTCCATTATTTCATTCATAGCACAGGGCCACAATGATGGAGGTCTACAACATCTCCACTTCCTTTGTATGTTTGGTCATGTGATGTATGATGAAGTCTTGTGGGACCAGGATGTTCACGATATTTATTGTTGTGGGGAATACCAGGATTTCTTTAATGAAATGACCTAATTAATTGTGGTGAAGATATTTGAGATGCCTGCAGCATTGTACATTATTAGCCTTGATAATGCACTGAGATATATTATGGGGTGGCATTTTTTGACCTGGTCAATCTGTATTAACAGTTACAGACATTTCTAATAGTGCATCAAGCATACAGTCTCCGTCTTTTCTGAGCGCAGAAAAATTGTTGTCCCTTTCAAAGAAATTCAAGAGAAATTTCATATTGGTCCTTTAAAAGGAAAGATAGTACTTAATCATCAAAAACAAAGTAGCGGAAGTATCCTTCAGCCATTTTGCACTAAGGACAATGGTGTGACAATAGCCCGCATTCCAACAGTGCGATGGGGCCCTTGAGCTCCAGGGGCCCCCCTTCGGCACTGTGCAGGGGAAGCAGGCCCCTGGCCTGAGAGCTCATGACTACGTACGGAGTGTGGGGCCTCCATCCATGTATTTTGCAGGGGGGGGCCCTCAAGTTTCGTTGCACCCCTGATTTAGAAAGCACTATAAAAAATATCTTAAAACATGGTTAAATGTGCACAATATTTCTTCCAGCGATTCAATGACCAGAGGTAAGATACAGCCATCTCCTTTAATTTGGGCCTTTGGATAGTCAATAATGACGGGAGAGTGCCCTACCATTTGGATAACATTGATTTAACAATAAACAGGCTTTCAGCTGCCAGGGTGCTTTCTTTATTGCTGTTAATCACAAGCTACATTGAATTATGCACTTGGTGTCTGCCCAAAAATTGGACTAATGGATTGAACTAGTGCAGTAATGGCCAGCAGCATTAGTGCATCTTTTCTGCTGGGTGATGCGCTGTTTTTGCCTGGAGTCCAGAGAATGTCTATTGGCCACATCTCTTAATCAAAGTTTTACTGAAGAGCTTACCGTACCTAATGTAAACTGTAAATACAATACCAAACGGTTTGTGATGGTTATGTGTGTGCTTTTGTGCCTAATTTACACTTCTATGTAAAAAAATAATAAGTAATGCAACTCAGGATATGGTGTTCGTCTGCTTTCCTTGTTTTTTTTTTACATTTTGGGTGTGCATTTATCACCAGCTAGAATCTAGTGGTAAGTATCCGGGCTAAACGGAAGCAATGCAGTGGTGGCTGCTTAAAGGTTGTGCAAGGTTGTTCCTTCTTTGCTTTCTCCTTATGAAGTTCATTTAAAAAAAAATCCCCCTTCAACACACTGCCCATGTCCATTCTGCCCTGTCCTTAGCTGCGCAAGTGAATGATCACAGAAGGCCTGGAAAAGCAATACATCACTCACTTGCTTTCCTTTCCCAGGATTTTTGTACTTGTGCTCATGTGCAGCTATGGACAGGCAGGCTGCCATCAATCAGCACTTGCCAGGCTGACTAACTCAAAGCCCTTAGGTTTGCGAGGTTGTCACCCTGGCAAAGACATAGCACTGGGCACTGAACTCCACTCCTGATGACGTGGTGGTAAAGCAAGTAATGGGTACTTCAGGCTGCAGCCATATGGCACCCAGGGCTACACATTCATCATGCCCTGGAGCCAAAACACCCCTCCCTTTCATGATTTGTTACAGGTTGGAGTGGGGCCAGCAAGACTCACTAACCCCATTTCACCCTATGACGAGTAGTGGAAGGGCGATATTTGTGGTTGCAGGCCGGAAGATGAGTCCTGGAACCTGCACACTGTATCAGCAGTATTTCATGGTAACAGTGTGCAGGATCCAGTTCACCACTTCCTGCACTGTATTCAGTGACAATATTGACTAGACACCAAACACTGCATAGGATTGTACACTGTGCAGCACACCTCTTCGGCTTTCAGTCTGCTACTTCGTGTGCCCCTGCCCCTACGAGGAGAAGATTGTAGGCTCTATTAAACAGAGGCAGATGGGAAAAGAAGTAAAACAAAAACTTTATTGGCTACTTCGTGAAAGCAATGTAAATATGTGCAATTGCCTTCTTAGCACATCTAAAGGATACTTGAGAGCTAGGGCAGACTTTAACAGAACCATTTGAAGCTTCATGATGACAAAGTTATTCTTTTTGAGAGGTAATTTAAGAGTAGCTAAGTTCTCAAGTACTTTCCACTGAAGAAAACATTAAGAAGTCTTCCACTGGGTATATGCTGATTGCACATGTATATATTTTGAAATCACTTATTTGACCTTAAATACTAAGGGTTTGGTTTAGAGTTTGGCAGATGGGTACTCCATCACAATTGTGACGGACATCCCACCTCCTAATTACAAATGCCATAAGATATAATGCACTTGTGCTAAGGCAGACGGAATATCCGTGGTATTTGTGATGGAATCACTCATTCACCAAACTCTAAATCAGACCTAAGTCATTTTGAAGCAGCCTTATATTGTGCATATTACAATTTCAATATAATCCCTTGCATTTTCAATTTGTTTTCGGTTGTGGGCTGCGACCTCATACCACTATAAATGCACATCTGTATTCCCCACTGCACTGTCTGGTTTCTATGACTGTCTGGTTTCACACAGACAAGATAATATTAACCAACAGAGCTGTCATAATGTAATATAGTGCATTTCACACTGATTACTTTAAATTGGATTAATTGTTTACATAAAGTGTGTGCATTATATTGTGTGTGCATTTATCTGGAGGTGAAAGACCAACAAAATGGTTGCAGAATACTTTGGCCCAAATTTGAGAAAAATGATCCACAGCTGCTCTAGTGCAGTTGTGGATCAAAACAAAATAACGCCGCCTAATGACAATCCTTTGTTTGATTCGTGCACCGTATTTAGAAAACGATGAACCATGGCGCTAAGGAAACGGTTAGCATAAAAAAAATGACGCTAACCTTTGTGACACATCATAAGCTAATGCTGCAAAAGTTGCGTTAGCATGATGAGCGGCACATTTTTTGTCGCAAATCATGATAGCGCCATATTTTGCAGCATTAGCGTAAAAAGCCAGCAAGATTGCCAAACAAGCCACAAGGTCCCAAGATGGACACTGCAGGTCAGGAGAGACCCCAGAGAGACTCCAATCAGCCCAGTTCAAGCCAGGATGGACCGTAAAACCAAAGGAGAAGGATAAAAGGAAGCAGAAGTGTCGCTTCAGTGAGGTGGAGAATAACATCTTGGTCAGAGAGGTGATGAAGCACCAACACCAGCTCTTTGTCACCTCCAAATTGCCAATAGGTAGCAAGGAGGCCATATGGCAGTCAATTGTCAATAAAGACAACAGTGTGGCAGACGTGAAGAAGACTGTCATTGATTCTAAGAAGGGCTGGCACGATCGCAGAACTGAAGAGAAATTGGCCAGGAACGGAAAGGCAGCAATGCAGACTAGAGGTGGTAGTTCTGCACCCAGGAGGACCTGGATGACATGGAGGAGATGGTGGCAGCAGTCCTCCATGGAGCAGCTGGTTACTGAGCTGGAGTCTCAGGACAGGATAGTGCACACTTCCACGACCTACCACAAATGCAGGATAAGTTGCAGTGGGGGCAATCTTGAAACTAACAAATTGCAGAAGGGAGAGGCACATTAGACACACTGAGTGCATGCAAAAGGCTTGCATCTGGACACATTAGTGGCCAACACTTCGAATGCGCTCACACCTTCCCTCCTATATGCACAGACCATTACCCAACCTTCACATCAATCCCTACACTGTTGCAACTGAACCACCTGCCGTGGTGTGTAACACTCATTGAGAAACAGGTACAACGCGTGTTGCACAGGGTGGGCCACGAAGAACTGTGAGATGCCTTCATGCACCATTGGGAATGCTCACAAAAGTGATCAGACACAACATATGGGGCATGTCTGTGATCATCATCCGTGCTACTGCAGAGGTAGCTTCCATGTCACCAAGTAGCAAGGTTGTCTGCAGAGTGGAAATGGTTGGTGTCGTGCACAAGGGGACACCTTCATGCATAACACCAGCTAGAAGTGGCCTCACTGTCTCAATAGGCGCCCATATTTACAAGCCCTTACGGCAACATTAGCATCAAATCAAATGATGCCAATATGGACTCAAGCTTCCCATTCCCCTTGTGCTACCTTAAAAAAGTCACACAATGCAAAAGTAGATCCACTTTGTACATCCTTGCACCACAATATGCCTGTGCCATATATGATGTAAGAAAATATATCTTACGCAGGGAGGGAAGAACAAATGGGGCAGACATTCCATAAAGATTGCACTGTGCTATCTGCAAACCTAAATTGTGACACCTGCCAAAGGCGTTTGTGAAATTGACGCAAGCAACACATAATGAACAATACAGTCTTTGGAAATACAAACTTGACACACACACAGAACCCTTGATTTTCTGGACTACACTGAACTAAATACAGATGTGCAATATTAGTAAAGGCATCATAAGCTATGTGGGTCACACATGTGTTGATCCCAAATATACACATGGAATGCATACTACATGCAGTGTCAGGTGTGAGAGGGAGATGTGAGATTTAGAACAGGAAAAGGTATGCGAGGTGCCTTACCTTGGCATGGTAATTATGAGCTACTACTATCTACCATTGGAGTGTAAGGTAAATAAAATATGCATTGTTAGAACAGTATGATGTCTGTGTCTGGATATTGTGGCACATATGTACCCATTTATGAAGAAAGATGCAGTGCAACAGCTCAGCTTGCTGTGCTGTGCTGCATCATTTCAAAAGTGCAGGGATGTATAGTTGTCACAGATATTCAGTGCATCCCTTTATTAACCTTTCATATGTCAAAACATATGATGGACAATACCAGCTTTGCCACACAAATTGCATGGTGTAGGGGTGTCCCTCTTGCCGTTCCTAATGCACATGTGCAGGAAGATACACATCCTATAAATTCAACTAGCAGGAATGCTGTCTGTCACTTACAATGATTGGTGATGATTTTAACACACATTGAAGGTAGTCCACAATAGAATGACAATAATGTCAGTCATCAGTACTATGACTGCAATGCCACCTCTGATGTGATGTCCCAACATGATGCATCCAGACATCAACAAGCCTCAAAATGTGTAAGGTCCTATTGCCACCTTACGTGTATTGTCAGAGGGATGGAAGTGGGTGGGATTTCCACATACATTCCCCGAGCCACTTTGAGTCATGCTTTCAGCATCTTGCACCACACCACGTAACGGTGGACCACCATCTGTGTATGTGTGTAAACAGGAAGGTCTACATTCCAGCAAAACAGCACTCATTTCAGAGATGCAGGCATCCTTGCAGCTCTGCAACAAGGAAACCTGTAATGCATAGATGAGTGTTGTTATGCAAGAAGGGAGAAATTCCTGTTTGCACACATACACACAAGGTGGCTGAGTCTCACAATGGGTAGTGCAGGATGTTGGACACATGACTCAAAGCGGCTAGGAGTATGCGTGTTGACAGCGCAGACCCTTCCATCACTCCAACAGCACATGTTGGGTGGCAGAGGAGTCTATTACTTACTCAAATATCTCTAAAACCAAATGCTAATAATTCTGTACATCTTCATTTAGCAGTGTGTGCACAAATCCCTAACAACGCCCATGGCATGTATATGTAAACCAGCCAAATCATTGAAATGGGTACATATGCAGAAGAACATGATAAAGCAAATGAGGTGGGGCTAACATACTGGGAAATGTGGACCGGAAGATTGTACCAATGGTGACTCCATAGAAATGGTGCTCAGGTGGCAAAGTATGCCACTAGGGGTCCATAAATGTGTTCCTTGAAGTGTGGGTCAGTACCATGTCACTAAGCCACTAGTAGCAAGCAAATAATGACTCATAGCAACAGCCACCACAGTCCAATATTGACCTTTCATTATCCTGTTGCAGTGGATGAAGCCCTACCTCCTGTGGAGCTGGCTGTCCTGGATTTTTCTGAATGTCTGTATGGCCAGCTGCTGACTATCAATGCTGACACTTTTCAGAATGTCCTGGGTTCCTTCCTGAAACATCTAAAGTCACAGGGAGGACACAGAGGGTTGCGGGGTCTCAACATGAACCATCCAATAACCAACACACTGCACCGACCAGTCCAGCCACAGCCTTTGAGTCTGAGGACCCAGACCTTACCTTTCTGAGGGCAGCAGTAGGAGTCCAGCGGAAGCTGGCACACCAGGTGCGGGTGGGGATGGCGACCATGACGGGCTGCCTAGAGGGAGTGCAGAGGTGCCCCAGTCCAAATAAGGACAATTCTGCTGCCATCAGAGGCACCCACTGTCCTCCACGAGGACTCCAGCAGTCCCTGGCTGACATAGCTGCTGTCCTGAGGCAGAGGCTGGAACAATTGCCCCACCAAAATGGCTGCAGCATGATTGACAACAGGCTGGGGGCATCCAAAATGTCCTGGATTCCATACTGCATCGTCTGGCCTCCCTCAATGAAAACATGGCTGCCTACCACCATGATGTAGCTGCTGTGTTGCAGAACCAGCAGTTCCTCCTTGCTGCAGTGATGCCTTTCGCTTTCCCACAAATGGCAGCTTGATGGGACCTTCGCTTCCACATCTCTATCCCCTGATGTGTGTGTGCCTCCTTCAACTTCAACAACAATACCACCCATGGCACAGGAGGCACCACACACATCAGAGGATGAAGATGTAGATGGAACAACATTCACTAGAAAAAACACCTGGTAGCTACAGTCTGCCACATAGACAATATCTCTTTAGTTCTGTGATCATGCCAGTGTAGTGATAGCTGCCAAGTACCCCCTTCACTCTTTCACAGTTGACGTATCATGCTGGACTGCCATAGTCTCAATTCCTACCTATTGTCAATTTGGACACCTCCTCACTGATGCTCACCTCTCCTACATATGTCTCATGATATGTACCTCACCCTTGGACTCAGACTGGACCTTCACTGGCTTTGTATCTCTCATGGGATCAGCGAACTGGACATTGTATATCATCTGAAACAAAACTTGCACATGGAAATAAATTACCATAATGACATATGTACTGTTTGTTTTCTGTGATCCATCAACTGTTTCAAATGTATTCATTGTGTGAAGTTAGGAAAATGACTACAGAACAAAAGGACATGTGTGTGGCTTTCTGTCAGACACAAAGCCACACACATAGACCCAAACATGATTAAGGTGATTGATAGCATTGTGGACTATGATAACATTTCTGAGTCTTCCAAGCATGTGCTAAACAGGTATCATGCAGGTTTACATATGGCATATGTTGTTCAGAACACACCTGTCTGGAAGTATCCCTACAACATTGATGGGACCAACAAAATAGGCTTATGTAAGGCTGTGAGGGACAGTCGTTTGTGCGCCAGTATCCAGTCCTCAAATGAGGTGGAGTGCAATGTGCTAAACATTTCAAGAATGAATATCACATAACTTAGCACAAACAATAGATGTTGCATGATTATCTGTCTTAGAATGTGTATCCATACACAATCAGAGTGTCAGGAATTGTGTTGAAAAGTGTATTGAGTAACTGATGTCATACTGTTGCCGATCAGACAGATCCTTGGTCATAGTGGATACAGATAGCCACACATGTAAATCAATACTAAATGCACACCCAAAGGTATTTGTCTAACATGGCCAGTGCAGACATGATAACACCCAGACAGTCAATCATAATGGATACCATATTGTAACAAGATTTATTTATATTAAAAAGACACTACCTATCAAAACCCTAAACTACACACTAGCCTACTCTAACCTAACCTATACTAACTTATCTTAACTGATCCCTACAGCTAACTATCCCAATCTAAACTTATCTTATACATGTAACACCACACAGTAAACATTGCCCCCCACCCCTCTTAAGAGACAATAGATGAGAAGGACAGTGTTAGCTAAAGCTAAACATAGATTAAGTAAACCTATTGCCTAAACAAATGTATGTTTTTTTTTTTTATATATATTTATTTTGTTAACATATAATCCTATACATAAACTCCCAACACCCCTGCAAAACAAAACAAATACTAAATCCTACCCCCTTACTATACTATGGCCTAAAACTAACCTTCTCTATGCTACCAAACCTATGCCTACCCACCTAAAACCCACTAAAACTATTTACAATGAAAACTAGGAGAAATGAAGGTACTTGGAAGAGCAAATTGTCCAAAGTTAGAGCTTCTTCAGCTTATTCTTCATGAATTTCAAAAGTTTGTAGTTGCGCTCATCCGCCTCCTCTAGTTTGGTGTAACTTGATTTAATCTCCGCCATGTCCTTGAGCATCTTGTCCTCATATTTTGAGACAGTGGCAGCTGGTGGTGGCTGTTGCTGGGATGATGTTGTGGTATGTGCCGTGGATGTTGAACCTGCAGACCCACCCTTGAGCCTCTGCATTGAGGTTACACTCTTCCTGGTGCTTTTTTTAGGCTGTTTTTGGAAATGCCAGCCACAACCCCGATGTTTTCTCCCGTCTGTACCATTTGGCCATCCTGCGGTACACTCTCTGGACATCAGAGATGTACCTGTATCTCTCTGCCCCTTTTTTTCAAAGGCACGCTTCTGTGCTGCAGTCATTGATGCAGCTAAAACATGAGGAGAACATGTCATCAAAAACAGTGTTGAGTAGAAGAAGAACACACATGCAATGGAAACAACATCTTTATGTGACACATGTTGCCCACCAGACATCCTAAAACAACGTCAAATTACAAGTCTATACCAATCTGCCTCCCAAGCATCTACGATATATAGTTCATGTTGCAGGGATAACAGCTATCAAATGTTGCAAACTATCTGTGCACAAGCTTGAAACATCTCCGAAGTACCAGGTAAACACTCAGCATGCACATCTCATACACATGTGATGTGATCATGCTTGCTCGCACTCATCATGATGGGTAGATCATGTAGGTTCATCTGCACACATCTTGTTAGCTACTGGGTAGATCATGTGGGTCCATCTGCACACATCCTGTTTGCTACAATCTATAGACATGTCCCACTCCACCTGAAGAAGAGCTGAAATCTCTATGTGTACTCAACTGACTGCTGGCCTTCTCAAAAAGCTCCTTGCCCGGCTGATGCCTCACTTTATTTCTGAAGAGTAGTGAAGCACCTGTGTTGCAGTGTCTCACTGATTAGCCCCTTGGAGACCGTGAAACATGTACATATCTTGTACATGTCCATAGTAAATTTGTGCAACAAGTGGCACACAGGGCAGTAAGATGTGCTATGACAAATATGTTGGCAACATCCATACATTTCTGAAAGCCAGCACCTCTGACACATGTCTTGACCGCCATCACTGTGTGTGCATATTTACCTTTTCCAAAGACTATCAACTCCATTGAAGCACACGTTGGCACCTGTGCATCATTTAACTCATTCCATATACTCAACATTACAGCAGATATGATGTCAATGTCCAAGGATGGATGATGGTGTCCTAATTGACACACGCCATTTGAACATGGCATTATACACATCATACTCTCTCACACACAACCCTTAACCTACAGATTTGATGTACAAGGTAACACTTACTGCCTGCATCGGGGTCTTCAAAATGGGAAAGCTCACCAATGGTGTAGGGTGGAAGTTCACCTGCAAGACATGATAGGAAAACATAGCTGTGTGATTGTTGAACAAAGAAAAGTATAGACAACTGTTACACATTCCACGTGTTTAGCTGAGTGACCTAGTCAACTTAGTTTTAGGAATGATCAACTGGCATCTATAATATGTCATTCAGACAGATGTAGTTAGCCCACAAAAACATGTACAAATATGGGATTCACTCATACCTACATGTCTCAGATACACATGTCACAATATCTCAGGGACAGGATACTGTTAATTGACGATAGCTTAGTACTTTGTATAAAATCTATGTGAAAATGGTGCAACCACTCAGATGCTTGACTTTTTCAGCCGCCTACTACCACCACATAACTCCACCATGTGTGTGCCGTATTTGATATATGGCACACCATGGCGCATGTTAGGATTGTAACATTGTAAACTATGACATTATGTTGGCACTTAGCATGCTTTGTGCCATACATGAAGGTGCCAAACCTGCTAAGTAAAATTAGGCACACTGAAAACAATGGGAGTTCTATTTAACCAACCTGACTTAGGCACGCATCCAAGTTAACTTAAAAAATGGCGAAGTGGAAATTAACTGCTCAGATTTTGTGTGCCTCCTACTGCAGGAATACACCCCTTGCAATCATCATGCCTGGCACAGGCATCATGTGGCACTGGGGTTTCAAAGTACCACAATGCCTGCATTGTGCAACTTTTGACTAATAGTGTGGCAATACTTGCCTCCACCAGCCACATCACCTTCCAAAAATATGATACTGATGTTTGTAGTTGCAGCCACTAAGTACTTCTTACATTTGTGTCCTTGTTGTGTCACTCTGCACATACATGACTCAAGGAACACACACATCCATGACTACCAATACTCCAGCGTCATGTTTGTCATCACTAAAACATTACTTGGCAAATTTCCACAGTTGTCAAGCCCATGATGGACAAGAACATTTGTGCCTGGGAAACATTAACCCTTGCACCATTGCACATGTGTGTTTTTTTTGGCATTTCAATATGTATATGCGATACACAAGGTACAAAGAGAGTTATGTGCTAATTGCAACCGGTGCATTGCTGACCTATAATGAATGCAGAATGACTGAGGCGCAAAACTTGTTGTCCTCAGCTTTCTCATGCCATGCTGAAGTAATCCGTAGGTCCTACTGTCATGCATATGCAAATAAGGATGTTGCTATGTATAAGGGGTACTTACGAACAGTTCTGCCGACCCCAATGAACCGGTTAACGAGGAGATCCCTTTCACAGCTGATGATGTCTGCCCACCGGTGCTTCAACAAGTGGTCGGTACGCTCCACCGAGAAGATGCGTCTAAGCTGGAACAGCACCTTGACCCAGCGCAGCTTCCGTGCCTCCGTTGGGTAGCCCATGATCACACGGCCACCCATAGCCACCATGTTGGGAAGGTAGTGGCACACTAACCAGATGAACACTCCCAGTTCATCTCCAGTCATCCTCTGCACCCTTTCCTTCCCTGACATGTTGCAGTTTCCCTCCTGTGCAACCTAAATACCCCACAAAAAAAAGAACAAAAAATATTCCCCAACTACCCCAACAAACTTAACTACCCGAAGAGAGACACCCGACAATACTTACACAATTACAGGACACTAATGTAAAATAATATGACAAAAATTACAAGATGGACATGACACAGAACAGACACAGCACGCAAGACTCGAAATCCAACACTCCTCACACCAGTACAAGCACCACACAATCTCTCTCAAGCACCGACTACAAGCCTGTAATGTGAAAGTGAAAATAAGTACACTTTTCCATGTGTACAGCCAGGAAGTCCTATTACATCACTTCCTGAGTGTATGCGTCACGTTTTCTGATATGCATCGTTTTTTCATGCATGCCGGCCATGCGTGTAATTTTATATGTAGTCTGACAAGGCATAACCATTAAGTTTAGAGGCAAAGGTGCAAAAAGTATTTTCTGGATCTACGATGTTTGAAGGACTACCGCATGCACCGTGTTTTTTAAATGTGACGGCCACACATGGACTTTTGTATGAAGGCTGACAAGGCATAACCATTTGGTTTGGATGCGCAGGTGCAAGGCATAATTTTTTGTATTTGCTACATATGTAGAACAACCATATGCGTCATTTTTTTTACTCACGACAGGATGTGTGGATTTTACAGGGAAGGCTGGTAGGGCACCCAGACTCACATTCCTAGTTACAAGGGCTATGCATCTTTGTTGCTTATATGGTAGGGCAACATGTGTATGCATGAGTATTTCACTGTGTACCGGTAACATAGGAACAAGTTTCCATATGCTTGTTGGTGTGAGTGATGCATGGGAGGACTGATACTGTTTGGAAATGTGCCTGTAGATGAAGACTTTTTTCCACACACAAGTTTCCACATGTGTACAAAGTGTGTGCTGTGAGTGTACGTATCTGATGGAACTAATATTTTAGGTCTACCACATTGTTATGTCAGAATTCCCACTGTTAGTTTCACAACACAACATAAGATAGGACTGGCCATGTGCAAAATATGTTCATGCATATGATACCCTTGACAAATCTTTAGCAAAGGTTGCTGCTGATGAAGGTAGGGTTGAGTAACGGTTACCCAGGACAATCTAAGTGCAAGTATGTCTCACACTCTGATGTGTGTTCTAAGGGCCAGACTTCATGATGCAAAACAACACGTGTGACGTATAGTTCCCCATGCTTGTAAGTTGTTAGAGATGGTGTGCTGACATGTTTCATTGTTGGTATGTATGTGACATGTTTGTGTGTGAAAAGATCAGTTTCATGCATGAAAAGTAATGTATGCTACAGCGGTGTGTTTAGGGATGTGACAAATACCAATCGTCCATCCCAGCATGGATATATGTAGCCCATTGTCTCAAGGCTGTTTACTCATATATGTGTTAACTATATTTCCCTGTGTGGAAACATATGTACTGTTCATATAGGTTTGCAGGTACATATGTGACACATACACGTTTTCATATGTAAATTGTACCCTTTTGTCTATATGCAAATAGACGGCACCAAGCCGGTCCACCTACGTGGGACATGTGTGCTAAGGTTTAGGAAGTGTATGTTTGGCACATACACTTGGAATGTACGATGACTCACCCTTTTGTTTAATTGCCAGATTTCCCTATTAGCATATAATCTGTATGGCAGGGCTGCTCTCAGGCAGTGATGGTGTTCTAGTCATCAGTGCTCCAGTGGCACTTTGTTTGCCCACACAGGCCCACTGTTGGATGTATTGATACAGGTTGACTGTGGTAACCTCAGCTCAGTTCACTGTGCACAGGCAGAAGGCTCTCAACTGTGTCAAGGATTGGGGAGGATCCTCAAGATGAATAATCTGTGCTGCAATGCACAGTCACCTGCAGACATACACCTGCACATATGTGGTCCCATGGCCAAGTATGTTTTGTTAACTTTGAGGTTGTTGATGTCAGGCTTGCCCTATTATATCCTGGGTACTTACACCTTGTTTGTGTTGGACATGTCTCATTATTTGATATGGTTTGACTTGACTTGGCATACACAGGTGAGACTATTCCTATGATGCTTGGTTAGGTCATTGATACATTGTGAAACTGGGTCATATCTGCAGACCCAGGGTACAGATGCTGTCATGTATCACTTGCTTATGTCACACTAGTTTTAGCTGGCCAAGCACATAGTTGTAGACATTGGAAATGTAACTGGAATATGTACGAACCTACACATTCTCTGTGAACATGTGTCTGGTGTTACATGGAAAAACTTGTGTTGTATAGTCATTCTTGGTCTATGTGTGTTCCTTCACATAAATGGATGGCATATTTTGTCAGGTATGGTTCTAGTTCAACATTGCTGGCATAATTTCTGCTGATTACCCTTAGTACCCATCTTCGTCATCAACATTGTCCCTTCACTCATGCACAGCATGCTAAGTCAGACTTGTGAACTTTGTAGATGGACACAGCTTCTTCTACAGGATAAGCAATATTTTCTCTTGCATTTCCAGGCTTTGATAGATCACATGACTGACCCCCACTCATTATAGAACACCAGCCACAGCACTTTGTGGTGTCTGAGTGACCTCCACATATTGGATCTCAAAGTGACAGAAGGGAGTCTGTCAGCAGTCCTTGCACATAATTAATTTGACATGGGCACGTACTCACATCTACATTCTGCATCCTCTGTCACATTAACCACGATTGAATTTAGTGTGTGTGATGACACATGACAGCTATGAGTAGAAAAGATGTGACATTCAACCTATCTGTCTCCTTCATCACACATACAATTTGGCAAGGGTCTGTGACTTGTTTGGACATTGTTATTTTTACAAGCACATTCCACACTGGATTTAGTGTTAGAGACCTAGACATTTAGGAGTTTTGGTGCCTGTATGTCACCCTCTCTTGGTCAAACATGTGAGTGCCACTGAGGAATATGTTTTCAGTAATCATGAGTGATATTATCATTCAGAATTTACTTGGTTACCTAGCAGACACAAACATGCCTTTGTAGGTAATTGTTACCCTTTTCTTATAAAAGGGGGGAATCCTTATGTAACCTCCCTATTATCCAATTTTAGGGAGTCACCATCCTCAATATTCAAAGATTTTTTCAGTTTCGCATCAGTCGAAAAGGACACTTTGGGGGTGATTCTGACCCCGGCGGTACTAGACCGCCGGGGCCAGGGTCGGCGGGAGCACCGCCAACAGGCTGGCGGTGCCCCGCAGGGCATTCTGACTGCGGCGGTTCAGCCGCGGTCAGAAGAGGAAAACCGGCGGTCTCCCGCCGGTTTTCCGCTGCCCTTCTGAATCCTACATGGCGGCGCAGCTTGCTGCGCCGCCATGGGGATTCAGACACCCCATACCGCCATCCTGTTCCTGGCGGTTCGCCCGCCAGGAACAGGATGGCGGTATGGGGTGTCGTGGGGCCCCTGTGGGCCCCTGCAGTGCCCATGCCAATGGCATGGGCACTGCAGGGGCCCCCGTAAGCGGGCCCCACTTTGAATTTCACTGTCTGCATTGCAGACAGTGAAATTTGCGACGGGTGCAACTGCACCCGTCGCACCTTCCCACTCCGCCGGCTCAATTCTGAGCCGGCGTCCTCGTGGGAAGGGTTTTTGCACTGGGCTCGGGGGCGGCCTTTTGGCGGTCGCCCGCCAGCCCAGTGCAAAAGGCAAAATACCCTCAGCGGTCTTGCGACCGGGGAGCGGTATTTTGGAGGGGGGAAGTCTGGCGGGCGGCCTCTGCCGCCCGCCAGACTTAGAATGACCCCCTTTGCGTTTTATAAATTATGTCCACTGAAAATAAAATGCCAAAAAAGGAACCAATCACTAAATAAACTATTATACTTCAGCCCATAAGCAAAATCTGTTTCTTCATTTCAAAGTTCATAAAATTACTAATTTGCACATACGGAAAACCATCTCAACTTGCTTGAATTATAATGTCATAATTACCACCTCTATAGCTTTGGTGTATGAAACCATTTTATCAAGTTGTACAACATTAGAGACAAAAGTTTATTAGCAGTCTCAAAAATGCCCATAGCATTAAACAACAGAGATAACAAAGATCAAGGCGCATGTGAATTAATAAATAAGATCTGTAGTTCCTAGGTGCTATATCAACATTTCAGGTGAGCAAGTCTGAAAAGAGGCACAGGTTGGCAGAAAATCCAATTGAGTCCTTAAAGTATCAGGTTCGTCCTTTATTGAAACAGAAAACCAGCAAAAACAGCCAACAAATGTTTCGTCGTCGGAGAGAATACTCCTGGCGACTTTCTCAAGGCTTAAAAAGGACAAATGCACTGTTTAAAACCATAAATGGTTACGTATAGTTCCAAAGGCATTACGAATCCCCAGTAATTTCTAGTCTGTGTGCGCAATCCGGGTAAGGTAAATCTGAGTGGTGTGAAAATACACACCCTCCAAACTTGTTAAGAAATGAAAGCACAAAATAATGTGCTAAGGAGCCGAGCATCAGAGCTCCGATCCATTGATCACCGATTTGTGTTTGTGTTTTCTCCTTGAGATATTACTGGAGGAGGGGGAAGATCCTCCGGCCAGAAGCACCGTGCCCAAAATAAGCTTGCATTGGTTAAATACAAATGGTGAATTGTGTGAGCACTTACATTCCCTTGGTTTTCTTCCCTTTCCTGCTGGTTTTTATTAAACAACAGAGAGACTTTGACTAGAAAGCAAAGCGTATATCATTTGAAAATATGTTTTATTCCCAGGCTTGAAAGTACCAGTAATTTGGAAAATAAAAGGAAAAGACCTCAACAAACACACAAACCACTAACTCACCTACACAGGCTGTGGCGGTAACTCCAATTACAGGTCCCCTTCTAGTGTGGAATCGAAACAGACCGGCTAAGGGAAATATACTCACGTCAGGTAGGTTGCTGACGAGGAAGGTGACCTAATCACGTGACCTAGTCCGGAGAGTTATATTTCATTAACCCTCTCTCGGACAGTCAGAATCATCACCAAGCTATACCAATAATCAAAAACACGAGGAGGAAGGGTGCAGGGGGAGGGGGAAAAGAGGTGGAAGAGAAGAGGTAAGGGGAAATAAGATAGGTAAAATGTCGGAAAGGGGAAACTCAAAATCTATTTCAAAAGATTATAAATTGAAATTATAAAAAAACAAAAAACAAGCAATTATTATTATCATCTCACTAAATCCCAAATTCCAAACAATCCAGTAGAGAAATCATTTTTAGAAGTTGTTTCAGACACCAATGGATACAATGTTCCTCTAAGATCCATATTAGCCACTATTCAAACCAGACACCTGTTTGACTGTCTCCTCATACTCATTCAACCTCGGGCTACTGTATTAAGAAGATGAATCCATTTACATTCTCGTAAACTGAGAAGGTTTGCTTTATCGCCCCCTTGTGGGCTCATAATAACTTTCTCAATTACCAGCCATCTTATACTTTCGACCAGATGATTATGGCCCTCATTATGACATTGGCGGTGAGTAATAAAGTGGCGGAAATACCGCCAACAGGCCAGCAGTAATTACCGCCAAATTATGACCATGGCGGTGAGAACTCCTACAGATAGCCAATGTACCACACCATCCGCCAGGGCGTTAACACCATGCATGCCGGCGGTCACCATCAACAACCAGGCAGGAGACAAAGTACCAACCACATATCACGACACAGTACACCGCCACGATTTCCGGGGTGGAACCAATGCCATCAAAAGCCTGGCGGAAACAGAACACAGAAGTCGAAAGACTCACCTATGGAGACACAGAGAAGACCAACGCCGCCATGGAACACGAACTGCAAGATTTCCTGATGCTCTTCTACGCCATGCTACAGCTGGAACACCAACGCCGACGAAGACGATGATGGTTAGTCCAGCTGCCTAGCACACAAGGGAGGGAGGGAGGGAGAAAAAGGAGAGTGACTCACACACACACACGACACACACCATTCACACACACACCACACAGACAACCAGCTGCAGATGAAAACAAATTGGTCACAACAAATGGCATAATAATACAAGGACAAGAAGAAGGCAGTAATGAGAATGTATTGAATGGGGAGAGCCCCCAAATGAACCAATTGGATAAAAAGGAGATATGTACAAATGTCCTCAAATGGCCAATGCTCAGTCCAAAGTACAAAGGTCCCACATGGACACAGGGCACAGTCCAAGGCCCAACTTGTCTCCTGACATCATCCGCACAGAACTCAGCAGGTGACATCATTTTGCAAGTTGGCAGACACCTCAGCCGAAGTCGGGAACTTGCCCACTGGTTCTGGAGGGGGCTCCATGCCCATTTACCTATTCTGGGGAGTGCAAGGTCACAGTCTCTCAGGTGGGTGACTTGCCCATTGGTTCTGGAAGGGGCTCCATGCCCATTTCTCTGTGCTGGGGAGTGCAAGGTCAAAGTCTTTCAGGTGGGTGTTTGCCCACTGGTTCTGGAGGGAGATCCTTGCACAGCAGTCCCAGGAGGGTGGGCTACATGCCCTCTGCTGAAGGTGAGGGCTGCACTGTCTCATCTGGAGGTGAGGGCTGCACTGTGTCAGCAGGTGAAGGTGCCTCCTGGACAGCCTCTGCTGGAGATGAGGGCTGTACTGTCTCAGCAGGTGAAGGTGCAGCCTCTGCTGGAGGTGAGGGCTGCACTGTCTCAGCAGGTGAAGGTGCAGCCTCAGCTGGAGGTGAGGGCTCCGTGACCACTGGTGGTGGTGGTGCCACCCTGCCAGCCTCTACTGGAGTCGAGCAGTTATTTCCCTTCATGGCAGGAATCAAGGGCTTCTTCCCCTTCATGGCAGGAGGTGCGGCCTCCTTCCCCTTCATGGCAGGAGTTGAGGGCTTCTTCCGCTTCATGGCAAGAGCTGAGATCTTCTTCCCCTTCATGGCAGGGAGTGTGGGATCCTTTCCCTTCCTGGCTGGTGGAGTGGGATCCATCACTATCTTGCCTCCACGACTAGGAGGTGCCTCCACTGTCCACATGGACTGTTTGACTGAGGTGCTGGGCTGTGTCGTTGGGACACTGCTCTTACGGGCAGAACGAGGGGTGGGTGGGGGGAAGATGTCGAGTTGAGCAAGGAAAAGCTTCTTAGGGACGTTGGGGGGGGAAGAGGGAGAAGGGATGGGAGTGGAAGTTGAGGGAGTGGTTGTTGGAGGTCTATGTCTGCTGGACTTGGGTGCAGGTGCATGGGCAGTATGCGTGTGTGAGATGAATGGCTGTTGGGTGTCTGAGTGCTTGCGTATGTGTTCTTTAGGAGAGGTGGGACAGACAGGATGGGAGAGGATACAGGGGACGCATGCATGGATGTTGTGGAGGTGTCTGCCAGTGAGGTGTGTGTGCTGCTTGGTGTGGTGATGCTGGTGGTGGATGTTGATGCAGTGCATGCAGGTGTGAATGTTGACATGACTGTGAGGGAGGTGGAGGAGGAGGAGGAGGGGAGACAGTGGAGGCAGTGGTTGTGTTTGCTACTGTCTGGTATTTGCGTGAGAGCTTGTGGGCTGAAATCTGGTGCCTGTGTTTGACTGTGCTACTCTTGTGTGATGTCTTGTGTGCATGCTCATCTGTATGTGTGCATGGGATGGGCTGCGGTTGAGGAGACTGGGACTGGGAAGTGGTAGTTTTAGGGGGGCGGTAGGAACAGGGACAATGGCTGCCATCAGACAGGAGGCCAGAGCTTGAACCAGTCTCTGTTGGGCCACCAATCCACTATGGATGCCCTCCAGGAATGCATTGCATTGCTGCATCCTGGATGCCAGCCCCTGGATGGCATTCACAATGGTTGACTGCCCTACAGAGATAGATCTCAGGAGGTCAATAGCCTCCTCCCTCAGGGCAGCAGGACTCACTGTGGCAGGGACTGAGGTGCCGGGGTGAAGGAGATGCCCACGGTCCTTAGTGAGTGGGCACAGGCAACTCGCTGAGGGGCTACCGGGAGGGTGGTGCTTCTACAGGGGTGGCAGCTGTACCTATAGCTGGGGTGGTCACAGAGGTGTCCGCCACAACCAAGGATCTTCCATCGGAAGAGGTATCTGAGTCAGTGTTGTCACCTTCTGTCTCCGCCGTGGTGCTCCTCTCGCCCTCTGCCCACTGGTTCCCTTGGCATCAGTGGACTCTGTCTCCTGGGTCCTGCAGGATGCAGCTCCCTCTTTCGTCGGTGCCCCTGCTCCTCCGCCAGATGATGTTAATGCACACATGGACAGGATGACAGAAGAAAAAAGGGGGAGAGAGAGAATGAGAGCACTAGGTCAATTAATGCACCAACGCCACAGAAGGCACACACAGGGACCAGGATTTAGCACTATGCATTGCAATGCCAAAAATTGGCTATATGCCACAGCAAGATGAGGGCCAACCACTGCCAACTGCACCCCTCCTGAGACCCACTAAGTCCTTTCTGACATGGGATGCAACCTAACTAGGTTACCTTGCTTTCCCTTTCAACCATCACTCTGGAGCTGGATCACGCTGCAATTTCTGGACTGGCATTAAGTGGCACCCACTAACTGACACCCACCACCCACCACCCGGATCCAATGCCACCTACAAATTATTGTTGTAATGGCCACTGTACTTATCCACTTGTGGCTGCTGTGATGCCCTCAAGCGCCTATCCAGCTCTGAGTAGGCCACAGCCAGTATGCGGGCCATCAAGGGAGTCAGGTTCCAACGGGCATCCCTTCCTCGTTGGGAGGCCATCCCCAGCTGGGCCTCTGCGGTCTTTGGTGCCCAGCGTTTCAGGTCCTCCCACCGTTTCTGACAGTAGGTGCTCCGCCTGCCATAGAATGGCACGCCATAATCCTTTCTTTTGATGGGCGATGACGTGCAGACGCGATGCAGACAGGAGGATACCATTACACATACAATCCAGCCTGTAACACATAAGGCCCACCAATCCTGTTTCCATCACCAATGCAACACACATCGCCCGGCGCACACCATCTACACCACCACATGACATCCCCCCGATGACACGATGCTTGCGCACAGATCTCCATGCATCCTTCCCACATGCATCGTGCCCAAGGTGTACACACCTGTTAGTCTGGAGGCCCATACAGCAGTCTGTACTCGGAAAGGACCCCATCCACCAATCGCTCCGACTCTTCCGCAGTGACGGCAGGGGCCCTTTCCCCGGTCACACAGGCCATGGTAGGTTCCAGACACAGGTCACAGCACCACATGCAGCGTAGGTGTTCTCCTGTTGAAGGTCAGGAAACAAGTGAGGAATCAGATTAAAAATGGCGGTCACATCCGCAGCGGTGTACACCGTCACTGCTGGCGCTGATCCCCATTGGCCACTGTACTCCATAGAGCCCCATATTATCCAATGAGGAATTGCACGGAGGTGCAAGACCACCTTCCACCACGATGCCCAACTTCAGCAGAGTTACTACACTACCACCTGTCCCTACATACAGGACAGGTGGTTGCCATTTCATGGTGGTAGACAATGATCAGAGTAACCTTGACTGCGTCACTGCCTAGATTTGCACATACCTTGCCATTCCCACTGTCCCATCACATAAATGCACTATGTACACTGAGGTGGAGGTTCCATTGTTCACATTGTGATAGCCTACTCACTCTTGTGCCCCTTAGATAGCTACCGCTGTGGATGATTAGGCGGAGAAGACGAACCCCCTTGTACAGACCCCTTGTGGACTTGTGTCAGGAATAAGGCTGTGTGCGGTCCAGGTACCACCCAAAACTCCATGGTGCATATTTGCCGCGCTTCATGCGCACCACTTGTCATCCCCGCTCGTTCTAAAAGTGGTCATCAGGATCACCTGCCCTGTGGTAAAGCTCATGTAGCTGCAGGGTCAGGACATTGGTGGACAAGATGCACTTATCGGTGCTATTTTAGGAATGGACTACAATTCCCAGGTTTCTAGAGGCAGCGGCCATCTTGGGGTGTGGCAGGCCTATAAAGCCCAGCCACACCCAAGGGCATTGCTCACTATTTTGAAGACTTCGATGCAGTCAGACCTCATGGGGGTTCCTCTGAAGAAGAGGAGATTTCCTGCATGGCAGCTTGACAGTAAATCGGAGTATCCTGGTGTCCAGGTAGAATTCAGATACAAGTAGGTTGTACTCGTAGCGGTAAGGTCTTGAAGAGCCCAATCTGGAAGGGAGTTGTTGCTTCCAAAAGTAAAGCACCCCTTAGTACAACGAGCAAAGCGTTTTCAGTTCAAAGAGTGAAGCGGCCTTGGCGCGACGATCAAAGCGCTTCGGATCACATGAGTAAAGCGCCCCTTAGCACAACGAGCAAAACGCTTCAGGCCACACTTGTAAAAAGCCCTTGGCACTGCAATCAAATCGCTTCAGTCCACATGAGTAAAGCGCCCTTGACACGGCAATCAAAGCGTTTCAGTCCACATGAGTAAAGCGCCCTTGACACGGCAATCAAAGCGTTTCAGTCCACATGAGTAAAGCGCCCTTGGCATGGCAATCAAAGCGCTTCAGTCCACATGAGTAAAGCGCCCTTAGCACGGCAATCAAAGCGCTTCAGTCCACATGAGTATAACGCCCTTGGCATGGCAATCAAAGCTCTTCAGGCCACATGAGTATAGTGTTCCTGAGCATAACGAGCGTAGCGCTTCAGACAAAGCAAGTAAAAGCACTCTCTGGCATATTGAACAAAGTGCTTCATGTATAACAAGCAAGGCGCTTCTACCCAACTAACAAAGTGCTTCAAGTTCAATGAGTAAAACTTTCAGGCCTAGGTAGTCAATGTGAAAACATTTTGGAGAGAAGCAAATTACAGTTTCATTGTTTTTTGGGAAGCATAATATGTGAGATACATATTTAAGTCTTTGAGAATATATGAGACACATATTTAAGTCTTCGAGAATTTCTAGGCTGAGATCAAACATTTATGTTTATGAATGTATAGTGATTACAAGATTGATATTCAGAGTATGTCCATAGTCCAAGGCTCTTGCCATCTCTAGGTTCAGAGGTTGCAGTTTGTTCTTGTTCCATGATTCAAAGAAAGGGCTTCGCCCAATTCACAAAGGGTCTCAATCTGATATCACGGAGCCGCATTTTTTCAAGATTCTATTGGTGAGTTATACTGTTATGAATGAGTATATGCATATTTGTTCTAACCTTTTCTTTTCAGATCTCTATCCCTGCAGTTCCCGACCCTAATTCCCTTCCCCCCGCCTGGCTTCATCATAACTCTGTGCCATAATAGCTTTCTGAGTTGGTGACGCCGGGAGGTGGGCCTTCTGTTCAGCAGTGTGCAGATCCCGAGGAAAGGGCACTATGACAACTTGGCTACACTGGAGGGTAGGCACATTATACTGACTTATAGATTGGACAGGGCCACATCACCGAGCTGCATGCAAAATTGGAGCCTGACCTAATATCAGCTGTCTGTCATCCCACTGGGATCCCCCCTCTTGTGCAAGTGCTATCAGTGCTTCATTTCCTGGCAACTGGTTCTTTCCAAGTGACAGTAGACTTGGCAGCAGGAATGTCACAGCCAATGTTTTCAATTGTGCTGGCAAGGGTTTTGTCTGCCCTGGTGAAACACATGTGCAGCTACATTGCTTTCCCCCAGGTAGAAGGTTTGGCAACTGTGAAGACAGGATTCTATGCAATGGGGCATATCCCCAATATCATTGGGGCGATTGACGGTACACATATTGCGTTTGTCCCCCCACCAGAATGAACAAGTGTTCATGAATAGTAAGAGTTTCCACTCACTGAATGTGCAAATTGTGTGCCTGGTGGACCAGTACATCTCTCACGTCACTGCCAAGTATCCTGGGTCGGTGCATGACGCTTTCGCAATGAGGAATAGCAGCATCCCAAATGTGATGGCCCAACTACAGAGGCACAGGGTGTGGTCAATAGGTGAGCCAGAGCCCCCACCAACTGTATGTCAGTGTATGCCTTCAGGTGTTATCGACATAGGATTTTGTAAGGCTAAATGATGTCCCTCAATACTTGCAGGTGACTCTGGCTACCCAAACCTATTGTGGCTCCTGACCTCTGTGAGGGATGCCAGGACAGGGACTGAGGACCGTTACAATGTGGCACAGGGGCGAACCAAAAGAATAATCGAGCGGACCTTTGGCCTCATGAAGGCCAGATTCAGGTGCCTCCATCTGACAGGTGGATCCCTGTGCTACTCATCCGGAAAGGATATGTTCCTTTTCCGCAGGAGGAGGGGACTGGAGATGACCCTGTGGTAGCAGTGGAGCCTGAGGACAGTGAGGATGAGGAGGCAGAGGATGAGGATGAGGACAACAGAACATCAGTTATACGTCAAAACTTCAAATGACACACAGGTGAGACAGTGGAACTGACCAATACGCTGACTATTGATTTATGTGTGTGGCTGTAGCATGATGGCATTCACTCCCTTTGCATCTCAACTTACTTTCACCTATGGCTTCTCATTTTCCAGATTACAACAATGTCCTGATGTGATCACTACAGACAGTTACAGGTCATTATTTGTATGCTATCACAGTGTTCAGATCGTTTGCACTAGATGTGACTGTTCCCACAAATGCACATTTTCAAAACATAAAACAGTGCCACTCAAATTGTTTTCAAGGGTGTTTATTGTAGTGCAAATAAGTGACTGAAACGTGCAATGGAATGGGGTGATGGTGGAGGAAAGTCCAGGGTATTGTTCCAGTCTGTTTGTAGCACAGGTCAAGTGTCCAAGGGGCCATAGAAAGAGGAGCAAAGACAGTTCAGAGTGGACAAGGTGTCAGGGTGGGACACAAGGGATACAATCAGGAGAGTCTCATTTCCTGGTGGTGGTTTTGGTCTTGGCAAGTGTCTCTGGCTACTGTCTCATTCACAGGGAACGTTTGTGGGGTAGGGGTGCTGGTGGCCTGTGGGTCCTGTGGTAGGGCTTCCTGTCCACTAGCTGCAGCAGATGTGGTGGGGTGGTCAATAGACTGGCTAGTGGTAGGGGCCTGCTGTGCAGTCCATTTCCTCATGATGTAGGCCATGTCTGCCAGCACCCCTGCTATGGAGATCTTGGTGGTGTTGAGGGCCTGCAAGTCCTCCCTGATCTCCTGATTGTGCTCCTCCTGCAGCCGCTTGTTTTCCTGCATGTTGTTCAGGATCTGGCCCATCGTGTCGTGGGATTGTTGGTAGGCCCCCAGGACAATAGTCAGTGCCTCCTGGAGAGTTGGTTCACTGGGCCTGTCCTCCCCCTGGTGCACAGCGGTCCTCCCAGTGTCCCTGTTGTCCTATGCCCCTGTCCCCAGAAAGTGTGCCCACTGCCACTGACCCCAGGACCCTGATTGTCTTGGGGGCGAGGTGTGTACTGAGGTCCCTGTACAGGTGGGCACACTGCTGATTGACGTGTCCTGGGGACAGAGGTGTGGGGACGCTGGGTGGGTGCTCTGGTGTTGGATACTGATGGGGGAGATTCTGTGGTGAACTGTGTGTTGGCGGGGGTGACCAACAGACCAGTGGTCCCTGATGGGCCAGGTTGTTGATCCAGATCCTGAAGTCCAGAGTTACTGTCATCACTGGGGGCATCATCTGTTGGGGAGCTGGATAGACGTGGCACCTCCTCTTCGCTGAGATTGGCTGGGGCACCTGTGGGGATGTAAGTGATGTATTATGCTTCATGCCTGCGATATACTGTGCATCCCTATCTTCCCCTCTATCAATGCTGTTGCCCTGCCACCTTTGAATGTGTATGTTGATGTATTGTGGGATTGTTAGTGCCCCTATGCTGTGCATGCTTTGGTGATGGGAGTCCATGCAGGGCTGGGAGGACTATCCATGCATTGGTATGGCATGCAGGGCTTGGCATTGGGGTTAGTCATCTGCGTTGGTGCAGTGTGTGGGATGGAGTAGAGTGATGGGAGTGAGGGTGAGGGTGTGAGATGGCATGCAGGTATGGGGGGGTGATACGTGGTAAATGTTGACTTACCAGTGTCCAGTCCTACAGCTACTCCAGTGCGTCCCTCTGGATGCAGTAATGCCAAGAATTACTCCTCCCATGCTCATGAGCTGTGGGGGAGGAGGTGGGGGCCCACCGCCAGTCCTCTGTATGGCGAGCTGGTGCCTTGCTGCCACGGAACGTACCTTTCCCCGTAGGTCACTCTACCTCTTCCTGATGTTGTCCCTTGTTCTTGGATGCTGTCCCACGGCATTCACCTTGTCCATGATTCTCCGCCATAGCTCCATCTTCCTTGAAATGGATATCTGCTGTACTTGTGCTCCAAACAGCTGTGGCTCTACCCTGACTATTTCCTCAATCATGACCAGCAACTCCTCATCTGTGAAACGGGGATGCCTTTGTGGGGCCATGGGTGTTGTGTGGTGTGTGTAAGTGTGTGGGTGTTGGGTAGTGTGATTGGGTGTGCGCAGTGGAGTACGTGAAGGATGTATGGCTGTGTGTGTAGTTGTCGCAGTGCTCTGGATGTCTGTTTGGTGGCAACGATTTGTATTCGTAAGGGGTTGTTGGTAATGTGGGTGTGTGTTTTATAGTGGTGTGAATGGGTGTGTATGAGTGTCAGGTGTGTGTTGTTTGAATTGGCCAATGTTGTGTAGTTTAGTATTTGGGTGTCCATTCTGAGCGCGGCGGTGTGTACCGCCAATGGTTTACCACTGTTCAATGTCCGCCATGGTGATTCGTGGGTCATGATGTGGTGGGCGTTGTTTTGTTGGCGTAACGGTATGGGTTTTAGGTACCAACAGTTTAACACTGACCTTTTGGCTGGCAGATTTGTGTATGTGGCTGTATTCTGTCGGTTTGGTGTGTGTGTGTCATAATGTGGCTAACGGATATCCGCCACCACGGCAGTATGTTGGCGGCCGTAAGCGTGGCGGTAAGCAGGATTTACCGCCAATGTCATGATGAGGGCCTATGTGTTGTAAAATGTTCAACCAATGGTGCTCCCTGCACTTTACATCTAATGCAACTGCAGTGTTGTAGAATGCGCATCTTAACCTTTTGTCTAGCTTGTACCACATCCAAAAGACCACAGGGAGATTGAATCACATAGGTAACATACACAATATTACAATTAGTGTGCTCATGTAGTTCAAAGATTTTTTCTTTGTAATGGAAAGTATTCATCTCTAAACTTAAAGTACATGCCTTGCAATTACCACACTTAAAATGACCAATAATCTGAGGTAAATGCCACATTGATAATAAGATATTTTTAGGTGGTTCGTATAAAAAAGAACTCACCATCAAATCTTTAATGTTCCTTCCTCTCTTAAACGCATACATGGGGAGACTCCGTACCTCAATTTCATCAGAAACAAGTGTCCAGTAATAGATGACAAATTTCTTTATCTCCATGCTACGAGTACAAAAAGTTGTCACACATGGCATTTTGGTGTTGGTGTTACCAACATCCTTAGATTTTTTTAGGTCCAAGTAGAGTCTGCCTGGGGCAAAACCATGCCCTCTTCCTTGCCTTTTTCACCAAACCTCTTGGATAACCCCTTTCAATCAGCTGTTTTATCAAGTCTTCAGATCCCTCAAAATAATTGAGCTTATGTGAGCAATTCCTCTGGAGTCGAAGGAATTGCCCATAAGGTAAATGTCTCTAACATTTCTAGGATGGGGGCTATTATATTATAATAATGATTTTTTCTCACTGCTCTTCCTAAACAGAGTAGTGTACAAATGATTATCCTCCACCTTGATGGTAATATCCAAAAAATCAATTGACAATGAGCTGTGTTGATTAGTAAACTGTATACCAGTCGATCTATCATTCAACCATTTATGAAATCCAATCAGTTTACTCTATGTACCCGTCCATATCATCAAAGCATCATCTATATATTGTTTCCATAACGAAATATAGGAAACATAAGGCATAGACATCTCATAAATATACTGACTCTCATACTGGTCCATATACAAGAACGCCACATCTGGTGCAGTACCTCCCATAGCAACTCCCTTTGTCTGTAGATAATAATCCCCCTGAAAAATGAAAAAATAATTGTCATGGCAATCTCTAGAAGACAGATCAGAAAATCTGTTGGTACCTGTACCGGTTGTAGTCTGTACCTCTCTTATCACCTCTAATGCCAGTCTTTGAGGAATATTGGTGTACAAGGACACAATATCCATTATGACCAGAATTTGCTCCTCAGGATTAAACAGTAGATAATCAATCAACTTTATAGTCTCCATCATATCTCTCAAATAAGCCTCTGTTGATTCTAACTCAGGCTTTAGGAAAAAATCGATATACTTACACACAGGTTGTACTGAACCACAGCCAGATACTATGGGACGGCCTGGTGGTTTGATCAAATTTGTATGTATCCTAGGGAGTGTATAGATAGTAGGGGTCCGAGGATGTTTCTTATTCAGGAAATCATATTCTACCTCAAAGGTATCCTTTTGTCAAACCTTCATCAGTCAACCTTTTAATTAGAACCATGACTTCTTGTGTCGGGTCAACATTGAGCTTAATGTAACTCACTCGGTTCAAAAGCTGAGATAGAATCTCAGTCTTATAATCCATTGTATTTTGGACAACTATGGCTCAACCCTTAAGAACTATCTCCTTGTTTGATTTCAAAGTTCTTAGTGCTACCCTTTTTATACCCGTGATATTATATTTCACATATCTACCTTTAGAAATAAGGTTCATAGTGTCCCTCATGACCATATGCTCAAAAGCCAAGATCTTATGAGACATAAATTGTGCTTGTGGTGCGAAAGCAGAAGGTGTTCTAAGACCTGACACTGATGGTGACGGAGAGGATGGAATCTTATTAAAATAGTACCTCAATCTGATCTTCCGGAAAACTGATGTAATTCCATTTTAAGTTTAAAGGAATTGGGTAATGTGGTGGGTACAAAAGATAAACCTTTCGAGAGCACATTTTCTTCAGCTACCGTAAGTTTATAATTCAACAGATTCACAATGGGATCTGGTTGTTGTTTATTTACCATCTATAAAGTTGTCTTCATGGTTGTATCTCTCCATGGCTCTCTTGTTGGAATCATACCTGTTTCCTGCCTCTGAATCTGCCTCTGCCCCAACCACATTCCCTGGGCTGCCCCCTGTTCCAGGGCTGGCCCCGTCCTCTGTGTGGAGTCCATTGGCAGGGCCCTAAAAAGGACCGAGGACAAATTCTGATAATTTGAGTCTTGATCATAAAAATCACTACTTGTAGCTGGTTGTTCACTGTCACTCTCTCCTCCACTGGTGATCCCAGACGATTCAGAAAAATATGTATATCGTCTATAGCCCCTCGACGTCTACTAGAGTATCTTCCTTGTGAGTCTTGTTTATAATAATCCTCGGCTAAATAGCGATAAGTGAATCTTTTATTGTCTAGTCTGATATCTTTGGCCAATTTATCTAATTTATATGTTTGTGTATTAGTATCAAAATCTCTTATAATCTTTTCAAGGCGTTCAAGAGCCTCATTGGCATTCACTAGAATTTTGTTTTCTGGGATCTACTTTCTAAGATCTGCAATCTTCTTAATCAGCTTCTGTATTTCTTCAGGTGCTATTTCTACTCCCAAAAGCATCCAATGTCTAGAACAATTATTCGCCACAAAGCAAAAAATGTTCCTTAAATTTAGGATTATGTACAAAAATTGCTGGTTCGTTCATCACTTGGAGACCCAAAGGGATAGTGTTAGACTGTTAATGTGTAGTTAACAGGTGGCTATGTAATTTCATCCACACCAATTTCTAAAGTCTTTCTAACCTATTGATCTTCTCACTCAAAGATAGATCAATCTCAGAAGAAGTAAAACCCTGAAAACTCAATCCCACTTGGCCCTGCATAACCTATTCATATATTGTCTTCACTATACGAAAGGGTCTCCATCTCTGACATACATATTCAATTTTATAGGTAATAAAAAAAACATTCAACAGAGCATAACTAACCCTTTGTGGATACACATCCGCCCGAAGAGACCATTAAATACACAGAGGGTTACCCATTAGTAACCAAAAGGACCTGGGTAAATCATATAATAGAACTACAATGGTCCAAATGGAAAATATTTAACAAAGAAAGGAAAAGGTTTTTTTTCAATACTATATAACTTGTAGCATCCACTGATGTACTGAGATTCAAATCATATTTTTATTTTTGAAGCCAATAGTATGAAAATCTATACAATTTGTTTATACATAAAAAATATGTTAAAATTAGTTGCGCCAGAGTCATCCATAATAGTGTGCGAAAAAAGTGCTTGTGCAAGAAAAAACAGAAAATTCAAAAGACACATTCCTTTGTTATTATTCAAAATTCATACAATGGAGCCTGTCAGTTGACCATTCCACAAACATATATATCACACATTTCATAGGTGTAAAATTTCTAAATCAATATTGCCCCTTGGTGATCACAAAAGAAACTAAATCCAGGCTCAATCTGAATTATCGACGTTTCAACTCAGCAAAATAAATAGGGCCCACTCTCTGTCTCAACTGCGGGCCTTCCTCAGGACATCAACCATATAAGGGGCAACCTATTAAAATATCAAGAAAACCAACCTTAGCCTCCTATTCTTCCTAATATCATATGCTTCATAATATTAAGAAAATACCGTCATACTCATATATAGTTTATCATCATTGGTATTGATAAAACAGGTCTGTTTCACCTATAAAATCCAGAGTCTCAATGCCTAAAAAAACAAATGTCAAATAATGCCATCATACCAATATTGCATCAAAACAGTCATTACAATGAGTAACAATGTGGTCCTAAACTATGATAGGTCACCAGGGAGCAGATGCAGAATTAATGATAAAATGCGACACCAACTACTATTTACAATGTCCCAGTTGGGGGTCATGTGTTATGTGGAGAGAGAGGATTGGGTTAACTCTGGAGTACACATTTACCAACAAAATATACAGACATCAGTCCAGGATAGATTATATTTTAATAGATAGGAACCTGGCACAAGGTGTAAAGGAGATAGTTCATACAGGAGCTGACTTGTCAGATCACTCTGCTATTTGGATGAATATTGGTCTAACAGGGAATAGCAATCGCACTAGGTGGACGCTAAATAGAACCTTGTTACTGGATGAGGTGGTGGTTGCAGAATTACAAGCGGTAAAGGATTTCTTCTATCTTAATGTGGGCTCAACCTCCCCGGCCATGGTATGGGACACCTTTATGGCATTTTTGTTTGGGACATTTATTAGAATGGCCTCATTTAAAAGACAATTCTACAACAAAGAGATTGGCAGGTTAGAAAAGCAGATATAGCAAAGGGAAGTAAAATTTATACTGGCTGGTCTCAAGGATGAGGATGTTAATCAGTTGCGATCTGAGTTGAATGCAGTGATTGAGAATAGGATTAAGAAGAGATGTGAGGCAAACAGACTAGCGCATTTTGAGGATGGAGAGATCTGTGGTAAATTATTGGCATGGAAATTAAAGGCGAATAGAGAGAAGAACACGGTGGTAGAGCTTCGAGGTTAAATCTCAGGAAATTTGAAGAGGGGTGACGAGGTAGGAAAAGCCTTCCTAGCTTTCTTTTCAGAAATATATACGGAGGACCTAAATGTTCCACTGTGGGCTGGGAAAGCACCAGACCCAGACTATCTCCCTTTGGAAGTTTATAACGCCCTTGGAAGTTGGGTAAAGAATTTTTTTGTGGGGCTCTGTAATGATATTTTAGAAGGGAGAATTATGATCCCTCCATATTGGAAGGAAGCAAGTATTACAGTGATTCTGAAGCCAGGGAAGGACCCAAGATACCGCAACGCACATAGTCCAATTTCCTTATTAAATAGTGATTACAACATTTTTGCAAAGTTTATAGCACACAGGTTAAGTGATGTCCTAGGAAAACTTATTCACATGAATCAAAAGGGTTTTATGAAGGGTAGGTTGATGCAGGAACTAATGCATACCCTAATAGGTTAAATTGATTTGGCTACTACGTGCCAGGATCCATTGGCAGTAGTAATGGTTGATGCCACTAAAGCTTTTGATAGGGTTAACTGGGTTTATTTTCAAATGGTCTGCGAGTTTTTCAACTTGGGCAGTAACTTTATTTGGGTGTTGCAAAAGATCTATCAAAACCCAGTAGCGAGGGTCCTAGTTAATGATATGTTAACTCACCATTTTAAAATTCAAAGAGAAACATAAAAAGGGTGTCCTTTGTCACCATTACTTTTTAACTATATGTTAGGAGATTACCCATTAAATCAAACTTCCACAGGAGCAGATGCCTTTTACCCAACTCCCTCCAACAGATGCATCCTCAGACTTTACTGATTATCTGAACCCTGCATCCGCTAGGGGAAAAGGGGAATGGGAATAGAAAAAGAGAGACCGCCTCCAGATCCAGTTCCAGTCTGTGTTTTCCACTTGAAGATAGGAAATTTAGGGCCATATTTATACTTTTTGACGCAAAACTGCGCTAACGCAATTTTGCGTCAAAAAAATTTGCGCCGTCTAACCCCATTTGGATGCGCCATGCGGGCGTCAAATTTATACTTTAACGTATGGCGGCGCAACCAACAGGTGGGAGTCATTATTTCGGGACGCAGACAGCGTCCGTCTGTCGTAAAGGAAACCAACGTAAATGCGACGCACATCACTGTGGGTCGATTTACGACAGCGCAATCGTGAAAACGCCGTTTTTTTTCACGCTATTGCGTCACATTTTTTCGCGAAAACTGCCCTTTCAGGAGAGGAGACCCAAAATGGATCCTAGATGCCCCAACAGACCCCAGGAGGATGAGAGCAGACCAGGAACCAGACAGGAGGAAGCATACAGGAACCAGGACATTTAAAAAAAAAAAAAAAAGTGTCGCTTCAGTGCAGAGGAGCAGGAAATCCTGGTGAAAGATGTGACGGAACACCAGCACCAACTTTTCATCACCTCTAAATTGCCACTCAGTAGGAGAGAGGCCATCTGGAAACAAATTGTGGACAAGATTAACAGTGTGGCTGAAGAACGCCGGACAGTCACCGAGTGTAAGAAACGCTGGCATGACTGCAAACGTAGGACCAAAGAGAAAATGGCCAGGAACAGGAAGGCAGCAATGCAGACTGGAGGGGGGAGTCCAGCACAACAGGAGGCCCTGGACCACATGGAGGAGATGGTCGCAGCCGTCATCCCGGAGGAGTCGTCACAGGGGTTCAAGGACTGGACAGCGCAGACTACCACGACACTACGCACATGCAGGGTAAGTCGCATGGGGAATCATAATACAATAATGGGGACTGTAAGCAGGGGGGGATACCTACTACACAATGCATGTAAGTCAGCACATATATGAAGTGGCATGGGGAAAGGGGCACGGCAGGGGGGCATGCCCAGTACTGACCGAAGCTGGGGCACGACAAAATACAGCAACAACAACAGTCCCACGGGGACATCCTGTAATTACAACAAGAGAGCCAAGGGAAAGCAGTGACAGGTGGGAAGGACACTACCTCAAATCCACATCCAGGCACTTGTATTGCAAAATCTATTCCCCATCAACTAGGTCCCTACCTGTGATGCTGTAGCAAATACAACAACTGCAACTTAACTGCCACCACAGTTGACAATAACACCTCTCATCTCTGTGCAGCTATAGCACCAAATGGCAGGAACCCCACCCTGGAACATACATACCTAAATTAGGGGGTGAGGATGACATCTGCAATTACTCCTAGAAATAAGACAAAGGTACCAGTACACTCAAATGCCGAATGTCCATAACTGACACATACATAAGCCTAAGTAAACAGCAATAGGAGCCACACAGCACTAACGATACACACATGCTGCATACGTCAGGGTCCCTCACGTGCCTGGCTAACAAGGCTACATCACTAATGTCATACTGCTCAGACAACAACATTGAGGAGGGGACACAGGCAACTGGTCACTGAAACACACCTGCAAAGTCGGACAAACAAATAGGACATTCATACGATAAACAGGCCAATCCAATTCAATACACATCACCCAACATCATCTCAAAACATCAAGAATGTTTACATCCATACCACATCCTAACATTGACATGCATAGGTAATGCCACGTGACATGTACAGATCATGCAATGTGAATAAAAAGTGTATGGGGCAGGGCCTGAGAGGCAAGTGTGCTGCCAGGGCAGTCACAACACCCACAGTCAGTCAAAGTGTAGTGTGGCAAGTGAAACGTATACTTTGCGCATTAGCCTCAGGCTGGAGGCCTTTGTGCATCTTACCCTGATTGTACTTATACTCATTTGCTCACATCTAAGTGCCTCAGAGCAATTTGCACTAAATGATTCTCATTGCCCTTCCTATCAGTTAATGTAGCAAATAGTCAGTCCTAAGGTGTTGTCAATTAGTCAAATCACACTGTTTTGCCTACTTCTGCACTGGAGTTTGCCAGAACATATTCACTCTGTGCCCCAGTCAAGGATACCGTCTGGTACGTTGCTGATAGATGTGGTAGGGGTTAAGGTTTGGCATTCCTGCGTAGGAAAACTTTGTCATCACCATGACATATGTCTTTTACATTCACTTCCTTGTCCCAAGACACGCATGGGGGAGTTTCCAAACAGAAAATAATAACTAGATGCTGCCTGCCTTGCTGCTGATGCACAACCAGATCCTAGCCCATTCCTCTGATATGAGGGATGATGTCTCCCCTGTGATTCTGACAGGCAACCTCCAAACTTAACATGCTGTGCTATACATAGAACATGCAGAGGGAGAGTAGAAACTGTTAGGCACCATGAAAGCTGTGTACTAATGTATTACTCTCCTGCAGAATATTTCAATTCTAACAGTGTGTATTGTTTGTGTAATTGGGGCTCACACCTAAATTCCTACAAGTCAGTTGTACAATGAAACTACATATCAAACTAATACTGTCTTTGTCATTTGTGTATGGGAACATATCGGAAAAGATAGAAATGTGTAGGACCTGAGTGACCACCACTTCCCTGAGAAGTTCCAAAGATGTCATGCGCTCGGATGTGTAAACATTCCTTTGATGTGGGAGACCAGAGGCACTGCTAGTTAGTCTTAGCTAAATTGAATATCTGGGTGACAGAGTTATTTACAAGTGGGTCAAACTTAGTCCCCCACACCATTAGCTATCCTGCTGCCTAGAAAGCCAAGAATCACATGTTGGATAATGAGAGCCCACCCTACAAAATGTCCCTCCATAACAATAGTGAAACACCGAGTGAGGAGTAGGAGAAAAAAACGCCTATTCCTAAATAATTACAAAGCAACAGCTAGAGGCGACCTGGCAGACATGTCTGAAAGATCCATATCAAACATGTGACACACAGGTGGGCCATAGGCCTACAACAATGCCCTATGACAGACAGCAGATACCTAGACAAACACAGAGTACAATGTTAAGGCATCCAAAGGCTTGTATCTTACTGCAAAATTGTCACAACACAGACACACTAATTGTACCCTGTTTCATTGCAGAGGAACACGGATCTCCTGCTGATCTGCCTGTCCATGAGTTCCCTGATGACATGGATGACGAGACCATCAACCTCCCACAAGAGACCATTGACATGGTCCTTGAAAGCCTCCAAACCCCACCTTCAGTCACAAGGAGGAGCACAGAACAAGCAGCCACCACAGTAGAACCACCCGCCACCCCAGTTGTAAGACCTGCCAGCTCCAACACAGCTGAGGACTCTGACGACACTGGCACCAGCTTCGAAAGAACTGTCGTTGGGGTCCAGCAGGAGCTGGCCAAGGAGGTGCGGGTGGGGATGCAAAATATGGCAGCCAGCCTTGAGGGGGTGGGTTCGTGCATGTTGTCAACTGCTGATCAGGCAGCTGCAATGCAAGCCAGAAATTTGCTCTTGGAGGACATTTCAAAAACACTGAAGGAAATTGGCACAGCTGTCATCCAGTTGACACAACAACTCAAACTGCAAGCCACTCAACGTGTGCACGAATGCAACATAGAACCCCTCAGGGCCGACCTGGCTGCCTACCATCGGGATGTGGCTGCCATTCTGAAAAACCAGCAGGCCCTCCTTGCTGCAGTACTGCCCTTCCTTACTCAACAGGGATCAGCCCCCGGGATGTCTGCCTCCATGTCTTCTAACACTGAGGTGTGTGTTGCCCCTTCACAACCAACAACAACAAGGACACACCAGGCAACACACACATCAGAAGAAGAAGACATGGAACAGATAACATTCACACGCAAGAGTACCCGGAAGCCCTAGTCCCTGCACCATGCCCTACTCTGACCAAGGTCCTACGTTTTGACACCTGCCAGTCTCACTACAACTAACCTCAATGACTGTTCGGCAATCCACTGTATGACTTGTCCACCTTGCCAGTGAATGTTTCTCTCCTACCATTTGGCATTTCATGTTCCTCTGCACTGTCTGTGACATCACCCCAGCATGTCAGGAGCATCATCCACACCCCTTCTGTAGGATCACCATGTAATAATGCACCAGAAAGGAGTCAGCAAACATGGTGAATGGACATTTTGCACAACACCACCTATAAATAAATATCACTTGCACACCTATTGTGTCTCTGTGTCATTTCAAAATTCAACTGTGCAGTAGATAACTCCAAAGTGGCTGTGTGGCAACCATGTCGATTCTCTATACTACTGTCCTGATTTCATGTATACTGAAACATCTGTGCAGTGGCCAGGATTGCATCATAGCTTTACTATACTGAGGAAAATAACTGATGAAGGGACTAAGCACACACAATCATGCTGTGTTGGACAGAATGATGCACTATCTATAGCTATTCTACACAACTAATGGTGGCTGAGAAATGTAGGCACCATGCAATACTAAAATTTTAAATTATGCTGTAGAATGAAAGGAATGATAAACAAATTACACAGCATCAATCACCCTTACGGCGTATACTTCCATGAAGGAAATTAATGCTGAATCAGTACACACATGATGTAGGTCAGCAATGACAGCAACAAGACAAGAGTGTGAACAAATCATCATCTATAAAGCTCTCCCTGAACTTCACAATGCTGTCCGACCTATCTATTTACCTACAATAACAAGTCTGGAAGCACTCTTTGTGAAGTAGGATACATACCAACCCCAAACCTTGATGATCAATGCACACTACCAATGGTGGCTCTCCAACATGGTGGATACTTACCAAGTTAGCACACGGGTAGCTGGCATGTTAAACCTCATAAGCCTGGGGATAGCGAGCATGGAACACAAATGTCATACTTAAACTTTCTGCTACACTGATGTCAAGGCCATGAAAAGGTAGCACCTAACGCATCAGGTAAAGAATTAACAGAATTTTTATTTAAAAGTAGTAATAAAAGAGGCAACTAAGGGAAAGGTAAACCTACACTAATCTAACCTGACTACTACTAACCCACAACTGTCCCTAACTAACCTAAGCTAAACTTACTCTACACATGTAACGAAACGATCTAAACATCAACCCCCCACCCACCATTAAGAGACAAGACACATGCAGGACAACACTTACTAACCTACACACATACTATACTATCCTAAACAAACATATATTTTTTTGGTTTTTTTTCTTTTTATATATATATATATATATTTTTTTTTTTTATTAAACAGGAATCCCAACATTGCCCCCCACCCACCCACCCACACAAATATATTAGATAGAAAGAATAAGGACCCCCCACCCTCTTACCTAACACTAACTAAGCTAATTACCTATACTTATCCTATAACTAACCCCCCAAACCCAACTAACAGTATGAAAAGAGGAAAGAAGTGAGAGGGGAGGGGTAAAAGTTCAGGAGGGCAAAATGACTAAAGATTTGCCCTCCGAAGTGTGCGCCGGATGGAGCACACCTTCTCCTTAACCTCAGCCATGTCCTCCGTCAGGTTGTCCACCTTGCGAATTAACCTGTCCAATTTCCTAGACAATGCCTGGAAGGCTGCAGGGTCAATCGGAGGGTCACTGCTGGTCTGCGTGCCGGTGGAGGTGGAGGTTGTTGCTGGAGTGGAGTGGCCACGGGACAGCCCTGCTCCCAACACACGGCTGGGTCCAGGTCTTGAGGAAGATGCCTGGTCCGTCGCTGGGTCCCCTTGGGCAGACCTGGTGGTTGTAGTGGCGGTGGTTGTAGGTGGCACCGTTGGTGGAGCCTGTGGTGTGGCATACCACGCCCCGGAGGCCCGATCGGAATTGTATCTGCGGGCCATCCTCCGATACCTACACTGCACCTGCAGGATGTGCCTGTACCTCATTGCCCTGCGCTCAAAATGGTTGCGCTCTGCGGCACTCAGGTTTGCAGCTGTGAAGAGAAAAGGGAAATATTGACATTGAATTTACAGTGGGTTGAATCCCACAATGGCTCATTTGTCCATTACTATAAATATATTGTATGCAGCAATTGTTACAACATAGTTCACGGAAATGCTCAGAGGAAGTACATGTGAATCATGCATACCTAAGGTCATATCACACCTAGCATATCCATGTCTCTACATGATGGATGACATCACCCTAAACTACTCATCCAAATCATACCTAAGGCATTTGACATTATGGCACCAGCTCTTCCGCATACTGACTTCAGTACATATGTCATTCTATGTGATAACACTCACACTCCTCACTCAATAGCATTTTTAATTAGTTGTGTGCTAAGATTGAACCCCTGGCCCAGAATCATATGTCCACACTAGGTGTCAGATGTAGGAATTTAGGAAAATCAACTAGCAATTTGCAAAGCAGAACGGTGTCTCTGACACCGTCTGCGAGTCGCTATGGGGCCCCTAAAACCCACCTCATGAACATCAATGATGTGGGTTCCAAGTTGCCCCACCTTAGCAACATGGGCACTCACGGTGATGGAGGCCTGCTGGGACCAGCAGAACTCCATAGACGTGACTGTTTTTAAATTAAGCAAGTTATTTTTCCCCAAGTGTAGGCCGTTTACCGGAAAGGAAAATGAGCTGCAATTATTTTAAAATCACAACAATTGTACTTGGAAATTTTCACAGTAATTATTGGTCCCTTAGACCACTGGCTGTTTTGCGCAGGATTATTTTAGTCCACTCACAAAGGTGAAGCTTTACAATGAGGACCCCTTCCAGTCAGCAAGGTGGTTACCATCCACTTCAAGTGGATGATAACAGCTACTCACTTTGCAACCACGTACTCGGTTGCAAATGGGATTGCCTACCACTGTGATTTGCAAGTAGGTCTGGTAAAACCCTTTATTATATTCATTTTGAAAAGCATTTTCCTCATATGTACATGACCACCAAATACATTTTGGAATAGGAAACAGACGTTTGCAAATCCCACACATATATTTATGCCATTTGCAACGTGTAGACATTTTTCTCACTCTGGCCCAAGGTACTAACTCAAGTCACAAAAGGTGTTAAGTACGTGTAACATACTGGTTGCTACAGTCCTAGGTACCCGGTTTCACAGTAACATCCCAGTCTTTGTGGGTGGTGTGGGAAGAACAACCAACAATCTCATGTTCAATGCACACCCAGGAGTGTACAGAAAGTTCAACAATGATGTGCCTTCACACACAACACCTATGAAGGGCTAGCAACACGTTGTAGTCAGCCCAACCTTGTCACATCCCAGGTCCACACATGTCAAAATGTTATGACTTAGCCCAACATAACATACTATTAGTGAGGCATGTTTGACAACACACACAGGGGAGGTAGTACACCCATTCACATGATTCAACTGAACACCTAGGGCATTGCACTCAAGTCACACACACTTCGAGTCCACCTTGTGGAAGTACATGCCCACGGAAGATCCAACCTACAGTGTACACAGTCCATACTCAACTAGGAAGAAGCACTTGTCATCAAAGCCATGTGCCTAAGCTATCTGGGAGACTGTCAGTCTGATATGCAGACTCAGTTCATGGCAAGTCCCTGACCAAGTCTAACATTGACCAGTGTATTCCAAATGAGTCATACCATTCCCAATTGCCGCCCTAATTGAATGGGCTACAGCCCCTCAATCTGAGAGATGACTACGTATTGCTTTGCAGAAACATTATTCAAATTTGATATCACACTAAAAAAACAAAGCCAATGAACGGCCAGCACATCAAATCATGAATTCTCTTGAACACACAGTAATCCATCATGCGTCATTACCAAACAATGTAAATAGCACTCAGGCGACACTCACTGTAGGTATCGGGGTCGTCAAAATGGGCCACCTCTCCCACGGTGTACGGGGCTGGTCCACCTGTAAAGCATGAAACAAAGATTATACTCAGACTGTGTGAACGGACAAATGATTTCTGTTACAATGACACTGTGTGAATATGACATGGTAATGATAGACTTTCACACATGATCATCCTGCATGGATCACTTTGTATTCAACATTATCATTGGATGAGTCTCCTGCTCCAGTGTCACACCCTACTACACTCATGCAGTGGTCAGGACAGTCATGTGTCGTCCAAGTTAATCCTCCATTAGTATGCCCCAACAATAATGTTATCCATACATCTCAGCATGTGCATCCCCGAGAGACATTCCAAAACTGGTTCCATGAGGACTGCATGACCACTCACAATTAAACAGGCTATTTGGACAGGGTCAACAGACAGCAACCAGACACACATGTGACATATGTGTGAACAACATGACTAACTTCATGTGACGTGACGGCAACACACATGTATAGCATCATCATGTGTTTCCAATTTTCTGTCTAGCTATGGCGTCTGCATATGTAGGTATGTTGTTTCTACATGACGTACTCACTGGCCATTATGACCAGTGGAGTACAAATAGAGCCGTTCACGTGTTGCTTTTCTGACACAAATGCAACACTACATTACATGCAGCTACAGGCATCTGGTATGTGTTGCAAAAATGAGCCATCGGACTGGTAGCATAGGTCTTCATACACATTCTGCAACAAATACACATTAGGACACATATGTATACCTTTGTAGCGCAGCATTTGAAACATTTTGTGACGCAGAGAGGGGGCGACTTAGCATAATACAAATAGATGTTGAATTTATAAAGCTGTCATTGCGTGTACATGTGTTGCAAAAATGGGGATTAATGTGTATAACCATGGGCCTAGGTTTCCCTGGCATTACACACACTCAGCTACTTATTTTGCAGATTGGCTAACAATCATCACATGTTCACACACCAATTTCTGTCATTCCCATTTAATTGTTTTTTACTCACCAACATGGCCACCAATCCCGAGTCCCAGGTGGTCCAGCAGGTCCTGTTCCCTGGTGATCAGATCTGCCCAGCGGTGCTTGAGTTGGTGTACATTCCTGAGACTCCCATAGACCCGGACCAGGTGATGGCGCACCTTCTCCCACCGGATTTTCCTTGCCTCCGTGTGATACCCCTGTATCACACGGCCCCCAGCTTCCAGCATTTGTGGGAGGAAATGGCTTACGAGCCATATGAACCCCCCCAATTCGTCTTCCCCCATCCTGGACAGGCGAGGCCTACCTGACATATTGAGAGGACAAAGAATGTACCAAAAAAATATGAAATAAAAAGGGGGAAATGGGGAAAGGTAGAGGTGTGAAAGAAAAAGAAGTAGGAGAAAAATAGCCCAACTAACCCCCCAAACTATGCTACCCACAACAGACTCCCACAGACAATACAAACTATCACAGGTATAGACAAAATAACACTAAACAGACTGAGACAATGTTATACAACAATAATAGTTTGACACTAAGACAAAATACAAGGCACACAGGACACAAAAGCAGTAAAACACAGGACAACACCTTTCACACAACCACACAGTCTAGATAAATCTGAGACTGCAAAGTGAAAGTGAAAGTTAACTCCCAGTACAGATTTGGTAAACAGGATATCCTATTACATCACTTCCTGCATAAAATGGCTGCCGTTTTTATTTTCCCGTTATGAGTCACGCATACACAGTTGTGCGTCAATTTTTTTTTACGCATTACAGTGCACATGATGCGGAGTGAAAAAATATGATATGAATATTAATAATTAATAATGTACATGAAATGACCAACATATTGTCTATGTAGCGTCAATTTTACCACGCATACATCATGGGCGTCGTTTTTTTTACACGTACAGTGGTGCACATGATGCGGAGTGAAAAAATATGAAATGAATATTAATAATTAATAATGTACATGAAATGACCATCATATTGTCCATGTAGCGTCAATTTTACCACGCATACATCATGGGCGTCGTTTTTTTTACACGTACAGTAGTGCACATGATGCAGAGTCAAAAATATTGTGGATGTTAATTATATTTTGAAGGCGAAATATCAAGACACTTTTGGATACATTTGTATCTGACTCTGCATTGTGTGCACTCATGTACGTGAACAAATTATGCCGGCCATGCTGTATGCGTAGAATATGGAGCACATTTATCCTAATGTCTTCATGTGTTTAGCTTTGGAAAGGTGAATTGTCATGGTCAAATGGTGCGATGTGAGACACATTTGTGTTTGTATATGACACATGTCCGTACTTTTATGTATAGACGGCCTTCACACTGTAATGTTTGGGATACTTTAACTAATGTATTGACCATATTTGACAACATATTTGGGGTAATTGCTGATGGCTATTTTGAAATGATGTCTGGGATACCATTATGTATTCCGTCTCCAAAATGTGCCCACCTTTGTGATGGGGATGCTTTTATCTGTAGTCCTAACAGGGAGTGGGAGAGTCACTTTCAGTTTTTATGGGGCTGACCATGTCCCATTATGTTTTGTGTTTCATATTTGTGTAGGACTTGTGACATGGAGGCCACACATGTGCCTTATGCATGTGTTTAGTTCACAAGTACATGATTCTTGTATGTTTTGGGGGCGGTAGAGGTGGACTTAGGCCCCCAGCACCCTAGGATTTGACCATCCAGAATAGCTACTGTATCCATGGAGTATTTTTATTATATCATGGCAAACCTGCAGCAGCGTGCTAATGTAAGGCCATATGGTATGAATGACTGTTCACCATTCATTCATCTCATTAGCCCATTTGACGTTTGCAGTAATGATGATTTGGAGCTAAGTTGCATACCATTTTCCTATGACTAAGTTTGCAAGCCTCTCAGCGTTCACGATGTGATAATGCGAAGATTTTTTTGGTTGTCTGTGTCCCTTTCTGCATCAACTGGTTTAGTGTCATGTTACAATCTTCCTGCTAGGTTCAAACTGGGACACAACTGTGATGGTCTACTTTCAAATATTAGGTTGGTTGTATGACATATGTGTACATGTGTGTGGGAATGTGGATCCACTATGACCTGTCTGTGTGTATGTTGTCACTGTAACTTCAAGGTCTCCTCCTGAGTTAGTGGCAGCTGATGTTGTTGCAATTGTGTATTGCTCACATCATACACTTGAGAGAAGCCATTGATGACATGTTCACGTACACATGGATGGTCCCACCCTGTCTCTGAACACGTGTGATGTGACTTTCAAATGATATCCAATTTTGGGCTGGATGAGAGACTGTTTCAGTTGTTTGGATCCAGCATGTGTAATTGTCACATTTGTACTCTTGTTGGGCTCTGTGTATGGAAATGTAACATGTCACATCCTACCCTCTGTGCATACAGTTGTGATGTTTATTTTTGGTGTGATGAATTTTAATGGCATTCTTGATCAATGAGACGACATTCATCTTCAGCTATTTCAAACTAAAGGTGGTCAGAAATGAATAGGCCAAATCATGATGTGGTGTTTGTTATCTGTGTTTATTTACAAGTGTGAAATACAAGTGATTATAATAAGTTAAGTAAAAAAATTGTTCACAAGCTGTTGGCGCCTACGCACTCCTGCTGCGGTGTTAGGTTGTTCCCCCTCCTGTTGCAGGCCAGCATCCTCCTCATCATCATCCTCAGGCATGTCTGGGTCCGGTTCAAGGAGGGGAATGTTCCTTTTTACACAAATATTGTGTAATATGGCACAAGTGCATATGATCTTGCAGACCATCTCTGGGGAGTATAATAGGCTTCCGCCAGTGATGTCAAGGCAGCGGAACCTTGACTTTAGGATCCCAAAGGTCCGCTCCACAATGCTGCGTGTCCTCTTGTGGGCGTCATTGTATGCCCGCTCAGCAGCAGTATTTGGGTTCCCATATGGTGTCATTAGCCAAGGCTGGATGCCATACCCCTGATCAGCTGAAAGAGAAACACAGAATGGTATCAATTAGATGTAGGAGGCACTGTTGTACGTATCTTTGATGGAAGTAGTTGTGTTGTGTTGTCTGTGACTATTTTGTGTACTAATGTGACAACCTATGGTTGTTGGTGGAAACTTTGGCATTGTTTTTTTTCCTTGGCTGAGCAGGTGTTTGTTGGCAAACTGTTTGTCAGCAGGATGTATCGGTTTCTCAAGTACAGTGTGCCCTCCCTTGCATTGTGACTTGTGACACAGGTGTCCGTGTGTCCTCACTGGGGGTGTGATGATAGTTCCATGCAGAGTTGAAACATGAAAGGGTATTAGAAACGTTCAATTGAACATACCCAGGCCATCCCATCCCTTAAAAGTTATGCATTGTATTAGTGTACAGGTTATTGTGAGACTTCCAATTTGCAAGGTGACATTTAGGCAACCACAGTCATGAATGTCTTCACACTAAGCTGTGGAGTAAATTCCAAGGTGTGAGAGGTTCAATGGTGACTTGTGAAACATGGCTAGTGATGTGAGTACCTCAGTGTGTTCCTGTCTAGGTGTTGCTATTGTGGTGTATGGGTTGTTTATCCTAGAGGGTTTCTGTGCAGTGAGTATATAAGTAGATTTTTGTCCGTACCAACAAGTAGTCCATTGCCATACCGTCCATCCTGGAAGTGTTGGTTGATGGTGCAGTGACGGAAGATGAATGTGTCATGTACACTCCCAGGATATTTAGCCACAATGTTGCTGATCAGTCCTTGGTGATCGACTATGGCCTGCACGTTGATGGAATGTGTGTGCTTCCTGTTGCGGTAGAGGTGTTCACTCGCAGCAGGTGGCACAAGGCGTACGTGTGTGCAGTCGATTGCACCAAGGACGTGCAGAAAGCCACTGATGGCGTAGAACCCCTGTTTTGTTTCCTGCTGCTTCTGCAGTGTGTTAGGGAAGCAGATGTGGCGGGGTGTCAGTCCAATGATGGCATCCAGTACTTTAGGCAGGAATGCGGAGAAAGATGGTTGTGAGATTCCACCAACCAGGGCACCAGTTGTCTGAAAGGAGCCACTTGCCAGCATGTGAAGTACGGCAAGCAGCTTTGTTTCGGTTGAGATAGTGCGTGGAGTCACTAAAGTGGGGGCCAATTGCTGTTCAATATTTGTCAGCAGCTGCTGAATGGCCTGCCAGTTCAACCGGTACCTCTGTATGATGTCTCGTTCCCTGAGGCCATGCAGGGTTGTTCTTGGGCGGAATATCCTCTCCTGCCTTCTGCGCTGTCTTTGGGGTCCCTGCTGTTGTTGTTGTGGCTGCTGTTGTTGCTGCAGGGCTCAGCGTCTACGTGCACGTTGTAGAAAAATCACCTCCATCTCTCCCTGTTGCTGCTCTGCTGCTCTGCTGCTCTGTTGTTTGTTCTGTGTGTTCTGATTAAGTACAGGTGTGTTTGCCCCATTTTAACGCCTGCCCTGACCCAGGCGTTAAAATTTCACGATATTCGTGCTTTGCGTCATTTTTTTGCGCCGCCTGCCGCGCAGGAGTGATATTTGCCCTGAAGCATAAATACCACGCTCCGCTATGTGCGCCTGTTTTTGGACGGGAACGCCTACCCTGCATGTCATTAACGCAGGGCGGGGTGCCGCTTCCAAAAACTGGCGCACATAGCGCCATTTTCCTGGTGCGCCTGATCGGGCGTCAGGGTTTAAATATGGGGCAACGTTTGCGCTGAAAGTGCGTCAAAATTTTTGACGCACATTCGGCGCAAACGGAGTATAAATATGCCCCTTAGTGTTTGCTTCTGTAACCTGCACCTTTCTTATCATTGGGATTTCTTTAAAGGGAGGACCTGCAGTCGGGTGATAAGATCATAGATCTGCGCATTCAACTGTTCAGCCATTCACGTTCACCCAGTTCTATCGTTCTCCTAACCTGGATCTTTTGAGAAACTAGCCTTTTTCTAAGAGAACAATGTTAACTAAAGATCTTCTTTTCTCCAGGAGTCAGGCGTATCCAAGGTTCTCTGGAGAACAGCTACAAAGGTTCTCAAATATACAATCTACTAATATCTTTTACAGGAAATGAAAACTCCTTCTGAAGGTTCAGTTTTCTCAATCAGTCTCTAGGAGTTAGTTTGAGCACTGAGGTTTGTCTCTAAGACTGGCAAGTCTGCAAGACAAAGAGTTTTTGAATATATATCTACATATATATATATTGGCAAGTCTGGAAATCATACAAAAGGATTCCTTACTGCAGTTGCTTGAAGTTCTGTTAAGCCAAAACAAATTCTCCTCAGAAAGCCGATAGCCAGTTGTTGGATGAAGGAAGAAATTCAGCTTCTCCAGAAAGGAAAAATTAGCTGGTATCCACACCGTAACAATAAAAATAATTAATTACTCAAAACTGGAAGAATTCCCTATGAAATGAAGCACCTCAGAAACTCTGCCCATTCTCCTCAGGATGACAGTTGAAGTGCACAGCTCCCAGAGAGAAACAGTTGGAGGGAAGCTTCGAGTCTAAGGCAGAAACACCAGAGCGCTGACCTCACAAGGATTTGCGGCCACCATCTAGAGTGGCAGTAAAACCTGAAGAAGCTAGTTCTAAGAAGAACCTCTGCAAGAGCCACCGGGCGTGAGGACGCCGCTGCAACCAACATGGTTACATGGAAAAGGGAATCGTTTTTGCTGAGGGAAGAACTTAACAACACTTGCAATAGTTTTCCTGACAGTACCCCCCTCCAAAGAACTCCCTCCCACAGGACGTTTGCTGGGGAAAGTGTTGTGACATTCCTTTATCAACCTTGGAGCATGTATGTTTTGGAAGGCTTCCCAGGACCTTTCTTCTGGGCCAAAACCTTTCCAAGCAATGAGGTAATATAGTGTTCCTTTTTAAACTTTGAGTCTAAAATTGTATTCACTTCATATTCTAAATGTGAATCTACTTGGATAGGATCTGGAGAGGTGGTTGTCCTAACATTGGGAGGGCTTCTTTTAAGTAGCGAGATATGGAATACTGGATGAACCTTAATCTGAGGAGGCAAGGCGAGTTTGACTGTTACTAGATTTACAATTTTATTCATTTTAAAGGGTCCTACATATTTAGGCTGGAATTTTTTGTTCCCTCTTAAATGTAAGTGTCGAGTGGACAGCCAGACCTTCTCACCCTCGCAATAACCAGGATTACCTCTCCTTTTTTTGTCAGCATGCTTCTTGTAAGAGACCTTCGCCTTGGTCAAATGTTCTCTAGCAGATTGGTAGGTCTTTTTAATTTTCTTACTGAACTCATTCGCAACTGGGACTGAGCCTCCCGATCTTCCTAAGATAATGTTTGGGTGCCTACCAGAGTTCAAATAGAAAGGAGAATAACCTGTGGAGGCATGAATAGCATTGTTGTAAGCAAATTCTGCTGTCCAAATGAAATCTGACCAATCATTATCTTGGTCCAGCTGATATAAGTGTAGGTACTGCTCTAGCTCCTGGTTAACTCTTTCTGTCTGTCCATCCATTCCCAGATGATAACTAGTAGAATAAGGTGAGTCTATTCCAAGTTGTTTCATAAAGGCCCTCCAGAATTGGGAAACAAATTGGGGACCTGATCTGAGATTACAACCACTGGGATGCCATGAGCTCTCACTATGTGCTGTGAAAATAACTTTTCTAACTTAGCGGCTCTAAGAACCTTCTTCAGAGGGATGAAAAGACTCATTTTAGAAAAGGTGTCCACAAAAATTAGGATTGTGTCAAGACCTTGACTTGAAGGTAAATCTACCATCCAATCCATAGTAATGGTATGCAAGGGAAATGGTGCAATGGGAAGAAGCTGAAGCTCACCTTCAGGAGATAGTCGTGTTGTCTTTCCTCGAATGCATTTATCACAGGTTTGAACATATTGTCTTATTTGAGGGATCATGGCAGGCCACCAGAAATACTTAATTAATTCAGCGGTCTTCAAAAATTAATTTATGGCCAGCTAAAGATCATCATGACACGCTTGTAGCGCTAGTTCTTGCAACTCACAAGTTGGCAAATATAAAGCATTTTCAACAAAAGGGCGATTTTCTAGAACCTTTCTTTCTTCCTTTTTGTTGGCCCAATCTGAAATTTCTTGGTCAGACATGGATTCTCGAACCTTCCTTTTTATTTCGAAAAACTGTAAGGTACAAACAAACTTGTCTGAAGGAATAACTGGAATCTTTTCAGCTTCTCTGGCTCCAGGTATATTATTAGTTCTCAATAACGCATCTGCCTTACCATTGCCAGAACCAGCTTGATAGGTAATGGCAAAATTAAAATCTGTAAAGTACAAGGACCATCTCAATTGCCTTGGAGTTAATGTTTTAGCAGTCTTTAAAAACTGAAATTTTTTATAATCGTTGAACACAGTGCCTACATGAGGAGCCCCTAATAAATAATGTTGCCAGTTCTGAAAGGCATCCTTCACTGCCAATAGTTCTTTGTCAGCAATTGGATAATTTCTTTCAGGAGGAGGAGTTAATTTCCTGGATCAAAATGCCACTGGGTGAAGTTGACCAATTTCCTTGTGCCTGTTAGACAATACTCCACCAATTGCTTGGTCAGAGGCGTCAGCTTCCACAAAAAATGGCTCCTCAGGGTTAGGATGGAGAAGGATCGGGGCTGTTGTAAAGGCTTTTTTGAGGAACTCAAAAGATTCTTCAGCATCAGTTGACCAATGGAAGGGTACATCTTTTCTCAAAAGTTTTGTAATTGGAACCACCTTTTTAGAAAACTGTTTTATAAACCGTCGATAAAAATTGACAAAGCCAATAAAACTTTGCAACTCCTTCACCATTTTAGTAGAAGGCCAATCCAGTATTGTTTCAATTTTAGCAGGATCCATGGAAACTCCATTTACCGATAAGACAAATCCCAATAATTTTACTCCCTTCGCATGAAAGGCACACTTTTCCAACTTCACATATAGGTTATTTTCCAACAATTTCTTTAGATCTGCTCTCACATGATCTACATGGTCTCGCAAATTCTGGGAGAAGATTAAAAGATCATCAATGTAAACTACTACAAATTGATCTAAAAACGTTCTCATAACATCACTCACAAAGTGCTGGAGAGCGGCCGGTGCGTTACATAGCCCATAAGGCATCACTTGATACTTGTATGGACCAAACCGGGTGAGGAAGGCCATTTTCCATTTGTCTTCCTCAGCAACTCGAATTAAATGGTACACTCCGTGAAGATCTAGTTTGGTGTAGATTTTTGCATCTTTTACCTGATCTAGCAGTACTGAAATCCATGGCAGGGGATATCGATTCTTCCTTCCTAACTTGATTTAACGCTCTATAGTCGATTCATAAGTTCTTAACTTGTCATTCTTCATCTTTGTGATGAAAAAAGGTGAGAAGAGACTGTGGATTGCAAGGGAGTAATAAAACCATTTGCCAAATATTTTTCTAAATATTCTTTTAGGAATTTGTTCTCCTTTTCAAAAAGGGCATAGATTCTATTGCAAGGTAGATTTGCACCTGGCTCAGGTTTGATCCTGCAATCATAAGATCTGTGGGGAGGTAGCTTCTCTGCCTCTGCTTTGCCAAACACTACAGACAATTCTTTATATTCTGGGGGAATGACAACTTCTTCCAGAGCACAAACCACTTTGGATTTAGTAGCTAAAACCTGAGCAGGAGATGGTGCACTACTTATCTCTTGAGGACCATAACAATGTTTCCGACAGTAGCTTGAATTTATTTAGACAGTCCTCTTTTCCCAATTAATTTCAGGGTTGTGCTCCATAAGCCATGGTAAGCCCAAGATCAGCTGAAATTGAGGAGCATCTATGAGATTAAAGATATCTTTTCTTGGTGTCCTAGATGATCTTTCAGAACTATAGGTTCAGTTTCATCTGTGATCGGGCCTGAAGACAGGTTTGTTCCATCCACCGCATGAACAGGCTCTGCAGTTCTTTTTTTGACAAAATGTATTCCCATTTTTGTGGCATACTGGATGCCGCAGAAATTTCCCCTAGCTCCTGAGTCAATCATCACTGAATTCTCCTGCAGCTTCTTTTCTCTGAAGATGAGGTCAAAAGAGATGGTTAGATGAGGGGAAGCAGCCTAAAAGGTATTTGTCACTAATTGGGATTCAGGGGCCGGTTGGTTTTGTGAGTCAATCAGGGTTACTCTCTTAGTAGAATGAGTTTTCTCTTTTTCTGAATTAACTTGTTTAGGCTTCTTTGGGCATTCTCTTACAAAATGCCCAGACAACCCACAATAGAGACATAGATTCTTAGATCTTCGCTTGTCCTTTTCTTCTTTAGACAGGGAACCTATAATACTGTCGATTTGCATTGGCTCTTCTGAAGAGTGTGTCTCGAAGGTCTTGCTATTTTCCACTTTAATCGTGTCAAAGCGTGGTGGGATAGGATGAAATTCTCTCTTTCGTTCAGCTTTTCTTTCAAACAGATGCTGATCAATCTGTAAGACTAGATTAATAAATTTTGACACATCAGTAGGTCGATCTGGAATCTGGGCTAGCACATTCTTTAGTTCTTCTCGTAAACCTCAGTAAAAAACCACAACCCTTTTGCTCTCGGACCAACCATTCTCCACAATTAATTAGTTGAATTGGGCCAGATAAGAGATCAACTTCCTATTTTCTTTCTTTTAAGTCTAGTAATTCATTGTCTGTGGCTTGGGAAATTGTTCTGCGGTGAAAAATTCAAAGAAATTTGGTTTTATAAACTTCACAATCATATAATATAGGGTCATTTCGTGACACCAAAGGATTGGACCATGAAGCCGCATCTCCACACAAATAAGGCAAAATGAACACTGTTTTTGACTGATCCTCTGTAAAAATAACAGGTAGACAAAGGAAGCGTTAGGAGCAATGGGTTAAAAATATCTGTGCCTTGTAAGGAGCTCCACTAAAATGTTCAGATGGGGCCAGGGGAATGATAGGGGAGATGGAACGAATGACTTGTGTGGATATTTCTGAGGTAGAAATAGGGAAGGTTTTACCTGAAACCCCACTTGTCCCAGTGGTATTCCCAGAAGTGAAGCTATTTAATTTGTCCATGAGCTGTTGGGTCTCAACATGTGATCTTTTTATTCCCTCTCTCAAGTTATTGTTTTCATCTAGGGCAAGGGTTAACTTTTTTTGCACTTCGTCCATAAGTGCCCCCAAGGCATTAAAATCTAAACCTTCAGCCATTTTGCTCTGGTGGAAATAAGTAATTTTTAGGCACTTCAATCTGTCAGGAGATTACCCATTAAATCAAACTTCCACAGATACCTTTTACCCAACTCACTCCAACAGATGCGTGCTCAGACTTTACTGATTATCTGAACCCTGTATCTGCTAGGGGAAAAGGGGAATGGGAATCGAAAAAGAGAGACCATATCCAGATCCAGTTCCAGCCTGTGTTTCCTACTTGAAGATAGGATATTCAGTGTGTGCTTCTGTAACCTGCACCTTTCTTCTTATTGGGATTTCTTTAAAGGAAGGACCTGCAGTCGGGTGATAAGAGCATAGATAAGTACATTCCACTGTGTATTCAACTGTTCAGCCATTCACATTCACCCAGTTTTATTGTTCTCCTAACCTGGATCTTTTGAGAGACTAGCCCCTCTCTAAGAGAACAATGTTAACTAAATATCTCCTTTTCTCCAGGAGTCAGAGGTATCCAAGGTTCTCTGGAAAACAGTTCAAAGATTCACAAATAGATAATCTACTAATATATTTTACAGGAAATGAAAACTCGCAGTCTCTAGGAAATAGTCTGAGCACTGAGGTTTGTCTCTAAGACTGGCAAGTCTGCAAGGCGAACAGTTTTTGAATATATATGTACATATATATATATATATATATATATATATATATATATATATATATATATATATATTGGCAAGTTTGGAAATCATACAAAAGGATTCCTTACTGCAGTTACTTGAAGTTCTGTTAAGCCAAAACTAATTCTCCTCAGAAAGCCAATAGCCAGTTGTTGGAAGAAGGAAGAAATTCAGCTTCTCCAGAAGGGAAAAAGTAGCTGGTGTGCACACTGTAACAAGAAAAAGGATTAATTACTCAAAACTGGAAGAATTCTCTATGAAACGAAGCGCCTATGGAACACTGCTCCTTCTCCTCAGGATGACAGTTGAAGTGCACAGCTCCCAGAGAGAAACAGTTGGAGGCAAGCTTCAGCACGAGAGTAAGGTAGAAACACTAGAGTGCTGACCTCACTAGGATTTGGGAGTGGCAGTTAAACCTGAAGAAGCTAGTTCTAAAAACAGCCTCCGCAAGAGCTACTGGGAGTGAGGACACCACTGCAACCTACGTGGGTAGAAGGAAAAGGGGAATCGTTTTTGCTGAGGGAAGAACTTAACAACAGTGGCAATAGTTTTCCTGACAGTATATATAGAGCCTCTAGCGTGTAAAATTAGGAAGGACCAGAGGATACTTCAGTTTCAGTGTGGGAACTGGAGTAAGAAGATTTCCCTATATGCGTACGATTTGTTATTATGTCTGGCTGATTTGGGTCAAGCATTGGTAGTCCTGAAAGAAATTACAAAAGATTTTGGGGAAGTCAGTGGATTTGCTGTCAACAGTGAAAAATCTGAAGTTATGGTATGGAATATGTGGGTGGAAGGGACCCCTGTTAAGGAGGTGAAATATATAGGGATAACAATAACTCAAGATATAAAGAAAATGGCTGGAATTAATTTCAATAAGGTTTTGAGAGGGTCTAGCCAGTTAATGAAGAAATGGGTCAGTGTTCCCCTTACTCTGATAGGTCGGGTTAACCTAATCAAGAGGGTGATCCTGTTTAAATTTCTATGCATTTTTAATGCAGTGCCGTTGTTGTTTGAGAAAGAATGATTGTGCAAACTTCAAAGAGAAATTAGAAGTTGTGTTTGGGCCTCAAAGGGGTTACTCGTTGCTTGGAAGAAGTTGAGGAGAAGGAAAGAGAAAGGTGGGCTGGTGCTACCGGATGTGCAGTATTATGCTTGTGCCTTCTTCCTGAAGAACTTGAGGGAGCTATGAAAGGAGCCAGGGGATTCCGAGAAAGGACACATTTTTAAAGTTATGATGAAAATAAATGGTGTTACCCAGAAAGGCTTTTTATATAAGTTTGGTGACCCCAAGTTTAAAAAAAAATACGATTTAAGGTAATTTTGCATTCAGTAAAACTCTGGTGGGGTGTGAGAAAAGCCACTAAGCTACCATATTATAGTAAGCATGCACCAATATAGAACTCTTCAGGCTCCCAGGAATGGTCGAGAGAGAAGTTGGCTCTTCCATTGAGGGAGGCAGCTTTTCTGGAGTGGGAGCACCTATTCAAGGGATGGGAGTTTGGACTCTTTTGAGTCCCTCGTGAGTAAATGGGGGGCAATCTGTCCAGGTTTAAATACCTTCAAATAACTAGTTGGTCACAACATGTAAAGGAGGAGGTAGGGGGCTCCAACGAAGTGGAAGAATTTCTACATTTAACTACCCCCTAAGAAAGGAGGTTACAAAACTGTACTGGTTGATGCCAGAGACCGCGGATGGAGAGTTCACCCTTCCGGAGAAGATGTGGGGAGAAAACTTGCCAGGACAACAGATAATAGATCAATGGCAAGTATCTAATACTCTTGTACACAATATGGTTCGGCCTGCATCTTTAAGAAGGAATCATTTGTTCTCAATCCACAGGGCCTTCTAGGCTCCAGGAAAGTTATCTAATTTGGGCCGGGAACTGCAACGGCATGTAAGAAATGTGGCCTGGCCTTGGCAGATGACCTACATATGTTTTTGAGGTGCCCCCAGCTTACTCAATTTTGGAAGGAAGCGGAGGAGTTAATACGGGAAGTTCTTTCTATGGATTGTCAGGTAAGCCCCTCCTTAGTGATTTTTGGAACTCTGTAGAATCAGACCCAGATGACAATCAAGAATGACGTCGCTAAATTGCTTTTCTAAATAATCTTGTTGGCTAGACGAGAAATCTGTAAATGGGGGAGTTCTCTCCCCCGACGATACAGGAATGGAGGGAGGCACTAATTGATAACTTGAACTTGGATGTGCGGGGAGGAAGGCACATAAACTTTGGGCTCCTTTGAGAGTGTGGCTGGAAAGAACTAAATAAGAAGCACATGGGGCATGTTAAATGGTCTGGTCTTGTCCTATGATTTTACTGCTTCTTGATTCTCAAGGCTCTCTCTGTGGAATCAAAGCAGCTCACAATTAAGAACTCAGCTCTAATCTGAGACAGGAGCCTCTCGCTGGAGAGTGGTATAAGAGTGGAAGGTGGCCTCCCTGTTGTCTAAGGGTTTCCCCTCTGAGACAGATTGTGATGGTACATGAGGACAAATAAAATGAGTATATTAGGTATGTTTTGGTGATATGCAGATGGCACCACTAGGGTGGCATTAATTATTGGTGATGCCTCAGATTTCTAGAGCATGGTAAATGTGAGGCAGTGCAAATATGTGAGTTGTCTTATGGTGGCATGGCCAATGCAATGCACTTAGCTGGGCTATTCCATGCTAAGTGTTATGTGTGACTGGTCTATATTTTGTTATATACCTGTAGACACATTTATTGGTTTGACCCCAGATTTTGTATGCAAAGGGGACATTGCTCCACCAGTCCATCATGTGAAGTGTCAGTTATGTGGTGCTATGTATTTGTACATTTGGGCATATATGAGGGTGATGTGCATTGAATGTGGTGTAGTGCGGCATGTGGCATATGTGTAGTTATCTAAACATCTGTTTTTCCCTGTCCTTGTGTGTTTAATGTGGTGTATGCATTGTTTGTCCCACAAGTTTAGTGTGTTGTCTGTGTTATGAATTGTATACTGGATTACCTATAAGTAGGTAATTGCCATATTGTCAATCCTGGAATCGATTGATTGTTGAGTGTCTGAAGATGTAGGCACCAAGGAGGGTGCCGGGATATTTTGCAAAGGATGTTGTTGAACATGCCATGATGGTCGACAGTGGCCTGCACATTGATTGAGTGTATATGTTTCTGGTTCCTGTAGAGGTGTTTCATTGCAGCAGCAGGGACAAGTTGGACATGGGTGAAGTCCATTGCACCCAGAACATGCGGGAAACCAGTAATTTGATAGAATCCATGCTTGGTCTCCTGCTGCAGTTGCTGGGTGTTGCGGAACTGGATGTGGTACAGTGTGAGGCTGATGATGGCGTCCAGGATCATGGGAAGGAAGGCAGAAAGGGATGGTTGTGATATCCCACCCACTTGTAATGCAATGGTCTGGAATGATCCAGAAGCCAGTAGGTGGAGGACAGCCAGAAGTCTGGTCATGGGTGGTATGGTTGTGTGGCTTTCCACTCTTGCTGTGATGTCAGGAGCAATGTGGTGAAGCAGCCGTACAATGGACTCCTGCTTCATACGGTAGAGTCTGATGACCTCTTCTTCCCTGAGGTCAAGGATGGATGCGCGCTGGGGAAATATCCTTTCCCTCCTACTGCGCTGCCTTTGTGTCTGCAGTGGTGGTGGTTGAGCTTGCTGCGGTGGGGCTGGTGGCACTTGGCGTCCTCCCTGTCGTCTTCTCAGGGTGCCAAGCTGTAGGAGTAACAGGTCCATAACGTTCAGTTGCTTGCCACATTCCTTCTGCAGGTTTTGCTTATGTACTTGTGGCAGGGCCTCATTTTAACGGCTGGCGGACCAGGCGTTGAAATTTCGTCACTAATCGGAATTCGCGCCATTTTTTGGACCCGCTCCTATGCGTGTGTTGTTTTTCCGTCAGCTTGTAGATATGGCGCTAGCGGGCTAGCGTCATTTTTTGGGAGGGAAAGCCTACCTTGCATATCATTGTCGTTAAACAATGCAAGGTGAGGTGGCGCTCTAAAAAAATAACACAAAGTCCAGAAATGTGTCACTAGACTGCTCTAGCAACAATGTCTAAATGTGGCGCTGGCTTAGCTCCGCTTTTGCATTAAAAAACTGACGCAAAGGTGGCGCTAACTTTTCTTGAAACTGGGTCTTTATTCTTTTTAGTGGTGTGTCTGACTGAGTAGAGGCAACCTAGCAAAGCTTTTTGCACTACTTGGGCCTCCTTGCTAGTTCCATCATCTTGACGAAAGAAATTGTAGTGGATAAAGCACTGTCTGTCCCCATTTTTAAAAAGAAAAATACTCTATGGCATAACACACTGAACTCCTTTTGGGAACCTCATGCTTGCTTGCTTGCTGCACACGTTTGTCCAGTCACTTGAGCTCACGTATGCTCATTTGCCCAGGCAAATTTAAAGTTTGGTCTCAAGTCCCACCAGTTCCAAAGTTTACCAGCTGCTACTGCAGCAAGTGCAATTTACAATATGATTGAGAAAGGCTTCAGTGGTACAACAGATGCAACAGTTACACTAAATTTTGCACAACTGCATGGAACTAAATGATTCCTAGAAAGTCTCTTATACTAGTAATCTAAGTGCAATCATAGTGACTTATACACATCATAATACACAGCTCCCATCTTCACCCCCCTTTCCGAAATATAGATTAATGTTAATAGCTTTATTAAATATTTCTGCTTTGTGGGTTTTTTTGTGCATAAAACATGGCTAACAAAACATGTACTGTCTTTCAAAACAGTTAATAAAATAGTAGAAAACCTGTAAATGATAGTGTACCAGATCTGATTTAATACACACACCATTAAGTAATGTAATTTTTTTGCACAACAGCAAAAGCTTTGTGCTTTTGTTTAAAATAAGGTTACAATTAATTTAATTTGGTTGTGCTCAGCCAACAATGCTTTGTGAACAATTTGTATCTGTTCCCTTTGTTTAGGGACTCCTCCATTCCTCTATTCTATACTGGTCCTAGCTGTCATCTTGGTTAGTTTGAAAATGCCTTTATTAGCCTCTAACTGCAGAAATGCACTTTGAAATAGATGCCTGAATAAAACAAATAAGATATTAATGGAACTACGATTTGTGCCGCCCGATAGCTAGCAGGATATTATATATAGAACCATAATTTCATTCCCCTTGACTGCAATTCAAAGAAAAATTTAACAGACATTTTCTTGTGGCATCAAACCTCTGCTTATACCCCCAAGCGTTTCTACAACTAAGTAATCATATTTACTGAAAGTATCATTTATTGATTCTAGGGGGGCACTCTACTCCAGACTCACAAAGGCTCCTCTAATAGCTTATAGGCACAAGGATCGTACCTATCCTGATTTCAACTGGATGAGAAAATTCTGCCCCCTGTGCCAACTGCTTTTTACACATGGGTACGATTTATGATCTGTGCTGAGTGTATTGCACCCAGTAATTATCGGGATTAAAAATCTGCATTTCCCAATACATTTCGGTGAGGATTTGGGTGTACTGCATGATTTGGCTGTGGCGCCTTATCGTGCAGTACACTCACAAACACCATCTTGGGTTCAGTCAGGCTTGTTTACTTAATCTCAAGCTCAACCCTGGGTTGCTGTGAATACCAGAAGAAAGGCTTAGCAAAGAAGCTATGTTTAAAGCATTTAACAGCACCAAACAATGAAAAAGAAAGCAACAACACCGGAAAGAAAGAAGACACCAATTTATAAAAAATAGATTATATTTTTATGAATTTTTTGAGACCTTCATAAACAAAATCCACCATAGGGTTCTGAAGATACAGTTTTTAGAAGGTATAATCACTTTAAAATACAACCTAAAACAAGCATTGGTGAACAAAAACTTTTAAAACCTTTGAAAAGTTTGAAATAGTTAGTTTGGACAACCTAGCTTGGGTTTGTCGTGTAGGTTCTAATTCTCCTAATGAGACTACTGGATTTGGACGGCAGAGTCACTGGCACTGTGGGGGACTGAGTCTGAACCCACACCACATGACACTTGTCGGCCTAATCCAGGTTTCGTTCCGGCGAACTAGCAGTGCCTCATCTCCACCCAAGAAGAGAAATGATTAGGCAACCGAGCACATGACACAAATGACTCTTCAGGGAAATCGTGGTCACTCAGATCTCATCCGTTTCTCTCAGCTACATTAGTCTCACATATGCAAGGATAATCAGATGAAGAGTATAATTCAATAAGGTTATATTGAAGTAACTGCATCTTAGATAATAAAGCATGTATTGCTATAACTAGGACGATGAAGCATGACAGGATTAATTGTGACAATGAGAGTGAAACATAAAAATAATGTTACCATATTGTCACTAAGATCGTTAGGAATAGCTCCTACCTAGGCTATGTTAGAGCACAGCATGTTAAGCTCTAATTCCCCCTGGAAGACATCATCCCTCATACCTGAGCAAGAGGCCTGTAGTCTACATAAGCAGCTGCAGTGAAGCAATCAGCATACAGTTGTGGTCATCAGGTTGGAATCTCCCTCTAAAGTACATGGGTCAAAATAGTGTTTTTATAATAAAACAGCTGATGTTCCAAGAAATGATCCCCACGTAAGTGTGTATGTGTCTGTGAACATTAGATACAAAGCGTACCACTTTTGAGGGCAACCAATCTTACTGCAGCCTTGAGAAAAGCACAGAGTGAAAGAAAAGTCTTGTTTAAGAACACAGTGCTGGCCTAGGCAAAGAACAGCTAGATAGAGAAAATAAAACAAGACCGCAAATCTGGCTAATGTTAAAATAACAGAACAAAGCTGAATAAAATATATCTAGGGTAAAGTGCACAGCGGCAGGCCTAGTTTGCTAAAATAACATGTATAAAACTATAGCTAAAATGGCTACACAACAGTTGGTCTATCAATTTTGGCAGGACAGAGATCTAAGGGGCCAGAGTAGATACTTTGGACAGTTACCTGGCCACCAGAGCATTTTTATAGCAAGATTCAAACTTCACAGGACAACTGTCATAGAGGATTGGTCCTAATGCTGTGGTATGCTCCAGTTGTGGTACGGTCAACAGGGGTGTCTTTGTGGGTATTCCTCAGTCCACGGGTAAAGTGGGGTGAACTTGGGCAAGGAAATCAGGGCCCCTCAAAGTCCTCTGCGGTGCAGTAGCAGGCCAGCCAATGCTCGGCTGCTGGTCAGTCTGCCCTGAGGTTGAAGAGAAATCCTTAGGCAAGGGCCAGTCTCTCTTGGGTGTGGCAAATCTGGACTTGGATAGCACACCTGTGTCATGCAGACTCGGGTGCAACTTTTGACTACCTCATATTTGTCCTCTTTGGTGCCCGGCAGCTAGTAGCAGCAAAACTTCTGCTGTGTCTACCAACTTGTTGATTTGGGCTACTTTAGCTCTTGTGCCCCGCAAGCCAGTTCCAGGAGATAAGCCATCTGATCCTTGGATGTCACTGTGGTAGGTTGGGGCTGGGAATCAACTTTTTCTTGAGCCAGTAGCCACAGGCACAATACATTTGCTAGCTTAAAGTTGTGTAGGTTTAGTCCTTCTGACAGTGCAGCCTCTCTTTGTGCAGATCCAAGGGCAGCTGAGCAGTCCTTCTTTGATCCTCTCTCTGATTCCAGCATTATCTGAGGCTCAAAGTGCCAGAGGTGCATTATTATCTCAGGAAAGTGCCCTGAGGGAACCATGTGGTCACAAGAAAATGGGCTACTGGGTCTCCTCCTACCTAGTGACTAAGTTCCTACGATGTGTGCTACCTTGCTATCCCAGAGTTCCACATTCTTGCCCCTACCAAACTGGCAAGAACCTTCCTCAGTTGACAATTTAGAAAGTATTGCTGTTAAGACATTAAAAATATATGTCCTACCTAAAGGCCTTCCAGAGGGGAGACTTATATATACCCAAGGGTGGCTTTGCCATTGATGTGAATGGCAAGGTTGAACTGGCAGTGAAAACACTGGCCTTCCAGTCTACAGTAGGGCCACTTTGTCACACACATGGTGGCCCACATAGTGCTGCAGCCCTTAGTGGACACTCTGCCTTGCATGCCCTGGGTTCCAATACAAGGGACTTAGAAGGCAATCCTTGCCACTTGAATTTATCCAATTTGACACGTAATTTGTCAAGGGTTAGAACACTGTCACTGGGATTTGGTTAGCAGGCCTCAGTGCACTCTCAGTGTCAAAAAACAGCAGTGGGGGTGAGCATGCAGAAGGTCTTTCATTACAATTTCCACATGTTAAACCTTGTATATAGCGGGAAATGCCCCACATCCACATCATGGAGACTCTGGTATGTGCTGCTCCAGTGTTCTGTGGCTGAACCCTATGAATGAACCTAGTGATATTTAGAAAGTGCTAATATCAGCTAAAAAAAGGCATCCTGTCCCTACCCCACCAAAAGAATCCTACAAAGCATGTGCTCGCATTCAAGGTACCACCGAAAGCATCCGGAGTCGCCTCTATGCGGCTCTCAAACAGCTGCTGTTTTGTAACTTTACAAGAGAGCTGCTCCTGGGAGCAAAATTTCTTCAGAAATGCCCTGTTTCATGCATTAAACCCAATCCTGTCCTCAAATACTGGTGGCGCTAACCCTTAGCAATGGTAATTGAGAAAGATACAGACACCTCATACCAACTTCCCCAGATTTACATCCACTATGGCAACTATATCCCTCGGGAGAACTGCTTTCCAACTTAATGTGTGAGTTGTATCACGTTTCCTGCTACGCAGTTTTTCGCCGGTGATGCCTCTATAGTAGTGGTTTGAAAGCACCATACAGCTATAATTGGAGTTCACTGCGACCTCACAGCACTGGGCCCCGGTGTCACCGCACCTGCTGCACTTCTAATAGTTACGCCCTCTGGACTCTGTTTTCTTCTAAATTGTGACAGCCTGAATTAAGCCAAGTGCTTTTGAATCTGTCAATAACACTACCTCTCTGTGTGGTTATTCTCTAATTGCCTGTCTTCAAACAAGCGTTGTACAGAAAATATGTAATTAGTTATTTGTTCCAGGTGTCTGACCTTTGCTCTGGGAGCGCTTTGTGATTCACTAGTTTTGCTAACTGCTCAACGTGATGCTTTGCATACTGCTACTGACGAGTTGAAGAAGAGCTTCTAGCGTGAAAGTTCAGTGTCAGAATCTCGTTTTTCGAAACGCCGACCCATCTTTTCTCTTTGTGTACTTGTACGCAGTTTTAATTCATGTGCAATTTTATTTTCGGGACTGCGTAATAAAACAAGAATCAAATAATAAGAAAATACTCAGAAGTATTTTCTTTTAAAAACACATGTCCCTTCTCTGTGATTCATCAGAAACAAAAGTATATTCAAGGCACGCGTGGTCGCAACACCTGGAAGAAGTTGAAATTGTTCAGATTCAAAGCATGCCATTTTCATTAATTTCATTTGAAATACTGCGAGCAAAACACTAGATCCGAGCAAGCACCAGGGCCCCTGGCGCTCGTCATAACTTTAACCTAAACTGAGGTGCTTGACGTACTCTATGCACGGCACACATCAAGGTGCCAACTGCATTCCTTGGATGGTTGATTGGTTGGGCTTCGATAGGCAGGGGGGTAAATATTATAGCGGGGTGGTAGAGGACCAGGTTGACAGAAAGGCAAGTTAATAGGTGCATTGACAGGCCTACCAGCTGAAAGATTAATGGAAAGATAGATGAATAAAATGATGGATTAATAGGCCGACTCATGGAAGCATGGGTTTGAAGGTAAGTGGTATGCTGTATGTGTAGGTAGTTGATACGGTGGCTAGATCGGTAGATCGAAGGACTGAAGGAAATGTCATCAGACAGCCAATAATGTGATTTCCAATACCATGATGTCAGAACTGGGCATGTTTAGTTGGTCATATAGCACTGCGTTGCAACCTGCTTCCTGTGCTCATTTTTACTTCCAAATAAACATGCATTCCTTAGGTACCCCGTTTATTTTAAATAGTAATAAGGCCTCGGAAAACACGTGCGTGCAAGGGGATTGTTCTTACAAATGAGTTTAGACAAGAGAATTACCATTTACCTGTGCACTGTCATCGGCAAGATAATGGTTTCAAAATAGCTGACACTCACTAAGGGAACCACGTCTTTGATTGACAGAATAGACGGTTTGTTGGAACTTTCTTGGCAATATAAACTAGCTTGTGATGAAGAGGTCATTTGATATGTCAGTTATTTCCAACACAGGAGGGTTACAGTGCTTGGTCTCCGACTAGACTGGGACTGAGTCCGAGGTTGAAAGGACAAGGGGCCAGATGTAGCAAACGTTTGCGACTCGCAAACGGGCCGAATCGCAATTTGCAACAGTGCAAAATCGGAAATGGGATGCAAAAAGCCCATTTCCGACTCGCAAAAAGCGATGGGACCCGTTTGCGAGTCGCATCCGTTGCGACCCCATTTTGCGACCTACAATTTGCAAGTTGCAATTTGCGAGTCGCAAACCTTATGCAATTGCAACTCGCAAATTGCGACTAGTCGCAAAAAGCCCAGTTTGCAAGTCGCATTTACCACTAACTCAGAGCAGGTGGTAACCATTACCAAAGTATAAAAGGAGACCCAGAAGGCATCTGGGTCACTCAAGATGGCGGACATATACCTGATAGCAGTGAGGAGGAGAGTCTACGCAGCCCAGCAGAGGAGGAGGAGGGGCCACAGACAGGAGAAGATATATAGAACAAGGCAGACCCTTTTCCAGCAAACTGAAGAGGAGAGCTATGATAAATACCGCCTTAGCAGCGCTGCCATTCTAGAATTAATAGATTTACTAAAACCACAGCTAGAACACAAGACTCTGCGTGGCTGCGCCATCCCTACGCATGTGCAAGTACTATGCGCACTGCACCTCTTGGCCTCAGGGAGCTATCAGGGGGTCATTGCCGTGGCAGGTGGGGTATCCCAAAGTGCAGTGTCAAGGTTCCTCAGGGCATTCCTAGATGCCTTAGTAGCGCACAGGTCTCAGTTCATATGCTTACCAAGGAATGAGGCAGAAATTAACAGCATGAAGCTGGACTTCTACCGCATTGCCCACTTCCCCCATGTCATTGGATGTGTAGATGGGACACACATTCAAATATGCCCCCCGCTAATCTGGAACATATTTTCCGCAACAGAAAGTGTACCCACTCACTCAACATACAGGTTGTTTGTGATGCCCATTACGTCATCACGGACATCGTAGCTAAGTTTCCAGGCAGTACCCATGACTCATACATTTTTAGACATAGTGGGATACATCAACGCCTGGAACGTGGGGAGTTTGGAGACGGATACCTCCTAGGTAGAGCTGCATACACCTTGCAGACATACACACAGGTCACTGTGCACGACTATCTGGACTTACTAACAGTGTACTTTTGTGCCCAACAGGTGACAGTGCATATGCTCTAAGGCCATGGATCATGACTCCATTTTTAACACCCAGCAATGATTCAGAGAGGCAATACAACAGTGCGCATAAGAGGACCAGGAACCTCATAGAGCGCACCTTCGGACTCCTGAAGGCAAGATTCCGATGCCTCCATCGCAGCGGAGGCGCCCTCCAATACACCCCCATTACCGCTTTCAAAATTGTGGTCGCATGCGCCATCCTCCACAACATAGCCACCCGACGTGGGCTACCTCTCACCCCTGCAGACCCAGATCCTGATGATGAAGAGCAAGAACAACCACATCGCCATCATGGGGATTGGAGTCTAGCTAATCAAGGCAGACTGAGACGGGACCACATTGCAACGCAATATTCTGGACGGTACGTGTCAACTCCCACCATACTCACCTATTAACCATTTGTTAAGTGGAACAAAAATAACTGTTTTATTAATGTCATGAAGAAACTATATACAAGTTGAAATTGTCCATGGGCAGGAAAATGCCAACCAGTCATGTGGCACATTAACGCCATGTGCCACATGAATCTGTCCTGGCTGTTATCTATGATCTCCTGCCCCTCCTGCCAGCCTGGCTGGTCCCTGCTGCGTCCATGGTGCTGTGCCTACCACTCCTCAGCACCCTACTGTGAGTGGCAGAGACACTGCTCACTGTTGAGCCCTCCTCCCAGGTGTATTTGTTAACTTCCTGGCTGTGATGTCATCATCATGTGCCAGGAAGTGTTTCCAGGGCGTTCTGGTATGCTTTCTGGAGTGTTCTGCTGCATCTGCAAGCAATTTTGAAGGTATTCGCAATTTGCGACACCCACTCGCTAATTGCGAGTTCGTTTTTTGCACACTCGCAAACAGCGACCTCGCAAACTGCGGACTCGCACACAGCATTGCGAGTCCGGCTGCGAGTCGCAAAATCGGATCGCTTTTTTTTCTGGCATTCCAATTTGCGACTCGCATTTTGCGACTCGCATCAACTCGCAAAATGCGAGTCGCAATTTTTATTTTTGCTACATCTGGCCCAAAATTCGAAGCAAGAAACTTCGAGATAGTGCCAAACACCTGCAGGCACTTAATATTTTTATTTTATTTATCAATATAATCTTGGTGTATCTTCCTTAAAACAATTACCAACTTCTCACCCTGTAAAAACGCAACACTTCTATTACCAACGTTCATTATGCGTCCCGGAAATGCAATCAAGATTTCCTTCAGTACTCCACGGCTGAGTGCTGTTCACACTGAGTTTCTCACCCGCTTTTATCTGTCATCAGCTCTCTTTACATCTTCTGAAAAGTGCTACCCTCTTGGAAGTCCGACCCATCGACCCCCAAATGGCGTCCACGCTGTCAGCTCTCAGTGCTGTCTGTAATTAGCTTTTCCTTTTGGAAGCGGCTGTTTTTCATCCAGCACCCACGACACTTTCTTCTCACTAGTCAAGGTTTGAGTAAGGGTTTGTGTCGAAGTACCTCTTTTGGTGAACAAATCAATTCTGAATTTCTGAGCTCCTTGCGGGTGCTTTCTCTTTGGATACCCACCTTCTGTATCCCATTCTAACATGCTGCATTACCTAGCGATCCCCTCAAAGGGGAAAACTGCACAATGCTCCCATGGTATAACTACAGCCTTGCCAGCTGTAGGTAGTCTCAGCTACTACTAGAACGGCAGCATCCTCTCTACGCCTTTCCGGAAGGGCTCCAAATCCAACCTGAGAAAAACGTTCAGCAGCCATCTTGTTTCCAGCTCAACAAAGTGGTGAGATGAACTATTTTCAAGACATCAATGGGCATATTTATACTCTGTTTGCACCGAATTAGTGTCATTTTTTTTAACTCTAATTCGGTGCAAAACTAACTCCATATTTATACTTTGGTGCTAGACCCCTCTAGCACCAAATTTATGGAGTTAAAGTCATTTTTTGAAAGTGGAGACCTACTTTGCCTTAATGAGATGCAAGGTAGGCGTTCCGGTGCAAAAAATGACTCTATGGCCTTAACGCCATATTTAGGGGCATATTTATACTCTGCGGCATATTTATACTCTCTTTGCACCAAATTAGTGTCATTTTTTTTAACTCTAATTCGGTGCAAAACTAACTCCATATTTATACTTTGGTGCTAGACCCATCTAGCACCAAGGCCCTGATTTAAACTTTTTTTGCACCGCATTAACGTCATTTTATGACACAAAAGTGGTGCAAACTTACAAAATATTGGCCCTTATTTATACTTTTTGCTGCAAAACTGCACTAACTCAGTTTTGCGCCAAAAAGTTTAGCACCGGCTTGCACCATTTCTGTGCACCAGCAGGGCACCATATTTATGTAATGGTGCAAGCCGGTGCAAAGGGTAGGCTAGAGTTTTAAAAAATGACTTTAGTCGGGTGGGGCTGGCAGTATGGAAGAAGAGGGTTTAGCACCAAACAATGGCTTTAGGCAGGTTAGAGTAAAATAAAAATGACTCTAACCAGATTAGCGTCATTTTATGGTGCTAAACCTACCATGCCACATGACTCCTGCCTTAGAAAAGGCAGGAGTCATGCCCACCATCCCAGTGGCCAGCACAGAGGACAGGGTTCCCCTGGGCATGGCCATTGCACCCGGTGCCATGTATGGGGGCCCATTTCAGGGCCCCCTATGGCACTTTCAAAAATAAAATGCACTTACCTGTACTTACCTGGGATGGGGTCCCCCATCCTCGCAGTCCCTCTAGTGTGGGTGGGGGTGCCCCTAGGGCCTAGGGAGGGCACCTCTGGGCTTATTCCATGGTGTTCCACCATGGAAATAGGGCCACAGGTCCCCTAACACCTGCCCTGACCCAGGTCTTAAAAAATGGGGCAAAGCAGGCTTTGCCCCATTTTTTGACCCCTCCTCCCTCCCTTGCACCATTTTTACATGGGAGTATAAATATGGTGTTAAGGCCATAGAGTCATTTTTTTGCACGGGAACGCCTACCTTGCATCTCATTAAGGCAAGGTAGGTTTCCACTTCCAAAAAATGACTTTAACTCCATAAATTTGGTGCTAGACGGGTCTAGCACCAAAGTATAAATATGGAGTTAGTTTTGCACTGAGAGTTTAAAAAAATGACGCTAATTCAGTGCAAACAGAGTATAAATATGCCCCTTAGCGTCAAAAAATGATGTTAATCTGGTCAGAATCATTTATTTTGACTCAAAACTGCCTAACGTCATTTTTTTTTAAGCTAGCCTACCCTTTGCACCGGCTTGCACCATTCCATAAATATGGTGCCCAGCTGGTGCTAAAAAATGGTGCAAGCCGGTGCAAAACATTTTGGGGCAAAACTGCCTTAGTGCAGTTTTGCACCAAAAAGTATAAATAAGGCCCCAAGTATTGCAGGTGTGTGTGTCCCTACAAGGTAGCTGTGGTTCAGAAGAAAATGTGAAAAGTGCAGGGGGAGTGGTTGGCAGACATGCCCCTGTGCATGATAGGGTTGAATTTGCTCTTCTATACTAATTTCGTTTCGTTCTAATTTTACCTACAGTAGTAAATATCAGCAGACCTTGTTTCTGTGAGCGCAGCTGGCTGGCGCTACTGAATTTGTAAGTTCAACTCAAGTCCACACGACTGTGTAAGAGATGCTATGCTCTCTTCACAGATCTGTAAAAACATCGAGTCACTGGAACCTTCAAGGCTACCCTAGCAACGGGAACGGAGCCCAATGGGAATATGCTGAAATATCATTAGTCCAGAAAATACTTGAATTTGACAAAGATAGCACACAGCAGGGGGCTCTGACAGCTTCAGCAATTAAAAATACCTGTACGGCGCCACAAACAAACAAACATCTGGTGCCTACAGATAGAGCTGCCAATCTCCCGTGCAGTGTCCCAGCCTGCGCAGTGACTATCGGGAATGCAGTTTTCGTATTTAGACTGCACTGTATAAATAAGGCAGGAGCAAAATCGTCTCCCGTCGATAAGCCGGGAGCCGCGCGCCACCTCAATAAACTGTTGCTCAACTCAATATTTCTGCTGTTGCACTCCTTCAGGGGCACGTGAGGCTTTCTTCTGACCTATGTGAACTATTTGCATAAGACCAAAATACATATTAATGTGGTTAGTAACCACAGTATGTTTCCTGAATTTTTTTTCGATAATATGGCAATCAACTGTGGGATAAACGTAATTTATTTTCAGAAATTGTAATAATAGTTTCCAGGCAATAACCTCAGTTGATTTGCAAGCGTTTATTGTGGAAAAAAACAAATTCATGCATTTCAAATAGGAATACGGCTTTAAATATTAGAAAAGGTCCGCTGATCAACTTACTTGTAATTTTAATTTAATGGTACGTTTTAGCTCTAAGCAAGATGTACCAGCTCACTTTGCTTAAAAGAAAAATTCAGCATATCTACAATTATTCGCTGAAAGTTAATGGAATAGAAATATTTCATCACATGCACCAAAATGTGTTCAGACTGTATGACTCAAAAGCAGCATATTTTAACAGTGAGTACCCTACAATCACTGATAGCAATGGGGGAAGACGTTTCATGAAAGACAAACTTAACAAAAGTTCGTTTGTTGGTGTGTTCCCATTCCAGCTCATGTCAGTAACATATGCTGGGTATAAATGGACGACGAACTTTGTTATTTTGTTGGCATTTCAATAAGTTTAATGTCAAAGGGCATAAATAGTATTTTGGGAAGTGCAGCACAAACATGTCGTGACGTCACCCCGAGCTGGTCTATCTGTGGCTATATGAGGGGGGGTTGACAGATCCTAAACCTCAAGACTCCCCTTCACTAATGGTACTCTTACTTCACTCTGGGAGTATACCTAGAAAATGACATCCTCTCCACTGATAAAGAACAACAAAATAGCCCTCTTTAATACCACCAGTTTCCTTCTCCTGCAGGTGCATCTATGCAATTAATTCTGCTGCCACCTTTTACTCCGCATGGACAACTCACACCACATAGTCTCTCAGCCATGTGGAGGCAGCCCAGTTACCACAAAGATAGTATCTCAGATGACCCCGTCTTGCTGCGCTCTCTGCTACCCTTTGGACCACCTCCTCTCCCAACTTATTTAATTTGTGAGTTGCAAAAGGAAACGTACTATTGTCAAAGACACATTTAGAGATTGCCGATGGGGTTGGAATTTACTTCCCTCATCAATATTCATGAGACAGGTCGCAATTTGCGACCCATTGAGAATGGGCAATAACGCAGGGATGGTGGCCTGATGAGGACAGCGGACCATCATGTTTGTGTTTGCTAAGAAGTAAAGCAACCTTTTTTTCTAGATGACCTACCTCATGAATATTAATGAGGTAGATTGCAATTTGCGACCCATTCAGAATCACAACCATCACAGGAATGGTGGGCTGCTGGGGTCAGCAGACCACCATGTCTGTGATTGCTTTTAAATAAAGCGATCTTTTTTTTTAAAAGGATCCCATTTTACTTAAAGGAAAACGGGATGCGTTTCAAAAAGAAAAATGAAATGTTTCTGTTTCACTTTTTAAGGGTAGGCAGTGGTCCTTGGGACCACTGGCTGCTGTTAAAAAATTTTTCCGCTACCATTCACAAAGGGGAAAGCGTCCTCTGGGAACCCCTTCCCGTTTGTGACTGACGTGTCACCTACTTGAAGTAGGCGGTAAATGGTGATTATTTTGGGACTACATTTAGGTGGCAAAATAATCTTACACCCCCCTCAACTCGCTCATAGGAAGAGACTCCCTTGGCACACCCCTTCCTAATAGCAACTCACAAACCCTATTTTGCGATCCGATAATAGGGTACGAATCGCAAAATAGAGTTTCTACATGCCAGAGGCTGTATTAGAGGTTGCAAATGGGCTAAATCTCCGTTTGCGACCACTAAATCGGTAGTACATTTGGCCCCTAGTGTAAAACATTTAACAGTACCAAACAATAAAATAAGAAGCACACAACAACATGAAAGAAACACAACACCAATTTATAAAAATAGTACTATGAATCTTTCGCATACAAGATGAGCAAAATCCACTGGAGGGTTCCGGAGATATGAATTTTTTAAGGTTTTATCACTTTTAATTTCAACTGCAAACAAGCATTGGTCAATAAAAACTTTGGAAACTTAAAAAAGTTAGTTTGACTACTCAAGCCCAGCTTGAGTGACTGAATCTGACATAATGAAAGTCTGGGGGAACGATGAGGTATATGTAGACAGTTACGTGGCCACCAGAGCATTTTCCACTCCAGTTCCAAATTTTACAGCACAACTGCCATAGACATTAATGGAGTGGATCTGATGCTGGTGGAAGCAGGCTGAAAAGATACTCAAAAATGTTCTGGTTGCTGTGTGGTTGATGGGAGTGTCTACATGGTGACTCTTCGGTCCCCAGGTGATGTGGGGTGACTTTGGCCACAGAGTTTGGGGGTACCACTAAGTCCTTCTCAAGATAGAAGAAGGTCAACTGCTGCTAGGCTACTGGTTACCGGACACAGTAGTTGGAGCAAAGTCCTATAGTGGAGGCTAGTGTCCCTCTTGGGTGACCAATCCAGACTTAGATGGCACTTCCAGGACTGGCTGATGCTTGCAACTTTCAGCTATTGAGGATTGCCCTCTTGGTGTACCCAACCTCTGCCAGTGGCGAGTTTCCAGATGTGGCCACCAAACCTGCTGGTTTGGGATTCCTATGTCCCTGGAGCTGCTTCCAGTGGATCAGCCAACTGATCCTGGGAGTCACTGCTTTGTACTGGGGCATGACTTTTCCCCACGCCAGGAGCCACAGGCACAGTCTCAACTTTGCTAGCCCAAGGTGTAGCAGGTACAGTCCAGCAGACAATGCAGTCTTTCTGTGTGCAGTCCAGGGGTCAGCAGGGCAGTCCTTCTTCCATCCTTGTTCCAGTTATGATGTGTTCTAAAGTTCAGGATGCAAGGTGTGTCATATTTATCCCAGGAAAGTGCCCTGAGAGGGCCACACAGTAACTAGCCAATGGGCTACCAGGTCGCCTCTCTCTGGGTGATGAATTTCTAGCAATGTGTGACACCTGGGATTCCCAGAACACACTATTCCTGCCACCCTCAAAATGTTTGAACAGTTCCTTGACTGTGAGGAGCTTGGTAGCACAACATAGAGGTGCAGCTACCTGGGGGCTACACACTGACAGAAGTAACAGTTTGGGCAGCAGGCTTCTTGCCCTGGCTGTGTCTCCAGTCTGTCTGCCAGAACAAAGGGCAACCTCTCTAGGGTGTTAGCACCATTTGCACCCCAAAGGCGAAGACTTTCCCTTTGGAGCTTGCCCTTTGGGCTAGCACCTCGAGTGGCTTCCTGCGAAGGAGAGGCAACACCTTACCTTTCCATGGGCTGCTATTGTTCATAAGCCTAGGAGTCATCCTAGAACACTGGCACTGAGGTCTGGCTAGCTGGCCTCAGTGCATACTCAGAGTCGAAAAACCAGCAGCTTCAGTCTAAAAATGGAGGGTTGAACATGCAAAAGCTTCATTTCCTTTCAATATTCATTGCATTTCTCGCTCCTTTCCTCGACCTCCCCACAGTCAGTGACTCAAGGTGGCTGAGCTGGATAGTGAGGAATAAAATCTTGAATTACGCTCCTCATGCAGCTATGTGGTGGCATCTGTCCGTATTCTCCTAGGAATTGGATGGCCTACTCCTTTGATCGATTACTCACTTGGGCAATTCTAATGCCTTTGTTGAGAGTTCTCATGAAGTGCTCAGTTTCACCATTGGTCTATGGCCACCTTGGCCTCACTCCCTGTGCCTCACACTCAGCAATGTCAGGCAGTCCTCCAATGTTTGGCTGGGAAATGGTGGGCCATTATCTGTTCTCAGCTTCCACAGGATTCTGTGGGTCTCAATAATATTTTCCAGCTTCAGTAGTTCTTCTCCCTCTGACAGATTGGGGTACTTGGGGTACACCTCTAGGTACTTGGAATGATCGTCTATCACCACCATCAAGTGGTATCCATCAGGAAGGCTGCCAAAATCCATGCTGGCATTCCCTCATGGTTGTCAAGGACTCCCTTCTGGGAAGATGGAGACTGGCAGGTTGGCTTGTCCATCCGCTTTTCACACAAACAATCTCAGATCACTGTCTTCACAACGTTGTTGAGTCCTAGGAAGCAGACCTTGCTTCTCAACCAGCTTCTAGTTTTGGCCATGGCTTGGTGTCTGGCGTAGGCTAGTTGCACCAGCTGAGAGATAAGACACATAGGCACAAACAGTCTTGGTCCTCTTAGCAGTCAACCTTCTGTCCCCTTGGCCAATTCATGGCAAATGTTGTAGAGTGCTTGGACTGTCTGTTGGGCTTCCGGTGTCTTTCTTGCTGGCAGCTCTTTGAGTACCCCCCAGCCAGTAGCCATGTCCTTTAAGGCTAGTTGTAAGCATTCATCCAGGTGTGTTGACTCATGAAGTGCTTCTAGGGACATTGCCATTTTTGTGAACCCCTCTACCATGTACCGGACATTCTCTTCCATTTCTTCTGCCTGTCATTCCTCCTGGGGTATGGCCTCTCTCCGGTGTCTGGACAGATAGTAGGCCAAGTTAGAGGATCAAGGACAGTTCAAGCCGGAAGTCATACTCCTGCAGCTGGAGCACCCATTTCTTGATCTGAGGTGGTGGTTGTGAAGACGAGTCCAGGAACAAAGGCACCAAAGCTTTAGAAATGGTATACTTTACAAAAGGGTGTCCAGAGACAGAGAGAAGTGCCTGCACCTTCAATGCACTGTGGTGGTTTGTCTTTCAATTTGCTTTCTGAGACAACACACCATCCAGTCCCACAAGTCTAGCATCCACTATAAGGGCAGTGACTTGCCTAGATTTGAAGTACTTCAGAGTCGTGTCAGCAGGCTGTGTCTCCTTAATCTGTTTTAATGCCACTTCCTGTGCTGTGTTTTATGCCCATGGGGCGTTGGACTATTTTAGCTCTTGCAAAGCCTGTGTCAGGGTGGTGAGGTTCCTGATAAACCACCCACAATAGTTCACCATTCTCAAAAAAGTTCTCACCTTTCAGACAGTGGACGGGGCCTTGACATCTTTGACTTTCACTGGTTAAAGGGCCACTCCCTCTGCCAAGAACTGATAGTCAAAGAAGTTGATGCTGGTCTGCATGAAAGCACACTTGTCCCAGTGGAGCTGGAGCCCTTGGTCTTGAAGTCTGCTCAATACTTGACGCAGCCAGCAATGGTGTTCATCCAGGGACTTGGCATATACTAAGATGTCATCACTAACATTTATAATGCCATCAAATACTGCCAGCACTTCCCATATTGTGTTCTGGAACAGCTCTGCAACACTGAAGATGCTGAAATTAAGCTGCTTATAGCAGCGGAGGTCCATGTCAGTAGAGAATATTGTGATATTTCATGACACCGAGTGAAGCATAAGCCGGTGGTAACCTGACCTGAGGTCCATCTTGGTCAACCATCCTGCTCCACTGAATTCACCGATGATATGGCCAACAGCTGGTGTGACATGCCTATCACATTTGATGTCCCCATTTTGGAGTCTCCTGTCGACACACAGTCTCACCCCGACCAGTTGCTTTGGTTTTTGGGTGACTAATATGGGTGAGACCCATGGCATTGGCCCTTCCACTCGTTCAGTTATGGCAACTTGCTCCAGTTTCATTAACTCTGTCTGAACTGTAGGCCTGAGGTGGAATGTAATATGCTATGTTGCAGAGCTACTGGTTGTACTGTCTTATTGATTTTTAGGGAGACCATTTTTGGAGGAACCCAGTGGCCTCCAACAACCCCATGAGCTCCTCCAAAATATCTTGAACTGAGGTCAGTTGCACCCTACATGTAAAATGGATGAACCCCATCTGTTCAGCCATGTTGCAACACAGGAGCATGCCCCTTCCTTTACGGGCCACATACACTGGTGCCATTGTTCTATTCATCCCATCCTAGATGGTAGTTGTCAACTAGCTGACCATTGAGAGTGAACTGAGTTGGTTGTAAGCAAAGACCTTGACCTCAGCTGGGTGTAGTGCCGACTATTGGTGCACAGTGGAGAATACTTCTTTGGCCATGAAATTAATAGAGGGCCGTGTGTCTATTATGGTGAGGATCTCTGCCTCTCCTATCCGAATAAGGAATTTCAGGCGTTTGTTACAGGATCTTGATGTGAGGCCAACGACCAGGACTGTGTGGACCATGCCATCAGGCAGGTCATTTTTCATGCCTTTATCTCTGTCCACCTTTCCAGCATCTGAGCTCACATGGTTCACTGTCTTCTGTGCTCCTAGCTTCAAGGCACAGCTCAACCTGCAAACCTTGGCAAAATGGTTCTGCTTGCCACAGGCTGTGCATTTTTACCCTGTACAGTCAGATAGGTGATATTGCAGCCCTTGCTGCATCTAGTGACTCTTTGGTTTCTTACTGCTCCCACTCTGTGTGACCAAGTTGATATGTTTCATTTTGAAGGCCTTGTGGAATGCTGTCTTTTTGTGAGATGCTCTTGCATGTGATAGCTATTTTGACTCATGGTTGTCAAAGGACTCTCTTCTGTGATGATGGGGACCTGCAGGTTGGCTTGTTCATCCGCCTGTCACACAAACAACCTCCGATCACTGTCTTCAAAACCTCGTTGAGTCCAAGGAAGCAGACCTTGCTTCTCAACCAGCTTTTAGTTTTGGCCATGGCTTGGTGTCTGGCATGGACTAGTTGCACCAATTGAGATGAGACATACAGGCACAACCAGTCCCGATCCTCTTAGTAGACACCTTTCTGCCCCTCGGCCTATTCATGACAAATGTTGTATAGTGCTTGGACTGTCTGTTGTGTGGAGTGTTTCTCAATCACTGCTCCTTGAGTACCCCCCGGCCAGTAGTCATGTCCTTTAACCCTAATTGTAAGCATTCATCCTGATGAGTTAAATCATGAATGGCTTCTGGAACACTGGCATTGGCTTGGACCACTCTATAATGTATAAACATTCTCTTCTATTTCCACTGCCTTCAGTTCCTCCTGGGGTGCGGCCACTCTCAGGTGTCTGGACAGATAGTAAGACAAGTTAGAAAGATACTGAATAAATATTGTGGTTTATCAGGTGCTTGCAATAAGTTGTCACAAATCATTGGAAGTCAATCTTTGCTTACATGTAAGAAGACAAAATTGATGAGATACTCTTTAGTGAGAAGCTACCTTCCTAGAGACAGAATGGGCCATCATAGATGCCTAGAACGGGTAGCATATTGAAATGCGACAGGAAGAACCACATATAATATCTCTTTACCGGAGGAAGTGAGAAAGCTTGCTAAATATATAAATTGTACAACACCATTTGTGGTATATGTTAAGGAATGCCCAGGGGCAAGTTGTATGTTAGGGTATTGTGATCCCTGTAAAAACTGGATCTTGAAACATTAGAGAGGTAACTAAAAATGATAACTTTTATCTTGTTGAGAGACATTTTGATGAGGAACACAAAGCTGATTGTGAGAAATGTACATATTTTGGAATTGATAGGGTTACAAATAACCCAAGAGGAGGCAACAGAGGATTATCAGTATGAAAACATGAATTGAAGTACATCATAAGCCTTGGAACATATGGAAACATTGGTTTTAATATGGGCGCTGAATTATCTACTGATCTCAAGTAGAATATGCTGAGCTTACTGCTTCAAAGGCATTATTTTGTGGTACATATTTTATGTTTATTTCTAAACCTCTGTACAGTATAGATGTAATGTATCAATCACTGACTTTCCTCTCTTTCATTTTAGGTGTCATTTGGAAGAAAGATGCAAAACAACAAGTACACATTCTAAGATTTTTCATGATAGAAGCATAGCCCACTCGGGCACAGCTTTAAATTTCATGTTTTATGTGATGTCCAAATGACTACATTTCCACTTGGAGTTTATTTTCATCATCAAAATTTAGATCACTTTTTAACATCCAGCGATTACACTTACCAATCTGAATAACTGTCATTAAATAGGAACAAGCACTTGGAAGAGATACTGATTGATCTCTAAATATTGTGGGCATTTTTGTACTAAAAAGTCAGCTTTTGTTTATGTGTATCAGAGCTGGCAAAAAAGCATATTGGCAAGTTAATCCGCTATCAGTAATTTCATGAGGGCCTCAATTCTGATATTTTCAGGGAAAAGTTTTGTTGTTTAGTTTCTGATTAAAATGTTGTGTTGTCCATTGTTCATTTTTATTTCAGCTTAAGTGAAGTGATATTGAGGTGAGTATCACTTCCTGAGTTGAAGAAGCAGCTATTCCAAAACATGTCACCTTGTCATTTTTGGCATGCCTCAATAAATTGTATTATATCCCCTTGGAGTGCCAACAATTTTCTGTTCAAGAAGCAGAGGTTTCTTGGATGTTGGACGTGGCATGCAATAGGCTCCTTAAGTATTGAGTCTCCCAAAACTCTATTTTCTTTTAGATTAACTTTGTGGGTTTTATCCCTATATGTTTACTGCTTCCAGAAATTAAGTTTGTTTGTCAATAATTGTAAATATCATACCACAAGAGTCTTGCTTTGTGGGTAAAAGCACCACATCCCTATGACTAACAAGCATCACCTAAAGTCAATGTAAAACTATGAAGAAGAAAGTGACATTCCTCAAACTTCATAATATAAGTGGTTGGGTGACAAACACTAAATGACTCACAGACAGAATGTGTATATTCTGTATGCCTACCTCTGGTAGAACAGTTTCATGCAGTTCCAGGCTTTGGTGTGTTCCTCACAGACTAGCTGAAATATAGGCCCTCATTATGACCCTGGCGGTCTATAGCTGTCTCAGCACCACAGGACCGGTGGTGTGGACCACCATATTACGACAGCAGCCAATCCGCAGCGTCCCCACCCATCCTGCTGCTTTTCCTTGGCCCACTGGGCTGGAGGTTTCCACCTGCAGCCTAGCAGGAGTCGGATGACCGCTGAAGTCACTCTGACTTGGAACACGGGCAGCATTTTCCTGGTGTCTCATCACCACAAAATGCTGGTGGTAAGGTATCCATCGTCAGGAGCTTGCATTCCTGTCACCGGGATAGCCCCCCCAAACACCTCCACACACACGCATGCAATCAATCAATCAATCATAGCATTTGTAAAGTGCACTACTCACCCATGAGGATCTCAAGGCACTGGTGGGGTGCTGCTACTGCTTGAACAGCCAGGTCTTGAGGTGTCTCCTGAAGGTTAGCAGGTCCTGTTTCTGTCACAGGTGGAGAGGAAGAGTGTTCTACGTCTTGGCGGTGAGGTGGGAGAACGATCTGACACCAGTGGTCGTTTTATGGACGCGTGGAACGGTGGCAAGGGCAAGGTCAGCAGAGTGAAGCTGGCGGGTCGGGTGTAGATTGTGAGATGTCTGTTGAGGTTTTCTGGTCCAGCTTTGTGCAGTGCTTTGTGACTGTGGGTGAGGAGCTTAAATGTGATTCTCTTGTTGATGGGGAGCCAGTGCAGGGCTCTCAGGTGGGCTGTGATGTGGCTGTGGCAGGGGATGTCCAGGATGAGGCATGCGGAGGTGTTCTGTATGTGTTGCAGTCTTTTCTGGAGATTTGCCGTGGTTCCTGCATAGAGGGTTTTGCTGTAGTCCAGTCTGCTGCTTACGAGGGGTTGGGTGACCATCCTTCTGGTTCCAATGGGGATCCATCTGTAGATCTTCCGAAGCGTGCAGATGGTCTTGAAGCAGGAGGAAGAGACGGTATTGACTTGCTGGGTCATTGATGGTGAGGAGTCCAGGATGAACTCCAGGTTGCGTGAGTGGTCGGTGGGTGTCAGTGTGGTTCTTAGTGTGGCAGGCCACCAGGAGTCATCCCAGGCAGAGGGGGTAGAGCCGAGGATGTGGACCTCAGTCTTGTCAGAGTTCAGTTTAAGGAAGCTGTTCTTCATCCATTCAGCGATGGTCTTCATTCCTTCATGGAGGTTGGTTTTGGCGGTGGCGGGGTCCTTGGTGAGGGAGAGGATCAGCTGAGTGTCATCGGTGTATGAGACGATGTTGAGGTTGTGTGATCAGATGATGTTTGCGAGCGGTGTCATGTAAATGTTAAAGAGGGTTGGGACGCAGTGAGCAAGGAGATTGACCAGAAGTTCTTGAGGTCCTTTGGGTCTTCCTTGGGTTTCTTGTGGAAGGCGTTGATCCAGATTTCCGGGAAGATGGCAGTCTTGAAGGAGCTGTTGATGATCTTCTGGAGTTGGGGGTGCGATGATGGAGCTCGCTTTGTTGAAGATGTGGCAAAGGCAGGGGTCAAATGGTGAGCCAGAGTGGATAGTGTTCATGATTTTGATTGTGTCGTCGTCATTGAGGTGGGTCCAGGAGAGCAGGAGGTTGGTGTGGCTGCGGGCGGTGAATCTGTGGTGTTGGTAGTTGATGGGGGGTCTGGGTATTGAAGCTGTCATAGATGTCTGCGATCTTGCGGTAGAAGAATGTGACTAGGGAGTCACAGAGGTCTTGCGATGGCAGGATGTCGTTGTCATTGGAACCGGGGTTGGAGATTTCCTTCACGATGTTGAAGAGCTCCTTATAGCTATGTGCATTGTTGTCAATGCGTTCTTTAACGGAGGTTCTTTTGGCGGTTCAGATGAGATGGTGATGTCTGCGCGTGGCGTTTTTGAAGGCTGAGTGGTTGTCCGGTGTCTGTTCTTGACACCACTTCTTCTTGAGTCTTCGGCATGTTTACTTGGATTCTTGGAGATCGGCGGTGAACCAGAAGGTCTTTCTGTTGGTGCATCTGTTTGAAGGTTTCTTGATCGGGGCGAGAGTGTTGACACAGTAGTCGATCCATTGCCTGTGGTTGCAGGCGGCTGTGTTGGTGTCAGTGGCATCGATTGGTAGGTTCCGGGAGAGGGTGGTGATCAACTGGTCGTCGGTGAACTTGTTCCATCTGCGGTGGGGAATCCACTGCGGGTGAAGGTGTGTTGTGGGTTTCTCGAAGGTGAAGTGGATGCAGCGGTGGTCAGTCCAGTGGAGTTCGGTGGTGTGGCTGAAGGAGACGTGTTTGCTGGTGGCGAAGATGGGGTCGAGCGCGTGTCCTGCAGAGTGGGTGGGTGGTGGGAGAAGCTGCTTGAGTCTGAGGTTGTAGAGGTTGTCGAGCAGCATGGTGGCATTGTTGTCATTGGTGTTCTCTGGGTGGAAGTTCTGGTACCCAAGGAGTATGTAGTCTGTGGATGCGAGGGCGTGTGTGCTGACGATGTGGGTGATGGAGTCGCTGAACTGCTAGGGTCTGGTGGTCTGTAGACAAGGGTCTCTCTGTGGGTAGTGTTTGGATCAGTGTGGGTCTGGAAGTGTAGGTGTTCGGTGGCTCTGAGGGTGTCTTCGGTGCTGGTCGTGATTCTGAGGGCATTCCCGTGGACAATGGCGATGCCTCCTTCTGGTCTGTTGATGCAGTCCCTACAGGTGATCTTGTAGCCGTCCGAGATGGCTAAGGCAATGTAGGGTGCTGAGGAGGGGTTCATCCAGGTCTCGGTCAGGAAGGTGATGTCCGGGAAGGCTGAGTCGAGTAGGCTCCAGAGTTTGATGGCGTGTTTGTGGACGGAGCAGGTGTTGAGTAGGATGCATCTGAGATGGTTGCGTCCTGCCCTGGCGGGCAGGTCACTGGCATGGAGGCTGGTGAAAGTGCAGCTTCAGCAGGAGAAGGGTCCGCGGGTGAGGCATGGGGTGGCCTGGTGGCAGGTGAATGAGCGGCCGGCGTTGATCGCTTTGAAGGTGATGGCGTCGTAGTGGCATCGTACGTCGTGGCGGCGGGGGGAGTGAGAACCAGGGGTTTCTTGAGCTGGGACTGGTCAAGGCGCGGACGGGGGCAGATGGGCTTGCCTTAGGTGCGTCTTCATGCACCAACACACACACAGACTCACCCCCACTCACACACAAACTCACAACATTCACCCGATAGACACTCATACATACACATCACACACACATGCATACACTCTCCATCCCCCACCCCTCCCTTCAACTACATATATACATGCACCTGCATGCACTCACTCACCACCCCTTACCCCTTAACATTCACCCATTCACACATCCCCACCCCCATACATACAGATCACACAAACACACATCACCATCACGACATTTACACACAGGCATGCACGCACAAACACCTCCATCCCTCCCCCCATTCATGACACACATACACACACTCACACACACCCCACTCCCTCCCATTGCAGACGGCACTTACCTCATCCAAAGAGATGCGCCTCCATTAGGGGACAGGACCAGCGCTCCCACCGCCGGCACCGCCACACCACCAGAAGACCGCCACACGGAATTACTGGTTGTAATTTTGTGGGCAGTCTTTTGTGGCATGGCGGTGCTAGCGATTAAACTGCCTAAGTGTTTTCGGATGACCGCCAGCACTCGTGGTCTTCCGGCAGCTGTGGGGGTCTTAACAAAAGACCACCGCAGTCATAATGAGGGCCATAGTCTTTTATGTCTATTGTCAGCAGTAAGGTAGGATGGGAATAGAGGTTCCAGTGAGAGGAACCCAAACAAACAGGCACAAAATGGGGGAGGTTTCTCCACTCAGCTACTTCTCAACCAGATGTGGAAATCAGGAAACAGAAAGAGACCAAGGGATTTCCTACACTTCAAAATAAATGCTCTGTATTGTACTCATCACACCTTAATGTAATGTCTAACCATAAGAAATGACACCAGAAATGCTCTAAACAAGCACTGAAATTCACATTGATGTCTGGCAGACTGTCATCAAGCTCCATGTTATGTATCACTCATACACAGGATGTCCTAAATGGATTTATGGGCTGCTAACAATATAGCAGAGCACACACACTTCATGCTCCTCCTACTACATCTACTTATGGAAAACATGCATGTACTATCCTGGTCCCACTGGAAGGAATAAAGATTCGGGCTGCAGAAGACTTTTGGACAAATGAAACAAAAAAGCCAGTAGTTCAAAAGTCTTTACCGCACACATTGTCAGTTGCTTCAACTAGTGGCAGTCCTCCACAGCCTGATGATCTAAAGGTAGTCAGAGTGCAGAAGTGGAGGGTGCATATAGTGTGCCCCTTCACACCACAGATCACAGCTCTGTGGCATATTCTATGGCATTGTAGGATTTCAGCATGTAAGCATGATTGGTTTGTGCACCAAGACCAAAAGAACCAAAAGCATCAAGAGATCTGCTATAGGCAAATTAGGGCAGGGGTGCACACTCCCCTGAGCCATTCAGGGGACCTTTTATGTCTCAACACTAACGTACTCCTATTTCTAACTAGTGAACCCTTTTCACCAAGGGCTAGATGTATGAAAGTGAGAAATAACAAGTCCCTCATTGTGATTTCCAATGAATTGCAATTAGGAAATCACTATTTCTAATGTATGAAACTCTTTTGAGTTTCATTTGTGATTCAAATATTCTCAAAGGGGAAGAGGTCCTGTTAGTAACGGGGTCTCTAGTTGGCAGTGGTTTTCACCCCGTCGAAGTAGAGACCCTCACTCTAGTCAGGGTAAGGGAGTCACACAGCTAAGATAACCCCTGTTCACCCCCTTGGTAGCTTGGCACGAGCAGTCTGGCTTATCTCAGAGGCATTGTATAAAGTATTTGTACACACACACACACACACAGAGTAACACAGTGAAAACACAACAAAAGTATTCCACTCCAGTTTAGAAAAACAGTCAATATTTATCTGACTAAAACAAGACCAAAATGACAAAAATGGGACATGTACAAGTAAAGATATACATTTTCAAAGATTAAATCTTAGTGAAGTGCTTAAAAACACAATAGCTCTAACTGGGGCTATTACGGCATCTTGACGGAGTCGTTCCCAACAGGGTGGGCAGGCTAGTCACGGAGTTGCATGGACCTCAGGTACAGTACCTTGGAAAAAGATGAAGAAGCAAAGACGTTGCACGGAGCCTGGGAGGTAAGGTGTTGCTGGAGGCAGTGCGGCGCCGGTTCCTTACTGCTACTGGGAAGGTGAGGCATTGGTTCCTTACTGCTACTGAGGAGGTGAGGTATCAGTTCCTTACGGTTGCATGGGATGTGATGCAGCATCAGTGGTGAAGCGTTGGTTTCTTACGACAAGGCTGGGTCAATGAATCCAGCAGGTCAAGGTTCAAGGCATCAACTTTACGATGTCGTGATCACACCACAGGGCCACTGGTGCTGCGGCGGAGTGAGAGACAGCTGTCTCATGCTGTGGCAGTACTTAGGAAGCACTGCAGCAGCATCGGGCCTGTGTTGCAGGTCGCTGTAGTTGTTCTCAGTGGGGACCACAGCTCCGGCGCAGGCAGCAGCATGGAGTCAGACAGCGGCACCGGATCCGAAGTCGCTCTGGAGTTTATGCGCTTGGTTTTTTCTTGGTTGCACAAGAGCTCACTTCCAAGGGCCCAGGAACTGGATTTGACAGCACCTGGCACGTCAAGGCTCTCAGCAAGAGAGCCCAGATGCTGGCAGGTGACGTGTTTGTTGTCCCTGAGACTTCTTAACAGGAGGCAAGCTCAGCTAAAGCCCTTGGATAACCTAGAAAAGCAGGATGTAGAAAGCAAAGTCCTTTCACTCCCAGAAGAGAAGCCGCAAACAGCAGGCCAGCACAAGAAAGCAACAGGCAGAGTGGCAGACCTTCTTACAACATCCAGCTCTTCTTCTTGGCAGAATGAGCTCAGTTCAAAAGTGTTCTATGTGTTGTCAGAAGTCCAGTACTTATATCCATTTCAGCCTTTGAAGTAGGCAAATTTCAAAGAGAAGTCTCTGTAGTGTGCAAGACCCTGTCTTTCCCTGCCCTGGCACCAGACACACTCCAGGGTGTTGGAGACTGCTTGTGTGAGGACAACAGTGTTTTTATGGTTTACTGCAGGATTTAAGACTCTTTTGCTTTTAAAATGCATAACTTGACTTGTGTATGTTGGATTTTAGTCATTTTGGTCTTGTTTTGTTTAGATAAATATTTCCTATTACTCTAAACTTGAGTTGTCTCATTTTGTAGTGTTTTCACTGAGTTACTGTGTGCGTTGGTACAAATACTTTACACCTAGAACCTGAAGTTAAGCCAGCCTGCTCATGCCACACAACCAAGGGGGTGAGCAGGGGTTAGTTGAGTGTGATCCTCCTTTAACCTTACTAGAGTGAGGGTCCTTGCTTGGACATGGGGTATTTGGGGTTGATTATTTCTTAGTGTTTGTACGTGAAAAGATTAACTGAACACAAGTCAATTCATGTTGAAATGAGTGTAAAGATGTCAGCCATCTTGCAGTGGAGTATCGAGTGCAGAAGTAATGCAAGAAGTGAGTGGGCTTATTATGTTGTGTTTTTTATTTCTTAACCTCTTTGCTACCAGGCTTTTTCGCCATTCAGGTGCCAGGCCATTTTTTGGCTATTTAAAGCGCTTCATACTCAGGCCCTCATAACTTTTTGTCCACATAAGCTATCCACGCCAAATTTGCGTCCTTTTTTCCAACATCCTATGGATTCTAGAGGTACCCAGACTTTGTGGGTTCCCCTGGAGGAGACCAAGAAATTAGCCAAAACACAGCACAAATGTTGTTTTTAAAAATAAAAAGGGAAATAAGGGCTGCAGAAGAAGGGTTGTGGCTTTTTCCCTGAAAGTGGCTTCAACAAAGAGTTTGTAATGCTAAAATTACCATCTTTCTGGCATTTTACTGGGACAGACCCCATTTTTACAATATTTTGTGCTTTTAGCCTCCTTTCAGTTAGTGACAGAAATGGGTGTGAAACCAATGCTGGATCCTAGAAAGCTAAACATTTCTGAAAAGTTGACAACATTCTAAATTCAGCAAGGGGACATTTGTGTAGATCCTACAAAGTTTTCCTAGAGAAAATTACAGCTGGAATAAAAAAAAGATTGAAATTAAGGTTAAAAAACAGCCATTTTTCTCCACGTTTTACTTTGTAACTTTTCCCTGCAATGTCAGATTTTTGAAAGCAATATACTGTTACGTCTGCTGGACTCGTCTGGTTGAGGGGACTTGTAGGTTTATCAAGAACCCTAGGTTGCCAGAGCCAATAAATGAGCTGCACCTTGCAATAGGTTTTAATTTTATACCGGGTATACAGCAATTCATTTGCAGAAATATAAAGAGTGAAAAATAGGTATCACGGAAACCTTTGAATTTCCAAAATGGGCACAAGATAAGATGTTGAGAAGCAGTGGTTATTTGCACTTCTCTGAATTCTGGGGTGCCCATTCTAGCATGTGAATTACAGGACATTTCTCAAATAGACACATATTTTAAACACTGTTTTACATTGGGAAGGAAAACATGTAGAGAAAGACAAGGGGCAATAACACTTGTTTTGCTATTCCGTGTTCCCCCAAGCCTCCTGATCAAAATGGTACCTCACTTGTGCGGGTAGGCCTAATGTCCGTGACAGGAAATGCAACATGGAAACAGCACATTTTTACATTGAAACCTGATGTGTTTTTTGGAAAGTGCCTAGCTGTGGATTTTGCTCTCTAGCTCAGCCGGCACCTAGGAAAACCTACCAAACCTGTGCATTTTTGAAAAATAGACACCTAGGGGAATCCAGGATGGGGTGACTTGTGGGGCTCTCACCAGGTTCTGTACCCAGAATACTTTGCAAACCTCAAAATGTGCAAAACAAAACCCACTTTTTCCTCACATTTTGGTGACAGGAAGTTCTGGAATCTGAGAGGAGCCACAAAATTCCTTCCACCCAGCGTTCCCCCAAGTCTCCTGATAAAAATGGTACCTCACTTGTGTGGGTAGGCCTAGTGCCCATGACTGGAAATGCCCTAAAACATAACGCGGACACATCACATTTTCCCAAAGAAAACAGAGCTGTTTTTTGCTAAGTACCTATCTGTGGATTTTGCCCTCTAGCCCAGCTGGCACCTAAGGAAACCTACAAAACCTGTGCATCTTTGTAAAACTAGACACCTATAGGAATCACATATGGGGTGACTTGTGGTGCTCTCTCAAGGTTCTGTTACCCAGAATCCTTTGCAAACCTCAAAATGTGGCCAAAAAACAATTTTTCCTCACATTTCAGTGACAGAAAGTTCTGGAATCTGAGAGAAGAAACACATTTCCTTCCACCCAGCGTTCCCCCAAGTCTCTTGATAAAAATGGTACCTCACTTGTGTGGGTAGGCCTAGTGCCCACGACAGGAAATGCCCCAAAACACAACGTGGACACATCACATTTTCCCAAAGAAAACAGAGCTATTTTTTGCTAAGTGCCTAGCTGTGGATTTTGCTCTCTAGCTCAGCCGGCACCTATGTAAACCTACCAATCCTGTGCATTTTTTGAAAGTAGGTACTTAGGGGAGTCCAGGATGGGGCGAATTGTGTTGCTCTCACCAGGTTCTGTTACCCAGAAATCTTTGCAAACCTCAAAATTTGGCAAAAAAACACTTTTTTCTCACATTTCGGTGACAGAAAGTTCTGGAATCTGAAAGGAGCCACAAATTTCCTTCCACCCAGTGTTCCCCCAAGTCTCTCGATAAAAATGGTACCTCACTCGTGTGGTTAGGCCTAGTGCCCGCAACACAAAATGCCCCAAAACACAACATGGACACATCACATTTTCCCAAAGAAAACAGAGATGTGCCTAGCTGTGGATTTTAGCCTCTACCTCATCTGGCACCTAGGGAAACCACCCAAACCTGTGCATTTTTAAAACTAGACACCTAGGGAAATCCAAGATGGGGTGACTTGTGGGGCTCTTACAAGGTTCGGTTACCCAGAATCCTTTACAAACCTCACGATTTGGCCCCAAAAATGTTTTCTCCTCACATTTCGGTGACAGAAAGTTCTGGAATCTGAGAGGAGCCTCAAATTTCACCCGGTATTCCCCCAAGTCTCCTGATAAAAATGATACCTCACTTGTGTGGGTAGGCCTAGTGCCCGCGAAAGGAAATTCCCCAAAACCCTATCTGGACACATCAAAATTGTGAAATACAAAACTACTTGTTTTTGCGGGGGAGGGGTCACCAGTGTTTTTGGTCCTGGGCTCAGCAGCCATATAGAGAAACCTACCAAACCCAAACATTTCTGAAAACTAGATACCCGAGGGAGTACAGGGAGGTGTGACTTGCGTGGATCCCCCATTGTTTTCTCACCCAGAATCCTCAGCAAAACTCAAATTTAACACAAAATCACATTTTACCCACATTTCGGTTTGGGGTCGCGTCACCAGGACCAATTTCCTACCACCCAATGTTCCCCTCAGTCTCCTGGTAAAAATTATACCACACTTGTGAAGGTGGGCCAAGTGCCTGTAACAGGGAAGAGACAAAAACATGTCAAAATTGAGGGGGAATCAAAGCGGATCCAAAAGGGTAGTTTGGAAAAAAATATTTTTAGGCTGGAAAGTGGGGCAGAATTCTTATGGGTATAGATGCCACAATGCTGGGTGATAGGAATTTTGTAGATTCCTGCAGATTCCGGAAGGTTCCATCACAAAAATTTGGGGAAAATGTGTGATTTCCAGCTAAATTGGAGGTTTGCAGGGCATTGTCGGTAAGAAAATGGTGCAGGATGCCTGTGAAGCAAACCACCCTGATCTCACTCAGATGTTTAGTTTTCAGATTTGGCTAGGTCTTGTGGATTTTTCTACATGGCAACATCCCAAAGTCAAAAAAGTGCAGCCCTCACCATTCCAAGTGGGACGATTTTAAGAGTTAGCTAAGCTCTCATGGCCCAAATGTAAAACCAAAACCAAAGATAATCAAATGTGCTCTTGCTTGCCGTGAGATAACATATTTTAGTGTGCAAGGGAGAGCTGAAAGACTGTTATCCCCTTCAATTGGGGTGGGGGCATAACCATGCCCATACTGGTTGGTAGCCACAAGCCCATTATTTTTTTTTTAATTCCCTGGCATCTAGTAGGCTTTCTGCCCAAAGTCTTCCCTGGTATCTGGTGGGGTTTCTGCCCCCCTGGAGGCAGATGAGCCTCACAAAAATAGGCCGATCTACCCCAAAGGGGGGCAGAAATGGCCTAAAATAAATTTGCCCCCCAGGAGAGCAACCCTTGCCTAAGGGGTCGCTCCCCTTGTGTGACATTGGCACAAACAAAAACAAAAAACCTGGTGTCTAGGGGTTTCTGCCCCCCTTGGGGGCAGATTGGCCTAAGAAAAATAGGCCGATCTGCCCCCAAGGTGGGCAGAAATAGCCTTAAATAAATTTGCCCCCCAGGGAATGACTCTTGCCTAAGGTGTCGCTCCGCCTCTGTAAAAAAAAAAGAAAAATCCTGGTGCCCAGTGGTTTCCTAATTAAAATAGTCCGATCTGCCCCCAAAAGGGGCAGAAATGGCCCAAAATAAATTTGCCCCCCAGGGAGGCGACCCTTGCCTAAGGGGTCGCTCCCCTTGCATGAAACTGACCTAAAACAAAAATACCTGGTGTCTAGTGGTTTCTGCCCCTCTTGGGGGCAGATTGGCCTAATAAAAATAGGCCGATCTGCCCCCAAGGGTAGCAGAAATGGCCTAAAAACAATTTGCCCCCTCCAAGGGAGCGACCCTTGCCTACTGGGTCACTCCCCTCATCAATGTAAATAAATACAAAGAATCCCTGGTTTACAGTGACTTATGCCCCCCCGGGGCAGATAGGCCTAATCAATATAGGCCGATCTTCCCCCAGGGGTTGCAGAAACATCCTAATATAAAAATTGTGCCCTGGAAAGCGACCCTTGCCAAAGGGGTCACTCCCCTTATGCCAATTTCATTAAAAAAAAATCCCTGGTGTATACTGCCTTCTGCTCCCCCCCCCCACCCCGGGAGCAGATCAGCCAAATAAATATGGCCTGATCTGTCCCCGGGGAGGCAGAATAGGCCTAATAAAATTATTGGCCTCTGGGGAGCGACCCTTTCCTAAGGGGTCTCTCCCCATATGAAACAAAACAAAACAAAATAAAAAAATAAAAACAATCCCTGGTGTCTAGTGGCTTCCTAATCAATATAGGCCAATCTGCCCCCGGGGGGGCTGAAAAGGCCTAATAATTATTTGCCCCCCTGGGGAGCAGCCCTTGCCCAAGGGGCCTCTCCCTTTATGCATAAACACAAGCAAACAAAAAATCCCTGGTGCCTAGTAGGCATTTCTACAGCCCGATCGCTTTGCCATAACTCCTCTAAACACCAAATGCTGCTATATTTTACTAATGAACAGGCTATCACAAGTGCAGTTATCCTGCAGCCACTAGGGTCATGATTTGATTTGAATCAGCAGGTGCAGTGGCACCGGGGCCAAAATTTGCCAGAACTCCACCAAACACAAGATTTTGCCATATTTTGCAGTTATCTTGCAGGCATTTGCAGGCATTAGGGTAATGACTTGAATGGTGCACCAGGTGCAGTGGCACCGGGCCACATGGTGTCAGAACCCCACTAAACATCGATTATTGCTAAATGTTTCTATTAAACAGGTGGTCACAAGTGCAGTTATCTAGCAGGCACTAGGGTCACGATTTGAATGGTGCAGCAGGTGAAGTGGCACCGTGAACAAAAGCTCCAGGCACCCCACTAAACTATTACTATTGCTATGTTTTATAACTAAACCGGCAGTGACAAGTGCAGTTATCTAGCAGGCATTAAGGTCATGTTTGAATGGTGCAGCAAGTGCAGTGGCACCAGGGACAAAAGTTGTCAGAACTCCTCTAAACACCAAGTATTGCTATATTTTACTACTAAACAGGCAGTCACAAGTTCAGTTACCTTGTTGGCATTAGGATCATGATTTGAATTCTGCAGCAGGTGCAGTGGCCCCAGGGCTACAAGGTGCAGAACAACTATATACACAGATTATTGCTAACTTGTACTGATAACCAGGCAGTCACAAGTGCAGTTATCTTGCAGGCAGAAGGGTCATGGTTTTAATGGTGCAGCAGGTGTAGTGACCAAAAGCTCTATTAACCCCTCTAAATACCAAATATTGCTATATTTTACTACTAAACAGGCAGTCACAAGTACAGTTGCCTTTCAGGTAACAGAGTCATGATTTGAATGGGGAAACAAGAATGTGCGAGAAGGAAGAAAGTCATAGGAAACAGCGCTCGCAGTGAATCACCAAATCAAAATTAATACATTTATAAATGCACGGTGCTCTTGGCAGGAGGATCCTCCTCCCTCCTCTAATGTTTCTGAAGGAAACCAAACAGTGACAAACAGATGTCAGGGCACTCATGAATAAAAGTTCAATCCTCCATATGTGTCAGGTCTTGTTGTCTTGTTCAAAATCATCAAGTATGAGTCTGACCAGGATAGTAGGCAAAAGTTCAATTTAATCTTGGAATGTAATATCCATTAGGGCAATAATAACCGTCCTTGGAAAACAATATCCATTAATGCAACAACAGCCAACACGTATTTCGTCCTATGAGACAAGACAAATATTCTCAAAGACTTCATCAGGGCTGTAAGAAATATAAATGGTAACCATGATTACAATAGAACTCGTCCCACTGAACATCTAGTACCATTGCCCACGTGACTTTAGTGAAAAAACCTATCTCAATATGTGACTATGCGTGACATATTAAACAGTTAAAGCATTGGATTAAACAAGAGGCCACCATTATACAGGCTAGTAGTCCATAACACAAGAGATAACCTGACTGATGTCAGATTATCAAAGAGGGTGACATCTATATTTAGTAAAAGAAGAAAAATCAATAACATTAAGATAGTCATGACACCCGGGTGCATGTCTTCACACGAGATATATGAAAAAAAGAAGAAGAAAGTGCATCCCAAGTGATCAAAAAAGAGAGATGAAAGAAATAATGGCGTTGCCAGCTACTCAGAGTGCCAAAAAATAACGCTGTGCTGTAAGGATTAATCACAAGGCATACCTTCCATAATAGTTGAAGGGACTTCAGAGCCCAAGAAGCTAAATAGGTTCTCCTGGAATCCCCATCATAATCGAACTTATATACAGTAGGTTTCTAAAATAAAACGATAGCCCAACATAAGCCCTAATTTGTACCAAATCTAACATGCGAATGTCTAAATTAACAATAAGCTCTAATAAATATAGCCAAAATTCTACCTACCCCGTATTGTGCCATCCAACATTATGCCGTACTGCTCATAATGGTGTGTGTCCACACCCACTGAAAGTAAGCACGTACAGTGTTAAAGTTATTCAAGCCAAAGCTACATGTCCTGCTAAATGCTATTTGAAAATTCTATAGTCCAGCCCACTTGCTCACCTTTAATTCGAAATAACGGAGAACCGCGTTCCTGTCCTCCCACGGGGCTACCGAATAGAATAAAAAGAAGAACACCGGCACTCGGGGAGACCATTATTTATAACGCCCTCCCAGACGCTCAGATGCTAAAAAGTGAAAGAGGACTAAAGTCCCCAGCACGGGCGCCATCTTAGAAGTAGAAAGTGTGCATCCCATAACGAATACTCGTAACTAAGCCCATAATGGGCTACAGCAACGCTGCAAGATCGACAACTACGTCTAGTTAAGACTAAAATTTCTACCTCTATCAAAATTGAGGGAAAAAAGTGATATCCGTCTGAAAGCGGAGGTTCAAAGGATAAGACAGGGACAATGGGAAACAAATCGATGCAAGGTAGACCCCGGAAAACAAGGAGGGTCAGGAGAGGAGGAATGTAGGAAAGTACCATCTTGCCTGGCATGTTACCCCCATATTTCACTGTATATATGTTGTTTTAGTCTGTGTGTCACTGGGACCCTGCAAGGTAGGGCCCCAGTGCTCATAAGTATGTGCCCTGTATGTGTTCACTGTGTGATGACTAACTGTCTCACTGAGGCTCTGCTAACCAGAACCTCAGTGGTTATGCTCTCTCTGCTTTCCAAATTGTCACTAACAGGCTAGTGACCAATTTCACCAATTCACATTGGCATACTGGTACACCCATATAATTCCCTAGTATATGGTACTGAGGTATTGGGGAGACACTTCCATCATCCCCCGGGTCTCTAGCACAGAACCCGGGTACTGCCAAACTGCCTTTCCGGGGTTTCCACTGCAGCTGCTGCTGCTGCCAACCCCTCAGACAGGTTTTGGCCCTCCTGGGGTCCAGGCAGCCCTGACCCAGGAAGGCAGAACAAAGGATTTCCTCTGAGAGAGGGTGTAACACCCTCTCCTTTTGGAAATAGGTATGAAGGCTGGGGAGGAGTAGCCTCCCCTAGCCTCTGGAAATGCTTTGATGGGCACAGATGCTGCCCATCCCTGCATAAGCCAGTCTACACCGGATTAGGGATCCCCCAGCCCTGCTCTGGCGCGAAACTGGTCAAAGGAAAGGGGAGTGACCACTCCCCTGACCTGCACCTCCCAGGGGAGGTGCCCAGAGCTCCTCCAGTGTGCCCCAGACCTCTGCCATCTTGCATTCAGAGGTGTTGCTGGCACACTGGACTGCTCTGAGTGGCCAGTGCCCGCAGGTGATGTCAGAGACTCCTTCTGATATGCTCTTACCTCTCTTAGTAGCCAATCCTCCTTCCTAGGTAGCCAAACCTCCTTTTCTGGCTATTTAGAGTCTCTGCTTTGGTGAATTCTTCAGATAACGAATGCAAGAGCTCACCAGAGTTCCTCTGCATCTCCCTCTTCACCTTCTGCCAAAGGATCGACCGCTGACTGCTCAGGACGCCTGCTAAACCACAACAAAGTAGCCAGACGACTACTAGCAACCTTGTATTGCTTCATCCTGCCGGCTTTCTCAACTGTTTCCAGGTGGTGCATGCTCTGGGGGTAGCCTTCCTCCTTCTTGCACCAGGAACTCTGAAGAAATCTTCCGTGGGTCGACGGAATCTTCCCCCTGCAACCGCAGGCAACAAAAGACTGCATCACCAGTCCTCTGGGTCCCCTCTCAGCATGACGAGCGTGGTCCCTGGAACTCAGCAACTCTGTCCAAGTGACTCCCACAGTCCAGTGACTCTTCAGTCCAAGTTTGGTGGAGGTAAGTCCTTGCCTCTCTACCCTAGACTGCATAGCTAGGTACCGCGTGATTAGCAGCTGCTCCAGCTCCTGTGCACTCTTCCAGGATTTCCTTCGTGCACAGCAAAGCGTGGGTCCCAGACACTCTAACCTGCAGTGCACAACCTTCTGAGTTGTCCCCCGGCGTCGTGGGACTCCCTTTTGTGACTTCGGGTGGACTCCGGTTCACTTTTCTTCTAAGTGCCTGTTCAGGTACTTCGGCATTTCCTGGGCTCCTGCCCACTCTCGACACTGTCACGACTCTTGGACTTGGTCCCCTTGTCTTACAGGTACTCAGGTCCAGAAATCCACTGTTGTTGGATTGCTGGTGTTGGTTTTCCTTGCAGAATCCCCCTGTCACGACTTCTGTGCTCTCTGGGGGTTGTAGGTGCACTTTACACCTACCTTACAGGGTCCTGGGGTGGGCTATTTTTCTAACCCTCACTGTTTTCCTACAGTCCCAGCGACCCTCTACAAGCTCACATAGGTTTGGGGTCCATTCGTGGCTCACATTCCACTTTTGGAGTTTATGGTTTGTGTTGCCCCTATACCTATGTGCTCCTATTTCAATCTACTGTAACTTTACATTGCTTGCATTACTTCCTTTTGCTATTACCTGCATAATTTTGGTTTGTGTACATATATCTTGTGTATATTTCTCATCCTCATACTGAGGGTACTCACTGAGATACTTTTGGCATATTGTCATAAAAATAAAGTACCTTTATTTTTAGTATATCTGTGTATTGTTTTTTCTTATGATATTGTGCATATGACACAAGTAGTATAGTAGGAGCTTTACATGTCTCCTAGTTCAGCCTAAGCGGCTTTGCCATAGCTACCTTCTTTTAGCCTAAGCTGCTAGAAACACCTCTTCTACACTAATAAAGGATAACTGGACCTGGCACAAGGTGTAAGTACCCCTGGTACCCACTACAAGCCAGGCCAGCCTCCTACATTGGTTGTGCAGTGGTGGGATAAGTACTTGTAACTACTTACCACTTTGTCATTGTGTACTTTTCATAAGAGAATAATATACAAAACAAGTTCAGTGTATGTACACTTAACCAAAAAGTTTTGCTTTTCTCCTCTAACACTTTCTACTAAGTGCTGAAAAGTACTCCTAAACTTCAAAACGTTTCCCAAAAGTTTGAAAACTTTTTTTCTGTTCTTTAAAATGTCCTGAAGCTTTTTCTCTCTTCTCACTGTCTCTAAAACTTCTTCTATCATGTCTGATGTAGGAACTGCTCTTAAAATGGTCACTACTACTTATGACAATTTAAGCTTCAAGAGCCTAAGGAGTCTCTGCATTGATAGAGGTTTAGTGATAGGAAAGAACCCTTCAAGAGAATTTCTATATAACATGCGTATTGAGAATGATAAGTCCCTAGCAGGCACTTCAACTGAGAAGTTAGTAGATAGCTCCCATTCTGACTCAGGGGAACCCCTTGAGGGAGGTGTGGAGGGTTCTATTCCAAATCTGCCCCTCAGCAGACCACAGAGCAATGCTGGTAGTAATATGAGCTCCCATCATAGTAGGGATGGTTTTGTTCCTGGAGGCCAGGTTGTTAGAGTCCAAGCTGTAAGGGACAGGTCTTCCTCTGTTGGTTTAAATTTATCCTCACTGTCCAAGCATTCCCAACCCACCCACCCTGAAGACAACATGTTAGAAAGGGAACTCAAAAAGTTGAGAGTGGAAGAGACCAGGCTGAAGCTTAAACAGCAACAGCTGGCTCTAGACAGGGAATCCCTAGACCTGGAGAAGGAAAGACAGAGATTGGGGTTTGGACCCCATGGTGGCAGAAGCAGTATTCCTGATAGTAATCCTGTTAGAGAGCATGATTCCAGGAATCTGCACAAGATAGTTCCCCCTTACAAGGAGGGGGATGACATCAACAAGTGGTTTGCTGCACTTGAGAGGGCCTGTATGGTACAGGGGGTCCCTCAAAGGCAGTAGGCTGCTATATTGTGGCTATCTTTCAATGGAAAGGGTAGGGATAGGCTCCTTACTGTTAGAGAAAGTGATGCTAACAATTTTGCAGTTTTGAAGGATGCACTCTTGGACGGATTTGGCTTAACCACTGAACAATACAGGAAGAGACACCAGAAAAGAGTCCTCACAAGACTTGATAGACTTTGTTGACTGTTCAGTGAAGGCCTTGGAGGGGTGGTTACATGGCAGTAAAGTTTCTGACTATGAAAGCCTGTATAATCTTATTCTGAGAGAGCATATTCTGAATAACTGTGTGTCTGACTTGTTACACCAATATCTAGTGGACTCAGATCTGACCTCTCCCCAAGAATTGGGAAAGAAGGCAGACAAATGGGTCAGAACAAGAGTAAAGAGAACAGTTCATACAGGGGGTGACAAGGATGGCAAGAAGAAGGATGGCAAGTCTTCTGACAAGGGTGGGGACAAATCTAAAAATGAGTCTTCACAATGCCCACAAAAATCCTCTCGGTGGGGTTGGTGGGTCCAAATCCTCTTCAAATCAAGTTAAAAAGCCTTGGTGTTATTTTTGTAAAGTCAAAGGCCATTGGACAACTGATGCCAGTTGTCCAAAGAAAAACACCAAACCTTCCACTACCACAACCCCAACTGCAAACTCTAGTGCCCCTAGTAATAACAGTGGTGGTGGGAGCAAACCTACTAATAGCCAATCCAAGGGAGTAGCTGGGCTCACTTTTGGTAATTTAGTTGGGGTTGGGGTTGGTCTTGTTAGGGAGACCACAGAGGCTGTGTTAGTCTCTGAAGGTGCCATTGATTTGGCCACCTTGGTTGCTTGTCCCCTTAATATGGATAAGTACAAGTAACTTCCCCTAATAAATGGTGTTGAGGTTCAGGCCTACAGGGACACAGGTGCCAGTGTTACCATGGTGATAGAGAAACTGGTACACTCTGAACCACACCTACTTGGTCACCAGTACCAAGTGACAGATGCTCATAACAACACTCTTAGCCACCCCATGGCTGTTGTGAATCTCAACTGGGGGGGGGGGGGTTTACTGGTCCAAAGAAAGTTGTGGTTGCCTCAGATTTACCTGTAGACTGTCTACTAGGAAATGATTTAGAGACATCAGCTTGGGCAGAAGTGGAGTTGGAGTCTCATGCAGCAATGCTGGGCCTTCCTGGGCATATTTCTGTTTTGACAAGGGCTCTGGCCAAAAAGCAAAAAGGACAGGGTGACTTGGATCCTGGAACAATGGACCAAGTGCTCCCTAAAGCTAGGGGTAGCAAGGGTAAATCCCTACCCACTATCCCTCCCTCTTCGGATGATTCTCCTTCTGAAGAAGAAGAATTTCCTCCCTGTGCAGAACCTTCACCAGAGGACCTGGCAGCAGACACTGCTGAGCTTTTGGGTGGAGGGGGGTCCTGCAAGGGAAGAGCTGAGTGTGGCACAGCAATCCTGTCCCACCTTACAGGGTCTCAGACAGCAAGCTGTCAAGCAGCAAAATGGGGATGTCAGTGACTCACATAGAGTTTACTGGGAGGACAACCTCTTGTACACAGAGGGAAGGGACCCAAAACCTGGAGCAGCCAGGAGATTGGTCATTCCCCTGCAGTACAGAGAGTTCCTCTTTACTCTGGCACATGACATTCCTTTGGCTGGGCATTTGGGCCAGATCAAAACATGGGAAAGGCGTGTCCCCCTGTTTCACTGGCCTAAGATGTCAGAGGACACAAAAGATTTTTGTAAGTCTTGTGTGACCTGCCAAGCCAGTGGCAAGACTGGTGGCGCACCAAAGGCTTCCCTTATTCCACTACCTGTGGTGGGGTTCCCTTTGAAAGGGTAGGGGTTGACATAGTTGGACCCCTTGACCCTCCTACTGCTTCAGGCAATAGGTTTATCTTGGTGGTTGTGGACCATACCACAAGATATCCTGAAGCAATTCCTCTAAGGACCACTATAGCACCTGCAGTGGCAAAAGCCCTCCTGGGAATCTTTTCCAGGGTGGGTTTCCCAAAAGAGGTTGTATCAGACAGGGGTAGCAACTTTATGTCTGCATACTTGAAGGCTATGTGGAAGGAATGTGGTGTAACATACAAATTCACCACACCTTATCATCCACAGACTAATGGACTGGTAGAGAGGTTTAATAAAACTCTCAAAGGAATGATAATGGGACTCCCTGAAAAACTCAGAAGGAGATGGGATGTCCTGTTACCTTGCCTCCTTTTTGCTTACAGGGAGGTACCCCAGAAAGGAGTGGGCTTCAGCCCCTTTGAACTCCTATTTGGGCACCCTGTAAGAGATCCACTAACACTTGTGAAGGAGGGTTGAGAACAACCATTAAAAGCTTCCAAACAGGTCATAGTGGACTATGTACTTGGCCTAAGATCCAGAATGGCTGAGTACATGAAAAAGGCCAGTAAAAACCTTCAGGCCAGCCAAGAGCTCCAAAAGCAATGGCATGACCAGAAGGCTGTTCTGATTCAGTACCAACCAGGACAGAAGGTGTGGGTATTGGAGCCTGTGGCCCCAAGAGCACTCCAGGACAAATGGAGTGGACCCCATCTCATTGATAAAAAGAAGGGCGAGGTCATCTACTTGGTTGACCTGGGCACTGCCAGGAGTCCCCTTAGTGTGATTCATGTCAACCGCCTAAAACCCTACTATGACAGGGCTGATCTCACCCTGCTCATGGCAACAGATGAGGGACAGGAAGAAGAGAGTGACCCTCTCCCTGATCTCTTCCCCTCCACAGAAGAGGATGCTCTAGTGGAAGGAGTAGTTTTAGCAGACTGTCTTACCGCAGAACAGAAAGACAACTGCATAAATCTCCTTGGACAGTTTTCTGAATTCTTTTCAACTGTGCCAGGCACCACATCTTGGTGTGAACACACAATTGATACTGGAGACAGCATGCCTGTCAAAAGTAAAATCTATAGGCAGCCTGACCATGTCAGGGACTGCATAAAGCAAGAAGTTCAGAAAATGCTTGACCTAGGAGTGGTTGAACCTTCTGAAAGCCCATGGGCATCTCCTGTGGTGCTTGTACCAAAGCCTCACTCAAAAAATGGAAAAAGGGACATGAGGTTTTGTGTAGATTACAGAGGTCTCAACCAGGTAACAAACACTGATGCTCACCCTATACCCAGGGCAGATGAGCTCATAGATACACTGGCATCTGCCAAGTATCTAAGCACCTTTGATTTGACTGCAGGGTATTGGCAGATCAAATTGGCAGAAGATACTAAACCTAAAACTGCATTTTCAACTATAGGAGGGCACTACCAATTTACAGTGATGCCCTTTGGTTTGAAAAATGCACCTGCCACTTTTCAGAGGTTGGTGAATACAGTCCTGCAAGGGTTGGAGGCTTTTAGTGCAGCATATCTAGATGATATAGCTGTCTTTAGCTCCACCTGGGATGATCACCTGGTCCACCTTTGGAAAGGAAAGTTTTGGAGGCCCTGCAAAAGGCAGGCCTCACTATCAAGGCTTCAAAGTGCCAGATAGGGCAGGGAAAGGTGGTTTATCTGGGACACCTGGTAGATGGAGAACAGATTGCACCACTTCAGGGGAAAATCCAAACAATCATGGATTGGGTTCCCCCTACAACACAGACCCAGGTGAGAGCCTTCCTATGCCTCACTGGGTATTACAGGAGATTCACTAAAAACTATGGCTCCATTGCAGCCCCACTTAATGATCTCACCAGTAAGAAGATGCCCAAAAAGGTATTGTGGACAGCTAGCTGTCAGAAAGCTTTTCAGGAGCTCAAACAGGCCATGTGCACTGCACCTGTCCTAAAAAGCCCAAGTTACTCCAAGAAATTAATTGTTCAAACTGATGCATCTGAATTAGGGGTAGGGGCAGTCTTATCACAACTCAATTCTGAGGACCAGGATCAACCAGTTGCTTTTATCAGCAGAAGGTTGACCCCTAGAGAAAAGTGTTGGTCTGTCATAGAGAGGGAGGCCTTTGCTGTGGTCTGGGCACTGAAGAAGTTGAGGCCATACCTGTTTGGCACTCACTTCATTGTTCAAACAGACCACAAACCTCTACTTTGGCTAAAAAAAATGAAAGGTGAAAATCCTAAATTGTTGAGGTGGTCCATATCTCTACAGGGAATGGACTATACAGTGGAACATAGACCTGGGAGTACCCACTCCAATGCAGATGGACTCTCTTGCCTGGCATGTTACCCCCATATTTCACTGTATATATGTTGTTTTAGTCTATGTGTCACTGGGACCCTGCCAGGCAGGGCCCCAGTGCTCATAAGTATGTGCCTTGTATGTGTTCCCTGTGTGATGACTAACTGTCTCACTGAGGCTCTGTTAACCAGAACCTCAGTGGTTATGCTCTCTATCTGCTTTCCAAATTGTCACTAACAGGCTAGTGACCAATTTCACCAATTCACATTGGTATACTGGTACACCCATATAATTCCCTAGTATATGGTACTGAGGTACCCAGGGTATTGGGGTTCCAGGAGATCCCTATGGGCTGCAGCATTTCTTTTGCCACCCATAGGGAGATCTGACAATTCTTACACAGGCTTGCCAGTGCAGCCTGAGTGAAATAACGTCCACGTTATTTCACAGCCATTTAGCACTGCACTTAAGTAACTTATAAGTCACCTATATGTCTAACCTTCACCTGGTGAAGGTTGGGTGCAAAGTTACTTAGTGTGAGGGCACCCTGGCACTAGCCAAGGTGCCCCCACATTGTTCAGGGCAACTTCCCTGGACTTTGTGAGTGCGAGACACCATTACACGCGTGCACTATACATAGGTCACTACCTATGTATAGCATCACAATGGTAACTCCGAACATGGCCATGTAACATGTCTAAGATCATGGAATTGTCACCCCAATGCCATTCTGGCATTGGGGAGACAATTCCATGATCCCCCGGGTCTCTAGCACAGAACCCGGTACTGCCAAACTGCCTTTCCGGGATCTCCACTGCAGCTGCTGCTGCTGCCAACCCCTCAGACAGGTTTCTGCCCTCCTGGTGTCCAGGCAGCCCTGGCCCAGGCAGGCAGAACAAAGGATTTCCTCTGAGACAGGGTGTGACACCCTCTCCCTTTGGAAATAGGTGTGAAAGCTGGGGAGGAGTAGCCTCCCCCAGCCTCTGGAAATGCTTTGATGGGCACAGATGCTGCCCATCCCTGCATAAGCCAGTCTAAACCGGTTTAGGGATCCCCCAGCCCTGCTCTGGCGCGAAACTGGACAAAGGAATGGGGAGTGACCACTCCCCTGACCTGCACCTCCCAGGGGAGGTGCCCAGAGCTCCTCCAGTGTGCCCCAGACCTCTGCCATCTTGCATTCAGAGGTGTTGCTGGCACAATGGACTGCTCTGAGTGGCCAGTGCCAGCAGGTGATGTCAGAGACTCCTTCTGATAGGCTCTTACCTCTCTTAGTAGCCAATCCTCCTTCCTAGGTAGCCAAACCTCCTTTTATGGCTATTTAGAGTCACTGCTTTGGGGAATTCTTCAGATAACGAATGCAAGAGCTCACCAGAGTTCCTCTGCATCTCCCTCTTCACCTTCTGCCAAAGGATCGACCACAGACTGCTCAGGACGCCTGCAAAACCGCAACAAAGTAGCCAGACGACTACTAGCAACCTTGCATCACTTCATCCTGCCGGCTTTCTCGACTGTTTCCAGGTGGTGCATGCTCTGGGGGTAGCCTGCCTCCTTTTTGCACCAGGACCTCTGAAGAAATCTCCTGTGGGTCGACGGAATCTTCCCCCTGCAACCTCAGACAACAAAAGACTGCATCACCGGTCCTCTGGGTCCCCTCTCAGCATGACGAGCGTGGTCCCTGGAACTCAGCAACTCTGTCCAAGAGACTCCCACAGTCCAGCAACTCTTCAGTCCAAGTTTGGTGGAGGTAAGTCCTTGCCTCCCCATACTAGACTGCATTGCTGGGTACCATGTGATTTGCAGCTGCTCCGGCTCCTGTGCACTCTTCAAGGATTTCCTTCATGCACAGCCAAGCCTGGGTCCCCGACACTCTAACCTGCAGTGCACAACCTTCTGAGTTGTCCTCCGGCATCGTGGGACTCCGTTTTGTGACTTCGGGTGGACTCCGGTTCACTTTTCTTCTAAGTGCCTGTTCAGGTACTTCTGGGGGTGCTGCCTGCTTCTGTGAAGGCTCCCTGACTTCCTGGGCGCCCCCTCTGTCTCCTCCTCCAAGTTGCGACATCCTGGTCCCTCCTGGGCCACAGCATCCAAAAACCCTAACTGCGACCCTTGCATCTAGCAAGGCTTGTTTGCATGTCTTTCTGCGTGGGAACACCTCTGCAAGCTTCTTCACGACGTGGGACATCCATCCTCCAAAGGGGAAGTTCCTAGTCCTCTTCGTTCTTGCAAAACACCAAGCTTCTTCTATCCGGTGGCAGCTTCCTTGCACCCTCAGCTGGCATTTCCTGGGCTCCTGCCCACTCTCGACACTGTCTTGGACTTGGTCCCCTTGTCTTACAGGTATTCAGGTCCGGAAATCCACTGTTGTTGCATTGCTGGTGTTGGTTTTCCTTGCAGAATCCCCCTATCACGACTTCTGTGCTCTCTGGGGGTTGTAGGTGCACTTTACACCTACCTTACAGGGTCCTGGGGTGGGCTATTTTTCTAACCCTCACTGTTTTCTTACAGTCCCAGCGACCCTCTACAAGCTCACATAGGTTTGGGGTCCATTCGTGGTTCGCATTCCACTTTTGGAGTATATGGTTTGTGTTGCCCCTATACCTATGTGCTCCTATTGCAATCTACTGTAACTTTACATTGCTTGCATTACTCTCTTTTGCTATTACCTGCATAATTTTGGTTTGTGTACATATATCTTGTGTATATTTCTCATCCTCATACTGAGGGTACTCACTGAGATACTTTTGGCATATTGTCATAAAAATAAAGTACCTTTATTTTTAGTATATCTGTGTATTGTGTTTTCTTATGATATTGTGCATATGACACCAGTGGTATAGTAGGAGCTTTACATGTCTCCTAGTTCAGCCTAAGCTGTTTTGCCATAGCTACCTACTATCAGCCTAAGCTGCTAGAAACACCTCTTCTACACTAATAAGGGATTACTGGACCTGGCACAAGGTGTAAGTACCCCTGATACCCACTACAAGCCAGGCCAGCCTCCTACAAGGAACACATAGAGGGAAGAAAGGGAATGAAGACCAGGTCATGGAACAAGGAGAAATAGGTAATACGAGTAGAACCATGGTGGTAGGCACTATCAGTGACAGGGAATTCCTTCCCTGTCACTGAGAGGAGTCTCCCCCACCCCCTCCCACTCCGCAGGTTCTCCCCCACACACCTTCCTCTCCAGGCCTCCCTTTCATACACACCCCTTCCTTCACACACACACACACACACACGCATACACACACCCATTACTACATTCATCCACACATGCATGCATCCATTCACACACACATAAATACACGCAGACACACATTCATATTACTTAACATACACGCACTCACAACCCCACACATGCACACTCATACAACATACCCGCATACACGCACGCACAGACATACACACTTCCACACACACACAACACACCCCTCCCCTGTCAGAACACCCACTTACCTCGATCCAGGGGATCTTCCAGCAAGAAACGGGACAGGGCGCTGCTGCCAGCAGCAGCGTCCGCCAGCAGAACACCGCCACGCCATATTATTCTCATAATACAGCTGGCAGCGGTCTACAGGAGTGGCGCAGCTGCTGGCAGCAGCGCCACCTTACCGCCATCTGCCGGCATGGCCACAGCCGGATTTCCGCCATCCTTCTGGCAGAAATCTGGCTATGGTAATATTTTGGCAGATAGCTGGTAGCCGCGCCAATGGTCTTTTGGCGGCAATCGCCGTGGCGGTAGGCTGTTTTTACCACCGGGGTCATGATGACCGTCTTTATCTTTTTTTCTTTTTGTGTGAATAGTTTGTGAATATTCTTAACCTGCGCCGCCAGCATTATGTACTGAAATCAGAAAGGCTGAAGCGTGCCTGCGTACAGAATATTGCTTGTTAGAGAAAGGTAAAGTGTGATATATGTGGGTGATTTTGTCATGTCGTTCCCTTCCTGTTCCCACACGCTCTTTGATGGCTCCTGCTCTGTAAGGGTCACTGTTGTTCAACATGGTCCCCTGCTTCGGAAATGTTCCATCTTTACCGAAGACGCTCCTTTAGCTCGGCAAGCTTCAGGTGAACCCTATTTGAACCCTTCCCTCAGAAGGATCCTTTCCATTATCTCTTGTCATAAAACACGGTGCCCCTCACATAAAACAGACAGGCTGCGTGACACGCAACCGGCAGACAATTTACGTCTGTTGTGCTTGAGGTGGGTGCAGGGTTGACTGATTTGCTTCACACCATTTTCATAGCATGTGTTTTGAGGCAGGGAGCTAGTTAGCAAGTCCGACACTTTACGAGCAACAGGTGAAAAAGTCAGTGCAGGACAGAAATGCGAGAAAGAAAGGTAATGAGCTTTCCTCTGTACTCGCAAATTCCCCTATTCTCCGGCCGCTCGATCCCCACCCAGACGCGCTAAGGGACCATCTTCCCTCCCGGCCGTTTCCTCAATTACCCTAATCTCGTTCTCTCCTCCCTTCCTCTTTGTAACACTATCAGTGGAAGACATTATTGGGATACGAACGGCCGCAGTTTAATAACTAGTCCCTCATCAACACATAACATCACTATACTGGTCCTTAACATCAATGCACAGCAGGTTTCTTTGTCTTTTAATGTCCCGTGATCCGCATGGTGTCCTTGAACGCCAGTGTTAGTCACAGCCTTTCCTCTTGAGAGGCCTTTGGTCAGGTAGTCAGTGCTTCCTGGCTATACCTCCCTTGCTACCAAATTGCAGTGGGCATCCCTTTGACCTTGCCCAGCTGCAAGTGCGGTGTGAGCCTGCTGATAACCCCATGCTGGCATTTTGTCTGCTCCCCCCATGTCCCTGCTGTGAGGCATCCCAAAGACATTCATTAACTGAGCAGCTCTCCTTCTTTAGTATATTGTGCTCTCTGCCCGGCTGTGTTTTATCTCCTTGTTCCCAAACCCAACAACCTGCGGCTACGACTCCTGCTCCTAAGGTGTGGGTGGGGCAAGCAGAGAGGTCACTCAATTACCGGGGTCCATCCTGTGCCCCAGTTTAACCCTTAGGGCGCCTGCTGACCATCGCAGTGATTGGCCGGGTTGAAGGACACCGGCCACTCCGTGCTCATCTTTTTTTTATGGGCTTTGGCCTCCGCGGCCCCAGGGTTCGGGAGGCATTTGTCGCTGTCCAGCCTGACAACGAATTCCGCAGATCTGAAGTATGAAGTAGTTAGCCCCCTTCATGCAATTAACCATACTTGACAAAGTAATTATCTGTTTATGCACAGTTCTCCCAACACGCTTTCGGAATTCTCAGCAATGTACAGCTCAAAGGTTTCAAGTCGAATATATAACATTCGCAGGAGTTTATTTAGAACAATATACCAGGAGGAGTAATTCTGGGACATGATTTGTACATCACCTGACCTGCGTATTATATAAAAGGTGCTGCTAGGGTGGACTTGGACAGAAAATAGGACCGCACACCAAAATAAAAGTAGCCCCGTTTGAGAAAGAAATAGCTAAACAAAAGTGACCCATGTTTGCAAATCGGAGCAGTTTTAAACTTGTAAAGAGTTTGCAGTGCTTTGCAGTGAAAACTACAGGTACTTGCAGGCGATGTTTTTGTAATGCTAGAGAAATCAATAGAACAAAACAGCCCACCCGATCATTAAACAGGCCCAAGAACAGCCAATGAAAACTGCCCAGTCACTAGTGTTGGAGTGTAGTTATCATAATCAAAAAATTAACATGAAATGTTTGCAAATTAATGAGTAATGATGCTGCATCGAAAATATATTAATGTGCCTTTTTAACATACGCGTGTGAAATGTGCCCACGGGAAGTGGCCACCAATTTATACGATGTTTAACGAAATTGACTAATAATGAATTATTGATGTACTAATGTGTGGTTTTGTATTAGTGTTAAGAGTTATATGTTAAGATTTTGCAAAAATTAATTACTAGGCCTTAGTTAGCATGAGTCGGGGCCTAGCTGCCGATCTCATATTAAATATGCTTTTCTAACGTGCACTGTGCTGACTTGCTGAAGGACATGTAGCTGTACTTTTCCAGAAGCTAGAAGATGTGTGTAACTGTAGTAAATTCTTTCTCATGAGACTCGACTTGCTCAAGGAGACATTCTTGCTGAATGCAACAGTGTAAACTTGCAACAGGTAGAAGGTCGCCTGAACTGGTAAAGACAATGAGACTACTGACTGAGCCTGCAAGAATAAAAGTTTGTACCTGACATTCTACCCGTTGGAGACGTCAATTACAGGAGCCAATGAACTACGTGAGAACTTTCCTAAAGTGAAAATCCTAATGAGGTGACAAGCCAATTATTGGTTGGAGATAATGATGCACCAAAATTTGCCCAACTGGAAGTTATGAGACTGTACAACAAGATTACTCTAACCCTGTGTCAGGAGAAATCAGCCATTACCGGACTTCTGCCCCTGCCCTCACCTGTTATTTCGAGAGACGTTTTGTCTTTTACTCTTCAAACTATCCTTTTTCTTGCCTTGCCCAATTCATACTTTTCCTCCTTATGAGAGAAGTGTCCCTTATTACCTGTCTTACTGAACTTTGCTGTGTTTCCTGGCTGATGGCAAATCAATTGATGTCCTGAGGACGAAGACTGACTCTGTATGCTGACCCATTACGGAGGGTAACTATATGATGATGAAATTGTAATTGTCTGTTTGCCTTTTCTTTTTTCTTTTTACCAACTGCTCTTTTAATAGAGACCATAGTTAGATGGTTTCTAAATTTGTGTTGCCAAATTGTTTTGCATGAAGCCCAACATGCTAATGCTAATTCGAGGTTAGTTGAGGGAGTTCACTAACTGGACGTAAATAGACAAATGACTGAATCTATGCTTTGTTGACTAATGCGCAAATGATACTCTGCCAAGATTAATCCATGTTGATGTCGTGCTTTGTTCTAATGTTTATGATCTTTGCTTTGATGAAATCTTATTCAAGTTGCCATATTGTGACATTGCTGATGTGTTTTCTGGTATTGAGACTAATAAACTTGCTAGTAGAGTGTAATCAATAGGAAATAAAATATCGTTAATCTTACTACTTTGCTGTGGTTATTCACGGTTGAAAGGTCATGGTGTGATTAAAACCTCATTAACGATTTAGATCAATCGTTTTACTTTGACATGTTGGATATTGAGAAAGTTATTGACTTAGTGATTCATATGCTGATTAGTTGTCTCGTCCTAAGGTGTCTCCAATCAGGGTCAAAAGATTGGCATAAAACGAGTCCCAAAGTAAGTAAATTACCTAGGTCGGGACGCGTTATCACTAGTGTCTTAGACCAGTCTTTCTTGCAATGCCGGATTGTCCTATAAGCCAGTTCGACCCTGAGGTGTTGAATAAGGACACAGCAGACGGCAGAGAGTCAATGACAATACTTCAAGGAGTCTGTATGCTTTTGAGAAATCTAAAAAAACATCAAATGCATGCTTTCCGACATTTCACGTTTATTTCCCTCATCATTTATCAATTAATACGGGGCAAAACTGGGAGTAAATATATTTGTTCCTCCCTTTTTTCCTCCCTTTTTTCACGAGTAAGAAAATTCAAACCAATTTTATCTAGAGGATGCTTTTTTTAAAACACATACAGACACTACTTTTTAACTTTGATTAGTTGTGAAACCAGTCCAGTTTAAATTATTTTATCAAACTCAATTTGCCTAGCAGTCACTGAATGACCGGATTACGTTATGCACCACACAGCTGCAAAATCATCACTTTTCTGGCACTTGAGGAAGCACCCGCTATTAAAAAAACATAAAGGGAAATTGAGTTATGTGGTACTGTTAGTTCTGACTTTGCTGCTTTCACACCCCAGGTGACAGTGTATACCCACTAGAGCTGTACAGCATGATGCTCATAACTAGACCACAGACACAACAGACGTAGAAATGGGCTACCCCAAATATGTCAAGAAAGGACGTCTTGAGCATGAAGTATAGGTGCCACTGCCATGGCTGCATTCCTGGTGATTTATCGCTTATCTTGGGTGGAGCTCCAATCCTAAATTTCCCAACCTGCAACCACCAACTTTGAAAACATTATTACTTCGATTTCGAGGTGGAGAACTGAGGCTGTCCCTCCAGCTACTCTACTGTATATGTATGGCACTGGCCCTTCAAATATGTTTAAAATACATATGTGTGTACTATTTCTTTTGCAGTCATGTGGTGGCTTAAGGTAGACAATGTTTCTGGTGCTTCAGGATCAGCGTTGTTCCACCAAAACCACCAAAAGACAATAATGTAGGGAAAAGGCAGTGATGTGCATGGGACGTGACTGCTCTCACCTATTTTGCAGGTTAATCAATAACTTTTATAGATGATCATCAGTGGCAAAGGTGGGCAGCAGCCACAGCCTCACCTGGAACAGCAGCAGGCAGCCCCACCACTAGCAACAAATAGATTCCTCAAGGAGTCAGTCCCTACCTGGATCACTGCTGTACTTGGAAGAGGCAGGTAGGAGAGATTACTTGTGCGTCTACATCAGTGCTCCCCAAAGGTTTTCCTTTAGAATCTGTTTTATTGAGAAATTCGTAGCAGTGATAAAATACAACTTGAGCATCTCAATCAAATTAGCTAACAGCATAGATTTCAACAAAATGCCACTATGACGCCTACAGTGATAACCAGCCGAAGAAATATACATTGTGCGGATAGATGATAGACTTCGGCAGATGGCATACACATAGAGCATATTATGTTAGCAAGAAGTCTCAGTAGGGTGAGGGAGAAAGGGGAAGAAACAAACAATATATGATATACAAGGGAGAAGGAAAAGAGAAGACACTAGGAGTAAAAAAAGAAAAATACTTTAACAGGATCAGGTCAAGATTTCCATATGGCAACAGTATCAGGTGTCACGTGCTAGTTGAGCTTATAAGATCACAGTTGTTGTGGGCAAGATATGCAGGTACAAGGTTTCAGCAGGTAAACATCAGACATTAAATAAACAGTTGCAATGCCCTAAGTCTTGGGAGGTTAAAGCAAGAAAATTAAATGCTGATAAAGTATTGTATCAGGGATGCCAAGTCTGTTGGAATTTAGTGTTAGTGCCAGACAGGGTATGTGAGAGTTGTTCCATGGCCATAATGTGCCACCGTCGAACAATCCATTACGCAGTGGTGGATTCTGTTGTTTGTTTCCATTTTAGTGCTATCAGCAGTCTGGCGGCATGGAGCAAGTAGCTAATAAGGGTCCAGTTGAACAGTCATTGCCTTAAGGTTCTAAGGGCATATTCCCAAGATTACTGTGTGGTAGGAGGCGGTAATGGGGAAGCCTACTGTGGCTTTGAAATGACTGAGGAGCTCCTTACAAAAGATAGTAATGGTGATATAAGACCACCATATGTGATGGAAGTCACCCCAGGTGGTGTGACAGCACCAACAAATATCCGAGACTCACCTGTAAATGGTAGTAAGACAAGCTGATGTAAGATCCCACTGGAACATGAGCTTGTAACCCATTTCCCATGTTTTCAGTATGTCACGCCAAAGTGTGTCCCACTGTTTATGTGCTAGGCCCTCTGTGCAATGCACTTCCCAGTGCAATTGATAAGGATGATGGTGGTTGGATGTGGAGTGTTGAATAGTGTGATGAGTGGTAGATATGAGTCCCTTCAAGCCTGCAAAGGAGTGCACTACAGGATGTGGGATCAGAAGAGCGCAGGGCACACTGACGGATGAAGTGCCCAATGCCGCAGCTGCAGGTGCTGCAATTTAGCCAAATCTGGTAGATTGTATTCCACTTTACATTGGTCAAAGCTTTTTAAAGTAGGTCCTAAAAGGAGGTCGCAAAGCATTCAGCAATCATTATCTGTCCAGTGTTTAAAGGCGTTGAGGGGCATGGCAGGTGTCAATGCGAGATTACGTGCAATCAGGTCATTTTGGGAGGGGAAGGTGGTAAGCCCCTTTTTAAGGGCCAGCTTATCCCAAATATCGAGGACTGTTTTAGTCAGTGTGGCTGTATATGCACTTCAGGGCAGGCTTGTCTCGGCAACCAGGCTAGATTCCAAAGTGGTCGGCACGCAACAGCCTTATCCATGTGAAACCAGGGGATTCACTTTCCCGGGCCACCCAGGTGGAGATGTAGCCTCTATAATACTCTAGCAAGTCTGGTCAGACAAGGCTCCCTCTATCTCAAGGTTGCGTCATAAGGGTGTTAGATATTCTTGGTTACTTCCCATTCCATATAAATGCACGAAGATCGCATTGTAGTTGTGAGATATCTTCTTGCAAGATTAGAGTGGAGAGAGTCTGGAACAAATATAGGGCTCAAGGAAGAACGTTCATTTTAATCATGTTCACTCTTCCCAAACACGATATAAGGAGCGACTTCCATCTCCTGAGGTGCTCAAGAATGGCATACCGTAGTGGGGCCAGTTGGCCCTCTTCCAGGTGGAGAGGTTAAGGGTAATATTTAGGCCCAAGTATCGAATCTTAGTTGAGTTCCATTGGAAAGGTGCTAGCCCATGTAGCTGCAGCAGAGGGTGCTCTGGGACTGTGAGGTTGAGTATACTTGATTTTTAGGGTTGAGCGCAAAGTGCTTTGTCCCTGGTGTAATCTCTCTGTGGGCTTTTAATCACACCCATCTGTTTGGTTGGTCCATGGGTTTGCCTTTTAAAATTCACTTGATTTAATTGGTGAAAGGCATGCATACGTCATGCCTTTTCCGGTGATTAGTCTACCTTGAACGCACCGGCCAACTACTGAAAACATATGAGGCTTCATGTTTTCAGCATGATTTGTGGACTACTTTATTTATTTTTTTCCATGCAGTGCAATCTTGATGGGTTTTACACAGCACGACCGCGCTCGGTTAGGAGTTTACAATGCTAATAGCTCTATCTCGAGCAAATGGGAAATCCGTTGCATTGCAAATGTTTGTCTCTTTTTAGTGGCAAGTACGTACAACCAAAGTTGTCATAGGCGGCATCAAATGTAATGAAATTGTGTTTTGCTAGGAAGGCATTAAGTTGTAGGGAGGGTGTTGGCGGGGTGCGTGGGCTAGGATTGTTTGCATCCCTCGTATATAACTTTCTGTGTTGTTGGTATGTAAGTGCCCGCCTGCATGTTTCACGCACGTGCTGACATCATTAGCCCTCCAAACCAGCCACAAAAGAGCACGTTCATATGAACCAGCACAGCATTTTGTGCCACGGGAGACACAAGTGCTGCCTCAGCAGCATTCGAAATCTGAAACAACGCCTTTGATTGTAACGTTCAAAGAGCACATCTTTAGTTGTACCAAGAAACTGAAGCCGTTTAATACAAGTGCAAAGCGTTTTCATAAAGCAACTGTTCTGATTTTCAAGCCTGCAATGTACAGTAAATTATTTTAATCTAGAAGTGATTTTTTTAAATGTAATTTTTACGGTGTTTTAAAGATTATTACAGAACCCTCCGCTGAAGGGGTTCATTCTGGAATTAAGGTTGTAGACAGGGCAAGTAGTGTGGTGAGCATTCAAAACTTGCAATGAATTATGCTCTCACGAAAAAGTCTTTTTAAACATTTGAGATGGATGTTGTTCCAAACCATCATGGCCAATACTTCTTGTCCTCAGTTTTAGCACAGGTAATTTCCTCTAGGATGTGATTTGGTGGAATTTGGGCATACAAAGCTACGTGGTAAGAGTCAAAACGTAAGCAAAATTGGGTGCAAAACTGGTCTGTGTATGTTATTCCTCATTGTTTACCAAAAAACTAGTGAACGGGTGCAAAAACACTGCTGATATTATGTACAAATTGCATTTGGGCTAGGGTATTTTTGTACCCGTACTACCAGGGAACTACAAATGAGGCCAACAGAGCTCAATTTTATGGCAGTATTATGGCATAGTAAATTGGAATCAATGCATCGTAGAGCTGTGGTGCTTTGTTTGTAGCTTTTGACATTGCTATGTCATTTTCTTTCTTGCTCAACAATATTATTTTGTGCATCTCTCTTCAGGGCTAATGGTGAAGGGGAGTTTGTAGATGCTATCTACTTGTGATAAATGCTGTTGGCTATGCACAGGTAGGCTTTATTTCTACTAACACACTTTGCAATGGAGGGGAGGTCTCAAAATGTGCAATCCATTTTAAAAAAAACCCATCTGCTTAAGTGCAGTGAATGAGGGGGTCTTTCCTTATGGAGAAGAGAAAAGCAATATACCGACCACTGTGGTATTGGCCAATGTCTCATTTGACTTTAGAATGAAGTTATGAAGTTTCACCCAATATTTTTAGGTTCTCCCCAATTGTCCGTTTTTAGGTGGAGCATAACAGCGCACACGTGCTGCTTTTCCGCCATGTTGGTATCTGTGTGGGCTTTTAACCACACCCACCTCACGCCCATCACTTTCACTCGTTCATGGGCTTGCCTTTCTAAAGTCCTTCGATGACATTGATAAATGTTTTACTTTTGTCACCCCTTGGGGCGGTTTTGTTTCCGCCTTGGGGACTGACCCTGTTAAAAGGATGACTGCATGTTTGCTGATATGTTTGACTGCGAGCAATTGTATTTTTAATTTAGTGTCTCTCCTTTGCACTCACAGTAGTGGCTGCCATGCGCTTTGAATTGACTTGCTTATGTCAACCGTTTTACTTTTCATTCTCAGCTTATGTGGCAAGAAAAGTCCAGTTCAGAATTTACAACGCTAATAGCTCTAACTCAAGAACTATCTTCCAGCTGCACAACCCGCAGTACATTGTTGGCCCCTTCCCTATTGCAAATAAATCCCACCTGGTCTAGGTCTATAAGATATGGAAAATGATGTTCAAGTCTTGTGGACAATATCTTGGTAAAAAGTTTCACATCTATATTTAATAAGGCAATGGGGTGGTATGAGGAGCAGAGGCTTGGGTCTTTCCCCGGTTTTGGAGTAAGCAAGATTTCTGCAGTGGCCATAGAGGGGGTAAGACCAGTCTCTTGCGTAAAGGAGTTACATAGATGTATGAGGTGCTCCCTAAGTTTGGGGAGGAACAACCTGTAGAAACTTACTGGCAAACCATCAGGTCCAGGTGATTTGCCCAGTGGCATTGCTCAGAGTGCGAGGCGGATTTCCTCTATTGGAAATTTCAGTGAAGGCCCAATAGAGTGACAGGTATTTTGTGTGTGTCATTCTATGCTTGTCTGTCCCCCTTAAATGGGTTTCCTGTAGGAATATGATATCAGGGTGGTGCAAGATGTAGGGCCAGATGTAGGAAGCCTTTTGCGCCTCGCAAATGGCGAAAAACGCAGTTTGCAAGGCGCAAAAGGCCTTACGCGATGCAGAGTCACATTTTGCGAGTCTGTACCGACTCGCAAAATGTGATTCCGACTCACAAATAGGAAGGGGTGTTCCCTTCCTATTTGCGACCGCATCGCGATGTTGAGTTGCTTTGTGACCGCGAAAGCGGTCGCAAACCAACTCGCAGTTACCATCCACTTGAAGTGGATGGTAACTCATTCGCAAAAGGGAAGGGGTCCCCATGGGACCCCTTCCCCTTTGTGAATGCCACAAAAAAGTATTTTTCAGAGCAGGCAGTGGTCCTATGGACCACTCCCTACTCTGAAAAAACCGAAACTAAATGGTTTCTGTATTTTTTCTTTTTGCAGCTCGTTTTCCTTTAAGGAAAACGGGCTGCAAAAAGAAAAAAAAAACTGCTTTATTTAAAAGCAGTCACAGACATGGTGGTCTGCTGTCTCCAGCAGGCCACCATCCCTGTGAGTGCCTAGACTCGCTATGGGGTCGCAAACTGCGACCCACCTCATTAATATTCATGAGGTGGGTCTTTGCGACCCCATAGCGAGTCGCAGAAGGTGTCTGAGACACCTTTCTGCATTTCATTTTGCAAGTTGCAAATTGCGAGTCGCTAGTACTCGCAATTTGCAACTCGCAAAATGAAACCTACCTACATCTGGCCCGTAGTCCCTAACCTGTCTGCACTTGGTAGGTGAGTTCAAACCCCGAATGTTTAGGGAAAGTCGTTTAATGGACTTGGCCATCAAAAGAGCAAGAGGCAGGCAAGATCTATGTAGGCCCCTTGCTCTGCATCCTTCAGGGTAGCTGTGACCCCCTTACAGCACATGGAAAGGTCAAAAACATGTAGTGTGGCTAGGTTCAACGTGTCACTGTGCATACGTTTGTTGCATGACCTGTAATAAAGGGTACATATGCATAACCAAACAGCAAAATCATAACAACAGGGTCCAACAAGTGTGTCTGCAGTCCACAGGAACCAAAAGGCCTGATTCTCACTAAAGAAGTCACCCTCTTGTGAAGCAGAGCCGGGGGGGATCTTCAGATGAAGGTGTGAGGTTGTCACTAGTATCTGGTGTGCTGTTTCCCCAGCTGCCCCCACCACCCTATTATGCAGGAGTCAGCTGTGTGTCATTTAGGCATAGCATGGGTGGGATACAAGTCCTGCTGTTGTTATGCCACCCTTTACCCAAGGGAGTCTACAAAGGAGGGTGCCGGGGAGGTGTCATTGACATGTTTGGTAGGTGTTGTATGATGCCCTTCTTGGTTTCCTGCATGTCTTTTTCTGCTTGCTCCTTATCAAGTTGTCGGGTGCCCACAGTAGTCCACGTAGGTTTCAGACTAACCCTGTGGGGGTCCCTGGGTGGGGAATTGTCAGCTTTCAGGTTCGGGGGCGGAAGCCCCAGCAATTGTTGAGCTTTTGTTAAGGATCGCAGAGATTTATTTTTTCCTTCCCAGGTGAAGAGTAGAGCGAATGGGTGGCCCAAATGATAGTTGATTTCCATCATGTGCGGTTTGTCTGTTATTGGCTTAAAGTCCCTTCTGCGTCATAAGGTGGTAGGTGAAAGGTCTTGAAACAATTGGATGGCATGCCACCTGAACACTAAATCAGCTTTCTTTCTTGCTGCCTGTAGGATTTCCTTTTTTCTGTAAGGTAGTGGACGAGTGTTAGGAGGTCCAGTGCTGCTGCTGATCGATTCAGTGCAGAGGCCAGGCAGTGGGCTCTATCTAAGACAGGGAAGGGTGCTTCCATTTCCCCCTATTACCTGGAGATGAACTGCTGTGAATGCCATGATGTCGTCTCCTTCTAGGCCTCCAGCCAAAACCACTCAGGCAGCCTGGCGGGTCTTCTCCACGCCGGCACCCCGCTAACTCCTGTAGGTAAAATGGTCAAATGGGCCAGAGGTCCAGCTCCTACCTTCACGTGGTGGTCCTTTAGTTCTCCAGCCACATGTGCAAGAGCGCCGCCTCACTCTCCCACTCGAACCGGCGTTTCACAGGCAAGTCCTGTAGGCCTCCTATGCAGTCTGCCCGATGCCACCCCCAGATGTCCAGAGTGGGTGTAGGACACCCCCCGTGTCCCAGCACCAACTCAGTGTCGGGTGAGTTTGCAAGATGGCGGCCTGTTCAAGCCTAAGCCCCCTGTCATGATCAAAGCTGGTACTGCGACATCAGTGCTTTTCTCTGCCTTATGGCAGGCCACAGCACTCAGGGTTTACATGGGGCTCTCTCCCCTCTTCTGTCTCGCCCTGGACAGTCCCGCAGCTGTAGATGGCAGCGGTTGAGCACAGGTGGCCGGGGAGACTAGAGAGCCTGCGTCCTATTCCATAGCCAGTGAAGCCGCACCACCCTTCCCAAACTTTTTAAAACTATGACCCAAATTTGAGAACAACAAATATTCGTGAACTACCTAGTTTTAATGGAAAAAAAGATGGGCAATTATGTTTAATGTACCTAAAGCATTGTGTGGCACATTTTCCATTGAAATGACACACTCAAGTGGGTTGGAGACTGCTTTGCAGACAGTGCACATTTCGAGGGTGCTGGGCAGGGGGGACCTACACTGTCCATGTCATAGGCATGGGCAGTGCAGGGGCTCTCCCTATGGGCCCCGGCAGTGGCTTTATGCCAGCCATTTCATGGCAGAGTGCCTGTGACCCTTCATAGTTGGAAGTCGGTAATGTATTCCTAAATTCTTTCAATCATTCTGTCTCTTTTCTAAGTGCTTTACAGCTCCAAACATTAGATAGACCTCTGTGCCCAGCTGTTTGTTGTGGCCAAAAGTCTGCATTTCTTGGAGGTTCTAGACAACGTGTTCCTCTTCGTGCAGAACTCTCCTATACAGCTGCTAGAGTATTTTAGAGCACAGGCTGCAGTTCAGAAGTAGGGAGTGGGACAGCAGCTGGCACTAGCTTTCCAGCAAGGGCTTGCTCAAGGTCCAGTCGATTCCATTGGCAACTGTTCTGGAGCAGCAGATTCTTCCACAGAGAAAGTCCCTCTTTAAAGCTTTTTGTGTCCCTGAGACAAAAGAAGCCAGCCTAACTGACCTTTGAGAGCAATTCCAAAGCAAGGGTAAAAGGATAAACAAGTTAATCTCAATCCTGTTTGAAGCAGCCATCAGCCACCATGCAGACATCCTCTTGATCTTCCCATCAGCTCTCACTGAAATTATGTTGTTTTCTGATGTTATGATGAGTTGGTGATGGCGTGCCATTTTTTTTCCACATAAATACTTACTATCCTGCGATTGATAAAAACCTGATCAAATTGTAACAGAATCCCCACAGCCCACCCATCCGATTTTTGAAGGAGTTCATGTTTACATTCATAGAAACTGCAGCTGAAGTCTTTTTAAAAAATGCTAGGATAGTGTTCCCAGATCCCACAAGTCCCTCTTTTGCTTAAAGACCCAGCTAATGGAAATTAGGCTTTACCCCTATCAAACCACTTCCAACTGTTCTGTTTCAAATGGGAGCAGAGAACGAAGTCTGGGAGAGACCCACAGTACAATGGACTTTTTCACACTCTTGTGACATAAACAAACCAAAAGTGGGATCTCTGCTGTGATCCCTGTGATACCAAATGTTTTTGCCATTCTCATTTCTCACATTCAGAGTTAAGTGGTCAGAAATGAATCCACTCTGTGTTATGGGCAGCAGAGCTCACCCTAAAGCTATGTTACCTTCATCAGAGTGTTAATTACTGCCTGAGGAAGGAAGGAAAACATGCAGAATTACTTTTACTGCCAGGCTTCCAGACAGCAAATTTTATACTTTTACAAAGTTACCTTCCAGCTCTGGTTTCTTTTGTTTTGCTGCTTTAGGGCACAGTTCAGCCACCAGAGCACCAGTGTGAATGAGAGAGGTAACTCTGGAAAGGGGAGATTCTAACCTTTCAATTAGTATCCCTATCTAGTGGATTTCTGATCGGGGAGTGCTGAAAGAGGGTGACCTATGAGCAGGAATCTGTCTCACTAGGACACTAGAGCCACTTTCATGAGAGAGAGCACCTCTCATGCATGGGTTTATGCCCCCTCTTCTCCCTACATCTACAACGTCTTTCTGCCCCCTGGATGGGGCAAATTGGTAAATACTTTCCAATTTCACCATCACAGGGCAGTAGAAAATCTATCAGTGGCAGAGTTCTTGTAAAAAAAATTGAATGGTGTGAGGGCTAGCCTGTCTGGAATCGGGCTTCACCCATGAATCCAGAGCCCCAGACAGTCTTTCAGCAGTCTATCTGCCTCCTATGGTGGTAGATTTTACCCAGTCAGCCCACCCAAGAGGGGCAGAAAGCTTGCTAGCACCAGGGCATTTTTTGTAGAAAAATGGGATGTGCTGAGGGGCTAGCATGCCTGGCATTGAGCTGCACCCACTCTGCAAGAGGCCCAGGCATTCCTTTTGCCTCAATGGGATTTGCTCCATTCTTCCTTCTCCAAGGGCGCAGAAAGCCCACTAGCATCAGGGTTTCTTTAAAAAAATAAAAGGAAAAGGGGGCTGGCCCATGTGGCATCAGGCTGTTCCCACTCCTAAAGAGGCCCAGACAATCATTGTGCCCCCCGCAGAAGATGATGAGGGAATCAGAGACTCAGGAACTACTTATTGTCAGCCACAGTGCGGATGTGCCCGTGGCACACCCAAAGCATGCCAAAGACAAGCCTTTTGCACCTGTCTGTGCCTGGACTTCACCCAACACCAGAAACCCTGGTCCTCCACAAACCTGCTGCAGCTCTGCTTTGCATCTTGAATCCAGAAAATCAAACCCCTCTCTGATGACAATCTACATCACACAACACAAAAAGAGCTTTTGCTTGCTTCCTCTGCTGCTTCACCTACAACACTTCTCCCAAACGTAACACCCATCCCCATATTCACTCAAACACCTACAAACACAACCGCACTCCTCACACACCAAAATCATGCATGCTTCTCAACTCCTGCTCACTCATTAAACACGCTACATAGATCTTGGACCCACTGGGTGACAATGCAAGGACCTCCTCTTTCTCACGGAAACATGGCTGACCACATCTTCAATGCCAAATATCACTACTACTGTCCCTCCTGGATACAAAATCACAGTACACATACACTGCCTAAACAGACTCGGAGAAGGAATCACAATCTTCTACAAAGACACCTTAATTTGAACCACCTTTGTTGAAGCCATAGCAACTATATGCAACACCTACATTTTAAATTACAAATCACAACAAACTTCATTCAGAATGGAACTCTAGTCTACCTCCAATGAGGCCCCAAAGCCATGCTATATTGAGAACATCAACAAGTGGATCACTAAGTGCACTAAGACTCTGGCCCCCATGATACAAAGCAGCACAGCAAAAACTAGACCTCAGGCCAGCTGGTACACAGAAGACCTCAGAATGACTGAACAGCACCCCAAACAACAGAAACAGAAATGGAGAACCAGCAAGTAGTGGAAAAAGACGCCCAGTGAAGGTACCAGCAGCTAATCCAAGAAGCCAAGAAGAAGGCCCCAGTCGAACGGATAAGAACCAGTTCCAACCACAGCAAAGAAATCTTTGTAATCGTCAAAGACTTCACCACATCCACAGCTTACATCAGCAACATCAACATATCACAAGATCTGTGTAAGAACCTCTCAAACCTCTTTTTCAACAAGCTCACAATCTTATACAGCAACTTTGCCCACAACTGGAAGCCCTGAACCTCTCCAGAAGTGCCCCCAGGACAAACGAAGACAACACAATCACCACATGGGACACCATTAGCACAGTGGAAAGGACAACCATCCTGAAGACCATTCAGTATGGAGCCCTGGCAGACCCCTGCTACCCCCAATCCTTTGACAAAGGAACAAGCCTCCAATACCTCCATCAGGACAGCCATCTTTCCAAAAACATGGAAGTACACACCTGTCAACAATACAAATCCTCAGCTGACTCAACCAAACTTGCCAATTACTGACTGTATCTCCCTTCTCTACCCAGGAAAAGTATTGGAAAAACCATCATCAAATTTCTCTCTCACACCTCACCAAACATTAGCTTCCTGGTGCCACACAGCCAGGATGTAGACTGAACCACAGAATAGAAACCGCCCTTATAGCAACAATAGATGACATCTGGATGATCCTCAAGAGGAGAGTAACCGGGCGAGTGATCCTTCTAGACCTATCAACAGCCTTCAGAATCCTCTAATTTCCTATTCTAACCCAGCAACTCCACGAAGCAGACATCCAAGGATGAATTGATTTGCTCCTTCCTCACCGGAAGACCCCAAACCTTAAGCATGCCCCCTACTTCTCTGAAGCATGAGATCCTAATTGTGGAGTCCTGCAGGGCTCCTCATTCAGGCAGACCCTCTTCAACATCTACATGACTCCGCTGGCCTTGGACCAACCCAAATGTCTTGCTAGCAAGCGAAAAATGTGGGCATCATCATGGACAATAAAATGGACATGACCATCCAAGTCAACTCAGTGATCTCGTCCTGCTTCAGCACACTAAGGATGGTAAAGAAAACCTTCAAGTGGCTACCAGACAATACCAAGAAAAGGAACACCCAGTCCCTCATCACCAGCAGACTAGACTATGGGAACACCCTGTAGGCAGGGATAGCCAACCAGCACACAACACAAGAAGGGCACAGACTGTCCAAAACATAGCAGCCAGATTAGTCCTCAACCTCCTATGCCGAGCCCACATCACACCATACCTCAGGGAACTCTACTAGCTTCCAATATGGACACTTCAAATTCCTCTCCCACACCTACAAAGCGCTCCATAACACAGGCCCTGGTTAGCTGATCAGCTGCTATTACTTTCACCTACCTTCCAGACTCCTCCGGTATACCAGTCTCTCACTAGCACTTACCCCACTCATGCACAAAAGCAGAGCAGGGTCTGTATCTTCTTGTACCTGTCCCCTAAACCCTGAGACGACTTCCCACAACACATCAGAGCCTCCTCCTCTCTTCTTGTCATTTGCAAGAAGCTGAAGACCTGGCTTTTCAAGCAAGCCCTCCAATTCTGACCTCTCACTCCTACTATAGAGCACCTGATACCCTTACAGGTGATCAGCACACTTTAAACCACTGATAACATAGCAAAATAATAGATAGTCCTTCCTTTGGAGACAGCATGGGAAGTTTACCCCTTTCATCCTGGGGGGGGGGGGGGTCAAACAGCATTACTAGATACCAAGGATTAATTTTTTTCTATTTATATATGGTGGGAGGCCTGGCCCTTTTTAGCATTAGGGTGTACCCCTCCGCCCCAAGGATCACAACAGTCTTTCTACCCCTTTGAAGACATCTTGGGGAGCTTAATCCCAATCTAAGGAAGAATAAGAAAGCAAAATTAGACACCAGGGATATCCCAGTTAGGGACTGCTGTTTAATTTTTTAATTATGTATGGGATATGGACTGGCCTGTCTTGGCTTTGAAATACCCAACCAACCCAAAAACAGTCTTTCAGTCCCCCTCGGGAACATATTGGAGCAAGGCAGTAGCCAGAAGCTTAAAATACCCCCCAGTTCGAAATAACATTTTTGATGATACATTTCAAGCAAAGCAAGTTAGCCCAACCCACCCAAGAAAAGCTCCCCTGTCTCTTCCATCCAAGCATTTATCCATTCATCCTTTCACTCTTCCATCCACCCACTGATATCTACTTTTTCAACTTTACATTCTGTCATTGTTGGAGGCAGCATTTTCTGGTTGGCTGAGTCAAGGCACTAGCCAGACAGAACCCACCACTTCCATCAGGAGTGGGCCATTACATTTACTGTATAACCTGCGCTCACCCTTGGGTAGTTTGGCACAGAGCAGTCACAGAGTCAATGTGTAAAGCAATGGCACAGTACTTCCGCACAACAATTTCACTGTTTGCCACAAAAAGTCTTCACACGTGGTGCATGTAAATAAAATTTGTATTTAACACACTCATTATTAACACACCAGGCTCATCATGTAAATCAGGGCATATATCACATTTAGAATTATTAGTTGCAGTACTGTCTTAAACACCATAACAATATGTACTCATGAGAAAAATAATACTTTCTCTCCCAGCACCATCATGTGTTGCCAAATGTTGTCAGCATGAGACCCACCCTAGAGATGACCCCAATTCACACACACTATTGCCCCCAATTCAAACACACTATTTGCAGGGTGCACCCGGTTCCCAACGTTAGCAGCAATATATACATACTAAGACTTGCAGCACTTTTAATTAACTCTGCGACCTGGGCCACACAAGTAAAACTCATTGTCAACTGCGAGAGGCCTTTGGCAAGAAATAACATGTACGGCAACACCACTGTGTTGTTCTATCAATCACCCACACTCATTCCCTTACATTCACACTGCACCTCTATGTGGTGTCCCAGATATCAGGCAGCTCGTACACACACAGTCACATGCACTTGTTGCTACCACCCTAATGCAGTGCACTGATATGCGGCTGGTTAATATCACTTTGTTGGCATTCACCCAGGGCCCCAAACCTCTATCCACCCACCAACCAATTCCTGCTACCCCACCCCCATGAGCTGGAGATAAAGCAACCTTTCCCTGGATGCTAGGCCGCTCTTGTCTGAAGTCTTAAGCCCCACGTCTGTGGCGTGATGACTTGAGCTGCCCCAACAATTCCGGTTGTACACAAAGAGTTACCAGGTCTGTACCTCTGGGCAAGGAGACACAATGCCTTGGGTTGCACCAGATGATTCCGATTCCACATGTAAAGTGCTCAATGTCATTGAGGCACAACATCTGGGAGGCGATGACTTGAGTTGCCCCAGACAGTTCGATCACACCCAAAAAGGTTTTCAATGGAACCTGTTCCTTGAATGAGGCACTAGTCAGTTGTGCAATGATTTGAGTCACACCAGACAATTTCGGACAATCACATGAAGAACTCTGATGCTGTACCTCCTTGGAATGAGGCACAACAAGTGGGGCACAATGACTTGAGTCACACCAAACAATAAGGGCACTCACAAGGAACTCCAATTCCGTACTTCTCTTGAATGAGGCACAGAATCTGGTGTGCAATGACTTGAGTCACACCAGGCAATACAGTCACACACAGAGATGCAAGTTCAGCTGTGCCACATGAACATGCACCCACACCTGCGAGGGTCACAACCTATGAGTCTAGTACTGCACACAATGCACTGTGGTGTCACACAAGAGAAATGTGACACACTCGACAAAAGCGGGCTACACGGGGTCCTGCAACCAATGAACCTGCTCACAACGCAAAAAAGTACAAATATGGGCCTAAATACTCCTGTGCACAGTAGATTCCTCTGGCAGTGTGCACCACGTGGTCCAGTGGTACCAGTCCTACGTTCCTACTAGTATATCTTTCATTTGATGAAGTGCGGTACTTATAGCTATACTGAAGTGTGCCTTTGAAGTTTGGGGTGGTTCAATGGGGTCCCCTTGGAACCACAAATGACTCTCATAAATTTTATTCCTGTCTGACATGGGGCCGTTGAATGCAGATCATTATCTTTAGTGGTGCCATGATCTGGCTCAGAAAGGCCAAGTGTCAGAACCTCTCCCTCCAATCTATCCAGTCAGGCCCTCAAATGACAGAGGTCTGTTCTTCCAGTTGGCTAAGTTTTATAGCTGTCACTGGAGAATGCCCAGATGTGCTTTTTCCCCCTTTTCAGTGAAATGAAGCTAAATTAAAAAACACACAGAGTCTTTAGAACATAGAAATGCCCACTTTCTAGAAGTGGCATTTCTAGGGAATTATTGACCAAAACCCCCTTTACAATGAGAGGGGGTTTGTCATTGTGCTCTGCACTCCCTGGGTACATGTGCCCTGGCGCATGCACAAGCCTGCAGAGGCTGGCTGGACACAAGTTTAGGATCACCAAAAAGGTGCAAGTGCACCCATATAGGCCTGATGTGACAGGCTCAGTATATATACACATTAGGGTGCAAGCATGCACACCCTGGCAAGTTGTGCCAGGCTCAGTATATAGGAAAACGCCTTTGTGCAAGTGTGCACATATTGGCTAGCATCATTTCCTAGTGGATGTAAGAAGAGTGTGTGCACTTTCACACTGTACTTTACAGTGGGAATGTGTGCAGGGCCCGTAGGTCACTCACAAAGAATCAGAAAAACCTCCTAGGAACAAGGAAAAATGTTTGGGGAACCACTACCACAGCGTGTCAGGTCTAAAAGTAATCCATTAATTCTTTCAACCAGCCTTCAGTCTTTCCCTATTCCTTCCATTCATCCATTCTGTCATCCATCCATCCATCCACTCTGCCTTTTATTGGTCTATCCATCTATCCATCCATCTATCCACCCAGCCATCCATCCAATTACTCTGCCATCCATCCTTTATCTATTCACTCTGCTTTTATTTATCCATCTGCTCATCTATCCAATCTGCCATCCATCATCCATCCAACACCCATCCATCCATGCACTCTGCCATCCATCATTCATCCATCCATCTATCCAATGACTCTGCCATCCATCCTTCATCTATCCACTATGCCATCCATTCATCTATCCATACACTCTGCCATCCATCCATCCATTCATCCATTCCCTATGCTATCCATCCATTCATCCATCCACTTTGCATCCATCCATCCATTCACTCTGACCTCCATCCATCCATTCATCAACCCCCTCTGCCTGCCATCACTCTACTTTGCCATCCATCCATCCTCTACTCTGCCGTCCACTGTACCATCCATCCATCATGCCACCCAACCATCCACCCATCCATCTATCCATCATAACTTTCTCCACACTGCCATACACCCATCCATTCATTTGTCCATCCACTCTGCCATCCATTCAATCATCTTTTTATGCACTCCTCCCTCCCTTTACTCTGCCATGCATTTACCTGTCCATCCCCCTTTTCATCCATCTCTTTACTCTGCCATCCTTTTACTTGTCTACCACCCTGTCTATTCACTCACTCACTCATCCATCCATCCCTTACTCTGCCATTCTTTCACCTGTCCATCTACCTATCCATTTACTCATCCTTTCACCCACTCATCCACATACCCACTTAGTCATCTGTCCACTTACACACCCACTCATCCATATGCCCTTTCACCCTTCCTTCCATTCAATATTCCTTCTATCTTTCCCTCTCCTATTTACTTTCATCTTCCTCATTACTCTTCTAATGACTCTGTATTCCTTCACACCAGTATTCATCAACTTTTGTCTGAAATTTGTAGACAGAAGAGACCCATAAAGAACCTCCACCCTGCTGAAGCTGCTAAAGCAGGGTGTTCACAACTCTCCTGTATTAGAGGTTTACTCCCATTCTGCCCAAGGGTGGCATAACTGGAGGTGTGCGATACTCATGGAGTTTCACTATGCAGTGGAGTTCTGCGAGTGGGTAAAATAGGCATGTTGTGCTACTCTTGCTTATTTTTAGCAAGTAAAATCAGCTAGAGGGTGCGGTTTCTCAAGTAGATTTTGCCGCTTTTTGACCAAGAACAGTTGTGGTTGCGCATGACTGCCGACATTGCAGAAATGTTATTGGGTGCCCTCTTGGTGATTGAAAATCGCACTAGGGGATATCAAATCTTGCTTGTGCATGGCAACTTACCTTTGGTGAGCCACGCCTGAGAAAAAACTTTGCCACGCAGCAGTTGGTGGAATTTGGCCAGAACTCTGTCTTACAAGCACAACATGGAGTGCCCAAAATTCCACCACACCCGCCAGCAGAGCAGAATTTACCACCCATATCTAGACAGAACACTTGTTAGATCACTGGTAATTAAAAAAAAAATCATTTATAGGGTGAAGAGCTGACCAGTTCTGGCCTTGCACTGTTATTGGCACTCCAGCACCAGGACAGCAGAACGGTCCTTCTGCCTTCAATGGGAAGGGGGATTGGAGGTTTACTCCCAATCTGCCCCACATGGACATAATCCCACTATACCAGCAGGGCACAAAATGTACAATATTAAACCCTAGACAGTATTTTCTCACATGAGGGAGTCACAATGGGGGGTTACTACTTTTCTGTGGGTCTATGTGCCCAAGCTGCACCCAAGAAAATCCCTATTTCCTCTCATTTGCCATGGGGGATTGCTGCAATGTTTGGGCTACTGATCAGCTGCTATCAAGTGAAGCCTACCAATCATGGATGCTTATGAAACCTAGAAACGTAAAAAGGAAGCCAGGATAGTGCGACTTGCATGGATCACAATGTGCTGTTGTATCCAGAATGCTCTGTGAATATCGAAACTGCACCAAAATATCAAATTTCATTTGCCAAAGCAGATAGCTGCAAAGTTTGACCTTAGGGTTGGCCAGCACAGACAAAATCCTACCAACCCTGAGCATCTCTGAAGAATTGAGACCATGGGAACTCGAGGTTGGTGTGGTTTGCACAGGTATCAGCATGTTGTGCTATCCAGAATGCCCTGCAAATGGTAAAGTTTGGGTTGAAAATATGAATTTGACAAAAATCTGGTGCACTTCTAGCCAATGGCCAACATATTGCCGTCTTGTATTCCCACCTGCCTCTCAAGAAGTCTGGTACTTCACATATGTATGTGGCCTTACCAATTAATGACTTAATACAGTCCACATTTTGACTGGTTCTTGTCTGTTATGATAGGCAAAGCCATACAAGTGAGATACTGATTTTGTTGGGAAAAGTGTGGAGCATTGAGTGATATAAATAGTAAGGATTCCTGCAGAGTGTGAGACAGAAATGTGAAGAAAATCTAAGTTTTTAGCCAATATTTGAGATTTGCAGGGCAGTCAGGGTAAGAAAATGTTGTGGGATCCACACTAGGCACACCACCCAGGGCTCCCCCCGGGTGTCCAACTTTCATAAGTGTCTGCGTTTGGTAGGTTTCCCTGGGTGGTGGTCAAGCCTGGGCCCAAATGCCTCAGCTATCCACATTGCCAGAATGGGCAATTTGGCAAAACCTTGATGTTTCCTTGTTATGGTTGGGGCTTTCCTGTCACCACAATTGGAGTATAAGTAGGAGAAGAGTGAGTACACTGAATCGTAGAACATTTGTCATTATCAAAATAATTTATACTTTTGACTTCCAAATGTAAGCCAGTGTACAAGTAAAAACATTTATTAAAATGTCTTTTCAATCACACAATAGTATGTCTAGCCCAAACTCAAAGTTGCATCAATAACCACTATTATCTTCGTCACATTTCAAAAATATATATGTTTCTTTCATACCCATTTCCTATTTGTTAGATTTTATCATATGAACTTATGCATCGTTTGTTCACAATAAAAAATCATTACTAGCTGCAGCTCAATTGCTAGCCCTGGGTATTGTATGACATTAGAAGAACTAATAGCTACTCTATATCTCTGCAACCAGAAGAGATAATTGGACATAGCTGTATGCTACTTTTTTTTTAAATTAACCATTGGGACAAAAAGGGATGCAACAACCAAGATGTCCGACAGCCCTTTCTGAGCTGAAGCTCCAGGACCCCCTTGTGATCCTGAGGCATCCTGTGGTCTCCTGAGAGTGTAATTGGGATTCAGCCAAAATGATGAAGGGCCGGGATAGAGGAGAATCCCCCAGTGAGATTCAGAGAGCTTTGGGGCCACCACTTGATGGTGTGGGCCACAGATCATTGGGAACAGTGGTGCACTCAAGATGGCAGCCAGCTCACAATAAGCAAGAGACGGTGCCCAGTGTCATGTGAGACAAAGTACTGCAGCAAGAGCGACAAATGGAGTCCACTGTGAGGTGGGAATGTCTGGAAGTCACCACCAGATGCTTTTTATAGCATCTGCTAGGCTGCTGGCTGTACGGGCCTGCTGGTGTGAAAAGACCTGGAGAGGCTTGCCCTCACACAAAGGACTGCCACCCCCTCCACTGGGACCCTGGCAGACAGGCTTGAACTAAAAGGGGACCTGGTGCACTTCTAAGCCACTCTTTGTAGTCTCCCCCACTTCAAAGGCACAATTGGGTATATAAACAGGGCCTCTGCCTGGCTGCCCAAAGGACTCACCAGTCTGCTTTCTGTGAAGGACTGCTGCCTTGCTGCTGCCCTTCTGCCTTGCTACTCTCTGGCTGTGGTGAGGAAGTGCTCTTCAAGGGCTTGGATAGAGCTTGCCTCCTGTTTCCTGAAGTTTCAGGACCAAAAATACTTCATCTCTTCAAGAAGGGCTCCTTGTGTGGCGAAATTGGACGCACAGCCTGTCAGAAAAAACGCACATCCTGCACTGCAGTGAAAATTTCACCACATGCCAGACCGGAAGGACCAGCCCGACTTTGCAACGTGAAGATCGACGCAGCGCCGGGGTAGCGACCGGAAATTCAAAGCACGACCCACTGAATTGACACACAGCCGAGCTGGAACGATGGAACCTGAATTCCAGAGAGGAATTGACGCAGCACCTGAATGTGCAGTAGAAAATTAGATGCAACGCCCTGTGAGTTCGTCCTGCCAGAGCAGGAAATCCACCCACCATCCCCGGGGTGTCTGAAAGCCCAGCAACCCGATGAGGATTCATGACCGAGCGCCGGAAATCAACGCACAGCTGTCCCTGTGTGAAAACTAAACGGCGCATCGCCGTGTGCAGCCAGAGAAATCGACCCATACCCCTTTGTTTCCATGCATCTCCTCCTCTGTGGTTCTTTGCAGAGATTTTTCACGCGAACCAGGAACTTTGTGCTTGAAAGAGACTTTGTTTGCTTTTAAAAGACTTAAGACACTTTATATCACTTTTCAGTGATATTTCAACATTTACTTATTTCATTTTTAATTGCATCTTATCAGATAAATAATATATACTTTTCTAAACACTGGGTGGTGTATTTCTGTGGTGCTATATGGTGTTATTGTATGATTTATTGCACAAATACTTTACACATTGCCTTCTACGTTAAGCCTGACTGCTCATTGCCAAGCTATCAAAGGGTGGGCACAGGATAATTTGGATTGTGTGTGACTCACCCTGACTACAGAGAGGGCCCTTGCTTGGACCGGAGGTAACCTGACTGCCAACCAAAGACCCCATTTCTAACAAGTCTACAACAAACTACATATCAAAAGTCACCTGTGGCAGTAGCCCCACAAAATAAGGAAATCCAGCCAATTATTACGGGCTTGTTTAGGCAGGAGGGGCCCTATGATTGCAACCACCCACTGTCATGTTTGTACAATGGGAAGCTGGCAAAAATGTTAGTGCTGGACCTTCTCCCTTTTTCTTTAGTGGAAGGAGTGGGATTCTTATAGTTTGCGGCAGCCATCTGCCCAAAATGGAAGGTTACTGTTCCAGTGCTGCATCACGATGTGCTGCAATTGGTTGGACAAGCTTTCCAGCAAAGTGTTGTCCACGCTATCCAACTGATGAGAGACATGGACCAGTTGTCAGGCTGCTGATTAAATGTGCATGACTGCACACTGGATCTCTTTTGCAGGAGTATAGGAAAAGCTATTTACAGGTCTTTCCCCTGAAAAACATTTTTAGAACTTTTAGTGACATGCAACAATAGCCATGCTCGTCATGGAGAAATCACTTTGAGCTGCAAATATCTTGGATGAATTTGGTAGCAAGGTGTCTGACTGTCTGCAGACCAGAGGTCTCCAAATTGGATTTGTTGCCACAGACAATGGAAGTAACATATTCAAGGTCATGGCAGATGGTGGCTATTTCAAGGTCCTCTGTTTGGCACACTGCATCAAGCAGGTTGTGCAAGACTTTCTGAAAAAAGAAGACATAGGGGGTCATTCTGACCCTGGAGGTCTATGACCGCCAGGGTCGCGGATGACTGAAGCACCGCCAACAGGCTGGCGGTGCTTCAAAGCCCATTCCGACCGCAAAACCGGGTCCGGCGATTTCCCGCCGGATTTCCCCCGGCTGGGCAAATCTGCCAGGGCAGCGCTACAAGCAGCGCTGCCCAGGGGATTCTGACCCCCTTCCCGCCAGGCTGTTTCTGGCGGTTTTTACCACCAGGAACAGGCTGGCGGGAACGGGTGTCCTGGGGCCCCTGGGGGCCCCTGCACTGCCCATGCCACTGGCATGGGCGGTGCAGGGGCCCCCTAACAGGGCCCCAGCCTGCTTTTCACTGTCTGCCTAGCAGACAGTGAAAAGTGTGACGGGTGCAACTGCACCCGTCGCACACCTGCAACACCGCCGGCTCCATTCGGAGCCGGCTTCAGTGTTGCAGGCCGCCTTCCCGCTGGGCCGGCAGGCGCTAACAATGTTAGCGCCCGCCGGCCCAGCGGGAAGTTCGGAATGGCCCCAGCGGTCTTTCGACCGCGGAGCGGCCATATGGCGGTTCCCGCCAGGCGGGCGGCGACCGCCGCCCGCCGGGGTCAGAATGACCCCCATAGTCAGCAACATACTGACCACCTGCAGATAAATCTGCACTCATTTAAGCCATTCTTTTGAAACCCACAAACTTTTGCAGATTATCCAGCATGGTAACAGAGTACCAGTTAAAGCCCTGACTCAAGTGGTGCCAACACGTTGGAACTAAACCTATTTCATGTTGCAAAGTCTGCTTGAGCAGTACAGACAGATCAATGATTAGGTCATTCAAAGAGGACAGGATGCAATTGGGAAAGGCATGACCATGGATGCAGACAAATGGGGCCTAGTCAAATGCCTGAGAAAGATGCTGCTCTCTTTTGAGCTTTTCACACAGGAACTTAGAAAGGAGGACAGGAGGTTGGGCCAAGCTATCTTGTTGTTGCATCTGCTACAGGACCAGCTAAACATGGTGTCTGAAAGGTTCGCACTCAGAGGTGTGAATGAAAACCCAGAAGCCCATGCCTTGTTTAAAAGCCTAAGCTATTGCTTGATTTATAATGCAAGCTGCAAAGTGACACTATCTCGTCCAAAGAGTACATCTGTGACACCCTACTTAATCCATGCTACAAAAAAATCATTTGTTCTTGATAGCGATTGGCCTTTTCAAATTTACCTGCAGGGTCCACTCCATTTGTCTGGTTCCTCAGAGACTAGACTAGTCACTTCAAGCTCCTACCCCTGTTACTCCAGGCTGTGTGATTTATTGAGGTGTGGCTTAATGTCACCATAAAAGAATCACACACTTGTTGGGGCGGAAGTAGTGAAAATGACACCAACTCACTGCATGACCTTCTATTACCTGAGCAATATTCCACATGGGTCACATCAACATCATGATTACAGCCTTGTGCTGTGTGTTGTGTAAATGCTTAACCTTGTCTCACCTCTCCTGACTCTGAGCCTACTCCTCGTGATGTATGAAATAATATATGACCCACTAAGTCTCTGTTTTCTTTCAATCTAGTTGACAGTGAAGGATAACCCTTTGATTAATCCTGCAGTTGAGTGACACCTTATGTCTTACCTGTTAGCCCTCTAGCCTACTACTACTGCTACTACTACTACTACTACCCCCTTAGGTTATGATTCCACTTTGGGAAAACCCTGCAGTAAGAAGTCTGAGGTATCAGCCCTTGCTTCATCTCTACAGTTAAGGGAAGAACAATGTATTAAAGTTATTTTTTTAGTTAGTAATTAACTTCTACTGAAGAAGATATTCTTTGTTTGTATCTAGGTTTTCTTAGACAAAATAGGCAATGCAATCACCTCTCTAGTGGTCAATATAGTTAGAGGGGGTAGTAGAGCAAGGGTATAATTAAATGACATACACTTTTTTTAGCAGGTTTTAAAACCAATGGCCACAATAAAAACAGCAGTGCAAACTAAAAGACTAAAATAAACATTTGATGCCTAAATGAAGCAACATACATGTTTCCCATTTATTTTTAATAAATGAGAAAACCCACCCTTTCCACCCACAACAGGCCCACCCCTCTCCCCAAACAAATAGCCCCATCCCCAAAAATTCAAACGAAAGTCTAAAGTGAAGCCCAGTCACAACACCCTCCCCACCCTCTCTACCCACAACAAGCCCCTCCCACCCAAACAAAAATTTTAAAATGGCTCAGCAGAAGGCACTGTCTAGGTGGATCCACAGCTGGTCTAGGATCTGCTCGGCGAGCCGGCTCTCCATATCGTCCTCCGCTGCAGGATACTGTGGAGCAATGCCCTGTCAGAGCTGGAGGGGGTGGCAGCAGGTGCAGTCAGGGCCCCTGACTGCTGGTGGTGGGACCGACAATATGATGGCTAGGAGAGTGGGGCTGTTTTGCTTCTGATGAACTGGGTCCTTGATCAGAGGCAGCAACTTCAGCCTCTTCATCTTCCAGGGCCACCATCTGCCGTTATTTGGCCTGGATATTCACCAGCCTCTGTGCCCACAGACAGGCTGCTATCTCATGCCTGGTGGGTGGTGCTGGTTGACCAGCAGGAGTAGCTATATCAAGAAAAACAAAAATAAAAAAGACACATTGTAAACAATGCTTTCAGCAAACACTTCTTTTAAAGTAAGTAATGGGTGGTCCAGTAGCAGTACATTGCCAGTCCCCTAGGGACATTGGAATTTGAAGTGATTATGATTTAGAGAGTCACAGGCCCAATTGTATTTCTGTACCCACACATGACTGACATAAAAGCACTGACTGTCTGGTAGGGAAAAATTAAGGCAAATTAACACTAGATTAAAAAAACAGTGATTTCATTTGTTTCTTTTAAAGGCTTTTCTAGTCACTAAACAGATACCTTGGGTTGAGAAATAAGAAATAAATTACCTCTCATTTACGAGTAAGGCATTATGCTCTATGGAGTACAAGTCGTTGTGCCAAATTAATGAAGGCATGCTAGCCAGTGCTTTAGGTACTTTGCTACTGTCTACAGCTGGGTCAGCTGTAGTTGACAGTTATCCATCTTTTGTTCCAATGGCCCTCCTCTTCTCCAAATACCTTTCACGTTGTTTCTTCCCTGACTCCAAAATGGCAGATGAATTATAAATAAGATACTACATCACACACATCATGTATAAAATGCAGATATATTATTCTGTCTGCCATATGTAGATGGTGGGGAAAACAATGTACTGCACTATAAGAAAGGGAACAGGCTATATAGATCGTATTTGGCACATTCGGCACAGAGTATCCCTTACGCCAAACTTGGAATCAAATAAGGCACTTTCTAGTCCCACTTTACTCACTGGCCTTGCCCATCACCACAAATTATTTCCAAGAAATTAATTCACTTGGCCGTGGAAACTCAACATACTCTGCTGCGGGGTAAGGCAAAAGGATTAGGTGGGTAGGTAGAGCTTTTGCTAAAGAATAGAGGGTGTCAATGATCATCGATTCATCCTGTGCCTAAGCTTTGGCTTATTCAGTCACTGTAATAGATGAAAGGCTAAACAGAAAAATCTTAACAGGTATAAAATATATCTAGTATGGGAAACCATGAAACATATTTTGGAAACACTTCACATGGCCATAAAAATGTGACACATGCCAAAAATGGATTTTTCAATTTCTTTGGTAGGCTGGAAGGAAAGAACCTAGGAAACAATAAAGAAGTGAAGTATTAAGGGAAATGACTGAATGGGCAAAGGGAACATACTTTTTGTGTCAGTTTGCAATGCATTGAAAACTTTGTAAATGCTGCATTAACTGAAGCAGATGCACATTGCACAGACAACACTGCAGTCACAAATTGAATCATACTGCACATCTTCGGTCATGGGGGATGAAATGCCAAGGGCAGGGGGGTGTTGATGAATGATGGTGGGTGGGATACATGTCTGCATCGCTTAGGGATTAGAAAAACACTATTTAAAATACCACCCACTTTGAACCATAGCATGGCTATCCATGCAAAATAAGCAAAATAAGAAAAGTAGGTGAGCAGCATGCTCCTTTCCAGAAGAGCTGCCTTGCTTAATCATCCAAGCAATTATTCAATCATCCTTTCATTCTTCATAAGTATATTCACCCATAGCCACTGTGATTTAAACTTTACTTTCTCTCATTCAGTCTTACAGCAAAATTGTAATCCATTATTTATCCATTTAGTACCTACCCTTTCTTTCAATCATCCTTTCACCCATCCATCCACGTACCCAATACTCACCCATGCATCTTTTCATCAACCCATGCATCCTATCCTTTCACTCATTTCACCCATCCTTTCTCTTAACCTTCTGTTCTTTACCGTTTCAATCAAGCCATCATTTTTAGCATACCTTATGTGAGCTTTTGCTGAGTTGGTAATATAAGAGCCCTTAACAGTAACCACTGTTGTAGCTGGTAAAGAGGGGGGTTCATGATCACGAGGCACGATGATGGCCCTGTTGCTAATGAGTATATTCGTAATTGTCAATAAGCAAGCAATGTGACTTACCACTGCCTGTCCCTGTCACTGCTTCTCCTCCAGCTCCTTCTGTTCCTGCAGAAGAACTTGAGCCGGTGGCACTCTGTGTGGCTATAAAGAAACATTGTACATTTATTTTAGATGCCAGATAGACCTCCCCTTCATTTTCTAATAAAAAAAATAAAACTGCAATACATCTCTAAAGTTTGGTTACCACTGCAGCATCTTCTATCAAAAATATCACTTTGGGCCTTTTGTTGGGTCTCAATGTTAGAAAAGTCAGGTAGTTAAGCCACTCGTCATAATGGAGTGGCAGAGCTATATATCCTAAGATGATGATGCGCATGAATCATTAAAGCACAATGAAGGGGTGGAATAATAATGGTCAATGAAAGGCATATGGTATTGGCTGGCAAATGCAATGAAACCTCATACTTTCCAGCCATGCTGAACTGTCATGGAAATGCTGGTATATTGTATGAATGAATTACACAGCACAACATTGGGGTTAGAGGATGGTCCATGACCAAGGCCACTCTCTTGTTAACTGTTAGAGCGTGAGCTATAAAAAGAAAGCCTTCTCAACATACATACATGGTGAATATTATTAATAATATTATCTTACTTTGGCCTGCAATCCCCGCAATCAACAGTAGAGTATCAAAAATCTATTCTTAGTCTTACAGTACCACTATATAATTGGGGAAGAGGGAAAGATTACCAACCAAGCAGAAGAAATTCACAGACTAGTACAGACCAAAAAAAGTCAGCTACTAAAAAACGTGAAATAAGGAAAAAAACAATAATGCAGGGATAACAGGAATTGAACAGATATTGGATTTGGGAGTGGGAAAAAATTAAACAGTATAAAGAAATAAAGAAGGCAAAACTAAAAGTAGTATAATAGTGGACAGAGGTAAAAGTTCAGAAAATATTAATAATCAATTTTAGGACTTACTGGGGTGAGCAGAGCCCCCAGGAGCGGCGCTGGTGGTCGGTGCCTCATCCCCAGCTCTTCCTGGACCCGCTTCGTCACTACCCCTCTTCTTGCCCTTGGATGCTGAAGTAAGAAATAAATCAGAATACAAAAGTAAATTAGAGGTACAGTTATTCTACACAAAATTAATATAACAGGCAAATGAGTAACATTGTACTTATCTAAATGAGATCACCTACGGCACTAGTATTGATTATTGTTAAATTGGGTATACTAATCCTAAAATCCCTATTCCACATTTTCTTTAAAAAAACTACATTTGGAACTAATGCATTGCAATGAATGATCTTCGATTCTATTCTCATTTCTCAACCCCCCCGATATACCAACTCAATCTCCCTTTTTGCAATTCATAGATGCATACTAGTACTACACATCGCTGTGAAATTGCTTTGGACTGTATGAGCTACATAAAGAAATTCACAGAAAATGATAACTCCCTGATATCACTAATTCACATGGTGACAGGAGGACAGAGGAGTCTGTAGTGCAATGGCTTCTTAAATAATCAGCCAAATGTGGCACCAATGAGTACGCTGATACGATGAGGTAGCACTGAACACCTTCTTGCTCTAACTGGATCACATAATAATATTCTTATCGTAAATTAAATGTAACTTATCTCTGCAGATCAAGGTCCTGCTCACAGTCGATGATGATGTCTGCCCAGCATGCAGGTCGATGATATCTGCCCAGCAGTGTGCCAGCTGCTGGGTGGTGCACTGGACCTAGGTGGTGCGCTGAACATACCTAGACACCCTTTCCCAACCCAAGTGACACTCCCCCCGGTGGTAACCGCTGCCAGGCCTTACACCTGCTGGCAGCATGGAAGGGAGGTGAAGCTGCATGTAGAAAACCAGTGCTACCACCTCCGCCACACAGAAGATGGGCTGGAGTTGCACCATTTGGCAGTGCTGCTGCCCACAAAGTAGATGGCTGCTACTGGCTGTTCGGGGGGGCCTGGAGCTGTCTCTCCCATGTTCGACAGGCCTTACCTGCTCTGCTATTGTGCTGGGTTGTGGACTAAATAAAAAAAGAAACAGGAGAAGGAAGGGATGAAGAAATAAATAAGGAAATAAAGGGAACAACAAATGAAAAAACTTAAAAATACACAGACACAAAAAGACATACTAATACAAAAAATTAAAATGAGGGGTATATTAATTACAAAAGGTGGAGGATTAAAAAGATTATTATGGGATGAAAAAACAGGCCCAGCACCATACACAGAAGAAAAAAACAAGATGGCCATGCCGTGTGGTGCTGTTTATGCACAGTTTTGAATGTGAGAGCGTACTCTTGTAGGAGGCTGGCCTGACTTGTAGTGGGTAACAAGGGGTACTTACACCTTGCACCAGGTCCAGGTATCCCTTATTAGTGTAGAGGGGTGTCTAGCAGCTTAGGCTGATAGAAAAGGTAGCTTAGCAGAGCAGCTTAGGCTGAACTAGGAGACGAGTGAAGCTCCTACAGTACCACTGGTGTCATATGCACAATATCATAAGAAAACACAATACACAGATATACTAAAAATAAAGGTACTTTATTTTTATGACAATATGCCAAAGTATCTCAGTGAGTACCCTCAGTATGAGGATAGCAAATATACACAAGATATATGTACACAATACCAAAATATGCAGTAATAGCAATAGAAAACAGTGCAAGCAATGTATAGTCACAATAGAATGCAATGGGGGCACATAGGGATAGGGGCAACACAAACCATATACAGAAGTGAATGCGAACCACGAATGGACCCCAAACCTATGTGACCTTGTAGAGGGTCGCTGGGACTGTAAGGAAACAGTGAGGGTTAGAAAAATAGCCCACCCCAAGACCCTGAAAAGTGGGTGCAAAGTGCACCTAAGTTCCCCAAAGAGCACAGAAGTCGTGATAGGCAAATTCTGCAAGGAAGACCAACACCAGCAATGCAACAACAATGGATTTCCTGACGAGAGTACCTGTGGAACAAGGGGACCAAGTCCAAGAGTCACGATCAAGTCGGGAGTGGGCAGATGCCCAGGAAATGCAGCTGTGGGTGCAAAGAAGCTGCCACCGGATGGTAGAAGCTGTGGATTCTGCAAGAACGACAAGGGCTAGAAACTTCCCCTTTGGAGGATGGATGTCCCACGTCGTGAAGAGTCGTGCAGAGGTGTTTCCGTGCAGAAAGACTGCAAACAAGCCTTGCTAGCTGCAAGGGTTGCGGTTAGGGTTTTTGGATGCTGCTGTGGCCAAGGAGGGACCAGGATATTGCCTGTTGCGTGAGGAGACAGAGGGGGCACCCAGCAAGACAAGGAGCCCTCTCAGAAGCAAGCAGCACCCGCAGAAGTGCCAGAACAGGCACTACGAAGTGGAGTGAACTGGAGCTCACCCGAAGTCACAAAAGAGGGTCGCACAACGCTGGAGGACAACTCAGGAGGTTGTGCACTGCAGGTTAGAGTGCTGGGGATCCAGGCTTGGCTGTGCACAAAGGAAATCCTGGAAGAGTGCACAGGAGCCGGAGTAGCTGCAAAACACGCGGTTCCCAGCAATGCAGTCTAGCGTGGGGAGGCAAGGACTTACCTCCACCAAACTTGGACTGAAGAGTCACTGGACTGTGGGAGTCACTTGGACAGAGTTGCTGAGTTCAAGGGACCTCCCTCGTCATGCTGAGAGGAGACCCAGAGGACTGGTGATGCAGTTCTTTGGTGCCTGCGGTTGCAGGGGGAAGATTCCGTCGACCCACAGGAGATTTCTTCGGAGCTTCTAGTGCAGAGAGGAGGCAGACTACCCCCACAGCATGCACCACCAGGAAAACAGTCGAGAAGGCGGCAGGATCAGCGTTACAAGGTCGCAGTAGTCGTCTTTGCTACTTTGTTGCAGTTTTACAGGCTTCCAGCGCGGTCAGCAGTCGATTCCTTGGCAGAAGGTGAAGAGAGAGATGCAGAGGAACTCTGATGAGCTCTTGCATTCGTTATCTAAGGAATTCCCCAAAGCAGAGACCCTAAATAGCCAGAAAAGGAGGTTTGGCTACTTAGGAGAGAGGATAGGCTAGCAACACCTGAAGGAGCCTATCAGAAGGAGTCTCTGACGTCACCTGCTGGCACTGGCCACTCAGAGCAGTCCAGTGTGCCAGCAGCACCTCTGTTTCCAAGATGGCAGAGGTCTGGAGCACACTGGAGGAGCTCTGGGCACCTCCCAGGGGAGTCGCAGGTCAGGGGAGTGGTCACTCCCCTTTCCTTTGTCCAGTTTCGCGCCAGACAGGGCTGAGGGATCCCTGAACCGGTGCAGACTGGCTTATGCAGAGATGGGTACCATCTGTGCCCATCAAAGCATTTCCAGAGGCTGGGGAAGGCTACTCCTCCCAAGCCCTAACACCTTTTTCCAAAGGGAGAGGGTGTAACACCCTCTCTCTGAGGAAGTCCTTTGTTCTGCCTTCCTGGGCCAGGCCTGGCTGGACCCCAGGAGGGCAGAAACCTGTCTGAGGGGTTGGCAGCAGCTGCAGTGAAACCCCGGGAAAGGTAGTTTGGCAGTACCCGGGTCTGTGCTAGAGACTCGGGGATCATGGAATTGTCTCCCCAATGCCAGAATGGCATTGGGGTGACAATTCCATGATCTTAGACATGTTACATGGCCATGTTCGGAGTTACCATTGTGACGCTATACATATGTCGTGACATATGTATAGTGCTCGCGTGTAATGGTGTCCCCGCACTCACAAAGTCCGGGGAATTTGCCCTGAACAATGTGGAAGCACCTTGGCTAGTGCCAGGGTGCCCACACACTAAGTAACTTAGCACCCAACCTTTACCAGGTAAAGGTTAGACATATAGGTGACTTATAAGTTACTTAAGTGCAGTGGTAAATGGCTGTGAAATAACCTGGACGTTATTTCACTCAGGCTGCACTGGCAGGCCTGTGTAAGAATTGTCAGATCTCCCTATGGGTGGCACAAGAAATGCTGCAGCCCACAGGGATCTCCTGGAACCCCAATACCCTGGGTACCTCAGTACCATATACTAAGGAATTATAAGGGTGTTCCAGTATGCCAATGTAAATTGGTGAAATTGGTCACTAGCCTGTTAGTGACAATTTGGAAAGAATGAGAGAGCATAACCACTGAGGTTCTGGATAGCAGAGCCTCAGTGAGACAGTTAGTCATAACACAGGTAACACATATAGGGCACACTTATGAGCATTGAGGCCCTGGCTGGCAGAGTCCCAGTGACACATACAACTAAAACAACATATATACAGTGAAATATGGGGGTAACATGCCAGGCAAGATGGTACTTTCCTACAACTCTTAGTTGCATTTGTTATAAAACACAATGCAAATGGTTGCAACAGGGAAACACCGCCCACCTATGGAACTTAACATAGTGTGGCAGAGTTTATTTACCACTTTGCAGAGTTCCACGTAGTGTGACTCCGCAAACTCTGCCCACCCATAAGTGAGAAGACACGAGGATGCAAGGAGATGCCAGCAAATGAAAATGGGCAATACACAAATGAGGCTGGGGGAAATAGGTGTCAAACAAGTGCAGATGAGGAGGAATTATTACCCATCACACTGGAGAAACAAGGGTACTGTAGGCCATTCAGCAATCCAAGCAATCCAAACAGACATTAGAGCATGAAATGGACTCCATCTCAATTAAGGTGAACCTGCATTGGGTGGACTTACGCAAGGTCAATGAATGCTCCCCGATGACAAAAAGGAATATGAATGTTTTTGCGGAGGAAGTCAAGAGGTTTCAGTTAACGATCCACACTCCGGACAACATTTTTGGTAGATAGAGTAGAAGACAATGAAGGCAGAGCTTGCAGATGTAATTTGTGTATTGTGGGATTTCCTGAGGGGGCTGAAGGAAACGCTCTAGAGAACTTCCTGGAGGAATTGTTGAGGCAGACTGTGGAGCCTGACACACTATCAAACTTATTTGCCATTGAACACACCCACAAGATGTTGGTGCTGCTCGCGCCACTCCCCCCTCCTAAGGCAATGAATGCATGCATCCTCAATTACTGGGACATTGATTGCATGAGGTCTAGGTTGGCAGGGTATCCTAAGTTTGAAGGTATTCCTTTGTGGATCTTCCTGGACTACACAAGGATAGTACACTCCCAACGAAAGTCCTTTTTGGCAGCCAAACTACGCCCGCACCAACTTGCCTTCAAACACAGGTTACTGTATCCCATAAAAATTAAAGTGATGCATGAGGGCCACACACACTTCTTCCAGTGGTTGGAGGATGTATGGGATGCAGGAGAGGCTTTAAACGCAAAGGAGGTAGACCCAAGAGGAGGGACTAACCACCCAGAAGGGAGGGAAGACCTTGTGGAAGCTAAGGAAGACTCGGATATGTTCTTGCAGCATGTGAACTATAAACCACATAAAGTATCTGTCTGCCTACACAAAAAACACATCTAGTGCATATGTGAAATGGTTACCATCTGTGATGACTCAAGCTATAAGGGAGTCTTTCTCTTTTTTATACATAACCCTCGCTCACACTAATAGTGACATGCTTCATCATCAGGTTCATCCTGACTCATAAAGGCCAGGAAGGGCTTGACCATTTTCCAAGGAGCTCTTCGAATATATATCTTGTGGTGCCCGGGGCTGAAATCTAAAAATGACTCATCCATTCCCAGGTATCCCTTTATTAGCAAGTGGATGGACATAATAAAAATAATAATAGTGATTATAGGGAGGGGCTCACCAGGAATATAGTGGTCCTATGACCTGCAGTTTGTCAACATGTTTCTGCCCTACTCTGACAGCTAAATATGGTCCAGGGCATTCTTCAGGATAGGAAGTAATGTCTACTCACTTGTTCGGAGCCTGGTACTAGCACACTTAATGAGTGGTAGCCGTATGCAAGCCGGATTAGTGCAGTGCTAAGTAGGTACACAGGCGGTTTCAGTACCCTTGAGGACTGTTTGTTAACCTGACCGAACTTCCCTCCGCACCCCGCGGGGTTGGATAATTACACCAGTACAGTCACCTATCAATAATAGTTCTCATACCAGGCTCCGAACAGGTGAGTAGACACTTGTCTTGCATGTCAAAATATGAGCATGCAACACGTGATTAGAGACCAGTGGCGGCTCCTCCGTTTGGACGGAGGAGCGTCACCCCACCACCAGCACCAGAAACTGCAAAACGTTCACAAGAAAGTGACAATAAACTCTGTTTATTGTCACTTCCTTGTGAAAGGGGTGGGACCATGGGTTGATGAGTAATGAGGGGAGTGCACTGTGCACTCCTCTCACTGCACATGTATGTTTGCCTGGCCGTTGTGGGTCATCCAAACATACATGCGCAGTAGGCTCTCTACAGCCTAGCAGTGTCAGGATTTGCGCAGTGCAGGCTGGGAACCTGTACCTGGCTGCAGGGCGGAAGAGAGGAGTGTAGCGGCAAGAAGCGGCGCAGAGGTAAGTTTATTATTTTATTTTTTTTATTTACATTTCTTAACCCCCCTGCCCTCCCCACCCCACCTGCGTGCGCCACCCCACCCCCTGTAACCTCAGTGAGCCGCTGCTGTTAGTGACAGTAGATTTTTACTGGGGAAATGATAGTTTTTCCTTACTAACAAATGCCCTGGACCATATTTGGCTGTCAGAGTTGCACAGAAACATGTTGGAAAACTGAGGGTCCATCCAGAGGGCTCAACTCCGTTTCCATCACAAACTGCAAGTAGATAGAAACCTCAAAAAAAGGAAAAAAGGAATTAAAAAATTGCAAAACCATAGACATAGTTTTTGCAGTTCTACCAGTTAATGAAAGCTGGGAGGAGAGTGAACTTAGGAGAACAATCCTTTTGTTGATGCTATTTTGATTAAAAAAAACACATACTTTGTTGGAAAACACATTTTTACAATTTTAAGAAATGCTACATTTGGGATATTTTCTCAATGTACTCCAGTGGGATCCACAAATCCCCTGAAACATTTAGAATCTTCAACATGTAAGAAACGAGGACGCAAATTTGGCTTGGATAGCTTTTGTGGTAAACAGCCATGAAGGCTTTAGCATGAACCACCTAAACATAAAAAAGGTTCAACACCAGGCATTCAATGGATTAATATGTTTTGTAATATTTTCGGTAAGCTCAAAAATACATGAATGTGCGTAGACAGCATGTGTGTTCCATTTTGGACCACCCACTTCACCTCCATTAGTCTGTTTATGAGATAAGGAGGCCTCACATTGAAGCTGTACATATGCTTGGAAGACTACTTGTGAATGTGCAGGCTTGGAAATACGAGAGCCTGTAGTGCTGCTGACCTCATTTTCCATATCGAACTCCACAGGTGTTTATAATGTGAGATAATAAAGTATCCATCGGAATAAGTGGAGAATACAGCATGATTGAGCGAAGTTCTGGTATTACCCAAACTCTCTTCTCATTGTTTATTATGTCAGCTGAGCAGAGTGATTTTTTTGAGGCTGTAGAGCATTTTAGACAAATCTAGCTGGGCTTGCAATTATTCTTGTTGGTATTGTTATTTGACATGTTTACAGCACGCAATATACTGTTAGTTATGACGCTTCTTTGTGTCTGACATTTATAGACATGCCACATGTTGAACTAGTCTAAGCCTTTACACACCTAAAAGCCAGAATGTTTTCCTCTAAGGAGATGATGTTCCTGAAAATGGAGTTGCAATTGGGAGGAGGATGAATACAAATATTTGTTTTTATATTTGATCGAATGCTGGCAGGGCAATGCATTTTATTGTTTCAATGAGTTTAATATTCTATGTTGTATTTTAGTCTCTCAAAGATAAATGAAGAGCATCATTAGACCAAATGTAATTACACAGACGGAATCTATGAAAAAAATATGTGACACAAAATTTGTGAAATTTCTCAAATAGTTTTATCCTGTAAAATATGACTGTAGATAACGTGTCTGCACAGAGGATGTCCTGATGAGAGACTTTTTCCGTTTAAGTCAGTCTCCTCTTGATGGTTTGTCTAATATTTGCATGCAAGGTATGTCCTCAAGTGAAAAAAGCAACACAGATACCTATTGTGATAAAGGTATAATTTCACTTAATTATGCATAGTTCTTGTGATTTTTTTATGAGGAAATATTAGGATACCTTGCACACGTTTAAACATAATGGTGAATTAAGAATATTTAATGTTATTCAAAAAGAGAGATTGGCCCTCATGTACAATACTATTTTACAGTCGGTCAGAAAATCAGACTCTTTCCCACCACGAAATTACAATTCTTTATTCAATAATCACAAATAGCAGTTCTGTAATAATCCTGTTCATAAAAAAGGTTTGTGTCATTTTTTTAACACATACCGATTTCCTTTAAGAAAAACGGGCTGCAGTTAGAGAAAAAGATTCCTTTATTTATGCTTGTCATTGCAGCCAATCGCAGTTGGTCTCAATTTACGACCTATCTTATGTATATGGATGAGGTAGATCGAAATGCAGCCCACTACAAATATGTATTTTGAGAACCAACCTAATTATATATAGGTTGGTTCTCAAAATACAAAAGGACTTATTAGAAGGCATTCAATGGATTGGTATGTTTTTGTTATATTTTTGGTAAGCTCAAAAATACATGAATGCACCCATATATATCAAATTCATTTTTGTACATTTAAGGGATCGCAAATTGTGAATTGTTTGTCACAATTGCGATTCCTTTAATGGAATCTTTGTACATGATAGCCTATGTGCCTAGTTTCCTGTGTTAGATTTCTAATGGGTGTCACTAGGTATTATTCTGCATTTACTTCATGATGTTCTCTTTAGGAGTAGGCATAAAATTCCGCTCCTCCAGCAGAGTTCCAGGAGCTTTACAGTCTCCACCTTCTGTTGGAGCGCGGAGTTCTGGCAATCTCCTTCACGCTCCGAGTGGCAGACATTTTCTTGCACGTGTCTTGCTAACAATAAGTTGGTGAGCATGAGCGAGAATTTGTGCCCCATAGCATGATTTGTGGGTGCAGCAATGCCTCCCAGGGTGATTTCTGAATGCGGGCGGTCACGGCAGGTTGTTACTGCTCACGTTGAGAAAGCTGACACGCTCGTTGAGAAAGCTGCTGCTCCATTAGAAATTCTACTCAATTGGCACGAAGAAGCAGCGCCCCCTGATGTGCTGCGTGATGCTGTTTGCATTGGTTTCACAGCCTGGGACAAGCTCCCGGCACTAAAAGTCAGCACAAGCAGTGCTGTGCACTGAAAATCCACCACTTGCAGAATTCTGTGGAATCTAGCAAAGCTTTCAGGTATCTTCATGGAATTCCCACGGAGTGAAACTCTGCGTGTGCCACCCAGGCCTGTTTCTCTTTCATTCAATTATTTCTTAAATGCCGATCTGGGAATTCAGGAAATGTGATAACCCTTAGGGATTTCTATGGAGGCATGGCTCCACATGTCTGCCAAAAACTGCTCAAATTCTAGGAAATACAACTGGAAATAATTCTGCATCCTGCAATTAAAGGAGCCCAGTATCTGTAATTTGAAGTGTGGAATAACTGATGTAGTGTTTCTATATTAGTTACAGATTGGAGTGTAGTCCTTATGTAATTTTTTAGCCTACAGTAGCTGTCAAAGGAAATGTCTAGGTTCCTTGGTTTATTACCCTACATTGTACAATGAGCTGCTGACTCTTTCATAAATAACTCTTTAACATTGGATGGGGAGGTGTACAGGTTTGCTTGTGTTTATTTTCATTATATGTACTTGGTCTAAAGCCCATAGATCACTACTTTGAGTTACGGAATGAGATCAACTCCCCTGATTCCTATGCTTGTTTTCTCTACATGTACTGTTTTTTAATGAAGTGTATAGTTATTTCTATACTCGCTGCAAATTATTCATACCATCATCTAGACGACCCACTGTGCCGATGTCATGTGGATGATTACTGCAAATTCTCAATTGCCTTGTACAAACTTACTGAGATAATCCCTCCTAGAACCAAGAGCCACAGAGAAACTTGGACTCTGGATACCTTATTAAAGTTTGCCTGGCAAATTTTGTGATTGAGATATATTGTCCCTAGAGAACGTGCGAAAACCAAATGTTCCTGAAGATAGATGAGAACTTGTGAACTACTGTCCAAGGGATATTATTGGACATGGACTCAATTTTTACTTTAGAACACCTTACTTTGGAGGAATTTGGGATGATTTGTATAATGACCACTGAAGGGTTTTGGACCTTTTAGTTTAATGTGATGCTTCATTCCTCCTCATGCAAACTGTCTTGGTTTCCTATAAGTAAATAGTAATCTTTTTTTAAGTTATCACTCTGACAGGAGATAGAGTTTACTCTGTGTGATAATTGTACCAGACTGAAACCAAGATCAATATCAACCTCCTGGTAAAATACAAGACTGTTCATCCTAGCTGCACTCTAGATGGACCCTTGTAGTCACTTGGCACGCCAATAGAAGTGGTTCAGCCATGTCTCAACAGCAGTAAAAATAGTTACCCACTGCAACTATTGCCCAGTAATCACTGACCTCTCTAGAACGCACTGACACCAGTGAAATTGCCTTAAACATTCATGTTAAAATATTTCATTACAGATTTTGCTGACTGCTTTGAACGTGACCAAGTGGCATCCCAAGGATATGTATGTTGACAATCTGATAGATAACAGAGAAAGAGTCTCTGCAGGATCGAAGCGGTGCTGACCTAAAGTATGGATGTGGTATAATATCCCCCTAACTGAATCCAATCACCCCCAAAATAAGCAGCATCGTTAGGACACTTCAGCTCTCAACAATAGACTTTAAACCGGAAAAAGTTAGAAACCATGTAACTAGTTTGCTGTGACACCTCCATTAGGTCAGAAGCTATGAATCAATATTCAGGTAGTGGACTAGTGTGAGTGGTAGGGCTGCATGATGACTTTAAAATCCCTATTCTGATTTGTTGAAATTGCATTTTGTTGCTTACAACACGATGATTCTGTAGTTTCATGTTCTTCTATGAGAACATTTTGTATATAAACCTTCTTTTTTAGGGCTGGGCCAAGTGACCTTTTCAATGATACTGAGGATGCTGTCCGATTTCTCACTGATTTTGCTGTATATCTGAGACGCAGTCTATTCTGTGCTGTCCTATAACTGAGGACCTTCATGGCAGACTTTATGCATTCACTTTTTACTATTTCTGTATTTTACCTTTTTAACTTTTGTATTAAAGCCTCATAAAATTCTAATTCCACACTAAAGCTCACCTATTTAGTTGGTACTTTCCTTTTTTGACTGTACTTTTGATATGCTCATTTTGTACCTTTTCTTGGGACACAGGTCCTCATGAAAGTCGGGTTAACACCATTGCTGATCCCCCCACATGAATAAGATTTAAGGATATAGCACGCCCACATAATTGTCATCCAAACTGCAGCAAAACTCATTGAGAATCTAGAATCCTTAGCGCTCGTGATTGTTCATACTGTAAGATTGTTTAAATAGATCTGCATGTGAACTATTCAGTTACTTGACACACCGAGTACTAAAAACAAATAATTCAAGCAAAAGATTATCTTAGCTAGTTGTTCAGTGTTGAATAATTGCTTCCACTAGAGCCACAGATCTCATTTAGAAGTAGATTGTAATGAGATAACCATAAACAATTGGCAACAGTCCCATCTGTCCAACACCCAGATCCCCAGTCTCATATTATGGTAGTTTTCCTGACTGCAGAGAACCTTTTAGCTCCTCTGTCTGCAACATACCTATGGTGCCAGTGAACATGGCATCCAAAGTCTAGTCCTATTTAGTGTAGTACGTCCAGCGCCATGTCCTCTAATATTTTTGAGGTCCTAGACAGCCACGTATTCCAAAAGGCACATAACCACACTATGATTACCCTAGACAGGGAAATTGCAAAATGTCTCTCACTCCCAGGCCGATAATCACTGTTTCTTGTGGCTGGATTGAATTCTGCCATAGAATCTAGAGCTGCTTCATGAAAAAGACCAGTGAGCTGTGGCTGTCTCTAGAATTGACAATCTAGCCACCAAACAGCTGGGTCAGCAGATGCAGTGTTTCTTTGAACCCCTGCCCACAACTCTCTATATGGGGCTGGTGGGTGAGACAATAACGAACTGCCACTAGACACCACTGGTCTGACGCTTTCTTTAGCTACATATTGCACCCAAAAGATCAATCTATTTTACATTTTTTCCCACACTAACACTAGCCTGTTTCTGGACTGTGGGTATTTTAACCATTTGCCAAATGTTTATCTCAACTATGGAGGACATTTAGAGATTGCAGAAGTCGCAGCTGTGTCATCTGGCTTGTTTCATGGGATCTATAGCAATGTGCTTGTGACCCTTTGCTTCAGAGTAAAGTAACAAACTTGCATAATAATTATTTACTCTTGCAAGAGGAGCTCAAAAGGCATCTCTGTGTCCACTCAGCATGGAAGGAAAGCAAGAAATACAGAAGAGAGAAAGGAGAGGGAGTAGAGGTGAAAGACTATGAGAGAATTTGAGGGGAAATTGACAAAAGGAAGACCAGCAAGGGAACACTAAAGAAAAATGGACGAGATATTAAGACAAAAACAAAGATGTGTATGTAAGAGAGACTTATAGATAGACATATGGACATGAAAGAGAGTTAGATACGTGAGAGACAGATAGACAGAGTGACAAAGAGAAAGCTGAGAGTCAGAGAAAAGGGGGGAGATTGGTGAGAGGGCGTGAGAGTATGAGAGATGGTCTATAAGTCATGAAAGATGAGAAATAAATAGCTAAGAGAGACAGAATGAGAGGGAGGAATAGGTTTGAGAAAAGTGATAGGATGATAGACAACTGAGAGGCAAAGAGATAGGTAAGCGAGACTTATTACAAATATACATCTCAGAGATGTACAGGTAAGGCAAGTAATGACGAGGCAGCTGAGAGAGAGTGAGGAGACAGGTGAGAGGTAAGAGAAAACAGAAAACGTGACTGTTCAAAGAGAAGAAGAGAAAGAGGGTGGGGTAGATGGTGGAAAGAGGAGATAAAGACACACATGACAGAGACGGCTCAGAGAGTATGGAAGACTGATGTGAGAGTGAGAGACATGATAAAGGGACAGGTTAGAAAGACATCTGAGAGAGTTGGGGAGTTGGGTGTAGGAAATTGGTTGCTGGTTGAGAGGGGTGAAATCTTATCAAGCAACAACCATAATTTTTGTCTGGCTGAAAAACAAACAAACCCCGAATTAGCTGGGCTCAACCCTCTCGAAGTTTGCCACATAGGCAGCCAGGCTTAACTTAGAGGCAATGTGTAACGTGTTTATGCAGACCACAAACAGTAATAAAGTCTAATCACAACACAAAAAAATCCTACGCCAATTTACAAAAATAAAATCATAAATTATTTGGTTGCAGGTACCTAATGGTTGAGACAAAAAAATGCCAACGTTTGAAAAGTGGCATTTTCAGAATTGCAAATGAAAACCCAACTTTACCTTTATAGAGAATTTCAATTACAATTCTTTGGACGCCAAACTCATGGTTTCTCCCTGCTCCCCATTGAAAGTTATCACTTAATAAATGCAATAAAGTAAATCAATGTTATCCTAAGGGAGAGGAAGGCCTTGCAATACTGCAAATGAATTTAAGAGTTTTTCACTTCCAGGACATGTAAAACTTAAAAGTCCATTTCCTACTTTTTCAATACATGTTGCTCTGCCCTCTGAGCTGTGTTAGGCCTATTCTAGGGGTGACTAATATGTATCAAAAAAGAAGGTTTAGGCCTGGCAAAATGTTTATTTTGTCAGGCCAAAATAGCAGTTTACAACTACACACACAAGCTGCAATGGCAGGTGCGAGACATGTTTCAAAGGCTACTTAAGTGGGTAGCACAATCAGAAATCTGGCACTTACTGTCCTTGAGACTTGGCTTCTGCATAGTGTAATTCACTTCTCTGAGGTGGCACAGAGAGGTCCTTCCAGCTGGAGCAGAAGACTGCAATATCATCAGGGTAGGCCGCACTGAAGTTCTCCAACCCAGTTAGGACCTTATTGACCAACCTCTGGAAGGTGGCAGGGGTGTTCTTTAACCCAAAGGGCATTACTTAAAATTGGAAGTAACACATTGGGCAGAAAACACACCCTTTCTTTGTCCAGCTCAGTCAAGAGGATCTCCTAGTACACAGATGTCAGATCAAACTTGCTAAGGAATTTGGCAGCCTCCAACCAATCAATGAACTCATCAGCTTGGGGGTTGGGGTGAACATCCGTCTTAGTGACTGAACTGCGGCCCCAGGTAATCCACACATAACCAGAGGTGGGATTGGTACTTTGAAGGACAGCCTTGAGGAGCAGCACCACTGGGCTGGACCAAATAGTGTTTGAGGGCTCAATTACCCCCAGCTCTAGCATTTTGAAGGATCCATCCTTCATGCTGGCTCTCATCTTGTCATATAGTCTGTAGATCTTATTCCTCACTGGAATACTGTCCCCAATGTCAATGCCATGGGTGCACCATGTAGTGAGCCCTGGGTTAGGGAAAAGAGAGAGGCAAACTACCCCAGCAATTGACAACAGTCCCTCTGATGTTCTAGGGTCAGGGTAGGAGAGAGGCTGATGCCCTTTACTGACCCATCCTGCTCCTTGGTGAGAGGTTTACTGTCCTCCTCCACTCCATCGTCCTTGATCAGGAGCATGCTAACCTCAGACCTCTCAAAGTAGGGTTTGTGATGACTAACAAGCAGGACCCACAGGGAGTTCCTGGGAGTCTTGAGGTCTACTAGGTAGATGACCTCCCCCTTGTGCTTCTCTATCTCATATGGCCCAGACCACAGGTCTTGTGGGGCCCAGGGCTTTACAAGCTCCATCACATCACACCTCCTGGCTGGCTTCCAGATTTTCCTTTCCCTTCTTCCAGAAGCACTTCATCTGGGTTTGGAGGGCCAGCATATAGCTGACCTCATCCCAAGGGGCTTTCTTGGGAGCTTGCTCTAACCCACCTTTACCAAGCCGAGAGGCCCTCTGACAAGGTGACCATGCAGAAGTTTAAAGGTGGCTGAACTCAACTCCCTTCTGCAGCACCTCCTTATCCGACAGCAGACATGGCAAGCAGACATCCAACTTCCGCCTCAAGGGCTCTGATAAGCCCATTATCAGACCTTTCAGGGTCTTGTTGAATCTTTACATAAGCCCCTTGGTCTGAGGATGATAGGGTGTAGAAAGCATGTATGTTGCCCCACATTGACTTCGACATGAAGCTGGTACCCCGGTCAGATACTACATACTCAGGGAACCCAACTCAGGCAAATGCCCCATCAGTGCCCTGACCACTGCAGGCTCTGTCACTGTCCTCAGAGGTATAACTTCTGTGTACCGCTTGGCATGGTTTACCAAGACCAGGATGACCCTGTTCCCTAGGGCTGTCTTGGGTTCCAGATGCTAAACAATGTTGATGCTCACCCTTTCAAAGGGGGTGCCAATGACTGGAAGGGGAACCAGGTGGCCTTGCACTTTCCTTCTTACTTCCCATCAGCCTGACAGGGGGGACATTACCTGCAGAATGCATCTTATGTAACCTGATCCGGAGCCAGAAAAAGTGGATGACAAGCCTCCCAAATGTCTTGGCCTGCCCTACATGACCTGCCAGGATCAATTGTGAGCCAGCTCCAATAGAAAAGTCCTTTATCACTAGGTGACCAACAACACACAGGCTGCACCAGGCTCAGGGACTTTAGACTCGTTGTACGGGAGATCAATCTCCCAGTAAATCAGGTGATCACCAGAGGTGTCACCAGCTGCCTGGGTCTCAACCTGCTTCCATAGGCCCTGCAGGGTAGGACACTCATTCTATGCTCTGCAGAATTCTTCGTTGGTGGGTGCTACTTCCGTCTGCCAACTGGCTACTTCAGGTAGGTTTATAAGTGCAACAGCACCCTCCCCAGTAGCCTCCAGGGCATCCTCCTCAGGCTCAGCCTCTTCCTGGATTGTGGGAGATTCAGAAGTTGATTTGCAGGCTCCAAGTCCTCTTGCCTTCCTGCTTAGAAAACCCTGGACCTTGTGGTCAGGCACACTCATTCGGGCAACCCCAAACTCTTCAGGTGAGACTGAGACTCCACCTCCTTCTCGATGGTCTGATCCATGTCATTACCAAGCAGACAATCCACAGGTATGGATCTTCTCACTACAACCCTCCAGAAACATGAGACCCACCCTTTCAAAGGGAACCAGAGCCACTAAGTACTGCCTCCTATGGTTGTAAACTACTATAGCCTGGTGGAGTACATTATGGATTACCTGCTGATGGTAGTCATACTGGTTTCTGTGTCTATCAGAACCTTCACCATTGATGGTGAACTACTGCCTGTCCTTTTTAGTGCATATGGGCCTTAGTCACCATCTCTCCATCACCCAGGGACACTCGGGTAACCTCTACACTTCCTCCATGCTAACTGGGAAGATCTGCACCCCAAGCGCTATACTGGCTAGCCTCTGTGTGTGCCCACTAGTGGGGAGGCCTGGCCTTTTTGGGACACTTGGCACCACCTTTGAAGTGTTCAACATTATGGCACTTATAGCACTTGGGGTGAACTTCACTGAGAACTTATGATCATGAAATCCATCCTTCTTCTTCTCAAGTGGTTATTGGGAATCCTGCCCCATAGAAATGTTTTGGGGACCTTTAAGAACTCCTTGTTTTTATTTTTTCATCTCCCCTCTCCTTCTTCTGGTTGGGAACCTGTCCACGCTTTTGGTAATCCCCCGATGCCCTTTTTGATATTCTGGTGCTGACACAAAGATCCACCGCCTTTCAAACTCTCTGGGCTCAATGAGCTTGCTGTCAACCAGGTGTTGATGTGGTTCCACAAAACATGTCCTAAGCATATACTCTCTCAAAACAAGATAGTGCCACCCAGCAAAATCATTCACTTTGATACCCCACACCCAGCCACTCAGTGCCTTACTGAAATAATCAAGGAAATTCTCCCGAGTCTATTTTGGTGGTTTCTGACTGTCCCTAAATCTCATGCGGTATTTCTCTGGTGTGAATTCCAACTTGATGACAAGGATGGCTTTTATGGTGACATACTTTATCTGGTCTTCTATCTCTAGTGTAAGCAGGGTGTCTCTCCCCACTGTAGGCATATGCTTCCAGAGACTTTTCCCCCCAAACACCTCTGAGATTCTGTGTTTCCTTAGGGCTACCTCATAGGCTGAGAACCACTTATCAGTATCATTCCCCCACCACGTAGCTAGGCACCAGGTCTTTAGTAATGTGGACCTTTTTTCTTCATTGTACATTGTGGTATCTCTGCCTCCATTACTTCTGGCATCCATTTATTTTGCCTTTAGGTCCAGCTCCTTAATGTTCAATCTATGAGCTAGAAGTAAATCCTCCTATGCTAGGGCTCTTTTTCTCTCAACCCTTTTCTCCTCTGCCTCCATTTTGAGCTTGGCTATCTGCAGCCTGAGCTCCCTTTCTGCCTTCCTGTCCACCACCTCTTCTGAGGACAGGACTAGTGAGGACATGCTGCTTTCTGCTTTGGGAAGGAGATCCAATTCCGGAGGCAAGCTATCCCCCTCCCCTGTGTGCTGCCCTTCAGGACGTTTACCCAGGTTTTCCTCCTGCTTCTCCATATCCTTTTTCTCATCTGCTGTAGCCTACTATTGAAGATGTTCCACCCAGGCCCTGAGAGCCTTCTTGTATTCCTCCTAGTCAGAACTCCCCTCTCCTTGTAGAACTTCAGGAGCTCAGACACAGTGTTGTTTCCCAATTGGCAAGTTCAAACTCTACCCTTGTAGGTGTGGTTACAGACAGTCAGGTAAAAGGAGATTAAAGTTTTAAAAAGAAAATTATCAAGGAGAATTGAAAAGAAACTTGAAATGGTATCAAATTATTTAGCTGGGATTTTAGTATTACACGAAATCACTGTATAACACTGCACAAACACAAGTATTAAATATCACTGCTGAACACCAATGAAGGAAATAGGGGTACTGGTTGAGGGGAGATGCATAGAGTGTCTTTCTTACTACATTCTTTCTGATGAGACCACAGCTGGGCTGGCAGAGCACTTTTAGCAGAACCTCCAAGGATCCAAGTCTGGAGGAGTGCTACTTGGAGGGCAAGGACTCGCAGCAGACAGAGTCCAAGTGAGTGCAGGGTTCAGGTCAAGGTGTCTGGAGCCTTATTTGTCCCTGAGGCTTTGATCAGGAGACCAGCCAACTAGCCCTTGGAGTAATTCCAGTGTTCAAGATGCAGGGCCAGTCCTTCTCACTCAGGCAGTTGGGCAGTAGAGTAGCAGGGCAGTCCTTCTTGCAGCAGAGTAGCACAGGAGTCCTTCTTCCGTGTCTTCCTCAGATCTAGAATGGCACTGAAGAGTTTATTCTCTGGGTCCAATATTTATACTTGGTGCCAGCTTTGAAGTGGGAGAAGCTTCGAGCCTTCCCCTTCAGATGTATCTGGAATTTCCTGCCTCCCTGCCCTGGCCCCAGCATGTCTAGGGGCACAAAAGACTAGTGTGAAAACCTTTGTGAGTGTGCTGTGGCAGAGTCTTTGTGATTTGCACTTGTGATAGTTAACAGCTTCTCCCTCCTCACCCTGAGAATGATGGCCCAACCTGCCAACACCTATTCCCTCCTTGTCTCACTGTCTGGGAGCAATACACAAAGACCACCTGCCAGCTGCACGTAGGTATGTGATCCATGATACAAGCTGCAAGGTAAGAGATGTGTAGGTAATATTGGACCAGAAATAGGTGAGAAAGGACAGACCATTAATTAAGATAACTTGTACACAGCTGAAAGGGGAAAAAAGACAGAGGCAATGAAAATGTGAGGTCAGAGAGGGGAAGACCTGAGATAGTATAAGGACACAAGTGGGAAAGAGAGATAGAGCAGAAAGGAGGGGTGAGAAAGAGACAGCAACACGTGAGAAAACCAGATGTGAAAGGGATAACAAAAAAGACACTTGAGAAACAGATAACTGAAGGAAAGGCTACAACGGGTCACAGGTCATATTGCATCACTTACTGTGATGTCAGTTGGGTCAAAGAGGATGTGATGCCACTTCCGCTAAACCTGGCATTATGGTGAGTTGACGTCTGTGCTCTAGACACTTTTTATATGGAGGGTTCTCAGTACATAACTTCATTTTTCCACCAATGATCAAATGTATTGTTACTCGAGAAGTCCACCACCCATCTCTCTTGTCCACTTACAGATTTATTATTTATTAGTTACTTTTGTGGTAACATAGCATTGTAGTTATTATTAACAAACTGTTTGTTGGATGCAAGGGATATAGGGCCAGATATAGGTAGGTAAAAAATTGTGACTCGGAACTAGCGACTCCATGCGAATCGCTATTTTCCGACTCGCAAAACCAAATGCGAGAAAGACTCGACATTCCAAATTGCGAGTCGCAGAGGTGTTGCACCACAATTTGCAACCTCTGTTTTTAGCGAGGTCGCAATTTGCGACCACGCTAAAAGCGAGGTCGCAAATTGCGTGAAGGGTGTGGTCCGGTGTCGCAAGTTGCGACTTGCTCGCAAATTGCCTGCAGGTGGAACAAAACAGTTTGAATACCCACTTCCTGGCTCTCGGTGATGACATCAGAACCAGGAAGTCACCAAATAGAACTGGGAGGAGGGAGGAGCACACCCAGCCCAAACTGCAGAGCCACACCCAGGTGAGAGGAGCTGCAGCAACAATGGAGAAGGAGCCACCCAGTGCTGGCAGAAAGAGAAAAATAAAGTTATCTGACAAGGAATTGGAGGTATTTACTGAGGAGTGCTGCCTGCACCATGACCAACTCTTTGGCAAGGCAGCAATGAGTGTCCCTGACACTCCCCAAAAAAATATGGCAATACATCCAGGACAAAATTAATGCCATTGGGGTAAGCCACCGCACCCTGGATGAAATTAGGAAAAGGTGGTATGACCTTCGCTCCAGGACCAAGGAGAGGGTTGCGGAGCGCATGAGGGAGATGAAGGGCACTGGAGGAGGCCCATCCACCGTTCCACCACCTACAGCCCTGGAAACCATGGAGGAGACAACACTGGAGCCGGAGGCTGTACTAGGCATAGGAGATTTGGACAGTTCGGCGCCTGGAACATCAAAAAGTGAGTACCATGATATATGATTTGCACCCACAAATGCACTATACACACAATCCCAGTACACAGCAGCAGGCACATCCAGACTAGCTCCATTCCAGTCTAGCAACCTCTAGAATAGTGCATCATGGGCAATGTAGTACAGTAGTCCAAATGCAGGCAAATCTTTATTATGAGGCAAAAAGCAGATGTGCGAGACTGACAGTGTATGTCCTATGTCCCGCAGGTCTCCCACAAGGCCCCCCATCAGCGAACACGTGCAGGGAGAGGAACATGGACCAGACCCACAGGAGGAGGCTGCCACTGACACAGCAGGGCACAGCAGGACACCACCACCCATGGAAATGCCACCGGAGTCCATGGAAGATCCTGCGCTGGATATGGAGGCAGCAGTGGTAGCACTAGAGCCATGGCCTGCTGAAAGGCACACACAGCCAGCAGCAGGCGCAGTGCGCAGATGTTGCCGTAGAGTGCAGTCTGTGCATAGTGACGATGTTGCAGATGTTGAGTTTGCTTGACTTGAGGCATCCTTAGTACAGTGTCAGCACCTGCAAAACAGACAGTTGAGGTCAATTAACAGGAACCTAACAAGACTGCAGACCACTATGACTCATGGGCTGGCTAATGTGGACAATCAGTTCCAAACTATGAACACACATCTGGGGAACCTGACACAGTCCATTGACTTATTGGTCAGGGAACTGGTGGCTGACAGGGCACAGGCATGGCGCAGGGAGCGCAACACTGCAGCCTGGTCAGACAGACTTGCAGCATCCATTGGGCGCCTGGCTATGAACACCACCTGCCTGTCAAGGCACACTGTCAGCCTGCAGGTCGAACTGGGTAATTTTGCTGGTCATGTGGCACGGGGACTTGGCCTCTTCAGCCATGCAGTTGACATAATGGAGACCAGACAGGCTGCAAGGGGCACAGGGGATACCCCGTAGGACAGCGAGGAGGGCTCTACCATCAGCAGCGTGTCTGCCACGGATGCGCGTGTGCTGCGGAGTAGAAGTGCACAGCAGGGCACAGGGGACCCACCTGGAGTGAGCCATGGTGGCCGCAGTCGGAGGAGGCTGTGAGCCACTTACATGTACTAGTACTGAGGCACATGCAATTAATGTGTCTGATTTGACTGTTTCCAATACCAGGCTGTTGCATACTGCACATTTCTAATGACATTATAGTTTAGCAATAAAAAGGTTTTGTTTGTTTCACTACACAACTGGGCTATGTGTGTCTGACATTAGTGAGTGTGGTCATGGTTGCCACGTACCTGCCAAAGTATTGGGTTGCAATGTGGTTCCGTCTCTGTCTGCCCTCATTTGGGATGCTTCTATCCCCAGGCTGTCGGTGTGGTAGCTCTTGCTCCTCATCCTCAGTGTCTGTGTCTTCAGGGGTGAGATGTAGCCCACGTCTGTTAGCAATGTTGTGTAGGATGGCACAGGCGGCAACTATCTTGCATGCTGTTTCTGGGGCATACTGGAGTGCACCTCCACTTTTGTGGAGGCATCGTAATCTTGCCTTTAACAAGCCAAAGGTCCTCTCGACTACAGTTCTGATCCGCCGATGTGCAATGTTATAGCGCCTCTCGTTCTGATTGCCAGGTGTTAGGTATGGGGTGAGTATCCATGGTCTCAGGGCATATGCACTGTCACCTGTTTGACAAAAAAAGCTAATTTAGCAGGGCATCACAGGGTTGCACAGTGATCTGTATGTAAGGCTTCAGAGTGTAGTCACCAATACCTAATAGATCCGTCTCCAAACTCCCCACTTTCTACGCGTTGGTGTATCCCACTGTGCCTGAATATGTATGAGTCATGTGTACTCCCTGGATATTTAGCTACAATATCAGTAATGACATTATGGGCGTCACATACCACCTGGATGTTTAGTGAGTGGGTACATTTCCTATTGCAGAACACATATTCCAGATTTGCAGGTGGGCAAATTTGTATATGTGTCCCTTTCACACACCCTATTACATAGGGGAAGTTGGCAATTCTGACAACTTGGTGCTGTTCATTGCTGCCTCATTCCTGGGAAGGTATCTATATCTGGACATGTGTGCGAGTATGGCATCTAGGAAACATCTGAAGAATCATGAGAGTGCACTTTGGGATACCCCACCTGCCACTGCAATCACCCCCTGATAGCTACCCGAGGCCAAGAGGTGCAGTGAGCATAGCACTTGCACATGTGTGGGGATGGCGCTGCCGCACATTGTCTGTAGTTCAAGCTGAGGTTTCAGCAGTTCAATAATTTCTAAGATGACAACACTGCTCAGTCTATATTTGTCATAAATCTCCTCCTCAGTTTGTTGAAATAGTGTCTGCCTGGTTCGTATATCCTCTCCTGTCTCTGCCTCCTCCTCCTCTGCTGGGCAGCCTGGACTCTCCTCCTCCATGCAATCACGTACAATTCAGCCATTTTGAGTCACCCAGATGCCTTCTGGGTCTCCTTTTATACTTTGGTTCCTCTGAATCAGTGGTAATCTGGGTGTGCAAAACAGGCTTTTTGCGACTAGTCACAATTTGCGACTGGCTTTTGCATATGGTTTGTGACTCGCTTTTGCGACTTCCAATTTGCGGGTCGCAAAATCAGGTCGCAATTTTTGCGAGTCGGTGCTGGGTCGCATCGCTATTTGGTGACCGGAAATGGGATTTTTGCATCCCATTTCGGATTTTGCGGGGTCGCAAATAGCAATTCGAGCCATTTGCAACTCGCAAAACTTTGCTACATCTGGCCCATAATGTGGTAAACTTGCAGCAACAGGTCACAGTGCAGAGACAAATAGTTTTTTGCTGCAGAAACGTATCAAATTGTAAGATGCCCCATTGTCTAGATGATGGATTTGTAACCTAGATCCGTTTTCTTCAGGAATAATTATTGAGCAATCTACCATCCTTTCGTCATTTCCACTGGACACTGCATCCACATAATCAATTCAAAGTTAGTAGTACGTGGGTCAAAATATGTATATATATATTTATATTTGAAAACAAAATGTAGATATCTGTGCAATGATATTTGCAATATATCAATGCAATTGTCGCTCAGTTTTGTCTGTCAGGTTATTGGTTGCATGAGAGAACCATGCATGCTGGAACAACACATGCCTTAACAGCACAGTTGGAACCACGCCCATGTCATTTCCACACATGCCCTTAACACGCATGCCTTACGACATATTTCATTGTAAAAGCATGCCTAGTAGAGGCATATGTGGAAACGGCATGCGAAACGGCATGCATGGCTTTGTCATACAACCCCCCAACATGCTCTGGGTCCCAAAACTACCCCCACTCCTAATAGCTAAACTACCCCGACTCCCCCACCCGCCCTGAGCCCTAAATAAAACTAACCCTACCCCCCCAGCCCTGTCCCATAAATCCAAACTGCCCGGAGACCCCCATCTGCCCTGAGCCCAAAAAACAAAACTAACCCAACCCCCCACACTTCCAATGAAAACAAAAGCACCTCGACACATCCACCCTCCCTGAGCCCTAAAACCTTCCCGCAATAAGTAAACTACCCCGAGCCCACCACCCACCCGAAGTCCTAAAAAAAAAACTATCCTGATACTCCCACCCCACCCCTAAAAACTAAAAAACCCTGACCTCCTACCCACCCTGAGGCCTAAAAAAATGTACCCGAGCCCCCTTCCTTTACACCTAAAAACTAAACTATCCCAACACCCCCCACCCTATGCCCTAAATTCACCCCCACCTCTAAAAACTACCCACCAGCCCTGCCCCAACCCCACTTCCATTCCTTCCTCCTCTTCTCTCCTCACTCGTCCCTCCTCCTGCCCTTCCTTAAACCTTCCCTCAACCATTTAAAAATAAAGTACCCCATCCTAAACATTAAATTAAAAAAATACCCCAACCCCCACTCCTGCCCCTAAAAAAAATAGCCAGAGCCACCCGCCCCTCAAAATAAATATCCCACCACTCACCCAAAGCCCCCAAAAGTACAGCTAGTCCAATTCTCCACCCTGAATCTGGAGTAGACTATATTGAGGACCTAGTGAGTTTGGACCCTTTGTTATTATGGATTAACATTTGGGCCACACTAAAGAGTGCATTTTCCCATTTAGTTTTAGCAGACTGCTTAAAATTGGACAATTGGCAAGCCATCTCCTGGTTCACATATGTTAAAAATAATTTTCATGATATTGAATTAAATACCCTTTTTGACTGCCCTGGAGAGATTTGCATTCAAACTAAAGAATGTGTTAAAAAACGTTTTCTATCTCATAGGGAGGAAGGGTGTAAAGTAGGGGCCCTTAACATGGTTTCTGTGATGCATTTAATGTAGCTGGACCACATTTCAGGAGTGCACGCATACTTGTTATAGTTAACCAATACCCAGCACAGATTTTATATAACAAGGCTAAGGCTTAATCTAATCCTTCATTTGGTAGCCTTTCCAGTGGTTGGGACCAGAACAACCAGCTATTTCTTGTTGCCTATGCAATAAAACCTCAATCCAATCTACGGTAGATTTTATGCTTTTTTGCAAATTATATTCTGTATGTCGGGCTCGTTTTCTTTGCCCTATTTTTAAACAGATGCATTTTTCAACATAGAAAGACAGTTTGATGTCTTTAAAATCAGCTACTTTACCGGAAACCAGTTATGCTGTCGTGAGCTTTATTAGATCGGCCATAAAATTATGGAGGGCCCACGGTAATGAGAATTGATTTTTTAAAGATTTTTTGATTTCTACATGTATGTGCTATTGCCCACCTATTTGCACATTGCACTTTATGTAGACGGAACTGGAATGTATTTCACTATGAGTAGATTTTGCCAAAATTGTGTTTTTAATGTTATCTATTTTTGTTTTTTAACATGTATGTGCCATTGTCCAACTAAATGCACAATGCACTTTATATAGATGGAATTGTAAGGTATTTATTGTGAGTTGATTTTGCAAAAATTGTTTTTTTTAATGATGTTCAATCATGATTATATTTGTCTTGAGGTAATATATTAGGAAGGCTTTTATCTATTTTGCACAATTATATCGAGGAAATTGCTGTAATACCTCATATTTTCTGCTATTTTGCACATTTTGCACGTAATGTTGTTTTTATTCTACTTTTATGGTCGAAATATATACTGAATAAATATATTTTGATGATTTTGATGATTATGAGTCTGGTATTGTGAGATGACAGTCGGATTTCAGCAGAAACACACACTCTATCTCAGTCTCTGCTTTGTAAATCCTAAATTATATTAGTTATTTAATAAAATGTTATTTTCTCTCCTAGTACTCCTACTAGTCTGCATTCATCTCCCTTTCCAATGCCCCTTATGCCCCTCTCATGAATATATGTCGGAACAACCCATGCTGCAACCATGCATGCCTGAACAATGCGGTCGGAACAATGACGCGTTGTTACCACTAATGACTTTACCACAAATGCCTTAACAACAATTTTTTCATTGTAAAGGCATGCCTGGCAAAGGCATGCGTGAACGGCATGTGTGGTTCCAGCATGCGACCTCCCTGACACCCACCCGCGCCCCTAAAACTACAGTGACCCGCCCCTAAAACCTAAAACTACCTGAACCCCCACCCGCCCCTAAAATCTAAAACTAACCGACCCCCCACCCGACCCTAAAACTACAGTGAACCCCCACACCTATAACCTAAAATTACCCCGATCACCCACCCCACCTCTAAACCTAAGACTTCCCCAACCACCCACCCCACCATTAAAACCTAAAAGTTTGCCGACCCCCACCCCTAAAAAGGTAAAATTACCCTGACCTCCCACCCCACCCTTAAAAACTAAAAGGACCCCCACCCCGCTCCTAAAACTACCCTCCAACCCTACCCCAGCCCCACTTACCTGACCGCATCCTCTTCGATCCTGAGTCTGTTATCCTCTGCCTTAACCATGCATGTTCTTTTTTCAGGACATGCGTGGTTAAGCCAGAGGAAAACAAGGTAGTTGTTCAGGAAAGCATTGTTCTGCTTTTGTGTACAACGCATGTCGTTGTTTCGGGATCGTGATATAGTCTGCTTCACCCATCTCATACATCCTGCTTGTTGTATAATGTATTTAAAGATTATGGGCCTTAGTATGACCGTGACGGAGGGGCTTTCTCCATCACAAATTTATATTAAATGGAGATCGTGATTTGGCAGACGGGATATGCGTCACATTTGTGATGCAGGAAACCCCTCCGTCAAGGTCTTAATAAGGTCCTGTATGCCGGTCTGATTGTCGAAAAAAATGAAGGTCACGCCCGCCCAACCTTACTGACCAAGCTACAACCCTGTCTGTCATCCAGAAGGATGCTGGTGGAGTCTCTGTGGGTCAGACTGTCCCTACCCTGCTCCCTTATATATTATTTTTAAAGTATTTTCAAAAGGTGTTCATGACACATGGACTGTGACCCTGAGTCCTGTAAAGGCAGCTGCAACATTTTATCCCTGTTGCGCCAGCCAGTTCGATTGCTCAGCACCTCTGTACTGAAATAATTTACAGGAGATACAGCTTCCTTTGCCAATGCAGAGGGGCCTATTTTCTTTTTATTGTTTTTGCACTACGGGACTCCCACAGGCCTCTCATGTGACAACCCATCCAGATACATTTAACTTTTTAACTCTTTCATGACCGCACTGAGTACCTCTCTATTTTACTTTTGTAATCTTCTAATCTAGTTTAGAATTCCTTACTGAGAATTCCATGCTGCTAACCTTCTGGCAGAAAAAATAGGCAATATGTGATGCACCAACAAAATTTACATAGGAAGCTACATCTGTACAGATGGATTCAGGAAACAGTCGATATATTTTGCTGGAGGGTCTAGGATGAATTACTGCCAGACAACTTAGTGAGACCTGGATGCATTTTTAGAATTCTTATGATTTTTGAAGAAATTAGAAAATGGATACAGGATTCTTTATTACGTAAATAGCATGGTTCTCTCTCTCTCTCTCCCTCAGGCAAGCAATTTCATTTCATTTCCAGACTTGAAGAGGTAATATGTTGTGGTGAAGCAAGGATCCATCGCATCCCCATTTCTTTAAAACCTTTATGTGAAACCAGTAGGCCAATTAGTGGAAACTCTGGCATTAAACCTCACCAATAGCTCAATGATCCGCAACTCTATTTAAAATGTACCTCATTAAATGATATCACAGTTCTCAAAAGAAGCAGGGGTAAGATATTCACCTGGGCATCTGAAAATTCATTGCAACGTAACCCCCAGACTAACAGACCTTCTACTATCATCCCTGAAATAAAAAAGGGCAGTCAGTCCTTATTCTCAGTGTTTGTAGACTGTGGATGCCCACCTTTTCCTTTCACAATTGTAAAATCACTTGGATTAATCATTGACAAGAAACTCTTATTTGTACACAATATTTGCATGCTAACGTAAGCTGAGAACTTCCATTTGAACCAATAGAAAGAATAAAGCATTTGCTCTCCAATGATAAATTAAAGTCTGCTGCAAAGTGTTAGAAATTGTGTCTCTAGTTGGCAGAGGTATGCACCTTGTCCAAGTAGGGGCCACAATCATAGTCAGGGTAATTCAGATACACAATCTTAATTAACCTGTGCTCACCCTCTGGTAGCTTGGCACAGAGCAGTCAGGCTTAACTTAGAAGGGAGTGTGTAAAGTATGTGTGCAACACTTAATTACAGTAACGCAGTGAAGGAGACCAGAAAAATACTTCACACCAGTTTAGAAAAATAGAGAAGATAACACAACAGGAAATCCAATGAGTAGAAGTAAAGATATGAATATTTAAAGAGTAAACTAAAAATAATGTGTAGAAGTCACTAGCGGTTAAAGGGGGCTTGAGATCACAAGGCACAGGTGCAAATCCAAAGTTCAAGCTGACAACAATGGAAGGTAGGCGGGCTACAGAATCCACACAGGGTCCGCTGGAACAGTACCCTGGACTGAGCAAGTGTTGATGTTGAGGAGCAAATCCAAAGGCAATGTGTCGATCTTTTCCACGCAGTCGGGACACTGAGTTGTCGTCGAGCCTCACAGTTGGTTCCTTCGTTGGGGTTAAATTCTGCTCAGATTACTGTAGTGCGTTGTCATCTGGCCGTGCATTGTGTGGATCTGATGTTGTCGAACAGCCTCTACATCACTGTCAAAGGGCGATATGTCGGTTCTCACATGCGTACTGGTGACAATGTACCTGTTTTAGCAGAAAACAGCTGCAGAACCCACTTCTGAGGTCCTGTACTAGAGAGGGGCACCTCAGGCAATGGTAGGACTTACAGATGGATGAGTCTAGCGGTACCAAAATAGTTCCAGGCTTTATTTGATGTCTCTGAGACAGCAGGAGAACAGGGAGCAGCAAGCCAGCAAGCCCTTGAAGAATCTTAGGTTCAAGATGCAGAGAAGAGGCCCAGTCCTTCTCACTTCCAGGCAAGAAGCAGCAGGTAGTAGGCCAACACAGAAATGTAGGTAACAAAGTGTCAGTCCCTCCTACAGCACAGCAATCAGCAGGTCAACACAGCAGAGCAGTTAGCAAAGTCACAGTCCCTTCTGCAGCACAGCAGTCTTTTTTGAGGCAGAATGCCCTTGGTCCAGCAAAGTTCTGATTGGATGGGTTTTGGGGTTCAGTACTTATGTTGAGCCTTTGAAGTGGGAGAGACTTCAAATAGAGGCATCTGAAGTGCACTAGGTTGCTGCCCTTCCATCCCTCGCACCGGAACCTCTACAAGAGATCATGCATGCCTTTGTGTGGGGAGAGGCACAGCCTTTTTCAGGTGTAAGTCTTCCCATCCAGCCCAGGAAGATACACCAGTATGGTGGTGGGCTATAAGGATGCAAATGTCACACCCAAGCTCCCTTGGTGTGTGACTATATAGAGGGAATATACAAACCCAGCTGTCATCCAACCCGGATGTATATTCAGAGACATGCAGAGGCAGAGAATGGATAAAGTAAGAAAATGCCAGCCTTCTAAAAGTGACATTTTCAGTCTTACAATCTAAAATTTGACTTCACCATAAGCTATGGTTATAAATTATGAGTCTGGAGATACCACACTCCAACGTTCTATCTTTTCCCAATTGGAAGTTACACTTAAAGGATGCTAGAAGGTAGCCCTCATGTTAATCTATAGGAGAGATAGGCCTTGCAGTAGAGAAAAATGAATTTTCCAGTTTTTCACTACCAGGACAAGTTAAACTTAAAAGTACATGTCCAACTTTTGAAATACACTACACCCGTCTCTTGGGATTAACTAGAGCCTACCTTAGGGGTGATGTTTGTGTATAAAAAAGGAAGGTTTTGGGCTGGCGAGTGGGTGCATTTGGCAGGTTGAAATGTCAGTTTAAACCTGCACATGACAGGTCTGAGACATATTTGAAGGGCTACTGCAGTGGGTGGCACAGTCAGTGCTGCAGGCCCACTAATATCATTTAATTTACAGGCCCTTGGTGTGGTAAATCCATGTTAGTTTATATTGGGACACAGGAGTTTAGCTAAGCCTTGGCTTGCATGCCTGTGCCCCGTCACCTAGCGTCCTTTAACCTAGTTAGCATGCTCTGTTTTTACTTCATTTATTTTATTATGTGTTCTAAGATGGCTGCCATTGTTTATATGTTATAAAGATGTTTTGATTTGCATTATCAGTGCCACTCTGAGAAGGTGTCATTAGCAGCGTCATGATCAGTGATACTCGTAGGTTTTGTTACTATGCCCCTTTCTCACTCACATGTGATAGGAACATAGGACCTCATTACAACCCTGGCGGTAAATGCCGCTTACCACCATGCAGAAGACCGCCAACATACCGCTGCGGCCGCATTCCGCTACAGCTATTACGACCCACAGCTCGGAATCTGCCATAATACAGACACCCACACAAGTCCACCACACCAAAGGTCAGTGATAAACTGGTGATAACAAAACCAACCCTGTCACACCAATAGGAATACGCCCACAATATCACGACCCACGAATCAACGCGGCGGTCTTTCAACCGCGGTAATCTATTGGCGGTACACACCGCTGCGCTCAAAATAAACACACATATACAAAACACAACCACATTGGACAATTCGAAATACACACACCTGATACACATACACCCACCACACCCACACACCCAATCCAATATAAAACACACACCCACATCACCCACAAACCCTTACTACCAGAATTCTGAAACCACGCCAGAGAGAGACACCACCATAAACAACACCAGCATCCACAGACACACAACACCATCACTTACTCAACATCCACGCACCTCAAACAACACACAACAACACATCCCCTCACACATCACAACACACACCACCTTACACATCACCCACACCAGATCATGGCACCTCAAGAACACCCCAGGTTCTCTGAGGAGGAGCTCAGGGTCATGGTGGAGGAAATCGTCCGGGTAGAGCCACAGCTATTCGTATCACAGGTGCAGCACACCTCCATTGCAAGGAAGATGGAGCGTTGGTGCAGAATTGTCGACAGGGTCAACGCAGTGGGACAGCATCCAAGAACTAGGGATGACATCAGGAAGAGGTGGAACGACCTACGGGGGAAGGTGCGTTCCGTGGTCCCCAGACACCAGATTGTTGTACAGAGGACTGGCGGTGGACCCCCACCTCCTCCCCCACAACTAACAACATGGGAGGAGCAGGTCTTGGCAATACTGCATCCTAAGGGCCTTGCAGGAGTAGCAGGAGGACTGGACTCTGGTAAGTCAACTCTTTACTACCTCATCCCCCCCACCCTACCTGCATGCCATCACATACTCCCACTCCCACCCTCACCCCCATCACTCCAACACCTCACATATGCCCCACTATCACAACCCACCCATCCCAATACCAAGCCCTGCATGCAACACCAAAGCATGGACACCCATCACCAAAGCATGTCCACTACAGATACCCACACAGACCCCAAACCAAATATCACAAAAGGACCAAGACAAGAATGCAAGCACTGGAGTACAGGGTCACTCACCCATTGCACACAATGGCACACACAGATGCAATAATCATGCCTTTACATCCCTGCAGGACCCCAACCCAACATCACCGGACAGGAGGTACCAGACATATCCAGTCCCCCCACAGAAGAGACACACAGTGATGACAGCAGCTCTGAACAACTGGATCAAGATGACCAGCCCGGCCCATAAGGGACCTCGGGACAGTCGGTTCCCCTGACACTGGCACAAGCCACCACAGACCCTCTCACCTCAGGAAACACCAGCACAGCACCTACCCAGCGGGCCCATCCCTCTGTCCCCAGGACACATCAATCAGCAGTGTGTCCACCACTACAGGGAACCCAGGCAAACCCACCAACCCAAGAAAATCAGGGACCCTGGGGGAAGTGGCAGTGGGGAAAAGGTTCAGGGGACAGAGGCTCAGGAAAACAGGGAAGCTGGGAGGACTGTTCTACGACAGGGTGAGGACAGGCCCAGGGAACCCACTCTCCACAAGATCCTCTCCAACATCATGGGAGCGTACCATCATTCCCAGGAGACGATGGCAACGGTACTGGCCAAGTTTCAGGAGACCCAGCGGCTGCAGGAGGAACACTATCTGGGGATCAGGGTGAACCTGAAGTCCATAAACAACACCCTGGTGTCTCTTGAGTTGTCCCATCACATAAGGGATGCTGCTATTCCTCAAAATGTAAGCGTCATGCACTGAGCCAGGAAATTTGGCATTCACATGGGAGATGTACTGGTCTGCCAAACACACCATCTGCACATTCATAGAATGGTAGCTCTTCTGGTTTCTGTACACCTGTTCACTCCTGCGGGGGTAACAATGCCACATGTGTCCCATCAATGGCACCAATGATGTTGGGAATATGTCCCAGGGCATAGAAGTCACCTTTCACTGTCGGTAAATCCTCCACCTGAGGGAACACGATGTAGCTGCGCTTGTGTTTCAGCAGGGCAGACAACAATCTGGACACACGTTAGAGAACATTGGCTGGGACATCCCTGATGCAATGGCCACTGTTAATTGAAAGGAACCACTTGCCAGGAAATGGACTACTGACAGGACCTGCACTAGAGGGGGTATCCCTGTGGGATGGCGGATAGCTCACATCAGGTCTGGCTCCAACTGGGCACACAGTTCATAGATTGTTGCACAATCAATTCTGTAGTTGACTAATATGTGTCTCTCTTCCATTGTCGACAGATCCACCTGTGGTCTGTACACCGGAGGATGCCGACATGTCATCTCCTGCCCCAGCAGACGTGCACTATGGAGGAGAACAGCGAGCAGAGAGTCAGTCAACACTGAGGTATCACAAAATGTCATTTGCACACATTTATTAATCCACAATGTGCCTGAAACTGTGTGTATTCAAGGCCTACATTGGTGTGATGCAGTTAATATTAATGCCATGTGGCCCCCTGAAATGGCGGCTGTCTGACCTGTAAGGTGGGACAAGGGGATATGAGGTCACTGCGCTGCCGTTGTACACCCTGCGGTGGGCGGTCGAAGACCATGGCGCAATCCAGCATTGGTTAACATTGGACCCTATGGGTCCGAGGAGCCAATGACGATGTACACCGGCGGAGACCATACGCACCGCCACGGACGTGACCGCCATTTTCTGTCTGTTCACTCACTTGATACCTGACCTTCAACCAGAGAGGAACTACACTGCAAGTGCTGCTGTGACCTCAGTCTGGAAGGGGCAATGGCTACAGTGTCTGGGGAAAGGTCCCCTGCCTTCACTTCGGAGGAGTTGGAGAAACTGGTGGATGGGGTCCTCCCCCAGTACACACAACTGTACGGTCCTCCAGACAAACAGGTGAGTACACTGTGAGCATGTTGCATGGGCAATGGCTGTTTTGAGTGGTGTGGATGGAAGATACGTGGGGGGGCTGAGGCCTGCATGTGCGGATGGTGAGTGTATGTGCATCAGGGCAAGGGTGGGAACGTGGGCCAATGAGTATGACGGTCCGAATGGGTAAAGAATTTCCTTCCCCCCTGTGCTATTCCTCTAGGTCAGAGCCCACCAGAAGAAGGCTATTTGGCGTGCCGTCGCCAAGGACGTCCGGACCCTTGGGGTCCACCACAGATGGAGCACCCACTGCAGTAAAAGATGGGAGGACCTGCGCCGCTGGAGCAAGAAGACGGCAGAGGCCCAGCTGGGGATGGCCTCCCAACGTGGGAAGGGTGCCCGTCGCAACATGACCCCCCTGATGTTCCGGATCCTGACAGTGGCATATCTGGAGTTGGATGGGCGCTTAAAGGCATCACAGCAGCCACAAGGGGGCAAGTACACTCTGATTCATCTGACTCTGTGCGCCATACGAGGTGTCTGGGTGGGGGAGGTAGGCAGTGGGTTCCCCTAGGCCAGGGCGATCTTCGTAGGCAAGGTCCCTTGTGAGGCAGGCTCTGAGGCACCCCAACCCCACTAGTGGTTATTGCCATTTACACCTAGTCAGGCTCCTGTGACTTCCAGGTGTGCAGCAATCCGGCTTAGGCCTTGTACCCCATGGGAATATGATTAATCTAGGAACTATAAGTGCATGGGTAGTGCAGAGGGCTGCTGTGTCTGCTGTGTCCGCCAACGGTAGTGGTGTTGCGTGCACTGAACATGTCTTTCTCCTGTCTCCCCCCCCCCCCCCCTTTTTGTGGCCTCCCTGTTCTTGTCTGCAATAGCATCATCAGGCAGAAGAGCATTGGCACTGGAGCAGGAGGGAGCTGCATCCAACTTGGCCCTGGAGGGTGAAACAACGGAGTCTGAAGCCACCAGTGGGACGAAGGGCGAGGGGAGCTCCACGGCGGGGACAGGAGCAGAGACCAGCGACTCCTCCTCTGATGGGAGCTCCCTTGCGGTGGTGGGCCCCTCTGTGCCCCCCACATCAACAGGTACAGCCGCCAACCCCCCTACCAGCACCGCCCTCCCAGCAGCCCCTCAGCTTGTGTCCTGTGCCCGCTCACCCAGGAGGGTGGGCATCTCCTTCACCCCAGGCACCTCAGACCCTGCCCCAGTCAGCCCTGCTGCCCTCAGTGAGGAGGCTATTGACCTCCTGAGATCCCTCACTGTTGGGCAGTCTACCATTCTGAATGCCATCTAGGGTGTTGAGAGGCATTTGCAACAAACAAATGCATACCTGGAGGGCATTCATTCTGGCGTGGCGGCCCAACAGAGAGCATTTCAGGCTCTGGCCTCAGCACTGATGGCAGCCATTGTCCCTGTGTCCAGCCCCCCTCCAACCTCCTCCACCCAGACCCAATCCCCTGTACCTCAGCCTATCCCAAGCACACCATCAGACCAGCATGCACACACATCAACACACAAGACTGGCTCAGGCAAACATAAGCACCAAACATCCCACAGGCACTCACACAAGCATCATACCCATGCACACATACCAACATCCACTTTCCCCACTGTGTCCCCCTCCTCAACATGAGTTCCAGGACCTTGGGCAGCTTCCATGAAGTATCACTGTCATCACAGTTGTCTCCTGCATATGGAATGTGAAGCCGCAGCAGTGTGGGGTATATCTCTGCCTCCATGGCTTATCATGCTACCTGTACTTCGGCAATCTCGTGGCACACACACCCAGGCGAGTGTATTGTTCCGGCCACACTGCGTGTGGAGCACTGTGGGCACCATGCCCCCTCCAGAACCTTGGTTACGAATTTTATATCTCATGTTTATTGTAAGATGGTGGGGGTTTTCATATTCACAGCTCTCTGAGAGGTCTAATCTAGAGTCCATGCAGAAGGCTGCCAGAAATCACCTTTGCTTTCTGAGTTGCTCTTGTGAGCAAGGAGGGTTGGGCCAACAGTTGTGACTTGTTGTAGGAGTGACTCAGTCACCTACAAACAAAAGTGCTGTCTCCACTAAACCAGCAGTCTTGCTTAGGAGCGAACATCCAACTACGGCATGGGCACATATAGTGCACTTTATTAGGAATTTATTAATAAATTAAATATGTCAATTGTGGATAAGCCAATATAACCATGTTTAGAGTACAGAGAACCTGCACTTTAGCACTGGTCAGAAGTGGTAAAGTGCCCGAATCCTAAAGCCTGCAAAAATTAAATCAGAAAAACAGGAGGTCAGAAGGCAAAAGGTCAGGGGAAACCACGCCAAGGATGACAGGTCTAACACAAAGCACTTGTCATTTTAGAATAGACATAGGCAACAGCATCCTGTCTCACCTATTGGTGAAAGCCTTGTTATTCCTAAAACCAGCCCTTCATTCCACAGCTGACTAATATCGTAGAAAAAAATATTCGAAGACATCTCCTTTATAATGTGGGATCTTCCTTTGTTCTATTTAGAGGCTTATATCATATTCAAACTCTGATGCATCGTGTTCAGAGCCCTACATACAGGCATGCCAAGCTGCATAACTGAACTACTGAAAATCTCTGGTGGCTCAAAAATATCTGGAAGCAAAGACTCTGTCATTAGTGAGCCTCTGAAATTCAGATCAACACAAGCTTGGAGGACAAACCATTTCTGGATCTGCACATGCAGTTAGGAACACCCTCGTGATCCATATAAAATTCCTCCTGACATCCTGTCTTTCTGAAAAAGGCCCAAATACTTACTTATTTCCAATGTACATAAATTAAGGTCACAGTGAACTGAGCAACATCTCATCTGGGAACATAATCGTCTAGGATCCATGCCCATATATAACACAGCCCTGCTCCATAGGCACTTCTTGTGTAGCTTATTTCCCTAGTAAACTATGTTGCTACCAAACTATCTTAAAACACACTTCTGTTGTTCTCCTTTTCCCTTCTCCTCTTCTTTCTCTGACCTCTTTCTCCGTAGCCTACACCCTTTTTGAGCTTGATTCTTGATGTGTGTTTTTTGTAAACGTATCTTACATATGCAAGGAATGTTCTTTGTAAAGTGATCTAATACCAAATTGGAGAAGTGGCACTATAGAAAAACAATTTAAATTAATAAATAAATAGCAAAATTAATAAAGTGTTCTTTTACAATGAAGGTTCTATGTTTGATGTCCAGGCGTGCTTTACAGCTAAAGGATCTTTGTTGTTTTTTATAGAATTCATATATTTTCAATCTGATCATTGTGACGATTGTGTCTAGCGAATGATGGCATGACTAATCTGTGGTTCAGATTCTTTGTAGGGACTGCATGGGAAAGGTCTGCGCTGTTGTAGATTGTTTAAAAGGCAATCAGATCGCAGGTTATGGTTTGGGTAAGAGAATGTGATCTGATTTCTGTGGTAAGCTTGATGTTCTCTAAGCAGAGTTAAGCATTTGGGCTGGAGATAGTGTGTATTGTGGTGATTCAGGACCTAGCTGTGGAGCTCAATCTAATGAAATTTAAATTAGGGAGACAGTGGCTGCATAGGTCTTTAAGAGGGCGTGGGTTCTAGACCGATGCCCTTGTAATAGTGAAGCAGTAGCAATGCCCATTTCTGAAACGAAGAGTTAGAGAAGGGATCTGCTGTGTAAGAAATAGTGGTCTTCGAACCTCGATGTTGGAGATAATTATGATGTGTCTATCCGAATAATGGCATCACTAAAAATCAGGATTGTTTTGTATTGAAAGTCTAGGAGGAAGGTGAATTTGATGAGTTCAGAATAATCAAGGATGTTGATAATTCACACATTTGGTGAATGAGACAGAGAAAAGGTAATGTTAAATGTTGATGTCAGTGGTAGGTGTGGTTGACCATTTGGGTCATTGATGAAGATCTACTGAAAGATAGCTGTACTTTCACCTGTGAAGGTGAGCTAGTCGATATGTTGACTGGATCCTGTGTGGCAGGATGTCAAGGAAATCACCTCATATGCAAATTAAAGTCTCAAAGGGTTTACAGGGAAATATGAATTGTATAGAGTGGCGTATCACCCTTGAGGGTCTCAAGGCACTGTCCATGGGCACAGGGAGATTCAGTGATTTGCCTAGAATCACAGGACAGTGCGCTGATGCTCGAACCCAGGTTTTCAGCTCCTGAAGCGGTTGTTCTGACGGCTGTGCTACATCTTCTCCCTAATCTATGAGTCACTGAGGAAACTTTTGTGAAGGCTAGCTTTTAGACAGAAGGCATGACATAAAATGATACTCTAGTGTACCCAGATTTCATGTAGTATGTACATGATAATTACTACAATGAACACAAGCAGGTACCTAGCTTGAGATTAAGAGAATGTGAACGTGTGCCCTTCAAACAGTAAAAGAAATGTACACAGCTTCAGTTTAGCAAGCTCTGCTCAGTTGCAAGCAGTTATTGTCTCATACAGTATAGGGCGTCTGCTTCTCACAGTGGTAATGCAAGCGAGTTGTCAGTAGTGGGCCAGTAGATGCCTGACAATGTACTTAGGGAACAAGCATCATTACTTTTAGCCTAAAATCACAACCCCATGTGTTTCAAGCATGCCTTTCAATTTAAGTCAGGTTAAAACATCAAAATATTTTGTGCATCGTCAGAATATCTTTCTCGAGTTTAGGTGAGAGGCGGGAGGAGGCCAGCAATGTATCTCGAGGGTAGTATTTTCATATATTCAGGGAACGGGGCGCCTACAGAGGTTCCATAGAGGTGAGCACCTGTGACGCTAGTGCCCTGAGCAGAATTTGTGATTTTAGCAGCTGGGTTGCCTCGAAAGATCTACGTACCATTGTTGGGGTGCTGAGTTCTGCAAGTGGACTATGTTTGTAGGTGCTTATTTGTATCGTAGTGGAAAGGACGTGGTAAGAATTGCACTTCTGGGTCTAGCCCTAGTTTAACTAGATCAATGACTGATTCATTTTCCTAGTTTTATCTGAGCTTCATATTCTTGAAACTGACAGATAAAGCGTTTTTTTCACCGATAAAAAACATGGGGCAACTGGATAAGAGGCTGCAAAAATGTTTTGTAAAAGTTGCCGTTGGGTCTTGGCTGTTCTGTATTGGAATGGCATGTGTCACGTAAACATTTTAGAGTAAGAAATGGACTACATACCAGTTTTTTTCATAGTATTATTCACTATTGATGTGGGAAATGATGTAGGCAAACTGCTTGCCCCAGTCACAGCGAATTCTTTAGGCAAGCGGTATAAGCGACACCAATATTTAAGTATGCCCTTTCCCTATTTGAAATAGCCACTTCATTGCACCCTTCAATATGTTGCCACATAGTCCAACGTAACCCTGCGTTATAAAAACATATATTGTATCGGATGTGACCCTGTAAAGGTACAACATTGATATCGTGTATTCGTTTCTCCTCCTAGTGCTAAAGACTTCAAAAAACGAAAGAAACTTTTCAAAAGATGAGATGATTAAGTTTTTCAGGGAATCCTTTTTATCTGATAAATTATAACGTTTGTGTTTTATCCTGGCTGAATCTCACTGAGGAAAAGTACGAGACAAAATGAAATGCCCAGAGTAAATGGCGGCTCAGCGGATCTCAAAGCTCCCGTCAAACTTATCCTATGTCCGGGGGTGCCGCGAGAGCGCCGCGCGAGTGCAGCTTGGTAACACATTTTAAGGGAAAGAGCATAATTTCAAAGCTTTCTTGTTTGATGTTTTTCTCGCAGGGATGAGATTCTGTGGAGTTGTGCGGTGTGATAAGAGGATAACACTGTCATTCTGGATTCTCTTTCAGACAACTTGTTGTAAAGATATATTAATAGGAAGACTAAACTGTACAGTGGAATGTTCTTATAAGCTCATAGTCTTGTCGTGCAGTTGGTGTTTGCAGAGGCACCGCGGTGTTTTTGAAGCTAAATAACCATGTGTTGCCATCTATGTTTAGTTTATAAACGCAATACAATTTTGACACAGCACAGAATGCCATATATCAGGACGGAGGTCCATATCACTGGGAAAATATTTTAGGTTCATTGAATAGTTTTAGAGCTATTGTATAGTATGCTAAATCATTACATTTACCAAATAGTTAAAACATGTATTTTAAAATTTGTACATTGAAAGTGTGTCTGGTTTTGAAAATTTATGAAAACGCAAAACTCTTAAAGCGACAAATGTGAAAAGGTGGTGAGGGGGATACCCCAATGCATTTATTCATTATTATTTCTTCATTCATTAGGTCCCGGCTAGATAGCGCATGCGCTGCCTCAAACAGACGTGTTGTTGTTATGAACCCATTCAGGTAAGATCAGAAGTGAGCTTTATTCTATAAAACAGAATGACCCCGACAACAGCGAGAACAGCGAAGCCGTCCGTAAACCACAGCTTCTCTCCACCGTCTAAACCCCAGATTCCTAGAATGTTTCCCCCAGTTGCTATGCTCGAACTCAGTGACACAACAATAGGCTGAATGCCGATGTCACTAAGCACGAGCATTGCAACACATCTTCCCCTTAACAAAAGAAAATTAAGCAAGTGCATTTTACATTTCAACCAAACCAACTACAAAAAATATAAATAAAAAAAACAACATGAACACTTTATACACTACACACATAATCTTGAAATCAGCTTGGTTTCTTGACCAAACGTCCACATCTGCTAGTTTTCTTAGCAGAGTTCTCCATCTGACTATACATGATTGACTGATCATTAGTCAAATGTCGAGAGTCAAAATGATTTGTCTTCTTCTTTAGTTCATCAGCCAGTCGAAATTGCATTCTTTGTGTTCCAGACAGATTTCCTTCTTTTTCTTCTCAGCTGGAAAAGAACCAACAGTACTGCAAACAGATGATAACGCGTCCTTCTATGTTAATTTATTACACATTAGGACTCGTTTTAGGCCAATGAATCTTGTGAGCCTGTGGTGAGACACCGTAGGACGAGATAACTGATCAATATGTCAAGCAATATATCAATAATGTCATCAATATCTAGCAACACGATGCACTTTACCTTAGATAAAGACATTAATCAAATTGTCGACGCAGCCATGACCCTCCAGTCATGAATAACCACACCTTTTGTTAGAATTTTATGAATTTTATTCCCTATTAATTACAATCTATGAGCAGAAGAGTTAATCTCAATACCAAAAAGCATAAGAGTGTAGTCATGATATGACAACTGTGATAAGATTTCATTAATGCAAGAATCACAAACATAAGAACATAGCATGGCGTGAACACAGATCAGTATACAGTGAATATCATATAGGTGTCAGTTCAGCATAGTGCAACGTCAGTCCTTTATCTATATTCATCAGTCAGGGAGATTACCTATCCTAACCACCAATTAGCATCAGCATGTTGGGCTTCATGCAAAATATTTTAGAACATCAATTTAGAAAAATATCTAGCTATGGTTTCTGGAAAAATAAGCAGTTGGTACCTAGAAAGGAAAAGCAAACAGACAAATTAAAAATCACATTGTCATAATTACCCTCCAGGAATAGGTCAGCTCACAGGATCAGTCTTAGTCTTCAGGACATCAGTCGAATCGCCTTCAGTCTAACATTGTCTAAGGACAGGGGAGACTTCCCTCGTAAGGAGGCAAAAGCATAAAGGGTAGTATAAGGGTGAGGATGGTTTATTAAGTCTCAAAAAGTCACCAAACAGAGTTTCTGGATAAAATCAATAGCATTCCCTACCTAGTTCCAACGTCCCCTCTGTGACATGAGTTTTTATCCCTTTTTCGTAATACCTTCCCCCAAAATTCTATTGGATATCCATTATACCCCACTATCTTTAACCTATCAAATTATACATTAGGTAATCCCAATTGTCACCCCACGATAATTTATAACACTTTGATTGGTCTTAATAATTGACGTCTTCGGAGGTGGCACATCCGGGGGATTTTCATCACCACTTGGCACGTTTCTCGGGTCATGAGTTCCTTTTTCCATGGTCAAATGTCCTTGTACATTCTTTCATCTACTTTTGTTTCAAATTTGTATATAACTTATACCAAAGCAGCAAGCATGCGGATGGGAACGGAATCACAAAAGATACATGAATCTACCAAGTTGGAAGAAAAGAACATTTGCAGGGTCATGGCCCTTTGCAAGTCAGCACACTGAAAAACAGAGAAAAATGCTTTAATATGAGAGCTAGGCAGCCGAATCTACAACTTACGCTAACTTAAGGCCTATGAGATTTTAATACGAACGCAATATCATAAATGTTAATACAAATCATAGCATGAACAGTTTTACTTATCATTATTAGCTCACGTATATAATTGTGACCACACACATTATATTTGAATTTCAAATGCATGTTCAAACATTACTCTAAGCATCATTAATCATTAATATAAGCATTTCACGTCTAGTATATGTAATATTTAAACTACGCTCTCTCACAGACAAAGACGACATATGCCACACTTTTCCATCGCTCAACAAACCTGAATTACAATACATTTTTTCACCCCTAAGAGGATCTGAAAAACGATTACAACATTTTCCAATGAAACCAGGTTTCTTAACCTTTACTAAATCACCAGTTTTGATGTCCTGTTCTTTAGACCTGTGTTTAGCATCAAAATATTGTTTACTCTGTTCTTGAGAACACTTAATATTTTGTTTAACTTGTTTAAGTGTCCAATCCACTTTCTTATCCCGTCAACCAACCCACATTATCCTTCCCAACTGGAATGCTACCCCTCATCAATACAAATGGTGAAAACCCAGTGGAATCACAAGGCATAGTTCTGTATGACCACAAATTCCGCATTTATTAAATTTTTCAATCCCAATTGTTATTATTGGCCAACTGAATGACACCTTTAATCACCCGATTGAATCTGTCTACTGCTCCATTACCCGCTGGATGATATAAAGAAGTGATATTATGCAAGACACCTTTCCTATCCACAAACTCCTTAAACGTATGTGAAACAAATTGGGGACCATTATCACTCACAATGCATTTAGGTAAACCCTCTCTCAAAAACACTTTGTCCAAAAAACAAATAATTGAGGTAACATCTGCCCTGTTAACAATCTCCACCTCAGGCCATTTTGTAAGATGATCAACTAACATCAGTAAAAACCTTTGTTTGTCTTCATACATTACTGGTCCAGCAATATCAATTGCAATTCTTTCCCAAGGTCCATTTGGACACATTAAAGGATGTAACGGTGGTTTTAACGTTACATGGGATTTGTCAGACCTGTAACCAGCTTGACAATCCCTAACTTTCCTTTCAATATCTGAATCCAAACCAGACCACCAATATGCACATTTAACCTTGTTTTTAGTTTTTCCAATACCTAAATGGCCTTTGTGACATAAATTAGCAATTCTTTGTCTTAAACATGTTGGGGGAATAACCCTGCCATTCCTCAACACTAAACCTCCTTCTAAAAAAAGTTTATGTCTCAGCTCCCAAAATACACGCACACACTGAACTAGCAAGTGATTTCTAGGCCCTTCTTTTTTAATATAATCATTAACAACACTCAAAATGTCATCCTGAATTTGTGATTGTTCCCACTCCTCCTTAGAAATGTCAGGAAAATCAGCTAAAATATTAGCAACAGTAAACGAGTCAACATCAGCATCCTCTTCACCCTGTACAGGTAGCGGCATCCTGCTTAAAACAACTGCCACCACATTTTTTACCCCGGGAACATATTGCATGCTGTAATTAAAATCCAAAAGTCTAAGAGCTCTGCAAGGCGAAGCTGTAACCAAACCCTTTGTGGTCAACACCTTTGTAAGAGGTTTATGATCCCACCTCAACAGAACCTGGTAGCCCCAAAAGTAGAGTCTGAAACACTCCAAACCCCAAACACAAGCCAATGTTCCACGCTCAGTTACAGAATATCTCTCTTCTGTAGGAGTAATCAAACGTGAGGCAAAAGCTATGATTCTTTCAACACCCCCATTATCAATTTGAGATAAAGTTGCACCAATGCCCTTAGAGCTGGCATCTGTGGTAACAATACTTTGCAACATGGGATCAAATCCATAGAGTGGTGGAGCGTCAGCTATATCATTTTTTATTTCTTCAAATGCATCTTCACATTGCTCATTCCACACAAATTTGTTGTTCATTTTAAGTAGTTGACGTAAAGCAAAAGTTTTTTTTTGAAAAGTTACGAACAAATTTGGCATAAAACTCGGCAAGACCTAAAAAGGCTCACACATCATCCTTACACTGAGGTCTAGGCGCTTTTCTCACAGCTTTGACTAATTCTAATTTGGGTTTGATACCTACTTCTGAAATCTCGTGTCCTAAATAAATAATTTTATTTTCAGCAAACTTGCACTTACTAAGTTCAGCTGTTAAGGCATGTATACTTAGGCCCATATTTATACTTTTTGACGCTAAACTGCGCTAACGCAGTTTAGCGTCAAAAAATTTAGCGCCGTCTAACGCCATTCCGAAGCGCATGCGGGCGCCGTATTTATGGAATGGCGTTAGCCGGCGCAAGCAGACCGGCGCTGCCTGGTGTGCGTGGAAAAAAACCACGTAGACCAGGCAGCGCCGGCGTAGGGGGAAAATGGCGCTAGGGCGTCTTAAAATGGCGCAAGTCGGGTTGACGCTAAAAAATCGTCTTAACCCGATTTGCGCTATTTTATCGACGCCCAGACGCCATTTAAATGACTCCTGTCTTAGTAAAGACAGGAGTCATGCCCCCTTGCCCAATGGCCATGCCCAGGGGACTTATGTCCCCTGGGCATGGTCATTGGGCATAGTGGCATGTAGCATGTGGCACAAATAAGGCCCCCCTATGCCACCCAAAAAAAATTGAAAAATATAAAAAAAATATACTTACGTGAACTTACCTGAATGTCCCTGGGGTGGGTCCCTCCATCCTTGGGTGTCCTCCTGGGGTGGGCAGGGGTGGCAGGGGGGGTCCCTGGGGGCAGGGGAGGGCACCTGTGGGCCCATTTTGAGCCCACAGGCCCCTTAACGCCTACCCTGACCCAGGCGTTAAAAAGTGGCGCAAATGCGGGGTTTTTTGACCCGCCACCTCCCGGGCGTGATTTTTGCCCGGGAGTATAAATACGACGCATTTGCGTCGCCGTCATTTTTTTAGACGGGAACGCCTTCCTTGCATCTCATTAACGCAAGGAAGGCGTTCACGCTAAAAAATGACGCTCTTTGCCCATACTTTGGCGCTAGACGCGTCTAACGCCAAAGTATAAATATGGCGTTAGTTTTGCGCCGAATTTACGTCGAAAAAAACGACGCTAATTCGGCGCAAACGGAGTATAAATACGGGCCTTAATCTTTGCAAAAGTTCATCTAGAATCCGGTTATGTTCCTCTCCATCTTTCTCCATTATCAAAATGTCGTCCTGAAAAATCAACACATTTTTCATACCTGACAACACCTTATGCATCAACCTTTGAGACATGGCTGCTGCAGATGCCCACCCGAAAGGTACCCTTTTGAATCTCAAACAACCAAACGGTGTTATGAAAGTTGTCAAACTTCTGCTCTCAGCATGTAATGGAACTTGGTGATATGCCACCTTAATATCTATGCTAGAAAACCACCTGATACCCTTGGTTCTAGCTAACATCTCACTAATCCTGGGTAAAGGAAACTGATCCATCACAATACTTTTGTTGAGATCCCTAAGGTCGACACATAATCTCAATTTTCAATTTTTTTATTAACAACCACCAAGGGTGCAACCCACTCTGAAGACTTCACAGGCTCGATAATGGCATCGGTCTGCAACTTGTGTAACTCCTCCTCTACCTGTTCCCTTACAGAAACTGGAATGCATCTGACTTTGTGAATACGCTGGGTGGCATTTGCTTTCAACTTTATCTTGTGTTGGAAACCATTAAGTTTCCCTATGTTCCCAGAAAAAACCTTAGGAATTTTTTTAAAAATCTTTTCTATAAATTCTGCATCTTGTTGGACAACCGATACCAGGGTTGAACTACTGGGATCCAAAATTATGCCAAGTTCACCTTGATCCTTCCACCCAAGTACCGACGGGCCTGTGTCAGCCAAATATATCTTGCACATAGCTTGCTTATGTTTGAATTTGATTAACAGATTTTTGTAACCCACTATATTTGTGGACTCACCCGTGAATTTCTTAGGAGCAATAGCCGCAATTTCAAACATTTTTCTAAAATGGGTTCAAAACATTGCTGCCACACCTCTTTGTTGACAATAGTGTAAGGAGAACCTGAGTCAGCAACAACAGAAATGTCTACACCTTCAACTGAAATTTGACATAAAGGTCTACTGCTGTTACCTTTTACATTTTGTACATTTTCGACCACATTCAAAATGCATACATTTGGATCAGAATCCTCTGAAGAACTGGTTTTATCCAAATCACATTCATTCACACACTTCACATATGTGTCTCGACTCACCAATTTTCATTTACCACACACTCTGGCAAAATGCCCCAGCACACCACAATTTAAGCATTTCTGATTTCGAGCAGGACATTTCTTGTCATTAGCCAAATTAAACTTTGTGCCACATCTAAAACAAGATCTCTTGTCTTTCACGTTCATGTCTTTTTTCTATTTGTGCGAGGATCCGCTTAACTTATTATGGACTTTGTCACTTTTCTTCACCAAATTTATTGTAGCGTTATCATCTAATTTCGACAAAGACTCATCCTCATCACACAAAATAGCCTTAGCACATCTTGCCGTTAGTTCAGCACTTTTAACCATTTCAATAACTTCCTGTAATGATGCTTCCCATCTTGCCCAAAGTTTATCTTGAATGTGAGGGTTCGCTGTGCGCATAATAATTTGGTCTCTAATGAAATCATCATGTAAATATCCAAATTTGCATGGAAGTGCCAAATTTGTTTAGCGCTGCCACAAAATCCTCCACAGATTCTTCCAGTTGTTGCTTCCTATGGAAAAATTTGAACCGATCCACAGCTATGCACACAGTTAGTTTAAAATACTCAGTAAGGTCTTCCAGTGCGTGACTAAAAACATCGCCTTGATCAGGTGCTCTAACTTTTTTTTTTATATTGTTGTAAATTTCTAAGCCCCTTGCACCCAAACAATGTAACAACATTTTATTTTTATTTTCAGGTGTAAGTTCCTCTTCGTCTTCAAACTTAGAAATATAATTCTCAAAATACTCTCTCCACTCTTCCCATTTCAATGTAGGTTCTCCATTTTTAGGTATGAAAGGTTCAGGCGCAGAAAGATTCCACTAATTACCAGAAGCCATTATGCCCCTTTTTTTTTTACAATGCAGGGACCAAATAAAAAAACAACAAATAAAAATATGTTTTAATAAGCTTTCTGGTTTCTTAAATAAGTTATGTATATTTTTTTTAATAAACGTGAACAGTATCAAATGTAATGAAATTCAAACTGAGAAAACCAGAAAAAAAAAAATTAAAAAAATTGTAGGTTTAACCATCCAAAAAAGGAAAATATGTCCTTGTAAGATGCACACTGCATCCATGAACTTCTGGATCCTTAAAGAAGCCATCGCGATGTTGAGCACACGAGACACTGATTAACTCGCATACACGCGAAAGACTGTAGAATTTTTTTTTAAACTTGCAACGCACATGTGAATATGCGCATGCTGGCAACTTAAACACCTGCATGTATAAGCGTGAGAGAATGCTGCGCATGCGTGCAGAGATGCGCGTGCCACAAAACAGTAAGTCAAGGGCTCCAACTCGAGCAAGCAGTAGCGCAAGACCCAACGTATATGCTGGCAGACGGGGAAGAAATGAGTGTAAAAAAAACAAAGTATCCTACTGCGAATACTTTGCTCTTTGCCCACCAGCAGCAAGACACAAGTGTCGAAGAATGTCCTTTCCGTGAACCCGGAAGACACCCGGGCATCAGAAATCAGAAGACATGCAGGTCCGTGGTCGGGGTCGGTCGTCGCCAAAAATTGTTATGAACGACCCATTCAGGTAAGATCAGAAGTGAGCTTTATTCCATAAAATAGGATAACCACGACAACAGTGAAGCCGTCCGTACACCACAGCTTCTCTCAACCGTCTAAACCCCAGTTTCCTAGAATGTTGCCCCCAGTTGCTGTGCTCGAACTCAGTGACACAACAATAGGTGGAATGCCAATGTCACTAAGCACGAGCATCGCAACAGTTGTGTTTTAGTTGGTGGGCTGGTCGGCATAGTGGACATATTAGAGGCCTGCGTCAAAGGCCCCCAGAGGACAGGGACCAGCGGGAAGCGGGATGCCCATGCCTGCGAAAAGGGAGAGCATTGATTGGCCAGCATCATCCAAACACATCAATTGGCCCTTTGGCCAGTGGGCAAAGTCATGGATAAAAAAGGGACACACGACTGACCTCTAAAACTAGTGACCTCCACAGTGTTGTCCCACCCACCCACATCATAAGAGCTGGAGTCACAGCCGCAGGCTGTTTGGTCTGGGAGAGAGGGGAGGGGGGAGAAAAGCACAGTTGGATGGACAACACTATAACCTCAAGAAAGAGAGCTACTCAGGTAATGTCCTTGGGATGCCTCACCGCAGGGACATGGAGGGAGCAGACAAAGGACAGCAAGTGGTTAGCAGCAGGTGGACATGGCCCTTGCAGCCTGGGCAAGGCCAAGGGGCCGCCCACTGCGATTTGGTAGCAAGGGAAGACTAGTCGCAAAGCGCTCACTACCAAAACCAAAAGCTCTCTGAAGGAAAGGCATGCCAGACCACTGGCTTCAATGACACAGCATGTGGACCACAGGCCATTGTCAAGGACAAAGGAAAAACCTGTTGTACCTTGATGTTAAGGACAATTACTGAAATGTCATGTGTGGATGTTAATCAAATAATCAAATAAGTCATTTATAACCCAATAATGTCTACTTTCTGTTTGTGTTACAAGAAAGGAGGGAGGAACACAACTAGGGGAAGCACGGGAACGGCCAAGAGGAAGGATTGTCCCTTATCACATCTGGAAGGGGTTAATCTGTGGGCTTCAGCCGACTCACAGACTTCTCATTTGCTTGCTCCATCGTCAGTCTCATATTCTTTATGCCCCAGTCTTTCAAATGGAGTTCACCTCCCGTGAATAATACAGCTTACAGAATTTGTGGGGAACTGCTGCACAGGCACTATTCTCATCGTATCACTCTCCCCTGTGGTCCTGTTATAAACAAGTGGTGTCCACATATTGTGAACACGGAGCATTAACTGAGACAAAGTAATGAAGAGCTGTAGTAGTGCTCTCCTCAGCATAACATCCATCCCGAGCCCATCCCTGCCTTCAGCTTGCAATTAAGTGCCTCAGTTTCTTATTTAGGGCCATTAAAATTCACTAGAGTATACTCCAGGAAATACAGGAACAAGTGCTGTGGGAAGAACACACCTGTGAGACTCCTCCATGCAGGGTTGTAGATGCTCATAAATGCAGTTTGGACCCTGGTCCAGCACCCTACTCTGTGAACACATTAACACCTTAGACCCGGTGCTTGTTTCCTGTCCAGGGAAGACCTGGCCTAGCAGTTCGGGCTGGACTGTTCCCATGGGGAACAGGGTCAAGACTGATTTGCATATGGCTGGGTCCAAACTGGAATGGCATGGGCAGCAAAAAAACGATGGATTAAACCCAGATCTGTGACTGGGGGTGAATGTTTGACAATGTTCAGCATTCCGTCCATCACTTGTTGTTTTTGCATTTTTCGCCCTAAGTGGGAAGGGTATGCCCAGACGTGGGTCCCGTGCTTCCCATGCCACTGGATTCAAGCTAGCCTGGCTGATGAGGGATGAAACCCCGAAACCGGTCCCAGGATGCTTGTTTCCTGTCCAGGGAAGACCTGGCCTAGCAGTTCGGGCTGGACTGTTCCCATGGGGAACAGGGTCAAGACTGATTTGCATATGGCTGGGTCGAAACTGGAATGGCATGGGCAGCAAAAAAACGATGGATTAAACCCAGATCTGTGACTGGGGGTGAATGTTTGACAATGTTCAGCATTCCGTCCATCACTTGTTGTTTTTGGATTTTTTCGCCCTAAGTGGGAAGGGTATGCCCAGACGTGGGTCCCGTGCTTCCCATGCCACTGGATTCAAGCTAGCCTGGCTGATGAGGGATGAAACCCCGAAACCGGTCCCAGGATGCTTGTTTCCTGTCCAGGGAAGACCTGGCCTAGCAGTTCGGGCTGGACTGTTCCCATGGGGAACAGGGTCAAGACTGATTTGCATATGGCTGGGTCGAAACTGGAATGGCATGGGCAGCAAAAAAACGATGGATTAAACCCAGATCTGTGACTGGGGGTGAATGTTTGACAATGTTCAGCATTCCGTCCATCACTTGTTGTTTTTGGATTTTTTCGCCCTAAGTGGGAAGGGTATGCCCAGACGTGGGTCCCGTGCTTCCCATGCCACTGGATTCAAGCTAGCCTGGCTGATGAGGGGTGAAACCCCGAAACCGGTCCCAGGATGCTTGTTTCCTGTCCAGGGAAGACCTTGCCTAGCAGTTCGGGCTGGACTGTTCCCATGGGGAACAGGGTCAAGACTGATTTGCATATGGCTGGGTCCAAACTGGAATGGCATGGGCAGCAAAAAACCGATGGATTAAACCAAGATCTGTGACTGGGGGTGAATGTTTGACAATGTTCAGCATTCCGTCCATCACTTGTTGTTTTTGCATTTTTCGCCCTAAGTGGGAAGGGTATGCCCAGACGTGGGTCCCGTGCTTCCCATGCCACTGGATTCAAGCTAGCCTGGCTGATGAGGGGTGAAACCCCGAAACCGGTCCCAGGATGCTTGTTTCCTGTCCAGGGAAGACCTGGCCTAGCAGTTCGGGCTGGACTGTTCCCATGGGGAACAGGGTCAAGACTGATTTGCATATGGCTGGGTCCAAACTGGAATGGCATGGGCAGCAAAAAAACGATGGATTAAACCCAGATCTGTGACTGGGGGTGAATGTTTGACAATGTTCAGCATTCCGTCCATCACTTGTTGTTTTTGCATTTTTCGCCCTAAGTGGGAAGGGTATGCCCAGACATGGGTCTCGTGCTTCCCATGCCACTGGATTCAAGCTAGCCTGGCTGATGAGGGGTGAAACCCCGAAACCGGTCCCAGGATGCTTGTTTCCTGTCCAGGGAAGACCTTGCCTAGCAGTTCGGGCTGGACTGTTCCCATGGGGAACAGGGTCAAGACTGATTTGCATATGGCTGGGTCCAAACTGGAATGGCATGGGCAGCAAAAAAACGATGGATTAAACCAAGATCTGTGACTGGGGGTGAATGTTTGACAATGTTCAGCATTCCGTCCATCACTTGTTGTTTTTGCATTTTTCGCCCTAAGTGGGAAGGGTATGCCCAGACGTGGGTCCCGTGCTTCCCATGCCACTGGATTCAAGCTAGCCTGGCTGATGAGGGGTGAAACCCCGAAACCGGTCCCAGGATGCTTGTTTCCTGTCCAGGGAAGACCTGGCCTAGCAGTTCGGGCTGGACTGTTCCCATGGGGAACAGGGTCCAGACTGATTTGCATATGGCTGGGTCCAAACTGGAATGGCATGGGCAGCAAAAAAACGATGGATTAAACCCAGATCTGTGACTGGGGGTGAATGTTTGACAATGTTCAGCATTCCGTCCATCACTTGTTGTTTTTGCATTTTTCGCCCTAAGTGGGAAGGGTATGCCCAGACATGGGTCTCGTGCTTCCCATGCCACTGGATTCAAGCTAGCCTGGCTGATGAGGGATGAAACCCCGAAACCGGTCCCAGGATGCTTGTTTCCTGTCCAGGGAAGACCTGGCCTAGCAGTTTGGGCTGGACTGTTCCCATGGGGAACAGGGTCAAGACTGATTTGCATATTGCTGGGTCCAAACTGGAATGGCATGGGCAGCAAAAAAACGATGGATTAAACCCAGATCTGTGACTGGGGGTGAATGTTTGACAATGTTCAGCATTCTGTCCATCACTTGTTGTTTTTGCATTTTTCGCGCTAAGTGGGAAGGGTATGCCCAGACGTGGGTCCCGTGCTTCTTATGCCACTAGATTCAAGCTAGCCTGGCTGATGAGGGGTGAAACCCCGAAACCGGTCCCAGGATGCTTGTTTCCTGTCCAGGGAAGACCTGGCCTAGCAGTTCGGGCTGGACTGTTCCCATGGGGAACAGGGTCAAGACTGATTTGCATATGGCTGGGTCCAAACTGGAATGGCATGGGCAGCAAAAAAACGATGGATTAAACCCAGATCTGTGACTGGGGGTGAATGTTTGACAATGTTCAGCATTCCGTCCATCACTTGTTGTTTTTGCATTTTTCGCCCTAAGTGGGAAGGGTATGCCCAGACGTGGGTCCCGTGCTTCCCATGCCACTGGATTCAAGCTAGCCTGGCTGATGAGGGGTGAAACCCCGAAACCGGTCCCAGGATGCTTGTTTCCTGTCCAGGGAAGACCTGGCCTAGCAGTTCGGGCTGGACTGTTCCCATGGGGAACAGGGTCAAGACTGATTTGCATATGGCTGGGTCCAAACTGGAATGGCATGGGCAGCAAAAAAACGATGGATTAAACCCAGATCTGTGACTGGGGGTGAATGTTTGACAATGTTCAGCATTCCGTCCATCACTTGTTGTTTTTGCATTTTTTGCCCTAAGTGGGAAGGGTATGCCCAGACGTGGGTCCCGTGCTTCCCATGCCACTGGATTCAAGCTAGCCTAAAAACGATGGATTAAACCCAGATCTGTGACTGGGGGTGAATGTTTGACAATGTTCAGCATTCCGTCCATTACTTGTTGTTTTTGCATAATGCCAGACTAACCTTTGGTGTAAAAGGCATCAGCACCAGTGAAAACCGTGTTATATAGAAATTGGTGTAAACAGCATTAGTGAGGTTAAGGAAATCGTCCAGAGTTGGCTGACAGTAGAACTCCCCTTACACCACCGAAGAATGAGAGGCCATTATTTCTACTGTATGTTGAATACAAATTATCTTTTGTGCTGCATCACAGCGAAATTAGCCAGTAGGGGTATTACATGGCCCCTGCCTTTGGACAAGGATAGCACATTACATCAGCATGTAGCAAAATGTATAACAAGCATTGGCAAAGCCAAATGGTTTTGCCCATAAAAGAGCTATTGGCTTTGTCAGTTTGTTCACTTATGACCACAGCAGCACAGCTGCTGTTCTGCATGGCTGAAAGTAAAATTTAAAAAAGTCAGAGTGCTTTATTCTTTACTTTGGTCCATACTGCATAGGAGCCATCCTGCGGTGCAACATGGCGAAAAGAAATTGACAAAGCCAAATAGCTCAACTATTGGTCCCTGTCAACTGTTTTTTTCTTGTTCTACAGCAACCATGCTTCTGTATATCGTCACTAAAACAACATTGACAAATCTCACATAGGCGAGATCTACTGGCTTTGCCACTGTTTGTTATGGGCGAGCGCAAAGCGCTCCGGCCATTCTGTAATCTCTCTTTGGGCTTCAAACCACGCCCATGTCACGTCAGTCACTTACATTGGTTCCTGGGCTTGCCTTTTAAAATCCGCTTGCTTTCATTTGTGAAAGGCATGCACACGTCATGCCTTTTCCGGTGTTTAGCCCACCTACACAACACCGGTAAACTACTAAAAACATCCGAGGCTCGATGTTTTCAGCCTGGGGTCCGGACTACTTTATCTGTTTATTTTCAACGCAGCGTGATCGCGATGCATTTTACATAGTGCGATCACGCTGCATTTTGTTTTTCTTTACAAAGGTAATAGCTCTAACTCGAGCAAATGCGAGACCCGTTGCATTGAAAATGCTTGTTTTTAATTTATGCTGTTCAGTTCATTCTAAGATTAAAGGTGATCAGGAAAATGGCCAAAATCAAGGCTGAATATGGCGTTGCCATTTAGCCCCATAGAGGAGCAAGGTTTTTATGATTTATATCTGTCTAAAGGTTGCTAATGTTTCAGTGTCTTTGGCCTTTATTACAGAGGTGGACATTTTTCACTCTGACGATAACGAGAGTGCATAGTGAGGTATTTATTGTAAGGTTCCATTCTGATTACAAGTTTTTGTCCATTAAATGAGAGATAACTGAATACATGTTCGTGTTTGTGCCTCAATTTTTTGCATACATTAAGTCGGCGCCAATTTGCCCACGATACATTTTGGCAGGTTTTCACTGAGAAAATACGTTCTGGCATCCAAGTTCTCCTGCAAATCCTCATTGATGCACAAACATAATAGTATGACTGATTGAGGATTTTTGGCAAACTGGTAATGAAGGCATTTATAAACAGTTCCCTTGGAGAGCTATTTGGACTGCAAATCTCTCGCCTTCTATGGAATTTAAGTGGGGGAGTGTCAATCAGTTCCGTGCTTGATTGACTGAAGAGATTTCTAGGATTGGAGAGTTTGAGTCCATTTAAGAAAATCTATTTACAGAGTGCTTAGTTGATGAAGGGTAGAATTCTGACTTAGTTTTTTTCTTGAAGTGGTGGCTAGTGAAGAATATTCTTGACTTCTGGTCTCATTGTAAGTTGGCTGAAATTCCAGATGTGCCCATTAACAAAGTTACCATCACCACTGTGAATTAAAAGGTTCATGGAAATACCACATATCTGTCTGGTTTCCCCAAAGATCTCAGCTGCTTTCAGTAGCTGATCTTGCCAGGAGAAACTGTGCAGGGGAATGAGGATTAAATAGGAGAACTAGTCCCTAAATTAATGATTCCTTTGTAATTCCTAATTTCTCATGAAGACCTCTGGGTTCAAAGTGTTATCCCCATTAATTCTGCACTCCTAGGTTAAGCAGGACCCTGGGTAACTCCAGGGGTGCCACATTAACACCACCACATCTGGGGCACTTGTAATGAGTCCCTTAGACAATTAGTTCCAGACATACTAAGATTTTGCATCAGAGTTCCAGTTCTGTGGCGCAGCCCGACACAGAAATGTTTTTGGCATTTACTAAGTCACTCAAAGTTGATTTGTGCGGCTTTGCGTGATTCAATAAATACAAAAGAAGGCAATGAAGTGCATGGTACTACCTTGCTTTACTTTGCGGCGGGTAGGCATTTCATGGGTGGATCATGGGCATTTGCAAGCATCCATCCATGTATTTTGACACAATCCCAGATTTACCCAGATTTGCAAAGGCTTGTTAACCTGAGTTTGCACCTCCTCCCTCACAGGGTCTACTTGCAGGGAAGCCGAGCTGCCCCCTACCATACCTGAACTTTTTATTTTCTACATCTTTATGGATTGGATTTGTGGGAGATGGAGGTTTATCAAGAAATGCATGTATGCAACAGTAAGTAAGATAATTTTATTTAGATTTGGGTGGGAAATGTTTTATTTTGATATTTAGATATAATTGGCTTTTATGTTAATGGACATATTTTATTTTTTTATCTGTTTTAGTTCATGAGCTGCTTTGTATATTTTTTATATTGCACCTTTGTCGTTTTTATATGAATATTTGTAATTGAATATTAAAATAAATGATCAGTTTTGTATTTTATGAATCTATATTTGAAGTAGAGTAACTGATAAAAATAATTCTACTAATATTTATTTAAATGTCTTTATATTATAGTGGCATAAGGTTTTGTTCAATTTCAGTTGTGAACATATTTGTAGGTAGGTGACTTATGATAGTGGTTTAAGTATAATTCCTAGGTTGTCTACTCCTTTGTTATTTACAAAGAGTCAAACTTTGAACTGTTGCATTTTGTACATTTCCCTGGTTCATTTGGTTAGTTCAAGTTTGATTTGGTTTACTGACTGATCTAGCCTTTGTTGTTGGCAGCTGTGACTTTTTGGAGGACTTCTATTAATTTATAGAGTGTTCTTGGTGTTCTTCCTAGTGTGGTTTGGATTGCATTATGGCATCCTTCTACTGTGTTGTTGGTGTATGTTGAGCCATAACCATGGACATTCTATCTTTTTACAGAGCAGTGTAGTCTGCTGGCCAAAGTATCTTCAAAGTAGTCCATTGGTATGATATTCTTTGGTAAAATGGGGGAGTCTATTGACATGTTCAAGGTGTTATCTATGTCTGTTACAGGTACATGTGCCAGAGCTCGTAACCTTTTAATTCCAGAATCAAAGTGGTTGTTTGTTGCATATTCCATAGTGTCACTTAGGTTCTCCTTATCCTAATGAGGGTACTGGATTTGGGTGGCAGAATTGCATAGATTCTGAGGTACTAAGTATAAATTCCACACCATGTAATGCCTGTCTCCCTAATCCGGTTTTTCCAACTAACTAACTAGCAGCGCCTCATCTCTATCAAGGAAAACCATAAAGCACTCGTGTTCCAGAGCCGGATCACCAGCTGAGGCAGCAGCATTCGGTGTTGTGCCCAATGTTGAATTAAGAGTCACATTATCCACAAAGGGCAACTCATAGAAGGCTTCCCATAGAAAACGCACCCTCAACGCTCATGTCTGGTAAAGAGCCCTCAACGAGAACATCAACATATCAGCGTCCAATGAAAGAAAGCGCTGCACAGAAAGACAGGCTTTCAGTGCACATTCAAATAGGTACCAAAAGCATCAAAACATGGGCTACACACAATCCAAAACCAGTCTGAATGACAGAGACCAGCCACACTCCAAAATAATGTATCATGCGTTCATGACACAGTTGCCCTGGTGAAAACCCTTTCAATCCTCCTCGTTGTGACGGGACATGAATTCCGCAGGAAAAGTAGCAACAGCAAGATGCCCCCTTTTATAGCCAAAGTAATAAGAAATCCCCCCAAAACACTTGAAAATATTGAGTGTATAGCTGAAGGTATTAAGCCAAATACAGAGGATAATGTGTGAATGGAACTGGAACCAACTACTTCAAAGAAATGCATTATTCCAGTAGTAATGGACATCTTGAATATTCGTCCCACGAGTTCACCAAAGTGTCTTGGAAAATATCTACTTAAAAGGGACTGAATCTCTGCCAATGACCTCACAACATAAAGCGAATTGGTCTTGCATGCAGATGTAAGCACCACATGTTTATGAAGTTGATTCTGCTCAACTATCAGAGTCACCAGATCCTCGGGGTCTGTGCACGTTCCCAACACTTCCACCACAAGACAGCTCCAATACTCTGACTAGATTTGTCACAGAGTCTAAGAGAGTCCAAGTGGGGAAAAGGGGATTAGGAAGGGAACAGCTGGGAAGGAGACCAGTAGGAAGCAAAAGGTTAAAACACCCAACATCAAAATTACATCTCATGAAATCAGTACTATGTTATGACTCTAAGCATTTTCATTCTGAAAACATGAACAACCTAAGAATAGTCTTAAAATGACTAGGCATTTAGATGACTGAATACCTGTGGGGGAAACAAGAGAGGTTAGATAAAAACTTTCAGATTCAAGTACTTTCTTTAGCATGAGAATCAGGAAACAATCTGGGTAATTTCTGAACCATCATATGAATCTTATTTTAAGAATACATATCAGGAACACACAGCATAACATCTAGAACTCTGGACTTTTTGTGTTCTCTCAAAACATTGGAAAGTGAATTGTGCACATTGCAGGTTTTTATATAAGTATTAAACACCATAGAAGGATTGTGCACCATGAATAACACAACATAGATTCAAGGAATAAATCACGCGACTTGTCAACTCGAATACTACCAAGTAAAAGCCTTAGAAGGGTAGCACACAGTAAATAACATTAATTAAGCACGAGGAAAGAATCGCACATCTTGCCGATTCGAGTGCCACCATGTAACTGCCAAAAAATGGTAGCGCACAATGAATAACATGAATTAAACATGAGGAAGGAATTGCGCGTCTTGCCGATTCAAATGCCACCATGTAACTACCAAGGAATGGTAGTGCACAATGAATATCATGAATTAAACATGAGAAAGGAATCGCGCGTCTTGCCGATTCGAATGCCACCATGTAACTGCCAAGGAATGGTAGCACACAATGAAAAATCAAATGTTAAGTCACTAGGAATCGAATCGCGCGTCTTGCCGATTGGAACGCCACCATGAAACTGCCAAGGAATGGTAGCGTACAATGAATATCATGAATTAATCACAAGGAAAGAATCCTGCATCTTGCCGATTCGAATGCCACCCTGAAACTGCCAAGGAATTGGTAGCGCACAATTAATATCATGAATTACGCACAAGGAAAAGAATTGCGCGTCTTGCCGATTCGAATGCCACCATCAAACTGCCAAGGAAATGGTAGCGTACAATGAACATCAAGGGTTAAATCACTAGGAAACGAGTAGCGCGTCTTGCCGATTCGAAGGCCACCATGTAACTGTCAAGGAATGGTAGCGTACAATGAACATCAAGGGTTAAATCACTAGGAAACGAATCGCGCGTCTTGCCGATTCGAAGGCCAGCATGCAAATGCCATGAAAAGTCCAAAGCACATTCACACACGCAAGAGCAAATTGTTTTAGCATGAAGTATTAGGCCCAAGAATTTGAGCATTGTCGATTACGGGGTCGGGAGCCCAGCCAAACCTCCATCTTACCACCCTGACTAAGGATCACCACTGTAGTATGAAGGGCAGAGGCCTGGAAGGTCAAGGTAGGCCACTGGAACAGGAGCTCAGGAAGTTGCTGCTGCTCTGCACCGGGACCTCTGAATAGTGAGCATGAGGAGCTGGGCTGGCTCCCTTTTATAGAGTCTTGGCCCAGCCTACAACCACACCCAGGCATGCTGCAGGGAAAGCTTCTAGAAGGCCCTGGAAAGGGACCACACCCTGACTCACTCTGAAAGCCTGCAGCAATACATTGCAAATGAACAGTATTTATAAGCACCTTAAGAATGAGTCTTCAGGATTGAATTCTGCAATGCAAAAGGTTAAACAAAAACATATCAGCACAATGCATAAATTACATTATCTTGAGAGTGTTGGGTTTTTGCATTCTAGTCGCCCGTAGAGTACACACTGTCCTGGTGTTGACATCAACTTGAAAAAAAATCACATTTGAAGTAGCAATATGAGGCCAAATGCCTGCTACTCCTCATTGTTGTGTAGGTGGAAAGAGGACATTCCCGCAACATGTGACAGTTTGGGAGACACAAACAACATAAGCGATTCCGGCTCTCTTTCCACAATAGCTCTCACTGTCAAGGAGAACATAGCTGCCATTTGAGAGCACCTGGAATGCAGATCTAATCAAGGGGACTGAAACGCCCTTCAGATAACAAGCCAAGTTTGCTGCCAATGCATTACATGCCCCTTGCAAGGACAGCTGTTTACAAATCATCAAATGGCTCACAGAAGTCTTGCATTCATTACCACTAACAAACAACTCTTAAAGCATTTGTATGAAAAGGGAAGCTTCCTACACCTGGTGTATTTCACTATCTCCCAGCCTTTCATATCTGCCTACTGGAATGTGTTTCAAACAGGATGTAAACTGAAGTGTTGAAATAGACAGATTTATAACCCTGTGTATTAGCCATTCAGCAGATGGCATTTCAGCCACAGTAAAAGGCAATGTTTCTAATTTCTCTATGTTCAACATGAAATAAATTGCTTCCTTCTGAGCCATTATTTGTTGTTGTCGTGCTATATTTAATGTTGAAAATATGTCCCTTGCGCGAACGTGTTGCCAGGGAACGCGACCCGCTTTCAGTGTTTGTAGTGTCCAACCTAACTGCATAATGGACCTTACTAAGCGCATTCAGTTCAATAAATTTTGCTAAGCTTAAACAGCTTGTTTGTTGCACAGTTTCATTAAAAAATATAATTTGAACAGGCATCAGGCATCTATATCAAATAATACTTTATCCCAAACAATCCCATCAGGAATCGGCATGGCAGAAATCTGCCAGATTTATACTTTTTGACGCAAAACTGCGCTAACTCAGTTTTGCGTCAAAAATATTAACGCTGGCTAATGCCATTTCTTAATGCCACCCAAGAGTCAAATTTTTACTTTGATGCACGGTGGTGCTAAGACCCAGTTAGAGTCTTTTTTTTTTACACTAACCATTGCGCCTTGTCGTAAAGCAAAATTACGTTAACACAGGAAAAATTACTCTAATCCGGTTTACGACATGGAAAAACGTCGCAAATCAGAAGTGCGCCATTTTTCCCGCAATAGGGTCAAAAAGTGACACAAACGCAGCAAACAGTGCTATAGAGCCCCAAAATGGATTCCAGATGATAGGAGAGACCCCAGGGAGACCTCATTCAACCAGGAACCAGGCACGAGGACAAAGATGAGACCCAGGGGAGAGACAAGAAGAAGAGGAAGTCTCGCTTCAGCACAGAGGAGCAAGAAATACTGGTCAGAGAGGTGACGGAGCACTAGCATCAATTATTCATCACCTTTAAATTGCCAATTGGGAGGAGAGAGGCAATTTGGAAACAAATTGTGGACAAGATAAACAGTGTGGCAGAGGTCAGGAGAACTGTCACCTTGTATAAGAAACGCTGGCATGGCTGCAAGGGCAGGACAAAGGAGAAAATAGCAAGGAACAAGAAGGCAGCACTGTAGACCGGAGGTGGGAGTCCAGCACCGAAAGGGGACCTGGACGAGATGGAGGAGGTGATAGCAGCCGTCATCCCGGAGGAGATCGTCACAGGATTCACAGGACAGAACAGCGCAGACTACCAAGAAACAACATGTATGAAGGGTAAGTTGCATTGGGGACAAAAATGCATAAATGTCAAGTGCAAGAAAGGGGAGGCACATATCTACTACACAATGCATGTCAGCCCTGAAAATCAGGCATTGGAAAATGCACAGGGCCATGCATGGGTGCATGGGCTGAGCAGGGGCATTGAGGGGCACAGCACAACACAACACCAACAACCTTTGCCTGGGGGTACACCGCCATGCCAAGGCTGCTGGAAATACGAAAGAAGACCAGGAGGGTAGGGAAGAAGGTAAACACTGGGCTGGGGTCACAGGACAGCTGATATTGTGAGAATGTAAGCTAGGGGACAAAGCCCAATCTCAGGCCATTGGCTCAAGCCGCATTAACCACTGACAACACCTTCCACTGCTACCTGTGCTGTGTGTGCTGGTCAAATAGGAAATGGCAGTTAGGTGCCCATGGCACAAACACACCCAAAATGAGGGATCAGTATGACTACGTGATCAATCCCTATCAATCCATATCCAAGTGCAACTCCTGTCAACTGCTCATGTCCATAGACCCAATAAACATCAGGCTCTGTTACATACATGAATTATGAAGTACACAGCAGTAATCTCATACCCATGCTGCCCATACCACGGTCTACACTTGTGCCTGTGTCACAATAGCTGCAATGACACCATGCAACATCTCAGATGCCATAGTGCTGAGACAACTGCATTGAGGGGGAGGACATATGTGTGCAGCTTGGAAAACACATCCGCACAGTCATAAGAGGAAAGGGAACTCTGCCATGGCTCAGTGCAATGAAACGTAGCACACATATGCAAATATCAACATGAGAAACTACCAATGGTGACTACTGGAAATGCAATACATGGTATGGTGCTAGGTCTCAGCACCGTATAGGTGTATGTGAAAAATGAAAAATTGTGACAGGGCCACATTTTTGTGTGTGTTGCATGTGGCATCAGCAGACCAACAGGCATTGCAAGGCCTCACCATGCTAATGGAAGCAGAGGAAGGGTTGATTAGGACAAGAAGGTGGTAAGCCACAATTTGGACAGAAACCACACCTAGAAGATGTGACGAAGACAAATCTTCCAACTGCCCACAGTACATGTGACATGTAGGTGGGGCAGAGGCCTGAGCGACTGCAAACAATAATGACAAGAGCAATGCATGGGAACCAAGATTACAACGTACCACCAATAGGAAGTCAGTGACGTCACATGACAACTGCCACAACACAGATACACTAATTGTACAATATCTCATTGCAGAGGACGATGGCTCTCCTGTGGATCTGCCTGTCCTGGACTACCCTGATGATATGGATGACCAGCTGACAACCATCAGCCAGGAAACCCTCTAAGATGTCCTGGGAACCCTGCAGACACCACCTCCAGTCGCAAGGAGGAACACACATGTAGCAGCCATTCCAGAGGACCCACCCACCACCCCAATTTTATGACCTGCCATCTTAAACACAGCTGAGGACTCTGATGACACTGTGACCAGTTCATCCAGTTGAGGGAGTACAGCGGGAGCTGGCCAAGGAGGTGCGGGTGGGGATGAAAACTATGGCAGCCAGCCTTGAGGGGATGCACAAGTGCACGATGACATCTGCACAACAGTCAGCAGCCATTCAACTCACCCAATCACAACTGCAAGGAGTCCAACAGTCTGTGAGGAACCTCACCACTGATGAGAAGGAGTTGCAACAACACCTGCCCTCCCAATCTTGCAGCTGCATGCATGACAACAAGCTGGACTCCCTACCACAGCCTACCACAGGGATATTGCTGCCATACTCAATAATCAGCAGTTCCTCCTTGCTGCAGTTAAATGCTATCTAGTTACAGAGATGGCAGCTGCCGGGAATTTGGAGTCCACTTCTCCAACCACTGAAGTGTGTGTTGCCCCCTCAAACCCATCACCACTAGCATCAAGGGCAGAGGAGACGACACACACATCAGAGGATGAAGATGTGGAACAGATCACCTTCACCCATAGGAGTACCCCGTCGCACCAGCCAATGTCACATGGGCACTGTTTTCCCTTTGTCCTGTGCTTGACAACATGCCAGTGTTGCTAAAGTTGGTGACATGCACTCTTTACCCACACATTGTTAACCTTACCACTATGGACTGCAATTCTCTCTCACTACCCAATTGGCAATTCAAGTTCCTCTACACTGAAGGACACTTCATCTCAGCATGTCAAGTGACATGTCCCTCAACCTCGCACTTGTGTTGCCTCACAATAGAATGCTCTACACTAATGGGCTCACAAACCTGGACTATGTAAATATTGCACTAATGCAGTTTAAAATAAACAGAAGCTACACAACAACTTTGTCTCTGCGTAATGTGACACATCTACATTGCTGGAGATTTGTGATGCAAGTAACATGTCAATGGTTACCGAGTGTTAATACCAGAGTGCAGAAATAATGTGGCGCAGATATTTATGCACAAGGTTCAGGCTTTTCAAATTATCTGTGCTGTCTGTGCCTCATTTGTGAAGTAAAAGCAGCACAAACTTACAAAATATCATTGTAATTTGAAAATCTGTGCTTTTCTATTTTTATTTTTTTATAGAATACGCAAAAGCCCCAACATCAACCCCCACCCACCCACAAACTAACATGTAATAATATAAACTCCCCCACCCTCCAACCTACTTATCCTACCTAAACTACTAGCATACTCTAACCTATCCCTAAACCCCCTAAACCCACTAATAAACAGGATAAGGAAAGAGAAGGGAGGGAACAGAATTAGGGGTGAGGCATTGCAGGAGTTGAGTTTTGCCCTCTTGAGAGTCTTCTTAATGGATTTAAGTCTCTGGGTATTCCGATCAAAGTACCCCGGGAGACTGTCCATCTTCCTCAGGACCTTGCGCATGTCCCTCTGCAGCTGCCTGGTTGCGCCCATGTACAAAGCAGCTGCTGTGGTGGTCTGCGTTCCTGAGCTTGTTGCTCCTGCAAGTGCTGTGGTCAGGGATACTGGAACTGAAGGTGCAGCAGGTGTTGTGGCTGTAGCTCCAGAGGTTGAGGGTGCAGCAGGTGGGGCTGATGTACTGGTGGCCACTGTGCCACTGCCTGCAGTCGTGGGTGTGGCGACACCTATTGTGGCCAATGCCTGGCCTCCTTGGCTGAAAGCCCGTCATGCCCCTGTGGCTCTCTCCCGACAATAGGGTCTTGCCATCATTCTGAACAGAGACTCCACATCCAGGATATGCCTGTATCTCACTGCCTGCCTCTGGAACTCCCTTATCTCTGTGGCATTCATGTTGGCAGCTGTAAATATGAGACAGCCAACCATTAGTGTTATCATTGTGTGATGCATGTACAGATGATAATCCAACACTCTCCCTCAAATTGTACATGCAGTCCAACTCACGGTACAGATGATATATTGTCCCTGAGAAATGACATGGCGATGCGACCTAACCATCAAGTATTTAACAGCACAGCAAAGCACAAAAAGGTGTGTACCAAATAAATTGATCTGTGCGCTTATCTAGTGCAATATGGCACAATGCAAATGGAGCAAGTACACAACATGGGCCAGGCCGCCTAATCCCTATCATCTGGATCAACTTCAAGGCACACAAGACCTATGATTTGAATATGTAATTTGCATGATGGTATACAGTTGCTAATCATAAGGGGTCAGTGTTGTTTGGGACCCATGCATGCTTGAATTCAATGTCTGTCATCTACACTGTAACCCTCATACCTACCTACATATATGTCCTCCCCCTACCCCTGTGCCTCGGGGGAGGATTGGCATCCAATGCATCATCACAACCGCCAAGGACAACCACGAAACCATGTCTAGCTGTAGATGGATTTAGTGAGTGGAACACGTGAGGAGGCCTGCCAACTAGGAGTGGGGTATCCATTGGTCAATCACATCTACATTCATGTTTCTATTTGTGGACAGCCATCAACAGCTGATCTGCCGACACATTTCCAAAATCACCCACATTGATGCAAGAACACATCTGGGCTTGAACTGCATGCACACCTATAATGTACCACATAAGTGCCATGTAAATGGAGCACAACATTTGGTGCTACATGCTGGGGGACAGTCACCCATACAGCCCTACATGTACATTACAATACAGGGATGCACAAATTTGTGTGGAAAAGTGATGCATCACAGTCTTGTGTAAATGAGGGTTTGATTTGCTGACAATATTCTGACACTGGACCACCTCCAAATCAAATAAGGGTCTAAATGTGGCTACCAATCACCTTGTTCACATGCTGGTGCCCATTGCGCAATAGGCAACAGCATGTGAACAAGGTGATTGGTACTCCATGTCATGATTTGTAAATGTGTGACAATTGCAATGGCACTTCCCTGGTGCACTTCAATACAAGTGACTCAGGTATTGTGGCTTGTGGACAATGATTAACTGTGTGATGGACATTGGGGTCAATTTTCTGTCAGTAATTATCGTGCTTTCAGTGGTCCATAACATATGTGGGACAGTTGTCTGTAGGTAGCAAATGCCCCATTGGCAGTGTCCCATAAGCCGTATATGCCCCCAACATGATGGCAGGGATCATGTGTGTGTGTAATGATGACAATGTAGCGCTAAACATGGGTAGCCCACGTTGCAGTCCCAAAATTGTGAAATATGGTATGTGGACAGTGTTTTGGCTGATCATCATTGACAGAATGCATGGGCACAGGCGTAGTCATTGCACCTGAGATGTGTCACTCAGGCCCAATGTACCTATGTCAGATTTTGTGAGTCACACATTGGGAGACTTAGCAACTTGCAGTTAGCAAGTAGGATGATCAGAGGTAGAACAGTTGAAATTACACTGTTTTCAAATCAAAAATGGGGTAGGCAATAACCTACCTCTTGAATAATGATGAGGTAGGTCTCATTTTGCAAACCCCTTGGGAATGGCGGCACTCCCAGGGATGCTGGCCTGCTGGGCTCATCAGACAACCCTGTCAGTGACTGCTTTCATATTGGGATGTAAATATTTGTTTAATTGCAGCCTTATTTCAGCAGGGGTAAACAGAAAGTATTTCAAAAACCTATTTTAATACTGTTACATTTCCTTGGAAGCAGCCAGTGGTCCATGGCACAACTTCCTGCTCTGAATACATTTTTGTCCATGCATTCACAAAGCGGAAGGGATCCCATGGGGACCCCTCCCCTTTTGGAAATGGGTTAGCACCAACTTGAAACGGATGGTAAATGCAATTGCTTAGTGCCAGCTTTTGTGCCAAGAAAAAAACAAATAGCCGCCTGCGACTCTATAATAGGATAGGAATGCCTACTCCTAAATGCCACTAGAAAAGCATGTTTTATGATTGTGCAGTGTGATAGCAGAATGGAATAATTGGGCTTGTGCATTTGAATGAATGTTTGTCCAGACGTAAACACAAAAATTGCGAAAACTAGGCCATTTGTGAAAATTATGAAAAGCTTGGTACATATGGCCCTGAATAATAGTCGGACATGGCTCAACAAAAATCTGGACTGCATTGTTAACATGTATGAAGATGTGTAATACATCTCAGTACTGGTACACTATCAGTTTGTTCAACTTGCACTCCACATGGCCACAAACATTGCATGCAGCATGGCAAGACACTTGCCACTGTCACTCAGGAGCATTCCACTGTACACATTTGTCAATGTGATATTCACCAACAGGGCCATTGACCACCAGATCCAGGTGGTCCAGCAAGTCCTGTTCTCCTGCCACCAGGTTAGCCCAGCAATGCTTCAGCTGGTGCTCGTTCTGGGGGGGTTGATTTCGCCCTTCATATGTGAAATTGAACAGATTTTTTTTTTTTTTACAAACTGTGTGTGATGTTTGCTGTACAATTATACACATCTCATGTGAAGTTGCATCATGAAGTAGTCAGATTTGTCTTTGTGACATGCTCCCTAAGGTAATACTCACATTCCTAAAACACATGTGATGCATAAATAAGTACCCAGAGCATGATTGAGTGATAAAGTGAGGTGTTTAATTATATATCGTAACAATGTGTTTGTAGTGACTATTGTTGAAAAACATTTTGCACTATCTGCTGTCTGCGATGCATTTCTGAAGCTGTGTTTGGATGTTCCCCCTTATTTTCCCTGGCACCATCCACCTCCTCCTCCTCCTCCTCAGGCAGTTCTTGTTCAGGTTCATATAGGGGGATGTTCCTCCTAACACAAATGTTGTGCAGGATGGCACAAGTCAGTATGATCTTGCAGACCATTTCTGGGGAATATAGGAGACTGCCTCCAGTGATGTCCAGGCACCTGAATCTGGACTTCAGGATGCCAAAGGCCCGTTCAACAATGGTGCATGTCCTCCAATGTGCCTTATTATATGTACGCTCTGCTGCTGTTCTTGGGTTGGCGAATGGGGTAATTATCCATGGCTGGATTCCGTAACCCTGATCAGCTGAAAACAAAATTATATGAGTAAGTATTTTGTTGTTGCTTGCACCAGGAATGTCATGTAGCATGGCAGTTGATATCATGTGATGTCTGTTACTCATATGTGTTTGTGACATTGAGTGAGATCCGGGGCTTCTGTGAGGTTCTTTCTGCATTGGGTTGTTTGACTTGACAACTTGTGTTTGGCTCATTGACCTGATATCTACGGTTTAGTTTCCAGTTCAGTCTGTATTTCCCATGTGTTGTGTAGTGAGCAACATGTTTTAGTGTGCTTTCACTGGAGGGGACATGATACTTCCACACACACAATAGATTTTAATGTGATGGTGACATGGTTGCACTTCATGGCCTGGACATCCCATCCACTTAGACATATGTAATTGCAGATGAAAACCAGAAGTGAGGCCCTTTGATTACGCTTAGTGACAATGCCCAACACATCTCCCTATATTGGCAGCACGGAGGTGTTCAGTATTGACAATGCACAATTGTCCCATGTGTGACTTGGTTCAATGTAGAACTTTGTGGTTCCCTCAGCCAGTGGCTTACATGCAACTGTGCACCTACACTACCGAACTTGCTCCATGTAACCTGGCTAACTGCCTTGTTGAGGTGGATGTATGTGTGCAGGAAGGGCCATCTTCCTGTACATCTGTTATTTTGATGGAGAATTGGCTCTTTTAGTGTGTGCGGCAGTGTGCAGTTTGCATTAGTGGCACATCAATATGTGTTCATAGCACAGTCCACTTCCTTATTGCTAGCTGCCAACATCACCCCAGGAGTGATGTGTGATGTTGGGACTGCCTCCTTATTTCCATGTCACCTACATATGAGCCAGCATCATCATGCTATGTGTCTCATGGTGTTTGACCTGCAGCAACACACATTGCACACCCCTTCCACAGTACTTATTGCTTGCGAGGGTGTGAGATTGACTATGTGGCCTAATGTAATAGTATATGGTTCATCTTCCAAGTTGTACTTCCAGTGCAGGCCATGTCATTGTCACTGTGTGGTTTGACATTGGTCCATTGTAGCTCTAGAGTGGCATCTATTGTTATTGACAGCAGTCATTTGCCCATAGGTGTGAATCCCATTGTGTCAGGGTGTCCAACATAACTACCTGTGTAACACCTCAGTGTCTTCCTGCCTACGCGTCAATGTAGTGGTGTCTGTATTGTGTGTCATACAGGGTTGCTGTGTGTGTAATTTTTTGGATGGGAACCTTGCATCTCATTGACGCAAGGCGGTTTCACGCATCGAAAAAATGATACAAACTCTGATATTTTGACGCTAGATGGTCTAGCATCAAAATATAAATATGGAGTTAAGTTCGCGCCGGATTTGCGTAAAATAAAATGACGTTTATCCGGCGCAAAGATAGTATAAATATGCCCCTTTGTGTGAAGAAAAATGTGGTTTTAAGACTTCATCCACCAGTTCAACTGTAGAGTGCTCAGGAAGGTAGTGAACATGTAAAAGTAAGAAGAAAACAATGACAAACCCAAGAAATAAGAACCATAGATAGTTTCATGGAAGTATGAAATCGTTAACTTTGAGCCTAATTATCAGTTTACATGTTCTTGACAGTTCAGTGCCAGTAGAGGCCGATTAGTCAGTGAAGGTATCATTGATTTCGGCAAAATATCCCAAAGTAGGTAGTGCAAAAACTAGAGCCATGTTTGGAAGAGGAGAACTTGTAGAAGAATCCCTCGATGGTTCATAGAAGATATGCCAACCGTTTGGGTGGAATTTGAATAGAATCAATCAATATTATTGGTATTAATTGTAATAATAAAAGTTAGTGGAACCAATGAGAGCTCAGAGAGGTGTCAGTGTTGCTGCTTAAAACTTGTGGAGGAACATCCTGGTCTGTAGAGAGAAGGATTCGGTTGCTACCCAGGAGTCTCCTAGGTGTGCAGGATCGGCCAAATGGTGTAGCTTGACATTGTCGATGGAGAACAATCGATTTTCTTTAAACCCAGGCAGCGGTGGTAAAATGACAATTCTGGTACCGTGTATTCCCAGGACTGGAATCGGTGCACGATAAGAAGGACCAAACTCCTTTTTCACAGCACTAGATCCCCAACTTTTGGAATCCAGCCAGTAGATGTTATTGGTACATCTCTTGTTGCCAAGGAGGCAGCACTGGCAGATGCGTTGTCATCACGGAACTGTTGTAAGTTCTGCAAGACAGTGACATGTTAATTTATGTCAAAAGGTGTATCTGCAGCTTCCACGCCAGGACCATCATGGTCTGGAACATGCATTTGTGTTCCGAACAGGCTTTTGTATCAAGCAAGCCCACCAGGGTCCTTCTGGGCAGATTGTTAATTGCTCTCTGGACGCCATATAGGTGTGTAAGCCAGCTACAACCCATGCCCAATAATCTACCTGTTAAGGATTGGTTTACATCTCAGTTTCGTCGCTCCATGACACTATTTTCCTCGGGATGAAATGGAGACGAGTAATGCAGTTGGACTCGTAACGAAGCCATGGTATCCCTGAAAGCCCTTGAGACAAAAGCAGGGCCCTGGTCTGAGTGGAAAGCCATAACAGCATATGTGCTGACAAAGGCTTGAAAATCTTTAATAACAGTTTGAGCGTCAGCCGAGCGTTGTGGCCAAACCCATAGCAATTTGGAGCATGAGTTAACAGCAACTAAGATGTATTTGTATGCACTATCAGGTGTCAGGGGACCACAATGGTCCAAGTACACACATTGTAATGGTTTATTGGATATAAAGATGGGCGTTTGATGGTGGATCCTTTTATTTGCTGGCAGATCGCAACAAAGGACATACTACTTGGTCTGTTTCTAGAGACCTGGGAACCAGCAACGTGCTTCTAACAGTGATATTGTAGCTGCTGCACCAGCACGGGCAGAAGCAACTGCCTCATTCGCTGCATTGATTAATTCTGGTCTCATCTTTATTTGGAATCACATGATTGCCCACCCCTGGTGTAACTGCCAGGGCTGTATTGAGGCATGATATGCAATAGGAATATTTAGCATGTTATGCTTTTGGTAAGGGCGTGCCCTCAGCCGAGGCTTTTAGAGCTGTCAGTGTTTCATCATCCAATTTCATTTCAGAACGGGTTGCTGCAGCAACAGAAGCCATACCTACCTCTGATTTGGCTGCTTCATCAAGGTGTTGCCTGCAATGTGTATACCAACACGCTGATGTCCTAGGTTATGTACAACATGGACGTTGGGAAGTGTTTCCTTTAGATCCGCTACTTTCCCCACATAAGTCTGTGTTTAATGGTGTTTCCTTTTGAATCTATGAACCCATTCTGGCGCCAATAATACAGATATTCATTGAAGGACTGGAATAATATGAATCACAGACTATCAGCATCAGCTGTTAAAGATCCATGTGTTACCGTGCCATCACCAGAGCCTTGAGCTCTGCCAGTTGTGCGGTACAGTCCCCCAAGGTCTGCTTGTAAGTGTGTTGTGGATGGAACTTCCCATTTTTCATGTTTCCACTTACGACTGCGCAAGCGGCGTAATATTGATGTTTAGTGCCTCTAGCTGGTTGAGTTGAACCATCAGTGTACGTGCAGTAGGGGTTTGACCTATGCCTTTTTAGGGTGTGGCATTAGTTGATTTAAAGTACAAGTTGCTCGTAGCTGACCTGTATTATGCTCAGGTGCATTAGGGAGTATGTCTTTTAAAATGTTAGTAGTGGGCCTTTCAGAACTAGTGCTTGCCTCTTTAAATCTTAAAGTATTTCCCTTATTTTTATCTCTGTTTTTATTTAGGGGCGGTTGTGTTCTCTGACAGTAGTTACAATAATATTTGTCAATGTGGGCCTGTCATAACAAGCATTTGCATAATATTTATTACTTTCTCAATTTGTGATCTTGGTCACTGTGCTTTCCTGACTGTAAGTGTATGATATGTGCAAAAGCAATTGTTTGCTTTTCTGTGATGTGACATATGTGTCTCTTTCTGCCATCCTGTCTGAAAAAAAAATTCTAAAATCAATCATTGTGTTAAAAGCATTTGTTTTGTTTGCTAATACACTTTCAAAATGCTTCAAAATATTTTACATTTTATACTTCCACATGTGCTGTTGTTTTAAGATGCACTTGATTTTCTTCCATTTCTCTTAGATGTCACTGAGATTTGGATCAGGTTAGTGTTCCATTTCTATTGTTTAGGAAATGTTTGTTCTAGTTATATGGTAAAAAATGCTTAGTTGTGGGGTGAGGTGGGGTTCTAGCTTTATTTTTAACTTATTGGGATTGCTGTATTTTTTTTAATATGTTTACTTTGAAAGTGATTTTGTCCAGCTTTCCGAGTGTGTATTGTATTTTTCTGTGTACAGATCTTATTTTTTTCTGAAGCACTTCTTTAGTAATTAAGGTTTTATATACGTAACAAAAGAACGTTTAGTATTTATTTTTAGAATTGTGGTTTAAAATGGTTTCATATTAAATTGTACTTCATTTACTTTTCTACTTCCTTGTAAAGCTGTAATTTTACTTTCTTGTTTGTTTTATAGTCAATTGTATTGGCTACTTTGGGTGCACTTTGAAGTTAGTTTTCTGTTTTTACCTTTTTTGTGGATGCTAATTAGTTTTTCTGTATTAATGTTAAATATGCTATAGTTGTTAAATTGTTGTATTAATAATACATTTTAAATGTTACATTTACTTTATTGTTTTAATCAGTGTTGTAATATTTATTTGTTTTGCAATAATATTTGTTTATTTTAAATGTGTTTATTTTTTAATAGTAAATGCTTGGTGAAGATAGATAGTTATATATGTGAATATGATTATGTTTATTTTAATGTATTAATGTATTATTAATGTTTTGTGTTTGTTTTTCTACTGTTATTGTTATATATTTATTTTAAAAAAGAGCATATAAATTATTATTATTATAAATATAAATGTGATCTTTTTAATTTTTTCCTTATTGCTAGCAATATTTTTGATCTGTGTATATATTCAAATAGTAAGCAATATTTTATGGTTTGATATGTGTGTTCCACATTGTCAAATTTAGATATTTATGGCTGCAGTTGTTTTGTAATTGATATTTGTGTTATTTTTGGGTAGCCATAGGATGGTGATATTTTTGTAATCAATGTTATTTTCACAGGAGTGTAGTGAGTTGATATTGTTTTGAACAAAATTATGTAATGGAACTGTCACTGTGTATGTGGATGCAACTCTAGCTGGAGATAAGATTCTAGGGGGCATATTTATACTCTGTTTGCGCCGAATGTGCGTCAAAAATTTTTACGCACAATCGGCGCAAACCCTGCCCCATATTTACACTTTGACGTCCGACCCCGCGGGCGTCAAAATTCCACCATGTGCGTAATTTTTTGGAAGGGGGCACAAGCCTTGCGTTAATTATATGCAAGGTAGGCGTTCCCTTACAAAAAATGACTTTAAGGCCTGTGCCCCATATTTATACTCTGACGTCATTTTGACGCACAGGAGGGGCTGGGCCTTAAAAAACGACGCACAGCCTGATGGGCGCTGTTTTTTAACGCCTGGGTCAGGGCAGGCGTTAAGGGACCTGTGGGCTCGGAAGGAGCCCAGAGGTGCCCTCCCCTGCCCCCAGGGACACCCCCTGCCACCCTTGTCCACCCCAGGAGGACACCCAAGGATGGAGGGACCCATCCCAGGGAAGCAAAGGTAAGTTCGGTAAGTATTTTTTTCAGATTTGTTTTGTGGCATAGGGGGGCCTGATTTGGGCCCCCCTACATGCCACTATGCCCAATGACCATGCCCAGGGGACATATGTCCCCTGGGCATGGCCATTGAGCAAGGGGGAATGACTCCTGTCTTTGCTAAGACAGGAGTCATGTCAATGGAGGTTGGGCGTAAAAAAAAATGGCGCAAATCAGGTTTGAGGCCTGAATTTTGCCTCAGACCTGACCTGCCCCATTTTTTGACGCACAACCCCCATTTTCCCATACGCCGGCGCTGCCTGGTGTGAGTCATTTTTTTTTATGCTAACATCATTCCATAAATAAGGCGCCCGCATGGCGCGTTGGAATGGCGTTAGCCGGCGGTAAACGTTTTGACGCACAACTGCGTTGGTGCTGTTGTGCGTCAAAAAGTATAAATATGGGCCTAGGTTCCAGACCTGGAATTGCTGGGATAGTGAAGGGCTCACATTATGTTAAAATGACATACATTACAACTTTTTAATATATCAGTTCATACTGTGTTTTGCTGACAGGTGCCCTGATGACCTAAAATGAGTGCTGCAGCTCACACAATCGAAAAGGTTGGTATGTGCCATAAAGTGGTGCATAGTGTACCACATTATCAGGGTAGACAGGAAAAGTCCCACATCTGCACTAAGACTGATAGCTTGTTTGGTAGTCATTCAGCAGGGGGAAACAATGTCCTCAAACCAAACTTGAGACACTAAGCAGCATGTGGTATGAAGCAACCCTGACTGGTGCAATGGTGCCCAACAGGATCTCTTGTATGTGCATCTCCCCAGTGCATTCTTTGAATGTCGCCTGACTGGGGGTCCTAAATGCCATGAGGCATCTCTGTAATTGCATATAAATGCAGTGGTTAGCTTTTGCTTTCATGCCCTGTGGGTGTTGAAGTTTTAGGCCCTGATTTAAAGTTTGGTGGATGGGCTACTCTGTCACAAATGTGACAGACATCCCTTTAGCCTAATTACAAGTGTATTCTATCCTACTGCACTTGTTGAACCCATCTACCAAACTTTAAATCAGACTCATAATGTTTTCTTTCTTGGGCAAACCATGCCTATCTCATGCTGGCATGTGTCCTGTCCAAAGTGAATATTGCAATAATCTATATCAATCTGGGTTCTCTTGCTCACCTATTGTCAAAGTTTCAGGTGTAAAGAACTTGATAATAAGTATAGCTCAGAACCATCATACACGAGATCATGTACTGAAGCCCAAGAAAGAGCTACATCAGTAGGATGTAGGCCAACTAGTGCAATTCAAATACCTCTATATTCATCACAGGAATTTTTAGAGATGGAAAAGATCTGGCTGTTGTCTCTTTTGTAGCGCTTTACTTCAACGTGATCTCTGCAATTAGAAAAACAGGTATGCCCATAAGTCAGAAGGGCATGATCAGCAGCCAGATCTCTTCAGCACTTGCCCCCAGCCCTCTACCAACTTGTCAATGGAGCTTAGAAGAAATGAAAACTACATAGTTATTAGCTGGGCCTTCAAAATGTGAATATTCTCCTAGTTGTGATCCTGTTGCTTTTGTTTAGCTGGTCACTAGGTTCTCTGCTTGTTTTAGGGCCATGAAACCTTTGGGTTTCTATGTGCTTTAGAAAAAATATATGATATTAGTAATAATGCTAAATATAAAGGAATGTAAATAGTAACAATAATAGTAATACAAGTAGTAGTAATAATAATAATGATAGTGATAATAATAATAATAATAATAATAATAATAATAATAATAAACATCAACAACAACAGCTTGTTGGCCCTGACCCTTTTTGCAAGGTTTTCCCCAAACTTTTCACCTTCTTCCTGCTATTTTTTCTTACCTGTTTTTTTGGGCTTTACGACTCTGGGTACTTTACCACTGCTAACCAGTGCTAAGGTGCAAGTGTTTCCTGTCTAAACTGTGTTGGTGATTAGTTTATCCATGACTGGCATATTTGAATAACTTGTAAGTCCCTAGTAAATTGCACTATGTGTGCCCAGGGCCTGTAAATCCAATACTACTAGTGGGCCTGAGGGACTGATTGTACCACCCACATAAGTAGCCCTGCACACTTGTCTCAGGCCTGCCATTTCGACCTGGCAAGTGCATCCACTTGCCAGGCCCAAACGTTCCCTTTTACCACATTTAACTCACCCCTGAGGTAGGCCCAAGGCAGCCCGTGTGCAGTGCATGTAAAAAGAAGAACATGTACTGGTGTGTTTTACATGTCCTGATCGGAAATACTGCTAAGTTCAGGTTTCACTATTGCAAGGACTACCTCTCCATAGGCTAACATGAGGATTGCCTTGACTATCTTTTAAGCGTAATTTCCCATGGGGAACAGATAGAGATTTGGAGGTTGGGGTCTCTGAACTCGCAATTTAAAATACATCTTTTGGTGAAGTTGGTTTTTAAATTGTAAGTTTGAAAATGCCGCTTTTTAAAAGTGGGCATTTTTTGCCTAACTATTTGGTGCCTCTCCCTCTCAGGTGAATACATGTCTGGGTCTGGATGACATTTGGGCTGTTTGTGCATTCACTCTAGACAGTCACACAAAGGGGGCTGGGGTGTGCCTTGCATATCCTGATGGCCCATCACCTCACCAAGCTAGAGTGGTAGGAGGAGCTGACCCTTTCACCTGAATAGGTACAGTGCCTTTCCTTACACAAAGCAGTCTCCAACCCCCTGGAGTGTGTCGGGGGCCAGGGCAGGGAAGGCAGGGTCTTGTGCATGACAAAGACTTATTTTTGAAGTTTGCCTACTTCAAGGACATAAATGGGTATAAGTACTGGATCTCTGACACCACATAGGTAGAACACTTCTGGACTGGGGACATTCTGCCAGGAAGAAGAACTGGATGCTGTATGAGGGACTGCCACTCTGCTTGTTGCTTTGTTGTGCTGGCCTGCTGCTTCTTTCATGGGAGTGAAAGGACTGAGTTTGGCTTTCTACATCCTGCTTTCCAAGGATCTCCAAGGGCTTGAACTGAGCTTTTCTCCTATGAAGAAGTCTCACGGACATCAAAGACTTCATCTGCCAGTACCTGGGCTCTTCTGCCAAGTGGGGCCAACTCCAGTCCCTGAGCCTTCGGCTTTGTAAGGTGATGACCTGACGGAGAAGATCCTTACACCCACCGACTGCGGCTGAAAAATCGACACAATGGGGGTCATTCCGACCCTGGCGGTAAAAACCACCAGGGCCGCGAATGACGGAAGCACTGCCAACAGGCTGGCGGTGCTTCCTGGCCCATTCTGACGCCGCGGTCAGAAAACCGGGTCCGGCGGTTTCCCACCGGATTTCCCCCGGCTGGGCGAATCCGCCAGGGCAGCGCTGCAAGCAGCGCTGCCCTGGGGATTCTGACCCCCTTCCCGCCAGCCTGTTTCTGGCGGTTTTCACCGCCAGGAACAGGCTGGCGGGAACGGGTGTCCTGGGGCCCCTGCATGCTAACAGGGCCCCAGCATGCTTTTCACTGTCTGCTTAGCAGACAGTGAAAAGCGCGACGGGTGCAACTGCACCCGTCGCACACCTGCAACACCGCCGGCTCCATTCGGAGCCGGCTTCTGTGTTGCAGGCCACCTTCCCGCTGGGCCAGCGGGCGCTAACATAGGTAGCGCCCGCTGGCCCAGCGGGAAGGTCGGAATGCCGCCAGCGGTCTTTTGACCGCGTGGCAGCTGTTTGGCGGTTCCCGCCTGGCGGGCGGCGACTGCCGCCCGCCAGATTAGGAATGAGGGCCAATGTCTGCAAAATTGATGCAGCACCGGTCTTGCGGTTGAATATTTGACATAGCCCTTGTTTTACCACGGTCCCATCATCACAAGGTATCTGGATTTTCCACGCATCGTCCCTGGGCGTCAATTTCTCATAGACCCTGCACTGCAGTAAGGAACCAAGGCTGCATATCCAGAAATCAATGCATTGCCTTTCCTGCGAGGAAAGAATCAATACATCACCTCCCCTGCCAGTAAGGAACCAATGCATCACTTTGCTGTTTCGGCCCTTCACCTCCCCTGCATCCCACATTGTGTTTGTTTTTGACACTTCCCAGGTACTTTGTGCTAAAAAGATACAACCATTGATTTCTTTGTGCCAAGGCTCTTTTAAACCTTTAAAAAAGTGTTATCTTTACTTGTGTATGGTGGATTTTTGTTGTTTTGGTCTTGATGTACTCAGATAGATATTGGCTATGTTTCTAAACTGGTGTGGAGTACTTTTTTGGTATTTTCACTGTTTTACTGTGTGTACAAAGACTTTAACCGTTGCCTTTGAGATAAGACTGACTGCTTGAGCAGGGGTTATCTTAACTCTGTGGCTCCTTTACCCAGACTAGAGTGAGGGTCCCTACTCAGACAGGGTGCAAACCACTGCCAACTAGAGACCCCATTTCTACCACAGATACACTATATCAAGATATTCCATTAAAAGAGGATGGCTCATGGGAAAAGCCATAGAAGGATCTTGCATAGTCAAGAAGTGGATTTACTTCTTGGGGTCTATCTCCCCATCTACAATTGCCAGAACATTAGCGGTGTCATCTGTGTCCCATGTCTGGGGCAGTAACTGGATTGGAGCAAGCTCATAAAAGTCCTCCCATAAACTCCAACTGTTTGCCCAACACCTTCCTTGGAGTTTAGAATTCCAGGGAATCCTTGCAATGAGACGGACTTTGTTAAATGGAAAAGTGTCCTATCTGGATGTTCCTAACAATTAGATCAAGGTGGCACCTGTGTGCTATGGTGAAACCTTTCCCCAGCTGAGGGAGTGACTGACCATTATTGAAACTACTAGTGCCATATGTCAAAGTGATCCCTAACTGCTACGTTGGGTAGGGATTCAACTGAGTGACATGTTGGGGTAACATATACAAAATTGCTTAATCTTTGTTTGTTGTCATAGGGTGATGTCCAGTAAAATGTATAAAATCGGAAGTGAAAAAGATATTAAAGCCTTCGGCCTACTTCTAAGAAAGCCTTGTCCTAGCGAGACAAGGCATTTTCTATAGCAAGAAATGCCTCTCATAACTTATTAGAAGATGAGCTTCTTTGTTTCAGAAAGGTTTCATTTGCTAATAAGATATTTTGTTTTGAAGTTGGATGACTCCAGTTTATATGTTTACTAATCCCAGTTATTTTCCAGTGCAGTACCTAGTGGATTCACAACATGAAAAGATATTTTTGCACCTTCAGGTCAGGGATCAAACATTGAGTGGCCTGATGAGTAGCACAGTGGGATGACCAAGTTGCACTCCTCCTTGAGAGAGGAATTTGTTTTTGAAAGTTATTTGGGAGATCAATTTCCAGACCAAGTAAGGAAAGAGAGCAATGGACATCACTCCAAAAATGCAACAAATATGTTTTTCCAATATAGGGTGACACTGGGGAATAGCAAAACTGAAGAACAACACTGAAGACATGAAAATAATCCTTTAGCATATCTATGCACAGTGCTTAATTTGAACCAGTGGTTTCTGGTGGGGGGCACCAGCACTTATCTTTGAGGGCAGCTACGTATTTTTCTGCATCAGGCATTTACTGAGAGTAAAAGACGCATATGGAAAAGACAGAGGAAGAGAAAAAAGAAAACACATCACAAAGGCACAAAGTAGAAAGTTGCAAGAGTGAGCTGAAGGGACAGGGAGTGACTTTAAATGGATTAAAGATGGTTTTAGGATTGTGCTGTCTCAGTATTCTGTGCTCGCACATTTAATTGCAGCAGCTGTGTCTTTCAGTGGAGAGCTTTGGACATCGGCACATTTTTATTTGCAAACTAAGCAGTCTATGCTGCATCACATTGAAAGTCTAGGCTAGCTGTAAGTTAACTCCTTGCAAAAGGCAGGTCAAAACTGTGTATTATATCTTAGGGGGAGCCATGAGTGAGCAAATCACACCTCCAGACTGGGACCAGTGAATGTTATGTGTATTTGTAAAGCCCACTATTACCCACAAGGGTATCATGACACTGAATGCAACATTTACCTAAATTGTGACACTGTCTAGGCAGACATTGAAGTTGTGTCCCACAAGTATATGCTTACTGCCCAATGCACAAAAGGTCCAAATGGTTCACTGAATGGGCCAGGAAGACAGTAACTACCATGGCTTTCTTCATAAACTGTGACTCATTGCAAAAGATATCAATTCTTCTCTGTCCCCTCTATGCTATTTTTGTTTAATTAATAAAGCACGGTTGTCAGCCAGAGGTATATCCTGTGATAAAGGGGCTGTGAACACCAAAATACAGCTATATTTTGATTATCAAATTTGGCCAGAGGACTTCAAACTTTGGAAGACTGAGCAAAGTGCATAAAATATTTTTGTGTTAGGGTCCATCAAGCTTTGGTGGATGGGGAGCACAGATGGTGATGTGATGATGAAAGTACTTTCGAACACAGGCCAGCAGTAATGTTAGTGGGCTACTATGGCTATTGTACTGAGCCCGCCATCTCTTTTCAGTGACCCCTGATGTTCTTATGTATGTCATTCATGGCCCCCTCACAGACCCATCTTGTATCATAGCACACCTCCCTTGTCACTGACTATGTAACTAGGTAGATATAATACACTGCCTCTCTATCCCATCCATGTTACCTTGTCATACAGCAGTGTCCACTTTTTCTGTCACTGTGCACCTCTCCCAACACTGCTAATCCCATATTTTCACTTCTCTCCTGTCACTTCTCCTTCACCAGTTAATACGTTTCATCTCACTGCCCACCTCTCCTGTTACTGCCCAGCTTACTTAGCAGTGCCCACTTCTTTCATAAGTGTCCATCTACCTCTACGGTCAGTGTCCACCTTTCCTATCTATCTCCTTCATTTTGACAAACTTCTTTCATTGCAGCTCATGTCTCCTGTCAATGTTCACCTCGTCTGCCAATTTTCTACTGTTGCTAGATTCTCATGTCAAAGATCACCTCTCCTATCACTCCCTCCATATTCTCATATTTCCCTATAATTTCACTTTCTGTCTTTTACCATTCACTGTACATCAATCGTACCTCTTCCTCATCTGCAGTCACTTCCCACCTAACTGCCATTGCCCTTTTCACCTTCCAGTGTCCCACTTTTGTCACTGCTCACCACACCTGTCACTTCTTTATCCCTATTACAGCACCCTCTCTAATCTTCACATACCAGGTACTGCCTCTGAAATATTAGGAGCACTGGGGTAAGAGATGATTTGACATATGGCTAACTCCTCCTTAGCACTACAAGAATTCAAGGATACTAGTTTCCCAATTGAGGTTCTCCGTTTTAAACAAAATAAGTGTGAAATACCCGTATTTTGAACTGACTTCCTGCATCAGTGACCCATTTCTCCTCAAACCTGCTTGTAGATTTAGCTCTTTCTTCAGCAATCTCAATAGAACAGGAGAGACTTTTCCCATGAAGGAATACAATTTCCCTTAAAAAGAATTGAAATAAGGTTATCTGTACAAGGCATTGATAAACATATCACTGTCATTGTGTGGGGTAACCTCCATAAGGGTCTTTAGAGGCAGTTGTGTTCACTCACAGTCCACATTAGTAAATAAAAAGAAATCCAGCGAGCTAGTGTTCCTTTGTTGTGGAGCTTGTGAGCCCCTGGGGGCAGGGTGCCCCCTACTTACAGTGTCACTGACCCCGAGGTGGGGACACCAACCAGTTTAAAGTCTTTGCCCTGCACATTAGAGAAGAGTATTCCTATTGAGCTCTTTTGCAGGTCAACTCTGATTTGGATTCTGTTAATAATCAAGTGTACCAAAATTCAATAGTGAGATCAGAAAACGTCGCTGAATAGAGTGAACACAGTGACATCTAATACTGGTAGTGACTTAAGCATCTGACGTAACTGAAAATATCAAAAATTAAATTACCTAATATCTTTCCTAGCTTTTAAATAAAACACAATAAAGTAGGTTTGTGTCTCTAAAACAAAGAGGTCTCCTATGTTAGTAACTTTTTCTCCCTTCCAGCGTGAGGCTCATCATAGCTGTCGGAAAAAAGTTGTGGGACATCCTGTAAACAGCATTTCAGCCTGAACGGGTGGAATTTGTTGTAAATTATGAAACTTGCTATAGTTTTTACTTATAACTGCAGAGTTTTCAGAGGGATGTTCCATGAGAGGGACGCAAGTTGATACCGATTCTGCTACTGCTACTGCTTGCTAAGACCCCACAGAGAGGTCTGCCTGTCTCTGGAGAGGTTGACTTGACCACAATTTAGCGAGAACAGGTTCCGAGGGGCGGTTTCTCCTCTAGGGCTAAGGGGCTGCCCCCCTCTGAAATTCCTGCACATCAACATTATTTTTTTTTTAAATAGATCCATTTGTATAAAGATACGATCATATCACTAAATACATCGAGATATTTAACACTGAGCAGTCTGTCCCAGGCTGCCTGCCCGCCTCGTTTTGAAGTAGGAGATGGAAGCCAGGTAGTAAATCAACTTCTCTGCATACCATTAACATTAATACCAAAAACATGGATTTATTTGCAAACAATGAATGTTAAAAACTTTAAAGTAATGTGTGCCAGATATTTAGTTTCTCTCTTTTTTCACGTTTGACTAAAAGTTGCATTCACCAAGAGAGTTAGCTGTTTCATCATGCTCTGTTTCTGTATTTCTTTTGATGCATTTTATTAATCTTGAATAGTGCATACGTTGACTTGTGCCAGATATTTATAAGGGGGTTTGATTGAGAGCGCCGGTGCTGAGGCTGAAGGCTACAATTGAAACTCAGTGTAAATGTGTGCAAAGGTTGTGCAAAGAGGTCAAAATATTTAGAAGGCAAAAGCAAAAGGAAATAAGGTGCTCAAATGTCTATGAGTGCAGTGTTTGTTTGAGATGGTAAAATGAGGAAGATGCGAGGAAGTGCATTTAGGTGACAGTGAAAAGAGGGTGCTGAAGAGGGAAGAGAGGAGATTGAAAATTTGCAGATGGATGAGATGTGCAGAGATAAAAGGCATACATATCTAACAGAACGCACACATCACTGAAGGCCATACTCCTTCCACAGGCCTCAATAATATTTAATTCATAGTCTCACAATTTCAGAATGGAAACATTTCTATTGTTGATTATTTATAAGAAATCATTGTTTTTACTCATTTATCTCAAACAGAGTACAACTATTGACAAAGTCAATAAGACTGGCAAGCTTTAGGTGTATGTAAGTTGTTGTATTATATCTTTGGATGCAATAACATCTCAGAGAAAAACCAAAATAGAGCTCGGATGGCACACTAAGAGAATCACAGAAATGTATTTGACATGCCCCTTTTTGGAGAGCCCCTGCTTTTTTTTTATCCCACTGAAAGACCTGTTTGGACATATTTCTGTATGACTGATTGCAGCCAGCAGCTGTGGGTGCTTCCTGATGCCTGGTTAGAACATTTTCTTCTAAAGTTGATGCCCCATGCATGTTGTCATGCTGTACAATTTGCACATTAAAATATCTGTTGAACTTACTATTGCAATAAGATATGGGGCAGTCTTTAATTTGTTTAATTTTTCAAGGCTATACATTCACACTGCTTTATAAACCTTGCTTTCTCACTAAATTCATTTGCTTTCAAAATGCACCATTTTCCTTTTTTTTTTAAATGTTTCTTTGGAGGAGGACCCACCCTGGACCCCACGTTTGTCCATTAGGCATGGTCGCTTCACATGCTACATAAAAGTCATACCCAACTTTTGTGCCCTACCACTTTCAAATGTCACCAGCCACCACTGGCTGCATAGGGCTCATGTAACACTATCTCCTTTAGCTGACTGAGTGGCCCCCATCCCCTTTTCCTTTACTTTCCCTACCCACTTGTGACTTTTTTTCGTACGGTTGGAACAGAGAGTATTGATCGTGCCGTTGAAATGCAGTACTCCAACCCTTCTGAATCGCATTTGCTGTATACCAGGCATTCTTTGTTTGAAATTCAAAAAAATGTTTCAAAAAATAAAAAATAAATGTAGCAGAGTTTCTTGTGAATCCCCAATACTATAATATTTGAAGGTACAACTGAATTGTCAAAATCTGGCTATCAGTGAAAAAACGCTGTATTTGAGTCGCAAATGTTGCTAAATCATACAGGCAGGGATCGAGGTAGGTAACTCCACCTTATTCCCCTGAAAGGTTTCATATCTTAATGTTAGCAGATGATTACATACGGTACAGTATAAAACTTGAAAAAATACCATCAGATTTAGTGAAAACAATTGTGTTAAGGAAAATATATAAAAGATTTGAAAAAAGATATAAAGAATTGACATTTTTATCAGTATATTTAAGAACGTAATTTATTTATCATAGTGATCAGCAAGCTGTTTTTACCTTCATGAATGACGGGATGTAATTTAAATCATGAAGAGCAATGGAATCTTGGGAAAATCGAGCTCCTAACAACTGTTTAAATTGTTGTACTGTGGGCTTAAACTCAGTGGCAATACCTCTTTGGAGGCATATAAACTGCAGTTTGGAAATGTACCTGTATCTGGTCGGTGTGGTTAGCATTTCTTAATGGAAATGTTTTTTTCTTTCAAACTCCTTTTCAATGTAAGTGCGGTAAGCGCAGTAATTTACCCCTAAATGCATGATGTAAGGGACATAAATAGTCACGTTACAGGGTCTGTAGTCTTTCCATATTATACATACAGCTGTTATTGAAGCTGTTTTTCTTCCTTTCCTTTTCTATCTCTCTCGCATTCAATTACGTGAAACCACCTGGTTTAATGGCGAATTATTATACTGTTATTTCTATCTATCGTCTGATTAAGATATGCACTGTTACAATTTATCGCTCTCACTGGAACAATACATTCTAGAGTAGAAAATCGTTTCAGCCTGTTATGATTGGATATCATTCTACAATTACTTCTCAAGACGTTCATACCTCATCATCTAAAAATTAACATTTTATGTTTTCGCTCATGCACCTATTTCTCCAGTTCATAAATTACACTCTCTCGTTTTATTTATACTGCTCTATTTGTATCTTGCATCTGATACATTATTCAACTTTGCTTTGCTTGATTGTTTTAATAACATGAATTTAGAATATAGACTCATACACTATGAAAATGCATTACCAGATTTTATCCCCGTTTCGAAGGGCACAGCTGACACAGGTGATACCTTACTTACCACTCCTAGCAATTTCTAGAATACAAATTTCTATTGTTCATAAATGTGCACTTCTTTTGTAAAAACGGGACCTATAGCTATGGCTTCAATGATTGTACATCTAAGAGATGTATTGAATCATAATAATCCTTACACAGCTGCTGTGACCTCGACGGTTTCCATTTCTAAAAGGGTATTCCCAGGCGTGGCCGTCACCCCATGTTAGAAGATTTGTAGGCTTCATATTGAGTACTTCCTGTTTTATTTTAAACACCATCTATTTTATTTTTCTACCCTGACAATTTCATGATATCGTTCTAAGATTCACGTTCGTTGTATTAAATTTGCCGACTTTGTCTTCTTCCAGATGACTGGCTTTTTAGGTTAGACCTGAAAGCTCCGTAGTTTTTTTAAATCCTGTTTTCAAAGATCACTAGCCATTTCTGAAATTACAGGGGGGAGTTCATGACAAGATGTGGGCTTCAGTCCGCTCGGGGGACAGACATTCTTTACCATGAACTCTTGCACTCTGAAGAACCTTAGGTGCCGACGTCTGAAGTTAACTTGTTCAATATCTCCGATTAAGGATCTGTTCACATGTTATCTGCCTCCTATCCATTTTTCCAACTGTGCTCGACTCCCGAATTCTCAAGCAGTGAAAGTTCAGCCATTTCTTGCAGAACCGCTTTTTTTCAGACCTCATCTACTTGAATGAGGTAGCTATCACACATGTATTCCCGGAATATCAAGATGTTAGTAATCTGAAATCTTAATATCAAGTGCTGCTCATGAAGGCCCACTGGGGTCCTGTGTTTAGACTAGTTTATGTAAAAACACGCTCCAGCACACTGCACAACTTGGACAACTTGCTTCACATTATACTCTAGTCTTGGTTTTCACACTCCTTTGTGAAAAAAGTCCTTATAGTTCCAGCTGTTGTGAAACCTTGCTTAGATCACCTCCCAAAGATGGAGCTCGGTTCAGTATGAAGAGTCATAGATCCTACAGAATGACTGACACATATGTGTGTGTTTTAGAATTTTCTCTCTTTCAGCTCCAATCCAGACTCCATTCCTGGTTTCCCTGTTTCCTTTCTTGTATCCTCAGTCTTTCCTTCTCATCGTCGCTTCCAATGGTGGAGCCCTGATTCATCACACTTGGTTATTTATTCACACCTGACTCCCTTTCTACACTCCTCCACTGAGCTTTTAGCTGTGCTCAGTTTTCAGCGTCTTGCAATTGCTTCTATTACTTGCACTCTTAATTACCTGGTTTTCCAGTCCAGTACCCTTGTTTCTATTTTAGATCCTTTGTTCCTAGTTGCTACTGCCCCCTTTGACTCAGCTCTTTTTAGTATGGAGATTGTTTGCCTTGTATTCCAGTATTCACTGTTCTGTCTGCATACTATCAGTCCTTTCCTTGCTTGTATCCAGATTGATAGTCCTATAATTCAGTGTTCCTTCTTTTGTTTATGCCTGGGCCTTTTTGAGCCATGTTTTTATATGCAGCTCCTCTTACTCCATTTTAATTGTAATCTCCTGTCTTTCTATTGAAATGTTAGTATTTTTTACTGGAAGTTGGCAAAGATCCCTAAAGCTTGGTGCCTCTTTCAAAGAAGCTCACTTAGGATCTTTTTCCTTAAGAGATGCTTCTAGGTGTCTTCCAAGTTCAGTGAGAGTAACTGCTCCATTGATATATATTTTATATTTAATAAAGATCAATTTCCATGGGTGTCTACAAACTACTTTTTATTATAATGTACCTATCTGCATTGCTTCGTATATATATTATTTTAATATTGTTTGTTAAATTGTATGTACTTTGTGTTTCCAGATATGTCTTCTACAAACATTACTTTGAACAAGGATAGTCGGGGGTGTGCTACACACCTCCTTCCAAATTACATTATCCCTGCAGATATGATCTCTCCCTCTTGGTATCTCTACTCAAAGTCTTAGCTTAGGTTCTGACAGAAGCTCAATTTAGATTTACACCTGGTCCAGACACCAAATTGGTTTCCAACTGAAGAAGATGGCGACCAGGTTGATGCCACCTGAGCTCCCTCTACATCCCTCAGCACTGACCCCCAAAGAGTGATTGCCCCATCCAACCTTATCCGTGCGCCTTTAACAGTTACATTTTCTCCTGTGTCGTGCCTGCATAATTTTTATATTTTTTAATGGGGTGTTGCTGCTCCATAGCAGTAGTATTCTGGCATGGTGCTCAGTGCCCCCACTAAAATAAAGAGGGAGTGATCTTTACTGATCAATTAGGCATTGAGGAAGGCTTTTGGACTTATTACAAATTACTATAGGCTACTGATCATTGATCATACAGCTGAGCTTGCAACCTATAAGAGCAATATTATGAGGTTTTTAGAGAGCAATAAGCTGCCCAAACTTTATGATCCTGACTTCACTCAGCCATTCACTTATAAAGAATTGGTCTACACTATTAAACCTGCCCCATTAGGTAAGGGCACCAGCAAGGATGGCAATGCCTGCGTCATGGAGTCATGGCTGTGTTACAGCATTTTGTAAGAAGATTAAGGCCCTCATTGCAACCCTGGCGGTCGGTGTTAAAGCAGCGGTAATACCGCCAACAGGCCGCTGAAAAAAGAAATTGAATCATGACCATGGCAGAAACCGCCAACAGAGACAGCCACTTTAACACTCAGACCGCCATGGCGGTAGAAACAAACACCGCGGTGGTAACCGCCAACAGACTGGCTGAACACAAGGTTCTGCCCACTGTATTACAAGAGGCCTATCCGCCACCTTTTCTGGGGTGGTACCAATGTTATCAAAAGCACGGCGGAAACAGGACTTGGAACGATAACCACTCACCTCTCGACACCCAACGAGGAACCAGGACACCATGGAGCCCAAACTACAGGTCATGCCCATGCTGGTCTTCCTCCTCTTGTATCAGGAGCAGAAAAGACGCTGTCGACGATCACGGTGAGTACTGCACCTACAACACAGGGTAGGGGGGAGGGAAAAGAGAGTGACACACACACGCAACACGCAACACCCCCACCCTCACCCACAACACAATACACACAAATACATGCAGCAACATTACATATACACCCCCTCACCCGCTGGAAAAACTCAAGGACAAAAGGAAATGGTTGTAATGAGTGTAATCAATAAAAATCAGATAGGGCAATTTTAAAAATCAGTATATACAAATATGTAAACCAACTACACAAGTGCGGATGTTAATCAAATCATTGTCTGTGGATCAGTGTCCCAAAATGCATGGGCGAAGCCCACAGAAGATGCCTGACTCGAAACGAAGAGAACACTGCAGGGGCATCAGATGGAAAATAAACAGGCACCTCAGGGGGCGGGGGAAGGGGGCACCTCAGCCGGATGAACTGACGACGCCACTGCTCCACAAGGGGGCTCCATGCCCACTGATTGGTCCTGGGGAGTGCAAAGCCACAGTCTCTCAAGTCTTTCCAGTGAGTGGTTTGCCCACTGCTGTATCCTGGGGAGTGCAAAGCCACAGTCTCTCAAGTCTTTCCAGTGGGTTGTTTGCCCACTGCTGTATCCTGGGGAGTAAAAAAGCCTCAGTCTCTCAAGTGAATGTCAGTCTCCACTGGTTCTGGAGGGGGCTTTGGGCCCAGAGTGCTTCATCCTGCCAGGGACTGAGGTAGTGGATGTGAATCTCCACTGGTTCTGGAGGGGGCTTTGTGCCCAGAGTGCTTCATCCTGCCAAGGACTGGGGTAGTGGATGTCAGTCTCCACTGGTTCTGGAGGGGGCTTTGTGCCCAGAGTGATTCATCCTGCCAAGGACTGAGGTAGTGGATGTCAGTCTCCACTGGTTCTGGAGGGGGCTTTGTGCCCAGAGTGCTTCATCCTGCCAAGGACTGAGGTAGTGGATGTCAGTCTCCACTGGTTCTGGAGGGGGCTTTTTGCCCAGAGTGCTTCATCCTCCCAAGGACTGAGGTAGTAGATGTATCTCTTCACTGGTTCTGGAGGGGGCTTTGTGCCCAGAGTGCTTCATTCTGTCAAGGACGGAGGTAGTGGATATATCTCTCCACTGGTTCTGGAGGGGGCTTTGTGCCCAGAGTGCTTCACATGCAGTGTGGCAGGTCTCATTCCCTCACCTGGGTGTGTGTGCCACAAGATTGGCTGGGAACAGGTAGCATGATACGCCATGGAGGCAGAGACACACTCCACCCTGCTGCGCTTGCCACCTGCAGGTACAAACAGTGCTGGGAGTCATACCTCATGGATGCTGGGCAGGGTCCAGGACGTCTCCTGCAGCCTCGGACGGCTTCCCGCTGGGGATGATTGCCATGTCAGCTGTGGTAGCACTGTCTGAGCACGTCACGGGGCTGATGATGGTGGTTGCGGCGGTGTGTGTGGCGGAGGTGCTGGCGGTGGTGAATGTGCCTGCACATGTTGAGGGACACAGCAGGATGTCTCCTGCAGCCTCTGATGGCTGCCCACTGGGGATGATGCTGGGAACTGTTGGTGAGGCAGCAGACGTGCAGGTGGCGGTGCTGGTGTCGGTGCAGGTGGCGGTGTCCACCACCGTAAAGGTTGATGTCCTGGTTGACAGAAGGGGTGACTCTGGTCCCTCAGCCAGAGTCACCGTGCCCTGTCCCTACCTGCTCTTCGGCTTGTATCCCTTCCCCACCTTTGATGTTGCTGCTGGTGTCTTGCCACTGTCCCCTTTTGGTTTGGAGGAGCCCTTGCTTGCTGGTAGGTGCGGCTTCTCCCTCTGGCATGTGGGCACATTCTTCACCTTGGCAGGTGGCGGAATGGCCTGCTCCTTGGCCTCGCTAGGTGGCACACTGGCAGCCCTGATGGGTGGCGCCCGCGATGAGACCGGAGTTGCTGGGACCACTGTGCTTGAGGATTTGGTGGCTGAGATGCTGGGCTGGGACCTGGACAGCCTGGCCCTAGGGGAAGGACGGCGGGGGGAGGTGTAGGAAAGAGGTCAATGTTAGCCAGGAAAAGTTTCTTTGTCACACTTGGACGGTAAGATGGAGGGGGTTTGGGAGTGGAGGAAGAGGTAGTGGTTGTAGGAGGTGTACGTTTGCTGAATTTGGGTGAAGGAGCATGGGCCGGAGGCTGTTGTGAGGTGGATGGCTGTTGGGTGGGTGTGTGCTTGCGTTTGTGTACTTTGGGAGGAGGGCTAACAGACACACTGGGAGAGGACCCAGGGCATGTGTGAATGATAGTGGGGGTGGTGAGTGCACGTGAGCAGTGTGTGGTGATGGGTGTGCTGGAAGTAGTGGCTGAGGATGTAGTGCATGCAGGTGTGAGTGGAGACGAGACAGGGAGGGAGGAGGAGGATGTGGAGGAGGGGGACACAGTGGATGTTGGTGTGTCTGCATGGGGATGGTGCTTGTTTGCCATGTCCACTCTTGTATTTTGATGAGTGTGCATGCTCGTCTGATGGTGTGCTTGGGATAGACTGAGGTACAGGAGATTGGGTCTGGGTGGACGAAGTTGGAGAGGGGAGGCTGGACACGGGGACAATGGCTGCCATCAGTGCTGAGTCCAGAGCCTGAAATGCTCTCTGTTGGGCCACCTGCCCAGAATGAATGCCCTCCAGGTATGCATTTGTTTGCTGCAAATGCCTCTCAATACCCTGCATGGCATTCAAAATTGTAGATTGCCCAACAGTGAGGGATCTCAGGAGGTCAAAAGCCTCCTCACTGAGGGCAGCAGGGTTGACTGGGGCAGGGCCTGAGGTGCCTAGGGCGAAGGAGATGCCGACCCTCCTGGGTGAGCGGGCACGGGAAACACTCTGAGGGGCTGCTTGGAGGGCAGTGCTGGTGGGGGGGTGGTGGCTGTATCTGTTGATGCAGTGGGCACAGAGGTGCCCACCCTGCAAGGAATCTCCCATCAGAGGAGGAGTCGCTGTCGCTGGTGTATGCTCCTGTCCCAGTCGTGGAGCTCCCCTCGCCCTCCGTCCCACTGGTGCCTTCAGACTCCGTTACTTCACCCTTCAGGGCAATGTGGGATGCAGCTCCCTCCTGCTCCGGTGCCACTGCTCCTCTGCCAGATGATGCTAATGCATGCAAGAACAGGGTGACAAAACAAATAGGGCGGGAAAGACAGAAGAGACACATGGTCAGTGCATGCAACACCACTACCGTTGGCGGACACAACACACAGGGAGCAGCCCTATGCACCAAGCCATGCACTAACAGTGCAGGGGAAAAGCACATGCCCAAGGGGGACTCTGACTCAACCCATTTCATGCACAGCTGGAACCCATGGGAGCCTGACTAGAGGTAGAGGACAAATACCACCTTTAGGGTTGGAGTGGGAATGAGGCTGCATTGGATCTACCTTTGCGCGTCTGCCCTGGCCTAGGGAAACCCACAGGCCACCACCCCCATCCGGACACCTCGTCAAGTGCGCAGAGTCAGCTGAATGACAGTGTACTCACCCCCTTGTGGCTGCTGTGATGCTGTCAAGTGCCCATCCAACTCCAGATATACCACCGTCAGGATCAGGTACATCAGGGGGGTCATGGTGCAACGGGCACCCCTCCCATGTTGGGAGGCCATCCCCAGCTGGGCCTCTGCCGTCTTCTTGCTCCAGCGGCGAATTACCTCCCATCTTTTCCGGCAGTGGGTGCTCCGTCTATGGTAGACCCCCAAGGTCCGCTCTCCCTCAGCGATGGCACTCCAAACACCCTTCTTCTGGTGGGCGCTGACCTAGAGGAAAAGTGAAGTTATAATGGATGTTACTATCCCGTACAGTTCTTTTCACACATTGCATAAAATCCTCCCACCCTGGCCCAGACATAAATACACACACACTATCCTCACATGCTGGCCTGTCCCCCCCCTTCCATCCACGACACTCCATACAATCATGTGCCATCCACCATGCTCACAGTGTACTCACCTGTTTGGCTGGAGGACCGTACAGTTGCGTGTACTGGGGAGGACCCCATCCACTAGTTTCTCCAACTCCTCCGAAGGGAAGGCCGGGGCCCTTTCCCCAGACACTGTAGCCATTGTCGCTTCCAGACACAGGTCACAGCAGCACTTGCAGTGTAGGTCCTCTCCTGTTGAAGGTCAGGCATCAAGTGAGGGAAACATTAGAAAGTGGCGGCCACGTCCACGGTGGTGCGTACCGTCACCGTCGGCGTACACCGTCATTGGCTCCTGGAACCCATAAGGCCCAATGATAACCAATGCTGAATTGTGCCGCGGTCTTCGACCGCCTACCGTGATGGTGTAAAACGCCAACGCAGTTACCTCATTTTCGCTTGTCCCACCTTACAGGTCAGGCAGCCGCCATTTCAGGGGGCCACATGGCAGGCCAAATAACTGCGTCACACCTATTTAGGCCAGGAATACGGACAGACAAAGGCACATAGAGAAAATGTAAAGTTTTTGCAAAACAGCATTGTGATACCTAAGTGTTGTATGACTCTCTGTTCACCGTTCTCCTCCACAGGGCACGTCCGCTGGGGCAGGTGATGAGAAGGCGGCATCCTCCAGTGTACAGACCCCTGGTGGACCTGTCGACAATGGAAGACAGACACATAATTATCACTTACAGACTTGCTCGCGCAACAATCCAGGAACTGTGGGCCCAGTTGGAACCTGGCCTGATGTCAGCTATCCGCCATCCCACAGGAATACCCCCTCTAGTGCAGGTCCTGTCTGTTCTCCATTTCCTGGCCAGTGGGTCTTTTCAAACAACAGTAGCCATGGCATCAGGGATGTCCCAGCCAATGTTCTCTAACGTGTTGTCCAAAGTGTTGTCTGCCCTGTTGAAATACATGCGCAGCTACATCGTTTTCCCTCAAGGGGAGGATTTGCCCACAGTGAAAGGTGACTTCTATGCCCTGGGACATATCCCCAACATCATTGGTGCCATTGATGGCACACATGTGGCATTTGTACCCCCCCGCAGGAATGAACAGGTGTACAGAAACCTCAAAAGCTACCCTTCAATGAATGTGATGATGGTGTGTTTGGCAGACCAGTACATCTCCCATGTGAATGCCAAGTATCCTGGCTCAGTGCATTTCTCTTACATTTTGAGGAATAGCAGCATCCCTTATGTGATGGGGCAACTCCAGAGGCACCGCTTGTGGCTAATAGGTGAGCCTAAAGTCCACACACAGTTTCATTTGCTGTCTGGGTATGGGAGATTCCCTAATGTTTGGAGGATGTCTAACAGTTGTCCCTCGATATTTGCAGGTGACTCTGGTTACCCCAACCTGTCATGGCTACTGACCCCAGTGAGGAATCCCAGGACAAGGGCAGAGGAACGCTACAATGAGGCACATGGGCGAACTAGGAGAATAATCGAGCGCACCTTCAGCCTCCTGAAGGCCAGATTCCGGTGCCTCCATCTGACAGGTGGATCCCTATACTACTCACCGAAGAAGGTGTGCCAGATCATCGTGGCCTGCTGTATGTTGCACAGCCTGGCTTTGCGACACTAGGTGCCATTTCTGCAGGAGGATGGGCCTGATGCTGGTCTTGTGGCAGCTGTGGAGCCTGTGGACAGTGAAGAAGAGGAGGCAGAAGAAGAAGATGTAGACAACCGAAACAACATCATCATGCAATACTTCCAGTGAGACACAGGTAAGAAGATGCTTCCCACATCTCATACTATTGTAGGACCTAGCATAAGTCTTCCTTTTTACCTCTGTGTATGGACCCTGACTTATCACTTTGGCTTTCCATTTCACAGATCTGGGTCCCCATTTGTGCCCTCTGCTATGTTTACTCCTGGCCTACAGCTGTGTAACATTGGTATGTGAACAAGTACATTGACATTGGTGTATTGCAGAGATTTTGCAATTACACATTTGTGAAAAGACAGACTGACTCCAGATTGTTTGGTGATTCAAGGGTGTTTATTTCTGTGCAAATAAGTTGAGGGGTGTCTGAAATGGGCTGTGGCGATGGTGGAGGAATGTCCGTAGCAGAGTCCAGTCTCTTGGTCTCACAGGTGCATTTGTCCAATGGGGCATAGGAAGTGGAGCTATGGCAGTTTAAGGTGGACAGAGTGACAAAGTGGGACAGAAGGGTGACATTCAGGAGGGTCTTATTTCCTGGTGGGGTCTTGCCAATGTTCTCTGTCTTGTTCCTGTATCTCAGGGACTGTTTGCGGGGTGGTTCGCCATCTGAAGGGGGTGGGATGCTGGTGGCCTGTTGGTCCTGTGGTGGTGCCTCCTGTCCATTAGCGCCGGGCGGGGGTGGAGGGCTGTTCATCGTCCAGGCTAGTGTCAGGGGCCCGTTGGTTTGCCACTGTGTCCCTCATGGTGTTGACAAGGTCTGCCAGCACCCCTGCAATGGTGACCAGGGTGGTGTTAATGGACTTCAAGTCCTCTCTGATCCCCAGGTAGTGTTCCTCATGCTGCTGCTGGGTCTCCTAAAACTTGCCCAGTACTGTGCCCATGGTTTCCTGGGAATGGTGGTAAGCTCCCATGATGTTGGAGAGTGCCTCGTGGAGTGTCGGTTCCCCGGGCCTGTCCTCCCCCTGTCGCACAGCAGTCCTCCCAGCTTCCCTGTTATCCTGTGCCTCTGTCCCCTGAACCGTATGCCCACTGACCCCAGGTCCCTGATTTTCTTAGGTTGGTGGGTTTGCCTGGATTCCCTGCAGTTGTTGACACTCTGCTGATTGACGTGTCCTGGGGCCAGAGGGATGGGCCCGCTGGGTGGGTGCTGTGGTGGTGTTTCCTGAGGGGGGAGGTTCAGTGGTGGTTTGGGACTGTGTCAGGGGAACCGACTGTCCCGAGGTCCCTGATGGGCCAGGCTGGTCATCTTGATCCAGGCGTGCAGAGCTGCTGTCATCATTGTGGGCCTCTTCGGTGGGGGGACTGGATATGTCTGGCACCGCCTGTCCAGTGACATTGAGTATGGGTCCTGTTGGGGTGTAAATGCATAGTTTTAGTATCTGTTTGTGCCATCTTGTGCACTGGGTGAGGTACCCTCTTCTCCTGTGCTTGCATCATTGTGTTTGCCCTTTTGTGATAGTTGGATTGGGGTCTGTGTGGGTATCTGTACTGGACATGCTTTGGTGACGGTGGTCCATGCATAGGTGTTGCATGCAGGGCCTTGGTATTGAGATGTGTGGGTTGTGATAGCGGGAAATATGTGAGATGATGGTGTGATGGGAGAGAGGGCAAGGGTGGGGGTATGTGATGGCATGCAGGTGGGGGGGATAAAGTAGTTAAGATATGACTTACCAGAGCCCAGTCCTCCTGCTACTCCTACGAGTCCTTCAGGATGCAGTATAGCCAAGACTTGCTCCTCCCATGTTGTTAGTTGTGGGGGAGGAGGTGGGGGTCCACCGCCAGTCCACTGTACAGCAATCTGGTGTCTGGATACGACAGAACGCACCTTCCCCCGTAGGTCGTTCCACCTCTTCCTGATGTCATCCCGTGTTCTTGGATGCTGTCCCACTGAGTTGTCCCTGTCGACGATTCTCCGCCATAGCTCCATCTTCCTCACAATGGAGGTGTGCTGCACCTGTGATCCGAATAGCTGTGGCTCTACCCGGATGATTTCCTCCACCATGACCCTGAGCTCCTCCTCAGAAAACCTGGGGTGCCTTTGAGGTGCCATGATGTGGTGTGGGTGATGTGTGAGGTGCTGTCTGTTGTGATGTGTGGGGGGATGTGTTGGTGTGGGTTGTTTGAGGTGCATGGATGTTGTATAAGTGATGGTGTTGTGTGTTTGTGGATGCTGGTGTTGTGTTTGCTAATCTCTCTCTCTGGCCTTCTTCAAAATTTTAGGTTGTAAGGGTTTGTGGGTAATGTGGGTGTGTGTTTTATAGTGTTGTGAGTGTGTGGGTGTGGTGTGTGTATGTGTATCAGGTGTGTGTATTTCGAATTGTCCAATGTGGTTGTGTTTTGTAAATGTGTGTGTATTTTGAACGCAGCGGTGTGTACCGCCAATGGATTACCGCGGTTGAAAGACTACCGCATTGATTCGTGGGTCGTGATAGTGTGGGCGTATTCTTGGTGGCGTGACGGTGTGGGTTTTGGTATCACCAGTTTATCACTGAACTTTGATGTGGTGGACTTGTGTGGGTGTCTGTATGGTGGCTAATTCCGAGATGTCGGTCGTAATACCTGTAGCGGAATTCCCCCACTGCAACGTTATGTTGGTGGTCTTCAGCACGGCGGAAAGCAGGATTTACCGCCAGGGTTGTAATGAGGGCCTAAGCTTCTTGATTTAGTAGGCTCATACCTTCCTATCTCCTTAGTTTGTAGCTACTATAAAATCTATACCAAAACCAATGAAACAAGGATTAATAGTAAATTTGCTAGTTTAATATCACCCTGGCAGCATGGATTTGTACCAGGGAACAATTCCACCACACACACTAACTTAGCCACTATACTCATTGACTGGGCAGAATCTTCTGCACATCCTCCTGGTCTTATTTGTTTATATACTTTAATGTCTTTTTGTGGGGCAGAATGGCCATTCCTAATGGGAGTCATGCATCAGTTGGGCATCCCGGCATGGTTTGCAAAAATAATGAAAGAAATCTATAAACAACCCCTTGCAATAATATCACTTAACAAGCTAAATTCAGAAAAGTTTTTAATTACACAGGGCACAAACCTGGGATGTCCTCTTTCACCCTGTCTCTTTGCCTTATATTTGGAACCCATTTTACAGATGAAAAACGACAACCCAGGCATTAAATCTATCATAGTACCTAGACAAGTTATTAAATTAATGGCCTATGCAGTCAATGTACTACCGGGTATTCAGAATCCTGTAAGAACACTCTCAGCTGTGCAGGAGATAACAACGGAACTCGGCACCCTTTCAGGATATAAGCTTAATATAGACAAAACTGAATGTATCTGCATGGGTGTTCCTGAAACCCCTATCTACATAGCCTCAAGCATAAGCTATCTAACAGTAAGACCTACGAATAAATACAAGAGACTTTGGGCCTGATTTAGAGTTTGGCAGAGGGGATTACTCTGTCACAAAATTGATGACTATCCCGTCTGCCGTATTACAATTCTAAAAAGCCTATGGAACTTGTATTATGGTGGACGGGAAAGTCTTCACATTTGTGATGGAGTAACCCCTCCGCCAAAATCTAAATCAGACCCGCAATGAGGTAAGCTATATGCAAAACCTAGCTGAAATTTATCACAAATTGAATAAATGGGACCTACTTCCAATCACAGTATTGAGATGTGCTTATATTATTAAAATGATAATATTTCCTAAGTTACTTTATTTTTTAGATCGTTACCAATATACCTTCCCCTACCTTTTTCAAAAGGTTAGAAACTCTAACATCATCTTTTACATGGGACCAATAGTGTAGGAAAATGCCACTGTTGGCATGGTTACCCCCTAACCTTTTGCCTTTTGTTGATACCAGCTTTGATTAAAAGTGTGCTGTGACCCTGCTAACCAGGCCCCAGCACCAGTGTTCTTTCCCTAAAACTGTACCTTTGTCTCCACAATTGGCACAGACCTGGCACACAGTTTAGTCCCTTGCACCAAGGGCCCTGTGGCCAGGGAAGGTCTCTAAGGGCTACAGCATATATTATGCCACCCTGGGGACCCCTCACTCAGCACATGCACCCTGCCTCACAGCTTGTGTGTACTGGTGGGGAGAAAAAGACTAAGTCGACATGGCACTCCCCTCAGAGTGCCATGCCCACAACCCACTGCCTGTGGCATAGGTAAGTCACCCCTCTAGCAGGCCTTACAGCCGTAAGGCAGGGTGCACTATACCACAGGTGAGGCCTTAGCTGCATGAGCACTATGCCACTACAGTGTCTAAGTCAATTCTTAGGCATTGTAAATGCAGGGTAACCATGCAGAGTATGTGGTATGGGAGTTTGTCAAACACTAACTCCACAGTTCCATAATGGCTACACTGAATACTGGGAAGTTTTGTATCAAACTTCTCAGCACAATAAATCCACACTGATGCCAGTGTGAGATTTATTGAGAAATGCATATGGAGGGCATCTTAGAGATGCCCCCTGCATGCCAGCCCAACTGCTAGTGCTAGGCTGACCGGTCTCTGCCAGCCTGCCACTTCCCGACCAGTTTCTGGCCGCATGGGGTGAGTGCCTTTGTGTGCTCTGTGACCAGGAACAGAGTCTGTCCTGGGTGGAGGTGATTCACACCTCCCCCAGCAGGAACTGTAACACCTGGTGGTGAGCCTCAAAGGCTTAAGTTTGGTGATGAGACCCCCTCCTTAGAAAATCCTCCATCTTGCTTTGGAAGATTTAGCCTAATAGGAATAGGGATGTGCCCCCCTCCCCAATGGGAGGAGGCACAAGGAGGGTGTAGCCACCCTCAGGGACAGTAGCCATTAGACAGTAGAGGACTACTGCCCTCCAGCCCTAACACACCCCTAAATTTAGTATTTAGGGGCGACCCTGAACCCAGGAAATCAGATTCCTGACAACCTACAAAGAAGAAGGACTGCTGACCTGAAAACCTCTCAGAGAAGAAGGAAGACAACAACTGCTTTGGCTCCAGCCCTACCAGCTTGTCTCCTGATTCAAAGAACCTGCACCAGCGACGCATCCTGGTAGCCCAGCGACCTCTGCTGACTCAGAGGACTGCCCTGTAACTACAAAGGACCAAGAGCTCCCAAGGACAGCGGAACTGTCTACCTAAAGCAAGAAGAAACCATCTTTAAAGGGACTCTCACCTCACTCCTGAAGCGTGATTCCCCACCACTTGGCACCCAATGCCCCTGGCCCATGTCCAGAGAAACCAATGACCCAGAGAGGATCCCCATGTCCATCCTGGGCTGACCTCTCTGCACCCCCACAACGACAGCTGCAGAGGGAATCCCGAGGACCCCCCTGACCGCGCCTGCTCGGAACAAAGAATCCCGACGTCTGGCTGAAGATCTGCACCCGCAGCCCCCAGGCCTGTGAAGAACGGACCACTGGTGCAGCAGTGACCAGCAGGCGGCCCTCACCCTTGCCCGGTCAGTGGCTGGCCCGATAATCCAACCCTGTGCCCTGCCTGCAACGTCTGAATGACCCCCGGGTCGCTCCATTGATTTCTATTACCGGAGCACCCCCTCTATCTATAGGCGCCTCTGTTATTTGGGCTCCTCTTGGACCTCTGCACCTGACCGGCCCTATGTTGCTGGTGCTGGGTGTTTGGAGTTGACTTGAACCCCCAACAGTGGGCTACCTATGTCCTGGAGCCTGAACTTGTAAGTGCTTTACTTACTGTGTTAACCTAACTGTACTTACCTCCCCCAGGAACTGTTGAATTTTGCAGTGTCCACTTTTAAAATAGCTTATTGCCATTTTATGCCAAACTGTGTACATTACTGTTTTGATTTAACGTCCTATCTATACCTATACAAAGTACCTTACATTTAATGTACTTACCTGCAATTTGAATCTTGGGGTTCTAAAATAAATTAAGAAAATAATATTTTTCTATACAAAAACCTATTAGCCTGGAGTTAAGTCTTCAAGTGTGTGTTCTCATTTATTGTCTTTGTGTGTACAACAAATGCTTAACACTACCCTCTGATAAGCCTAACTGCTCGAACACACTAGCACAAATAGAGCATTAGTATTATCTATTATTGCCTCTGTCAAGCCTCTTGGGGAGCCCCTGCACTCTGTGCACACTATGGGCCTCATTCTGACTTTGGCGGGCGGCAGAAGCCGCCCGCCAAAGTACCGCCGTCAGAATACCGCTGTGCGGTCAAAAGACCGCCGCGGTAATTCTGAGTTTCCCGCTGGGCTGGCGGGCGACCGCCAGAAGGCCGCCCGCCAGCCCAGCGGGAAACCCCCTTCCACGAGGATTCCGGCTCCGAATGGAGCCGGCGGAGTGGAAAGGGTGCGACAGGTGCAGTTGCACCCGTCGCGATTTTCAGTGTCTGCTATGCAGACACTTTAAATCTTGGTGGGGCCCTGTTAGGGGGCCCCTGCAGTGCCCATGCCATTGGCATGGGCACTGCAGGGGCCCCCAGGGTCCCACGACACCCGTTACCGCCAACCAGGTTCTGGCGGTCAAAACCGCCAGAACCAGGCTGGCGGTAAGGGGGTTGGAATCCCATGGAGGATTCCTCAGGCCAAGAGAAAACCAGCGGGAAACCGCCGGTTTCCCTTTTCTGACCGCGGCTTTACCGCCGCGGTCAGAATTGGCCTGGATGCACCGCCAGCCTGTTGGCGGTGCATCTGCGGTCCCCGGCCCTGGCGGTCAATGACCGCCAGGGTCGTAATGACCCCCTATATCTCATTTTGATATAGTATATACAGAGCCAGCTTCCTACACATAGTGAGTCATGCACTTTTTATAACAGCCCGTTCAGTTTTATTACAAGTCCATTACTGGACTACCTCTGTAAAAGGTGTAACAAAGTATTCAAAATAAGTGACAACACTTCATTATTTATGGAGCCAATACTGGCCCACCCTTCGTGTTAACATCTTTTCACCTCTATGATTGTAAACATCATTCAAAATGTGTGATATAAATCCCATTGCAATACAAGCTCAACCTGTTTATATACTAACAGGTTTATGAGAGTTCCTAACTTACATGGATGCACTACCCTTACTGGGGTTTTGGGTTGTCTTATAGATTTGTCCAAAAATGCTGCTTGGGACACTGTACACTTCACGTATCAACTATCTAATAAGGGTAATCGTAAATCCTTTCCTAATATCCAGGTAGAGTTGGAAATCGCCTTGAAATGTTTTTTGCTTTCTCCACACTAGAGCATTTTTAACTTACAAAGTCCCCACTTTGAAGGTAGTTTGTCCTCCAAAACTCTACTCTATACTTATTGAGCATGGCTCATTATGGATAGCTGGTAAAGATCTTCCCACATGGACTGAGAAATAGCCACATTGGTTAGCCAATATCACTGAAGCTCAGATCACACAATCTGTACACTTTTGTAATGAAGCTATTGCAGTAGCCAAATATCAGATGCAACACTACTGGAACTTATTTGATTGTTATTTTACACCTCTAAAACAGCATGGGTGCCAGGCTGAGGAGGCAGACAGATTACATGTTTGCATCCTACACAGTAATTAGAGCTTTTTGGTGGGAATCTCTTACTCAGATTTCTATAGTTTTTTGTCAAATTCTATTAAGTATGACATGGTTTAGATCATGATGGAATGTGATACAGTGGTATATAGACTGTTTGTTTTCCTTTCTAAATTATTGGTGAGAGAGCGCAGCTTATATATTTAGAAATTAATCTGAAATGTTTATCAACTAATGCGTAATAATGCTGCATAGAAAATGTATTAATGTATTTTTCTAAAAGTGCGCTTGAAATGTGCCCACGGGGAGTGGCCGTCAATATATACATGACTAATGAAACTGATTAATAATGATGACATGTTATGTTAGAGTATGATTTTGCACTAATAATAAAAGGTTATATGTTAAAGTTCTGCTAATAAATCATTAGGCCTTAGTTAGCATGAGTCAAGGCCTTGCTGCCCTGTTTCATATTAAATGTGTTTTTCTAACGTGCAGTGTGCTGACTTGCTGAAGGACATGAACTCGTATTTTTCCAAAGCTAGAAGACGAATGTAACTGTATTAGATCCATTCTCATGAAATTCAACTTTCTTAGTGAAACATTCTTGCTGAATGCAACAGTGTAGACTACTCGCAGGTACAAGGTCGCCTGAACCAGTACAAACAATGGAACCACTGACTGAAGATGTAAAGAGGATCACGAGAGTATGAAATCATACCAGACATTCTACCCGCTGAAGACGTCAGTCATAAGGACCAATAAACTACGTGAGAACTGTTATGGGGTGACAAATTTAATGAAGTCATTGAAACCCTATTGGAGGGAGATAGTGGGGTGCTGACCCCAACCAATTAAAACTTAGGGGATTGTACAACAGAAAAGGGATAAAAACCTATGACATGGGGAGCCATTCAGATATAGGAGGGGGAGATGCTGTTGCGAATTTTGCTATGACCCAGACACTTTGTTACTCTGCATAGAGACTTTGCTGTTTGGTTCTTCAAACCATCCTTGCCCTTATATTGCCTATTTACACTTTACCTCCTTATGAGGGAAGTGTCCCTTTTTACCCGACTGCTGAATTCCTGGCTGGCGAATCAACTGATGTCCTGAAGACGAAGACCGAACCTGTATGCTGACCCAATACGGAGGGTAACTATATGACAATGACATTGTAATTTTCTGTTTGCTTTTCCTTTCTAGGTACCAACTGCTTCTTTTGACAGAGACCCTAGTTAGATGTTTTTCTAAATAGGTGTTGCTAAATTGTTTTGCATGAAGTCCAACATGCCAATGCTAATTCGAGGTTAGTTGAGGGGTTCATTAAACTGACGCAAATAGACAAATGACTGAATCTATGATTTGTTGAATAATGTGATAATGATTCTCTGCTAAGGATAACCTATGTTGACGTTGTGCTACATTCTAATATTCGTGATTCTTGCCTTGATGAAATCTTATCAGAGTTGCCATATTGTGACTATGCTAATGTGTTTCTTGGTTTTGAGACTAATAAACTTACTAGTAGAATTGTAATCAATAGGGAATAAACTTCATAAAATAGTACTAAACTGGTGTGGTTATTCATGACTGCAAGGTCATGTTGGTTTCTGAGTTTTATTAATGTCTTTGACTAATCTGAATTGTCTTATTATGGTAAATATTGATGACGTTATTCACATATTGATTGACATGTTGATAAGTTATCTCGTCCTAAGGTGTCTTCAATCAGGGTCAAAAGATTCATTGGCCTAAAACGAGTCCCAGAGTGAGTAAATTAGTCATAAAGGGACGCGTTAGCATTGGCAAGATTACAGATAACCCACTCTTCCACCTGATGATGCTTCTTTGGTCCAGGAAACTTTAGAGATGTATTGTTTGAAAATAAACAAAAAATATAAATACCCCCAGAATGATTTAAGTATGTGTGGGATTAGGTAGTTTGAGAACATTATATTTTTTACATGTTATTCTAATTCCCACTATCAGAAGGAATGTATGTACTTATTCATTATCAAATAAGCATCTGTAGGTATGATGTCTTAAGCAAATGCTGATCTCTTGCACCTGGATATGGCAGCACAACTGTCTGTCTATCCTGGTGTTATTAGTATTTCTTTTAATGAAGCTAATCTACAAGATTCAAATAAACTATCATTCATTAGTCATATTTTGATGCATTTTATGTACTCCTTGGTTCATCCTTCTGCAACACAAACAATAATAAAATACATGGGGGCTGATTCGCAAAGGTAAACTTAAACCAAAAGTCTAAGTTTAGACCAAAAGTTTAAGTTTAGACCTAAAGTCTAACTTTACTTGTAGCAAAGTTAGACTTTAGGTCTAAACTTAGATCAAAAGTCTAACTTTGCTACAAGTAAAGTTAGAATTTAGGTCTAAACTTAGACTTCTTGTTTATGTTTGCCTTTGTTAATCGGGCCCATGGTGTTCAAGAGGTTGGGCTTAGGAGCAAACCGCAGTGGCCTATCCATCAAAGTGTAATTAAAATGGATAACCCAGTATGTCAAAGTGGACCAGGGTAAGCACGTATTAGTAGAACAGCCATCCCATGGGACTTAATTGAAGGTGGAAATCTTTTGTATACGTTAGGGGGATCCAACATTTGACTGTATTTCTCATTTATTATCAACCAAAATTAATTATTTTGTAATTAACTGATACATTTTAATTCACCTAAGATGATTGAGAGGGCAAGTGATAAATTCCTGACATAAAGGTAAATTCAGAATTTAGGTGGTAAGTAATGCATCAAATCTCATGACTGAGTAAGTTAGTAGGCCTGATCATAGTATTTAGAAATTCTCCTGTTTATATCTCTTTCATATGCAGGTGTGGTAGTCAGATGACTACGTGCTAAAGAGATCTTAACAATCAGATGAGGTCCAAACGTGAACAAACCCTCCCTTATGGTTGACTTGTACGATTGCCATGTAGGGATTGTGCACTACTTCACACTACTTTGCTATGAACTGTAGCAAATAAGGTAACTCCATTGGGAATTGTACGGTGTCTTGTTGTATGCAGGTAGTAAATAGAATCACTATCTGAGGGCTGCGTCATATGCACTATGATCACTCATTTCACACCTTTGTTGCATATGATTTAGTGCTTTTTAGATTGAAACTAAATGTGTTGTGTTTCTTTTATAATTGTATTTTGGTTCACAATGAATGTGAAATGTAACTAGATTTTAGGTCCTTCTAAGGTAAACTGGATGTTTTCACCTTGAAATGAGTCCCATGGGATGATTATTCTAGTAATTCTATCAACCAAAGGTGGGAAATGGCCTTTACTATGCTTCTGTAACCATGCAGGCCATAACCACGCACGCGTTACCACCAGTGGTGGCTGGTGACATTTGAAAGTGGTAGGGAGTAAACGTTAGGTATAAATTTGATTTAGCGCATGAAGTGAGCAAGCCTAATGGACAAACGTGGGGTCCAGGGTGGGTCCTCCTCCCCCAATTTTTTTTTTTAAATGGATAAATGGTGCATTTGAAAGCAAATGAATTTAGTGAGAAAAGAAGGTTTATAAAGCAGTGCAAAAGTATAGCCTTTTAATCTTAAACACATTAAAAACTGCTCCATATCTTACTGGAATAATAAGCTCAACAGTAATTTTAATATGCAAATTGTACAGAGTGCCAACTTCAGGCCCCTTAAAGTGTGTGCTTGTGCAGTGTCTAGCACTGCATGCAGCATCAACTTTGGAAGAAAATGTTCTAACCAGGCTTCGGGAAGCACCCACAGCTGCTGGCTGCAATCAGTCATACCGAAATATGTGCAGACAGGTCTTTAAGTGGGATGAAAAAAAGTAGGGGCTCTCTAGTGTGCCACCCGACTTGTATTTTGGTTTCTCTCCATTCCATCCAAAAATATATCACAACAACTGACATACACCTAAAACGTGTCAATCCCATTGGCTTCGTCAATGGTTACTATCTGCGTAAGATAAATGAGTATCAGTAATGATTTCTTATAAATAATTCACATTGGAAATGTTTCAATTCTGAAATTGTGAAACTATGAATTAAATATTATTGAGGCCTGTGGAAAGAGTATGGCATTTAGTGGCGTGTTTTTCTGTTAGGTTTGTATGCCTTTTTTCTCTGCACATCTCATCCATCTGCACTTTTTCAATCTCCTCTCTTTCCTCTTCAGCATCCTCTTTTCACTGTCGCCTGAATGCACTTCCTCTAATCTTCCTCAGTTTACCATCTCAAACATACACTGCACTCATACACATTTCAGTACTTTATTTTCTTTTGCCTTCTAAATATTTTGACCTCTTTGCACAACCTTCACACACATTTACACTGACTTTTAATTGAAGCTGGAATACATGACCATTGTTCTGTGTACTCCGCAGAGGTACCAACACACTGATAGGCACTTTGCTTTGCCTTCAGCCTCAGCACCATCACTCTCAATCAATGCCCCCATAAACATCTGGCACAAGTCAAACTATGCACCATGCAAGAGTAATAAAATGCACTAAAAGAAATACAGAAACAGAGCATGAAGAAACAGCTAACACTCTTGGCGAATGCAACATTAAGTAAAACGTGAAAAAAGAAACAAAATCACTGACACACATTACTTTAATGTTTTTAAAATTCATTGTTCGCAGATGAATCCATGTTTTTGGTATTGGTGTTACGGGCAAGAAGATAGGGACAGTTTTATCCTGTTCTGCACATAACTGCCTTTCCTGTAAGCACATACTTTGCGCTTTGAGCTTCACTCAGATATATGAATAAACTTTGCAAGGGAAATCAGAAACCTGCTTGTCTTTTGGAACAATTTAGCGGAGGAACAAATACAGCAGCTCCACTTCTGGAGGGGCCAGCAATCTGCAGCCAGGGCCTGGGGTGTCAAAGTGGGGGATGTTAAGGTGACATGAGGTCCCAGCACAATATAAGTAACCCAAGATTACCATTATAGCACTAACCATTACTGGGGACAGGGCACTAAACCAGACATGCTTGCATTCACTCCTACTGCGTGATGAATGGGAAAGGGTGGGGTCGATGCCTGTGAATGACAGATGCCTGCCCTCACTCAGGGATAAGGACTCCAACACCCAAAACCATGTTGCTAAAAGCGTCACTGGCCTATAGTGAATACCTCCATAGACCACAATGGAAATAAAGGTCTTTAGGAAGCTAAGCCCTGCGTTGTGCGTCACTGTGCAGAGAAGTTGATTTGCTGCCTGACTTCCGTCTCCTACTTCAAAGTGAGGTGGGGCAGGCATCCTGGGACAGACAGCTCAGAGTTAAATACATTGATTTGTTTAGAAATATGAATCTCTAAACAAATGGATCTATTTAATATTTTCTTAATGTTGATGTGCAGGAATTACAGAGGGGCGCAGCCCCTTAGTCCTAGAGGAGAAACCGCCCCTGGTTATCATGCTTCCATGCTTCCAAATGCATGGCTAAGGCATTATGCGTGGTGCAGGCACACAGTGGGAAAGCTAGGAGAGGAATGCGGCAGCCAGGTAACTAGGGCAGTTCGGGCGTCAGGACAGGTAGAGGTAGGTTTTAGTTTTGATGGTGGGGCACAGTAGTTTTTAGGACAGTGCAGGGTAGGTATTAGCAATCACGGTGGGGCGGAGGGGGAGTAGTTTTCAGGACAGGGCGGGGTAAGTTTTAAGGTTCAGAGGAGGGGGTTGGGGTGGTTTATAGGACAGGGTGGGGTAGGTTTTAAGGTTCAATGTGGGGGTGGGGGTAGTTGTTAGAACAGGGCAGGATAAGTTTTAGGATTCAGGGTGGGGGGTCATGTAGTTTTTAGGACAGGATGGGGTTTTAGGGTTCAGGGTGGGGGTCAAGGTAGTTTTTAGGTCTTTGTGAGGTAGGTTTTAGGGTTCAGGGTGAGGGTGGGGGGTCGGGGTAGTTTTTAGGACAGGACAGGAAAGGTTTTAGGGTTCAGGGCAGGGTTGGTGGTCGGGGTAGTTTGTAGGACAGGTCAGGGTAGGTTTTAGGGTTCAGGGCGAGTGTTGGGATAGTTTTTAGGACAGTGTGCAGTAGATTTTAGGGTTCATTGCAGGTGGGGTCGTTTTTAAGACAGGTTGGGGTTGGTTTTAGGGTTCAGGTAGGGAGGGTGTGGTGGTTTCTAGGACAGGGTGCAGTAGATTTTAGGGTTCAGGGAAGCGTGGGGTCGCTTTTAAGACAATGTGAGGTAGGTTTTAGAGTTCAGGGCAGGGGTCGGGGGCAGGGTAGTTTTTAGGACAGGGCAGGGTAGGTTTTAGCGTTCAGGGCAGGGGGTCAGGGTTGTTTTAAGTGTGGGGCAGGGTTACTATTAGGGCTCGGGGTATTGGGCTCAGGGTAGGTGTTGGAGGGGGCAGTTTTAAGTGCTGGGGGGTGGATTGCAGAGTATGGTATCAGGTGTAAGGGGCAGGGAGTGGAACAATTTCCCAACTATGTTCCTTTACCAAACATGCTTTTATAACAAAATTTGTTGTAAAAGCATGCGTGGTAAAAACGTGGGCTTTGTTGTGACCGCATTCTTAAGGCATGGATGGTTCAAGCATGCGTGAATCCATCATACAACCACCAAAGGTCTATGGTTGTGGGAGAATGCTGCTTCCACATCAATGTACTGGAACATCATAGCACCTTTGCCACTGCGAGTCTAGCCAAAATGAGGATGCACTGGTATGCACTATTTTAAATGTACACCCTGACACAGCAAGAACAACAAGCTCAATTTGTTGCATATAAACTGCTTGTGAATCTCTGCATGGACCTCTGGGACCACTGCTTCTGCAACAAGCTTGCAATAGTTACAGAGTAATTCCTAGGCCTGTTAAGTTAACAGCAGATTGATTCTTCAGGTGCTTGTGTGACTCAAATGATTGGGGGAAGCATCTTGAAATCTCTCAGGGCATTTCTTCCCACTACAGCCCTCCCAAGTTGAACCTATATGCTTTGCATCTAAACCACCATCTTCCACATGTTATTTTAAATACAGCGCACACATGGTGGCGGTATGAGGAGCGCTAAAGGGCTCAAGAAAAAGGGCATTGCCCTGTGTGCAGCGCCACTTTTCTTAAATATGCCCCAGAAGGCAACAAAAGCAAACAAACACAAATGATGGACAGAATGCGGAACCAATCAAACATTCACACTCAGTCACAGATCTGGGTTTAATCCATCAATTATTTTGCTCACCACGTCACCCCAGTTTGGACCCAGCCATATGCAAATCAGTCTTGAAGCTGTTCCCCATGGGAACAGCCCAGCCCGAACTGCCAGGCCAAGTCCTCCCTGGACCAGACACAAACATCCTGGGACCGGTTTCAGGGTATCACCCTTCTTCAGCCAGGTTAGCTTGAAAGCGGTGGCATAATGAGCCCGGGACCCACGTCTGGGCATACCCGGTGCACTTTGGATGACAAAAGCAAAGAAACGCAAATGACGGACGAAATGCAGAATCATTCAAACATTCACCCCCAGTCACAGAGCTGGGTTTAATCCATCAATTCTTTTGCTCACCTCGCCACCCCAGTTTGGACCCAGCCATATGCAAACCAGTCTTGACCCTGTTCCCCATGGAACAGTCCAGCCCCAAATGCCAGGCCAAGTCCTACGGGAGGTCCAGAAACAAGCATCCTGGGATTAATCCATCAATTCTTTTGCTCACCACGCCACCCCAGTTTGGACCCAGCCAGATGCAAATCAGTCTTGACTCTGTTCCCCAAGGGAACATTCCAGCCGGAACTGCCAGGCCAAGTCCTCCCTGGACCGGAAACAAGCATCCTGGGACCAGTTTCAGGGTATCACCCTTCATCAGCCAGGCTAGCTTGAATCCAGTGGCATAAATCTCCACCCTCTTCAACAGCATCATAGGCTAATACAGCTGGTGGCGGGACTCGAGCCACTTTACCACCAGGCCAATCATGATGTGACGTCCCGCTGATGCAACTGTGGCAGCTAAACCTCCCCACCTGAGTTGGCGGATTGGGAGGGATAGAAATATGAAACTCACCTTTTTTCTGAGTTTTCTCATTTCCTGTCACCATGAACCCAGTCATATAAGTCATGCACTTGCTGCTGCTCCTGGACCAAGATGAAAATCAACCCTGTTAATGCCAGAACAGAAGTTAAGTCATTGTATTACCTGTCATCCTCAGAATTATTGATGTACATTATAACTGAACTTGTGCATGTTTAACAAATACTTGCAAGCAATTGTACAATGATGTGCAATGCATATGTCTGTAATGTCCTAGTAAGAAAAAGGTGATTGGCGGAAGCATCTTGAAATCTTTCAAGGCATTTCTTCTTCTTCTTGTTTAAAAACACACATTGATATATCCGAAACACTTACCAATCAGGTAATAACTGCCTTCTTGGCAATGGACACAAAAAGTCACATCAATCCCAACTCGAAATGTGTCCATACAAGTGTGTGCAATAATTTTCCTAAACTATACCCAATAGGAACTACATAAATCCATGATAATGTAGCAATTGCACTACAAAATGCTGTAAATGGGTGTACACAGAATGTACAAACCATGTTACCTCTAAACTGCAAACATGTCAGAAATGTATGAAGTCAAATGTCCCCTTGGTTTGTGCAATTTATGATAAACACTAGATGCCACTTAATTTTAAGGGTCAGTTTCCCTGTGTAATGCATATGTATATATTATATACACATCATGTTACAATAAACATGCATTCTCTAGTCATAAAAACTGAAATACATATAATGTTGGTGTAAGTGACTAGTAACATGATGAATGCTTGCACCAAAATTAATATGTCCATCACAAATGCACAACACTAATGTATTCATTCCGAAAATATCTCAAAATGAATAGCTGTGCTTGTCACAGTCACAAATGAGAGTGAGTGCATGGCACACACAATATCAGGAATAACATCATCAACAAACAATTGGTAACAATCAAAAAAATAAGACCAGGAAAAAATTATTGTGAAACATTGTTTTCTGAAAATGAGATAAGTCTTTCAAAATGAAATTTTATAAGACAATTTACAAGAAACGTCACAGCCCAAATATCCGAAGCCTTGGTTGCATGCCCAGAACTTGCCTGCTATTTGCACTGCCAAGATCAACCTCCTCCAGAAGAGGCATCTATTAGGCAGATAGCAGGCACTTTAATGATTTTACCCTGGGGGTGGGGGAGGGCTTGTGTTTTGGAGGGGTTGATTTTTTTTTGGGAGGGATGGGTTTGGATTTGGGAGGTGTTGGCTTGGGTTTGAAAGGGGTGGCTTGGGATGTGGATGGGGTGCATTGAGGTGCTGAAGGGGGCGGAAAGATGTTTAGGAGGGGTGGATTTATGTTTGGGAGGGTTGGTTTGGGATGTAGAAGGGGTAGGTTGGGTGTGGAAGGAGTGGCAAGATGTTTGGAGGGGTGGTTTGAGATGTGGATGGGGTTAGGACCAGGGCAAATAAAAAGACTTCCAGGGGAAAATGGGTAGGGTGGTTGCGGGAAGTTTGGGTTGGGAGTCAGAGGGAGTGATCGTTTCTGATGTACATGTGTCTGTTGATGGTGCTAGTGCCTGTGGGTCTGGTGTATGTGTTGTATGTGTTGGTTTATGTCTCATACTGTGTGTCTGTTGTATGAGTGTTTGTGTACAGTGTGTATAACGTGCAATATGTGTGTGTGGATAAGCTGTGGAGGTACTGTGTGTAGTTGTGGTGCCTGTGGATGTGGTGTGTGGTGGGGGCTGTGGATGTTTGTGTCGTGGTGGATGTCATGTCTGCAGGTGTGGTGTTGGTGGGTGTGGATGTTTGTGTCATGGTGGACTTGTGGTGGTGGTGGTGGGAGGGTGTGGTGTCTGTATGTTTGTGTGTGTTTCCTGTTGTGTCTGTGTTTATGTGTGAATGTGCTGCTTGTGTGGGTGCAAATGAGTGAGTGTGCTTTGGATAAGACTGGGATGAGGGATTTGGTATGGGGAAGGGGTGGGAGTTGGTGCAGGAGGTTAGGATTGGTTGGAGGCTGCAGTCACTGACAAGGTCAGACCCTGACATAACCTCTGTGGGTAGACATGGCACTATGAATGTCATCTCGGTAAGCTAGCATCTGTGTCACCTGTCCACTAAGATCCTGGATGGCATTCAATAGTGCAGTCTGGCCTACAGAGATAGTCTGCAATAGATCAATAGCCTCCTCATTGAGCGCAGTCTGGGAGACAGGGGTCGGGGAGGTACCTGTAGCAAAGGTGGCACCACTCCTTTTAGGGGCGACTATGGTAAACTGGGGAGAAGCAAGAGGGAGGGGGAGATCGAAATGTGGGTGGCAGACAACAATGCAGGTGGAAACAAATATATGGCAACACTGAATAAACAATAATTGCACATCACTACAGTTTTATACAAATAATAGTAATTCAAGGTGCTCATACACTAAAGTACACCGTTGCCATGATGTACATGCTGGAATTCCATAAAAAGAAGACCAGTACTGTCAACAAAAAAAGAAAATAGTGGAGCACACGAAGTGTTTACACATAGAAGTATTGGAGGCTAATTTTGGCTTAAGGAAATATGATAAGTTCCCGATTATGTATGTCATTTTAGTTCACATAAGTGGAAATGGTATTAGTTCTCTTATTGCAGCATGTATAACAAAATTTATTATACAAAATACATTTTATTAAAGTCAACACATATATTATAAGACAAATCACAACATAAGAAACAATACAATGAGGATGCAATACAATTGCATCTATCACTAAAAACACTGTACATTATTATCACAATGGTCCAATTTTGAGGAGAGCAGGCCAAGAGGTATATATTTCAGCCCACATAAAGCTTCAGCCGACGCGTGTTTCATCCTGATTTGGACTTCTTCAAGGCTGATAACTTGTGACACAAAGCATTATATTACCAGCTAAGTTGTTGAACTTCAAATTGTAATTTTACATTATAAGAAGATATTAAACAATAAATATATAGACACATCATCTCCATTCAAATGTAAGCTGATAATTAAAAGTGTGTAAGGAGAACCAACACCACATATCCATTTCCCAACATTACTTGTGTGTTAAAAAGAAAGTTGAAAACTAGTAATTAACCATAAGAACAACCGAGTGCTCAGAAGATGGGAATGAGGATATATTTAAAAAAACACCCATGCAGAAGGTTAAGACCCAATTAAGTCATTAAGCTCCATGAGCTTTTTTCCTATGATAGAATAAGAGCCAAACGCCATGTAATCACCAATGTGTCCATGCTCACAAACCTAAATGTAAATACCTTAATCGTCCATGTTGTTGCAAATCCGAAAATAGTAACTAAGACTACAGGAGGAAAGAGACCAAGTTATTTTCAATACAGGTGGAATTGTCACGCAAAGGTCCACCACCACGAGGGACTGATCTTCTGTGGAGGCCTCTGAAGATGATAGTCACTGGTGGCCTCCATGCCAGTCCCCTCATCCTCCATGGCCCTAAGTATCTCAGTGTTGATGGTGTCTGCACCAGAACCACAGTGCCCAGCTTCTTCCCCACCGATGTGTTCCGCTTTCACCTTTACCTTGCCCAGATGATGCTGAAAACATAGGTACAACAGATTGAGTTTATCAGTGTAAATAGAATTGAACATGAACTTTGCTCACAAAACATTTGCCAAGTCTGCATATTAAGCCAGCTTCAAGGCTCTCAAACTTGGCTTCTTTATCATTAATATCTCATGCATGTAGTTAAGAATTCCACAAATCATTTGCCCACAGTGTAGAAAATCCTCATGGTAGTTCTTTATCATGTATGCCCTGTGTCTCTTCTCCACTTTTATTTCTCTGCATGGCAAATGGCTTTGACAGCATGAGTAAATACATAAGCCTGGATACATTCCTAACCCACTTCAGTACAGAGCAAAAACATATCCACATTTCCAAAAGAGTGACATTTTGGGCCTAATATTGACTTATCAAGATGGGATGCTCCAACATCAATGTGATGTAGCCTTCCATCTGCAAATGTCCTTTTAAGTATCACTTTTCTCACCATCATTGATTTGTCATCTGGACATAACCAAGGACACTTACATGTTACTTGTGGTATGTGTAACTCTGTCACCAATGTAAAAACATTCCTATCTGTTTCAACCAATATAGTTTGGCATAAAAATTCATGTTGGTTGATACTGAATGTCTTACATGCACATTTGCAAAGGACTAAGGCCCTCATTACAACCCTGGCAGTCGGTGTTAAAGCGGCGGTAAGACCGCTAACAGGCCGGCGGACAAAAAATGTAATCACGACCATGGCGAAAACCGCCAACATAGACAGCCACTTTAACACTCCGACCGCCACGGCGGTACAAACAAACAACATGGCGGTCACCGCCAACAGACAGGCGGAAGACAATGCACCGCCCACCCTATCACAACACGGCTATCCGCCACATTTTCCTGGGAAGAACCAACGCGAACAAAAGCACGGCGGAAACAGGACTTGGAAGGGAAAGCACTCACCTCTACACAACCCAAGAGGAACCAGGACACCATGGAGCCAGAACTCCAAATCCTCCCAGCGATAGTATTCCTGCTTTTCGACGGCGGCAACGACCACGGTGAGTACTGCACCTACAACACAGGGGAGGGGGGAGGGAAAAGAGAGTGACACACATACACAACACGCAACATCCCCACCCCCACCCCCACCCTCATCCACAACAACATACACACTAATACATGCTGGAACATTACATTTACACCCCCCAACCCCTCCTGGAAGAACACAATGACAAAAGGAAATGAGCTGAATGATTGTAATCAATAGAAATCCATTAGTCAAAAATTGAAATACTGTATAAACAATTATGTACACCAACTATACAAGTCGGGATAGTGCACCATTCATAGTCCGGGGACCACTGGGCCCAAAATGCATGGGTGAAGCCCACACTCGATACCACTCTCCAAACGGACAGAACACTGCTGGGGCATCAGATCGAAATGAAACAGGCACCTCAGGGGGAAGGGAAGGGGGGGCACCTCAGCCGGATGAGCTCCAGCTCCACGAGGGGGGTCCATGCCCATTGATGTATCCTGGGGAGTGCAAAGCCACAGTCTCTCAAATCTCTCCAGTGGGTGGGTAGCCCACTGCTTTATCCTGGGGAGTGCACAGCCACAGTCTCTCAAGTCTCTCTAGTGGGTGGGTTGGCCATTGCTTTATCCTGGGGACTGCAAAGGCACAGTCTCTCAAGTCTCTCCAGTGGGTGGGTTGGCCACTGCTTTATCCTGTGGAGTGCAAAGCCACAGTCTCTCAAGTCTCTCCAGTGGGTGGGTTGCCCACTGCTTTATCCTGGGGAGTGCAAAGCCACAGTTTCTCAAGTCTCTCCAGTGGGTGGGTTGCCCACTGCTTTATCCTGGGGAGTGCAAAGCCACAGTCTCTCAAGTCTCTCCAGTGGGTGGGTTGCCCACTGCTTTCTCCTGGGGACTGCAAAGCCACAGTCTCTCAAGTCTCTCCAGGTGGGTGGGGTGCCTACTGCTTTATCCTGGGGAGTGCAAAGCCACAGTCTCCCAAGTCTCTTCAGTGAGTGGGTTGCCCACTGCTTTATCCTGGGGAGTGCAAAGCCACAGTCTCTCAAGAGGATGCCTTTCTCCACTGGTTCTGGAGGGAGCTTTGTGCCCAGAGTGCTTCATCCTGCCAAGGACTGAGGTAGTGGATGCCTTTCTCCACTGGTTCTGGAGGGGGCTTTGTGCCCAGAGTGCTTCATCCTGCTAAGGACTGAGGTAGTGGATGTGATACTCCACTGGTTCTGGAGGGGGCTTTGTGCCCAGAGTGCTTCATCCTGCCAAGGACTGAGGTAGTGGATGTGATACTCCACTGGTTCTGGAGGGGGCTTTGTGCCCAGAGTGCTTTATCCTGCCAAGGACTGAGGTAGTGGAAGTGGATGCCTTTCTCCACTGGTTCTGGAGGGGGCTTTGTGCCCCTGCCAAGGACTGAGGTAGTGGATGTGATACTCCACTGGTTCTGGAGGGGGCTTTGTGCCCAGAGTGCTTCATCCTGCCAAGGACTGAGATAGTGGATGCCTTTCTCCACTGGTTCTGGAGGGGGCTTTGTGCCCAGAGTGCTTCATCCTGCCAAGGACTGAGGTAGTGGATGTGACACTCCACTGACAGTGGTGCAACATGCAAGCTGCCCAGGCTCCTGGAACTGACCACCAGCCTCGGACGACTGACCACTGGGCATGGCAGCCATGTCTGCCGTGGTGCCACTGGCTCAGGATGTCGCGGGGCTGCTGACGTTGCTGGTGGCGGTGTCAGCCGCGGCGGTGCTGGCGGCCGTGTCAGTAGCGACGGTGCTTGCGGCGAACTCTGTGGCATTGGTGCTGGCAGCGGGCTCTGTGGCATTGGTGCTGGCGGCGGCCTCTGTGTGGAATCAGTGCTGGTGGCAGTCTTTGTTGTGGCGGTGCTGGTGGCGGTCTTTGTGGCGGCGGTGCTGGTGGCGGTCTTTGTGGCGGCAGGGCTGGTGGCGTGTTCAGTTACTGCGGTGCTGATGGCGGGCTCAGTGACTGCGGTGCTGGTGGCAGTCTTGTCCGTCGTGCAGGTTGGCGTCGACGTGGACCTGCCCTTGATTTTATGGCCCTTCCCCACCTTGGATGGTGGCGCAGCTGTCTTGCCACTTTCCACTTTTGTTTTGCCTGAGCCCTTGGTGGAAGGTGTTTTCGCCTTCTCCTTCCGGAATGTGGGCAACTTTTAGACTTTTGGAGGTGGCGGAATGTCCTTTCCCTCGCTCCATGGGACATTGGCAGCCCTGTTGCTTGGCGCACTCCAAAATCCCACTATTGCTGGCACCACTGTGCCCGGTGATGTGGTGGCTGAGGTGCTGGATTGGGACCTGGAAGAGGTCAACATTTGATAGGAAAAGCTTTTTAGACACACTGGGACTGGTAGATGGAGGGGGTTTGGGAGTGGAGGAAGAGGTGTTGGATGTAGGAGGTGTACATTTGCTGACTTTGGGTGAAGGTGCATGGGATGGAGGCTGTTGTGAGGTGGATGGCTGTTGGGTGGGTGTGTGGCTTCGTTTGTGTACTTTGGGAGTAGGGCTCACAGACACTGTTAGAGGACACTGGGGATGTGTGAATGGTAGTGGGGGTGGTGAGTGCACGTGAGTGGTGTGTGGTGATGGTCTTGCTGGTGATGGAGGTAGTGGCTGAAGATGTAGTGCATGCAGGTGTGAGTGGAGACGAGATAGGGAGGGAGGAGGGAGACATGGAGGAGGGGGACACAGTGAAGGCAGTGGATGTTGGTATGTGTGCATGGGTATGATGCTTGTGTGAGTGCCTGTGGTGGTGCTTATGTTTGCCAGAGCCACCCTTGTGTGTTGAGGTGTGTGCATGTTGATCTGATGGTGTGCTTGGGATAGGTTGAGGCACAGGGGATTGGGTCTGGGTGGAGGAAGTTGGATGGGAGAGGCTGGACACAGGGACAATGGCTGCCATCAGTGCAGATGCCAGAGCCTGAAATGCTCACAGTTGGGCTGCCTGGCCAGAATGAATGCCCTCCAGGTATGCATTTGTTTGTTGTCAATGCCTCCCGACACCCTGGATGGCATTCACAATGGTAGACTGCCCAACGGTGAGGGATCTCAGGAGGTCAATAGCCTCCTCACTGAGGGCAGCAGGGCTGACTGGGGCAGGGCCTGAGGTGCCTGGGGTGAAGGAGATGCCCACCCTCCTGGGTGAGGGGCAACGGGACACACGCTGAGGGGCTGCTGGGAGGGCGGTGCTGGAAGGGGGGGTGGCGGCTGTACCTCTTGATGCGGGGGGCACAGAGGGGCTCGCCACCGCAAGGGAGCTCCCATCAGAGGAGGAGTCGCTGTCGCTGATGTCACCTCCTGTCTCCGCCGTGGAGCTCCCATCGCCCTCCGTCCCACTGGTGGCTTCAGACTCCGTTGTCTCGCCCTCCTGGGCCATGTGGGATGCAGCTCAATCCTGCTCCGGTAGCACTGCCCCTCCGCCTGATGATGCTAATGCACACAAGAACAGGGAGACCACAAAAATTGGGGTGGCGGAAGACAGAAGAAAGACATGTTCAGTGCATGCAATACCGCTACCGTTGGCGGACACTACAGACACAGCAGCCCTCTGCGCTATGCCATGCACTTAGAGTTCCCTAATTAATCATAGGGACATGGGGTACAAGGCCTATGCCCGATTGCTGCACACATGGAAGTCACAAGAGCCTGATTAGGTGTAGATGGGTCTTACCACTGGTGGGGTTAGGGTGCCACATTGCCTGCCTCACGAAGGGACCTTGCCTTCAAAACTCGCCCTGGCCTAGGGGAACCCACAGCCCACTTCCCCCACCCAGACACCTGGTAATGCGCGAAGAGTCAGATGGATGTGAATGTACTCACCCCCTTGTGGCTGCTGTGATGCCCTTAAGCGCCCATCCAACTCAAGATAGGCCACTGCCAGGATCCAGAACATCAGGGGGGTCATGGTGTGATGGGCACCCCTCCCATGTTGGGAGGCCATCCCCAGCTGGCCTCAGCCATCTTATTGCTCCAGCGGCGAATGTCCTCCCATCTTTTCCGGCAGTGGGTGCTCCGTCTGTGGTGGACCCCCAGGGTCCGGACGTCCTTGGCAATGGCACGCCAAATATCCTTCTTCTGGTGGGTGCTGACCTAGAGGAATAGTACAGGGGAAAAGAATAATCTTTAACCGTCCGGATCGTCACAGTCGTTGACCCACGTTCCCACCCTTGCCCTGACGCACATACACTCACTGTCCGATCATGCAGGCCTCAGTCCCCCCCGTATCTTCCATCCACACCACTCCAAACAGGCATTGCCCATACAGCATGCTCACAGTGTACTCACCTGTTTGTCTGGAGGACCGTAGAGTAGCGTGTACTGGGGGAGGACCCCATCCACTAACTTCTCCAACTCCTCCAAAGTGAAGGCAGGGGCCTTTTCCCCAGACACATGAGCCATCGTCGCTTCCAGACTGAGGTCACAGCAGCACTTGCAGTGTAAGTCCTCTCCTGCCGAAGGTCAGGTATCAAGTGAGTGAACAGGCAGAAAATGGCGGTCATGTCCGTGGCGGTGCGTACCGTCACCGCCGGCGTACATCGTCATTAGCTCCTGGGACCCATAGGGTCCAATGTTAACCAATGCAGGATTGCGCTGCGGTCTTCGACCGCCTACCGCGACGGTGAACAACGCCAGTGCAGTTACCTCATATCCCCTTGTCCCACATTACAGGTCAGGCAGCTGCCATTTCAGGGGGCCACAAGGCATTAATTTTACATGTGTCACACCTATCTAGGCCTTGCATACACACAGTAACAGGCACATTGTGGATTGAGAAATGTGTGCAATAATTTTTTTTTATTACCTCAGTGTTGGCTGACTCTGTGCTCGCTGTTCTCGTCTATAGGGCAGGTCCGCTGGGGCAGGTAAGGAGATGGCGGCATCCTCCAGTGTACAGACCGCTGGTGGACCTGTCGACAATGGAAGACAGACACATCATTATCACTTACAGACTTGATCGTGCCACAATCCAGGAGCTGTTTGCCCAGTTGGAGCCAGACCTGATTTCAGCTATCCGCCATCCCACAGGAATCCCCCCTCTAGTGAAGGTCCTGTCAGTACTCCATTTCCTGGCAAGTTGGTATTTTCAAACTACAGTGGCCATTGCATCAGGGATGTCCCAGCCTATGTTCTCAAACGTGTTGTCCAGAGTGTTGTCTGCCCTGCCGAAACACATGTGTAGCTACATCGTTTTCCCTCAGGTGGAGGATTTTCCCACAGTAAAAGGCGACTTCTATGCTCTGGGACATATCCCCAACATCATAGGTGCCATTGATGGGACACATGTGGCATAGGTACCCCCCACAGGAGTGAACAGGTGTACAGAAACAGGAAGAGCTACCATTTGATGAATGTGCAGATGGTGTGTTTGGCCGACCAGTACATCTCCCATGTGAATGCCAGGTTTCCTGGCTCAGTGCATGACGCTTACATTTTGAGGAATAGCAGCATCCCTTATCTGATGGGGCAACTCCAGAGGCACCGTGTGTGGCTAATAGGTGAGGAGAAGGACCCTATACCGTGTGAATGATTGTCTGGGGTTGTCCCTAAGGGTTAGTGTGTGTCTAACAGTTGTCCCTCGACATTTGCAGGTGACTCTGGTTATCCCAACCTCTCATGGCTGCTGACCCCAGTGAGAAATCCAAGGATAATGGAGGAACGCTACAATGAGGCACATGGGCGAACTAGGAGAGTGAACGAAAGGACCTTCGGCCTCCTGAAGGCCAGATTCCGGTGCCTCCATAAGACAGGTGATTCTCTCTACTACTCACCAAAGAAGGTGTGCCATAGCATTGTGGTCTGCTGTATGCTGCACAACCTGGCTTTGGACGACAGGTGCCTTTTCTGCAGGAGGATGGGCCAGAAGGAGGTCTTGTGGCATCTGTGGAGCCTGTGGACAGTGAAGAAGAGGAGGCAGAAGAAGAGGATATCGACAACAGAAACAACGTTATCCAGCAATTCTTCTAGTGAGACACAGGTAAGAAGACATCACTGCCTCCTACATTTCATACAATTGTTAGACCTATCATATGTCTGTCATTTTCACCCAGTGTATGGACCCTGACTTGTCACTTTGCATTTACATTTCACAGATGTGGGTCCCACTGTGTGACCTCTGCTATATTACCTCATGGACTAGAGATGTGTGACATAGGTATGTTGACAATACAATGGACATTGCTAATTTCCTTAGTTATAGGAAATACACATCTGTGAAAGCACAGACTGACTCCAAATTGTTTTGTGATTCAAGGGTGTTTATTTAAGTGCAAAATAGTGGAGGGTGTTGTAAAATGGTCAGGAGTGATGGTGGAGGAATGTCCATGGCAGAGTCCAGTTATTAGTCTCACAGGTGCATTGTCCAAAGGGGCATAGGAAGTGGAGCTAGGGCAGTTTAAACTAGTGTCCCTACAGTGATTTGAAAAATAATGAAAAAAGGGAAAAAACAGAGGAAGAATAAAAAAAGAAAACACCCTGACTGTTCAGTGACAAGGTCGTCCTCAGAATTGTGGTCCGCAGTGGCATGGCAAAGGTTCATGGTCTGAAATGGAGTGTGTTTTATAGTGTGATTTGCAGTTGTATAAAACAGCCCAAAGTACATCAGGTGTGAGCTGCTAACATCCATCCAATAGCCACAGCCATAGTACAATGCTGCACAGGTCCCACAATGGCTCCCCCCATCATGAGAACGCTGCTGATACATTGCGAGCTTGACTGTGTTATTTAAATATGTTTGGTGCAATGCTGCCATCCTGATGGCAACAGAGTGCTTTTCACCAGCTTTGGAGTCCCCTGTGTCGACTGTGGGATACAGCTAGTGCAACAGAGTACACTACTCGACGCAGCCACGGTTGTACAGCCATTGATCTAAATACGGTGGTTGAAACACCATCAGCTTGATGGAGTGCTATTTGGGACTGCCGCCACAGCGGATTGGCAGTAGACCATCAATGTCTAAATCAGGCCCTAATTTTTTTTACTTTCCAGTAAGGCCATTGTGAGTTGGTGCAGAAATTGTACCCGTGGCATGGTCTTTAAATATCCCACGTGGGCAGAGACGTGTATATGCACCACCTACATGGATGGCCAAAGTAAATAGGACTAGAGAGCACCATTGCCTTCTGGTTAGGCTGTAGTTTAAAACCACTGCAATGACGGATGGAAAAGAAAACATACTATGGAGAAAAATCTACTTTTATATATTAGCAGCAAGCCCCCCAATCTGTGTAATGTGCAACCTTAGGGGTACTCATTGTTTTTTTTTTTATAAACAGCTTTATTATTTTCATTTAACAACATAGAACCCAACAGGTCACAATTGCGCTCCACGGACTGAGCACCGCACAAGTTAAAAACATGTAACAGAAGCATACAGTCAATAACTGCCGTGGTACTCAAGGGCAAGGCACCCGACATCCCTATGTCGAAGACCCACTTGTGGCTCCATCCCCTCAGGACCCCATCCATTTCCCCTACACCCTCTCGTGTTTGGCGGGGCAGCCCCTCGCTTCATAAACAAGTTTCTCCTGCTGGGTGCACCAGTCAACCCCTTGGCGCCACTTCGCCATCGCTGGAGTTGTCTCTGCCTTCCAATTCGATGCAATGTCCCTCTTGGCCACCAAACAAGCCATTCCCACAAAGGCTCGATCTGCTCTGCTGGATCCGATCCCCTCAAGGACTGCCAATAGGATTGGCAATGGGATAGGCTCGATCTCCACCTGTAGGACTCTAGAAACTCCTGTCACCACTGCTAGCCAATAGGTCGCAAAGTGGGGGCATGTCCATACCATGTGAAAAAAGTCCGCCTGAGGCCGAAGGCCCGCTCTGTGTAACCTGTCGGGAGTGAGGTATGCCGTGTGGAGAAAGTAGGTCTGCACCACACGGAGACGGGAGGTCATGGTCAGCATTCTCGGGGCCATCAAGGCGTCCCTCCTGTCTTCGTCCTCCATCGGACCCACCCACTGTTCCCACCGCTCTCGGAGCTTATCAAGTGTCTGTGCTGTGTTAGTGACCAACATGCGGTATATATGTGATATTCCCCCACTACCCAGGTGTCCCATTAGTGTCTTGGCCTCAACAGGGCTAAGCTCAGGGAGAATCATCCCCACTTGAACGTGCACGTGGAGTGCATGGCGGAGTTGCAGATATTTGTGGAACTGGGTCTGGGTGAGCGAAAAACTGCTGTTGGAGTTCCTGGAAGGACTGCATATGCGAACCCACCCAGATGTCACCGAGCAACGATATACAATGAGGTCCCATTTGTGAAACCCCTTAAGTGCTGAGACCTCTCCCAGCCACGATCCCTGCCACAGTGAAGTCTGTTGAGTGAAACGGCGCCACCACTCCGACACCCACTGCACAGCTCTCTACCCCATCAGCACCACCCTCATCACCTGTGGGATTTTACGCGTCAGAGGGTCACCGGACAGCATCCCAAACAAACCAGGAAAGACCATCATCAAGAGTTCTAGCTGGTAGGCGGGATTGACCAACCCCCCCCCCAACCAGTCATTGACCACCAGCAGGTGCATCGCGAGTTGGTAATGGTAGAGATTAGACATCCCCATGCCACCCTCATACACATTGCCCTGACAGAAGCGAAATGCCAGCCGGGGGCGGGAGTTATGCCATAAGAACTGCAGCGCGACAGCCTCCATATCTTTGAGCCAACGCCTAGGGATGTGATAGGGGAAATTCTGGAATAGATAAAGGAACCAGGGAAGCACCATCATTTGTGCTATCCAACCCAGGATATTTAGGGGCAAAGACTTCCATCTCTGGATGTCCTCCCTGACTTGTAGGGCTAGGGGCTCAATATTAAGAAACCATGCCAACTCGGGCAGCAACGCTATATGTACTCCCAGGTACCGGAAGCTATTACGTCGGATTGGAATGGCATTTTGCCAATTGTAGCATTCCCTAGAGTGGCAGAGCGGAATCAACAGAGATTTACTAGGGTTAACTATCAAGCCCGACGCCTCCGCAAACAGTCCCAACAGCTGCAGCACCCTAGGTCCACTACTGGCCGGGTTGGCCAGGAACAAGAGTACATCTTCTACGTATAACGCAATGTGGTCCTCCCTCCCGGTGGGCCAAGACCAACCATCAATCAGGGGATCCTCCCATATTAGTTTCACAAGCAATTCCATCCCCAAAGTGAATAGGAGCAGGGGCAGGGGGCATCCCTGGCAGATTCCCTGGGGGATGGGCAACTGGTCTGACACTGCCCCATTGACTTGCACCGGGCCTTTGGATTAGAGTAAAGGAGTCCCACCAATGTGCGGAAGTGTGGCCCGAACCCAGCCCTCACAAGCACTCACTGAAGGTATGACCAGTCCACCGTATCGAATGCCTTTTCAAAGTCCAAGAAAAGGAGCGCCAGAGTAGAGGTCAGGAGGACCCGATTGGCCAGAGTCACAAGCAGTCGCCTAATGCAATGCCTGGTACTTCTAGCAGGCATAAAACCACATTGGTCTGGGCGGTACCCAGAGCAATTCCGTGAGGAGGGGGCTAGTTTTGGGAATCACCACTATGGTGGCTTGGTCTAAACCCGAGGGGAAACCCCCAGCCTTTTCAGCCTCCTCGAACATGGCTAGGAGGTGGGGGGTTAGGGAGTTAGGGTGTCCTGAAACTGAGCATAAAATTCTGCCGGGAAACAATTGGGGCCAGGCGTCCTGCCCGCAGACAACTCAGATATAGCCTCTGCAACCTCCTCGAGGCCAATGGGCTCGTCAAAGTCCTGGCTTTCCACTGTGGTAATTCTTGGAAAGGACACCTCTTGCAATGAGGGGCCTCACTCTCCACTTGGGGCCTAGTAGAGTTTTTGATAGTAGGTGGCAAAACTCTGTGCTATTTCGTACGGTGTCTGGAAAATTATTTCAGAGTCGTCAAAGACCTCTGGAACAACCCCGCTTGCCATCGGTCTAGTGTGAAGCCAGTGTAAGAGCTTTCCGTTTTTGTCCCCCCACCCGTACACGCAGGCCGTTGAGGCTCACCACATATGCTTTGCAGTCTCGAGCGTAAGGTGTCTAATCTCCTCCCTGACCAAGACTAACTGCCGTGTGACTGCTACACACGCAAACCCGGAGACCTGGCCCTCCAGGCGCACCGCCCTAGCCTCGAGCGCTGATACCTTTTGATTACGTGTGCGTCCCTGCACCCGAAGGAGCTGCCTGCCATGCCCCCTGAGGGTGGCCTTGCAGGATGCCCAAATGATACCCGGAGACGGCACAGCCCCCAGATTAACAGTAAAATAGTCAGAGAGCTGGTCCCTTAGGGCCTGAGCATACTCACTATCCTGAAAGTACCAGGCATTAAGCCGCCATATCGGGCGTTGGGCAGCATCAATCTCATCCAGACGAAGAATGAGCGGTGCATGGTCCGAGACCCTATGGGGAGAATCTCCACTCCAGAGACTCGGGGTACATCAAGGGCTGGCACAAGAAAGAGATCTATCCTTGTGTGAGTGTGGTGTGCCGCTGACGTGTTAGTGTATTGTCGCAGTTGGGGGTGCCAAATCTGCCACACATCGCAGAGACCCAGGCCCTCCCCCCATCTACGCAGTCCTGTCGCCCTGGTTACTCAGCTTGAAGACAAGGGCCCGGTGATGTCAACTTCGGGGTCTATGACAGAGGTAAAGTCTCCTCCCAATATAGTTAGACCCGGGGGAAGTCTCACACCACGTCCCTGACGGTCATAAGAAGTCGTTCCTGTGCAACCGGAGGGGCATAGACACTAAGGATATTGATTGGGTACTCCCCGAGCAGGCCGGAAACTGCCACGTATCTTCCTCGCAGATCCAACCGGGAGACTGCGACCACCATAGGTAGAGGACGGTGCAACAACACAGCCACACTCCTCGAGTCCCTAGAGAATCCTGTGTGGTAAATCCTGTCATAGGCCCCCCTCATGAGCATAGGGCACCTGGTACCAAGCAAGTGGGTCTCATGGAGCAAGACCATGGACGGGGCAAAGCGACAGATGGTGGAGAAGACAGCGGACCATTTAATTTTGTTAAGGAGCCCATTTACGCTCCAGGAGAGGACCCGCTTGGTTTGCTCTGGCATTGATACGAAATCAGTCGTTTTGTGTGGAGTGTGTCCGTCTAAATGTCCGACTGTGACCAACTAATAAAGAACAGGAGAACATAACAGAAATCCAACCATGGACAACTATGAATAAACATTCACTCAAGTCACCCCAACTGCCCCCTCCCCATACTTCCAACCCAGAAGCATCTGTCGCCCAAAACTTTGAATACAGGGTGTCAATAGTGAGTGTGGAGTGGTGAACCCCTCCTTCAAAATGGAGTTCTGCCATACGGCCGTCTGCCGCCCCGCACCCAGTGTCAGGTGGGTGCCGTCATCCATGTCCTCCCTACCAACACAAGGTTCAAGCAAGTCAGTCGCAGGAGAGCAGGGGAAATTGACTAAGGTGCTCCCCCTCCGGAGCGGGAACCAGTCTCTTTCCATCAGGGCCGTCTAGTGTACTCCCATCCGGCCATCCTCTGCCGATCTGCTGTGCAAGCCGCCCGCCCCCTCCGGCGGGACCTGGTGCACCTGCGTTTCCCCCGCTCCCATGGGGAGCCGCGAGGGAATGGATTTCTGCTGGTCATCCCCGGACCGGGTGGGACACTCTGGGCCATCCGATGTTCCTCGGTGAGCCAATCCCATGCAGCCTCCAGTGAGTCAAAAAAGAAGGACTTTCCGTCAAGGAGAACTTTGAGGCGTGCAGGAAAGAGGATCATATAGGTCAACTGCATCACCCGGAGTTTCTGCTTGACCCCTTCGTACGAGTGGCGTCTAACCTGTACCTCACGTGTATAGTCTGGGATGATGAGGATTTTGTGGTTGTCCCAGCCGAGGTCCGGGTGTGCTCTCGCCTCTCAAAGGATAATGTTCCGGTCTTTGAAGTTGAGGAACCGTGCAATCATCGGCCGCAGGGGACCGCCCAGTGGGGGTTGGGGCACCAAAGCCCTATGGGCTCACTCAATGGCGAACCAGGGGGAGAGTCACTGATCGGGGATCCATGACTTGATCCAGCACTCCAAGAAATTGATGGCGTGGCCCGCCTCGCTCCCTCCGGGAATCCAACGAAGCGCAAGTTGTTACGCGCAGTTTTCAGCATCCTCTGCCCTATGGTGAAGCTCACCCATGCAAGTCTGTAGCTGGGCGACGTTGGGCTTGAGGTCCGCAATCTCATCCTCCACCCGGGAGACTCGGTCCTCAACTTCTTTAATACGACCCACCGCTGTTCGTAGGTATTGTCGCAACATGCCCACATCCTCTTGCACTTCACCAACTCTAGTCTCTACTGCCAACTGTGAAGATTGGATGGCCTGAAGGATCGTATTCACCCCTTCTGCTGCGGTAGCTTCCGACGCCGGGTCGCCCACCACGCAAGGGGTCGTCTGCTTGGCAAATTGGTCAATGCGCTGCTGCGACGCCGGCGGCTGCTTACTTGTTTTGTCTTTCCCCAGGACTGCCCAACTTCCTGTCAGGCACAGGCCCCTTCAGGCACAGGGGCACGATCGCACCACGCGGTGCGGCCCCCTTTCCACTGCCGATGGCTGCGCCGCACCCCTGGCCGCGGCACAGGCTTCTGCTCGTGGTCTGGGGGGGGCAGGGCACTCCCTGGTGTGTCTGCCGCTTCACACGGCCAGAAGCGCCGGTCAGGACCGGTGGCGCCTCACATCCAAGAGGTGCTGCCGCAAACACCGCCAGTCACCCCAGGAGGCTACAGAGGCTCCGTCGAGGGTCCGCTCCACTCAGCGGGCTTCAGAGGCAGGCCGCAGGCATCGGCCCCAAACAGTCGAGCCTCAGGCCAGGCTCTGGCACGAATCCGCGGGAGGTCCGGTCCCCACCACTGCTTCAGCCGATTCTCCCGCAGGCGGGGTAACAAGCAGGGACCAAACAGGCACAGGGACGGCCGGGTATAACGAGGCGGATGACGGAGGGGTCCGGATCACTCTTAGAGTGCGACCGCCATCTTGACGCCCATACCCACGCCTGAAACAACTCATTCTTACCGCGTGGATAATTATATATTTTCCTTTAATAGCCTTGGTGTGAATAAAAGTCAAATTATTACATCTTGACTTGGGAAAATTCTAAATCAACCATTATTTTTAACTTTGTTTTCAAAATCAAACTTCACCGTTGAAAGTAGAAGAGGTTTGGTACCTTAGCAGGTAAAGTAAGTTTAGAAAACTGAATTTTATGCTTACACCCTTTGAACTTGTCAGTACCAGGGGTTCGCTTGTGTTTCAAATGTCTCTTTTAGATGGGCTTTTAGCATGTTTTTGGGAGCATTAAGGACCCTTATGCAAAATTTCAAGGTGTCAGCCTCACATGCAAGCGATTGTCTTAGGAGGGCAAATTCCAAGCATAGCCTGATCCTCCTTATGTATGTGGTCAGTTCGAATACCCTCTTGTAGGCTGTGCATTGGATGTGTTCCAAGGTGGGGATACATACCTCTGGGAATGCCAGTTGCCTGTAATGTACTCCCAGGAGGAGCGAGGCCTTTCTGGCCTTCATTATAGGTGCAGCTGTTGCACTGTGTAAGGTCTTGTTGAGGCAAATAAGGCGGATTTGGTATCTCTAGCTTTATTTTTCAAAGTGGCTAGATGGGTCTTTGGGCTGGAGTTCTTGTGGAACCACATCCCCAGGTAGCTGTATTTCATGGCCGTTTTGATAGTCACAGCCCCCATATGCCAGGTTTGAAGATTCTTCTTTTTGTAGTGCCAAACATAAGGACTTTGGTTTTGTCCTGATTGATGGTAAGGTAATTCGCATTGTTGTATTCCTGGAGTTTGTTTAGGGCCCACTGAAGGCCTGCTTTTGAGAGGTCCATGATGACAATGTCATCAGCATATTGTAAAATACGAAGTTTTGAATGGCCAGGTAATGGTGGTATCAGGCAGCTGCTCTCCAGAAATTTGCCAAGGTCAGCGGTGTATAGGTTAAAGAGCAGAGGGGAAAGGACACACCCCTGCTTCAGGCCATCCTCAGTTGTAATTTCCGAGGTTACTGTGTTGAGACCTGTTCTCACTCTGTTTGATGCACCTGCACTGATATCATGATTCAATCTGAGGAGACTAATTTAATTTTTAGCTTCCAATTTTAAATTCCATGACTTTTACAGTATCTTTTAAAAATGTCAACAGTACAGTTAGCCACCAGCGTGCACAAACAATGACAAAAAAAGAGACAAGGATTCTCCTCCGGGGGTCTTCCTGTCTGACGAGTCCTCTCCAGCGGCTACATCCCTCCTCTGTTCTGGTGCACTCTGCATCCCAGTTATGGGCTGCACAGTGCAAGCGCAAACTGTCTGCACTTGCGCTGTGCAGACCATACCGGGCTGCAGCGCACACCGGGTAAACTCCACTTTGCTGACGGGGATAGCGGACTTTTTTGGACAATTCTGCGCTCCAAGCGGAGTGCGGAATTCCAAAAACTCCATTAGCTCCGCCAGCGGATTGGAGCTCCCTGCACACCCCTAATTTATATACACTTTATTAATCTTTTATTATTATTTAGTTTTCAAAGCACTCAGAAACCCCATGAGGTGGCTTTACGGACCCCTAGGGGTCCCCAGACCACAGGTTGGTAACCACTGCCTTTGAACATTCCTGGAAATAAAACGTCTTGAAGAAAGAATCAGATCTTACAAAGGTGGCATCCTTCTGTGGAGAGTTTGTTTGTGTGTTGTGGTTTTGGTGTAGCTGGACATGACTGAAAGGCTGAAAGAGGGGGTTGTATGAAAGACAGTAGCCATAGTAGTAGCAGTGGGAAGGCTGTGCGTTTGGTTTTTAAACGTTTTTTGTTTTGTGTCACACTAGAAGCAGCTTTGCGCAAGTGTGTGGTCCTCATGACAATGACTTATGATTCAATTATGCTATTGGTTTTCTGTCCCTGATGATTGAGTGAGAGATAGTGTAGGGTGGTGGGGAGTAAGAGGGTGAACTAGCGGTGCTGTGATCGGTACAGATGGTAGACGGTGTAAGTATAAAATCCTTTTGGGCCAAACGATATGGTGAAGCTATAAACGTTGACATAAGTGGATTTAATCACGAACTTGGCATTTTCATACAGAAAGGCCTGCGTCTCATATAACTGGTAATGGCAACCAGAGACAGTATTTTTCCCACAAGCCCCTCAGAATCTGGAAATACCCTGGGCCACATTTCCAAAGAGGGTGACAACAGTGAAGGCGGCAAGATGCGGACATATTTTGTACTAGTACTGTGTGCCGGTTGCACACTATCGGTATCTGATTGTGATTACTTTGTTTACATCATTGCCACCTACTGACAGATGCCAGTTTTCATGGGCAGTTCCCTATCAGGCTCTGTGGCTTTTAGTGCTGGAAAGCACCAAAGTATCTACACCGCTGCTGCACTCCATAAATAATGCTTAAGTCTGTGGTCATAAACAACAGAATCCACCGCCCTGGAGTGGTAGATGCATCATCACAAACGTCACAAGTGCAGAAAATTTCATAGGCAGTCGCAAAATGTGATGGACAGGAAAAAAGAAAAGACTGAAGGGGTTGACCCAGTGAAGCCATTGGAACTAATTGGCTGCAGAGGGTTGACCCAAAGCCCACTCTCCGTTCATGAATGGATAACATAGGGTCTTTGGCTGCACCAGACCTAAACACATCCATAGTGGATATTGAGCTCTAGTCGTATGAGCCGACTCAAAAGAATATATAGTTAATGCAGAGCATAGGAAACTCTCATAAAAACCTCGCCATAATGCAACACGTTACATCACTCAGTAAGTATACTGCTACCATAGTTCACTTTTTGCAAACAATTGTTGCAAAATGCCACTAAATTAGAATTTTGAGCCTCAAAACACCGTTCGCTTTAAAAAGGTTTTTTGTGGGCTCTAACAGCATAGTTCAGATTCCTATTGCTATGGGGGGGCCCACGGAGAGAGAGACTCGTTCTAGTCTCTCCGCTGGCCTGTTCGGGAGGACAGGAAGTGGTGCAGGTGCGGCGGATTTGTTCTAGGTAAGTGGGGGTGGGATTAGAAGTGTAGTTATAAAGGGGGTGGAATGGTGGGGTCTGCCTCTTTTCCGGGCCGACCTAGTTAGGAAGGTTGCGTTGAGGAGGGTCTGCTTTTTTTTAGAGTCAAGTGCGGGTTTGTCCGTTAGTTTTTAGAGCCAGGGCCAGGGTAGGGCTGGGTGCACGTAGCGGCAGTGACAGGGCCGAGGGCAGGAGGAGTTGCGCACAGGAGGGCGGATGGGTGCGGCCGGGCACGCGAGGCACGGAGGCATCGCCACGCCCCAGGGGAGCAGCCCCAGCGGCAACAACAGGCGCGCGGAGGCATTACAGCCCCCGGCGCTTACGGGCACAACGTGAAGGAAGCCAGCAGGTGCGCGGAGGCCTTACAGCCCCCAGCGGCTATTTCACAGCGCACTAGGCCGGGCGGCCTACGCGCACATGAGACTGCAGGGGGGCGCTCCCAATAATATAATAAAACAGACAGCTGAGCTCAACGAGCTGAAAGTGTGAACGTCAAACACAGAAGGGCAGCTCTTTTCACGCACCGGTGGTGCGAACGTGGTTGGACATCAGGAGGCTAGGCCTCGGGGGTCCCACAGTACACGGTGCCTGGGCGGGCCCCGTGATTAACAGGGAACTCTGACAATATAGTTCTGCTGCTAGCAGCCAAAGCAGATAGCGACGGGGCCACACAGGTGACATCCTAGATTCTGGGGCACAGCAGGAGGGGCATTGAATTGGGGCACACTTCTGAGAGAGGCACATCTAAAGTGGTAGGCCAGAAGGCACGGGCAGTCACAGGCAACACAGGCTCGGGGGGGCCCCGCGCTGGAATAAGGCCACGCAGTTTGGGTTGGGTGAGGATAGTGCAGCGCCATGTCAACCGGCCATGACGCAGAGGCTGTCAGGGCCGCGCACTGCGTTTTAGGCGAAGCCGGCCGGGCGGATTTGCTCAGGCCCGGGGTCCTGGAACAGGCCTGGGTTGGCACGACCCGGCCAACTCGGGCTGCGTCAAGCAGAGTGGTGGCAGCAATCGCCGCATGCGAGTCACAGGATTCAGAGGGGGACAAGGATGAAGTCCCGGGGAGGCAGGAACAGGTACCAGAGGTGCGGATGGGGACACCTAACACGCTCAGTCCCTTAATTTTCAGCGGGAAACCCAGGACACACAGGACCCAGGCCCAGGGACCACAGGAATAGGCTGCGCAGGTACACTAGCGGGCAGGCCCCCTGGCGGGGAAGAAGACATTACGGCAGGGCAGGCCCCCGGGTTACAAGCGGATGGGAGCGAGCAGCCCGTCCGGGGGGGGACAGGCAGACCCAAGTCCCCCCCCCACGACAGGCGAGACCAGCAAAACACAAGACAAGTGAGGAGGCTGGGGCGATGGAGACCCCGGGACACGCCGCGCAGGGAACATGGGACCAGGCAGATGCATGGGATTTGGAAGCCAGAATCCACGAGCAGCGTAGGGTTGTGGCAGAAACCGAGGCCAGGTGGGCGCAGTTATGTAAAGACAGGGAGGAAGCGGGTATCCGCTGCGAAGACAACAAAAGGGGTAGGGAAGCCACAGACATGAGGGGGACTCAGCCGGATGGGTCAGGCGCAGGAAGCTGGGTTTGGATACCGCAGACGGAGGCGGGTAGGGGTTAGGAGGCTCGTGCGGCCGAAGGGCGGGTCGGCATAGGAAGCCCCAGTGGCGCATACGGCCACATGGGAAGAGGCAATACGATGTCAACAATGGAGGTTGGCAAGAGAAGGGGGATGCCAACTGGGTGCAATACGGCCCAAACGTGTTGATCCGAAGCACTAGAGGGGTCTGAGGCGGCCTTCTCTACTTTGTGGTAACGTGGGTACCATAACGATGGTGTGCGCCATGTGGGTCAAGTGCCAACAGAAACACCGGCAACAAAGTCACAGGGATATGTTGAAAACAAGGGTGATTGGGTAGGCAAGGAAGAGTTAGAATTGGACTATGAGGAATATGGGGAGGATTGGGAAGATGGAGAGATACGAGATGAGGAGGTGAGCGGTGTCAAAAAGGGGTGGGTGCAAGTGTGGCGCAACCCCTTCCTCTGCCTTTGTTTTTCAGGACACCGTCGTGGCCGAAGAGCCAGCAGGACTACGGCAAACAAGGCCACGTGGCAGAGCGATGAGGAGAACACCGCGTAATTCGAGGGAGACGGTCGGAGGTAAGGGGAGATGGTGGTCAGCAATGTTCCCTCTAATTTTTTTCCACTGTGTGCGGCAGTGTGCGGTCTCTGTGCGCTGCAGCCAAGGATACGTGCGCCAAGAAATTGACCATTCACGTGCGCGCAGCGCATAACTAGCCAAGATCTTTGGCATTAGCCTCTCCATACCACTAAAGCAAAAAAGAGATATAATTGCTCCATGCAATAGGGCATCAAGGCAGTTTTGTGACCTGGTTGCACACCCCAAGGACATGACCTGTTAAGTGCCACCTACACCCCAGTTAGAGAAAACAGAGGAACATTGCCCTCAGCCTTTAAACGCTGTTTTCATTGACTTCAATCCAGATTCAAATATGAGCATTTTCTGCAATAGGAGAGCACGACTATCACTCTAAAAGGCTTATTTGATCTGAGAAAGTGATAATGCATATAAACAACTATGAAGTATGACAATGATGGAAAAGTTGATAACAGCACATTTCCTACTGTTCTGAAGCATTTCCTAGCTCATTAACCATTAATTTTCAACATAAATATCACTTGCTCGCTTGTATGCTAAAGTACGCCAAATGATGTTTAAAACACTCCCGCGGCATTTAAACGCTGTTTTCATTCACTTCAATCCAGATTCAAATATGAGCATTATCTGCCTTAGAGGAGCACGACTATCGCTCTAAAAGGCTTATTTGATCTGAGAAAGTGATCATGCATATAAACAACTATGAAGTATGACAATGATGGAAAAGTTGATAACAGCACATTTCCTACTGTTCTGAAGCATTTCCTAGCTCATTAACCATTAATTTTCAACATAAATATCACTTGCTCGCTTGTATGCTAAAGTACGCCAAATGATGTTTAAAACACTCCCCGCAGCCTTTAAACGCTGTTTTCATTGACTTCAATCCAGATTCAAATATGAGCATTTTCTGCAATAGGAGAGCACGACTATCGCTCTAAAAGGCTTATTTGATCTGAGAAAGTGATAATGCATATAAACAACTATGAAGTATGACAATGATGGAAAAGTTGATAACAGCACATTTCCTACTGTTCTGAAGCATTTCCTAGCTCATTAACCATTAATTTTCAACATAAATATCACTTGCTCGCTTGTATGCTAAAGTACGCCAAATGATGTTTAAAACACTCCCCGCGGCATTTAAACGCTGTTTTCATTCACTTCAATCCAGATTCAAATATGAGCATTATCTGCCTTAGGGGAGCACGTATATCGCTCTAAAAGGCTTATTTATTAACGTGCGCGCTTGCCGAAGGGGCCTGCGCGATGGGGGAAGGAAAGGTGTGCGCGCGCTCGCGCGCGCGCCTTACATAGAACATTGGTGGTCAGTCTGGGGCAACGGGGGGGGAGGTTATAAGGGCTTCATGCACTAGCAAATCCATAGGCGTAGGAGATGGGTCGGTGTTGGAGACTCCAGGTGTGGTTTCAGTACAGAAGGACAAGAAGACGGCATCCACCACTGTCACAGTCAGACGGCAGGGGAAGACACGAATACTGAGGACAAAGAAGGGGGAGTTCATAAGAAGCGTCTTCCGTACATGGGTTTGGCCATGCCCCTGGGGTCCCATGTCGCAAAAAAGACTAAGGTGAGGATCTGGAAACATGAATACGTAGATGTTTTTAAGCTACTACACAGGGACATACAGGCCAAGGAAGGATCTAAAGAGGAGGAATGGGAGTTACCGCGCAGGCCCAGGGTTCCTATTACAATGGACAATTGGACGTCCGCATTCCTGATCTTTGCCAGTATATATTGTGAAAAGTATTCAGACAGGGCCATTGCGCTTTTCAAATACATGGACATTATTAGGAAGGCCCAGATGCACTTTGGAGGGTTTGCATGGCTGAGTTATGACGAGGAGTTTAGGGCCCGGGTGAGCGTAAACCCTGAAAAGCCGTGGGGAGATGTAGATCCGGAGTTATGGATGCAATGGATGGCATCGGCACAGGCATCGGCGTCCACTCATACGGCGAGTGGACTGCCAGTAATATATAAGCCTTTTCAGGCACGCTCCGCCTCGGGAGGGGCGGGCACTGCTACAAAAACGCCGGTGTCCAACACGGGGGCTTGTTGGAACTTCAACAAGGGTTTCTGCTCATGGGCACAGTGTAGGTTTAAACATGATTGCTCCAAGTGCCTCGGTGGATGATGCAGTGAAGTTAGTTTTGAGGTACGGGATAAAATCGGAAATGGATAAATGTGACATACAATCAGCCTTTCGGTTGTTACCCATTCATCCAGCAGAATTTGACCTCTTAGGCATGCAGCTGGACGGAGCTATATATGTGGACAGGTTCTTACCTATGGGTTGTGCGATATCATGTGCTTTATTTGAAACGTTCAGCACCTTTTTGCAGTGGGTTTTTGTTCAAACTAGTGGCCACAGGGCGGTGACGCACTATCTAGATGATTTTCTATTTGTAGGGGCAGCCGCATCCGGAGCATGTGGACAGGCTTTGGCAGTCTTTCAGAGGTTAGCGCTGCAGACAGGAGTGCCATTGGCCTCAGAAAAGACAGAGGGACCGCTATCAATTTTGACCTTTTTGGGCATCGAACTAGATGCAGAAACAATGGTGGCCAGATTGCCAGTGTCAAAAGTGACGGAAATACTGGAATGTCTGGCATTTGTGCGGACACTGCACAAAATGGATTTACGAGCGGCACAAAAATTGCTAGGATACCTCAATTTTGCATGTGGGGCAGTGAGGGGAGGACGTACGTTTTGTAGATGATTGGGACTGTCCATGTTGGGAGCAGTGCTACCTCATAGGATAAGAGTTTCCTTGGCCCTGAGAGAAGACATCAAGGTATGGGAGATTTTCCTGAAGAAATTTAATGGGGTACCAATGTCTTTTGGTGACTCGGATACGGTCTGGCAGGTTTAAATATTTTTGGATGAGGCAGGGGTGTCTGGCTTCGGCATCTACTGGGACGGGAGGTGGTGCGCTGAAACATGGCCCCGTCAATGGTTACAACAGGGGAGGAGCATTGCCTTCCTTGAGTTTTTTCCACTATTAGGGGCACTGGCAGTCTGGGGACGGGAATTAGCCAACAGGACGGTGGTTTTTCAGGTGGACAACATGACGGTAGTGGAATTGGTTAACAGACAGAGGTCTAGGGACCTCAGAGTTTTGCGTTTATTACGACAATTTATGCTGCACTGTTTATCTCTTAATGTTATCTTTAAAGCTGCACACATACAGGTGGTTTACAACGAGATTGCAGACTCCCTATCTCGTTCACAGTGGCAGCGTTTTTGGCACCAGGAGCGGAACGGAACAAGACTGCGGTCCCGGCAGACATTTGGGAGTGGGGGGCATGATGATCTCGGGGCTGGTGGAGATGTCTTTAGCGGTATCTACGTGGCAAAGTTACAGGCTCGCATGGTTGGAGTTTCAATCTTTTCAGGCATTTGTGGGCAATTTTTGGGCACAAGGATCACAGACTTTGGAGGCACGGCGTTACGCTTTGTACTGTTTCTGATTAACGAGGGTCTATCCCCGGCCACAATAGGAGGAAAGTTGGCAGGTGTTTCATTTTATGGGAAACTTTTCTTTGGGTACGGATCCAGCGCGTAATGATTTATTAGGGAGAATGTTGAAAGGTTGGGGCAGGGTTAGGGTCGGGGCGGCAAGTATGGCAAGAGAACCCATTACTTTTGAGATACTGCGGCAGCTGTTGCACGTCTTGCCGGTATGTTGTGTGGATGAGAATGAAGTAAGGGCCAGATGTATCATCACGGCCCTTTGCGATTCGGAAATAGCGATTTTCAAGAAATCGTTATTTCCGACTCGCAAAGTGCAATGTATCACATTTGCGAATTGGTAATAGCGATTTCTTAAAAATCGCAAATGCTATTACCGATTCGCAAATTGCAATACCGGCCCTATTCGCAGCTATGGGCCTGTTGGCCCATATCTGTGAATTGTTTGAATTTCCAAAATTGCGATTTCTGAACCAGAAATCTGAATTTTGGAAATGCAAAAGGCCAGGGTGCTGGGGGCGTAAGGCCCCCTCTCCTGCACCCCAAAAACTTTTTTTTCAACATGTAACGTACACACATTCCAAAAGGGCATGTGTGCTTTACATGTTGAAGTTAAAATTGCAGTTTAACTGCATTTTTTAATTTTGCACCAGGTTACCACCTGGTTGCAAAGCATGGTATTTTGCAAGTGCAAAATGCCATTTCTGGAAAAATTGCAATTTGTGATTTTTTCCAGAATAGCCTTGCGACCTGGAAATTGCGAATCGCAAATTGCGATTCGCTATTTCCAGGTCGCAACGCAAGATATCGCTATTTTAGCGATTTCTTAGTTGTGGTCTGCGAATGCATTTCATGCATCGCAGACCACGGTTTTGCACTCACAAACGGACGATTTTGCCATTTGCGAGTGCAAAATAATTTCATACATCTGGCCCTAGGACTTTTTCGGTTATGCTTGGTTTGGATGTTTTTCGGCGCGTTTAGAGTATCCGAATTGTTGGGCGTAGGGAACGAATTTGGGGTGAAAGTGAAGGAGGTTTGCATGCACAAGAAAAGGTTGGGGATATGGCTCAGGCGATCCAAAATGGACCAGTTGGGAAAGGGGAAATGGGTTTGGTTGGAAAAAGGAGGAGATGACCTAGGATGCCCGATGAAAGAGTGGATGGTTTTCAAACAGAAGTTGAGAGTGGCCGGGGAAACAGGGGTGTTCGTGAATGCTTGAGGCAAGAAACCTACTAGCTATCAGTTGTTGCAGGTTTTGAGGATGGCACTGGGACGGACGGGGCGGCGAGCAGGGCATTTCAGAACGCATTCCTTCAGGATTGGGGCAGCTACAGTGGCAGCTCATTTAGGTTGGGACTGGGCCAAGATCAAAGCTATAGGCAGGTGGAAATCTAGATGCTGTGAGCGTTATGTTAGGCTTTGATGACATTCAGGTTGGGGGGGTGGTTTAGATGTTCATGACAAGTGTTATAGTGTTTTTTCTTTGCAGGATGCGTGGCCAGGCCGCAGAAGGATAAGATGGTGACATGGCTGGTTGGTCACTCATTTGTTCACTGGGTGGCGAAATTCGCAGAAAAACAAATTTACGGCAGGTCAATGGGACTGCCCAGCAGGCACCACGAAGTTCGTTGGTGGGGAAAGAGCGGCATGAGGTGGGGGAGTTTACTTCCATTTATCACGGGGAACTTGCCACAGTGGGGATGTCTGGACTTATTACTGATCCATTTGAGGGGAAATGATTTGGTGAAGCAATCAGGGCTCACATTGATTCAGTTCATGCAGAAGGACTTGGAGCTATTGAAACAAAAACTATGCGGGACATGCCTGGTGTGGAAGGAATTTGTACCCAGACGGGTATGGAGAGGGGCAAACAATGATGGGGCCATTGAGAGGGCTCCTAAAAAGCTGAACAGAGCAATGAGGGTATTTTGCTAGGCCCAAGGGATTAAGGTACTGAGGCATGAGGACATTAATGAACAAGATGGGACATTGTTCAGAGAGATGGTGTGCACTTATCGCAATTAGGAAATGCGTACTATTTGACGGAGTTGAAGTTGATGTTGGAGAACTTATGGGGAGAGAATCTGTGGATCAGGGAATAAAAAAGAAGAGACAGTACCGTAAACAGGGGATTTACGGGGTGGGGCAGCAAAACGCCACAAGGGTTTTGCTGGTTGGCAGGAAATGGGGGAGGGGGGAGAGCCAGATGCTGGCTTGTCCCCCTTCCAAGGGGAAAAACGAGGTGAAGGATCAGAATGGGGGGGTGGGATGTTACAAACAAGGAGGGTCTGAAAGGAATAGGGGAGTGTCTAGGGGAGTAGATTTGAAGAGAGCCAGTGGAAGAGAGAGTGAAGTTCATTGGGAAGTTTTAAAGTTAAGGTTGGGCAAAAGGGAGTTATACAGTTCAAAGTTATTAATGTTTATGTTAAATCCTGTCCTAAATAAATGACCTTTTACACCAGCTATGAGTGTCACTGTATGTGTGTCCCGATGGGGGGGCCCGCGGAGAGAAAGAGACTCGTTCTAGTCTCTCCACGGGCCTGTTCGGGAGAACAGGAAGTGGCGCGGGCGCGCCAGATTGGTTCTAGGTAAGTGGGGGTGGGATTAGAAGTGTAGTTATAAAAGGGGTCGAAGGGTGGGGTCGGCCTCTTTTCCAGGCCGACCTAGTTAGGAAGGTTGCGTTGACCACCCACCCACCCACCCACCCAGCAGATAGGAAAGGAGGTAGGAATGGTGACAGTTAAAGGATGTTCAGAAGATGGGTTGGGGAGAAGGTTTTGACGTCAGTTAGGGCAGGTGATGTTGTCATGGTTTTAGCAGGAAATGGGGGAGGGGGGAGAGCCAGATGCGGGCTTGTCCCCCTTCCAAGGGGAAAAACGAGGTGAAGGATCAGAATGGGGGGGTGGGATGTTACAAACAAGGAGGGTATGAAAGGAACAGGGGAGTGCCTAAGGGAGGAGATTTGAAGAGAGCCATTGGAAGAGAGAGTGAAGGGCATTGGGGAGTTTTAAAGTTAAGGTTAGGCAAAATGGAGTTATACAGTTCAAAGTTATTGATGTTTATGTTAAATCCTGTCCTAAATATATGACCTTTTACACCAGCTATGAGTGTCACTGTCTGTGTGTCCCGAAGATCAAAGTGCAGTTGAAAGGTTCGAAACTTTGTAGAGTTGACTCATTCTTGAATGATTCTGAGATGTGTCACATAAGTAGTATTGAGTTCGGCAATCCTGAAATCAAGTATCAATGAGTTTTAATAAAATGCAAATCACGCAGTATGATGGGTTATACAAAATAAATCCTGTTTAATGGGATACACGTATTTCACGACATGTTTGCTTTGTGTCTGCGTATCCTTTACACTTTACACGTAATTTTCGACCCCGATGGGTTTGTTTCAGAAGAAAATGTAGCAGAAACTAGATGTGTGCTACAACTGCAAGTGCTGTGCTAGCAATGCCAACTGAGTAACGTCAAAAAAGGATGGAAAATACATTGAATAGGTATTCTGCTCGACTGGTATTCAAGGACATAAAATAAATGCAATTTTCACGCAGATAATAGCCACGCGTATTTCATGTAACACGTTTAGGCTCCATGTAAAAAATTCATAATTTTAGCAAAAGTTATGCGTATTGTACTTTGGGGAAAACTTCTCATTTTCACACACTTGTTACTAAGCTACTCTTTTAATTCAAGTTGTGCCTAAAACACAAGCAGCTCAATACACGACCTTACAGTCTGTAATTGGCGTACTAATCATAATTAATTTAGCTTTTTCGAATCCATATCTTTAATAGCCAGGCGTATTTGAGTGCCAGGAAGCACCCAGTGCTAGAACGTGCATTTCTATTTTGTTTGATGAGGTGAAACTTTAAGGCCAACTGTATCACAAAATTAGCATCTGTATTCTTTAATCTAAAAAATAAGCAAGAATGTAATAGCTTTCATATCGTAAAACCCAAAGCAACGAACAATTACACGACTCCGTATAAATCCTAATTAAAATAGTAAATCTGTGATATCACGCAATTAAACAGAGCTGTTCCCTTAGTTAACGCCGTTGATAGCTTTTTACAACCTACATTTGTGCAAAGCACCTGGAGCTAATTGAAGATATGTGATCTCCGTGTAGCCGTTTTACAATTACAGAGAAGATGTTTCAAGATTTCTAACATTCAAAAAGATTTGAACAACGAATACAAAAATCAGCAATGCCAATCATTTGGTATATTTTGTGTAGAAAACACGTTTGCAAGCTTCAGTGGTATACAGAAGAGGTTACAAAAGGGTAGCAGAGTGGATGTTTATTTTCTACATGCAAGGGAGTGTATACCGCTACTGGCCATGCTGTACTTGTGTCGGTCTTCAACATTTTGAACAGGTGCAGCACCAAGGATGAGATTGCACAGGCCTAAGTGCGCACACATGTAAAATGTGTTTGAAGAAGTGGGCGTATGCGTGCCTGTCTAAAGCATATTTACTTAGGTTGTGGCTGGGCTCCTACACATAACAATATCCTGCTATGTAATGGCTACTTGTCAATAAGTGGAAAGAATAAACACAAACAGGTCTTAGAGTGACAGCAGCAGGGCTTTTAGGATGTTGATGTGGATTATTATCAAAGTGGGGATGGTGCCAGAAATTGTATATCTACTAACTCATTCACCTAAAGATTCCTTTCAATGACCCAAGCTTCGCTCCACAGATCTGTCAATGTCCCACATGTCGAGAATGCTCTATTGGTACATGTTCTGTCAGCAATGAAAGCTTGCACCTGCTGCTGTCTTTGAAAGAGGGCAGCTTACTACAATGCAAAGTTTACACTGCTGCTGCCTTATTTGAATGTGTTCTGATAAGGGGAAGGCTTGTGCTGCTGTGGCCCTAGCTGTACATGTTCTCTGAAGGATGGAAGCATACACTGGTTCTTGCCAAGGTGTTCCTATTCTATTAAGAAAAGGGGTTTCCACTGATTTCTTATTATATGAAAAAAACAAAGGGTATATTGAGTGCGCTTGCATGACATACCATGTTTAACAAAATTTGATGATTGGTACTAAGACCTATAGCCTTGAGGAAGACATTTGACTTCAGTAAGGCAATATTTAAGAACTGGAGCAAGTAGATGTAAAGGAGAAGTGTAAGAAATTAGGTAACTGGGTAAGGAGGGTAAAAATTCTACTCAAGCAGGAACCACAATCCTTGTCAGGGTGAAGGCACAAGCAAACCCCAACGTATCCTGTGCTCAATCCTCTTGTAGCTTGGCACAGAGCAGTCAGGCTTAACTTATAGGCAATTTGTAAAATATGCATGTAGCACTTCAGATAGTAGCAAAATGAGAACACAACACAAAACAATCCCACACCAGTTTAGTAAAGGAGAGTACATTTTAATAAATAAATCAAGACCAAAACAGGAATAATCCAAAAAGTAAACCCAGAGATATAGCCCGGACTGGCTATAGGGACTCAGTTAGTCCCGCTGAACAAGAGTGTCTTAAATATCGGTTGCAGAGCATTGTGAAGTCCCCCATCAGGATGCGTATTGCATCTGTGATTCCTAGGAGCTGTGAAGCTGTAATGCAAGGTCCTCCGTAGTTGTTGAGGATGCCATCAACCAGGGGCTTGTGACATGACGTCCTGTGTTGAGATGCGTCATTCACCGCCTGGTGCTGAGAAAGCTGCAGGGCTCATGATGCAGAGTCCTGCGTCATCATCAAGGATGCCATAGACACGGGGCTTGGATGCAAAGGCCTAATTCAAGGATGCGTCGCACAGCGGTGGTTCCTGGGAGGCTGTGGGGGGTGATGTGAAGTTCTTGTGTCAGGGAAATACAATCAGCAGAAGCAATGCATTGGTTCTGCTCTAGGTTTTGCCACACACCAGAGGAGATGCGTCAGTTTTGCTGAAACCACAGATGGACTGGCAGAGCACCTTTAGGCCAACTTCCAAGTTTTCAGAACTGGGTGACACCATGTGGCATGGTAGGACTCACAGCTGGCAGAGACCAGGTGCTAGGCTCAAAGTTGTTAGAGCCTTCTCTCCCTGAGGCTGTAGTGAGAAGGCCAGCCATCTAGCCCTTGGAGACATTCTGGGGTCCTGGGTTTAATAGATGCAGTTCCAGTCCTTCCCACCCAGGCAATAGGCCACCAGGCACTAGGTCAGCACAACTGGGCATCAGTCCGTCAGAGTAGCAGTCCAGCAGAGTGGCATTCCTTATAGCTGCACAGCTGTCCTTCCTGGCAGAGTACACAGGTCCAGAAGTGTACTGAATACTTGGGGTCTGAGGTCCAACATTTATACTTGTCTGCTTTGAAAGGAGGAAACCTCTAGAGGTTTCTACCCCCACCCCGAGGTTTCAGGCATCCCCTTTCTCCCTGTCTTCAGCTTGAGTGGGGTCGCAATATACCAGTGACAAGCAGTTTGTAGGAGTGCCCAGGCAAAGCCTTTGTGATGCCCAAGAGTGGTTGCTGACAGCTCCTTCCCCGTGTTAACTCAGAGTGACCCCTCCTGCCAACACCTATCTTCCCTTTGTCTCACTGTCTGGGAGCAATACTCAAAGACCAGCTACACCTAGTTTTGTGACCCATGATCAGGCTGCAGCCACCAAATGATTAGGACAAGAAAATGGCAAACTTTCTAAAAGTGCCTTTTTCAGAATTATGATTAAAAATCCGACCTCACCATAAAATATAGCTTTTAATTACAATTATTTAGACACCAAATTAGACTTGTATACCTGCACCGAACTGGAACTTACAGTGAATGAAATGAAATATGTTAACTCCAAATTTATCTTATACAAGAGGTTGACTTTTCAGTGATGAAAAATAACTGTAGAACTTTTTCACTACCAGGACATGTAAAACTTAAAGGTACATGTCCTACTTTTTGAAAACTTGAAATCAAGGATTTGGAGGTGTAAAAACACTGGCCAGCACTGGAGAGTGGGGAGCTCCTTTTGAGATAGAGGAAGGAAAAAGTAAGGATACATCCTCCTGAAACTCAACAACCACTGCCAAAAGATTATCCCTCTTGGTCTCATGACACTCACCAAGATGGGAAAAGGTGCCTGCCTCACCTAGACATCACCACTACAGGATTTGGGATGAAAAAAAAAATCTCTTTTTTTAAATGTAACCCTCACACACTCTATTAGTGTCATGCTTCATCATTGGGTTCACCCTAACTCATACAGGTCAAAATGGGCTTGACCATATTCCAGGGAGCTATTAAAAGAAATCTGACTAGGGGGCATAAACAAAAAGATAAAAGTCCCTCATTGACTCCATGGTTTCCCTTTATTCACGGAGTGGATGGGAACAATTAAAACTGAACTACGGAAGGGTATTGGAAGATTTAATGGTCCTATGACTTTTACTCTACCACCATCTTTCAGCCCTACTCTCACAGGCCTAACAAAGGTTAGGGGCTTTCGTCAGGGTGAGTTAATCTGGGAAACATCAACCCAGTGACACAGCTAATTGCATGATTATATGTGTGTCATGCAATTTTCCTTGCGCTGGCAGTGTAATACTTGCCACTTTTGGTTTGACATGTAATAGAAAAAAAAAACACTTTCAGATCGTATGTTATATTATGGCTGCGTATGTAGTTCTTGGCCCTTATTGTGTGTCACCATGTGGCTGCTAATAGTGTGACATGCCCCAATTTCATGCACAAGTGTGCTGTCACGTAACTTCTGCATTCAATGCCTGTCATGTTTAAATCACGCAACTCGTAATGGGCATTCATCTGCAGATGTCTTGCACAGAGAGGTTGTAATAACGGGCCTGGGAAATGTTTAAAGAGGAACTTAAGTCGGTTGCACATTAAGTGCTGCAGAGCCACTAGTGACAAGGTGCTACAAATAAAGGGTGCAGTGAGAGTGATCAGGTGACAAGATGTGAGAAAAAACATCCAGTGAGCACAAAGAAAAAAATCTCATTCAACTGGACATAGGTTAGAGGGTAAACAACCCTACCAAGAAATAAGAGACTGAAACAGTTTCCCAAGGTCCAGGCATTCAAAGCAAGCACAGTTAAGATATACAAGTTACATTTTCGACCTCAATGGGTTATTTTATGGGGTCTATCCATACTTCAGCTCACTTAACGCAACGAGGAATATGCTGCAATAACTGCCACAAGAGAACAGACAAAAAATGTCTCACAAATTATTGACAACTAAAAGAAAAACAAATGCCATATAATGAGATAAAACAAGTCAACATAATTCTTGGATAAAAATCCTGACAAAAGGGGGAGCTAGACAAATGGAAAGGGGTGACGTATACGCCAACACCAAGTTTAAGTCCTTTCATAGGGTCACCAGGGCACACCAAACAGATTGTAAAATGTCCATATATGAGATCAGGTGCTGAATTAAAGTCTTAGACACAGCCTTTGATTTTAGGATTTATTATTTCCAAAGCATGTTACATCCAAGGAAGCGGCGCATGTTAGATCCAAGGGGGGTAAAGGGAAGACAGGCAATCAGTATGACAACACATTTTGCAATGTAACTCTCGCAATCGATCCAGAAAATCTTCCACTGTGACCAAGTTCAAAACTAGCCGTGAGCTATCCCAAGGAGAAAAAAAAAATATATATATATATATAAATATATATATATATTTTCTTTTTTTCAAACAAGGATGGTCTAAATGTTGCTGGGTGGTGCACTCCACTGCCGGTGCCAGTGACGGAGAGGATCAATCTCGAAGAATACAATTCACCAAAAGTATTCACTGCACTCCGTGAAGTTTCAATAGTGCCTATTTATTGATGCCAAAGTAACAACCACCAACGCGGTTCAACTCCCCAAGGAGTCTTGTTCACAGTGAGTGAGTCCCTTTTCCCTTTTGCTATTTATACCCCATAGTGCTTCATTATTTACAATGCATCCTGGATAATGTAGTTTCTAATTAAAGAACATTTTTGTAATTTTTCCTAATTTTAAATACAATTTCTAAAATGCCCTATGGATTGAACATGGACGAAGAATTACATGTACATTTGTGATTCTGTAATTGGTTAAATATGTGACAACAATGGCACTCATGCGGGTAGGCCACTGATAAAATAGTATGAGAAAAACACTTGACATCCTAGTCGAATAATGATAGGTATTACATTGAGAAAATTGATATGTGTTTACCTAGGATCGAGAGAGTAGAACTTAACAAATAATTTATTAAATCTCTCAAGGTCATCAACGACATATGGGTATGGGTAACTAAAACGTTAGAAATGTTGGAACATTATAGTGACACTATCTCTGAATATACATATGAAAAATGGAATAGATGCTATAAGGAAATTTGTGTCACTTATGTACAGCTTCTCTGTGTAATACAATATAGTAAATGATCAGTGGTACATATAAATAGGATGAAGTTATGAATTAGAAACTGAATGAAGAGGCACACTAGGGGTGAGCACATGCAATAAGTACTATATTATGAGGAATGTGATTTTTTTACCGTATGCATTTGTAATGGTTATTTGTATTTTTATTTTTATAAACAAAATCTTTTTATTATTATTTATTTTTAGAAATTGTATTTAAAATTAGGAAAAATTACAAAAATGTTCTTTAATTAGAAACTACATTATCCAGGATGCATTGTAAAAAATGAAGCACTATGGGATATAAATAGCAAAAGGAAAAGGGACTCACTCACTGTGAACAAGACTCCTTGGGGAGTTGAAACGCGTTGGTGGTTGTGACTTTGGCATCAATAAATAGGCACTATTGAAACTTCATGGAGTGCAGTGAATACTTTTGGTGAATTATATATATATATATATATACTGTATATGTACAAGGTCAAAAAATAGAGTCTAACAAAGTTACACCCATGCACACTGTGATGAGGAGCCATATTGAAATTTAGAATTAACGGTCCAAAAAAACCCAAAAATATATTAGAAGTGACAAGACCCGAGGAAATTACTGTCCAATAAAAATGACATAGATAACAAATAGAAACGTACCTAAAAGCGTCTGTTACATGTTGGAAAAGTTCAATGGAATATTGTAAAGGAAAAACAGGCCATGATAAGCCTATAGGTAAAAAGGTGTCAATAATATAGTTAGGGCAATATATGTCAGGGGTTCGGTAGCACAGGTCAAGTTTTATCATGACAAATATGAGATATAGTAAAAAAGTGCCCATTAAAAACCAGTGTCGTAGGGTTAGGACGTTAACAAAATAGAACTGTAACAATAAATCAAGGCATAGTCTGCCGTATGTAAATCACCAAACGGTGAAAAGTACATAGGAGAGCATAAAACTTAAAACGTGGTGTAGATGTAAGTCTCAAGTTTACCAGTGAGAACCATGCTAGTAATGTAAATTATGAATAAAAACATTCTATTGAAAATGTAACACTAACGGAACAGTAGCAGTGGAGGATGGGAGAAAAATTATTCCAAAGTCATTATCACGTCTAGGAGCCGTAACCGAAGAGATCCTTGACTGTAAAGTAAGTAATAAAACCAAACTGCCATAAAGCTTTCGACACAATTAAAACCAAATGAAAACCGTAAACCTCAATTGCCTTGCTTGTGAAGTAAGTAATAGATCCAATAAATAACATAATGCTAATGACAAGATTACATCCAAAGGAAAGCCATGTGTATAATGCACATAATGTTAATGCCATAACGGTAAATAAATCAGCTCTCATGAAAATGCCAAAAGAAACAGACTCACCTCTAAATTCAATGCCGAAAGGTAGTGTGAATGCTGTTGATAGTACATGAAAATGCCACGAACATGCTGGTGTGTTATATGCAGGAATGTGTAGGAGTAGAAACAAAAAGCAGACTTATCCGGTGAGAAAAAGGGATATCGGAAAAGAGAAAAGAAGAGGCGCCATCTTAGAATGTGGTGCATATTAGCCAATATCCTTGTACATACATGGTCCGTATATAAGGAAATGATATATGCGATGGATATTGTTTATAAATATTACAATGCCCTAAGTATTTAGCAATCCAAAATATTTGAGTCAAAGGATGTAGTCTTAGGTGAGAGACAAACAAGTTTGTAGCGCAAAGGCCAAAGAATGAATAAAGATAAGGTGAAATTAATATAGGTATTCAGAATTAGACAAAAAAATTGAAAAACATTAATAGATGCAGTTGATACATTTTCAAAAAATGAGAAAGACACCAATATAGATATAATGAGCAGAAATAGAATGCATATGATATCTCATTGGTTAGTGAATTCATTGATATGATACATCAAAAGTAAAAAAGTCAACAACTGTTAGGAATCTTACAATTTCAGCATGTAGTGCTGGTGTTATATCGCAGTACTCACAAAATTACTTATTTATTTCTTGGGTAAAATTTTGTGCTCAAAAGTATATTGAATATAACGACTGAATAGAAAGCTTCAAAAGTGAGGATGGGTACTGTTAATTAAACACAAGTGTATGTTTCCCAATTCATAATTATAGAAGCACATGTAAGTCCTTATCAGTAATGAGACCCTCATCAACCGCTCTAAGCCTGATGATCCATTTGCTTTCCATGCGTTTCAGGGTAAGTGTCTTACCCCCTCCTCGTGGTAAGACTCCAACAGCGTCAATGCCATGTACTTTGATACATAAGATTTATCTCTGACCTTGGGTAAAATTGTAATGTATGGCAAAAGGATAGTCTTTATGGTTAGTACGAATAGCCCTGATATATTCTTGAATTCTTTGTTTAAGGGGCCTAACAGTACTGCCAATATAAACATGTTTACAAACACATAGTAAACAATATACTACATGCCCAGTGTTGCACTTCATAAATTTTGAAATTCTATGTGTAACCTTAGTATTGTATTGGAATGTGCTTATCTTGTCCATGCCATAATCACATATATTACAGTTGCCACACTTAAAAGAACCACATGGGGCTTTGGGTAACCATGTTTTTGTAATGCCCAGTGATACGAAGCTGTGGCACACATGGTCATGTAGTTTACGGCCTCTGCCAAAGGTAACTCTTGGTGTGGTTGTGATGGCCTCTCTTAGGGCGTTATCAGCCAAAGAGAAAGACCAATTTTAAAGGAGAATTTGGTATATTTGAGGACTTAGGACACTATAAGGAGTGATGAAATACACAAAACAAATCCTTTTCTACCAGGCAGGCCCATCATTTCAGGGATCGGTTCCCCCACGGAAAGGCTATCTGAATACATAGACCTGTATCTACAACCTTTAGTACACAACCTACCTTCATACATTAAAGAAAAAAAGGAGTTAGTAAGCAAAATGAGTTACTTTGAGTGGGCTGAAGGACACTTTCTGGTTACCTTGGACGTTACCTCCCTCTACACCAGTATCCCTAGGTCCAAGGTTGTGATAACCGTTCAATATTTTTTGACAAGAGAGATGCTACTTTTTTAGAACACACCAACATGCTACTTGACCTTATTGAAACTGTTCTGGACAATAATGTTTTTGTCCACAATGATGCTTGGTACTGCCAAATACAGGGTGTGGCTATGGGGGCAAAATGCTCCCATTCCTTTGCTAACTTGTACATGGGTTTCTTTGAAATGATGCATCTAATGCAAAACTGCTCAGCAGAACGGATCCAATATATTTTATATTGGGGCAGATATATAGATGATGTTCTTTTTTTCTGGTCTGGTAACTCTGACTCTCTTCATCATGTCATCCAACATCAGAATGACAATACATATAATATCAAGTTTTACAGTCAATATAGTACCACACAGGTTGATTTTCTTGATATTAAATTATTTATCAGTGATAACAAAGTATGTTCTAAATTATACAGAAAACCTATGGCCTGCAATTCCATACTGCACGCAGAAAGTTCAGTCAATCAATCAGAGAATTTGTAAAGCGCACTACTCACCCGTGAGGGTCTCAAGGTGCTGAGGGGGGGGCTACTACTGCTCAAACAGCCATGTCTTGAGATGTCTCCTGAAGGTAAGTAGGTCTTTAGTCTGACGCAGGTGGGTGGGAAGAGTGTTCCAAGTCTTGGCGGTGAGGTGGGAGAACGATCTGCCACCAGTGGTTGTTCTGGGGATGCATGGGATGGAGGCGAGGGCGAGGGCAAGGTCAGCGGAAAGTTCCCATCCTCCTACAAAAATTAAAGCCATTCCTTATGGAGAAGCCATCTGAATTTATCAAGGGAATTACAATTGATGAAAAAGCGATTCGTAACAAGGAGTTATCCCATCAACCTTATTATAAGGGCTAGCTATAGGATCGATAGGATAAACCATAATAACTTACTCAGCACAATTAATAAACAGAAACAAAGAGAGCATAGAAAACTTTTCTCTCATCAATCCTTATAGTGTTCTAAGTCCTCAAATATAAAACAATTTCTGTAACAATTGGTCTTTTCTTTTGGCTGATAACACCCTAAGAGAGGGCATCACAACCAAACCAAGTGTTACCTTTAGCAGAGGCCGTACACTACGTGACCATCTGTGCCACAGCCTCCTGTCACCAGACATTACAAAAACATGGTTACCCAAACGCCCATGTGGTTCTTTTAAGCGTGGCAACTGTAATATATGTGACTATGTTATGGACAAGATGAGCACATTACATTACAATACTAAGGTTACACATAGAATTTCAAAATTCATTAACTGCAACACTAGACATGTAGTATATTATTTACTATGTGTTTGTAAACGTGTTTATATTGGCAGTACTACTAGGCCCCTTAAAGAAAGAATTCAAGAACATATCAGGGCTATTCGTACTAACAATAAAGACTATCCTTTTCCTTTTGCCATACATTACAATTCTACCCATGGTCAGGGAGAAATCTTATGTATCAAAGTACATGGCATTGACGCTGTTGGAGTTTTACCACAAGGAGGGGATAAGACACTTACCTTGAGACGCATGGAAAGCAAATGGATCATCAAGCTTAGATTGGTTGAGGAGGGTCTCAACACTGATAAGGACTTACATGTGTTTCAATAATTATGACATGGGAAACATGCACTTATGTTTAACCAACAGTACCCATCCTCACTTTTGAAGCTTTCTAGTCAGTTAGTGATATTCAATGTACTTTTGAGCACACAATTGTACCCAAGAACTAAATAAGTAATTTTTTTAGTACTGCGATATAACATCAGCACTACATGCTGAAATGATAAGATTCCTAACAGTTGTTGACTTTTTGACTTTTGATGTATCATATTAATGAATTCACTAACCAATGAGCTCTCATATGCATTCTATTGCTGCACATAATATCAATATTGGTGTCTCTCATTTTTTGAAAATGTATCAACTGCAACTATTAATGTTTTTCCATTTTATGGTCTAATGTTGAATACTGATATTAATTTCACCTTATCTTTATTTATTGTTTGGCCTTTGCTCTACAAACTCGTTTGTCTCTCACCTAAGGCTGTATCCTTTGACTCGAACATTTTGGATTGCTAAATACTTAGGCCATTGTAATATTTATTAACAATATCCATCGCATATATCGTCATTTCCTTATATACGGACCATTTATGTACAAGGATATCGGCTAATATGCACCACGTTCTAAGATGACGCATCGTCTTTCCACTTTTTCCGATATCCCTTTTTCTCACCAGATTAGTCCACTTTCTGTGTTTACTCCTACCCATTCCCGCATATAACACACCAGCATGTTCGTGCGCTTTCACGGACTAACAACGACATTCACACTACCTTTCGGCATTGACTTTAGAGGTGAGTCTGTTTCTTTTGGAAGTTTCATAAGAGCTGGTTTCTATACAATTATGGCATTAACAGTATGTGCATTAGGCATACAGCATTTCTTTGGATGTAATCATGTTGTTAGCATTATGTTATTTATTGGATCTATTTCTTACTTCACAGTCAAGGCGATTGAGGTTTACGGTTTTCATTTGGTTTTAATTGTGTCAAATCTTTATGGCAGTTTGGTTTTATTACTTACTTTACAGTCAAGGATATCTTCGGTTACGGCTGCTAGACGTGATAATGACTTTGGAAACTCTTTTTTCTCCCATCCGCCACTGCTACTATTCCTTCAGTGTTGGCATGCTCTAACTGGTAACGTTTGCAAACATGAGACTTCTGTCTAAACCACGTTTTAAACTCTCCTTTGTACTTTTCACCATTTGGTGATTTATATATGGCAGACTATGCCTTGATTTATTGTCACAGTTCTATTTTGTTAACATCCAAACCCCCAACACTCATTTTTTAATGGGCACTTTTTTACCATTTCTCATATTCGTCATGATACAACTCAACCTGTGCTACCGAACCCATGATATATCTTGCTCTGACTATATTATTGACAACCTTTTACCTTTAGGCTTATCATGGCCCTTTTTCCATTTACAATATTCCATTGAACTTTTCCAACATGTAACAGACACTTTTAGGTAAGTTTCTATTAGTTATCTTTGTCATTTTTATTGGACAGTAATTTCCTCGGGTCTCGTCACTTCTAATCTATTTTTTTTTTTTTTTAGGACCATTAATTCTAAGTTTGAATATGGCTCCTCATCACAGTGTGCATGGGTGTAATTTTGTTAGACTCTATTTTTTGACCTCTTACCAATATATATATTTTTTAAACTTGAGAGATCTTGCAGCTAGTTTTGCTCTATTGAACATGTAGACCAATATAATTAACCCACTCTTCTCCTGTTATATTACACACTTGGTCACAGTGGAAGATTTTCTGGATTAATTATGAGAGTTACATTGCAAATTGTGTTGTCATACTTATTCCCTGTCTTACCTTTCCCCCCCCCCAAGATTATTTCAAGTACAACTTTTCTATTAGACTCTGACGCCATCCTTTACGTTATATGGTATGCCGTTCTCTTCATTATAATTTTATTATATATTCCTTAGGGACTATTGTATCTTTGAATTGCACCATTTCTTAAAACTTGTGTAATTTGTATCATCACCTAAATTCTGTTTTCTTAGCATGCTTCTGTTCTACCCAAATTGACATACCACCACTTGGTTTGTAGTGGGATTTTCACTTATTTTGTCTACAGCCCACCCTTTTTCTTGAGCTTTCATTTAACTTAGATGGATGTGGGACTTTCAATTTCACAATCTTGGCTCAATTTATAATCTACGTACTTTTGGTCTGTGCAAATTCAACATAATCATTTTTCTCAAGCATGGCATCATGGATCTATATAATAGTAATACATCCCTTTTATTGTAAATATATTTCACCTTTGTTTTTATATGCATATTGATATTTGCAGCCTTCAGAAAGTCTAGAAGATGAAACAAGTGTTGGCTGCATGCTTGGATGTAACATGCACTGCTTCCTTGGATGTAACATGCTTTGGAAAGAATAAATCCTAAAATCGCAGGACATATCTAAGACTTTAATTAAGCTACATTCTCTCATATATGGACATTTTACAATCTGTTTGGTGTGCCCTGGTGACCTTATGTAGTAATTGTTGTTGGGTAGTTTTCCAGGCAACATACACACCTTTGGTGGTTGGGTGTGCACACCAGTGTGGCACCCTTTTAAAGACCTGCTACAACGATTTGGACAGTACTTTTCCCAATTACTATATGGGCTTTTCTGATGTGCAAACCTGTTAGCATAGCCACCGTTTTCTATGTTATGCCAAGGTTAAGTCCATCAGGCCAAGTGTAAGAATTGAAGCCTTGCCTGACATGTCTGATACACAAATGTCTATGTCAATAGTCTGTTCTCAAAACAAAAGTGACACTGTCACCATATCAAATAAACGTGGAAAAATAATGTAGTCTGATTAAAAAGGACACTGTAACCACATCAAACATGCATAGGAAATTCTTATTTGAAAGAAGGGTTGTAAAGAAACCTAGGGTCTTAGAAATGTCAGCCCCTAATATCTAAAAATGAAGTTAAAACCAAAAGTTTGGCAAACTGAACTTATTTCTTGAGCAGGCCTACTAGTAGCATTTCATTTACAGGCCCTGTGTATAGGCAGTACCACTGTACTAGGGACGTACGAGTGAATGAAATATGGCAATTTGGTGTAAGCCAATTCTATCATGTTTTAAGGAGAAAGTGCATGCACTTTAGCTCTGGTTAGCATTGGCACAGTGTGCAGAGTCCTAAAGCCTACATAAGCAGCGGTGTCATAGCCGACGCAGGTGACATCATCATCTCAGGCGACTTCAATTTGCATCTATTAGGATCCTCAACAGATGAAACCACAACTGCCCTTTCAAGCGCCTGGGACCTTCTCATACAAGGGGCCAATAAACACAGCCATCCCACAAGGATCAACAGGACTTTGCTCAATGGCTCAGAATTATTACAGCTAAGAGCCCTGAACTGCAGATTTACTGAAGAATCAACTCCATGAGCATCATATTTCTCAACCACAGCCTCTACCACAATTGACTACATGTTCGTTTCCCTTCCACTATTCCAGCAAGTAGCCTCTTTCGAGCTAAGCAACAGGAGCGAGAGTGATCACTGCAAACAGGAATTATCCATCATCCTGGGGATAACCAAAATGGAGAAAACAAATATTGCACAATTTACCACTTTCACCACAAACTGTAAACGTGTCAAACGTGGGCAATCAAACATTGATCAAGTCATCGAAGCAGCAATGGATCTCGCATTCGAACTAGAAACAAATAATGACAGCGAAGTGCAGAAATGAGAATAACTCACAACCAGACTTAGTGGAAATTTTGTGGAACCAATCACTAACAGGTGACTGCCACCTCCTGCAGCAGTAACTCATCTGGCACAAGCCCACAAGACATCACTAGATGCAAAGAGAAAAATCAACTCCAGTATAAGGTGACTCCGTGGTAGCCCGGGCAATCCAGACCTTCTGACAATCCTAAAGCAACACAAACAGGCACTGAAGAAGCTAAAATGGGCAACCAATAGGAGCCACAGTGAAGGCTTGTGAACCAGGTTACACTCGGATGCAAGGAGTAATAACAGTGCACGCTTATGGTGTACACTATGCAACCTCACATGTCCATATCATTACATCGCATATACCAGAAGCTGCATGGGCCAAACAACTTGGAGTCCATTTCAATGGATCAATATCACTTAGCATGATCACACAAAGCACGATCTTTCCAGAAAGTCTTCCTCCTCACAGGCCTTCACTAAAGACTGCACTCACATTACTCACTGACTCGGTCACTATAAAAAAATCAGATAGCCAAGCGCCAGAGAGAAGGCGCCCAAGACCAAAAAGCCTCCCAGGCGCAGTCTTCAAGCACAATAGACCCTTCTGGGAAAAGATTCTGGGACCCCTCTATCTGGAAAGAGGTCTGACAGAAATTATTCTGCAGTTCTGGAAGGGGTCCATAATCTCCCCCATCTTTAAAACGGGGGACAGGTCACTTCCCGACAGCTATCGTCTGATTGCCTTAATTGACAACGACGCAAAGTACTTTGCAGGCCTGTTATTGAATCATCTGCTCGCATGGTCTACTGAAAATGGGATAATCCCTACAACTCAAACAGGATTCTCCAAACATACTGGCACCATCACGAACATCATGGCTATTGCCCTTTTAACCGGCAAAGCTATAACACTGAAACATCAGCTCCATCAATGCTTTGTTGACTTCAAGGCCGCATTCGACCATGTGGATAGGAATCTGCTGTGGAAGAAGCTTGAAACCTGGGGGCTTCCACATCCACTCCTACGCCTGATAATAGCCCTACACATGGACACATGGGTCCAGATTAAATTGGGCACAGGCACTCATCTTTCAAGGCGCATCCTTACTTCCAAAGGCCTAAAACAGGGCTCATTTTTGCCCCCACACTGTTTAATCTATACCTAGCAGAGTTGACGGGTGCATTCACCCTCACAAACTCGCACCCTCCAAAAATTGGGGATCCTGAACTACCATGCCTCATATCTGCTGATGACCTCCTACTGATCAGCCACATGGAAATAGGCCTTCAGAGACTACTAAACTCTACTCCTCTCTACTCAGCCACTAATGCCTTGATAGCAAACTTTGGCAAAACACGCACACTGTCAATTAGATCAAAGGTACCCTCAAGAGCCTGGTTTTGGGGTGAGACAAGACTTTTTCAAACAGACAAGTATAACTATCTTGGAGTCGTTATTGACAAGTCGGGGAACTTCGTGCATCAAAGGGAAAGTCTAATGGGAAAAAGCCTAGCCAAAGCACTATCTCTAAAAAGACTGAAAACCATTCTGAATGGGCCCTCATACACCCCCCTCTTAAAAATGCATAAAGCCAAGCTCCTCCCCACCAATAACATACAGGAGTGAAGTACAAAGAGGCAGGGACTCTGATATCTTAAACCATGCAGTGAGCAAAGTTTACCGGAAAATCTTTAACATCCCCAGATACACCTTCCCTGCACAACTGAGACTGGAGCTTGGTCTGCTGAACCAATCCCTGGCTCGACGCGTTGCCTACATAAACTTCTGAAGCAAAGCCAGTGGTGACTTCCTGGGCACTCTTAACCACCATATGTGGCAAGAGCTTGAACACAAGAACACCTCCCCATTCAGAATCCATTTAGATGATTCACCACAGAAGACCGAGCTCACTGACTTGTGGAGGACCTCAATCCTGCACAGCGCTTTCAAGAAAGCAGCTGGGAAATCACTTAGGCTTCAGTCACTACTGGAGGACACAGCAGCCTTCTCACAGAGGTCTCATGCATGGATGACTTTGCACACCTACACATCTTTGACACCACAGTCATACCTAGGCCAGGGCTTCTCGAGACGAACAAAGAATGCATTCTTAAAGTATCGAATAGGTCTCCTACCACTTGCTTCAAATGTGGCCCCCTGGCTGAGGGACATGACCAACTCTAATTGCTGCCTGTGTGGTGAGGACACAGAAGACCTCCTTCATGTCCTCTGCTCATGCAATCATTTTGCACTAGAACGAAAAGCCCTACTAAAGATAACATTTAATGAAAAAGGCATACAGACATGGGGGCAAGCAGTGATGGTGTGCTTTGCACCTGGGGACCTGAAGTTGAACTGTGCTTTGGTGAAGTTTCTATTGCAGGTGTCAAAAAAGCAAGATTTAATTAATCAGCACCGCCCCTCCTGTGATCCACAGGAGGTTAGCTCACAGCTCAAAGCCTGACAATGGACTATAATGGCATCAAGCGATGCTCTACTGACACTAGAGTAAGCAAGATCTTAAGTAGCAACACTCTATTATGTTTTAAAACGAGCTCCTATGGAGCGCAAATTGAAATGACTGGACAATGTGTATAATCCCTCGATGGATACTTAGTAATATCAGAAATGTATTCTTCTTTTTTAAATAGTGTTTATCTCTTTTTTCACTTTTGTTATGGTTTTAAGTAACTAAACAATAAATCTGACTTACTTACTAAAGCCAGCAAAAATAAAGTCAGCATAACAGGAGGATTGACAGTAAAAAAGTTAGCAAAGAAGCACGTCAAAGATGCCAGGTCTTACATAGGGCTTTAACTCAACCTTTCTGATTTTAATTTTGTAGTATGGAGACACTGTTAAGAAACATTTCCAGCTCTACCATACACAGTTTTAATTTAGGTCTAGGACTTTAACAAAAGGGGGAACATATTGTCACGGTAAGGGACATATCCCCATCAAAACTAAAAAACAATTAGGAGAATGTAGATCCAGTGAAGAATAATTTGCTTGGATGCTTCCCAGTGCTAGATTCGGAACTCTAAAGCATACTAAACTAGGCAGATGGAGATTGATCATCCTATGTGAGTACATGCATTTTTGGTATTTCCAATAAGAGATTATTAGCCTTATTATGAGTGTGGCGGTGCGAGGACCGCCACACTCACGTTGACGGTTGGACTGCTGCCCAATGACAACCCTGGCCTGCCAGGGGAATGCTGTCCCTGCTGGGAACATGGTTCCTGATGGCATGAAGCCAGAGTCGTAGTTGTTCTCAGCGCCCCCTGGCTGATTACAACTCCCCTCAACGCCATACTGTACATGACGATTTCACCAACATGGAAAGGCTGGCGGTGAGGGTGTTCTGGGTGCCACGGTGGGGGGTATGCAAAGCCCATGCCAAGGACATGGCCATTGCAGGAACCATCAGAATGCGCATTGTCTGCTTTGCAGACAGTGTACATTCGGAGGGTGCTGGTCGGCCCCTCTGTGCAATGAGATAGCACTCGGCTCCTTTAAGGGAGCAGAGTGCTACCTCGTAGCACTGTTCTTGCTGATCTGACCAGTGGGAATGCTCTATTGCAATGTTCCTACTGGGCGGACCTGTCGGAACATTGTAACAGAGCAGAGGGAGACACCACCGCCATGGAGGTGGGTGCCCTCCCCGCTGGCAGTACCATGATGGGACTGCCAGAGTTGAAATGAGGACCTTAGTTGTATATGTATTTTTATATCTATCGACTGCATAAAACAGTCCTTTAACTTCTATAACTCCCTCTTTAGTGTGGCAGCAACCTCTGTTGTTTCTGTCCTACATGCATGAAAAATCTTGTGAAGTTCCCCTTAATAAAATCCTTTACACATTCTTTCTTTTAGGGGAGGTAGGACTACTACTGTCAATGTACCATTGTTGTGGTTTGAAACTTGTTATAAAACTTTCAGTTATTAAAAATACAAAATGTTTTGCATTGCCATGCTTGTTTTATTGCATGATTTAAATAAGAGACGGAACCCTCACAATTTATATGAGCAGAGTTAACCTTTGGTCTTTACTCTAAAAACAAGCAGTTTTTCAAGTTTTATAGATGATTTTGTAATATTTCTAAACATAGCTAGCAAGTGACTCCATGTCATAAATAACACCTTTGTCCATTTTCACTAACACCACTTTGCATTCTGGATTTCTGAGCCCATACTGACAGTGTTAAAGCAAAACTGCAAGCACCACAATACATCTTGCTGTTGGCCGAAAAGTTAGGAATGGCTGCTTGATTCATATGCAATAGTGCCATATGGCAGACTTGTGAAATTCAAAATAAAGATCACTTCATTCCTTTTTTATTTGTAGGCTATCAAAGGTTAAACAGCACGGTTAGCATGAGGGCAGAAATAGCCTTTGAAATGCAGATATGAGCACCTCACTTCATATCAGCCAACATTAACACTCCCTGGAAAAGCAAACAAGCATGCTGAAAGCTGCTATTTACCAGGCCAATGTGGGCAGCAGCAGCTGACGTTTCCCAAGAGAGGACGAGCCCAGAAAATTAATGCAGAAAGGAAAACCAATGTGCTGGCATCCCTTATCTTGAGCCCAAATAAGAACTTGGTGTGGTTTAGTTGGAGTGCAGGCAACAATATATATATATTTTTTGTAGTTTTATAAAGCAGATGCTTGGCAAAAAAACATTAGAACACTTTAATCTTGCAAATGGTTATATTAATCAAGGGCAGATTTTTTTTAGGCACAGGGAGATTCAGGGCCTCCTTACGAGTTTGTCAATCCTGAGACTGCCAAAATTGCGGAGGTCTGACTGCTGTAATCTTGGTGGTCCGTCTGCCAGATTATGACTCTGACATTTGGACTGCCAGGAGACCTCCACCTCTGCCGGGATCAGGGACCCCAATGGGTTCGGGGAGGTGAAAGTTGTGGTCAACCATAGCGGTGCAGAGTACAGTACAGCCATGCTGATCACTACTTTCCTTTCTGCCAGACTTTTCATGCTGAGGTCCCTGCCATGAAAAGGCTGGCAGGAAGGCAGAGTTGGGGGCCACGGGGGCCCTGCACTGCCCACAACCAAGTCATAAACAGAGCAGGGGCCCCCGTCAGCAGCCTGGGAATGTGCACTGTTTGCTATGGCAGACAGTGTGGATTCCGAGGGAGGTTTGTGTGATGGCATTGGCCTCAGCTCCCTGAGAGAGCCAAGGCCAATGCTGCTGCACTGTACCCGCCAGGCTGACCAGAGGGAACGTTGTAATACAACCTTTCCACTGGTCAGTCTGGTAGAAACCTCACAATACCACAGAGGTGAGGCTGCCAGCTTGACGACCGTCTCATCACCACCGTATTGGATATCAGGCGGTTCAACCGCACACTCATAATTGGCCCCTAAGTGATTTGCCCAGAATCATAAGATGTTGAGCCATTGCCAGGACCCAAACCTGGTTCCTCAGTTCAAAAGTAGGCAGCTCTGGCCACATCTCCTCACTATAACATGTCCTACATTCAGAAAGGACAACACATGCTGCAACTGCTGCCCTTCAAAGACTGCTAGCTCTTTGCTATACAAAAGACAAGCCAATTGGCTCTGGTGAGAGTGTGGTACATGAAAAGTATGGGGTCTAAGGACAAGGGAGCAGCATGAGCTCTAAGTGTGCCTTGCAGTGTTTGGATTTGGCAGAAGAGAGTCCATAGTAAGTGGGGGCACAAAGAGAGGCAGCAGGTCTACCAAAGTGGTAGCAGTGTAGGGTCCATGGTTTTGTGGCAGTGCAGAGTCTGGGGAGTGGAAAACAACACAATGTCTGGAGGAAAAAAGGGTAGCATTGAGGTAGAGCAGCATAGTATCGGGTCAGATTAGAAATAAAAATGAGCTCTGGCAAAACGTTTTGCATACTGTAGAATAGGGCCATGGTGGCTTTCATGTTTGAGTTATCACACCCTACCCTCCTCTAAAAGCAGTTACAAAGCATGTAGCACATTGTAGAAATGCTAGAGTGGCAGAATGGCCAATCTGATCCTGAACACATTTTAAGAGGGAAGCAGCACAGTATTCCAATAGAGATCACCACAGGGCGGAAAGGAGTACAACACAGATCCAAGGGAAGGACAAATGAGTGACTAAAAGGTAAATGGTTTGTTCAAAGGGGGAACAGCAATAGATCAAAAGAGGGAACAGAATAGTGTCCCAATGGGTGAGGTTCAAAGAGTGGATTGACAAATCTTCAAAGGGGTACTGCTGCAGCCTTGGTATGCAACGAGGTAGCAGTAAACTTTCTGGCTTGAGTACAGTGTAAAATCCAGGTGCTGAAAGCAGGACTGCATGTGGGGCATTTAGCATGGGTAGCAGTAAAACAGAGCAATATGAGTTGAGAGCAGCACAAGACAAGGTCTAGTGTGAACCAGTGCAGGATGAAGCGTGGAATGATCAGCAAAGTGTATGTGGGGAGAAGCAGTGCAGAGGCCATGGGATGAGGCTAAAGTCGAAAGGCTGGAGCAGAGTAAGATCTTTTCGTCCAGGAGGAGTAAGAGGGTCCATGTGGAAGCAGCATATGCTCTGTGGAGATGTCAAGGACAGCAAGAGCAAGTTCTGGAGAGAGTGGTGCAGTCCCAATTCCAGTGCAGAAAAATAAGTCCAGAGTATACAGCATAAGCAATGTGGATTCCAATGAAGAGGATCAGTGCTGGGTGTGAAGGACTGCATGGACCAAAGTGTGGAGGTAAGCAGGGTCCAGTGAATGGAACAACACATATCTCAGAGAAGAAAATAAGTGTAGAATCTAGGAGAGGAATTGTGCACATTTCAAGAGGTGAAATGGAGCAAGTTCTAAAGAGTGGAGGGTACAGAAGAGAAATAGGTAGGGAGCAGCATATGGTCTGGTAGGGAGCACCACACAGTCTGGGAGGGAGCAGAGCAAGATGCAGGGTGGGAGAGTAGCACCTGGTGTGGCCAGGAGATGAACTACACTACATTCCTCACAAAATACACACAGAAGTGCAGAAGCATGGCAATATTTTCTCCATTCCATAGGTGGTATAGACTATGCAACAGTAGTAGCAACAGCAGTAGCACAAACCTGGTATCTGACATAATATCTGCCACAAAAATATTGTGGTGCAAACATATCATTATCAAAATATTGACAATCGAAATATTAACTTCATATATTTATAAAATGTAGTCCAGAAATATCGACTAACAAAACTTTGTGGGCCAAAATACCAACAATATACTAGTAAGTGATTTATTTTGTTATAATTACCACTGTTATAATTTAACTTTAAAGTCAATTTATTGTGTTTAAAAAAATCTTCATATTTGTAAGAAAGTGCTCTTTTTGTGTTGTCACCCCTCTGCATTTTGCTAGATTTTATTGCTGGTGCATGGACTCTGAACATGGGGGCGCTGCTATCCTGAATGCAGTGTATGTGCTCTTATCCTTAAAACATGGAGAATTGTATATTTCCAGATTGACATATTTAATTTACTTGTAAATGCCTAGTAGATGGTACTCAGTGTAACCAGGTCCTGTAAGATTAATGTCACTAGTGGACTGTGTCACCTATCGTGCCACCACTAATGCAACAAGACAAAGAATGTCTCCAGGCTTGCCTCTTCAGCTTGAGTGTGCAGTTTTAAAACTTCAAATTTGAACAGTCAAAATAAACCCTTTGCCAAGCCTACACCTCCATTTTTAATATCTATAAACCACCACTGAGGTAGGCCCTAAATACACATAGGGCAGTGTGCATAGTATTTACAAAGTAGGTCATGTTACATATGCATTTTTCACCATGACCAGGCTGGCTCTGAAAAGCACTAGGTTACATTAGAATACCTTGTAATGTATAACTTTAGTTTGGGAATGGCTACAACTATGATTCAAGGACTCAAGGTAATAGGAATTTAAATTTCAACCTGATTAATAAGTTAAATTTTAAATTAGTATTTTGAAAATACTAATATTAGAAAGTTGCCATTTTCCTGCCTAAGGTCTCTGGTAGCCTTTTCAAATATAATTCCCAACTGTCCCCTGGCAGCCTGCTGGAATGTGTCAATTGCTCTCAGTAAAGCAGACAATGGTGTGTTATCTCCTCCTGACGGGATGCCCTGGGGGGTGTGGCACCCAACTGTGCAAGCCTCAAAGGGGCAGTCACTGTCAGAGGCAGCTGTAACTCTCACTTAGGTCTGTCCTACCATCAGCCAGGTAGCCAGAGTGGCTCTAATCCTAGTGGTGAGAAAACCTGTCTCAGAACTGGGTTTGCAGGAGGGTGTTACTCTGTGTCAAAGAAACACATTAAGGAGTGGTCCCATATCTCTGACCAAAAGAAGAAATATTATACTATGTTGGATTTTGGCAGAGCAGAGCACTGGTGGATTATTTAGGGCCAATCCCCCAGGAGCACAGCTGACTAGTACTAATTGGATCTGCCCTGGACTCTGCTGGGGACTTTGACTGATTTGAATCTTGACCCCTGAGTGGTGTACGTAAGGTCTGGGAGTCCTTGGATAAATGTCAGAGTCTATACCTCCTGCCTATCCCTAAAGCTGTGACTTTGAAACTTTTCAGAAATGCTTGCAAAATAACCAGAGGCTACCAGTGGCCTGTTGACTTGCTGCAGCCACCGGCATCAAACTGCTGGTTGGACTCAACTTACTGGTTTGGCCTGCTGAAAGGTTTCTGATTTTCAACAAAGATACTAAGGGGGTCATTCCACCGCCGCCCGCCAAGCGGGAACCGCCAGAAGACCGTACCGCGGTCAAAAGACCGCGGCGGTCATTCTGAGTTTCCCGCTGGGCTGGCGGGCGACCGCCAGAAGGCCGCCCGCCCGCCCAGCGGGAAACCCCCTTTCACGAGGATTCCGGCTCCGAATGGAGCCAGCGGAGTGGAAGGGGTGCGACGGGTGCAGTGGCACCCGTCGCGATTTTCACTGAAAATCTCAATGGGGCCCTGTTAGGGGGCCCCTGCACTGCCCATGCCAATGGCATGGGCAGTGCAGGGCCCCCAGGGGCCCCACGACACCCGTTACCGCCATCCTGTTCCTGGCGGTGAAAACCGGCAGGAACAGGATGGCGGTAAGGGGGTTGGAATCCCCATGGTGGCGCTGCAAGCAGCGCCGCTGTGGAGGATTCCCTGGGGCAGCAGGAAACCGGCGGGACACCGCCGGTTTCCCGTTTCTGACCGCGGCTTTACCGCCGCGGTCAGAATGCCCCCGGAAGCACCGCCAGCCTGTTGGCAGTGCTTCCTCCGTCACCTACCCTGGCGGTCATAGACCGCCAGGGTAGGAATGACCCCCTAAGTCTCAATGAAGAAGACTTCACTGGGTCCAATGCTGAGCAACACCCTGCTGACGGCAACACCTTCCTGGGCCTGAGGTTTGGACTTTGCCTGCTCACAGTTTTCCAACCAATGATGTCAAGAGCTTTGAAGTTCCTGCCAATGCCGAGGATCTCCTCAAGGTCCTGAGCTCCAACCAACCAATGTCGATGAGCTTCTCTTCAGAACGAGCTGGCACCTCAACCTGCTGATGCTATTGTCAACAAATATTTTCTCCAAGAAAAAGAGTAAGTCAGAAGGTAAACTTCCCAGTAGAGTGAACCTGGTCCCTGCATTAGTCTGGTGCTCCTTTGCAGTTGGTCTTAACTTTTGACTTTGACCTGATCTAGTGAGACCAGATGCCTGCAATTGTTGGTGCTAGAAACACCTACAACTTTGAAAAATCATGTATCCGGTTCTCTGCATGAAATTGTGGTTGTTTTGGTGTCTGTTTCCCCATTAATTTTTCGCTATTGTTATAATTTGACTTTGGTGCTGATAAACGTTTTACACGTTTTGCCTTAATTATGGGTTATATTCTTGAAGCCTAACTAAACCTAGTACAGAATAGTGCCATTGTTATTCACATTTTTCAAAATTATTTTCAGATTTTTAGTTACTAAAAACCATTGCATAAAATGCACAATAAAATTCAGTACTGAAATTAGAATAAAAATGTATGGAACATCTCATGCTTAGCTGTACTTGTAGTCGCAGGCAATATTACTGAGCGGGGGTAGGTAAAATTAACCGAAGAGTCACGTGGTTTAAATAATCATGTTGCAGTAGAAAATCAGAAATCTTACACAGTAGGTATTGGGCTTATTATCTGTATTTTTGACACAGTTGTTTTCTGGGTTGTGTCAGAAACCCAATAGTCTGCACATTAAAGGCCTCATTATGAGGCTGGTGGTCACAAGACCACCAGCCTCGTGGTGACAGTTGGACCGCCACATTACGAGTTTGATGGTCGCACCCCCAACCAATTGCTGTCTCCGTCAGGATCCATGATCCCAACGGGGTGACGGTGGTCATGGTCGTGATCAGCCAGGGCGGCGCTGAACTCAATTCCGCCCTGCTGATTACAACCTTTTTCTCCGCCAGGCTTTTCTTGGGGGTTTCCCAACCATGAAAAGGCTGGTGGAAAACAAGTGCATAAGGCCATAGGGGTCCTTATGCACTTGTCATGGGCATTGCAGGGACCCCCCCCCATCCAGCACCCTCAGAATGCTCACTGTTTGGTTTGCAGACAGTGCACATTCTAAGGGTGCTGGTCAGCCCCCTCCATGCTGCAAGATAGTACTCAACTCCTGTTGAGGGAGCTGAGTGCTATCTCATAGCACTGTTTGCGCCGGTCTGACCAGTAGGAACGCTCTATTACAAGTTATCAGCTGGTCTGTCAAGTCAGACCAATGCAAATCTTGAAATAGGGTGGTAGCGTCCTACCCGTGAGTTTGGCGGTCTTATGTTGGGACTGTCAAACTCGTAATGAGCCCCTTATTCTTAGTTTACACCCATTGATGCATGCTAATACTGCTTGCTGGCATGTTAGCACCCCTAGTGTATCTAAATAATGGCTTAAGAAATTTTGACACTCGGTCAGGAGTGCTGGACAGATATTGATAATGTGCGTGATAGTCTCAGGGCTTGGCTGCAGCCGCTGCAGTTGTTGCTTTCTGTTCCAAACAATTTGGGGCATAATTCTAGTGTTGATAAATCTCCCAGGCACAAATGCATTAGTTTCATTTTCACTCTAAAGGAGTAACAAGAACCTAACTATGTCTGCTGTGCTAGGGTTTTGTAGGAGTGCGTGATGATCCATGCATGAGCTCGCTTTGAAAAAGCATTTTTATACTCCAATAGGATAATTATAATTTCTAGGTACTCTCTCCGTTATTACTTGAAGAGTACCCATATCCACTTCAATTAATAACACAATTTCTCACAATATTTAAAAAGTATATGAAATTAATTAAACATTATTTTATTCATTTTATAAAGATTAGTCCTAAAAATACATCACTTTGAAATAATCAGGTGTATAAACTAATATAAAAATATATTATACATTAAAATGAATTTACCACGCAAATACAAATACTTGAGATTAAAATATAATATTTTAATTTAATAATAAAACAAGGCAAATAAGTATAATGTATAAATAAAAAAAAACATACATTTAGTGAATCATTAACATTTTTTCAAACATGCAACACCATTTAATACTTCTTATAATGTAACACACATAACAAATAATATAGAGAAATATAAAATATAGAATTGTAATAAGAGACATAATATAATGGAAATCTACATTTAGAAGAAACTTACTTCTAAAATGAATATGTCCTAAAAACTTAAAACACATTCAGGTAATACGTAGTAATCTAGCTTCAGACCAAATTCAATACAAAAGTAATTCAAATGCAAAGTTCTGTGGCAAATCTGCAAATATTAGGGAAATGCATCAATTGTGGGTAGTACTTGGGTCAGATTTACTTTTCTAAATTTGATATAACAAAGACTCACATTTGAAATAGAAAAAATAACATTAAAATAGTAAACATTTAAAAATATAACAAAACTGTTGAAAAACTTCATACTGTTAAATAAAACACATAAAATAAAACATGTACTTCATCACAAAAACTATGATAATGAAAACTTATTTTCAAAACTAAAAAAACAAAAACAATGTTTATAGTTTTGAAACTGTCCATTTAACTTTCAAATTAATTATAATTTAGGAATTAGTATTAGAAAGCACATCCCCTCCATTCCCTCTTTATATTTTGCAATCCGTATTAATAATTAAAAAAATTTTTTTAAGTAATCACATTTTTACATATTTTGGTAACTTCAAAAAAGAAACAATTTTAATGAGACAAGAATGAAAAATAACATAGGCCCTCATTTCCAATGCGGTGGTCCGAGAGCCATATTTCAACCCTAGCACCGCTATGAAAAGGCTGGCGAGAACAGGTGCAGGGGGGCCCCTGCACTGCCCATTGCATTTGGCATAGGCAGCGTAGGGCCCCCCGGCCAGCACCCTCGCAATGTTCACTGTCTGCAAAACGGTGCACCATGCAGCCTACAGCATTTCCGCCAGCTCAGTGTCGAGCTGGAGAAATGCTATAGGCTGTTTCCTGTTAGGCCAGTTGGTGCTTGCTGTGCATAGTAGGTGCTGGTGAACTTAGCTGTCTTTGGCAAGTGATTGCTATTATCTTTGAGTATAGACCTTTGTGATAAAGCCACACTTTGTTTATTACTTATTTTACACAGTGTTGGTTGCTGTTGACCGATTTAGCAAGTTACTTTCATTAGTAAGGATTATGGCTAGCCAGAAGATGACCACTCAGTAGGTTGTTGGTATGCTTTTTGAATTTTCCTCTGATCAAGATTATGAGACTGACTCTGCATCTGAGGCAGAGGAGGAAGTGCAAGATTCTGGCAGTCAATTTTCTGTCCGAGAGGAATCATCTGATGATGAAGCCACTTTCAATGACACTGATGTGCCAATAGTTCTGCAAGAGGCATCTGGATTGCAGCCTGGCGCTGAAAGCACTAAGAAAGCTGAACTCTGGTTTGCCCCAAACATGGTGCAGCCAGCATTGCTTGTCTTTACTGGTGTTGCAGGGTGTAGAGTGAATACTGAAAACCTTTTGCATATAAAGTTATTTCAGTTGTTTATTGACGATGTATTTTAGGATGATTGTTGTTGAACAGGCTAATTTGTGTGCTTAACAGTACTTGAGGGACAACAGTGCCAGACTTAGGCCCCGCTCTAGAGGTACCCGGTGGACTGCCACTAATCTGGATGGGAAGAAGAAGTTTTTAGGGTTTTGATGGGCTTGATTAGGAAGCTGTTGTAGTCTTCATATTGGTCTACTAGTCCCTTTATGGCAACGGCTAGTTTCCTGCAACCATGAGTCGTGATCTGAATTTGCTTCTGTTTCGTATTCTGCAATTCTTTGATAATGCTCTAGAATTGCCATGAGATGACCCTGATTGTGACTGTCTTTTAAAGATTCGGCAAGTCTTTATTCACTTAGTAGATCGTTTTTCAGAGATCTATGTGCTAGGGAAAGAAATAGCTGTTGGTGAGTCCTTCATCCTGTTCAAGGGCTGTTTGGTTTTTAGGCAGTACATTCTTAGCAAGAGGGCATTATGGAATTCAGATGTATATGCTGAGAGCAGGTTGTACACTGGTTTCAATTGCAGTATTGACTCCCCCTGGTTGTCTGTCTACTTTTGGATTTAGTGAGCAGATTGTGTGGGAACTTGGTAGAGGACCTTTTAACAAAGGTCACCATTTATATGTAGATAACTTCTACACTGGTGTGCAGTTGTTCAGTGAATTGGTCAAAGCTTTCACTGTAGCTTATGGCACAATATGCTCCAACCGTAAAGCTTAACCAAGCTTACCCAAGAGAGCTTGTTTATAAAAAAAACTTGTCAGGGTACAGTGTAGTGCTTTGTGTAGTGATGAACTTCTAGCTGTGTCTACATGCTGGCTAATATCCATGATGAAAGTACACACAAAATAATTTATGGGAGGTACCCTGAGTGTAAAAGTGAACTGCCTATTTTATATTGTTTTATATATTTTGTTCAGTTGTACGGTTGGCATCAGTGTCATTTATTTAGTTAGAGCTTTTGTGTTTGTAGTTTTGTATTTACTTACAATTAGTTTGTGTTTTTTTGTTAAAAAAATGTGACGGCGGTGTGCATGGACTGGCGCCTGACTGGCGATGTTCCTAGAGTTGCACTTGGCTGGCAGTGTGTGTGGAGTAGCACTTAGGTGGTGTTGTGTATGCAGAGGAGCTTGGCTAGTGGTCTGCGTGAAGTTGCGCTTGGCTGGCTGTGTGCGTGGACTGGTGCTTGCCCGGCAGTGTGCATGGACTGGCACTTGGCTGGTGGTGTGTGTGGATTGGCGCTTGACTTGTGGTGTGTTTTACCTGGTACTTGGTTGGCAATGTGTGAGAAGTCACTTGCTGCTGATCGCTATACACACTGCTAGCCAAACCCCAATCCACACACCATGTCAGCCAGTGTGATTGTTGTGCCAGGCATGTGGGCATATGAAAGCGATGGGCCCTTGAATGGTGCTATCTGCTGATGTGAGTGCTGTAATTTGCTGAGCCCACGGCTACCTGTATGAATGGTCTTGTGTGTGTCACATATGAAAGGTGTGTGCATGGACTGTAAAGCGGTTGGTGCCTTGATGCATCTTTACAGCTCATGAGCTGTGAGTCATTGGTTCAGTTTTTTGACCTTTTAATTATTAACAGTGCATTTTATTTTTATAAAATTTTAAATATTGAACCACCACTCATCTTCATACCAAATCCAACCAATATTTGTTTGTAAAAATAATGGTAGGTAGCCACAAGACGCATTGCCCTTCTCCTCTCATTTGGAAATTCAACTCATGCTTTTCTATAATCAAGCATAGAAGCACACTCCTGACACACTAGGGCCTCAGTATGAGTTTGGCGGTCTTTTGGCAAGAACGCTGCATCAGTGGCTACCAGAAGACTGCCATGTTGGGGGTAATCCAACTACCGTATTAGGAGTCACACTGTGAAGTTCCCCAAAACACAGCCAAGTTCCCGAAACCTCCAGGATACTGGAGGATGGAAAATAGTAAGCATACCTAACACACATATCAGTACCACACACAATCCACAATACCCAACACACACTCACATCACAGCAACTACACCTCACAATTTTTCAAACTCTGTACCCATTCACTTAGCACACAACCACCCTGCACAACAAATACCATGTCCCCACAAGAACACCCACATTTCATTGATGAGGAGCTGAGGGTCATTGTGGAGGAACTTGTAAGGTTAGAGCCACACCTGTTTGGAGCACAGGTCCAACAAACATCTATTGCCAGGAAAATGAAGTTACTGCAAAGGATAGTCAACAGGATCAATTCTGTAGGCAGTTATCTACTCACAAGGAAGGACATCAAGAAGAAGTTAAATGACTTCAGGGGGAAGGTCTGTTCCATGGCATCCAGGCACCAGCTCGCTGTACTGAAGACTGGTGGTGGGCTCCCACCTCCTCCCCCACAGTTCACATCTTGGGAGGAGAAGGTCTTGAACCTCCTCCATCCTGGTGGCCTGACAGTACAACCTGGGCAAGTGGAGTCTGGTAAGTACCAACAACATTCATGTCACACAATTGTTTTGCCCTGCATGCTCCCTCACCACCTACACCCACCCCAATTAACACCCCACCCACTACAACTCTCTCCTAATCACCTGATACCCCTCCCTTGCATGCCACATTTCCACTAAACATATCTAGCTCCACAGCCCTTGGAAATGGCACGTGAAGCACTGGCTAATGATTGCACTAAAAATCCCAGAATGCACAATCCCAACATATTCAACACCACTGCACCAAATATTACTTGTCATGTATGTCAAACCAATATCCAATCTAACCCATCTTGATTGTGCTAGTGTGGAACAGTACATGGCAATGACAGCAATGCAATGGCTCACACACACTAACATCCCAAGCAAAATACAGATACTCTGAGTGCCCATATATAATGGCCACAGATCAAAGATCCCAAAATACAAATATACTGTTTTGGAAAGTCAGATGGCTGAGTGGATTGCATGCAGTACAATAAGACACAGGTCAATGTCCATTGTAAACCCAATTACTGTGTCCCCACAAGGACACCAATGTGCATTCCACAGCTCTTATTTGTGCAAGCAATCATGTCATACAGTTCACTAGGTAACAGAAGTGAACAGTCATGTCAATTATCAGACAATATCAGATGCCAACAGCTGGGGCTATCACTACCAACATAGTTTACCAGCATAAAACACAGTGTATGGAATTGAAGTTACAGAGTTTTATGTTGTACCAAGTTATATACTGCTTCAGCTGTCAATGTCATTGCTGAGGATCATGTCGAGGCACTGTCTGCATCTCACACAATTGCTACAATACCCCCATCGTAAACTGAACTCTGTGTTTCACTCCCTCCATAGGTAACCTTGCCATTGTCAGCATGGAGAGGATACCAGAGACTGCCATTTGTCCCCTGGATGAAAGCCCCAGTGAGGAGAACCCCCCTGGATGTCTGCACACTGTGAAGAACCTGGCCCATCTGGGACATCTGGTCTGTCAACAACTGTCAGCCTTAAGTCACTCTGTTCTGTACACAATACGAAGTACAGTTTGCATGCACAACTCACTCATAGGCATTGGAGCTATCTATAACCCCACAGAGGATGCAAGATAGGAGGTGACATGCTACCTATCTACTTCAGGTTGCAAATTTGAACCACAACATTACGTCTACTTCACATACCTTTTAGTCAGTTGAAGTACTGATTGATGAGATCTGCCCTAGTGTCTCCTGCTTCATCTTCTTCTGGTTCTTCATCACTTGGCAAATCCTCATTTCCATCCACAGGTTCTGCTGTCTCCCCCCCACCTGGTATAAATGGTATCTGTTGTTTCAGGGCAAGATTGTGGAGCATGCAGCAGGCAACTATTAATTGACATACCTTGTTGGGTGAGTAGAGGAGGGCTTTTCCTGATCTGTCCAAGCACTTAAATCTTTCCTTCAGGCGCCCAAACATCTGCTCAACGACATGCCTTGTCCTCCCATGGGCCTCATCTTAGCGGACTTCCCCTGGTGTGGTTGAGTACCTCACTGATGTCAACAACCAAGGACGGTTTGGCTAGCCAGAGTCACCTGTGAACAAATTGGTAAAATGACACACACATATATGTGGGACATGCAACATTGTGATGGCAGGAGACATGCATTGCAAACACACATTTCAGTAGTAATTTTCCAACCAGCCACGCCCTTTCTGTGTGGAGTCATGTCATCAGCAGAGGGACATTGTTCTTCCACATGATGAAGGAATCATGGACTGATCTTGTATACTTGGCACTGACTTGTGAAATGTACTGGTCTGCCAGACACACCACCTGAACATTTAAGGAGTGGTTGTTTTTCCTGTTCCTATACAACTTTTCATTGGCACTGGGTGGAACCAAGTGAACATGGGTGCCATCTATGGCTCCAACAACATGTGGAATGTGTCCCATAGCATAAAACTCTGCCTTCACATAGGCCAAAAAGCAGCATGTTGGGGAAACCTGATGTAGCTGTCCAGGTATTTCAACAATGCACACAGTACATCCCTCAAAACCATGGGTTGAAAGATTCCTGCAGTTAGGGCCATTGTATTCTGGAAGGACCTAGTGGCCACGAAGTGTAGCACTGACAAGACTTGAGCAATGAGAGGTATGCTATAGGGATGCTCTAGGGATTGCGAATGGCAGGCATCAGATCTGGCTCCAATTGATCACAAAGATCCATAATAGTATGATGATTCAACCAATTTGTCTGGATATAATGTAGCTTCTCCATCATGTGCAAGTCTACTAGTGGATGGTACGCTGGTGGTTGTTGTCCTCTGCTCTTGGCATGAAAACTATTTGAACATTTTTCAAATTAGTTTCTGACATGCAGCATGCAGACATCTTGTAAAGTCAGATACGCAACTCACACATATCTGCTGCAGAGCTCGGTTACAAACTCAGATATCTACAGTAAAGCACATAGGTATGAATCCGAGCACACTCTCCTTGGTGCACATTCCCCCAATTAACTATTGAACTACACATACAGATTCATCTGTTATTGTACATGGTTGTAAGTCCAACCGATTTAACATGTCTTACACATATTCTTGCACATTATCAACTTTTTCAAAGAACATGGGAACATCCGAGTAGCTGTACATTGCTATGACCACATGTTCTACAGCAACACAGCATTTACTGCACTGATGCACAATTTGCAACTAAACATGAAGGCAGTACTCACAGTTTCACTGCATGATATGGGTATAGTTAATGACACAGATGATAAAGCTCTTCCACACAAGTATTGTGCTTAAAATGGCAGCCGCCTGACCTACTGTACTGGACACTTAGAAGTGACCTAAGTCCACCAGCGGAAGTCTTCAATGCAGTGGGCAGTCACAACCACCATGGAAATTGCCATTGGCAGACTTAGGCCAATGGCGATGTCCGCCGGCGGTGACGGTCATGTACGTGGCAGACGTGACTGCCACCTTCTGCAGTGTTGCTCACTTAACTCCTTGCCAGCAATACCTCCACTACCTGAGCTGCTGTGTACTGCCTCTGGGAGCTATCATTCCAAGTCCTGCAGGTGATAGGGCCCCAGCCTGTACCACTGAGGAGCCGGAAAAGGAGGAGGTCCTATCCATGTATGAACAGCTATATAGTGCACCAGAGGATCAGGTGAGTCCAATGCAATACCAATGTGTGATAGGTGTGGTGAATGATGATGTGTCTGAAATGTGAAGTAGTGAAGGTGTTGATGCATGCAGATGATGATCCTTAAATGTGTGTGAGTTGAGAGGATGGGAATAATTGCTGTCACTGAATTGTGCTGTCCACTACTATTGGTATGGTGCATTTGGACAAGACTTTTTAATTTTGCCTGTGTCATCCATGCAGGTCAACGCCCATCAGAAGAAGGGAATTTGGTGTGTCATCGCCAAGCAAGTGTGGACCCTGGGGGTCCACAGCTGGCGGAGCACACACTTTAGGAAGGGGTGAGAGGACCTGAGAATCTGGGCCCGAAAGACTGAAGAGGCCCAGCTGGTGACATCCTCCTAATGACAGAGGGGTACCCCCCCTAATGGCCCCCATTTTGGCGGTGGCCCACCCTGAGGTGGACAGGCGCTTGAGTGCAGCATAGCAGCCACAAAGAGTTAAGTACTGACAGAACGGATGAACTTGCCACTGTTAGCTTAGTGTATGATGTATAAGTATTGCAGCTGGGACGATGTGGTAAGTGCTACAGCTATGGTCACTACTAGGAAGACATGGTATTACAATTGCCAACATGCATACACATGTGGCCATTGTATTGTGCAAGGGAACATGTTGTTCCCCTTTATCTACCAAATAGTATTACTGCATGTGGAGATGCACATGTGAATGTGTCATATGTGTGACTCTACCATACATATTTGTAACCTGCTGTGTTATCCTTCCCACCTAGTCTTACCAAGTCCATGTACCCAAATGGTTAGTTGTATAGCTCTTTGGTCTCTGAGAACTCCAATTCCACTGGATCTGCTCTGTGTGCAACATTGGGTCTGACAGATGTGTAACAGGGCAAAGAAATCCTGTGCCCTGTAATAGTTGGACACTTCATGTGAGACTGTCATCCCAATCAGGCTTTTGGTATGGGCAAGTTACTACATTCCCTATGAGGTTTGAGGAGGTGACCCCATTGTCATGTCAGATTCATAAATTGGGAAATGTGAAGTTTGATGAGGCTGGACAGCCTACAATGTGAATATTATGGTGAAAATAAGACATTGACACTTCATGGTATTACATTGACATGTGTACAAATCACTTTCAGCCTAATGTAATTGTTGTAGAGAGGTTAAGTGGCTAGACTACTGATCCCTTTGCCCATATATATTGTCCATGCTACATAGGCCAATACCTACCTATATGAGAGCAACATATCCCATTTTCTGCCTACATCATGTGTCAATTGATTCTTCATGCCTTATTTGAAGTTGAAGCTTCTATTTTCCCAGACTGACCTTAGCAAATCTGAGGCTGTTTGGGCAGCGTTGGGTACGGCTCTGCACATTTCTGCCTGAGTAAACGGTGTAGCCGGTGTCACATTTCACATACACCTATTGGTGTTGTGGGATATGTTGTCAATCACTTTACTTGAATCTAGGTGTATGTGTAATTCATAGGTACATTAGTAATCAGTTGAATAAGTGTTAACTCTGAACTAAGGTAGTAGGAATCACATGTTTGGACAGTTGTTAGTGATGTAGGTGTTCAGATGTTGTAATGTAGAGGTTTCTAATCAGCATGTGTGGTGGGGTGCTATGAGCCCTTCATGCGCATTGTTTGGTGTCCATTGTATTGTTGGTGTTACTGTGCTCCTTGTGGTTGTCTGTGGATGTATCCTGTGTGCTAGGTAGGCCCCTGTTGCAGTTCATAGAATTGTTGTCTCTGCGACAATGTATCAGATTAGTGGGTGTGGAAACTCCTAAAGTATCCTTTCCTAGTATTTAGATAGATGTTTCAATGACATAGTATGTCATTTTGTGATTCACACTGTACGGGTATGCCACATGTAGAGTCGTCATCTGAAGTTTTTGCTATTGTATGAGTTGTGAACAGAATAATCAGTTAGGCATGTGATTGGAAATCAACAAGCTGTGTCGTATTTGAAGTGAGAAGAGATTATTTTCATGGAACATGACTACTTGTGATGGACTGGGCAGGGGTGGAGTAGGGGTAGGAATGATAATGTGTTGTCAGTTAACTGCATTTACTTAGACTAATATGATGATGGGCAGTGATGATCTTTTAGAGGATGGATTTGAGATGTAGCCAGTCCATCCTGTGGATGATGCATTTGAGTTACAGCTGAATTGATGGGAGGGTGATGTAGTGGTGAGATGATTGGCATATATTGTGGGTGAGATGGTGTTCATATGGGAAACTTGGAAGTATTGTGCTGTGACATGATGTGGGCAGTGAATCTGATGATCCTCTCTCTCTCTTTCTGTGCATTAGCATCAGCAGGCGAAGGAGACGGGGCACGCCAGAGTAGGGAAATTCCCGGCCACGGGACCCAGAGTGTTGAGACCACCGACACCGAGGGACCCAGTGGCCAGGAGGGTGAGGAGAGTGCCACGGGGGAGACAAAATCCACATCTTCATCATAAAAATCCTTCTCCAGTGGACACTCCCTGCTGGTGGTGGACCCATCTGGATCCACCCCTGCACCATCTTTGTCCACCAGCCCTCTAACTACCACCGCCCTCCCTATAGCTTCCCACCCAGTTGGCCATGCTTGTTCACCCAAGAGAGTGGGCATCTCCTTTGCTGCCCCTGTCAGCCCTGCTGCTCTCAATGAGGTGGCTATTGACCTCTTGAGATCGATCTCTGTGAGTCAGTCAGCCATCGTAACTGCCATCCAGGGACTGGCAACTCAGGTCCAACAGAGTAATGCGTTCCTGGAGGACATTCACGGGTGCACTGGCTGGCCTACAGAGATCTTTTCAGGCTCTGGCCTCCACACTCATGGTAGTCAGTCACCATTTGTCTTCTGTGCTCCCTCCACCTTCTTCTTCTTCCTCTTCACAATCCCAAACCTTCTACCCTGACCCAGCCAAAGCACACAGACAGATAAGCATGCATTCACCTCAACATCCAAGGGTAGCTCAGACAAACACAAGCACCACAGGACACACCACCAGCATGCACACAACAACATACCTGCACACACATCAACAGTCACAACCTGCTCTGCAACCCCCGCCACCCCCAGCATCACAGACAGCACACCTTACATACCTACCGATACCACAACAACATTCACAGATCCAGTCACTACACCTATCGAATCCACAGACAGCAACACAGTAGACTATCAGACATCCTCCCCAGTCACCACAGACATCACAACCACTTACACTCCTACATGCAGCATTTCCACATACCTGGAGTCCCACCCCAACAGACAGTCACCCACCCACCACAGCATCCCCCAGCACCACCACCCTCCTCAGTCCCATACACATAAATGCCCTCACTCATCCACCCAACAGACAGCCACCACCCACAAGCATACCTCTCACAAAAACAGACCCACAACAACCACAACATGTCAATCAACAGATCCATCACCCTCCACTCCCAAACCCCCTTCTGATGACTGCCCCAGTGTGTCAAAAAAAGTGTTCCTTTCATGTTTTGACCTCTTCCCTACTTCTTTTCCCCTGTGAAATCCCTAAGTGCTCTGTTTCCCTCCCCAGGCCTGATCCTTCAACCTCCAAGGCCTCCCTAGCCCCCCTGCAAGTACCCATGCCCCTTCCCTGCCAGGTAGTCTGAACCTCCCAAGAGAAACCAACCGTCTCCGAAATGTAGACCTAAGCCCCCTCCCAAGCCCAATCCCAAAGGACCCCCTCCCAAGCTGCAGCCTACACCTTGCCCTCTGCCCCCCAATCCCTGAATTACCTGCCTACCCTCTTGATGTCCCTACCTGTTCAGGTTATATGGCATTCAGAAGTAAAGTTCGAGGAACCAAGATGTGCATCAAGTGCATGTTGCACTATTTAAAATTGTACTGGTCTATGGCCTTGGACATTATTTTATTAGTTCCACATTTGAATATATTTGTGGACCAACCAGTTGTTGGTTTCGAAGTTACATATTTTTCCTGGATTTCTTTACTTAGGGCATATTTGAAAATGGCTGACATTCTTTGTGTGTGAGTATTTGTGTGTATGTGGTGCTTCTGCTACCTTATTTTGTCTGGGCGGCATGAGAAGTTAGGCGCAGTGCATTTGTCCCCCAGTGATGGGTGTGTGTTTTGTGATGGGCATGTGTATGTTGGGGACATGTTGTTGTCATGGTATTGATAGGTGTTTGTGTTGACATGTGTTTGTTGCAGTATTGTGTGGCTTTGTGTGCTTTGACTCTGTGTGTGTGTGTGTGTCTGCACGTTTGGTGAATGGCATGTCAGGTATGTTGTGATATGTGTTTGCTGGGTATGTCGAATGCTGCATTGTATTGTTGTGTGATTGTCTGTGTTTATTCCCTGTTGGGGGTATGTTGTGTTGTATGTTTGATTTGTCAATGGATAGTGTCCATTGTGTGTGCTTGATATTGCATTGATGGTGTTGTGGTGTAGTAGTATCGGTTTGTGGTATTGAGTGTTGTTGTGTGTGACTGTGCCGGTGCTGTGTTACTCGGAGTAGGTGTGTGTTTTTGACATGTGTGTGATGGTCATAGTGTGTGTACTGTTTGCGTGTGTGTATGTGGCTGTCTGTTAGTGTGTGTGTCAGTGTCAGGTTACATATGTGTGTCTCACTCACGACCTGTTCCCTAATGGTATGTTGTGTGTGCGTACATACTTTCGCAATTTACAGCAGTGACAGGTATGTCTGTGTAGTTACAGTTGTTGTGGTTGTCTTCAGCGTTGATTCCAAAGTCGTTGGGCAAACAGGAGCAGTGGGAAGATGTGTTGTTCTGGTTCCATGCGGCTCCAGTTGAGTATGGAGTCCTGAAGGTGAGTGTCTCCTTTGATACAGTTGGATTTCCGAGATTGTGTTACCGCGGTAGAAACCTTGGCAGTGTGCGACCTTATAATCTGACTGATGGAAAAATGGCCTCCGCTGGCCTGCAGGTGTCTACCTCCGTCCGTGGCGGCTACACCGCACTGGTGCAGCTGGCGGTGCTTTGGCTGTATTCTGTTGGGAAGACTGCCATGGTCATAATATGGCCATCTTCTTCGCCAGCCTGTTGGTGATGTGACCGCCAAAGTTGTAATGAGCCCCTAGGTGCCTCGGTGGGACTGGTGGCTGAGGTGACTTTTTAACAAAACCTAAGGGTGTTTTTTTCACAGTTTGAGTGTTTGGCAGATCACAGGAGTAAGAGGCTTCGTAGCATGCTCACTTATTGTCTAGGGAAAATCTACCAACTCTAGACATGTTTGAAAACTAGACACCCAGGGGAGTACATTGAGGTGTGCCTCTCAAGGATCCCAACAAGTTTTCTTACCCACAATGCCCTACAAATCTTAAACGTTGACTAAAATCATACATTTTCCTTGCAATTTGGTGCCATATTCTCCCAGAGACAGAAATAAACCACAAATTTCCTACCACCCAGCATACTCCTTGGCCTCTCGATAATAAGTATACCTTGTGTGGGTGCCTAAAGCAGGGACAGCCTTAAAACTAATAAACAACTGTGATTATGAAGACACTTTGGTGCACTTCTCAAACTCTACACGTTTTAGCCCGTTCTCTGTTTCAGGCACATGGCCCACTGACAAAAATGAGGTATCATTTTTATCGGGAGACCGAGGTAAATGCTGAGTGGTAGGAAATTTGCAGCTCCGCTAAGATTCCAGAACTTTCCATCACAGAAATGTGGGGAAAGTGTATTTTGTTAGACACATTTTGAGGTTTGCTAGGGATTATGGGTAGAAAAATGTGGTAAGAGCTGCGTAGATTTATACAGGTTTGTAGGTTTTCCTATGTGCTGCTGAGCTAGGGCCTAAATTCCACAACAAGGCACACTGTAAAAACAAGTCAGCTTTCAAAGGAAAAATGTGATGTGTCCATGTTGTGTTTTGGGGCGTTTTCCCGTCATGAGCATCAAGTCTACCCACACAAGTGAAGTACCATTTTTATCGAGAGACTTGGGGGAACAAAGTGTTAATACCAATTGTCTTTATCTGCATTTATGCCTTTCAAATGTAAGACAATGTGAAAGAAAGAAATCATTTTGAGAATTTTCCTCTCAATCACATGCTAGTGTGAGTACCCCAGATACAGAGATGTGCTGATAATTACTACTTTTAAACTGCATATCTTTTGGCCATTTCAGAAATACATAGGTTTCCTTGATACCTGTTTTTCACTCTTTATATTTTACCCAAATTGCCCAGTACACAATGAAAACCCACTAGAAGGTGCAGCTCATTTATTGGCTCTGGGTACCTCGGGTTCTTGGTAAAGCTACAAGCCCTATATAGCTTCACAACCAGAAGGGTCTAGCAGACAGAACAGTATATTGGTTTTGAAAATCTGGCTTAGACGGAAAAAGTTACAGATGATAATGTAGACAGAAAGGCTGTTCTTTAACTCAATTTCAATATTTTTTATTTCAACTGTTAATTTCTATCGGAAAACCTTGAAGGATCTACACAAATGACCCCTTGCTAAATTCAGAATTTGATCTACTTTTCGACAATGTATAGCTTTTTGGGATCCACCATTGGGTTTACACCCATTTCTGTCAGAAGGCACAAAAATAGGAAAAAGTGAGTCCGTCCCAGTAAAATGCTAAAACTGTGCTGAAAAAATTCGTTTTTCGGATTCTGGTCTGCCTGTTCCTGAAAGCTGGGAAGATGGTGATTTTAGCACCACAATCCCTTGGTTGATGGCATGTGCAGGGAAAAAAGAGCCACTTTCTTTGAGGCACTTTTTCTTTCCGTTTTTACCAAAAAAACTCACATTTAACTGTATTCCGGCTAATTTCTCTGATTCCCTAAAAAAGAACCTACCCATCCTGGGCACCTTTTGAATCCCCTGGATGTTGGAAAAATTTTTTACATGGATACCTTATGTGGACAAAGAGTTATGGCAGCCCAAGGGTAAAGTACCCCAAATAGCCAAAAAAAGGTTTAGCACTGGGGGTGGGGGTGGAGAGGCCTAGCTGCAAAGGGGTTAAAAACATAATAAAATAAAATAGCGATAAAGCAATTTTTCATCCCCTGAAGCACAGGAAGTGAGAAAAAACATGCAGATAGAGCATCACTCCTCTTCCTTGTTTGACGATAAAGTATTGGGTTACGAAGGTGACCATGACCATGGCTTTTAGTTTTAACCCATTACAAAATGGTCACCATTGGTTGCACGTATGTGAGCATAAGCACATACGTGAAACCATCTTTAAATGAGCTTCCATCCATTCTGCTGAAATTGTCCCTTTTGAGTGCAGCACATGTAAGGATGGCCATCTCTTAATGTTTTTGTAAAGCGTTAGTAAAAAAACTATCAAAGATGGCAGCCCATGGGAGTGCAAGCTTTAACACTCACAGATAGCCATCTTTGAATGTTTTTCAATAACGTTATTAGAAAATCCTTCAGATATGGACTCTTACGCATGAAGGGGCCAACATTTTTCCTGAATTTGCCCCAAAGTTTATGGAGACATGTTTTAATAAACGGCAGTGCCATTCACCTGACAGTCGACCCCAGAGTTATTAACTTCTTCTACATAATCCTGTTATTCATTTTCAGCATTTAGATATTGTTAATGTTTTCAAATGGCCTCACATGCTGCTCTATACCCCTACAATTAATAACAAGAGTAAGTAGTTACATACAGCACCCATTCCAACTACATGTAATGAGATAAGTCAGTCCATTATTCCATTCATCTGATTTCAGAACCATTGTAAAACTAAGTTGATAGTCGGGGCTTTACATTTTTGCTAATTTCTCATGTCTATGGGTAAATTGACATTTTTGCATGTAAGACGTTGTCTGCCTTAAATAAAGGTAAAAGAGGGGAAGCAGCCTGAACAATGACAGCTGAACAGCAACGAGCTTTGTCCATGAAAGCGGAACAAAGCTTTCTTGAACACTGAACCTGTCTTACTCTGCCTTAACCATGCATGTCTGAACAACGAACAAATGCGTGGTAAAGGCAGAGGAAAACAGACTCAGGATCGGATAGAATGTGGTCAGGTAAGTGTGGCTGGGGTAGGGTTGTTGGTAGTTTTAGGGGTGGGGTGGGGTGGGGTGGGGTGGGGGTAGTTTTAGTTTTTGAGGGTGGGGTGGGGCGTGGGGGTAATTTGAGATTCTAATAGTGGGGGTGAGGGGGCTAGGGTGGGGGATCAGGGTAGTTTTAGGGTTTAGGGGCGGGGTGGGGGTTGGGTCGTTTTAGGTTTATGGGGCGGGGTGTGGGGCTGTGGTAGTTTTAGGGGTCGGGGTTGGGGTAGTTTAGGTTCTAGGGGCAGGGGTGGGGGTCAGGGTAGTTTTAGGGGCAGGGTGGGGGCTTGGGGGAATTTTGGTTTTTAGAGGTGGGATGGGGAGTCAGGATAGTTTTAAGTTTTAGGAGTGGGGTAGGGGGGTTGGGTAGTTTTAGAGGTGGATGTGGGGAGTTGAGGTAGTTTTAGGTTTTATGGGTGGGGGGGTCGGGGTAGTTTTAGGTCTTAGGAGTGGGGAAGGGGGTTGCAGTAGTTTTAACAGGCGGGGTGTGGGTAATTTTAGTTTATAGGTGTGGGTGATCGGGGTAGTTTTAGGTTTTAATGGCAGGTTGGGGGGGTCGCTGCAGTTTTAGGGGTGGAGGGTCACATGCTAGAACCATGCATGCAGCTCCACGCATGCCTTTACCAGGAATGCCTTTACAATGAAAAATCGTTGTTAAGGCATTAGTGGTAACAACGTGTTCATTGTTCCGACTGCATTGTTCAGGCATGCGTGGTTCCAGCATGCGTTGTTTCGACATATATTCTTAAAAGAGATTTCAAACATTGTCACAATACAAACTTTAGGATGACAACGATATGTCATCAACGATTTGCATTGGTGAATGTCTCCGTACTACTTAACATGAAACCTTTTTAAAATATAACCCCATGATACATTTTGTATCATGCATTTTTCTCAGTCTCATTTGCCTCTACTCGTGCTTCGTTGTGCTGAACTAAAGAAACTCTTTGACAATTTATATTTTTCCTCCATTTTCTCTATGAAGGGCTGTTCTGTCCTTTCCAGAAAAAGTAATTATGCTCATCTATGGCTAAGCTCACAGATGGTGCTGCTGATTCCCACAGTGCCTTATATCTGTTCCACTTTGTGCCTTTATCTCTCCCAGCTATATACTTCTTGACACTGCGCCCCTTTCTGAAGCTTCCTTTTCCTTTCTGCTTTCTCCTTCTGTAGGAGGTTTCCTATCCTTCACCTGTTCCTTCATTTTCCCTTTTCTGCCTTTCTCTAGTCTTTCTTGCTCATGGTCAAAGCTGGATGATGGAAAATAATTCCTGGTCCCAAAAACGAAATGCTGTTTTCTATCACCTGTAACCACAAAGACAAATTGCTCAGTGAGCTTAGAGCAGTTCGAGATGATGGCCTTGTATTATGTTTTGCCACAATTGTACACAGGAGGATAGAGCAGTCCAAAAAAGTTGTAGCTTTATGTAGCAGCTATTTTCTTGTGTCCTTTTCAGGGAAATAACTTTCTGTGAGTTGTTTTTATGGTGCATATGCTGATAAGGAAATGCATCTTTAAGTGAGTGCTTTTGCATTTACCATTCTGAATATTAAAGACATAAAACCAGAGGTTCCACATTCTCTCTTTCTATTACCATAACTCTTTAGTTTTGCCATTTTCTCCAATGCCTCCAATCCCAGCAAACTTTCAACGTCTCCTCCATCTCCAGTCAACTATGGCTGTTTTACCACCCAGTGAATAGTGGTGTGTACTCTTGTAACTGAGAAAAATGACCTGACGCCAATCAGCCTCTCTCCATAGGGAAACAGTGAGTACCACTGGCATGTAGTTCAGGTTACAGCACCTGCAGCTCTTGGTTTTCCTTACAGACCCCTCACATGCTGATCTCACAGATCCTGCTTGATTAATACAGATTGGATTAAGAGCAGTGCCGTCTACAACATCAGAGCCATCCATGTCTTCTTCTAAAATCATTGTCCAAGTAAGCCTCATAGCTGCTCCTGCCCTTAGGATCTTCAGTAAGGTTGAGAGGGAAATGTCTGGCATGTTAGTACACAGCAAACTAAGAACCAAAGATTGTGTAACTTCAACCATATTCAAGAAAATAAAAGTGAATTAAAATGTGTTCATAGAGATGTTGTAAGAAAAAATGGCACAAAAAAGAGATGAGGAGAACCTCAGGTATGTCCAGGGGTGAACGGATGAGAATAGGTTCTCATTGAAATCTTAGAGGGATCAACAAGTTAAGGTCCAATAGGCTTGTAATGAATTGGACAAGGAAAAATATATGTTTGTAGTCAATGACGGGACATTGAAAGAGGAACAGCAAAAAGTACAGAGTGATCTGTCATTAATATCGAGGCCATTCCTGCTTTCAATGGGGGAAACACAGCTTTACAACAACTTAGGAATCATGAGAACAGGTCAGGGCAAAAACAGCTTAATGTATGTTAATGTGTTAGAAGAAAACATATCAACGTAGGATACAAAGAAATATTCTCTCACACATGATGGAAAATAATTCCTGGTCACCAAAAATGAAAGTTGTTTTGTATCACCTGTGGAGTATCCTGTCTGCCAAACTCCTCCTTCGCTCACCTAATAAAGAGCTGGTTTGAAGATTAGCTTTCTGTTGATGGAGTCCTTTTGGTTCTTTTGACTGAAAAGCTACATCCAGTGGCCCAAAAGAGTGGGGGCAGTTAGAGTTATTACCTCATCCACTGTATTTAGAGTGCTTTTTTAGTTCTGTTCATCACAACTAGGACGGAAAAAATATTGACTGTAAAAAATTGGGTTACTGGTTGTGGGGGTGAAACCCTTCCCAAATAGCAAGTACAATTCTTGTTTGGGTGAAGTCATAAGCAAATGCCAAATTATCCTGTTCTTAACACCAGTAATGGCTCGCGGGGGTTGAAAGGGGCTGCGCGTGGTGGGCGGGGGTAATAATAATAGAATTTAAATTTAAAAATAAAAACTTCCATGTGCCCTGTGCTGTACCGTTCCTCCTTCCCCTCAGCAGGTAGCTCACGCTCCCAGCCTGCCCTGCAGCCAATTCTAATGCTGCTTTGGCCACAGCACCCAGCCAGGGCATTCCCAGGTAGACTAGGAACTTGTGCCTTTTATCTCCAGCCAGGCAACACGGTGCCGGGCTGTAGAGAGCACAGTGCACATGTGTGTTTGGCCAGCCTGAGAAGGCCTGCCAAACGCACATGTGCACTGAGGAGAGTGCACTCCCCCTCGTCCCCATTACCCCCCCCCCCCATGGCTTGCCCCATTAACAAGGAAACGACAATAAACATACTTTATTATTTTATCCTTGTGAAAGGTTTGCAGAGGAGCCCCCTCTGCTTAACACTCTGATTTCATGGCATAAAAATAGTCAAGCTTAACTTAGAGGCAATATGTAAAGTATTTATGCAGCAACAGTAATGAAGCGAAACACAACACAAGAAAAATCCCACACCAATTTAGAAAAATAGATGAAAAACGAATAAATCAGTTATGACACACACAACAAAAATAAAATGAATAGAACTAGATCTATGCAATTTTAAAGATTTAAGTGGAAAAAAAGTGCCGTAAAGCATAAAGCACCACCTGTGGTTATCTTGTGTCGTACTGGAACAAAGTCACAAGTTCAGGCTGACCATGATGGATTGCAGGTCTGCTACAGGAGCCCAGTTAGGCATGCTGAACAGGAGTACCTTAAATTCTGATTGCGTGGCATTGTGGAGCCCAGCGTCGAGGATACATTAAGCAGTGAAGATTCCTAAGAGCTGAGAAGCTGCAATGTGAAGTCCTGCATCATCATCAATGATGCTGCTGATGAAGGGCTTGTGATGCAAAGTCTTGCATGTTAGATTGCGATGTGTCGTAACACAGGCTGGTTTTGAAGAAGCTGAGTGCTTCTGATGCAGAGTCATGTGTCGTCATTGAGGATGCAATCAATGAGGGGCTTGTGATGCATAGGCTTGCATCGCCCAGCGGTGGTTCCCAGAAGGCTACTGGTGGCAATGCGAAGACCTGTGATCAAAATTAACTATGCAGCGGTCCCAGTGCAGAGTCTGGAGAGGCGATGCAGGGCACAGGAGCTCTGATGCAGAGTTTATGGTCAGAGATGCATCACAATGCGGCTCCGGTGCATCGGTTCAGCTGGGACCAAAGTTGGCCCGGTAGAGAACCTTTCAGGCCCACTTCCAAGGACCCAGGACCAGGGGGATACCACTGTGGAGGGCAGGACTCACAGCTTGTAGAGTCCTGGTGTTGGGTCCAAGTGGTTGGAGCCTTCTGCCTGGAGACTAGCCAACTAAATCTTGGAGTACCTCTGGTTGTCCTAGGTCCAAGAACCAGGCCAAGTCCTTCACTCAGGCAGCAGGGCAAAGGGCAGCAGAGTGGCCTTCCTTCCTGCAGAGCAAGCAGCACCGCAGTCCTGTTGAGTTTTCCCATGATTCCAGATGTTGTACGGTGAGTTGGGTCTAAGGTTCCAATATTCATACGTGGTGGCCACTTTCAAGTAAAAGACATTTCTAGAGGTTTCCACCCTCCTGAGCTGTCAGGCATCCCCTTGCTCTTTGTCCTGGGCCCAGTGTGCTGGGGTCATAAAAGACAAGTGTCAAACACTTCATGAGAGTGCTCAGGCAGAAGCTTTGTGTTGTGCAAGTGTGGTTGGTGGCAGCTCCTCCCCAACGTTAAAAGTGGGGAAGCGCGTCAGGTGCCGGGAGGAGTGTCCAGGGCAGGAGCCCTTTAAATTGATTACAGCGCTCCCGCCGCGTGGGACACGTGCGGGCGGCACCCGGGCCAAGGGCGGGCCCGTCCTTGCCCATCATTGCCAGGAAGAGGCAGGGCAGGGCCACCCCCCTGACACCCATTCGAAGACGTCCGGATTAGGCAGCTCACACGTACATGGTTGCCTGAAGGTACTGTGCCGGCGATTACTCCTAAAAAAGGTATTTTTTTTTTATAGAGTGTTCTAGGGCGGAAGTCCCCCTTTATTGGTGTAGCGTTCTCAACATTATCTGCTAGATTCCGGAGAGGGGCTGGGCCGGGCCTCTGCCTCCTCATTTTCAGCAAGAGGTCTGCTTGTATTTATGAGAGTAAAATTTATATTTTAACATCTGTCATATGAGAAGTTAATATTCATTATTTAGTTTTACCCCCACTAGACCTTCTCTTAAACTCTTTTATTACAAATACTTAGGGGGTCATTCTGACACAGGTGGTAATTACCGCCATGGCGGAGGTCGGCGGTAGCACCGCCAACAGGCTGGCGGTGCACCGCTGGGCATTCTGACCGCGGCGGTTCAGCCGCGGCCAGGAACGGAAAGTCGGCGGTCTCCCGCCGACTTTCCGCTGCCCTTGAGAATCCTCCATGGCGGCGGAGCGCGCTCCGCCGCCATGGGGATTCTGACACCCCCTACCGCCATCCTGTTCCTGGCGGTTCTCCCGCCGGGAACAGGATGGCGGTAGGGGGTGCCGCGGGGCCCCTGGAGGCCCCTGCAGTGCCCATGCCAATGGCATGGGCACTGCAGGGGCCCCCGTAAGAGGGCCCCAAAAAGAATTTCAGTGTCTGCCTAGCAGACACTGAAATTCGCAACGGGTGCAACTGCACCCGTCGCACCTTCCCACTCCGCCGGCTCAATTCTGAGCCGGCGTCCTCGTGGGAAGGGTGTTTCCCGCTGGGCTGGCGGGCGGACTTTCGGCGGTCGCCCGCCAGCCCAGTGGGAAAGCCAGAATGACCGCCGCGGTCTTTCAACCGCGGAGAGGTCTTTCGACCGCGGAGAGGTCTTTCGGCGGGAACCGCTTCGCGGGCGGCGACCGCCGTCCGCCGCGGTCAGAATCACCCCCTTATTGTGGATCTGGTTCCATCAGAGCCGAAGCATTATATAGGCGGCTCAAGATATGGGAAAACGTAAGGCATCAGAACCCCCAAGGGGGAAGGAGAAATCTACAAAAAAACTTAGGAATGCGGGCGAGAACTGTACTATAGCTGAAATTGATAATCTTATTGAGGAGGTAGAGTCACTACTATGTAATAGGGCCACCTCCCGGGAAGGTCCTGATAAAAAGATTACCTCTTATTACACAAAGAAAGTCGAATTAGAGGAAGACAAACTGATAGAGAGTGTTAGCCAGCAAGAGGGGGAGGTACCGCCCGATATTAGGACAGATAGCCCTAAAGATGCTACAACTCGAACCATACACCCACGCACCATAGATAGTATTAGAAAGAAGGGCAATACGCAGGAGAGTGAAGTTGTGTGCTCCAATAAATACGCAGTCTTGGCAGAACTCGTTAGTAATAAAGCACAGAATGTACAAGAGGGGGAATCCGTGGATGAGCCATACCCAACCATCCCAATAGTACAGTCAACTAGAGAGAGGACATCTCCACCCAATCAAGAACCAGTGAATTATTTAAAACATAAAACAAGAACTCTAGCAGATCTTTATGATCTACTTTTTGGATTAATCCAGGAAGTTAGGGAATTGAAACTTGAAGTAAGAATCTTATCAGATATTGTGGAAAAGGAGGGGGTAGGGGAACCCACAGAGCTCAGAGCGAAAAGGAGACCCCCCTTGCACCATTTCATCCACAAGGTAGACCTACTCATCCTCAAAGTTTGAACACCGACCCCAACCCTATCCCAGTTATAGCTAAGATTTTACACCAATCACAGGGATGTATGAGAGGGGTAAATAAGGAAAATATCGGATTACGTAACTATCCTAGAAGCAACACTGGTGTTCTACGCCAAGAAACAGGGAACCTTCGAAGAGAACCCTGCTTGGAAACAGGGCTACAAAAAGGAAATGTGGAACCTACTCTGAACCCCTATCCCCAAGCACACAATGATCGTATCCTTCGCACCACATGGAGCCGTCACTTCGAGGGGGAAAAGTGTCCTACTAGGACCAATTTTGTTTATCTGTTAAATGCTCCGAAACTGTCCCAAAATAGCATAGAAGACGAGGATTCCTTAAAGAATAAGCTTATACACTGGATTAGGACCAAAAGACACTGCCTATCTATAATTCGTTCAGATATTAGGGAGGCTGAAAGAATGCCAGGAGAGACGGGGAAACAGGACGTTATTGCATTGATACTTAAGGATGAAAGATTAATCGAAGGCTTGCTTGATATGGAACAGAGAATCACCGCCCCCAAAATTAATGCCATGAGATTTAGCCCAGACCCATTCATTACCAAACCTTTAGTCCAGAGGGCTAAGTGTAATAATAACGGGGGATTTCAAAAGAGAAATGGAGATTCCAATCTTGAAAGAATAGATTGACTAACCCAGGTAGATCAGGCACAAGTGGGACCAAATGGGGACTTAACAGTAGCTGAGCCCCATGAAGGGAATGATCTTCATGCTAGTGGGGTAGGGAGTATAGTGGAGTCTTCGCCCCGTAGGAAAGAATCAATAGCATACCTGAGTCCTACTTCTAATGTCACGACCTTAAATGGAAGGGGAACAGTCACTATGATCTCCTGGAACGTAGCAGGCTTAAAAAGTAAGCTTATAGATCCTGAATGGCAGGACTACATTGATCATTATCATGTTTGTCTCTTCCAAGAGACTTGGCTTAAGGACCCACCGCATAAATTGGGATATAAAACCTTTTTTATTAGTGCAACTTCAGCTGCCAGAGGGAGGCCGTCCGGGGGGTTGGTTGCATGGGTGAAAATTTCATTAAATGCCGAGATACGTATGCAAGTCACAGAGTCAGAGGATATTTTGTGGTTGGTATTGGGGAAAAAAATAAGGTAACATCCCACTTGTTCAATGTGTATATAAGGCCTAGAAGGACACATTTGGAGACTCCTGAAATAAATTTATTAGATGACTTGCTTAAAAAGATCCCAGTAGGAGAGACAATTATGATAGGGGGTGACCTTAATTGTAACTATGAACCTATAATTGGATTAGAACATCTAGCAGAAGAAGAAGATCGAATGAGAGCAATTCCTTATCTAACAATAGAAAAAACTGTCCCTGGCACAGTGGCCGCCCTGCAACTCATGGGCCTCACTTTAAAGCACGGACTGAGGGCGTGTAATGGCAGAGTGGGCGAAGGAGGCCTTAACTTGGATACCTTCCAGAGAGGCAACTCATCCTCGAAAATAGACTACATTATGCATAGCATAAGTACATGGGGGAGATTAGTGACCTTTAAAATAGACAAAAGAAGGGAAAGCGATCACTTCCCGTTAATAATTGAACTCAGGGGCCACCTCCTGGATCTGGAACATATAGAATATGCTAAGGTGGAGTTACAACCCACCCTCAGCAATAATAGGAGGGTTGTAAAATGGCCAGCAATATTAGGCAACTTGGACACTATGACAAATATCTACAATACATTTTCTGATCTATTGGAGCCTTATGCTAAAAAAAAATGTATTGATATCCCTATTACGGCCATCCATCAGTTAATGAGCACAGCACTAAGACCATTCCTGACCAAACAGTTACAGCATAAGCATAAAAAGGAGAAGGTGCAAACCACCCCAATTAGTCCATGGTATACCATCAAATGCAGGGAGGGGAAAACAGTACTGATAAAGCAAAAAAATCAACTAGCTGTACAACAGGCAAGGGCCAGCTACAAACAAATACTGGCAACTGCCCAAAGTAATTGGGAGGATAAAAAATGGCAAGATCTGCTGGAAGCAGCCAAAAGTAATGACGCTATGACCTTCTGGAAAATAGTTACTCACGGCAGCAAAGTGGGGATATTTAATACAGAACATCATATAGACCCCAAAGCATGGGTTAACCATTTTACATACCTTTACTCTGATCCCCCCAACCTTGACTTCTATCCCTCCAAGCATAAAATCCTAGCTACTTGGGCATTCTACCCGAGATACAATTCAGCCTGGAGGAGACGGTGAATGCCATTAAAGCGATCAAGCCAGGAAAAGCCCCCGGTTTGGATAAGATCCCGGGGGATATATTTAAACATTGTATAGAAATTTGGGCACCTTATATAAATCTTTTAAGTAACGCTATAGCAAGGGGAGGTCTAGTGCCTGAGACATGGAAAGGGGCAGAAATAATCCCAGTCTACAAAAAAGGATCTAGGGAAGATCCTGGGAATTACAGACCAATCAGCCTCATAGATGTTACGCAAAAAATCTACGCTAGACAATTGCTGAATAGAATTAGTAGCTGGATAGAAGAAAACAGCATATTGACTATATATCAAGCAGGCTTTAGACAGCAGACAAGTACAATCGATCAGGCCTTTAGGCTATTGGCAATAATGGGGAAATACACTAAACTAATGAAGGGTCACCTCTATATCGCTTTTGTGGATTTGCGTGCGGCCTTTGATTTGGTGCCAAGAGACTCCTTATGGGCAGCACTAGGGAAACAGGGCATGCCGGGGAACCTCCTGTGCCAGCTAGAGAGGTTACATGAAAATACATTTGCAAAGGTTCGGTGGGGTCCAAAGGGAGAGTTGACAGACCCAATACCCATCAAGAGGGGGGTGAGACAGGGTTGTGTGCTAGCCCCAACTCTCTTCTCATTATATATTAATGATCTGGTCAAACACTTAAAACAAAGTAACCATGACTCGCCAAGACTGAATGGTGACCCAGTTCCTGCCCTCCTTTTTTGCAGATGATACCATCTTATTATCTCAAACTCCCATTGGCTTGCAAACCATATTAGGTAAATTTAGTGAGTACTGCAGTTTGAAGGGACTAGAAATAAACACAATCAAGACCAAATATCTGACTGTTAACCCCCATAAAGTACTCAAGAGAAACATTCGGATTAGAGGGCAGGAATTGGAACGAGTAAAAAACCTTCATTATCTAGGGATATTGCTTGATGCCAAGTTGTCATGGGCACCGCACGTCAATAAAGCTGCTACCTCCTTAGTCCACAGTTCCATGGCGATTAGCAAAAATTACAAATGTTCAAGATCTAGGATTGTTTCACCAGTATTTGAGATCTATGGGTACAAAGCACAGGCTGCTGCCTTATATGGTGCCGAACTCTGGGGATTTACAAATCTAACCCCACTGGTAACCCAGGAAAATAATTTCATGAGGGGGGTATTGGGACTCCCTCCATCTACTCCACTGATTCCTCTAACCTATGATATTAATATGAAACAAATAGGTAAACTGGCAGCCCTGAGGCCTTTGCTTTACTGGTGTAGATTTTGGACAACTCCTGAATTGATCCAATATAGGCAAGCACTAATCGAGATCATGGACTTGGACAAGACCATCTCCCTTCCGTGGCTCCACTACATAAGGCATTGCTTTTACAATCTAGGGCTGAAATCTTATTGGGAAGAACCGCATACACTCACAACACAATCTAAGATTCGACTAAAACAAGTATATTGGGACTTCACTCTAAAAAGCCCTCTCTACAGCAAGGACCTAGGTAGACTGACCTCAAGTTTCCTGGATATCAAACCATTACCGAGAGCTGAGGAATGGATAGATACTATCCAACCCAGACAAGCAAAAGTTTTATTTATGAAGTTTCGATATGGGACTCTCCAGGTTAGGGCTTTTACTTAGAAGACATGAGGCGACATGTGGGATGTGTAATATGGAGACTTCTGAAACAACGGATTATGTTCTTTTAACCTGCAAAGCTTATGATAAACCAAGGAGGAAATGGATTCGACCTATTTGCAGGAACGTAGGAATCAGAAACTATAATGAAGCAGCTAGATTCTTGAGATCTAGTACTATTCCATTTGTTGTCTTTGGTTTAAGCCGGTTTCTATTAGCAATTTCATTCATCAGAGATAAGGCGGGCCTGAGGCTCTAGGCGTTTTAACTTAGATAAAAACCCCACAGTTAATTTATGATGCCCAAAATGATAAATGGGAGCCTTCTCCTGTAACTCAATGGACTCTGGATATATATTTTGCCAAGGATATATCTAGCCCGGGGGATATTGATAATGCTTGGGCAGAACATGAACTATAGAATAATTTTCTTTTTAGCACAAGGACTGTAGTTATCGGAAGGATTTTAAGATTTTTAGAATTGCCATTTAACACTCATGGAATTAGTTTTTAGGAAATAGTCCTCCCATAGTTAAGTAAACAAGTTCTTGATGGTACGGGAGGCAAATTTTAGTGTTTTATAAAAAATGTAATAATGTAATTGATTGTTATTTATTGCTCTTAGGACTACTATTGGCCATTACTTAGATAATTTGATTTTAGTATTTAAGTGAATAATAATTGTTGCTGGAATAATGTGCTTTTTGTATTGCTTGATTGTATTTTCCTTTTATGGCTTTTAGCCGAATAAAGGCGTGAAACTGGAAAAATAAAAGTGGCCCATCTTGCCAGCACATATCTTCATCTTCTCTAAATGTCTGGGAGCAATACACAAAGACCAACCAACTGACAGATACACCTAGTCATGTGACCCAGGATCAGGCTGCAGGCACCAAATTGTTAGGTCAAGAACATGACAACATTCTAAAAGTGGCATTTTCAGAATTGTGATTAAAAATCTGAATTTACCATTAAAGAGGGCTTTTAATTAAAATTCTTTAGACCCCAAACTCAAACTATCTATCTGTTCCTAATTGAAAGTTATCACATATTAAATCTAATGAGGTTACCCATAGTTATCATATGGAAGAGTTAGACCATGCAGTATTAAAAAACACATTTATGAATTTTTCACTACCAGGACATGTAAAACTTAAAATTACCCATCCAGGGTTTTACATACACTGCATCCTGCCCTCTAGACTGTTCAGACTTATATGTATTAAAAAAGAAGGTTTGGGCCTGACAAAACATTATTTTGCCAGGTTGACATGGTGGTTTAAACCTGCACATACAGACTGCAAAGGCAGGCCTCTGACATGTTTAAAGGGATACTTAATTGGGTGACACAATCAGTGCAGCAGCCCAATAGTAGCATTTAATTTACAGGCCCTGGGCACATATAGTACCACATTATTAGTGTCTTACAAGTAAACTACATAGGCCAATTGGGTGCAAGACAACTCTACTATGTTTTAGGGAGCGAGTACAAACCATTTAGCTCTGGTTAGCAGTGTTAATGTATGCATATTCCTAAAGCTAACAAAAGCAGTCAGCAAAACAGAATGGCTGAAGGCAAAAAGTTAAGGGAGAGCCATGCCAAGGATGCCAGGTCTAACCAGTGTCCCCCATGATGAATGTGGTGTGAGGTACCCAGTCTCCAGGAAGTTCTCATCACAAAGGCAGAAAAACCTGGAGAGACCATCAGCACTGATGTGGTCTGTTTGAGGGTAGTGTTCCACTAGAAAGTCCATTCCTATAGGGAGATGGTCCACCTCAACAGTCTTGAATTTTCACCCCTCATCTGCATTAGCCATTTGAGGGGTCTGTGGTATGGCCAGACACCTTCAAAGGCTTCCCTTTCTATTGTACTGCAACTCTGCTCCTGAGGAAAAACACCCTGCTAGTGAAGGGTACAGGTTGATCCAGGCCCTTTTCATTTAGCTTTGAGTGCATGGCCCCTATGCCGTGCTCTGAGGCATCTGTCTGCATGATGAATTCCTTAGAGAAGTCAGATGCCTTGACCACGGATGCTGGGCACCTGACCTTCTACAGGGTGTCAAAAGCGTGCAAGCGCATGTCAATCCTGATCACCTTGCTGGGCTGCTTCTTGAACGTCAGTTCTGTGAAGGGGATAACAATCCCTTAACAAAGCTCTAGAGTATTTAGAGAGGCCCTGGAAGGCCCTCACCACTGTCTCATAGATTTCCTTGTGCCATTTTTTCAGCCCTCCCCCCCCAACGGGAGAACGCCTCTCTTGCATACATTATGCCTGCCACAGGCATAATGTGGGGCAAGGGTTTACAAAGTGGCACAATGCAGGCATTGCACCACTTTGTAAATATTGGGCTTTGGAAATGCCACCTTAATGCCACAATTGCGTCCAAATTAAAGATGAAAATGTGGTGCAATTTGGCGCTAGAGGCTCATAAATATGCCTCTTGGTGTCTCAAGTAGACCACTGAACTCTGCCCTAACTGGCACTTACTAGACCTAATAGTCAGGGCTGCTCTCTGCATAATCTCAACCACTTGCCCGAGGTGACACAAATGGTCCTCCCAACTGTAGCTGAAGACCACAATGTTGCCTGAGTAGGTGGCACTGAAGCTCTCCAACCCAGCCAAGACCTGGTTGACTAGTCCCTGGAAGGTGGCAGAAGCATTCTCCAACCTGAAGAGCATCTCTCAAAACTAAAAGTGCCCTTCTGGGGTAGAGAATGCTGAACTCTCTTTTGCCCCTTCAGTTAGGGCAATCTGCCAGTACCCAAACATTAGATCAAATGTGCTGAGTAACTTAGCAGCTTCCAACTGATCTACAAGCCCATCAGCTTGGAGGTGGAGTGTGCATCAGCCAGGGACTGCCTTGAGCCCGGTAATCCATGCAGAGCCTAGCTTCAGGGGTGATGCCTGACAGGGAAGCATTGGCATTAGCTTAAACCAAGGACTGTTTGAGGGCTTAATTATCCCTAAGTCCTGCATTTTGAAGATGCCCTCCTTTATGCTGGCTTTCTCTTTGTCAGATAGCCTATAGATTGTATTCTTTACTGGCATGCTAACCACAGTATCAATATGGGTAGACCATGTAGCAAGTCCTGGAGAAAGAGAGAATAGAGAGACAAACTTCTCCAACTATCGGTGGCATTCCCTCTGTTGCTCTAGTGACAGGATAGGGAAGAGGCTGACACCCTCCACTTACCCTTCCCTCTCCTATGAAGAGGAAAGGTCTAGGAGAAGTTCACTCCCCTTCTCCACTCCATCATCTGTGGAGCATGGTGATCTCAGACCTCTGTAAAACCCTGATGTAAAACCCATAGGGCTTCCTGGGGGTCTTGACGTCTACCAGGTAGGTAACCTCACTCATGTGTTCTTTCACCTCATAGGGCCCAAACCAGCATTCTTGTAGGGCCCTAGGCTCATCCACACTTTTTGCCCAGGCTGAAACCTGACCATAATGGCCTTCAGGTCACAGCACCATTTCACAACCTGTTGCCTAGCTTCCAGATTCTCATTGGTCTTCTTTCAGAAGCACATCTTTTGGGTATGGAGTGCCAGCCTGAAGCTGACCAGATCCTGAGCGGTCATCCTGAGAGCTTGCTCCCAATCCTCCTTCACCCGGCTGAGAGGACCTCACACAGGGTACATATATAGAAGATCAAAGAGGTTCAATCCAACTCCCTTATGCAGTACCTCCCTATAAGCAAACCACAGGCATGGCAAGAAGACGTCCAATTTCTACCTCAAAAACTCTGACAGAGCAATGATCATGCCCTTCAGGGTCTTGTTAAATGTCTCAACAACCCGTTAGTTTGGGGATGGTAGGGTGTGGAAAAATTATAGATTACCCCACATTCCTTCCACATAGACTTTATGTATGCTGGGATGATGTTGACAACTGGGTTAAATGCTATATCCTTGGGGAATTCAATTTGGGTAAACATCCCCATCAGTGCAGTGACCACTGCATGTGCAATCACTGTCCTCAGAAGAATAGCCTTTCGGTACCAGGTGGCATAGTCCACATAGACCAGGTTGAGCCTTTGTCCAAGGATGTCTTGGGGTCCAGAGGCCCAACAATGTTGATGCCCACCCTTCTGAAGGGAGAAATTGCTGTACGGGTGTCTTGTACTACCCTCTTGATCACAATGGCATGGCAGTTAGGACCTGACCTGCAGAACCCATATCAGGCCATACTGACACAAGGATAATATAAGTGGGTGACAAGCTTTTTGAAGGAATTGTTCTGCTCTAGATGACCTGTCAGGTGAACATAATGAGCTAGCTCCAGTAGGAACTTCCTGTAGCACTGGGGACCATCAACACAAGGGTTGCATCAGGAACCTTAGGCTTACTATATATGAGAACAATCTCCCAATAAAACAAGTGTTCACCAGAGGTGCCAGCTGCCTGGGCCTCGGCCTGCTGCCGTAGACCATCTGGAGTAAGGCACTACTTTTGTACTCTGCAGAACTCCTCCCTACTGAGACCCTCTTCCTTTTGCCTATTGATCTGTTCATATAGGGTTCCCAGGACGTCCTTCCCTGTAGGTTCTGGGGTTGTTGCTCTCTGGCTTTGCATCATCCTGAGCTGTGGGAGTTTCAGGAGTGGTTTTCCAGTGCCCAATGTCCATCCTCTTTCTGGCAGGTACCTGGGCCATTCTTCCGGGCTCCAGGACTTTCTGACTACCCTTTCAGTGGGCCATGGACTGTGTAGTCAGACACAGACACTCAGACAACCCTAACATCTCCAGGTGGGACCTGAGCTCCACCTCTTTTGAGTTGGTGAGCTCTTGGTCATTGCCAAGCAGACAATCCACCAGAATGGATGGACTCCGAGACCCCCTCTGGCCCCCACTCAGAGGGTACCAGAGTGACTGGATAGTGACTCTCATGGTTGTCAGCTACAATAAGCTGGTGAGATACATTAGGGATTACCTTCTCTGAAGTCCCCAGAAGACATCAGACAGTTGTCATGCTGGCTCCAGTGTTTGTCAGATCCTCTACCCTCTGCCCATTGATGGTGACCCACCGCCTACAGTTGTTAGTGATACTAGGCATGCGAGCCCGTGGCACCATCTCTACATCACCCAGGGACATTAGAGTAACCTCTGCACTTCCTCCACACTGTCTGGACAATATCCTTCTCAGGCACTACAGTCACTAGCCCCGGGGTCTGCCCACCAGTGGGGGGGATGTACCCACTTGGGGCACTTGGCACCCTCCCTGTAGTTCCCAATCTGTTGGCACTCATTACAGTTTGGGGTGCCTTCCCAGGGATGGCTTGTTGTCCGTGAACAATTTATTCTTCTGTTCAAGTGAGGAGTGAGAGTACTGATGTTTATGTTTGTCTCCATTCTGCTTCTTCTGATAGGGCCCCTGCCCACCTTTGTGATAACTCTCCCCCCCAGATACCTCCTTATGGACCTTGGCGCTGAACCAGTGGTCTGCCTCCTTAGGAAACTCCCTGTGATCAGTGAACTTACTATGAAGCAGGTATTGGCTCAGATCTGGAAAACAAAGAATGAACATGTGCTCTTTTGCAATCAGGTTATACAGTCCCTGGTACTCCTTCACATCACTGCTCTTCTCCCAGCCATCCAGTGCCTTGCAAAAGGTATTCATACAATCCACTAATGACTGATGGGCCAGCTTCTGGCTGTCCCTGAACTTTTGCCTGTCCTTTTCAAGGGTGAGACCATATTTCCTAAAGTGGGTTTCCTTCATGGGGGAATACCTCATCATGCCCCCCTTCTCTAGGACTGGTAGGGTACCCCTCCCCTCAATAGGGATATGCTTTCAGAGGATTGCCCGCAATCCTCCTCGGAGATCCTATGTCTCTGCAAAGCTACTGCATGAGCTTCAATGTCATTTATCAATGCCATCCCCCATTACAAAGCCAGGCACCAGACCTTTAGGAATGTTAGCCCACTTGGGATGGAAGCCTCCAGGTGCTGGGTTCAAGGTTATTGGAAGCCTGTTATATCCCTAAGGTTTCTGTTCAGGAGGCCAGCCAACCAGCCCTTGACTTGTTACTCTGGGGTTGTGGGTAGAGAGATTCAGGTCCAGTCCTTCTCACCCAGACAAGAGGGCAGCAGAGCATCAGGTCAGCACATCAAGGCACTAGTTCTTTCAGCAAGTCCTTCTTCCTGACAGAGTCCACTGGCCCAGAAGTCTACTGAAGAGTTGGGTCTAAGGGCTTAATATTTATACCTGCCTGGTGCCCACTTTGAAGTGGAGGAAGCTTCTACAAGTTTCCATCCCCTGAGGTTTCAGGCATCCTCATCCTCCCTTTCGTGGCCCCAGCCTTTCTGAGGTCACAAAAGATTAGTGACAGAACGTTTGTGAGAGAACTCAGGAAGGACCTTGTGGTGTGCAATTGAGGTGGGTGACAGATCCTCCCCATCATTAACTCAGAGTGGTCCGTCTGCCAACACTTTTCTTCCCTTTGTCTCACTGTCTGGGAGCAATACACAAAGACCAGCTGCCAGCTATAACTACTCATGTGGCTTCCGGGTGAGCCTGCAGGCACCAAATGGCTGGTACTGGTGTTTTTAGTGGCATTATAGGTTGAATGTGACACGCAACCCTAGGAGTGAGTGTGACTAAGGCAACGTGTCCCACCAGCCCGCATATATGGTGATTGGATACACCTAGAAGGCACAGCACAATTTCATGTCTCTGTACCCGGAGCTCAGGCAAGTAGGCCAGCCTCACACTTTTTTGTATGTTTGTCTATGTCTTATTTTTGTAACAATCAACTAGCTAAAAATTTGACATTAAAATCTTAAAACAATGGTAACTACTTTGGAAAAACAATGATTCACAATCAGTCCTGATGGAAGCGCGGGTCCAAACAAGGCCTGTGAAAAAGGGCTGAAACATGTCAACATAGCTCAGTGATAAAGGAATAGTAAAACTCCCTCTAATTGACCCAAATTTTTAGTAATTTTTAACTATACCAATGGCACCCGAAATAAAGGGATACCGGGGTAACCACAAGGTATTTCTAATACATACTCTCCCAATCAAGATTAGATCATTATCCAAAGTGCTCCCTGAAAGATGGTTGATCCCACCAGAGTGTGACCCAGTGATGAAGCATGACACTAATAGGGTGTGTGAGGGACCATAATAAAAATTATTAATATTCCCATTGGAGCAACAGGTCCGAATCATTACTCTTTAACCTGAGCATAGGGTGGTGGGATACATATTGTAAGAGTCATTCATAAGGGAGACATTGTCCTATGGTCCCCATCTCAGAAACTTTTCTCTCTCCCCTCCCAAACACCTGTGTGTGTTCTCCTGTTGGGAGCGTCGATCTTACCATGCCTCTGAAAAGTGAACCACTTACACCCCCATTAGTACTTAACTCTTAGTTGTAGTGATGGTGAGCAGTCATAGTCTTCTCAAGAAGACTCAGATCTCATGACTTAACAATGACACAGCAATGTAATAGATGATATTCAAGGTAATTCTTCGCTTTCAAGAAGATAAGTACTTTAATGCACACTAGAACTAAATATTACACACAGTTTTGACAAGCTTTAGTTTAGTGTTTTGGGTGCTGGAGTTAGCTGCACCACTACCTGCTACATTGTCCTCACACTTACTTCTGCTGCAGGCGGTTCCTCCCAGCGAAAGGTTGTAGCATGATTAGGCTCAAGGGTAGTTTACTCTCTGTTATATTGTTAGTTCAAGGTCTGTTTTCACTGAGTGATATTTGTCTACTCAGTATGTGCTGTTTTAAGCATGTGCAGGTGTCTTCTAGATTTCGTATATCCAAGAGCCTTTCTCTCATTTAAGGAGTGGACCATGATGTGGTTGAGTCTTCAGTGAGATGGCCGTTGGTGGGTGGCTGCCGAAAAGATGTAGCAGCATTCTTTGCAGATGTAGTATCACCTTCAGAACAGATGGGCAGGTGTTTTGTGTTCGTGGTGGCCCAGCAAGTCAGTCTCACTGCACCCGCTCACAGGACAACATCACGAGCAGTTAGGCCATCCTCTAAGCCAATGAAACTAGGGCGAGGCCACATCTTTCTCTTGGATGAAGTGGAGGAATTCAGCCATAGTCTTCATCTGGTCACAGAGGTGCAGGAAATGCCACAATATTCGTTCTGGTCACTTTGGCTTAGGTCAACCTGCATCTTCTTTCTGGTCATAGTGGTGTAGGCTATGCCACATGTTTCATGGTTCCCACTTGGAATCATAAATGAAAAGTCTGATATCCACTAACTCCCAGAGTTCCTCTTTCCTCCTCCTTTAGCACATCCAATCCACCAACACCTGGGTAATTCTGTACCTATCTCCTCCTAGACAGTCATTCCCCTATCAGGAGGTAGCCTCCTTCCCTGTCTGAGCAGGCAAGCTGGCTTTTAGGTGCTTCAGGTCAGGTGAACAGCTTCTTTTAGCAAGGGATAAACAGATGATGTCTCCTCAACTCTGAAAAGCTGCAGGTCAGTGATATTTCAGCGCTGGTTGTACAGCCGTCCCCTGAAGACTCTACAGGGTATTGCCTTCCTTGGGCATGGAGAACTTGGATTTGGGACAGCAAGTGGACCAATGAATCCCACTTTTACACAGTGGAAAAACACAGGAGATTTGTATACACCATCTTTACTTTCTTAACTGGTTTCAAGCAAACATTCAAAGCTCCTCATGCACAGCTTTTTGTAGAGTGAAGCTCTTCACAGCAGAGTAGTCTTCAGCCTGGTAGGCCCACAAACAGGGACACAGAGGTGTGAGCTTTCTGCACCTGTCTGTCATCAGCCACACTGAAGAGAAGTCAGATGAAAGAGAAAAGGATGACCCCATGTAAGGGGTACCTTTCACCTTGGACAGCAGAGACTGCAGTCTCACCCTTTAACCTCACCAGTTACCAAATGCCAGTTTTTCATGTAGACCGATCAGCAGCCCATTTCAACAAAAGGATCAATTGAGTTTCTTAAGGAGCTTTGCCTTCTCTATCACCACTTCAGTGACGTACTCTCCTCCATTCAGCTTCAAGTATGTCAGTAATACACATCCAGTGTCTGGGATAGCAATCTCATCCCCTAATTGTGTCCAGCCCAAGGCCAAACCAAGGGGAATACCAGTCCTCTATTACTCTAGTTTTCTCATGCACACTATGTATGCAGTGTAGGCCATATAAACAAACATGTACATCATCCACCTAGGATTCTAACAGTGGGATCCATGTTAGTGCACAGAGGTAGAACTTTACATGAATGAGTCTCCTCTCCAGTGACATAGATCGAGACATCTGGACACAACTAAGGGTTCATTAAGCACAGTTTGTCACTACCACTGCTCTGTGTATTAAATACATGACAGAGATGGTAGCCCACTGTCAGTGCAAAATGAACACACTTGCTGCATGTCCCAGGCTGAGGACCATCACCAGGTCAAGGGATTGGCCTTGGCCTCTGCATACACTCTAGATTAGTGTAAGCCTAGGGCCAAAATCCAAAACCAAGAGACTGGATACAGGCAGTCTGGAACTCAGGACAGGGGAACAAGACTGTACACCATGCAGGGGACATTTCTTTCCCAACACTAACTTTCTGTGTCCAAATCTTAACACTTGTCATGACTGTCATGGCTACTCTCTCAGGATTGTTCTTTTTTTCTTTTTATTTAGGTGTGGGTAGGGCTTGGAATTCTTTGACCTGGCTCCACAAATGAAAAGGATGGAGCATTGAAGGGCAGAACTCTGTCACACATCAGTCTCTTGCATTTCTTTTTACGGGCTCACCAACTATAGAAATGAGTGAACACACAAACAGCTTGAAAAGACTTGGTGCCATATGTATCATGCATTTTAACTGTCGCAAACGGCACAATCAGGCTGTTTGTGACCACAAAAAATGCATTTTGGTATGTATGAATTGCAATTAGCGATTTGGTAACATGTAACCAAATTGCAATTTGGAAATGCACATAAATACCGCTTTGGTATAAGGAAGGGGTGGATCAAGGGCGTCCTTTGCTAATACCAAATAGCAGCTGTATGTAGGAATATTTTGCGACCAAAAGGTGTTCGCAAAACATTTTCATTTTACCACCTACTTCAAGTAGGAGGTAACCCATTCGCAAACAGGAAGGGGTCCCCAACAGAGCCCTTCCCCTTTGTGAATGCATGCACAAACATTTTTTAAGAACGGGCAGTGGTGTCAGAGACCACTGCCTACCATTAAAAAATTAAAAGGAAAACTTTCATTTTTCTTTTTTAAATGCATCCCCTTTTTCTTTAAGAAAACGGACTGCATTTTAAAAAAATGCTTTATTTAAAAGCAATCACAGATATGGTGGTCTGCTGAGCCCAACAGACCACCATCCCTGTGATTGTAGCAGATCCTTATAGGGTCACAAATTGCAACCTACCTCATGAATATTAATGAGGTAGGTCAATTTGCGAGCCATTAGGAAGCGCTTAAAGAAACTCCGGGAGTTTCATACATTTAAATAGCAGTTACCTAATTGCCATTCGTAGAAAATCGCAAATGAGGTAATCACTATTCAAAATAATGATACATCTTGCCCCAGGACACTTTCCAATGCACTATTCTAGTCATATGTGCAATTTCTGTATGTGGATCCCTTCTTCATCATCTCTGAACATGATCAGCAGCTTCCCTTGTCCCTTTCCTTCTGCTACACATCCTTGGGAAAGTTAGGTGTGCTTTTCAAATTGATCTGGTCTTGCTGTGAAGAACCCTTGTGGGTAGTAACCCCATGGATTCAGTAGACTGGGCATATTTGGCTGATTTCTAGAGATATGTTTTAATTACAGTAACCAACCAACACTCATTGAGGCAGTAATAATGCCCTTTTTTGAAGAGTATGGCAGAGAAGTAGAAAACAGTTGATAATGATCTCAGAGAGATTAGGGTGAAAAAAAAACTTTTTTCTTCATAGAAAAAAACCTTTTTTCTGACACCTTAGACTAATCTTTGTGACTGGCTGCATTTGAGGCCTTAAAACACCTGCACAGACAGTTACAGAAGCTGATAACCTTTTATATCTAATGCCGCCCTTTCACAGAAGAATATCAGCTCCCAGTGCCCTCAGAGCCCTAGAAGTCAAAACAGCACAGTCTGCACTAAAACATGGAATGGGGCCGACCTTGACACTTACATGTCTTCACTAGACTGAAAGATGCCTTCCTTGCTAAATTGTTCACCTTGCACCCTGTTCCTTTGGTCTGAAGGCTGATATTCTGGGACTTCTAATAACCCAGTTGCTGCTAATCATATTCTCCTTGAGGAGGAGATTCCTGAAGATGATTGACAGTTTAGGGGGAACTTTTAGGCTAATTCATTGAGGATTCGCTTGTGGAATCCACTCAATGACAATAGACAGTCATAGTGGTGCTCAGGAGGAGGTAGAAGGAGTTGATGGGATCGTGACAACAGAATCACACAGATAAAGTGACACAATATGTGTGCAACGGTTGTTTTATCCCTAACAATGAGGACCGTGGCTGACAAAGTTTGGAATGTGCTCACCCTTCTTTGGAATGTAAATTGGCACAGATGGCAGATATTTGTTAGAGCCTTCAAGAACATTAAACACTGATCCTGGAAATCAAGAATACAATTGTGGATATCACAGGTTCTTACCAAGCACGCCAAAGAATCAGGCAATCTGGTCATTTGTAGCTCCTGCATGACCAAGTACAGGATGAAATGTTGTGTTCTTTTAATGATGAACAATGGATCTGCAGCATGTTATATCAGCCATCTAGGCAGCAGACAGTGCAATATTCTGCTGGAATTTGCCAAGGATATTTACCAGAGACTGGGCTGTAAGCCATTTGCCTTTAGCGCGGTTTGGAGAAGGGTGTGTTTTTTCCTCTGGGGAGGGACTGGGGCAGCCAAAGAGGCATTGGGGGAAGGAAAGGGTTTTTCTTTCCTCTGTGTCCTTTTGAAGTGAGTTCCTGCTGCACAATTTTGCATGTAGCTGCAATCATGGAGCAGAAATGTCCACTAGACACCAGGGATTTCTTTTTGGCAGATGTTGTTGTTGTGGGAAGCAGCCCCATGGGCAAGGGTTGCTCTCTTTTAGGGGGTGATTACTTCAGCAATTTCTGCCCTCTTTGGAGGCCTATTGGCCATATGTTTTTAGGCCCTCCTGATGATACCAGGTATTTTTTAGAGAAAATTAGTATTTTGTTTCTAGGGAACATCCCCTTCCATAAGAGTTGCTCCCCATCTGGGGTTGATAATTTTGGCCATTTCTGCCCCCCTTGTGGGAAGATCAGGTATATGTTTATAGGCCCATCTACTCCCTAGAGGACAGAAGCCACTGGACACCAGGGATTTTTACAGAAAGAGATTGCTGTTTTTTTAGGGAGTGGTCCTTTGGGCAAGAGTAGCTCCCCTTAGAGAAAATATTTTGGACATTTATCTCCTCCCCAGGAACAGATTAGCCATATCCGTTTAGGCCCATCTGCCCTTAAAGGGAACCAGAAGCCATAAGACACAAGAGATTTTTACACAAAACGATTGTTGTTTGTTGGGGAGCAGCCCCTTTGCAAGGGTCACTCCCCTTTTGAGGGTGATTATTTTGCCATTTTCTGCCCGCCCCTATGTTTTTAGGTCCATCTGCCCTAAAGGGGGGCAGAAGCCACTGGATACCAGGGATTTTAACACAAAGTGATTGTTGTTATTTGGGGGTGATGGGCGACCCCTTGGGCAAGGGTCGCTCCCATTTTTAGGGGTTATTTTTTGGCCATTTCTGCCACCCTTAGGGCAGATTGGCCATATTTGTAGGCTTATCTGCCCCACAGGGAAAGTTTCTGTGTGTGCAAACTGGTGTATGGACTGGTGCTTGGCTGGCAGTGTGTGTGGACTTGCTCTCAGCTTGCAGCATCTGTAGACTGATGCATGCCGGAGGTGTGTGTGTAGACTGGTGCTTGCCTGGAGGTGTGTGTGTAGACTGGTGCTTGCCTGGTGGGATGTGTGGCCTGGCTCTTGGCTGGCGATGTATGTGGACTTTCATGGGGCTGATTGTGTGTGTTGACTGGCTTCTGGCTGTCAATCTGTGTGGCTGACATTTGGGTGGTCATAGTGTTTTATCATGTTAACTGTTCTATTTCCTGTGATCTTATGGATTTTTGGATTGTAATGTTTCATTTCTCCTTTTTATTCTAGTGCAAAGCTTTTGATTTCCTTTGCTACAACTCCTTGTGGTTTCGGCACTGATAAATCTGCAGTTTGTTTAGTTTCATGTGCGTGGTAAGAAACACTTTTTTCTACTGTTTACTCCACGTGACCATCATTGTCATGCATGAATTAGTTTTTTGTAAATGGTGTAACAATAGCAGCAAATTTCAGTTCTGTTTTATTGTGTTAAATTCTCCTTGGATTTCTGCATGATGCGTATTGCACTTCCTTTCTATTGGGATATCGTGGCACTAGCTGTATCCGTGCAGAGTAGGTGCAGGTTATCCTGAGTCGGGCTCTCTCGGCAAGTGAGTGGTATCATATTAGAATATATAGTTTTTTGTGTGCTTTGTATTGCTTGGCTTTTCCTTCCAGGTTACCACATGTCAGTAGTTTTACTTTCTATTTCATAAAGCCACACTTTGTTTATTACATATTACTGTTACTGGTTACTGTTGACTTATTTGTCAAGTTACTTTTATTAGTAAGGATTATGGCTAGCCACAGGATTACCACTCAGCAGGTTGTTGTTATGCTTTTTGAATCTTCCTCTGACCATGAGACTCACTCTGCATCTGAGGCAGAGGAAGAAGTCCAAGATTCTGGCAGTTAATTTTCTGTCCAAGAGGAACCATCTGATGATGAAGCCACTCTCAATGCAGAGGAAGTGCCTCTTTAAGAGGAGGACACTGATTTGCTGATAGTGCAGCAAGAGGCATCTGCATTGTAGCCTGGTCCTGAAAGACGTCCCATTGGTGCTGAAGTCCAGGTTGCCCCAAACATGGAGCAGCTGGTGTTGCCTGCCGTTATTGGTGTCACAGGTTGTGGAGTGAATTCTGAAAACTTTTTGCCTATAAAAAACAGTCACTGTCTCTTACCTTGAAAGATAAAAAACCTTGCAGAGACGTTAGGCAAGTTAAGTCTGGAATGTAAAACTAGTGGGCTGATCAAAAGAAGGAAGGTGAAAGTTGTAGGTTGGTGCATGGTTCAACTGCCAAGGTGTTGAACTGCATGTAACACAAGAACGAAATGGGTGTAAGCTATTAGGTCACCTTATATTGTTGCTCTAATTCTTTTACTCCCAAGCCAACGTTTCCTCCAAGACATCTAAATACCTGCAAGGTTACTGGCATGTGCTTGTAACAGGGTAGGCTGTTGTGGAGCTCCAATGAGAGATGTGCTGGAGAATGAGTGGATGTGGTAAGGGTCTGGTAGTGACTTGGCAGTTAGCACAAGGGATTATTTTATTTAGGAATTAGAAAACAAAATGCATCACATGAGATATTGCTATATATTAGCAGGGTGAATCATATTCAAGAATACACAGCTTAGAATGAATTAATTGTGGTATACCTGCCACTTTCTCTGTGATATTAGTTCCAGGTCACTTAGGCCCTCATTATGAGTCTGGTGGTCCTAGGACTGCCAGGCTCGTGGTGGTGGTCAGACCGCCGCCAATGCGGAGGTCCGACAGCCAAATTATGACCATGGAGAAAGCACCACGGTCCGACCACCAGCACTTCCACTTTTTCGCCAGCGGTCTTAATCTGCCAGGCCAGCGCTGCCCCGCCCTAGAGATTACAGTTCCTATGTCCACCAGCTTTTGCATGGTGGTTCCACCGCCATGCAAAGGCTGGCGCAGACGGGATGGAGGGAGCCCATAGAGGCTCCTGCACTGCCCATGCATTTGCCATTACAGGCAGTTAAAAGCATGACAGATGCTGTCGCACCCGACACACTGCAACATTGCCACCGGCTCCAGTACGAGCCAGCATCAATGTTGTGGGTAGTTTGCCACTGGGCCAGTGGGCAGAAACTCTGTTTCCACCCACTGGTCCAGCAGGAAACTCATAATAGTGCCAGCGGGTGGAAGACTGAACTGCCCGTCTTCCGACCTAACGAGTTTGGTGGGCTGCCACCCGCCAAACTCGTAATGAGGCCCTTAATGTTTTCCTGACATCAAGTTTTTTGTGCAGTGTCCTGTTTCCTCACATGCAGATGGTGCACATTATCCTTTTGTGCCAAAGTCTTATTAAGTAGCTAGCAAAGTCAAACATATATTCAAAGTCTTGTAATTTGTGCATATTTCCTTAAGAATCATTCCGACCCCGGCGGGTGGCGGGCGCGCCCGCCGGGCGGAGACCGCCAGAAGACCGCACCGCGGTCAAATGACCGCGACGGTCATTCTGACTTTCCCGCTGGGCGGGCGGGCGACCGCCAAAAGGCCGCCCGCCCGCCCCGCCCAGCAGGAAAGCCCCAGCAACGATGAAGCCGGCGGAGTTGCTGGTGTGCGACGGGTGCAGTGGCACCCGTCGCGATTTTCAGTGTCTGCTAGGCAGACACTGAAAATCATTATGGGGCCCTGTTAGGGGGCCCCACGACACCCGTTCCCGCCATCCTGTTCCTGGCGGTTTTTACCGCCAGGACCAGGATCGCGGGAAGGGGGTCGGAATCCCCATGGCGGTGCTGCGAGCAGCGCCGCCATGGAGGATTCTTTGGGGCAGGGGTAAACCGGCGGAAAACCGCCGGTTGCCCTTTTCTGACCGCGGCTTTACCGCCGCGGTCAGAATTGCTCATGAAGCACCGCCAGCCTGTTGGCGGTGCTTCCGCGGCACTCTGCCCTGGCGGTTTTCAACTGCCAGGGTCAGAATGACCGCCTATGTGACTTGAAGAAAAAACTATGCAACTTGAAATATTTTGAACACATACCTTAGAATGTAGCTGTTTTAATCTGTCTATTTTACAGGTACTTGTGTTGAAGATGTGGGTAGGGAACAGATCAGCACTACCATGGAGGTCGAAGCGCGGTCAGGTAAGTTTCTCATAGACTAAGACTTGCTGTCTCTTTCAAGATGCATGCGCACTGTCGAATGATGCAAGCAGGGGAAAGAAGAGTCAGGGAAGCTGACACGATGGCCGTAGTCAGCTGCTGCGAGGTTCAGGCTGGAGGTTTGGGTGTGGTTTAAATAGAAGAGAGAAAGTGCACCTGAGAGCTCTGTATGATGTCTCCAAGTGTGTTCCTGAACACAGCAATCATGGCTGCAGGTGTCTGGCACTGGGCTGTTAATGCTGCTTGAGTCATTCCATAAACAGATTGGCTTGTCAGGAGTCCTGCACGCGGCTAGAATTGTTAAAAGCTAAATTTGATCACAAAGTATGTGTGCACAGGTATGATACATTTAACATTACTGTCAAGGACCATGTAAACAGTGAATCATAAAGACAGTAAAGGTGGCATAAAACAGTCAAGCATCACACATACTGAAACAAACAAGCATACAAGAGCTCTGGGAGAGCAATGACTGTACATTTATTTTTACATGATGCAAAAAACCCAGGACAGAGTGCAACCTCCAGTGAGGTACCAGGGGTGATTGGGGCTGATTCCTGACAATTTCTTTCAGCTGTTTACGGACGATGTATTTTTGGATGAGACTGTTGACCAGACTAGTTTGTTTGCTGAACAGTATTTGAGGTACAACAGTGCCAGACTTAAGCCCCGCTCTAGAGTTACCCAGTGGACTCCCACATATCTAGATGAGATCTTGAGTTTAAGTTTGTTTGATGAGATTAATAAGGAGGTTGTCTCTGTATTCATATCAGTCTACCAGTCCTTTGATGGCAACAGCTATATTTCCTGCAACCATGAGTCATGATTGGTGTTTGTTTCTGCTTTGGATGCTGCATTTATTTTGTTGAGAATACTTCAGCATTACCACAAGATCACCCTGATTGTTGCCGTCTTTTTAAGATTTGACCTGTCCTTGATCACTATGTAGATTGATCTTCAGAGATCTGTGTTCTAGGGAAAGAAATAGCTGCGGATGAGTGTTTGGTCCTGTTCAAGGGCTGTGTGGTATTTAGACAGTACATTCCTACCCTGAGGGTACAGTATGTGTTTAAGATGTATATGCTGTCTGAGAGCATTCCTGACTATTTCTATAACTACAGTAGGCTGGTAGAAATTCCACTATTAATCCCATTGGTTGTTTGTCTACTTTCAGAGTCAGTGAGACAATTGTGTGGGGACTTGGTAGAGGACTTTTAAACAAAGGTGACCATTTATACAAAGATAACTGGTGTGCAATTGTTCAGGGCTTTGTTCAAAGTGGACATTGTTGCTTGTGCCATGATCCATTCTAACCATAAAGGTTACCCAAAAGAGCGTGTTTGTAAAAAATAAACTTGAGAGGGGACAGTGCAGTGCCTTCCATATCGATGAACTTCTAGCTGTGAAATTTGCAGATAGGCTTGACGTCTACATGCTGACTACCATCCATGTTAAAACTACTTTACCTGTGAATGTTTGGGATCAGGTTGGTGAACTGCACAAACATGCAGCTAGCGGTCTGAAAGGTCTTGTGTGTGTCACACAGGTAAGGTGTGCGAATGGCCTGTGAAGAGGTTGGTGCCTTGCATCAGCTTTACTGCCCACAAGCTATGAGTCATTGGTTGACCTTTCAATTACTAAAAGTGAACTTAATTTTTGTGAAATCTCTTGTTAATAACATTTTACATTTTGAACCATCACTAACTCTTCTGCCAAATCCAACCAGTATGTGTGTGTGCTGGAGGAATAGATGGTTGTGAAGTAATATTTGTCTTTTCTTTCTTTCTCTTCCAGGATGTACGTTGTCTCTAGGGAATATCTACCAAGTCTAGATATTTTCATAACCCAGACAGCCAGGGGAGTACAGGGTGGTGTTCCTCTTTTGGATCCCAATAACAGTTTTACCTGCAATGCTCTGTAAACTTCAAAATGTGACTACAATCACACATCTTCCTTGCATTTCTGGGCCATATTCTTCCAGAATCAGAAGAAAACCATAAAATGTCTACCACTTAGCGTTTCCTCACTTATCTCAATAAAAATGCTGCCCCACATATGTGGCTGGGTCTAGTGCCCACAACAGGAAGTGATAAAATTAACATCAATGAGAGTACTTGCAACAGGAACCTCCTTGATGTTGGTTTGATTTCTTCTGGTGCATGTACTAGACCCCGCCACACAAGTGAGGTACCATTTTTATCGAGAGACTTTGGGGAATGCCGGGTGGAAGGAAGTTCGTGGCTCCTAGCATATTCTAGAACTTTCCATCACAGAAATGGGAGGAAAATGTCTTTTTAGTTTAAGGTTGTGGTTTGGAAGGGATTCTGGCTAACAAAATGTGGTGAGAGCCACACAAGTCAGATAACCCTTGATACCCCTCGGTGTCTAGTTTTCAATAGTGTACAGGTTGGCTAGGTCTCCCTAGATACCAGCTGAGCTAGGGTTAAAAATTAAGAGCTACCCACATTGGTAAAAGAGGGTCAGTCTTGGGTGGAAAAATTTGTTGCTCCCATGTTGAGTTTTGGGCCGTTTCCTGTCATGGACTCTAGGTCTTCCCACACAAGTGAGGTACCATTTTTATTGGGAGACTTGGGGAAACACCAGGTGGAAGGAAGTTTGTGGCTCCTGATGATTTCTAGAACTTTCCATCACAGAAATGTGAGGAAAATGTGTTTTATTAGTCAAAGTTTGAGGCTTGTAAGGGACTCTAAGTAACACAGATTATGAGAGTCATGCAAGTCATCCCACTCTGGATACCTCTATGTGTCTAGTTTTATACAAATGCACAGGTTGGCTAGGTTTCCCTAGGTGCTAGCTGAGTTACGGTCCAAAATCTAGAGCTACTCACATTGGAAAAAGAGGGTGGTCAGTTTTGGGTAGCTAAATGTGCTGCGTCCATGTTGGGTTAGGTTGTTTCCTGTCGTGGACATTAGGTCTACCAACACAAGTGAGGTACCATTTTTATTGGGAGAACTGGGGTAATGCCATGTAGAAGGAAGTTTGTGGTTCCCCATGGGTTCTAGAACTTTCCATTACAGAAATGTGAGGGAAATGTGTTTTTTAGTCACTGTTTAAGGTTTGCAAGGGATTATGGGTAACATAAATGGTAAGAGCCAGGCAACTCATCCCAAAATGAATACCCCTTGCTATCTAGTTTTAAAAAATACACAGGTTAGCTAGGTTTACCTAGGTGCCAGATGAGCAAGGGTCCAAAAACTAGACCTACCCTCATTGGAAAAAGAGGGTCAGTTTTGGATGGAAAAATGTGCTGAGCCCATGTTGTGTTTCGGGCTGTTTCCTGTCATGGGCACTTGGTCTTTCCAAACAAGTGAGGTATGATTTTTATCAGGAGACTTGGAGGAATGCTGGGTGGAAGTAGGTTTGTTGCTCTCCATGGACTCTAGAACTTTCCATCACCGAAATGTGAGGAAAACTGTGTTTTTTATTCAAAGTTTGAGGTTTGAAAGGGAATCTGGGTAATAAAACGTGGTGAGAGACATGCAAGTCAGCCAACCCTAAATACCTCTATGTGTCTAGTTTTTAAAATATGCAAGTTGGCTATCTTTCCCTAGGTGTCAACTGAGCTAAGGTTCAAAATCTAGAGTTACCCACAATGGGAAAATAGAATCAGTTTTGGGTGGAAAATGTGCTGGTGCGTTTTGGACTGATTGCATTACCAATTGGATTTTTCTGCATTTGTGCCTTTCAAACGTGTGCCAGTGTATAAGATGGATAGTTTTGAAAAGTATCATCCAGATCAAATGCTAGTACAGAAATATAGAAATAACCACTGCTCCTAACCTCTATATCTTGTGCCCATTTCAGAAATCAATAGGCTTTCTTGATACCAATTTTTCACTGCCTATTTCAGTAGAAGAATTGCTCTATACTCGGTATTACACCTATAGGGCCTCATTCCAACCCTGGCGGTCTATGACCGCCAGGGTGGAGGATGCCGGAAGCACCGCCAACAGGCTGGCGGTGCTTCATATGGCATTCTGACCACGGCTGTAAAGCCGCGGTCTCCCAGCCGGATCTGGCGTTTTCCCGCCAGATTTCCCCCGGCTGGGGGAATCCTCCATGGCGGCGCTGCTTGCAGCGCCGCCATGGGGATTCCGACCCCCTTCCCGCCAGCCTGGGATGGGCAGTGCAGGGGCCCCCTAACAGGGCCCCACCAGGATTTTCACTGTCTGCTTTGCAGACAGTGAAAATCGCGACGGGTGCCACTGCACCCGTCGCACCCCTGCAACTCCGCCGGCTCCATTCGGAGCCGGCTTCCTTGTTGCAGGGTCTTTCCCGCTGGGCCGGCGGGCGCCCTTTTGGCGGTCGCCCGCCGGCCCAGCGGGAAAGTCGGAATGACCCCCGCGGTCTCTTGACCGCGGAGCGGTCTTCCGACGGGGTTACTTTAGCGGGCGACCTCCGCCGCCCGCCAAAGTCGGAATGACCCCCATAATCTCTGTATAGCCCCACAATCAGAGGGGTCAAGTTGACGTAATGGTATATTGCTTTTGTCAACCTGCTATCATGACAAAAAGTTACAGATAAAATTTTTGTCACAAATGCCATTTTTTTCCCTACTCATTTTCAATATTTCTTTATTTCAACAGTCATGTTCCTTGGGATCTACACATATAAGCCCTTGCTAAATTTGGGATTTTGTTTAGTTTTCACAAATGTATAGCTTTTCTGAATTACCCATGGGTTTCACACTGGTTTCCAGCACATACTGGAAAGTAGATAGAGAGCACAAAATATAGGGAAAGTAGGCCACCTCTTAGAAAAATGCCAAAACGGTGGCACAAAAATAGGAATTTTGATACAACTGCATGTTCCTAAAAACTGGGAAAGAAAGAGGAAATAAAAGCATTTCTTACAAATAGTCCCTATTTTAAATGGGTGTTATTTTCTGCCCACTTTTTTTTAAAGTAAATTGGGTTTTATGTCAAGAACTATGAGTGGTTGTATGAGAATGCCCATGCAACATCCATGGAATGCCCGCTTGGCACTAAGGATTGCACAGCAGCATTTTGCACTGCTTTGCATTACTTTTAAGTGCATTTCCAGTGCAGTGTGTCACTTTTGTGATGCAAACATAGCAGAAAATCTTAGTAAATATACCCCGTAATTTTAAATATCATTATACGACAAGCAGGGGTACGACAGGGGCTTAAGGGGCAGTGAAAAGGGAAAGTAAAGCAGGTACTTAAGTGAGAGGAAACACACTTTTTGTGAAATAACCAACATTGTTTTATTCACTTTCCAAATAGAGAGAGAGAGAGTGTAAGTAAGTGTGCATTTCAGTGTATAAAAATCTCTGGTGAAACCCAACAGTAACCTTATCATACACGACTGGAAGCACCTGTACCCAACTATTTATCACAAAATACATTTATAGGGGAGAGTAACGTCCCAAACACCCCCACTTATACTACACATGTAGGCATTTTAGGAAGCATATCAATAATTTTCCTCATTCGGGCTTGAAAACACCATGAACGTCAATTCACCAAAATGACACAGGTAGCAGACGTGACATCACAGGCCCACGTTTACACATTTACACACAAGTACACCAGCACACACTCTCTCACATTAACACATCACTTGCAACATACATTTAAAAGCCTTTATTTTTTTTTACCTACCTCAACTGCTGGGAAAAATCCATATTTCAGCTAGTTGTACTCCATTTTCTTTCACATTAACAGTGGATAATGAAGTATTATTCAATATTACAGTAATAAAAAAAAACTGAGAGAAAACAAAGGCAGTGGAGCCCCAAATTATGTCCATAATGATGAGTTGCCATGCCACTGTGTTCCTGGGACTGATTTTGCCACCTGTGAGGTCATGGGTTGCAAAGGCAGGGCCAGGGGTCGCAAGGGGCAGTTGCAACCCCTGGTGACCCCTAGATGACACCAGGGGCGTAGCTTGGTCAATATGATAGGGGGCCTGTTAGCTTCAGATTTCCAGACAATCAGGCTGGCACAATGTTAAAATACATTATAGAACAATCAGGGCGCCTGGGGTGGTTTAAGAGGCAGTGGAAAGCTAGATGAATGCTGATTGGTAGGTGTAATAACTGAGAGAAAGCTCAATATTTTGTGAAATAACCAGTATTTTTTAAGCCTTTCCAAGCAGAGAGAGGGAGAGAGTGTGTGTGCGTTTATGTGTGTAAAATCCCTGGTAAATCCGACAAACACCTTACCATACCCGACTGAAAGCAACTATTTATCACAAAATACATTTATTAGCGGGTGTAACACCCCACACAAATTCCCCAAAACTACTCTACTGGATGACACGAGCAAGTTTTTTTGCATACTATTCGGTTGCTGTAGTAAGAACAGAGTTGCTTCTATTAGGAAGACAAAACTATCTAGAAGATTTGCTTGATTACAACCCCTTCCTGTTTCTAAACATGGACCTCTGAAACGACACCTTCACCTTGGGGCCTATTTACACCTCCTCAGTCTAATTGGCATGAGAAGACTCCTGATGCAATAGTTTTCTTCCTCTCAGGAAGTGGTTTGTGATCTGCACAGATGGGACGGAAGGTGTGCTTTCACGGGAGGGCCGAGTCACACCTCGACTCTGTGAACGACTTGCAATAGGTTCTAGAACAAGTCGTCGGGTTGTCTCTATACTATGGCCAGTCCTAAAACCGAATTGCCTCTTATCCAAAATGTTATCTTGGATAATTTTGAATGTAGATGATGCATAAGTGAAATGCCACCAGTTTGTTACCAATTTGTCACTGACTTCACTGATGTCTGGAAGACCTTCTATTTGCCCACAACTTCACAAATGTTAAGGGGGTGCGGGTTTTACGATCTGTAATCGCTTCCCTTCAGTGGACAAATCTCACAAAAACCATCCCGATGTCTGGTCATATGCATTTTTCTTTCCTATGGAATCAGAACTGAAGGACTGAATATATAATAACTTACTTTATCGCATGAATTTATATTTTATTTTTAGCACATGTTGAGAGGTCGATAAGGCAGTGTAACATTTAATAAATGTAAATACCTAACAATCTAAATACCTAACAATTTGGTTTAACAAATTCAAATGAAGGTTGTGTATTAAGAACCACCTCGCAACATATTAGCAATCAGAAAGTCGTTGTTTTTCCCAATAAAGGTTAACGTGCGATGAACAAGCAAAGTATTTATAACGCAATTGAGTCACAATGATATAATTGACTCCCGGGAGGGTAATGTAATCATAGGTGCAAAATGAAATAATTTGCATTGATAGTGTATTAGAAGGTCACGTGACCGCGAGGCAGGTTGCACAGCGAGGAAGTCATGAGATGAGATGCAGTTCAATGCACTACGGGTACAATTAAAATAAAAGTTACTGATTGAAAAATGGATGCAGGCTGTGTTTTATGCTGTGCGGAAACGAATGCTAAAAACATGAAGCCAGAAGTTATATACACTGCAGAAGATTGATGAAGCTGTGGTTAGACGTTAGGCCACTCGCTATTCTGGGCTACTGAACACATGAGTATCTTCCCCGATTTTTTAAAGCATTTCGGGGCATATTTATACTCCGTTTGCGCCGAATGTGCTTCGTTTTTTTCGACGCAAATTCGGCGCAAAACTAACGCCATATTTATACTTTGGCGTTAGACGCGTCTAGCGCCAAAGTATGGGCAAATAGCGTAATTTTTTTGCGTGAACGCCTTCCTTGCGTTAATGAGATGCAAGGAAGGCGTTCCCGTCTAAAAAAATGACGGCGACGTATTTATACTCCCGGGCAAAAATCACGCCCGGGAGTGGTCGGGTCAAAAAAACCCGCATTTGCGCCACTTTTTAACGCCTGGGTCAGGGTAGGCGTTAAGGGGCCTGTGGGCTCAAGAAGAGCCCACAGGTGCCCTCCCCTGCCCCCAGGGACCCCCCTGCCACCCTTGCCCACCCCAGGAGGACACCCAAGGATGGAGGGACCCATCCCAGGGACATTCAGGTAAATTCAGGTAAGTATAATTTTTTTTTTTTTTTTGGGTGGCATAGGGGGGCCTTGTTTGTGCCCCCCTACATGCCACTATGCCCAATGACCATGCCCAGGGGACATAAGTCCCCTGGGCATGGCCATTGGGCAAGGGGGCATGACTCCTGTCTTTACTAAGACAGGAGTCATGTAAATGGCGTCTGGGCGTCGTTTAAAATGGCGCAAATCGGGTTAAGACGTTTTTTTTGCGTCAACCTGACTTGCACCATTTTTAAGACGCCCTAGCGCCACTTTTCCCAACGCCGGCGCTGCCTGGTGTATGTGTTTTTTTTCCACGCACACCAGGCAGCGCCGGTCTGCTTGCGCCGGCTAACGCCATTCAATAAATACGCGCCCGCATGGCGCTTCAGAATGACGTTAGCCGGCGCAAAAATTTTTGACGCTAAACTGCGTTAGCGCAGTTTAGCGTCAAAAAGTATAAATATGGGCCTTCATGTCTCACAAAATATCTAAGCCATATTGTTTATCATCAACGTTTCTCGAATGGGTTTTCTAAAGCAGAAAGTGACCTGAAAGTCCCACAAAAGAATGCATTTTTTAATAGCACATACTAATTTGCCTGATGTTATTCCCATTGAAATGTTATAATACAAATCAAAATGAAAACTAAATTAATGAAAACTAAATTGTGTAATTTAAAGCTCAGAGTAAATTTACTAGCTACATGTATTTCTGCAACCAGCTATTGGTCAGCCCAGAATTATATTAGATTCATTGTGAGAATTACTCTTTACCAGGAAGTCAGGAGCAGCATAAAACTTTGTAGTGCCTCTTATCTGTGCATTCTGAATATTCAGAAACTCACCACATTAAACAACTGTATTCCCATCCTTTTATCGTACCTGCTACATTGCTACCTGTTTGTAGTTTGACTGCCGTGTTTGAATAATTTTATTGCTAAATGAAAGAATCCCCCAATTAGTACCACTGCTGCTTTAAGTCTGCAAACCCGGGCTTCTGTGCCATAGAGGGGGCAAGACATGACTATTCTTTATTTTGTGTATTCATTTCAATTGATACAGCACATTACTAAGAACATTCTGAATATGAACAAAATCTTTGTCGGAAAGGTTCAATTATAGGCATATTTTCGGTACTTAATGCAACAGATAACGGAGCGTGTGCTTCTATATGCAATAGTTTCACACGTTTCACAGGTCACACACAAGGTTTAGGGTCAGATGTATCAAAGTTTTTTGCATTCGCAGATCTTTCAAAATGTATCAAAGGCATTCTGAATGCAATTTTAAGGAATCGCTAAAATAGCGATTCCTTACAATTGCAACCCTGTTTAGAGAATCGCAAATTGCGACTCTCTAAATAAGAAATCGCTTTCTAGATTTCTAAAGCACATGTATGAAGCAATTCCTTAATGCGAATTGGGCATTAAGGAATCGCTATTACCACCAAGTTGAACTTGGTGGTAACCATGTGCAAATTTTAAAAATTTAAAATGCATTTTTAAAATTTACATGTAAAGAACACATGCCCTTTTGGCATGTTGTTAAAAAATGTTTTTGGGGTGCAGCAGAGGGGGCCTTAGGCCCCAGCACCCTGGACTTTGCATTTCCCAAAATTGCGAATTCCAGTTAGGAATTCGCAATTTCGGACATGCAAAATATTCACAAATCTGGGCCGACAGGCCCATAGATGCGAATGGGGGCCGGTATTGCAATTTGCGATTCGGTAGTAGCATTTGCGATCTTTAAGAAATCGCTATTACCGAATCGCAAATATGATAGATTGCATTTTGCGAATAAGAAATAGCGATTTCTTAAAAATCGCTATTTCCGATTCACAAAAGCCTTTTTTCATACATCTGGCCCTTAGTTCTTCTCTGTTGAAAACTAGCCAAGTTTAGCCCTTTTCCAAGGATGATCTGATGAACTTTGCTCATTACAGGTCAATTTCTAAAGTACATGCCCTGCCTAAAGTATTTAAAGTAATGGAAAGTATGTTCATTCTTAAAAGTTACCATGATTTTGAAGACGACCATCCACTGGAATTCCGACAATCACGTTTCCACAATATTCACAAGCTTTCTCCCTGCTCTGGCACATTTGAGGTTGCCTAGTACTGGCAGGCACCCTTGCACTACAGTGCAAGGGTGACTGCATTAAGGGCTGGATTGTTTTTCTGAAAGAAGGTATACCTTTCTATGCAAAAGCAATCCTTAGAGACATATTCCTCTTTCTGTGTATGCTGCAGAATGCAGCACATGTGGAAAGAGGAAGTAACAAGGAGAAAAAGCCTATTTCTCCTCGATGCGCTTCACTGGCATCGGGGCTGTGCCCCAAAAGTGAAGCAACCCCAACACAAAATCATAGTAAATCTGGCCCTAAGTTTGCCCAAAAGGAGGGAACAGTATGGAATCATAGCTAGCGAGATCATTAACATCATTTAGTGGTCCCCAGGGGTCACTTCAGAGAACATAGGCTTGTTCTTTGTGGCCCCTGACCCTGCTTTTGTGATCCCTGCCATGAGAGATCACAAAGGCAAAGCAGAAACTGAAGGAAAAAAATGATTACATTTGCCCTATTTACATTTATGTATTAGGACTTTTTAGTTCTTTGTTTTCATCCTTAGGGCCTCATTATGAGATTTTCGGTCTTTTGGCAAGGCTGCCATGGTGGCGGCCACCAAAAGACTGCCATATTGGCAGTAATCCGACTGCCGTATTAAGACTCCCACAGCAAAGCCCACCAAAATCCATCCTAATTTCCAAAAACACTAGGACATTGGAGGGCGGGAAAGAGGCAGTCCCACCTCCAGCACCGCCAGCCTAGTGAAAAACCTCAGATCATATTACAATCCACAAATCACAAGAGCGGTTCTTCACTGGCAGAAAACCAGTAGCAGTGAGAACCGCGGCGGTCACATCAGTAATACACTGCACCACATTAGGGAGTTTGAAAACCCCATACCTGACACACATCCACACACCTGACACACCTACACACTGCACTATAAAACACACCTCTTCGCACTCCACAATCTCTCACATCTACAACACTACACACAGCCAGATAGAGGCCACACAAAACAAATATTACAAAGCATAGAATAGGCACCCCTGCACAGTTCACATAGCACTCATCCCACACCTGCACAACACACCCAACACACAAATTAGTACCCCACACATTAGCCACCGACCATCCGCCACTCACATCACAGCACCCACACCTCATAACCAATTCATTTTTTATTTCATTTTTACTTCCTCACATCTCGTCCACCACTATCATGTCCCCACAAAAACATCCCAGTTTCACAGATGATTAATTAAGTGTCATGGTGGATAAAACCATCAAAGTAGAGCCACACCTATTTGGAGCACAGGTCCAGCAAACATCAATCGCCAGGAAAATGGAGCTGCAACAAAGAATAGTCAACAGGGTGAATTCTCTAGGCAGCTACCCACACACAAGGAAGGACATCAGAAAGAGGTGGGACAACCTCAGGGGGAAGGTGTGTTCCACGTCTGCCAGGTATCAACAGTCAGTCCTCAAGCCTGACTTTGGGCCCCCACCTCCACCCCCTACTTTCACATCATGGGAGGAGAAGGTCTTGGACATCCTGCATCCTGAGGGCCTGACAGCAATACCTGGGGGAGTGGAGTCGGGTAAGTCACTACACCAAAAATGCCACCAAAAGGTTTTGTCTTGCAGGTTCACTGATCACCTTATGCCATCTTAATAGGCAACCCACTTACCACCCCTCTGTCACAATGTACAAATACTCCTCCCTGGTATCCCACATGTCAACTAATCTCACCTGGGGGCACACTATCTATGTCTGGCATGGGTAGCACATGGACTGACAGCACTACAACTCACAGCATGAACTGTTCCATCTGTTAGAAAACCAGAACAGCGTACTACAAGTTAAAAAGCATTGCATGTGAAACAATCAATTCAACCCCCCTAAATGCTCCACAATTGTACAGTCAGTGCAATGACTTTGATGCCATGGCCATCTGCCAGTACTAATAAAAGCAACACACATTTACAGCTGTGTCCGCTACTAAACTGGCCTTTAAATCACCATCCAAACAATGTCATGTACTCAACTGTGGGGGACACCTATTTAGTAAGCTGGATGTACTTGGAGAACACCCATACAGAGGCCCAGGTATAATGGTCACACCTCTACTGTTGGCCAGCTCTGTTATCATAGTACATTGTGCAGCTATTAGTCGACTCAATGATGCTATACATCTAACTAGGATATAACTTTCCATTGTCATGTCTCTAATCGGACAAGATGTGAGTCAATGAACAGTCATCTAACCACCAAGATATACCAACAACTTGTAGCAAGGTGTGTGCAATTGGAAATCTTGGTGTGCCTCATAGCTCTATCCCAAAATTTGAAGCAGGTTTTATTGTCATATCTGGGGATCATGTAAAAACTGTGTTTGCATGTCACATAGCATGTCTAGCAGTCAAACTTTGATAGCACTAGTTGCATTACTTTCAGCAACTGTGTGTTACACTTCTCCTACAGAAAGCTTAGCCATTATCAGCATGGAAAGGACACCAGAGACTGCCTCAACCTCACTTGGCAAATCTGCATTCTCACCCACAGGAACTGCTGGCTCCTCCTCATCTGGTATAAGTGAGAATTGATGTCTCAGGGCGAAGTTGTGGAGCATGCCACAGAAAACAATATTTTGACATACTTTGGTGGGTGAATAGAGGAGGGCATCTCCAGACTTATCGATTCTATGGAGTCTTGCTTTCAGGAGCTCAAAAGTCCGCTCCACAACACACCTTGTCCTTCCATGGGCCTCAATGAAACAGACTTCTCCTAGCGTGGTTGGGTACCTCACTGGTGTCAACAACCAAGGATGGTTTGGGTAGCCAGGGTCCCCTGTAAGGAAGAGTTAGAAAAATGCCATGACATATGTGACAGACCAACCAACCAGGCCCTCTCTGTGTATTATCGTGGCATCAGCAGTGGGATATTGCTCTTCCACATGATGAAGGAATCGTGGACTGGCCCGAGTATCTTGCACAAACTTTTGAAATTTAGAGATCAGCCAAAAAGACCACTTGGACATTAATGGAGTGGTAGTTTTCCTGTTCCTATACACCAGTTCATTGGCATTTGGGGGAACCAAGGCTACATGGGTGCCATCTATGCCTCCAACCACATGTGGAATGTATCCGAAAGCATAAAAATCAGCCTTTACATGGGCAAATCTTCACATTGTGGATATCTGATGTAGCTGTCCAGGTGTTTCAACAATGCAGGCAGAACATCCTTCAAGACCAGACTGAACATAGGCTGTGACATCCCTGCAGTTAGGGCTACTGCATTTTGAAAGGCGTATGTGGCCAGAAAGTGCAACACTGACATAACTTGTTCAATGTGTGATATGCTATAGGGCTTATAAATGGTAGGCATTAAATCTGGCTCCAACTGACAACAGAGATCCATGATTGTATGCCTATCCAGGTGGTAGATCTGAATCACATGTCGCTCTACCATGGTCTGCAGGTCTGCAAGTGGATAGTACACTGGAGGTTCTCTCACTCTTCTCATGTCTGGGTAACTATGTGGGAGAAAACCAGAATGTATGTTTCAGTCATTCTGTACAGCATAAATATGTTAGCACCTCGAGGTGTGGCTTCGGGCGTCAAGATGACGGTCGCACTCTGAGAGTGCTCTGGACCCCTCTGTCATCCGCCCGAGAATGCTGCTGACCCTGGTTCTGCCCGATGCGTGTTGACGCCATGTGGACACCCAGCCTAGTGGCGCCCCCGGTGAGATGTGGAGCGCTGCGCTGAGGTGCCCGTATGCCCTCTAGACATCGAGCAGACCCGCGGCCGACGCGGCAGCCTGGGCCACCCGGCGTGTTCCGATCCGTGGTGCGAGCCCCCTCCCTGAATACGTGGCAGCGGTGAAGATATGCGTCGGAGCCGTCGATACGGCTGGATGAGGGCCCCCTTACCCCACCGACACGACGTTGAGAGAAGCGGCCATTCACTGGAACCCGGGTCGCCGCGGCCAGACCCTGCCCTCTGATACTCCGGGACCGGCCGGAGCCGAGTCCCGGAAGAAAGCTAGAAGCGGCCTCCCCGGGATTGACATCTTCCCTGGGGACACGATATGAGCCGCTGCACCTGAGGCCAGGGGCAGAGTTGACTGGAGGACTGGGCCCTGCGCGGACCTCATTCGAGCAGCAGCGTCCCGTACCTGCGGCCGAACACGGTGGGACCGGACGAGGAAGACTGAGGGGACTCCTCGGAGCGGCGCAGAGCCACGGGCCGCTGGAGGTCTCCCCCTTGCTGCTGAACTGGGTCTGAAGTTGGTCCTTTTGTGACTTTTCGGAACTGGGTTCCTCTGCGGTTCTGACCTGGATCGAAGCCTCGGAGCGGGCTGTAACATTGCTCACCTCTGGGATTGTTCCCCTGGGGGATCGGGACCAGGAATAGTGGACCCCTGAGGCGTGCGGAGAAGACATATGGCATAATCCGACCTACCCACCGCGGGACTGGATACCGAGGCCGAAAGAGAGGGTTGTTTCCCTTCCGGCATTGATCAAGCCACAATAGTGGTGATCCCCAAGACCCTACCTCCATCACGCAACTGCTCGGCATACAGACCCATTTCTCTCCTGAATACCGAAATTAAGGTGCTGTTGACCGTGCTCGCCTCCAGGTTGAGGAGTGTACTCCCCACATTGATACACCCGGACCAATGTGGATTTATGCCTGCGTGCAACACTAGACACTGCATTAGGCGCCTACACATTGCCAAGGCACATCGCGAGACCCTGGCCCGGTCTCCTCTGGCGCTCCTACTGCTCGATTTTGAGAAAGCCTTTGAAACCCTAGACTGGTCCTATCTGGAGCAAGTGCTACTGAGCAACAGAATCGGTCCGAAATTCCGGGGTCTTGTGAGGCTACTTTACTCCAACCCGACCGCACAAGTTCAAGTGAACGGAGTGGTCTCTGGGCCATTCCCCATCCGTCGCGGTACTCGTCAAGGATGCCCACTGTCCCCGTTGCTATTCACTCTTGCAATAGAACCCTTGGCGAAACTATTGAGGGAGGACCCCCTAATTGAGGGCTGATCATGGTCTGCGATCCCGGAGGACCGGGTGGCACTATACGCAGATGACGTCCTTATATACCTCTCAAACCCAGCCATAAGCGGCCATGAATCCTACAACTCCTGGACCTCTTTTCACAGGCCTCCGGCCTGAGTTTGAATCCGGGCAAATCTCTGCTGGTCCCCCTACGCCCCTCCAGAGAATGCGTTGATTGGCACCAAAGCATCCCGACCCGACGCAACAGCTTTAAATACCTAAGTGTCCACATAGCTTTGTTACCCGAGTTGGCATGGGAGCTAAATATTACTCCACTTACTAGGAAAATCAAAGGCGACATACAGCGATGGCGGAGCCTGCCCCTCAACCTACTTGGTAGAACAGCATTGTACAAAATGATGATACTCCCCAGGTTCCTATACTTCCTGCACCCAGTTACCCGGAAGTGGTTCAGAGAGTTGGAGACTATGGAGTGTCAGTTCTTATGGCATGGCTCCCGCTCTAGATTAGCCCTCAGTACCTGCCAAAGGGATATTTATGATGGTGGGTTGGGAATGTCCAACATCTACTTCTACCATCTCGCAATGCACCTGCTGGTGATTAATGACTGGCTAGGAGGGGGCTGGTCGGACCCGGCATATAGATTAGAACTCCACACAACGGTTACCCCGGGATCGTCAACGCACTGTACGGTGGCCCGGTACCACAGGAGACCCCAGAAGTGACTAGGGTGGTCCTGTTGGGTTGGCAAGCAGCTGAGAAAGTGTCGGGCTGGTGGAACCGCCTCACCCAGCAGACCCCTCTCTGGCAGGGGAATCGATTGGCAGAGGTCTCTGCACTAGAAGGCTTCCAGAAATGGGACAACATGGGAATATCCACCTTCGGCGACGTCTGGGGAGGGTCACATATACGGTCCTTCGAGGAACTCCAGGGACTCTACTCACTAAATAAGACCCAATTTCACAATATTTTCAACTTAGACACACCTTACTGGTATATGTCCGACCGGGAGATAGTATCCCAGAATACAGTCCTTTGGAGGCAAAAGTCCTGATGGGAAGCCTGGGCAAGGGGGGAATCTCCCAAATTTACCGCTTCCTACTCGCAAACACTGGGGCCTCTCTTGAGGGACTCCATCGGAAATGGGAGGGATGGGTGAGCCCCATTGAAGAGGAGGATTGGAGGGAGGTGCTGATGGCACCCTGAACGCTGACCATGACATCCTGACTACAAGTGCTGCAGACCTTCTACCTACACACAGCGTACCTCACCCCCAAAAGGCTTTTCAGGGCAGGCCTCTGACCCACTGCAAACTGCCCCCGATGCTCAAATCCTGACGCTGACCTTTACCATATGGTTTGGACCTGCCCAGTTATAACAACATACTGGAGAGCGATCATGAGGGAGGTTTCTGGGGTGCTGCAATCCGAAGTGCAAGTGGCACCCATACCACTTCTACTGGGGGCCATGGAGGGGACAGGACAGGGTAGAGCGGACCACACCTTCCTGAGAGTGGTGTGCCTAGTGGCCAAAAGAGATATCGTGGTGGATTGAAAAGCTGGAGCTGCACTGGTGCTCGCCAAATGGAGACGAGGAGTGGACTGGTGCACTCAGTGTGAAAGACCTGTGTACGAAGCAAGGGGGTGCCCGAATAAACATAGCAGAGTGTGGGGGAAATGGGTGTCTGTGTTGGCCAATTAGCATATCCGGACCACCCAGGCTGGCTGAGGAGTGCCCCCTCGGGCCCGAGCATCTGGGGAGATGAGCTTCTGTTCGCCACACACCTCTCCCAAGTTGAAAGTTGAAAATTGAATGATGTCCATGCTGCACATTTCGTAGTTTATATTACCTTACTCAATGTATTGTGAAGTTTACCAAGCCATGGTTTATTGAACTCATGTATTTACAATCTATGGACCTCGCCGGGGCCATTGTTGCGACCGACCCAAAATGCCAAACCAGTATTGCGGTACCATGTTGTTTGTTTCTTTCTTTCATATGTTTCTTTCCTTGCAAAATCAATAAAAGCTCTTTATCAAAAAAAAAATATGTTTACACTGATGTTACATATCACATACAATGCTCTAAAATGTCACATGAAAGCACCAAACAGTTGTACACAGAACATACCTAATGCCTTATTACTGCATTCACATCCCCTTTCCCCTATCATGTTTTTGAAATGGAGAAACATGTCACTGACAGTGTATGTGACAATAAGATTCTTACCATGTTGCACATATATGGTATACATATACCATATTTCAGATAGTGATTGTTCTGCTGACTATGCTACTACATTTATATTACTCAATATATATTAATTTTACATTCTGTACATAATACATGCATATCTATACATGTTTGCTCAAAGCAAGTAGTGAACACAGTGTTGTAGATATGTTTCACAGTGTGTGACACAACTTTTAATGCCTTTTTGTCCATATATGAGCCTTAAAATGGCAGGTACCTGACCTACTTTACTGGACATTAGGAAGTGACCAAACTTCGGCGGCGGATGTCATCATGGCGGTAGGTGGATACAACTGCGGTGGACTTTGTCATTGGAACACATTGCTGCCTTTGGAGGTTTTGGGCCAATGGTAATGTCTGCAGGAGGTAATGGTCTTCTACGTGGCAGACGTGACCGCCATCTCATACTTCATTTCTCACTCGACTCCTGACACTGCTGCCAGCAAGACCTCCACGACCTGTACTGCTGTGTACTGCATCTGGGAGCAATCATGCCATGTCTTACAGGTGATAGGGGCCCTGCCTCTCCCCTGGAGGAGCTTGAGAAGCTTGTCGAGGAAGATCTACCCCTGTATGGACAGCTCTAGGTGCACCAGAGGAACAGTTAATTGCAATGCAATTCCAATGTTTGACGGGTGAAGTGAATGATGATGTCAAGGAAATATGTTAGAAAGAAGGATTGTGGCAATATGTGTGGGTATATGCCCATGTGCATATGTGTACAGATAGAGTTTGAGTCCTGAGACATAGTAGAGAGTGTGTGAACTATGTACCCTGACCCAAATGCAGACTATAATACAAGATCATTGAAGATGGTGTGCAAATTGTTTGGAAAGATATACCATGTTTAGAGATGTGCTTATGGTCCAGTTACATGTTTCAAGGTGGCACCTGGTGCTGGATATGCATGTTGAGTGCCTGTCTCAACATCACACATGGCCTGACTGCAGATGTTCATCCCACATTGAGGGGATGTAGAAGGCAGTCTGAGGATGGCTAGTTGTACTAACTTGTATTTACAGCCTGCTTCTCTTGGTATAGGGTATGTGGACATGACATTATCTTCTTCTCAGTGTCATCCATGCAGGTCAATGCCCATTAGGAAAAGGGGGTTTGGTGTGCCATGGACAAGAAAGTGCAGACCCTGGAGGCCCACAATCGGCAGAGCACCCACTGTAGGAAACGGTGGGAGGACCTGAGACGCTAGGCCCAGAAGACCGCATAGGCCCAGCTGGGAATGTCCTCCCAAGGAAGAAGGGGTGCTCGTTGGACCTTGACCCCACTAATGGCCCGCAAACTGGCAGTGGCCTGCCCTGAGTTGGATGGGCAGTTGAGGGCAGCACAGCACCCACAAGGGGGTAAGCACAGACCTAACACGATTTTACCCCTTTACCAGGTCAGTGTGTGATGTGAAAGAGTTTAAGCTGTAACATAATGGTAAGTGCAAATGGTCAAAAATCTCCAAGGAACACATAGATGTACTGTCCCCCACATTGGTACACAGGTGTGCATATACTGATTTGTATGGGGACACATTTAGGGCCTCATTCTGTGGAGGCCGGCTGAAGCACCGCCAACAGGCTGGCGGTGCTTCAGTTAGTATTCCGACCGCGGCTTTGAAGCCGCGGTCTCCCAGCCAGGTCCGGCGGTTTTCAGCCGGATTTCCCCCGGCTGGGGGAATCCTCCATGGCGGCGCTGCTTGCAGCGCCGCCATGGGGATTCCGACCACCTTCCCGCCAGCCTGTTTCTGGCGGTTTTCACCGCCAGAAGCAGGATGGCGGGAACGGGTGTCGTGGGGCCCCTGTGGGCCCCTGCACTGCCCATGCCACTGGCATGGGCAGTGCAGGGGCCCCCTAACAGGGCCCCATACAGATTTTCACTGTCTGCTTAGCAGACAGTGAAAATCGCGACGGGTGCAACTGCACCCGTCGCACCCCTGCAACTCCATTCGGAGCCGGCTTCCTCGTTGCAGGGCCTTTCCCGCTGGGCCGGCGGGCGCTCTTTTGGCGGTCGCCCGCCGGCCCAGCGGGAAAGCCAGAATGGCATCTGCGGTCTTCTGACCGCGGAGCGGCCATTTGTCATTTCCCGTTTGGCTGGCGGCGCCCGCCGCCAGCCAAACTTGGAATGAGGCCCTTAATCTCCTATGTTGTTCCCTCTGTACGTAAGCATTTGATAATGCACATATGACTGTCAGCTGTGTACCACTATACAGATTTTCAATCCTTGCTGGTTCTTGCTTTCCACCTGCTGGTCTCTATACTTCCTATATCATGAAGGTAAGTTGTCCAGGTCCTTGCTCTCTGTCCATTCTAGTGTCCTTTTCATCATGTCTGTGCAACACAAGGTCTGACATTTGGAAGTCATTCCTAATTTTCAAGAGATTTCTGATGACTAACAGCATCATGTGAGTCTGTGATGTCGATCGGATATTTCACATGTCACACATGCAAATTTTATTCAGAGATGTTACAAGGTGAACCCTCTTGGTAGGTGAGTGATGTAAATTGTCCTCTGTAATGTGTCATCTGAGTAAACATACTACATGTTGCGGACCAAGGAGGTATAGCTAGACTCCTATTGGTACATACATTGGTGTCAGAGCTATGAATTTAGTACCATGTCCCTGTTCTGTAGGTGGGAACTGGCTACAGAGCTATTTCCTTCGCCATGGTGTTGTAGGCATGATAAATAGGCTAAGACATCTTATCCACAGTTACAGTCTGAACTGGTTCTTGCCAAAATCATGTGTACATAGAAAGGTTCTGTCATTAATTCATATTGTCATGAGTTATAAACATACTTTCTGTTGCTTTTTCAGATATGTTTTGAGTCCTTGTTGTATGGAAACCTATTGTATGCACTGACACGAATGTGGGGCAGATGTGGTAATTCACATACACATGGGAGTACAATGGTATCTGTATTCAGGCATTTGGCTTGTATTATAATGTGTGTACCTGTCATGGTGGCCTCAAATGGGTTTATCTCTCAGATTTTTTCCCAAGCAGATGTAAGACTGGTCATGTCTGATGTGTGGCTAGTGATGTTGCCACAATGTCATTGGTCTATTGATGCAAAAATAATAGCATGATACATTGAACTGTATATCACCTTCATGCACATGGCAGGTGTCCATTGACTTGAAAGAGTAGATATGCTTCCTGTGGTTGTGTATGGGTAAATGATCTGAGCTTATTAGGCACTTGCATTAGTGCTATACTTTGTTTTCAGGAGGACAATGACTTAGATGACTTGGTCCACAAAGTATGTATCATCCTTGCCTACATCACTATTGGCACATGTGTAGATTACATGTGTTCTGACTCTTTCAAGGTCCTAGTTTCGCTATTGCAATTAGAGTGGTTGTATGTGTGAACATTTTCATTGTGAAGATTCTGAACTCAGTGACATGAAGTGGGGTATGGCTCGTATGCAATATATTGTCTTGTGTTTACTATGTAATAAGTTTCCTTGCCTGATACATGACATCAGGTCAACTTGTTAGTATGTGTTGAGTTTGTGTATGTGATATGTGGAAGTCAAAGTTATCCTTATTCCCCATATCTCGGTTGTTGGTTGACTATGTTGCTGTGGATAGGGAACCAGGATCATGTGGCTAAGTTACCTTGTCATGGACTGGTTGGTGTGATAGCTCTACTGATATCATGGTATTGTAGGAGTGAGATCTGTAGCTTAGTTGGTGTTTGACATGGTTTTAATTGAGGTGTGTACATTGCATCTTATTGTGACATGATGGTGGCACTAAACTGCTACTTCCTGAGGTGTTGTGCAACTAGATGGGATGTTATTGATGTGTACAATGTGATGTAGTTGGTATGTAAAGAATGTGATGCCCCTACCTGACTTTCTGTTTTTCAGCATTGGCAGGTGAAGGAGACGGGGCACAGCCTCGTGAGGAAGCTGCTGGCCACAGGACCTCCAGTCATGAGAACACCAACACCGAAAGGACTAAGGGGGTTATTCTAACTTTGGAGGAGGTGTTAATCCGTCCCAAAAGTGACGGAAAAGTGACGGATTTACCACCAGCCGTATTACGAGTCCATTATATCCTATGGAACTCGTAATACGGCTGGTGGTATATCCGTCACTTTACCGTCACTTTTGGGACGGATTAACACTCCTCCAAAGTTAGAATAACCCCCTAAGTGGCCTGGAGGGTAAGGGGAGTGCCATGGGGAGACTGGATCCAGTTCCTCATCATCGGAATCCTCCTCCAGTGGATACTACCTGGCAGTGGTGGACCCATCTGGGACCAACCCAGCACCATCTATGTCCACCATCCCCCTTTCTATCACCGCCATCCCTGTAGCTCCCTGCCCAGTTGGCCTTACCCACTCACTGAAGAGGGTGGGTGTCTCCTTTGCTGCAGGCAGCTTTACCCCAGCCCCTGTTAGCCCTGTTGCCCTCAGCGGGGAGGCTATTGACCTCCTGAGGTCGATTTCTGTGGGTCAGTCTACCACGGTGAATGCCATCCGGTGATTTGCAACTCAGATACAACAGAGTAATCCATTCCTGGAGGGCATTCACAGTGCACTGGCTGGTCTACACAGATCATTTCAGGCTCTGGCCTCCACAATGACGGCAGCCAGTCTCCCGTCCCCCTCTACCTTCTTCTTCTCAATCCCAAACCCCCCTTTTCCGATGAGGCCAAAGAACACAAACTAACAGGCATGCATCCACATCAACATACACGGCTAGCACAGACAAACCAAAGCACCACAGGACACACCACTGGCATACACACAAGCAACATACACTGGCACCCACAGCAACAGTCACAGCCTGACCCTGACAACCCCATCAGCCCCAGCATCACAAACACCACACCTTCAGACACCACACCAACATTCGCAGATCCAGCCACCACACCCATCTTACCCAAAGAAAGCACCCCAGCAGACCTTGAGACATCCAGCACACCTGCAGACACAACCAATGACATGCCTACATGCAGCACATTCACCATACCTGCAGTCACCACCCCAACAGGCAGACACCCACCCACCATAGCATCCCCCTGCACCTCTATCCCACCTCAGCCCAAGACACATAAACACCCTCACTCACCCTCTCAATAGTCACCCACCACCCACAAGCATACCTCCCACAAACAAGCACCCAAGACATCCAAACCAACACCTCTTACAACCACTCCCTCTCCCTCTAAACCCTTTTGTTATGACCATCCCCATGCATGTAAAAAGCCTTCCTCTCGGAGTTTGACTTTTTCCCTACTCTTCCACTCATGACTGCCCTAAACAATCAGCTTCCCTCCCAAAGGACAGCCATTCCACCTCTAAGGCCTCCCCTATGCCCCTGCAAGTACTCATGCCTTTCCCCCCACCAAGAAATTGACCTCTCCTAAAAAGAGACAAACCTAAACCAAACCCCACTGCTCCCAAGCCAAAGCCCAAACCCCCCTCCCAAGACTAAGCCCAAACCCCCTCACCACTGCCCCCCAGATAATCCCTGAGGGGCCTGTCTGCCCACTTGATGCCTCTACCGGTGGAGGTTACATGGCAGTCAGGAATCAAGTTGGGGCATCATATAGTGCCTCTGGTGCTCAACCATTGATTTTATATTAGACTGGCTAATGGCCTTGAATTTTTCTATTTCTTGTTATTAATTATATAAAAATACCAACCAGTTGTTTGTTTTTAGCTTACATATTTGTCCTGCTTTTCGTTTCCTAGGCTAAAGTTGTTCATGGCTGACATTGGTTGTTTGCTACTATTTGAGCGTGTGGGGATTGTGCATCCTGTATTGTTTGGGCAGTATGTGAGGGTATGTGCAGTGCATTTGTCCCCCAGGGATAGGGTGTGTGTTGTGTGATGGGCTTTTGTATGTTGCAGACATGTTGTTGTGATGGTATTGTGTGATGTTTGGGTTGACATGTGTTTGTTGTTGTGGTGTGTGGCTTTGTGTGCTTTGAGTGTGTGAGTGTGTGTGTACTGTGCATGGTATAATAGTTATGATGTGCTGTGTGTATGTGTGATGTATGTGTCGATTTCTGAGTTGTATGATTGTGTACTAGTGTGTGTTTGTTCCCTGTTGGTTGTCATTGTGTTGTATGTGTGATGAGTCCCTGCCCAGTGTCGGTTTTGAGTGCTTAACAATGTGTTTATGATGGTGCGGATGTGGCGGTGTTGTGACGTGTTGGTATTTTGTATGCGGTTGTGTGAGACTGGGCCTGTGCTGTGTTGTGCGCAAGTGTGTGATCTTGACGTGTGGTGTGTGTGTTCTGGCTGCAGTGTGTGTGCTGTTATATGTAGGTGTTTTTGTTGTATGTGATTGTGCATGTGAGTGCACTGTTATGTGTGAGTGTTGCCCATGCAACCCCATCTCTGTGGTATTTTCTGTAACTGTACAAAATGTGACAATATACAACTGTAACAGGTGAGTATGTGTACTTATGGTTCCTGTTGTCCTCGTCGGCAAAGATTCCAATGTCTTTCGGTGTGCAGGAGCAGTGGGATGAAGTCTAGTTCTGGTTCCATGGCGGCTCCTGACGAGTATGGCTTCCTGGAGGTGAGTGTCTCCTTTTATTCAGTTTGTTTCCGCCTGGGTTTCCGTGGTGGTACGACCGCAGCGGAAATATTGGTGGTGTGCAACCTCATAATAGGTTTTACGAAAACTGGCTGACTGCTCTGGCAGTGTTGGTGGTGGTTTGGCTGTATTCTGTTGACATCACCGCCAAAGTAATAGTTTGGCGGTCTTCTCCACCAGCCTGTTGGCATTCTGACCACCAACACCAACATGGCGGTCCTGGGACCGTCAAACTCGCAATGAGGCCCTTAGTGTCTCTAGAGTGAGTTTTTATGGGGCACACAAGCGGTCCACAGGTAAAGCTAATGGGGTTCACCTACAATCGCAATCATGAGGACTGTACACCCGTTTGTAGTGAATATATATTAATTTATACATTAATAATAATAAAAACATTTAGAAAGAAGATATAAGATACACATCTATTTTTGTGCCACGTTTAGAAATATTCTGCAAAATAGATTTGTATTTGTTTTAGAAACCTGATGCAGTATTTGATTAACATTGCATTCAATGTTTAATCTTTTATTTATTGTTGCCTCATTGTTCCCACTACCTCAACGCCATAATGTTAAAGGTCATGTTTCAACACCTTCTCTAACATCCTCAGGGTCAGAAAATAATCTAATTTCACTTCCTGTGATGTCATCAGTGGATGACCACTTCCGCTATCCGTGGCTATCCCTGGCATTTTTGTGAATTGAGGCAAATGAGAGAGGGGTTTCTGTTGTAAAAGGCTTTTCATGCTGTGGCATACGTGCCCTTCCTTTGCCAGCTTTGCAATGCAAAGTTGATACTTAAAGGCAGTGAAGCCAGAGGATCAAGCCTGCTGGATCATACATCATTGATCTATCATTCACTATCAGCCAATGTGTAATGGTCTATACCTTCCTTCCTACATCAGAGCTGTGCTAATAAGAGGCCCCACCTCATATGAAATTCTGAGACAAACATGTATTGTCTAAATAAAATTGATGTGTCGATATTTACATTTGATATAAACATTTATATTGTTGTGATTCTCATTTTGTTTTTCTCTCCATCTAAATCTACAAATATGCCCTGATACCTCCAAATGTGTCCGCTTTAGCCCCCACTATAGTGAGTAGTCAGGGGAAAAATCCACTCTCACTGGCATTGGGAGTCTTATTTTATCAGGTCCAGCTATTTCTAATACTTACTGGTCCCTTCTGGCAAGTTGACACTGAACAGGTGATCTGTTCAGTTGAAAAGTGGAGGGGCAATAAAATATGCCTTCCAATCTTGTTCTTATGTCACATTTGCTCTGTGTTCACAGACAGAGGTCAAAAGTCATTTTTTCTTACAATTAATTTTCCTTCTGACTGCAGAGTTCCAGGACTTTGTAAGGTGAACTGTGTGACCTGCTGCTTAGAATGTAAAATAAAAGGATATAGGGTGTCAGGTTTTTCCTAACACACTACATTTAAATGACTAAGTCAACTGTGAAAATGTTTCAAAATATATTTCAGTAGTTGTGAAAGCCCTTTTTTATATTTCTGTGTGATGACCAAATATTTTAATAGGATGAAAACAAATCAGAATACTTTACATGTTGATGTGCAAAGGATGTGTTTTCTGAAACCCAATGTTCACAGATTGTTAATACACTATATAGTTTTATCACTTAAGCTGCAAGTTAGTGGAGGGGTTTTTGGACATTTCTTGGAAAGTTACTGTGTGTAGATGACAATGTGTTACCACATCATGGTTTAGTAATATATTTATTAAAATTGAGTGTTTAAACAAACTGAGAAATACTCCTGCCCTAATGGCAATGTTGTTAGTAAACTAAAAGAAGTCCTAGGTTATATGGGCTAGACCTCATGGGTATGTGGGCTAAATTCTTTTGATGCATGCAGCACACTTTAGTCTACTTAACCAAACAAAAAAGGTTTTTTTTTACTGCAGAAATGCTGAGCTCACATATTTGAAGGTGCAGTCATAAGTGAGAAGTAAGAAAAAGGCGACTGTAAACTATTTGCCTAGGATCACACAATTTGAGACCCGTTTACAGGTCAAGTACATTACAGTTAGGTCGAGTAGGTAGACCTGCAGGTCTAGTAACAGTTTTATGATTTTTTAGCCCTGGTAATGGATACAGTATCTGTAATTTCTCCAGATACTGATGTTGGAAACTTTATTGCTGAAAATTGCATCAAGTTTCACCCAAATCAGAACTCAATTCTGAGTGTGAATGAGCAAGAAGAGATAGTTCAGCTATTCTGATAATGGGACAACCCAAAGCAGATCCTACATGGCTCAAAACAAGCTAACTGTAGAAGTCAGTGACAATTTTGTTTTTACTGTAAACAGGCATTTAACCCTTGGTATAAATTATGGTGCTTGTTTACAAGCCCCTTGTACTGCCTGTATGTCACTTTTTATGATGCTCCGACAGCGTAGAGTGCAGAGTTGTAGACCCATATCTATGACGCCACTCAAAGCGACTTTGCATGGCTTTTCATGATCTTGTAGATATGGTGTAAGGCAACGCAGTGCAAGATGCTGCGTTGCCATACACCGCGTCAGGGTGGGTTCCATATTGTGGTGTGTTTTCCCACGCAACACCCATGGGTTTTGATGCATTCCCAGATTTACAAGGATCTGTAAGCCTGGGAATTTGGCAAAACTTTACACCTCTCCAGGGGAGGCATAACGAGGAGAAATATCTTTATTTCTCCTTGTGTTATCCTTTCTTAAGGTGCACTGCATTCTGCAGCACACATAGAAAAAGAAAAATGCATCCATGGATGTTTTTGTGCAGGAAGATGTCCCTTCCTGCACAAAAACAATCCTGCCAACAACGCAGACACCTTTGCACCATGGTGCAAGGATGTCTGGGTGGTGCTAGGCCCAAATTGTGTGCTGGCTCAGGCTGAAAGGACAGGAATGCACCATATCTCATAATTACGATGCATTCCTGCCCTTTCAAACTGGAGTAGGGATGCACATCAAAAAAACTGGTGGAGCTATCATACACTAATTCATTGTAAATAGGCCCATATATTTTAACTATAAGCCTGTAGAAGAACAAAAATCTATATAATGAAAAAAAAAAAAAAGCTCACAAACAGGAGTCAAATAACAATGATTACTTTTGATTAGTTTTAGGATTACCTTTTGTGTTGAGATACACCTTTAAGTTACTCTACCAGTAAAGTGCAAAACATAAATATGGTAGCGAGATATGTTATCTTTTTGATGACTGGACAAACAGTTTTGTTGAATGGCTAAAACACTTGAAGGTTTTGGAAGACAATAACAGTATTTATGGGGTACACCAAAATCATGGTACCCAAATACAGAAATGGAGAGGCCAAACATATCTAAGTAATGATAAGACTTACTGGCATGTTTCTTTAAATTTAGACAATAGTACCTGATCACACAATTAGCTTGACTTATTGTGGACAAAATACTGTGGATTTCAAGGCCAGTTTTAACTCCACAGGTTCTACTGTCTGTTGTATGTTTAATATACCAGATTACATTTTACTCGTTCAGCAGCTTGAACTGAGTGCATGCATGCATTGTTGCATTATTCTTTGGGTAAACCTGGTGCACCCAATCTGTCATCACTTGACATCCGCAGGAGTGTGAGGGGGTATGGGGAATTAACACTCTGCAAGTCTTGAAATGTGGTTTATTGGGTTTTTTATTTGATTTCAAATGTTCTTTTCCATAAGGGGTCACTTGTAACACTTCCTTCTTCTTCTCTCTACTAGGGCCTAGACTTCCTTGTACCACCGTTACTGCGTCGCTCCCCTCGAGGGAGTGAAATATGTCAGGTAAATGTTATGTAGGATCTCTTTTCTGTTAGGAGTGCCCTACAAGTTGTGCAAGAGCTTTTTACCTTGTGTGAAACTGCTTCTTAGTGCTACCACCAGTTAGACAGTGATATTTTAAAAGAACAGTGATAGGGGAACAAAATCAAAAAGAAAAAAAACTATCTTGTGTTACTTTGGGTGAGGTGAGTTAGGTGCAATTCAGAGGGGACCCAATTCAGAAAAATACCCTTGTATGGGGACAACAATAACAAAAGGAAAACAATGCGGTGGGTGGTTTGTTCTTCCCCCTGGCCTCTCCTTTCCCCTCCTTATTTTCCTCCACTTCCCAGCTATTTACTCCACTTCCCTGTAGCGTGTTTATACCCACTGCAATCCCTTCCCCAGAGCTGTTCACGCACCAGGGAGAGCCCTCTGGGGATGTGGCTGGGATTTTCACTCAGATGGTGATTCGGGGTCTGCCAGCTTCCTGCTTCCAACATGGTGTTGTCCTCGTTTCGTCCTGTTGAGCTTCTATCAGGCTGAAGCATCTGGCACCCTGGTCTTGTGTTGTTGGGCCCCTGGATTCCTTCGGTAATTCGCTGGTTCTCTTCTGGCATTGCTTCTTCTTTCTTTGTCTCCGACGCGCGCCTCTTCTCTTCAGTGACCCCTTTATGTTGTGCTCTAGGGTGAAAAGCAGGAAAAGAACACTCCCCCTTAAAGGGCTCTTCTCTGTCTGCTGATTCTTCAGGGCCATAGACAAGGGATATCCCTTCGTAGCAACAGGGTTGGCAATGAAGAAAAGGACTTATGTTTTGCCCATCGTCTTTGGTCTCAATCTACATGGGACCTTTGAGGCTGGAAGGTCATGGTAAGGATTTTAGCAACATCCTTCTCCTCTTTTGACCCAGACCACGGTATGTCATCTGTCCCTCATCTAGGCTGCTGTCTCAGGACCTCGTCTCCTGTCAATGAGACCCACCAATCCATTTCCTGCAGGAGCTTGTTGAGCTTTCTTTTCCTTGGTTGCAAGGAAAAATTGGGTAGAAGAGATTTGCTTTATTGCACTTTTAGGTCACAAACCTGGCATGTTTTCTACCAAATGGGTTGAAGTAGAGTGAGAAGGTGCAAACAACATTTACAATTAATGTATTACACTCATGCAAACAGATTTTGAGAAAAATAAATGTGGTAATAGAAATGCATAAACTATGTACTTGTCACTAACGTGGTTATAATAGAGCAGATGAGTAAATTTTTCTTCTGCATTCCATATCAACTGCAACTTGACCCTATTTCAATGCAGAAAGGCCTGTCCAGTTCATGGTACACTGAAGTTCATTCTTGAGAACAATCTCGCTGACATGTGGAAACATTAAAAAAAAGAGCAGCAAATATAGCTGTTATACCCTAGGAAGGCAAATTTATTTGAGTGGTACTACAGTGCAAACTGCATATGTTATGTAGTTTCAGTCATGTTGTATGTGTATGTGGTGAACAGTGATAAGAAAAGGACGTTAATTGTTGAGTTGACAGAAAGTGGCTTGGGCAGGGAACACATTTAAGGAAACTGACATATGTGACAGAGTCATATAAACAAGTAGATTTGAATGATTAGTGTGAGAAATTGGTGTGTTAGTTGACTGGGATGTGAGCCCTGGTCAAGCAACAGCCAAAATACCTTGCAGAGTGAACTACTAAAACAGTCAAAATTAACCTATGGTTAACTTTGGATAGTATGACACAAAAAGCAGTTAGGCATAGTTTCGAGGCAATGTATGAAATATTTATGCTGCACACAAACAGTAAAAAAAGTGAAAAAACAGCACAAGAACAATTCTACACCAATTTACAAAAACAAAATTCTAATAAATTATTTGACACCAAAGCAACAAAAATCCAATCAGTAGAACCGGAGTTATGAATTTTTAACGTTTTAAGAGGAAACTAGAACCTAAAAGATCAGAGTGCCAACCCCGGACATCTAGTCGCACAAGACTGTGTCAAAGTTGACGTGATGGAGCATTATACAAGAGCATTATATAAGAAGTAATGAGGCGTGGTCAGCGCTTACTTTCAGACTTAGAAGAATTTCTGAGAAAAGTGTTCTGTGAAGGTAAAGTTCATGGGGCAAAGCTGCAGAAGGTGTCCAAGGATGAAGCAGCGTCATCAGATAGCCTTGAGTCGAAGCAGCTGTGAAGATTTCTACGTTCATACTTAGGGCCTGAGAACAACCTTGATGGACGTTGTTACTCCCTCACAAATGTGACAGATATCTCTTCTGTCGTATTATGATTCCATTACATCCTATGGAGATCATGATACAGCAGATGGAATATACATGTCCTAGACATTATTCCTCAAGGTCACAATGGTATCAGGATTGATTTAGAGGGTCACTTTGAAACAGTGGTAAAATTCAAGGGTTGAGACATACAAGGGAAATTTTATGTTTCTAGTTTTGGCCCTAAAATCTTTGTGTGACATCATCAATAGTGCCTAGGCATTATCCATTAACTAGATTGTGCTGGACAAGTCTCATGAGTTGATATGTAAAAATGAATAGCGGCATTTGAGCTGTAAAGAATATTGAGACTTGGAAAGCTTGAAGGATTTGAACATGTTATGCAACTGAAAGAGGGAACATAACATGCTCTTTGTATATCATCATGTTGTTTTGGTGATGAATCCAGGTACCTCACTATGGTGGTCATTACAACCCTGGCGGACGGTGTTAAAGTGGCGGTAAGACCGCCAACAGGCCGGCGGTAAAAAAATAGCAATTACGACCGTGGCGGAAACCGCCAACAAAGACAGCCACTTTAACACTCCGACCGCCACGGCTGTACAAACAAACAGCGCAGCGGTCACCGCCAACAGACAGGCGGGAAACAATGTACCGCCCACACTATTATGACAGGCCAATCCACCACCTTTTCTGGGGTGGATTCACCGCGGATAAAAGCACGGCGAAAACAGGAATTTTGAAGGGAAAACGCTCACCTCTACACACTCTGCGAGGAACGAGGACAGCATGGAATCGGAACTCCAAATCCTACCTGCGATAGTCTTCCTGCTTCTCTACCAGGAGCACGAACGCCGGCAGCGAAGACCACGGTGAGTACTGCACCTACGACACTGGGGAGGGGGGGAGGCAAAAAACAGGGACACACACACGCAACACCCCCACCCTCACCCACTACAACACACACACTAATACATATCAATACATCACAGTTACACCCCCCAAAAACCCCTGGGAGAATGCAAAGACCAAAGAAAATGAGTGTAACCATTGGAATATATTACAAACAAGTAGGCAGAAATATATATATACACCATGTACAAAATATATACCAGGCATAGTAGTCCAGGTAGTGCACAAAGAAAGTCTGTGGAACACTGGGACCACACGGTATGGGCGAGGCCCACACAAGATCCCCGACCATGATGAAGAGAACACTGCAGGGGCATCAGACAGCAAGAAAGCAGGCACCTCAGGGGGAGGGAAAGGGGGGGGACCTCAGCCGCTTGAGTGCACGACGCAAAATCCACGAGGGGGCCAAATGCCCACTGTTCAATCCTGGGGAGTGGAAAGTCACAGTCTCTCAAGTCTCTCCAGTGGGTGGGTTGCCCACTGTTCAATCCTGGGGAGTGCAAAGCCACAGTCTCACAAGTCTCTACAGTGGGTGGTTTGCCCACTGTTCCATCCTGTGGAGTGCAAAGCCACAGTCTCTCAAGTCTCTACAGTGGGTGGGTTGCTCACTGTTCAATCCTGGGGAGTGCAAAGCCACAGTCTCACAAGTCTCTACAGTGGGTGGTTTGCCCACTGTTCAATCCTGGGGAGTGCAAAGCCACAGTCTCTCAAGTGGATAACAGTCTCCACTGGTTCTGGAGGGGGACTGGTGCCCAGAGTGCTTCATCCTGTGAAGGACAGAGGTAGTGGATGGATCTCTCCACTGGTTCTCGAGGGGGACTGGTGCCCAGAGTGCATCACTCACCCCGTGACGGACCCCGTTGCATCAGTGCCCCTGCCGCTCATGGGCTAGCGGTGCTTGAGTTGGCGGTGCCCTGTTCAGCGGTGCTTGAGTTGGCGGTGCCCTGTTCAGCAGTGCTTGCCTGTTCAGCGGTGCTTGAGTTGGCGGTGCCCTGTTCAGCGGTGCTTGAGTTGGTGGTGCCCTGTTCAGCGGTGCTTGAGTTGGCGGTGCCCTGTTCAGCAGTGCTTGAGATGGCGGTGCCCTGTTCAGCGGTGCTTGTGCTGGCGGTCCTTCATGGCCCAGCGGGGCTTGTGCTGGCGGTCCTTCATGGCCCAGCGGGGCTTGTGCTGGCGGTCCTTCATGGCCCAGCGGGTCTTTTGCTGGCGGTCCTTCATGGCCCAGCAGGGCTTGTGCTGGCGGTCCTTCATGGCCCAGTGGGGCTTTTGCTGGCGGTCCATCATGGCCCAGCGGGGCTTGTGCTGGCGGTCCATCATGGCCCAGCGGGGCTTGTGCTGGCGGTCCTTCATGGCCCAGCGGGGCTGGTGCTGGGGGTGGCCTCCTGGGCAGCTGTGCTGGGGCTGGCGGTGGCCTCCTGGGCAGCTGTGCTGGGGCTGGCGGAGGCCTCCTGGGCAGCTGGGCTGGGGCTGGCGGTGGCCTCGTGGGCAGCGGGGATGATGGCGGTCTTCTCCGCCGTGCAGCTCTTCCCAGACTTGCCCGGTTTCTTCTGGACCTTCCCCACCTTGGAAGGTGTCACAGCTGACTCCACACTCCCAACGGGACCCCTGGGAGCGGCTTTGGTGGCTGGAGTCTTCCCCCTCTGCCGCCGGGCACTGGCCAACTTCTGATGCTTCACAGGTGGGGGACTGTATTTGCTGTAGCTCCGTGCCACACTGGCTGTCCTGGTGGCCGGTGCACTCCACATACCTGTGACTACAGGCACCACTGGTCCTGGAGATGTTGTGGCTGAGGTGCAACTTCGGGACCTATGAGATGGACGGGGTGGGGGAGGTGTGGGAAAAAGGTCAAGGGTGGACAGGAAAAGTTTTTGGGACACACTGGGACGGGTAGCTGGAGGGGGTTTGGGAGTGGAGGAAGAGGTGGTGGTAGTAGGAGGTGTACGTTTGGTGACTTTGGGTGAAGGTGCATGCGTTGGAGGCTGTCGTGAGGTGGATGGCTGTTGGGTGGGTGTGTGCCTGCGTGTGTGTATCTTGGGAGGGGGCGTCACAAACACACTGGGAGAGGACACAGGGGACGTGTGAATGGTAGTGGGGGTGGTGACTGCACATGAGCGGGTGTGCTGGTGGGTGTGCTGGTGAGGGACGTAGTGGCTGTAGAGGTAGTGCATGCAGGTGTGAGTGTAGACGAGACTGGGAGGGAGGAGGGGGACACAGTGGAGGCAGTGGATGTTGGTGTGTCTGCATGAGTGTGTTGCTTGCGTGAGTGCCTGTGTGGTGCTTATGTTTGCCTGAGCTTCCCTTGTGTGTTGAGGTGTGTGCAGGCTGGTCTGATTGTGTGCTTGGGATAGGCAGAGGTACAGGGGATTGGGTCTGGGTGGAGGAAGTTGGAGGGGGGAGGCTAGAGACGGGGACAATGGCTGCCATCAGTGCTGAGGCCAGAGTTTGAAAAGCTCGTTGAAGGACCGCCTGACCAGAATGTATGCCTTCCAGGAATGCATTTGTTTGTTGCAACTGCCTTTCTACACCCTGGATGGCATTCAAAATAGTAGACTGCCCAACAGTGAGGGACCTGAGGAGGTCAATGGCCTCCTCACTGAGGGCAGCAGGGGTGACTGGGGCAGGGCCTGAGGTGCCTGGGGCGAAGGTGATGCCCACCCTCCTGGGTGAGCGGGCATTGGGCGAAGGCTGAGGGGCTGCTGGGAGGGCGGTGCTGGTAGGGGGGGTGGCGGCTGTACCCGTAGATGCGGGGAGCACAGATGTTGCTGCCACCACAAGGGAGCGCCCATCAGAGGACGAGTCCGTGTCGCTGGTGTCAGCTCCTGTCCCCGCCGTGGAGCTCCCCTCGCCCTCCGTCCCACTGGTGAATTCCGAGTCCGTAGTCTCGCCCTCCAGGGACATGTGGGATGCAGCTCCCTCCTGCTCCGGTGCCACTGCTCCTCCGCCTGATGATGCTAATGCACACAAGAACAGGGAGACCACAAAAAGGGGGGGACGACAGAAGAAAGACATGTTGAGTGCATGGATTACCGCTACCGTTAGCGGACAAGACAGACACAGAAGCCCCCTGCACTATGCCGCGCTCTTGGTCTCCACTGTTCAATTCCTGGGAAATGGCCTACAAGGCTATGGACGACATCTGCACACATAGATGACACAGGGGCATGAATAGCTGTACTTGGCACTCTACAGAGGTGGGCTGGGGTGCCACATGGCCTGCCTTACGGAGGGGCCTTGCCTACGGAACTCGCCCTGGTCTAGGGAAACCCACAGCCCTCCTCCACCACCCAGACAATTCCACTGCGCGCAAAGTCAGCAGAATGAGAGTGTACTCACCCCCTTGTGTCTGCTGTGATGCCCTCAAGCACCCATCCAACTCCGGGTAGGCCACCGCCAGGATCCTGAACATCAGGGGGGTCATGGTGTGACGGGCACCCCTCCCACGTTGGGAGGCCATCCCCAGCTGAGCCTCCGCCGTCTTCTTGCTCCAGTGGCGAATGTCCTCCCATCTTTTCCGGCAGTGGGTGCTCCGTCTGTGGTAGACCCCCAGGGTGCGGACGTCCTTGGCAATGGCACGCCAAATATCTTTCTTCTGGTGGGCGCTGACCTACATGAAATGTACAGGGGAAGAAGAGAAGTCATTACCAACTTCACTGTCAAAGTGATTGGCCCCATCCCTACCCTTGCCATGTGGCACATGCATTCACCGTCTTTCATGCACGCAGCACTTCCTTCTTACATCCAGCCCTCTCCACACAGGCATAGCCCATACAACATGCTCCCTGTGTACTTACCTGTTTGTCTGGAGGACTGTAGAGTAGGTTGTACTGGGGGAGGACCCCGTTCACGAGTTTCTCCAACTCCTCCGATGTGAAGGCAGGGGCCCTTTCCCCAGACGCATGAGCCATTGTCTCTTCCAGACCGAGGTCACAGCAGCACTTGCAGTGTAGGTCCTCTCCTGTCGAAGATCAGGTATTGAGTGATTGAACAGATAGAAAATGGCAGTCACGTCCGCGGCGGTGCGTACCATCACCGCCGGCGTACATCGTCATTGGCTCCTGGGACCCATAGGGTCCAATGTTAACCAATGCAGCATTGCGCCGCAGTCTTCGACCGCCTACCGCGACGGTGTACAACGCCAGTGCAGTTACCTCACATCCCATTGTCCCACTTTAGAGGTCAGGCAGCCGCATTTCAGGGGCCCACATGGCTTCATTTTCATCTGCGTCACACATACCTAGGCCTAGACTCAACACACTTTTGTGTATGATTGGTGTTCTGGGTAAACTGTGGGTACGTACCTCTGAGTTGTTTGACTCTGTGCTCGCTGTTGTCCTTCATAGGTACCGTCTGCTGGGACATGTGAGGAGATGGCGGCATCCTCCGGTGTACCGACCGTTGGTGGACCTGTCGACAATGGAGGAGCGACATTTGATAATCACCTACAGTCTTGACTGTGCCACAATCCAGGAACTGTGTACCCAGGTGGAGCCAGACCTGATGTCAGCAATCCGCCATCCCACAGGAATCCCCCCTCAAGTGCAGGTACTGTCAGTGCTCCATTTCCTTGCAAGTGGCTCTTTTGAAACAACTGTGGCCATGGCATCAGGGATGTGCTAGCCTATGTTTTCCAACGTATTGTCCAGAGTGTTGTCTGCCCTTCTGAAACACATGCGGAGCTACATCGTTTCCCCTCAGGTGGAGGATTTGCCTACAGTGAAAGGTGATTTCTATGCCCAGGGACATATCCCCAACATCATAGGTGCCATGTGGCTTTGGTCCCCCCCCACAGGAGTGAACAGGTGTACAGAAACCGGAAGAGTTATCATTCTATGAATGTACAGATGGTATGTTTGGCAGACCAGTACATCTCCCATGTGAATGCCATGTTCCCTGGCTCAGTGCATGACGCCTACATCCTGCGGCATAGCAGCATCACTTATGTGATGGGTCAACTCCAGAGGCACCGTGTGTGGCTATTAGGTGAGAACCTGGAAGCAAGTCAGTGGGAATGGTTGTCTGGGGTTATCCCTCCAGGTTAGTGTGTGTCTAACAGTTGTCCCTCGCCATTTGCAGGTGACTCTGGTTACCCCAACCTGTCATGGCTACTGACCCCAGTGAGGAATCCCAGGACCAGGGCAGAGGAACGCTACAATGAGCCCATGGGCGAACTAAGAGGGTGATCGAGCGGACCTTCTGCCTCCTGAAGGCCATGTTCAGGTGCCTCCATATGACAGGTGGATCCCTATTCTACTCACCAAAGAAGGTGTGCCAGATCATCGTGGCCTGCTGTATGCTTCACAACTTGGCTTTGCGATGCCAGGTGCCTTTTCTGCAGGAGGATGGTCCAGATGGCGGTGTTGTTGCAGCTGTGGAGCCTGTGGACAGTGATGAGGAGGAAGCAGAGGAAGAAGACATGCACAACAGGGACTCAGTGATCCTGCAATATTTCCAGTGAGACACAGGTAGAAATCCAAACCTGCCTACTACATGTACTTTGACACTACTACCTCTCTCCTGTCTGGTCACTGAGTTGTCACTTTCCCTTTCGATTTCACAGATGTGAGTCCCACTGTGTGACATCTGCTTAGATTCCTCATGGACTAGAGCTGTGTGACATAGGTGTGTTGACATTACTATTTAAAAAACATTTTAGCACTGTAATTGCTAATACACTGTTTCGAAATCACCGACAGACTCCAGATCGTTTTGTGCTGTAGGTGTGTTTATTTAAATGCTCAAAATTGGAGGGGGTAGTGAAATGGTGAGGGGTGATGGCGGAGGAGTGTCCATGGCAGAGTCCAGTCTATTAGTCTCACAGGTGCACTGCCCATATGGGCATAGGAAGTGGAGCTTGGGCAGTTTAATTATGGGCAGGGTGACAAAGTGGGACAGTAGGATGACAATCAGGGTGGTCTCATTTCTTGGCGGGGGTTTTGGCATCGTTCTCTGTCTTGTTCCTGGATCTCAGGGACCGTTTGCGGGGTGGTTCTCCCTCTGCAGGGGGAGGGGTGCTTGTGTGCTGGTCCTGTGGCGTGGCGTCCTGTCCACTAGCGCCGGCAGAGGTTGTGGGCAGTTCATCATCCATGCTAGTGTCAGGGGCCCCTGACACTGCCACAGTGGCCCTCCTGGTGTTGAGTAGTTCCTTCAGCACCCCTACCATGGTGCCCAGGGTGGAGCTGATGGTTCTGAGTTCCTCCCTGAAGCCCATATAGTGTTCCTCCTGCATGGGCTGGGTCTCCTGAAACTTGGCCAGTACCGTTGCCATCGTCTCCTGGGAGTGGTGGTAGGCTCCCATGATGGAGGAGAGGGCCTCGTGGAGAGTGGGTTCGCTTGGCCTGTCCGCACCCTGTCGCACAGCAGCCTGAGGAACCAGGAAAGATTTGACCCCCACCTGGGGTCTCCTTCCCAGCGGTGGAAAGACACCCTTTATGTCCTCAGGGTCAATTTAGCAGAGAGTTCACAAATCAGACGGAGTCACCAACTGGAGGAATAAAGAGAAGTTTATTACATGAATTATAGCTCGAGCTAATACAGAGTCCCAGGACAGTCAAGTGACTATCCTACGGAGGCTGCCCCTTCACTCTGGGGCACCCAACCTTATATACACACAAAACTGCTTAGTCAGAGGACAACTCCACCCCTAACGCATTCAAGGTCCTCTGCGGCCTTCAGAATATTTCAGGGATACATGTGTGGTGGGAGAAGGTACAGATGCAGCTGGCAGGAGGTGGCAACGACCTGTACAAACTTGTTCTGGCAGTTACTGATTAAGCACGACAATTCTCTGAACTGTAATTGGAAAAAGTAATATGGCAGCGATAAGCAGATTGCAGCCCAAGGCTGCGAGCACAAGGTCAATCATCAAAGATCAAGCGGTTTGTCGAGCACATGGCAACATAATAAAGATAAACAGATGCCTAGCAGCTATGGTGTATGATTAAGTTTATGTACATTTTCTCAATCCCTCCTTTTGCCATTGTGAGGCAAGTTTGAACGTCATTCAGTGTCTATGTTAATGGACATAAGGGGGGTCATTCCAACCCTGGCGGTCGGTGTTAAAGCGGCGGCTAACCAGCCAACAAGCTGGCGGTTTAAAAAATGGAATTCTGACCCTGGCGGAAACCGCCAACAGAGACCGCCACATTAACACTCCGACCGCCACGGCGGGACAAACAAACAGCGCGGCGGTCACCGCTAACAGACAGGCGGGAGTCAATGTACCGCCCACCCTATCACAACCCACTAATCTGCCACCTTTTCCGGGGCGGTAGCCCCGCCGATAAAAACATGGCGGAAACAGACATTTCAAACGGAAAACGCTCACCTCCATACACCCCACGAGGAATCTGGACAGCATGGAACCCAAACTACACATCCTACCAGCTATTGTATTCCTGCTCCTCTACCAGGAGCACGAACGCCGGCGCAGAAGACTACGGTGAGTACTGCACCTAGGACACAGGGGAGGGGGGAGGAGAAAATATTACGGGCACACATACGCTACACACCCACCACCACCCTCACCCACTACAACACACACATCAATGCATAGCAATACATCACTGTTACAACCCCCAAACCCCCCAGAAGAATGCAAAGACAAAATGAAATGATCATAAACAGTCGAATATATTGTATTATCGGCATATAAAAATATCACACATTTAAAACTAATATATACATAAATATTAAAAGTCCGATAATCTTAGCAGTCATTGTCCGTGGACCACTGGGCCCAAATCACATGGGCAAGGCCCACACAGGATACCTGACACCAACGGAGAGAACACTGCAGGGGCATCAGATAGAAAAACTACAGGCACCTCAGGGGGAAGGGAAGGGGGGGCACCTCAGCCACATGAGTACACGACGCCAGATCCACGAGGGGCCTCCATGGCCACTGTCCCATCCTGGGGAGTGCAAAGCCACAGTCTCTCAAGTCCATACAGTGGGTGGTTTGCCCACTGTGCCATCCTGGGGAGTGCAAAGCCACAGTCTCTCAAGTCCATACAGTGGGTGGCTTGCCCACTGTACCATCCTGGGGAGTGCAAAGCCACAGTCTCTCAAGTCTCTACAGTGGGTGGTTTGCCCACTGTTACATCCTGGGGAGTGCAAAGCCACAGTCTCTCAAGTGGATGACAGTGTCCCCTGGTTCTGGAGGGGGACTGGTGCCCAGAGTGCTTCGTGCAGCCCTGCCCGACACAGATGCAGCACTGCCCCTTCCGCCAATGGGCCAGCGGTGCTTGAGATGAAGGGCCCAGTTCAGCGGTGCTTGAGACGGCGGTGCCCTGTTCAGCGGTGCTTGAGATGAAGAGCCCAGTTCAGCGGTGCTTGAGACGGCGGTGCCCTGTTCAGCGGTGCTTGAGACGGCGGTGCCCAGCGGAGCGGTGCTTGAGATGAAGGGCCCAGTGCAGCGGTGCTTGAGATGAAGGGCCCAGTGCAGCGGTGCTTGAGATGAAGGGCCCAGTGCAGCGGTGCTTGAGATGAAGGGCCCAGTTCAGCGGTGCTTGAGACGGCGGTGCCCAGCGGAGCGGTGCTTGAGATGAAGGGCCCTGTTCAGCGGTGCTTGAGATGAAGGGCCCAGTTCAGCGGTGCTTGAGACAGCGGTGCCCTGTTCAGCGGTGCTTGAGACGGCGGTGCCCAGCGGAGCGGTGCTTGAGATGAAGGGCCCAGTTCAGCGGTGCTTGAGACGGCGGTGCCCAGTGGAGCGGTGCTTGAGATGAAGGGCCCTGTTCAGCGGTGCTTGAGATGAAGGGCCCAGTTCAGCGGTGCTTGAGACGGCGGTGCCCTGTTCAGCGGTGCATGGGACGGCGGTGCCCAGCGGAGCGGTGCTTGAGATGAAGGGCCCAGTTCAGCGGTGCTTGAGACGGCGGTGCCCAGCGGAACGGTGCTTGAGATGAAGGGCCCAGTTCAGCGATGCTTGAGACGGCGGTGCCCAGCGGTGCGGTGCTTGAGATGAAGGGCCCAGTTCAGCGGTGCTTGCCCTGTTCAGCGGTGCTTGCCTTGGCGGTCCTTGCCATGTTCAGCGGTGCTTGCCTTGGCGGTCCTTGCCCTGTTCAGCGGTGCTTGCCTTGGCGGTCCTTGCCCTGTTCAGCGGTGCTTGCCCTGTTCAGCGGTGCTTGCCTTGGCAGTCCTTGCCATGTTCAGCGGTGCTTGCCCTGTTCAGCGGTGCTTGCCTTGGCAGTCCTTGCCATGTTCAGCGGTTCTTGCCTTGGCGGTCCTTGCCCTGTTCAGCGGTCCTTGCCTTGGCAGTCCTTGCCCTGTTCAGCGGTGCTTGCCCTGTTCAGCGGTGCTTGCCTTGGCGGTCCTTGCCCTGTTCAGCGGTGCTTGCCTTGGCGGTCCTTGCCCTGTTCAGCGGTCCTTGCCCTTTTCAGCGGTGCTTGCCCTGTTCAGCGGTGCTTGCCTTGGCAGTCCTTGCCCTGTTCAGCGGTGCTTGCCTTGGCGGTCCTTGCCCTGTTCAGCGGTCCTTGCCCTGTTCAGCGGTGCTTGCCATGTTCAGCGGTGCTTGAATTGGCGCTCCTTCATTGCCCAGCTGGGCTGTGGCTGGCGCTCCTTCATTGCCCAGATGGGCTGTGGCTGGCGGGGCCCTCCTGGGCAGCTGGGCTGTGGCTGGCGGGGCCCTCCTGGGCTGCCGTACCGGGCCTCTGGGTGTCCTCCTGCACACCTGGGATGGGGCTGGTGGGGACCTCCTGGGCAACTGGCCTGCTGCCGGACTTGTCGGGCGTGCTGCCCTTCCCACCCTTCCCTGGTTGTCTGTGGCCCTTTCCCACCTTTGGCGGTGTGCCAGGTGGCACCCCACTTCCAGCCAGAGCCAGGGTAGGGATTTTGGTCCCTGGTGTCCTTGGCCTCTCGCGCCGGGCACTGGTAATCTTTGGGTGTTTTTCCGGGGGTGGGCTGGCCGTGCCTTGGCTCCTAGCAGAACTAGTTGCCCTTGAGGGTGGGGGACTCCACAGTCCTTGGACAACAGTCTTGATAGGTCCTGGTTTGGTGGTGGCTGAGGTGCTGATTGCAGTCTTATGAGATGGACGGGGTGGGGGAGTTGTTGGAAAGAGTTCAAGTTTGGAAAGGAAAATCAATTTGGAAAGAGAGGTACGGCTAGGTGTAGTGGGTATGGGAGTGGAGGAAGAGGATGTGGTTGTAGGAGTGTGAAGTCTGGTGTCTTTGGGTGCAGGTGCTTGGGCTGGAGGCTGTCGTGAGGTGGATGGCTGTTGGGTGGGTGGCTGCCTGCGTTTGTGTGGTTTGGAAGAGGGGGTGACAGACACACTGGGAGAGGACACAGGGGACGTGTAAATGGTAGTGGCGGTGGTGACTGCACATGTGCGGAGTGTTCTGGTGGGTGTGCTGGTGATGGACGTAGTGGCTGAAGATGTTGTGCACGCAAGTGTGAGTGGAGATGTCACAGGGAGGGAGGAGGGAGACGAGGAGGAGGGGGACACACTGGAGGCAGTGGGTGTTGGTGTGTCTGCATGTGGATGTTGCTTGTGTGAATGCTTGTGTGATGTGTGGTGCTTATGTCTGGATGAGCTTCCCTTGGGTGTTGAGGTGTGTGCAGGCTGGTCTGTAGGTGTGTCTGGGATAGGCAGAGGTGCAGGGGATTGGGTCTGGGTTGAGGAAGTTGGAGGGGGGAGGCTAGAGACAGGGACAATTGCTGCCGTCAGTGCTGAGGCCAGAGCGTTGAACGATCGCTGATGGGCAGCCTGACCCGAATGAATGCCCTCCAGGTATGCATTACTCCGGTGCACCTCCCTTTCTACACCCTGGATGGCATTCAAAAGGGTAGACTGCCCAACAATGATGGTCCTCAGGAGGTCAATGACCTCCTCACTGAGGGCAGCAGGGGTGACAGGGGCAGGGCCTGAAGTGCCTGGGGCGAAGGAGATGCCCCCCTTCCTGGGTGAGCGGGCACGGGGCAAACGCTGAGGGGCTGCTGGGAGGGCAGTGCTGGTGCGCTGGGTGGCAGCTGTACCTGTTGTTGCGGGGGGCACGGATGTTGCCGCCACCACAAGGGAGCTCCCTTCAGAGGACGAGTCGCTGCCACTGACATCAGCACGAGTCCCCGCTGTGGAGCTCCCCTCGCCCTCCGTCCCACTGGTGTACTCAGAGTCCGTTGCATGGCCCTCCAGGGCCATGTGGGATGCAGCTCCCTCGTGCTCCGATGCCACTTCTCCTCCGCCTGATGATGCTAATGCACACATGAACAGGAAGACCACAATAAAGGGGGGGGGAGAAAGAAAGACATGTTGAGTGCATGGATTACCGCTACAGTTGGCGGAGAGGACAGACACAGAAGCCCCCTGCACTACGCTGCGCACTTGTGGTCCACTACTCAATCAGTGGGACATGGCCTACAAGCCTATGGATGACAACTGCACACATAGATGACACAGGGCCAGGAATAGCTGTACTTGGCAGCCTACAGAGGTGGGGGGCGGGGGCACAGGGCCATGCCTTATGGAGGGGCCTAGACTACAGAAATCGCCCTGGCCTAGAGATACCCACAGCCCACCTCCCCCACCCAGACACCTCCACTGCGTGCAAAGTCACCAGAATGAGAGTGTACTCACCCACTTGTGTCTGCTGTGATGTCCTCACACGCCCATCCAAATCGGGGTAGGCACCGCCAGGATCCGGGACATCAGGGGGGTCAATTGACGACTGGCACCCCTCCTACGTTGGGAGGCCATCCCCAGCCGTGCCTCCGCCGTCTTCCTGCTCCCGCCTCGGATGTCCTCCCACCTCTTCCGGCAGTGGGTGCCCCGTCTGTTGTGGACCCCCAGGGTCCGGACGTCCTTGGCGATGGCACGCCAAATAGCGATTTTCTGGTGGGCGCTGACCTATGTGACATGTACAGGGGGAGAAAAAAAATCATCACCTTCTGCATGCTTGATGTGAGTGGCCGGCCCCCCATCCCCACCCTTGCCATGTGGCCAATGCTCTCATCTGTCGTCTGATGCATGCCTCAATCGCTCCCCTCCCCACCATCTTTCATCCACCCGACTCAACCCAGGCATTGCCCACAAATCATGGTCCCAGTGTACTTACCTGTTGGTCTGGAGGACCGTAGAGTAGCGCATACTGGGGGAGGACCCCATCCACGAGTTTCTACAATTCTTCAGAAGTGAAGGCAAGGGGCCCTTTCCCCAGTCGCAGCAGCCATTGTCTCTTCCAGACCAAGGTCACAGCAGCACTTGCAGTGTAGGTCCTCTCCTGTGGAAGATCAGGTATCGAGTGATTAAGTAGATAGAAAATGGCGGTCACGCCCGCGGCGGTGAGTACCGCGGCGGTGCGTACCGCGACCGCCGGCGCACATCGTCATTGGCTCATGAAACCCATAGGGTTCTATGTTAACCAATGCGGCTTTGCGCCGCGGTCTTCGACCGCCTACCGCCACGGTGTGCCACGCCAGCGCATTGACCTCACATCCCATTGTCACACTTCACAGGTCAGGCAGCCGCCATTTCAAGGGCCCACATGGCTTAATTTCTACTGCGTCACACATACCTAGGCCTTTCCTCAACACTCATACAAACCATTCAATGCATAGTGAATCGTGTTGTGCGCAAGCTGTGGGAACGTACCTGTGGGTTGATTGACTCTGTGCTCGCTGTTGTCCTTCCTAGGCATCGTCCGCTGGGCAATGCGAGGAGATGGAGGAATCTTCCCGTGTACAGACCGCTGGTGGACCTGTCGACAATGGAGGAAAGACATGTCATACTGACATACAGGCTTGACCGAGCCACTATTCATGAACTGTGTGCCCAGCTGGAGGCAGACCTGATGTCACCCATCCGCCAACCCACAGGGATCCCCCCTCTAGTGCAGGTGCTGTCAGTACTCCATATCTTAGCAAGTGGTTCATTTCAAACAACAGTGGCCATATCATCAGGGATGTCTCAACCTATGTTTTCCAAGGTGTTGTCCAGAGTGTTGTCTGTCCTGCTGAAACACATTCGGAGCTACATCATTTTCCCTGAGGTGGGGGATTTGCCTACAGTGAAGGGTGATTTCTATGCCCTTGGACATATCCCCAACATCATAGGTGCCATTGATGGGACACATGTGGCTTTGGTACCCCCCAGCAGGAGTGAACAGGTGTACAGGAACAGGAAAAGTTATCATTCGATGAATGTACAGATGGTCTGTTTGGCAGACCAGTACATCTCCCATGTTAATGCCAAGTTCCCTGGCTCAGTGCATGACGCCTACATCCTGCGGAATAGCAGCATCCCGTATGTGATGGGTCAACTCCAGAGGCACCGGGTGTGGCTATTAGGGGACTCTGGTTACCCCAACCTGTCCTGGCTACTGACCCCAGTGAGGAATCCCAGGACCAGGCCAGAGGAATGCTACAATGAGGCCCATGGGTGGACTAGGAGGGTGATCGAACGCACCTTTGGCCTCCTGAAGGCCAGGTTCAGGTGCCTCCATATGACAGGTGGATACCTAATGTACTCACCAAAGAAGGTGTGCCAGATCATCGTGGCCTGCTGTATGCTTCACAACCTGGCTTTGCGCCGCCAGGTGCCTTTTCTGCAGGAGGATGGCCCAGATGGTGGTGTTGTAGCAGCTGTGGATCCTGTGGAGAGTGAAGAAGAGGAAGCCGGAGAGGACGACATAGACAACAGGAACACAGTAATAGAGCAATATTTTCAGTGACACACAGGTAAGAGTACACACCGGCATATTACATTTACTTAAAGACTCCTACCTCTCTACTGTCTGACTTTTTCCCCCAGTGTATGGTAACTGTGTTGTGACTTTCCCTTCCATTTTCAGAGCTGTGGGCCCCACTGCGTGACATCTGCTTTGTTTCCCCATGGACTACAGCTGTGTGACAGCGGTTTGTTGGCATCACAATGTGAATAACAATTTTGGCACTGTCATGTCTAATACATTTGTTAAAATCACAGACAGACTCCAGATTGTTTATGTGCAATAAGTGTGTTTATTCAAGTGCTCTAATTTGGATGGGTGGTTGCAAATCGGTGAGGGGTGATGGTGGAGGATTGTCCATGGCAGAGTCCAGACTATCAGGTTCACAGGTGCATTGTCCAAATGCCTGTGGGAAGTGGAGCAGGGGAAGTTTAAGGTTGGACAGGGTGACAATGTGGGACAGTGGGATGACAATCAGGGCGGTATCCTTTGCTGGCGGGGGTCTTGACATGTTACTCTGTCTTCTTCCTGGATCTCAGGGCCCGCTTGCGGGGTGGTTCTCCTTCTGCAGGGGGTGGGGTAGAAGGACTACCCTGCTGGACCCATGGCCTGCACCTGGAACCTGCACTCAGAAGGACTGCACCAGCTGCACACTTGGGCTTCACCACAAGAAGGACTTTGCCTGGCTTCAACTGGTTCAAGGAGGGACTCCCTTTTTGCTACAGGTGAAAAATTGCTAACCAGAGTCCCCTGCACCAACTCCTGAAGAAATCAACCAGCTGGCCACTGCCCAGTGGCCAAAAAGGAGTTTGCGCCAGGTGCATTCTGGGAGTTGTATGCTGCACCCCCAAGGACCATCTCAGAACTTCTGGACCCTTGGGGGGAGCTGTGGACCTCAAAAGAACCTTAAAAGGACATCTGGGAGAAGCCCCAGAAGTTTGGAGAACTTTTGAAAAAAAGCTCCATATAGGGACCGACCCGCCACAGAAACTCTACCCGGCTTGCCTCAACCGCGACCCAGGCTGATTTGCTGGTTCATCCCGGTAAAGAAAATCTCAGAAAAAGAGACTAAGGGGGTCATTCCGACCCCGGTGGGTGGCGGGCGGCGCCCGCCGTGCGGAAACCGCCCAAACACCGCCCCGGGGTCAAATGACCGCGGGGAGTATTCTAACTTTCCCGTTGGCCCGGCGGGCGATCTTCAAAAGATCGCCCGCCGGCCCAGCGGGAAAGCCCCAGCAAAGATGAAGCCGGCTCCGAATGGAGCCGGCGGATTTGCTGGGGTGCGACGGGTGCAGTAGCACCCGTCGCGATTTTCAGTGTCTGCTTTGTAGACACTGAAAATCTTAATGGGGCCCTGTTAGGGGGCCCCTGCAGTGTCGATGCCAGTGGCATGGGCACTGCAGGGGCCCCCAGGGGCCCCACGACACCCGTTCCCGCCAGCCTCTTCCTGGCGGTGTAAACCACCAGGAACAGGCTAGTGGAAAGGGGGTCGGAATCCCCATGGCGGCGCTGCATGCAGCGCCGCCATGGAGGATTCCCTGGGGCAGGGGAAAACCGGCGGGAAACCGCCGGTTCCCCTTTTCTGACCGCGGCTTTACCGCCGCGGTCAGAATTGCCCCAGAAGCACCGCCAGCCTGTTGCCGGTGCTTCCTCTGCCCTCTGCCCTGGCGGTTACAAACCGCCAGGGTCAGAATGAGGGCCTAATTCCAAAGGTAAAAAGTTGACCTGGACCTCCCAGCCAGTGTATCCGAGGAGGGCTCCAGGGACGTCGTATCAAGATCCAGGTTTACCCCGGTCGAAGGATTTTCACCTCGAAAAAATGACTAAGTCCGAAGGTAAAAATCTCCACTGAGGATTCCCGCATCGCGTATCCGGAGAAGGGCTCCAGGAGTTCGGATTGGACTGGCAGGTTCGTCCCGCTGAAGAAAATCTATGAAAAAGAGATTAAGGGGCATATTTATACTCTGTTTGCGCCGTATTTGCGTCGTTTTTTTTTACGCAAATCCAACGCAAAGCTAACTCCATATTTATACTTTGACGCTACACCCGTCTAGCGTCAAAATTCTTGGAGTTTGTGTCATTTTTTTGCGTGGACACCTACCTTGCGTTAATGAGATGCAGGGTAGGCGTTTCCACGCTAAAAATGACTCTAAGGCCTTTGCGCCTTATTTAAACTCCCGTGCAAAAATGACGCACGGGAGGGGGCTGGCCTTAAAAAATGATGCGCACCCGCATTTGCGTCATTTTTTAAGGGATCTGTGGGCGTGATAGGAGCCCAGAGGTGCCCTCCCATGCCCCCAGTGACACCCCCTGCCACCCTCGCCCACCCCTGGAGGACACCCGTGGATGGGGGAACCCATCTCAGGTAAGTACAGGTAAGTAGAGGTAAGTATTTTTATTTTTATTTTTAAGTGGCATAGGGGGGCCTAACTTGGGCCCCCCTACATGCCACTGTGCCCAATGGCCATGCCCAGGGGACAGAAGTCCCCTGGGCATGGCCATTGGGAAGTGGGGCATGACTCCTGTCTTTGCTAAGACAGGAGTCATTTCCATTGTGGTTGTGCATCATAAAATGACGCGAGTCAGGTCAGCGTCCAAATTTTTGACTCTAACCTGACTTGCACCATTTTTTGACGCACAACCCCCATTATTCCCTACGCCAGTGCTGCCCAGTTCGCATCATTTTTTTTGACGCTCACCAGGCAGCAGCGCCGGCTAGCGTCATTCCATAAATATGACGCCCGGCTGGCGCTTTGGAATGGGGTCAGCCCGCGTTAAATTTTTGGACGCAAAACTGCGTTAGCGCAGTTTTGCGTCAAAAAGTTTAAACATGGCCCTAAGTGTGAAGGTAAACTTTTAACCAAGGCCTCCCGCGGCCTGTAGCCAAGCAGGGCTGCATCGCGGTCGGCCTTAAACTTTGACTTTGCCCCGGTCGAGGTGCAACCAGATGACCCGATTGGCGCTTTTTGTTTCTAGGCGCTAAAAAAACAATAATTCTTTAAAAATTCATATCTCCGGTTCCCCTTATCCGATTTTATTCTTTTTTGTGTCATTTTAAAGATAAAAATATAATCTATTTTTATAAATTGGTTTGGGATTTTTAAACTGTTTCCTGTGTTTTATTTAATTACTGTTTTGTGATATTTGAATGCTTTACACTCTGTCTCCTAAGTTAAGCCTTGACACTCGTTGCCAAGCTACCAAGGGTTGAGCTGGGTTTATTTTACTGAGACCTAACTGGACCTAAGTGGAGGTTAGTGGCCTATTGCTAAGTGTAGGTACCTACCTGCCCTTACCAATAACCTATTTTCCAACAAGATTTAATTATGTTCACGGATTAATAACAAAAAAATCTCTTTATGAATGGCAGTTACGTAATGCCAGTGATTAATTTTTAACTTTGATCACTAAGAAGCATGTTCACAACATTATTAATACATACTTTCCTCCATGGGTGATCCTTGATGATCTTTCTTTTCCTTTCCTTTTCATGATAGCTCTAATAGTCACAATCTGTTAACTTTGGATTAGTATCACTTATTCACAATTTTTGGTATTACACCAAAACTTTATTTCTCCTTTCTTTTTTTCTTAATGATTCTTTCGCTACTCCTAGCTTATTGATGACAAGAATGGGATGGTCACAGCTATGCATGTCATATTGCATGCTCAAACTCTATCTATCACTAAATTATCTTAAATAGGTCTTTCAGTGACCTTAATCTACTTGTTCTGAATTATTTTGTAGCCTTGAGAAAGCCCCAGGTAAAATTACCGTAGGGGGCGAAACACTTGTTGGCTGCTACAACTGTATCATATTCATAGGCTGCGGTAACTGGCTTACACACATTCCAACTCTGCATATACCCATGTATCAATGACTGTTTAACCTTCACTTACCGTGCTAAGAATGGACCTGTGAACTTCTAAATAAAGACTTTCTGGATATATAAAAAATCTTTTTAATGTGGGTTCTCATCTCTTCATAAGCTTTGGATTTACTTACAAAGGGGTCTTGGTCCGTACCCCTAAAGTTCCCACTCAAAATTTGTCTTAATTTGGCATTTGATAGGGAAGGGAGCTTTGGACCTCTCTACACTTGTTAAGAGCAGGATAAGTGCATGTGAAATAGCACAAGGAGGAAGATAGCAGCCACTTTCCACATGGTAAGAATTGGTGATAATACCGCAATGGTGAGGTGCTAGTAAAGAATGTTGCAGAGCGGTAGATAAGAGAGTTAATCCGCAAGGTAGTTCAAAGAGCTATAATTACTCAAAGAGCAATGTACCTGAGGCAACCTAAGGCAGTTTCTTCATAAAGTTATGGATGTTGAGGTAAATCCATGGTGGGTTGCTTATACTTGTCACCAGTGTAGAGAAGTACAAAGCATAGGCAATATCTTGATTAAAGATAGAAGTTTATTTCAAGCTTAGGATAACACCTCATCCAGCTCCTTCTCTCCTCCAATTGTTACCTTTTTCTGAATTACAACATTCTTAGAATATCCAGGTCTTGTCACAAGTGTGCTACCTATCTGTAGGGAATTCCATGCATGTGTGTGGAATTTTCATACCAAGATACCACAGTATAGCACTCCCCCTATGAATTGGAGTTGCAACTCCTGGAAAAGTCTAGAAGAGAGTGGATATTGACTTTCTTGGCCCATTTCATGTGCTGGAAGCAGATCTCCACTTTGCCAGGGAAGGAAGATTTCCCATCTAAACCAGTATCAAGTAACGTTGTGCAACTTTCATCAAATGAAGGAATTTTTGGAGGGATCTTGTATTAAACATAAACGATGCAGCTTGTTTCATCCACAAGGCAATTGGCAAGTGGATAGAACAAGCAAAATGGTCACTGAATGTGTCAGAGGCGCAATTATTGAGAGTGTTGATGTGGCAGATGTGATTCGAGCCATTTTGTGGTTATATGGCAAAACCTCTCAAAGTGCTACTGGATTCCACCATTCAAGGTCTTGAGGGACAGAGTTTCTCATGACATATTGAAACCTGCTTGGTTGAATCGCTTGGAAAGAATGATGCCTGAAGTTGAAGGTGTTTTCAAGGAACACTAGATTTTAAGTGCTTGCGCCAAAATTCACCTGAGTCAGATTAGGAGCAAAGGGAGATATAATGAAGTGAAGAGAACCAAGTCTTTCTACTTTGAGAAGAGAAAATGGATCCATGTCAAGCTGCCCAAAATGGTGGTGATGAAGGGTAAAGTGATAATTTCTATGCTGTAACATTGTCCAATAGCCAGTGGTGGAATTGTGCATGTATAGTGGGTGTGTCTGGTAATGTGATATCTGGACTTGCTAGTTCTTGTCCTGGTGCTGGGAAATTGAGATGAAGGTCTGAGACAAATTGACACTGATACTGCTGTTATCCACACCAGATGGAAATGTAGACCTTTGGTCAAACTCAGTGAACATAGTGTTGACTAATTAATTTTGGATTTTATTATGTTTCATTTTAATATAATTTTAATTGTTATATTTTGATAAGGGTTGTTATAATTCCCTGTATATTTATAAAAAAAGGGAGGAGATGTGCTATATTCTGTGTACTCTGCTGCCCTGGTTACTGGCTCCTTGATGGAATGTTTGGGCTCTCAGGCTCGGCATTCAGCTGTTCTTGACTATGAGGATGGAGCGAGGAGACAGAGAGGACAGTTGTGATGCATCTCTCTTTCAACTGTGCCAATTGCTTGTTGTATCTGAAAAGAAATAGAGACAATGATTCTTACCTGCTGACTTCCTAATGTCTTTGCTGACCTCATAATAAGATACTGTAGCTGAAAAGAAATAAGAAACTGGACCTTATCTGTTGACTTCCTTATTTCACTTTCGACCTCATAATAGGATACCAGTTCATTGATTTCCCAAATGAATTTTGGAAGGAACTTGAGTTGTTTGAAGAAGTTGTGAACTACACCACTTTTGCATCTTACAAACAGGAAAGAATGGAAGAGAACAAGTAGACTTGATCATGAAAAGTTGTGTTGACAACAATAAGAAGAAAGCAAAATAATGAAAAGGGGTTACAGTTATCTTTTATCTCATATATGCTTCCCTCCTATATCCTATGATCTTCTCCTTTCTCTTAATTTCACTTCTGTCTGTTTCATAAGAGCTGTTATTGTGTTTTGAGACAATGGGCCACATGTAGCAAACTCCGAGATTGCGACTCGGAAATTGCGAGTCTGTCCGACTCGCAATTTCCGAGTCGCAATTTCGGATGCAGAACGGTGTCTCAGACACCGTCTGTGACTCGCTATGGGGTCGCAAAGACCCACCTCATCAATATTAATGAGGTGGGTCGCATTTTGCGACCCCATAGCGAGTCCCTGCACTCAAAGGGATGGTGGCCTGCTGAAGTCAGCAGACCTCCATGTCTGTGACTGCTTTTTAAATAAAGCAGTTATTTTTTTTCATTTTGCAGCCCGTTTTCCTTAAAGGAAAACGAGTTTCAAAATGAAAAAACTTCCGAAACCATTTGGTTTCGTTTTTTCAGTGTAGGCAGTGGTCCATTGGACCACTGCCTGCTCTGAATAAACATTCTGGGCAACATTCACAAACCCCTTTTGCGAATGAGTTACCACCAGTTTGACACTGGTGGTAACTGCAAGTTGCTTTGCGACCGCATTCGCGGTCACAAAGTAATTCTGAATTGTGATGCGAGTCGCAAATAGGAAGGGAACACCCCTTCCTATTTGCGAGTCGCATTCACAAATTGCGATTTTCGCAGTTTGCACCATGCAAACGGCTTCCTACATCTGGCCCTAAGTATCCTACATTTTATGGTGAGTACGGAACACAAAGGTGTATTGTAGAAAGTATGATCTAGGTCCCACTAGCTAATTTGTTGAGTTAAAGGGACAAGCACATTTAGTACATATGAGAAATGCATCAGGAAAAAGCGAGAGGGACTCCTTGTACTGTGTCAAATATTCACCACACGAATGACAGTGCTGTGGAGCAAACAGTCCTTATACATTTAACATTAATTTCACTTATGAAGTAACTTTTTCTACTTCATAATTAATATGATGCCAGAGCCCAAGATTGGGGCACAAAACAAACCTGTTGTTTTCAAAAAAAGAGGCCATGAAAATGATATGATAAGAGATTTGTTTTATAACAATGCAAAGGTATTCAATCTGGTTCCACTGCTTGTCCAACTGGCCATGCGATTATAGCACTTTCTACTTTCTCAGCTGTAATAGGTGCATCTAAAATCTCCTGATTATCTTTTGATAATGTACCTAATCTTATAGAACCTAAATAGAAAATCCTCTTATTTTCTGAGAGACTAACTTTTTCTCAACATAAATCCTAATACACTCCTTGAACCAACTGCGAAATACCACACGTTCCTTGCATCAAGTCTCCCTTCTTATTTTGAATGGCATCAGTGTGATTTTTCATCACTTTGAGTTGTGCTTATACCTATCGACTCACTAGGATCTTTCCCTATTGGAGTCATATTTTCTATTTTCATTCAGCCTCCTTGTGGTAGGTACTGCAGATGTCTGTTTTTAAAACAATCATTTGTTCCCATAGCCTTTCGGTGAGCAAATCACTATTTACAATAGCTATGATCTGTTTAGCTTCCAAGTTCCATAATATCCCATATGCTCTATAAATCTGTTCTTTGGCATCCTTGTTCTTTAGAATTGTATTATGCAAAATAGCCTACCTGAATGCCAGCATTAAAGTCATGCCTCATTCCAAAGAAAATGTGGATCAGCCAATCCAACATCATAGTTCACGAAATTCAGAATACACTCATATTTTACTTTGACATGCTGGAGATCTAATAGCAGGAGTCTGTGAAAGGTCCATTTGTGGACTAATGTCTTTATATTCCTAATATTATGTTCAGGTACAAGACGATTATGATCGGAGAGAACTTTAGCATATCTCTGAATTAAGGCATTGTGAGTGATTTGCTTGCCAGCTAAAAATAAATAAATTTGGGATTATTTGCTGTGTGGCTAGGAATAGAAGTTATAGTCTGGGTCATCAGGATCACACCAGCAGTCAATTAAGACATCTGTTTCCATTATTCTTTTAATGAATTGCCCATTTTTAGTCATTCTTTGAGAACGCTTTAATGTTTTTCATTTTACACTGTCTAAAATGCAGATACAATCCCCCACATATAATTAATGGCATGGTCCTGTGAGCCAGTTTATTTCAAATCAAACACCTTGGGATCATCTATATTCCGGACAAAAAATGAACGGGAAGAAAGATTCCATGCTCCGTGTGCAACCTGTTCTATTGTCCACCTTCTTTTTCAGTTTGATAATTTCTTCATTATCTGAAACTTATTTGCATGAGAGACTATGACATCACAAATAATGACTTGCTGCAATGTACAAACTAGAAGCCCAAGTCCTATCTTCTCCAGTGATATCCTACCCCAATAGGTATTTTCTTGGTATATATCAAACCACTCTTGAAATATGTCAATTCTTCCATTAACAACCTCCTTTTAGACGATTCATTCAGGCACCTCCATTCAATATACTTTTCTTAGCTTAGCCATAATCAATACAGATGACATAATAGACTTTGTTTATCACTATTATGTTCTTTCATATTGTTCTGATATTTTCTATTTTTACCATAACGCCAGCTTGCACTCCCCTTAAGCCCATAATTTCATCATCCGCCTGAAAACTCTCCAAAAATGAGCCCACTCTTGCAACAGGTTAACCTCAGTAGAGGGATTCTTACCAGCATATACATAGCTGTCACTAGACAACCTACAAGTTCTTAGCTGAACCAATACTCCACTGATTCCTAGCAGTGCACAAATCAGCTGGATAAAATATTCCTTCATTATTATAGAGAATCCAGAAACTCTCTCTTTAGTTTTTGATGTAATGATTTAAAATATATGTTCCAGAGTATTCAATCTCTTTAAATCTTGCTAGAGTCATAAGGAAGGCCTATGAGTTATTTTATTGAAATGGATTTATCAGTTGACAAAGGTACCATCTTCCCTCCATATTGCACACCATTAATCCAATCTGCTAGAAATGGGGTCTCTAGTTGGCAGAAGTATTCACCTTTGTCCAAATAGAGACCCCAATCCTAGTCAGGTTAAGTCACACACAATCTAAATGATCCTGTGCCCACCCTCTGGTAGCTTGGCACTAAGCATTCAGGCTTAACTTAGAAGGCAATGTGTAAAGTATTTGTGCAATAAATCATACAGTAACACAGTGAAAACACCATATAAATACTCCACACAGGTTTAGAAAAATATATGATATTTATCTGATTAAATTAAGGTCAAAACGACAAAGATTCAATAAGCACAAGTTGAGATATCACTTTTGTAGGTTTAAAAAGAGTCTTGAATCATAGAAATCAACAGTTGTCTCTTGTTAGCACAAAGTACCTGGTTTGCGTAAAAATTACCACACACGAAGGCCGCAGATGAGGAGATGCGTGGAAAAAAAAGGCGTGCGTTGGATTTTTTGGCGCGGCTCAGATGATGCGTCATTTCTTTTCAAGCTGCAAGGGGCTTTGCATCAATTTCCAGCACGCAGTCTTGGTCCCTCACTGCGATGCCGGGATCTTTTGACACCCAGGGACAATGCAGGAAAAATCATGGGCGAGCACGGAAAAATCACAGGAGTTGTGTCGATCCAGTGAGGGATGCATTGGAGCTTCTGTCACGCAGCAGGGACTGTGTTGATTCTTCACTCAGGAAGACAGGCTGCATCGTTACAGTTAGGCTGTGCGGCAATTTTCTCATCACAGGGCAGGCTGTGCATCGATTTTTGGCACACAAGGAGTTCCTTGAAGAGATTAAGGCCCTCATTATATCTTTGGCAGTAAAAACTGCCTACCGCCGCCAAAAGACCGTCGCCGCGGCTACCATCTATTCACCAAATTATGACCAAAGCTGTATTTCTGCCACAAGAAGGGCGGAAATCTGGCTGTGGCCATACTGGTGGACGGTGGTAAGGTGGCGCTGCTACCACCAGCAGCACCACGCCAGTAGACCACCGCCAGCCGTATTATGAAAATAATACTGCCTGGCGGTGTTCTGCTGGCCAGCGCTGCTGGCCGGCGCTGCTGGCAGTAGCAGCGTCCCGTCCCATCCCCTGCCGGAAGACCCACTGGATACAGGTAAGTCGGGTTTCTAACAGGGGATGGGAGTGAGGGGGTGTTGTGTGTGTGGGGGTGTGTGAATGTATGTGTGTGTGTGTGCGTGAATGCGAGTGTGTGTAATGTTGTTTGCATGTGTGTGCATGTGTGAGAGTGCACGTATGAATGGAAATGTGAATGTGTGTCAGTGTGAATGTGTGTACAGATGTGCGTGTAAATGAATGGATGCATGTGTGTATGAATGTGTGTATGTCTGTGTGAATGAGTGTGTGTCTGCGTGTGTGTGTGTATAAGGGAGGTTGGAAGGGAGCGGGAGCGGGGATAAAGGAGGGGTGGGTGGCATCTGGGGAGTGTTGGGGGGAAGGGGCCTCCTATCAGTGACAGGGAAGGAGTTCCCTGTCACTGATAGGGCCTACCGCCATGGTTTTTGTGGCATTACAAATGCTACGAAAATCATGGCGGTAGGCAGGATCATGCTACCGCCGGTGGTACATTAGCAGCCGCTACCTCCATGGCGTCGGAGTGGTCCATTGGCGGGTTGGCTTCAGCCAGCCCGCCAATGTCATAATGTGTTGGTAAGTACCGACAGCCTGTTGGCGGTCCTACCACCACATTATCTCCGACCGCTGGGGTCATAATGACCCCCTTAATCTTTTTGGCCCTGAGACTTCAGAAAACAAGAGGCAAGCTCAATCCAAGCCCTTGGAGAGCACTTCTCAGCAAAGTCAGAGGGCAGCAGGGCAACAGCAGGACAGCAGTCCTTCTCAGCAAAGCAGTTCAGATGAGTCCTTTGGGCAGCCAGGCAGTTCCTCTTGACAGGTGGCAGGCTCAGGTCCAGAAGTGTCTGATTTGTTGAGGTCAGGGACCCAGTTCATATACCCATAAATTCCTTTGAAGTGGGGGAGACTTCAAAGAGTGGTTTTGAAGTACACAAGGCCCCCTTTCAGTACAGGTCTGTCTGCCAGCGTTCCAGGAGGGGGTCAGGCAGTCCATTGTGTGAGGGCAGGCCTCTAGCTGTTGAAATGTAAGTGTCAGGCCCTCCACCCTTCCAGCCCAGGAAGACCCATTCAGTATGCAGATGAGTGCAAGTTTGACTGAGTATCCTGTGTTTGTGTTTGACTGGGTGAAATGCACAAGGGAGCTGTCAACCAGCTCAGCCAAGATGTGGATTTTAAGTGCAGAGAAATGCTCACTTTCCAAAAGTGGCATTTCTAAAATAGTGATACAAAATCCAACCTCACTAATAAGCAGGATTTTGTTTTACCATTCTGGCCATACTGAATATAACCTGGCTACCCCTTTCTGATCAGAATCTACCACTCAAGCAGTATATGAGGGTAGCTCTAATGTTATCCTATGAAAGGAGCAGTCCTCACTACCAGGACTTATAAAACACACATGTCCTGCCTTTTACCTAACTTGCCCCCTGCCCTATGGGTTGCTAGGACCTACCTTAGGGGTGACTTGTATGTAGAAAAAGGGGAGGTTAAGGCTTCGCAAGTACGTTTAAATGTCAAGTCGAAGTGGCAGTGAAACTGCACACACAGGCCTTACACTGGCAGGCCTGAGACATGGTTAAGGGGCTACTTATGTGCGTGGCACAACCAGTGCAGCAGGCCCCCTAGTAGCATTCAATCTACAGGCTCTGGGCACATGTAGTACACTTTACTAGGGACTTACAAGTAAGTCAAATATGCCAATTGGGTGTGAACCAATGTTACCATGTTTAAGGGAGAGGGCATATGCATTTTAGCACTGGTCAGCAGTGGTAAAGTGCGCAGACTCCTAAAACCAGCAGAAATAGTGCCAAAGAAGTAGAGGGAGACAGGCAAAAAGTTGGGGGATGAACACCCTAAGGCGGTCAGGTCTACCACAATCTTACAAGGAACTAGTAAAAAGCTACAAGAAATCCAATATGACGCTGGGATTTTGTAATGAGTCAGATGTAGGAAATGAGACTTGTTTGCAATTCAGAGGGAAACAATCTGATGATCCTAGTCCTAGCCCTCTAATTCTGGATGAGAACTTTAAATAAGCGAGCAATGAAGGCTCTGGGATCTGTGCTTCTGTGCCTTTGGCAGTACCAAGGATCCTCAAGTTGAAATGTTTCAAGCAATTTTCAAAGCTCATACAATGATGGAACAGAGAGTCTGTGCTTCCACATTTTTCAGAGAAGTCAGTCAAGAAGTGTGATATAGAAAAGAACTGCTAAAGATATCATAAGATATCATAATTTTTATCTCAGGAGTTCTCTTTTTTGAGTTCATCTCTACTCTATTATCAGACTTTCCAAGTTTATTTTTGTCTAGTCAGTCTTTAATTTGATCATTTATTAATACTCAAATAAATGCTGGATTCAGGTTTTCTTAGCAATGAATAGCCTCCACCACATTTCAAATACTTACTACATTACTTGAGCTGCTTGACAATCTCAAACCTTTATTTGGTTCACTTTTAAGAATTAATCAGTGTTGAAGGGTAGGCACATATGTCTAGGTTTAATATAAATCTTACTTTGGGCATCTACATAATTTCTAGGTATTCCTGAGAAGTAAAATAATATGGAAATGAAGAAATGTGCCCAGCATTTCACAATATGGGCAAATGGTGGAGCCATGATTCTACCAAGTCTCTGGTCTTCTAAAACCACAGTCAGTAGATGTAATCATTGTTTATAAGTCACTATGGCAGGGGACTCAGAAATATAGTTATACACAGAGCTCATGTTTCCTCAAAGCCAGGTAACAAAAAACTTACACATTCTCAGATATCATGTTGTTATTCATGTTAAATTAATATTTTCATACATTAATAATTACATTTTTTAAATTATTTTTGTATGGACTGGTAAATAGTGTTAATTTGTTTTACAGTGGGTGCGAAATTATGTATATATAGTATATATATAATATTGAGCATGAAAAAAGTTTTGATTCAGCAGTGTAAAAGAGACCCTTAGGAGGTATGGAGGGATTGACTTAAGTGTATGGTTGCATCCAAATTTCTATTGTCTTGCAGAGCAGCGTATGTCAGTGGGGATTGCATAATTAGTACTGCAGCAGCCCATTGGTCATTTCTTGTATTTTCTTCCATAGATGGTAAATTCCAACATTGTGTTGTGTGCAGCTCACCCCAGGTCTAACTCTCAAAATGCAGGCTCTGGAACCCCCACCATACAATGTCCCATGTTGTTATGAAAGAGCAGCATGACAGGATACCAAAAAAAATGTCCTTTCCATTCCCTTCCCCTCCTTTCATACTTTTCTTTCTGATCCTTTCTGAACCATTTCCCTCCAAATTATTGCTGTATTATATTGAATGTGAGGGTTTAGAGAACCCCTAAATTCCTACACCCCAAAATGACACCTCAATAACAATCCCCATGAGTAGATGGGTCAGGATGGTATTAAACCTCAATTTCATGAGACCATTGCCCTCATTACGAGTTTTGCGGTCTTTTGGCAAGACCACCGCGGTGGTGGCTGCCAAAGAACCGCCAGTGTTGGCGGTATCCCGCCCGCCATATTAAAAGTCCACAATGAAGACTGCCAAAAAACAGCCACAAATAAAACACCGCCAGGACACTGGCAGGCGGGAAAGATATGGTTCCACCACCAGCACCGCCACGCTGACAACTTTCCACCCACCATATTACGATCCACAAAACAGCACAGGGGGTCTTTCCATGGCGGAAAGCCATTAGCAGTCAGAACCACAGTGGGCAGAACACACTCCTGTCAGAACACAACACCACATTGGACAGTTCGAACTCCCCACACCTGACACACATACACACACACCAGACACACCCATTCACCATTCACAGCACCATATAACACATCCCCACACAACCCACAAGCCTTTGCGACTAAAACCACAGATCAAGAGATGAGAGCAGCCACAATCACAAATCTAGCACCTACACACTAAAGGCACATACACACTTCACACTCACCACACACCACACAACTGCACAACCAACACTATATACACATCACAGCTACACCCAAACACCACAACCTACCAGCACTCACAACCAAACACACCCACCCCACCAAGCACCATACACTGCACCCTACACACAACCCCCACCCACAACACAACCACCATGTTACTTCAAAAGCACCTGCGCTTCAGTGACGATGAGTTGAGGGTCATGGTCCACGAGATCATCAGGGTAGAGTCACAACTCCTGAGAGCACAGGTACAGCCAACCTCCATAGCCACGAAAATGGAGTTATGGCAGAGAAAAGTTGACAGGGTCAACTTAGTGGGCACACATCCACGCACAAGGGAGGTGGAATGACCTTAGGGAGAAAGTGTGTTCCAGGTGTCCAGGACCCATCTGTTGGTACTGAAGACTGGCGGTGGGCCCCCACCTCTACTCCCAGAGTTCACATTGTGGCAGGAGAAGGTCTTGGACATTCTGAATCCTGAGGACCTAACTGGAATACTTGGAGGACTGGACTCTGGTGAGTAACTAAAACTCCCCTGGCACTAATTCATCTTGTCCCGCATGCTTCCTCACCACCCAAACACTCCCCAATTCACTCCATCCCCCACAACATCTCCTGACCAGTTACATAATGCCCCTCTCCTGCATGCCACACCACACCTATCCCCAATGCCCACACACTCCCTGCCAAGTGCAGGGATAGCACTGCCAAATACAATCACTTCGACTCCCACAATGCACTAGCGTCCATATCAAAACCTGCCATCTGCACGCCACATCACGCTTCAACTGAGGACAACTACATTGCAAGGACTGCAATGCAATGGCACTACACTATGCCAAACTAGCCAACACACAGGCACAGCACTGTCATCAATCATAAGGGCCACAAATCCAGGTCTACTACCCTGAAATGGACAAATCCTGGACTTGAAAGTAAGACAAACAACCTTGCATACACACATATCCCACTCCCATTTGGACACCATGCTTCAATGTACAACCATTCCAGCTCACATATACCAAGCCAGAATGCCCACCAGCTAACAGGACAAACCTGTCATGTGAACCATCACACAGAAACAGAACCCACCAACCCAGCTAAAGGGGCCAAGCCTGATTCACAACAACCCCAAGGAGCATGGTACACATGTCAGAATCCACTATCCACAAACAGTGTTAGCTGTGCTGCACCTGTCAATGCCATTGTCAAGCCACTGCATGCATCAAACTTACAGACAACCATACACACCTCCAACATTTAACTCTCTCTCACTCCATCCACAGGTACCCCTGCCCCAGCCACCACGGAGAGGTTCCCAGAGACTGCCAGCCCTCCTCAGGATGAAGGCCCCAGTGAGGACAATGCTGCTGGATGTCTGGACAGTGATGACCTTCCTGGCCCATCCGGGACCTCTGGTCAGTCTACCGCTCCCTGCCTTGCCCTGCTCACATCACCACCCCCCCACCATGTGGCAACAACATCTCACCCAACCCTTCGTCCCCAAACCTATGCCCCAAAAACTGTTCAATCAATTGTGTTCCCCATAGTACAGTTACCTGAGTCAACCCCTTACACCCAAGACAATGAAGGTCCTGGTGAAACTGAGAGTGCTTACACCGTGCCAGGGGCACAGGCACATGGAGGCAGGGGACATGGGATGGAACCTATGGGCCAGAGGATGAGGCAGCCAATGGAGGCCTCTGACCAGGCCGGCTTCTCCCATGTCCTGGGAGCATTCCAACTATCCAGGACAGGATGAGCCTGATCACATCCATGTTTGGGGGAAAGCCAGAGGCTGCAGGTGGTCATTCAGCAGTAGCAGGCCCACAATGCCACCATGACCTCCATTTCCAGGGATGCTCAGGAACCTCACCACCATGTGCCTCCTCTAACCACCATCAGTCCCCATCCACTAGCCTTCTACATCTACAGCTGCTTGTGGAATGGAGGCCCTGCCAGAGAAAGCAAGGGCCGCAGGCACCCCTCCCTCTGTAGCTGAAGACCTCCCCCGCAAATGTGAACGTCCACCCAGACATCTGGCTAGAGCAGATGCCAAGACCAAACCCACCACCAGGAAGTGACCCTCTCCTGATAACTTTCCCTTGTGTGCCACTGAGACACCCTGTTGACTGTTCAATTTCATTACTCCTTTTCCCTATGGCCCATGGACACTGGACCTGTGCCACCTATTCAGAGGATTTCATCTACCATGACCCCACTCATCACCTGTTTGCCACTCTATTCACAATAAACACTATAGATCACAGCTACTCCATATGTATCTTTATCTGTACAGATACAATTGTATGTTTACCAAATTGTCAATATGGTATGAGCCACAATCCAACAGGCAGTGAAATGGACTGCAGAGGGAGGCATCCTCTGTAGCAGACACAATATAACAGATATGTGCCAGGGCAGATGTAAGGGAGTCACTAGTCTTGCCACACACAAGAGAAAATCCACTTATCTAACTTTCAAAAAGACCATGACAGAGACTACCATCAGGATAGTAGACATGGTGCCAAACAAAGCACATATGTAGTCCATAGTTGACGTGCCCAGTGTAGTAGGCAACTAAACAGGGCACAACAGATACCACTTCTACATCACCAGTCGCTGGACGTACATTACAAAACATTGTAGATGGCACCTCTCATGTGCAAAACACCACTCAGTGAACAGTAATGAAAGGACACAGAACATGAAAGGCTCAAGAAATATGCAAAATGTGACAAAGATGAACAATGCACAGTCAGTCGCTGGAATGACATGAGAACAGGAGAATGCAGGACACATAGCACAATACAGGCCTGTCCATAGGAGATGTGAGTATTGCCACCTCTATATAGTATACATGTTATAGATGAGACACTTCAACTCAGCACCTTACATGCAGTCACTCCCCTCCCACAACACACACATAGGGATAGGAACACATTACACCACCACTGATATTCCAAATCTGGAGGACCATTGATACCATAGTATGTGGAAATACTAGACATGCAAATACACAGAAAACATGTTACTTTGAAGTACTGTTAGATGAGCTCAGCCCTTGACTCAGCTGCACCATCCTCATCTGCCTCCTCATCCATTTCCATTTCTGCATCACCATTCACTGGTCCAGCTGCCTCCTCCTCATCAGCTAGTAATAGTATCTGACATCTAAGGGCTAGATTGTGGAGCATGCAGCAGGCAACTATGATATGGCATACCTTTTGGGGGGGTGTTGAGGAGAGCACCTCCATAGACGTGTGGGCCCCTGAATCCAGCCTTTAGGAGGCCAAATGTCCTTTCTATTACACACCTTGTCCTGCCGTGGGCCTAATTGAAAAGGCATTCCCCTTCAGTGGCAGGGTACCTCACTGGTGTCAACAGCCAGGGAAGGTTAGGATAGCCAGAGTCACCTGTGTGCACAGAGGTAGGACCTGTTATAAGATAGGTACAACCACAGGGAACATTATGATGACAGGTGCCATAACAGGGACACCAATCCAAATGCTGACATACCAGTGAGCCAAGCCCTCTCCCTCTGTAAACGTGTGTGGGACATTACTGTTCCTCAGAATTTGGGAGTCTTGCACAGATCCAGGAAACTCAGCTGTCACTTTGGAGTACTGGTCTGCCACACACACACCACCTAAACATTGATGGAGTGGTAGTTTTTCCAGTTCCTATACACCTGTTCATTGACACTGGGAGGGACCAAGGGTATATGTGTGCCATATATGGCCCCATCACATGAGGGGTGTGTCCCACATCATAGACGTCTGCCTTGACATAGGCCAAATCTCCTCATTGGGGGAACCTTATGTAGCTGTCCAGGTGTTTCAAAAAAGCACACAGTACATCCTTCAACACAAGACTGTACATGGGCTGTGACATCCCTGCTGCCAAGTCCACTATAATCTGAAAGAATCTGAACGTGAAGCACTAACAGGACTTGCACTATCGAGGGATGGCATAGGGTTTATGTATGGCAGGCAATAGATCTGGCTCCAACTGGGTACATAGATCCATGATGGTCTGATGATTCAGATGATAGGTCTGTATTATTTGCCTCTCCTCCAGGGTTGCAAGGTCCAATAGCGGACAGTACACTGGTGCATGTCTTAATCTCCTCATGAAAGGGTATCTAGGATGGAGAAAAGAGATTGTACAATGTGATATGCACACCACACATTTTAGCAGAACATATCAATATAACACAGCTAACACTGTAGACATGCCACACAATGCTGAAGCATACTATATTGGGCATGCTGAAGCAGCATGGACTCCACCCTTGATGAACATTGCTGCCCATGATAGTCTCTTAGATACATCACATGTGTCACGTTCTATATCTGGTACTGACCTGTCTTGCACTGAGCATGTATGTAGTCATGCCATATAACTATATGGTGACAGCACGATTCAGCCGAAGAGCATCTGGACATGCTGGTCATTAGACAACCAGCCACATAAGGTCACTGTGTCATGCATGTCACATGTATGTGCCAAACCATGATGGCACAACCGAGGCCTACTCCGCATACTGCCAAAAAGGTTTATAGCACAATTATTTTGCTACATCAAGGCAGGATATGTTCACAAAATGGCACCCGCCAGTCCTGCAGCACTGGACAGTTGGAAGTGACACTGGCATATGTCATCATGGCGGTAGGTGGTCGCAACGGCCGTGCAACCTCTCATTGGGTAACATTGCTGCCTATGGGAGATTGTGGCCAATGGCAATAACTGCCGGTGGTGACAGTGCTGTATGCGGCAGCCGTGACTGCTATTTTCTGCCGCCTTGCTCACTTGACTCCTGACACTCTAGCAAGCAAGACCTCCACAAGCTGAGCTGCTGTGTACTGTCTCTGGGAGCCATCATGCCACGTCCTGCAGCTGATAGGGCCCCTGCCGTCACCCAAGAAGAGCTGGAGAAGCTGGTAGAAGGGGTCCTACCTCTGTATTGACAGCTGTATGGGACACCAGAGGAGCAGCTGAGCCCAATGACATAGTCATGTGTGATAGGAGTGATGGGGAAAGGCACACATGTACCAGTCAGGGAGTACATGCATGCAGGGGGCATGGATTTTAGTTGTGTGAACCGTGAGGTGGGTATGTGTGGGTATTAGATGGGTATGCTGTCAATAGTGCACTGCTGTTGGTATGATGCCAGTGTACATGACTTTCTCCTTATGTCTGTGTCACCCATGCAGGTTAACGCCCATCTGTGGGTCCTGGGGGTCCATGCCTGGCGGAGCACCCATTTTCGCAAGCGGATGGAGGAGTTGAGACGCTGGGCCTGGAAGACCATGGAGGCCCAGCTGGGAATGTCCTCCCTACAAGGGAGGAGTTCCCATCGAACCCTGACCCCCACTAAGGGCCCGCATTTTGATGGTGGTCTACCCTGACGTAAATGGGCATTCAAAGGATAGCACAGCAGCCACAAGGGGTTGAGTACAGACTTTATCCAGGGACTTGGCTGCCCTTTATTGGGATTGGGTGCCACAATGCTGGCAAAGTGCCATTGTAGATAATGCTACTTGTGCATCAACATTTGGAAATTGGCAATAGGCACCTTGGCAGAGTACATTTTGAATGTGTCTCCATGCTTTACTATCATGGGATTTGCGTCTCCCTGTTCCTTACCTCTCCAAATCTATAACGTTGAGATGCACTAATGACATGGGCACATATCTGACTCCATCCTGTCCATACGATGGATGTGAGTGTCCGTAGCACCTTAAGCATTGTGTATGGGCAGCTCCATCGATCAGCATTAGTGGTGCGGAGGTGTCAGTCCACTGCCATCTGCGTAGGCTACCTGTATATGCAACTGTGTGACTCTCCTTTCATCATTGGGTCAATTTAAATCATGTACTGTGTCTGGTACAGACAGATTGAGGGGCTGGCATTACAGTTCCACCACAGAACTGCCCTTTGTTGGACAGGATTACTGGCCTGACAACTGGCTAGGCATATTTGTAGGTGATCTGCTTACTGTAGGGAATGTGTGGGTAGGCAACCTGGAATACTGATACATGTAGATTTGATGATGTTTGCTTGCACACATGTTGCATTCCTAGGAGCAATACTTGTGGGGATGTGGCCTTCCAAACTATGAGTTGGGACTGTTGTGGTAAGTGCCCTGGGAGATCCCTAATTTATCACCATGGTGTGTATATGGCATGTGTTACAAAGCCCTAGCTTGTCCTCTGCTGCATTACTGACTGACTGCCTGCATCATGTCAGCATGGATAGTTGGGGGCACTTCTGATAGCGTGTGACTTTTACAGCTTGGCTTGGCTATTAGGTTGTGGCAGATTAAGAGTGGTTTGGGTATTTCATGACACATGGCAAGTTGATGTGACGATAATGTTGCAATCAGTCTCCTCAGGCTGCTTATGTGGAAGTGTGATGTGTCTTAAGTGTATTGGCAGCGGTGTTTGTCCATGCGTGCTAATGCATGCAAATATTTACCACCTGAGATGTGTGTCGTCTGGCCTCAGTGGCAGGTTTAGCTAATAGTTGTATGGTGTGTGTGAAGGTGGAGTTGTACTTTTTGTGTCAGCAGCTCTGGCTCTGTGATGGGGTCTGACTACTCACATGGCTAAACCACACATTCACATAGTACACAACTGATGTGAAGTGTTTGGGTGTCTGGCAAAATCTGAGATGTCCTCCATAATGGTATCACTATACTGAGTGGCCAGACATGTGTAAGGACAGGTAGGTTTTATGTGCTCAGGGAATGGGTTGTCTTCACTGTAATGGACATTTTACAGAGGATGTGGACTAATCAGGTGTTATCACTGTAGAGGCCTGTAGTGAGTTTAGTTGTGTCAGCTGCACCTCCAATGGGTGATAGGGGAAGGGAGTGCTAAGATGAGTATTCAGGCATAGTATTGATTGTGCATCCAGGGAATGCTATGCCAGCTTAAAAGAGCATTGGTTGGCATCATGGGGAGGAGTCTAGTAGTGCAGTCCTACATAGGTATTGCTGTAGGTGTGAGGTTTGGCAGACATGTGTGGGTAGTAGTGACATGTCATGACATGATGTAGGTAATGCGTATTTGTAAATTAAATTGCTTAGCCTTGATATGTATTGTGACAGATGCACATGTTTAGCTGTGACAATGGGAATGTGTGTTAACCATTTTGCCCCATCTCTCTCTCTCCTTCCCTCTCTCTCTCTCATTGTGTGCATCAGCATTGTCTGGCGAAGGAGCATGGGCACAGGCGATTGGGGAATCAGCAGCTTGTGGGACCCAGTAAGGTGGCACCACTGACTCCGAGGGACCCAGTGGGACGGAGGGCAAGGGGAGTGCCACGGGGGAGACCGGATACAACACCTCATCTTCGGAATCCTCCTTCAGTGGACTTTCCTCGGCGGTGGCAGACCTATCTGGAACCATCCCAGCACCATCTTTGTCTGCCACCCCCTTACTACCACTGCCCTCCCTGAAGCTCTCCACCCAGTTGCACGTGCCCTCTCACCCAGGAGAGTGGGCATCTCCTTTGCCACAGGCACCTTTGTTCCTGCCCCAGTCAGCACGCTGCCCTCAGTGAGGAGGCTATTGACCTCCTGAAGTCCATCTCTGTGGGTCAGTCAACCGTCGTTAATGCCATCCAGGGACTGGCAGCTCAAGTACAACAGAGCAGTGTGTTCCTGGAGGGCATTCACGGTGCCATGGCTGGACTCCAGAGATTGTTTCAGGCTCTGGCCTCCTCTCTAATGGCAGCCAGTGTCCCTTTGTCTACCGTCCCCCTCTCCAACTACCTCTTCCCAAACCCAAACCCCTCTCCCCATCCCTATTCAAAGCACACGTACACACAAGCATGCATCCATCTCAACAGACAAGGATTCCACTGACAACATAAGCACCACAAGACCCACCACTGGCATTCATATAAGCAACACCCACCTGCAGACACATCAACATCCACTCCCTGCCCTGACTACCCTGCCATCCTCTCCCACACAGATCCTACACCAGACACACCCGCAGCCACCACACCATTATTGACGGATCCAACCACCAGTCCCATCTTACCCACAGTCAGCACAATATCAGACCCACAGACATCCACCCCTGTCACCACATCCGCACCGTACACAACCACAGACACCCCCACTTAAAGCATATGTACCATATCTGCTGACACCCCCGCCAACACCAACATGGGGGTCCGGGTACCACCAACTCTTAATGAGGGCCAATGTGTCCTGTGATAAGATACCACAAAGCATTTAAAAATAATTTAGTAAGAACAGACTCAACAAGTAAGTTGTAGAAAGGAGTGAAAACTTTAAAAAGATTGATCACAAAATTCAAAAAGGTACAATGCAGAAATTATAAAATGCAGATGCATAAGGATCTTTGCCATAAGTCTCTGCATTAAGGCCATAGGAAATTGTAAGCAAAATCCAAAATTATGCTGAGTCTCAACGAGCAGCAAAATCAGTAAGGATTCATACAGCATACCTGGAAGCCTCAGAAAGTTTCAGAAAGGTTCTGGATCACCCCCAAATGCGAGGGTTTTCATGGACAATCTTGTTATAGAACATAACGAAAACTGAAAATTCACAATGATTTGAATAAAAGAGTTACATTCTCAGCCAATCAGAGCACCGTTTTATTTAACGTCATATTGGCTAACCATCTAAGCACTATCCCACTATGTGAATTCTGATTCAGTCCCTCTATGCTAATGTCCTTCGGAGACAGCAGGACAAACTAATTACAAAACAACAGTGAATGCAATGCAGTGAACTAGGAGAGGAGCCCTTGAGTGATTTGCAAAGCTACTGAGCCCATGTTGGAAAGTTTTCTTCGAAAACAGTGAAAATAAGGTCAATGGAAATAAACAACCATAGCTTTGCTTGAATGTTTGATGCAGAATTAGGAAACATTGAATATGCAGGGGAAGACATCCATTTTGAATAAGATGAATTGATTGAATTTAGCCTTACTAAAGAAACCTACGGCTGACCCGAGCGACCTGAAAAACTTCCGCCCCATCTCTCTCCTGCCTTTCCCAGCCAAGGTAATAGAGAAGACCGTCAACAAACAGCTGACCACCTTCCTGGAATACAACAACCTGCTCGACCCTTCACAAACCTGATTCCGAACCAACCACAGCACGGAAACCGCCCTCATCTCAGTCACAGACGACATCAGAACCCTGATGGATAACGGTGAAACAGTCGCCCTCATTCTCCTCGACCTTTCGGCTGCCTTCGACACCGTCTGTCACCGCACCCTAATCACCCGCCTCCGCTCCACCGGGATCCAAGGCCAGGCCCTGGACTGGATCGCCTCCTTCCTCTCAAACCGTTCCCAAAGAGTTTACCTCCCTCCGTTTCGCTCAGTACCCACCGAGATCATCTGCGGCTTACCCCAAGGCTCATCACTCAGCCCGACACTCTTCAATGTCTACATGAGCCCCCTCGCCAACATCGTACGCAAGCACGACATCATCATCACCTCCTATGCCGACGACACCCAACTTATACTCTCCCTCACTAAGGACCCCGCCAGCGCCAAGACCAACCTACAAGAGGGTATGAAGGACGTCGCAGATTGGATGAGGCTCAGCCGCCTAAAGCTGAACTCTGAAAAAACTGAAGTCCTCATCCTCGGCAACACCCCGTCCGCCTGGGACGACTCCTGGTGACCCACTGCCCTCGGCACCGCACCGTCCCCCCACAGACCACGCCCGCAACCTCGGCTTCATCTTGGACCCTCTTCTCACCATGACCAAGCAAGTCAACGCCGTGTCCTCTGCCTGCTTCCTCACCCTCCGCATGCTCTGCAAGATCTTCCGCTGGATCCCCGCCGACACTAGAAAAACCGTGACCCACGCCCTCGTCACGAGCCGCCTGGACTCCGGCAACACCCTCTACGCTGGGACCACAGCCAAACTCCAAAATCGCCTGCAACGCATTCAAAACGCCTCGGCCCGCCTCATCCTCGACGTACCCCGCAACAGCCACATCTCCGCACACCTGAGACACCTGCATTGGCTCCCAGTCAGCAAAAGGATCACCTTTCGACTTCTCACCCACGCACACAAAGCCCTCCACGATAAGGGACCGGAATACCTCAACCGACGCCTCAGCTTCTACGTCCCCACCCGCCTCCTCCGTTCCTCTGGCCTCGCACTCGCTTCCGTCCCTCGCATCCACCGCTCCACGGCGGGTGGGAGATCTTTCTCCTTCCTGGTGGCCAGGACCTGGAACTCCCTCCCCACCAGCCTCAGGACCACCCAGGACCACTCCGCTTTCCGGAGACTCCTAAAGACCTGGCTTTTCGAGCAGCAGTAACCCCCTCTTTCCCCTAGTGCCTTGAGACCCGCACGGGTGAGTAGCGCGCTTTATAAATGTTAATGATTTGATTTGATTTGATATCAAGGCTAACCGACGCCTAGTAAGCATAATCCCCTTAAAAGGCATTTTAACATGCTATAATAATTTTGTTTCAAAACCAGTAGCACTACTTAAGTAGTCATGTGTAATATCAAGCATAAATCCACATCTTGCACATTGTTACACAATTTTTACAAATCTATTAAAACTATCACCCATTGTTGACTCCTTGATTTTCAAAATGTCAAGTAAATCTTCTGAAGTGTTACTTTGGATAGCTTTAACTTCATATTAGTTAGATATTATTTTTTAACTTGTATAAAATACTGTGGTTGTTGGTAATTATATTCTAAATATGTGTGTTCTGCTCTTGCCTAGGTCCTGAAATACTCCAGGCTGCTTTGGAGGAGGGCATGGAACATTATGTTTTGGGGGGAGAGAGAATAAAGCAGCTGCTAGGACGAGTGGTAAAACACTTTCCTTTCTCAATGACACTACTGATTAGGTGTTCCTAACCAAAGGTTACAGGGACGTTATAGTTAGGCTCACATTTTAAATGTATAAAACAATAGAAATTTACCAGTTATAGTTAGAGTTGCCTCAAATAACTATAACTCGTGCCCTAAGGTAGCATTAACTCGTGCCCCCGCCATGCAAAGTTTTTTCATCAAAAATGTTACTGCAAATATGACATTGCTATTATCAACAATGTTGTCAAAGATGTCATGAGCGTCATCATTTGTCGGTTAATTAACAGTGTATGGCGACGGCACAAGTTATAGTTACCTTAGGGCGTGAATTTTTACCATAGATTCATGACCCCATTGCGAATTTTCAATAAAAGATTTAAAACAATGCTTTTTTGGGACCCCTGCACCAGAGCTAAGAGGTCAAGGTGTTCGTATCCTGACCCCTTTTCTATTTTTTTTTTATGGGACACAGCTTCAGCTGAGTCCTAAGATGGCTGCCAGATTTCAGCACAAGATCAAGAGGGTTACAAATCTTTTATGTCCCTAGATATGCAAATTTGAATTTCCTTAAATTTCTCAAAAACTACTAAATGGATTTACACCAAATAATGAAAAGGGCTCTTTCTGGACCAGCTACTACCTTTCTGCCAAATTATGTACAATTCTGTCCAGTGGTTTTTGTACTATTGCTGTTCAATTTTGCCTATAGGAATTATCATTAAAAGTTTTCTAAAATTCACCCCCTTTATCCTGGTCCCCGCTTGATGGATCATCCCAAAACTTTCCAGAAAGCAGTTCACTTGACTGTCAAATGTTTTGGAAAAAGTTTGTGAAGATTCGTAAAGCAGCGCCAAAGATATAGACAAGCAAAAAACATCTTTTTCTAGAGCAATTAGGTCCTATCAATAGCTGCCTAGTGGTGGTGCCACCGGGTAACATATCTTTCTATCTTTATATCTCTCTCTCTCTATCTCTCTCTCTCTCTATATATATATATATATATGTATCTCTATATATAAATATATATATATCTATCTATCTATCTATATATATATAGATATATATATATATATATATATATATATATATATATACACACTTTGGGGTGGGGGTAGATATGCTATTCTCACTCCATTGTAGGCAACAGTAGAAAAAGTGTTGGACTTCAGAGGAGATAGGTTTACTATTTCCACCCCAGTTTAAACAACAGTAATGGAAGCATTGGACTTAGGAGGGGTTAATTTTACTATTCCCGCTCCATTCTGCGAAACAGTAGGGAAAGCATTGAACTTTGGAGGGGTTAGATTTACGATTTCCAGTCCAATCTAAAAGTGTGGGAATTTCGAGAGACTAGATTTACTACTTTTGAGAGACTCGATTTACTCTTCCCACTCCAGTCTAAGCAGCATTAGGGAAAGTGTTTAAAATGATTGCATGCAAGGCTACAAGTCCTCATCATGAACTAAAAATATTTCAATACCTATTAAAAAAGTATATTATATAAAACAAATAAATACAATATTATTTACAAAAAATATTGAAAAACATTAATAATAAATTACACCTTTTAAAAATAAAATGAAAGAAATACTCATAATAACATTCACTAGCGTATCTAAAAAGAAATAGCTAAGTATTAAAATGAACACCTTTTTTAAACACTAAAAACACATAAAATATAAAATACTAAAAACACATAAAATATAAAAATAAAAATGATTCCACATACCAAATTTAAAAAACATTTACAATTGACTTAATTATTCATTCAAATAAACTACAAAAATTAGCATAAAATACAACAGTGCAATTATACATAATCAATGATCAATTAATACACTAGTTATAAAAACAATTCACAAAGCAGTGTAGAATTAATACCTTCCCATCCTAATCCTCCACAGCAAAAATAGCACTGTATTAAAGCTACATGCATAATACACATATTTACAAATTAAAGTGCACATGAAAAACACTTCAGGAATTCAACATTTTCAAATGCAAATAATTTACATAATGAATATTAAATAAAATATTTATTTAACATAAAAAGGTAAATATTAAATGTAACTATACTTTATGATAATTACCTTCCCACCCTATTCCTCTACACACCCAACAACCCACTACTTAAATATATATCGTACTTTTAATAGCATTACAATTAAATTAAAATAATATAACAATTAAACAACTAACATTTATTATTACAATTATGAATGATCTAAATAATAAATTTATAATGAAAAACAATTACCATTAAATTTAAATTATCTATAATTTAATTAACGTCCCACTCTATTCCTCTACAAACCTATGACCTTATTATTACTAATGATAAAATAAAATACACATTTAAATTTAAAATGTAAATAAAAATATATTATAACAACTAAATAGTAACATAATCAATATTCAAATCAATAAATAATTTACAATAAGAAACTAATTATCATCAAATTTAAATTATTTATAGTATCATTAAATTGCCACCCAATGTCTTTGCAAGCCCAGCAACCCAGTACCACACTTTAAATGAGTAATGAAAAAATAAATCACTAATATACTTAAAATTACAAACTATATTTAAAAACAAAACTAATAACTATGATACCAACACTATTAGCATCTGAAATAAGATATTAAGTAAAACATATTTAAATTAATACAAATACAATAATCTTGCCTTAGAGATTTTATCTAACAATATTTTGACAATAGAAATATAGCAGGCAGGTCTCTCCCCGCTCTGCCGCCCAGCGCCACCTCCTCACCGCTCCGTTCCCTTTGTTCCACTCCAGCTTCCCCAGCCGCTGCGTCCCCTGCGGCCCCTCCCGTGGCCCCCTCCACCTCACCGTTCCATTCCCTTTGTTCCACTCCAGCTTCCCCAGCCGCTGTGTCCCCTGCGGCCCCTCCCGTCCCCCCACCACCTCACCGTTCTGTTCTCTTTGTTCCACTCCAGCTTCCCCAGCCACTGCATCCCCTGCGGCCCCTCCCGCCTCACCCTCCACCTCACCATTCCGTTCCCTTTGTTTCCACTCCAGCTTCCCCAGCTGATGAGTCCCCTGCGGCCCCTCCCCCCCAGCCTTCCCATTCGCCCAGCCCTCCCCCCTCCCAGCTGCCACTCCCGCCTTCCCCCCCATTTATGGCAGCTGCGGCGCGGTAACGAGGAGCAACCCTTGACAGTGCTATATCAGGCAGGTCGCTCCCCGCTCCACCGCCCAGCGCCACCTCCTCACCATTCCGTTCCCTTTGTTCCACTCCAGCTTCCCCAAACGCTGCGTCCCCTGCGGCCCCTCCCGCGGCCCCCTCCACCTCACGTTCCATTCCCTTTGTTTTCACTCCAGCTTCCCCAGCCGCTGCGTCCCCTGCGGCCCCTCCCGCCCCCCTCCACCTCACCACTCCGTTCCCTTTGTTCCACTCCAGATTCCCCAGCCGTTGCGTCCCCTGCGGCCCCTCCCCCCCCTCCACCTCACCGTTCCCTTTGTTTCCACTCCAGCTTCCCCAGCCGCTGAGTCCCCTGCGGCCCCTCCCCCCCAGCCTTCCCATTCGCCCGGCACTCCCTCCTCCCAGCTGCCACTCCCGCCCTCCCCCCCATTTATGGCAGCCGCGGCGTGGTAACGAGGAGCAACCCTTGACCCTGCTTTAGCAGGCAGGTCGCTCCCCGCTTCGCTGCCCAGCGCCACCTCCTCACCGTTCCGTTCCCTTTTTCCACTCCAGCTTCCCCAGCCGCTGCGTCCCCTGCGGCCCCTCCTACCCCCCCTCCACCTCACCGTTCTGTTCCCTTTGTTTCCACTCCAGCTTCCCCAGCCGCTGCATCCCCTGCGGCCCCTCCCGCCTCCCCCCTCCACCTCACCGTTCCGTTCCCTTTGTTTCCACTTCAGCTTCCCCAGCCGCTGCATCCCCTGCGGGCCCTCCCACCTCCCCCCTCCACCTCACCGTTCAGTTCCCTTTGTTTCCACTCCAGCTTCCCCAGCCACTGCATCCCCTGCGGCCTCCCCCCCCAGCCTTCCCATTCATTCAGCCCTCCCTCCTCCCAGATGCCACTCCCTCCCTCCCCCCCATTTATGGCAGCTGCGGCGCGGTAACGAGGAGCAACCCTTGACCCTGCTTTTGTAGGCAGGTCTCTCCCGCCCAGCGCCACCTCCTCACCGTTCCGTTACCTTTGTTCCACTTCAGCTTCCCCAGCCGCTGCGTCCCCTCTGGCCCCTCCCACCCCCCCTCCACCTCACTGTTCCGTTCCCTTTGTTTCCACTCCAGCTTCCCCAGCCGCTGCGTCCCCTGCGGCCCCTCCCGCCCCCTCCACCTCACCGTTCCGTTCCCTTTGTTCCACTCCAGCTTCCCCAGCCGCTGCGTCCCCTCCTGCCTCCCCCCCACCTCACAGTTCCGTTCCCTTTGTTTCCACTCCAGCTTCCCCAGCCTCTGCGTCCCCTGCGGCCTCCCCCTGCCCCCCCTCCACCTCACCGTTCCGTTCCCTTTGTTCCAATCCAGCTTCCCAAGCCGCTGCATCCCCTGCGGCCCCTCCCGCCTCCCCCTCCACCTCACCGTTCCGTTGGTTTCTGCTCCAGCTTCCCCAGCCGCTGCGTCCTCTGCGACCCCTCCTGCCCCCCTCCACCTCACCATTCTTTTCCCTTTGTTCCACTCCAGCTTCCCCAGCCGCTGCGTCACCTGCGGCCCCTCCCGCCTCCCCCCTCCACCTCACCGTTCCGCTCCCTTTGTTTCCACTCCAGCTTCCCCAGCCGCTGCGTCCCCTGCGGCCCCTCCTGCCTCCCCCTTCCACCTCACTGTTCTGTTCCCTTTGTTTCCACTCCAGCTTCCCCAGCCACTGCGCCCCCTGCGGCCCCTCCCCCCAGCCTTCCCATTCATCCAGCCCTCCCTCCTCCCAGCTGCCACTCCCTCCCCCCCATTTATGGCAGCTGCGGCGCGGTAACGAGGAGCAAACCTTGTCCCTGCTTTTGTAGGCAGGTCTCTCCCCGCCCAGCGCCACCTCCTCACTGTTCTGTTCCCTTTGTTTCCACTCCAGCTTCCCCAGCCGCTGCGTCCCCTGCGGCCCCTCCCGCCTCCGCGCTCCACCTCACCGTTCTGTTCCCTTTGTTTACACTCCAGCTTCCCCAGCCGCTGCGCCCCCTGCGGCCCCTCCCCCCCAGCCTTCCCATTCGTCCAGCCCTCCGTCCTCCCAGCTGCCACTCCCTCCCTCCCTCCCCCCCATTTATGGCAGATGCAGTGCGAACGCACGCAGCAGGTGCACTGCTGGCACGCCAAAGGCAAACCCGTCTGCGCCCGCCCGCGGCAAGATCACGCCCAGCACCAGTCCCCCTGGCCCTCGCAGACAAGCCAACTCCCCCCTCATCCTCCACTCACTCAACCCAGGCCCTCGCCCCACCTGCACCCTTTCCAGCCCCACACACACTCATGGCCCCTTCATTTGCCACACCTGTCATTTTTCCTGCTCCTCCTCCCCCACACCACACACAAACCACAGCGATCCCCCGACAACTCACACAACACCCCCAACGCAACACACACCTTCTCTGCCCCCACCCCCACCAACCAGCCCCACAGCACACCACCCCACAACCAGAACACACCCCGCAACAACACCCTCATGCACCACACCAACACCACCCACCACAACCGCCTCAACTGCCTGCTCCTCAACACCCGCTCCCTTCACAAACATGTCATAGAACTCTGGGACTTCATCACATCACAATCACCTGACATCGCCTTCCTCACGGAAACCTGGACCAACCCCTCCTCAGAACCCGACATAGCCATCGCCACCCCCAAGGGATACAAACTCCAACGCAAAGACCGCCTCAACAGGCCTGGGGGTGGCATCGCCATCCTACACAGGGACACCATCAAAGTCACCACCAGCTCCCAAGACACTATTGACAATACAGAACAAATGCACTTCCTAATCCACATTAACAACAACTCCACCCTCAGAGGTACACTAATATACAGACCACCAGGACCACGCCCCGCCTTCTGCGACACCATCACCGACACCATCAGCTCGCACACCCTCACCTCCACAGACTACATCCTCCTTGGTGATTTTAACTTTCACTTGGAGAACCTACAAGACCACAACTCCACATCCCTCATAGACAACCTCACCAACCTTGGACTCAAACAACTGGTCACCGCACCCACCCACTCAGCAGGACACACGCTCGACGCAATTTTCACCTCAAGCCAACACATAGCCTACACCCACACCACTGAACTCCTCTGGAGTGACCACCACTGCGTCCACTTCTCCTTCGCCAAACCCCCCACACACCACCATCAACACACCACACCCTACCGCATGTGGGACAAGATCCCCACAGAACGCCTGAACTCCCAACTGGCTCACAACCCCCCCCCACACCAACGACCCCAACACAGGAGCCCACAACCTCTCAAAATGGATCACCACCTGCGCAGACACACTAGCCCCCCTTAGAAAACACATCGCCACCCGAAACATCAAGAACGCCCCATGGTTCACCCCCGAACTCCAAGACTCCAAGTGCAAATGCCGCCAAGCGGAGAAAATATGGTGACAAGAACCCTCTACAACCAACTTCTCCACCCTCAAGGCCATCATTCGCACCCATCACCAACTCATACGCACCGCCAAAAGAGACCACTACAAGACACGCCTTGACAACAACTCTCAAAACAGCAAAGAACTCTTCACCATCATTAATGAACTAGCCAAACCCAAAGCCAGCAACATAGACTCTTCACACACACAGCCCCTATGTGACGCCCTCTCCAACCACTTCCACCACAAAATCCTGGACATACACAACAGCTTCATACCACACACACCCACCACACACACCCCTCACTCACTCAACTCAACCCCCAATCATGATCCCCCCACCACACTCACCACCTGGGCCACCACCACACACGAAGTAACCGAAAAAACCATGAACTCCATCCGCTCCACATCCCCCTCCGACCCCTGCCCACATCGCATCTACAACAAAGCCAGCCCAACCATCGCCCCCATACTCCGCAACATAATCAACTCCTCCTTCGACTCCGCCACCTACACAGATCCCTGGAATCACGTGGAAATCACAGCTCTCCTTAAAAACCCAAAGCCGACCCAGAGATCCTCTACAACTATCGCCCCATCTCTCTCCTCCATTTCCCCACCAAGGTCGCCGAGAAACTAGTCAACACCCGCCTATCCCACTACCTCAAAGAAAACAACACTCTTGACCCCTCACAATCCAGGTTCCGCAAGAACCACAGCACGGAAACCACCCTCATCGCATGCACTGATGACATTAGGACCAAAGTCGACAAAGGCGAGACCGTCGCACTCATCCTCCTAGACCTCTCCGCAGCCTTTGACACTGTCTTCCACCACACACTCCGCACACGCCTCCACAACATAGGAATTTGCCACAAAGCCTTAGACTGGCTCACCTCCTTCCTCACTGACCGGACCCAGAGAGTCCGCCTCCCACCTTTCCACTCCACCACCACCAAGATCATCTGCGGAGTCCCCCAAGGGTCCTCTCTCAGCTCCACACTCTTCAATATTTACATGATCCCCCTAGCCAACATCCTCTGATCACACGAAATCACTATCCTCTCCTACGCAGATGACACCCAACTCATCCTCTCCCTCACCCGCAACCCCACCACCGCCAAAACCAACCTACACACAGCTCTCCTCAATACCTGGATGACAACTAACCATCTCAAGCTTAACTCCAACAAAACCGAGATCATCATCTACGGCCCCAACAAAACCATATGAGATGACTCTTGGTGGCCCTAGGACCCGCACCCACCCCCGCAAACCACGCACGCAAACTCAGCATCATCCTGGACCCCTCCCTCTCCATGACATAGCAAATCAATGCTCTTACCTCCTCCTGCTTCCTCACACTCTGCACTCTAAAAAAATCCTTCAAATGGACTCCCCCAGAGACCCGGAAGACAGTCACCCATGCACTCATCAGCAGCAGACTAGACTCTCTCTATGCCGGCACCACACTCAAACTCACACGCAAACTCCAGAGAATCCAGAACACAGCCGCGCGCCTTGTCCTTGGCCTCCCCCACCACGAACGACTCTCACCACTCCTCAAAACCCTTCACTGGCTCCCCATAAACAAGAGAATCACATTCAAGATCCTCATCCACGCACACAAATCCCTCCACAACACCGGCCCGACATACCTCAACGAAAGAGTGAACTTTCACACTCCCACCCGCAACCTCCGATCAGCCAACCTCGCCCTAGTCACAGTCCCCCGCATCCAACGCACCACCACAGGAGGCAGGTCCTTCTCCTACCTCGCCCCCAAAACCTGGAACTCCCTCCCCACCAAACTCCACAAAACCAAAGACCTCCTGCTCTTCAGAAAGAACCTCAAAACATGGTTGTTCGAACAGTGACCCTACTGCCCCCCCCAAGCACCTTGAGACCCTCACGGGTGAGTAGTGTGCTTTATAAATTTTTTTGATTTGATTTGATTAACAATATTTATGTTGCAGTAAATTTAAAACTCAATGTTTTGTCCAAACACCCATGGTCTCTTACCTAAAGGCTATTTGCAAGTGCTCTCCCTTTTTCCTATAACTGCCCTACTGAAATATATATAGGGCCACATTACGACTTTGGCAGTTATTTGGGAAGACCGCCGTGGTGGCGACTGCCAAAAGATTGCCATGTTGGCAGTAATCCGACCTTCGTATTAAGAGTCACACTGTGAAGTTCCCCCCAAAAAACATATTTTTGAAACTGCCAGAACACTGGAGGAAGGAAAAGAGGTGGTCTCACAACTAGCATCGCCAGCGTAACAAAACAACAAAAATCCACCCATCAGAATACGATCAACAAATCACAACAGCGGTTCTTCCATGGGGGAAAACCATTGGCGGTGGGAACCACGGTGGTCAACGGTCACATCACATTGAACACAACACCACCTTGGATGGTTTGAATGCCCCACACCTGACACACATCCACACACCTGAAACACCTAAGCACTGCACTTTAGAACACACCCCTACATAACCCACAATCTCTTGCAAACAAAACACCGCACACAACCACAGACATCCAACATATTTCACAGAGGTAAAAAGTAAGAATAGGCACCCATACACATTTCACTACACACACATCACACATCTGCACAACATACACAACACACATTTTACTACCACAAACAGTCCACAACCGTCACCCACTCATATCACAGCACCGACACCTCACCATTTACCTACTTCTGCAGCCTTTTACTTTGAACCCTACCACAACCTCTTCACCACCACTACTATTATGTCTCCACAAAACACCCAAGTTTCACGGATGATGAGTTGAGGGTCATGGTGGATGAAATATTCAGGGTAGAGCCACAATTGTGTGGAGCACAGGTCCAGCAAACATTAATTACAATGAAAATGGAGTTGTGGCCAAGAATAGTTGGCAGGGTCAGTTCTGTAGTCAGCTATCCGCACACAAGGGAGAACATCAGGAAGAGGGGAAACGACCTCTGGGGGAAGGTACGTACCATGGCATCCAGGCACCAGCTGGCGGTGTTGAGGACTGGCGGTGGGCCCCCATCTCCTCCCCCTACTTTCACATCTTGGGAGGAGAAGTCTTGGACATACTGCATCCTGAGGAGCAGACCAGAATACCTGGGGGAGTGGAGTTGGGTAAGTCCCCACAATATTCATGTCACTCAATTGTCATGTGTTACATGCTCCCTCAACACCTTACCCCACCCCAATTAACACACCACCCACTACACCTCTGTCCAAATGACCTAGTTCCCCTCTCTGGCATGCCACATTTCCACTAAACTCACCTGGCCCCACAGCCCTTGGAAATGGCATGTGAAATACTGGTAACTCATAGCACTACAACCCCCAGAATGCAATATCCCATCATAGCGAAATCCTGAACAGTGCACCAAATATGAGGTGTTATGCATGTGAAACTAACTACCAATCTAACCCATCTTGAATGTTCAAGTCTGGAACAGTTTATGGCAATGACTGCAATGCAATGGTCCACTTCCACTATCATCACAAGCAAAACACAGCTATAGCTGAGTGCCCATTCATAATGGCCTTAGAATAAAGAATAAAGAATCATAAGATAGAAATGTACTCACCTGGGGTGGAATGCCAGATGGCAAAGTGGATGCATATGCAGTATATCCAGATACAGGTCAATGTATTTCGCTTACTCACATACTATGTCCCTACCATGACACTAATGTGCATTGTACAGCTCTTATTTCTGCCATCCATCATGCCAGACAGTTCACTAGGCAAAAAAGATGAACACCCATGTCAATAATCAGACAACATCAGACCATCTGCATCAGCAGTACAATCACTACCAACATAGTTTAACAAGTCAAAACATGTTGTATGGAATCGAAGTCACAGAGTTTGATGTTGCACTAAGTTATTGTGTACAGCAGCTATCATTACCATTGCTGGGGATCATCCTAAGGCACTGTCTGCATCTCATACAACTGTATTACTACCCCCAATTCAACCTGAACTCTGTGTACCACTTCTCCCACAGGTAATCTTGCCAGTATCACCATGGACATGGATAAAGGCCCCAGTGAGGACAACACCCCTGGATGTCTGGACACTGACGATGAACCTGGCCCATCAGGGACACCTGGTCAGTCAACAACTGTCAGCCTCTCCCTGCCCACATCCACTCCTCCCATCCCTGTTGCATCTACAACACAGGCAACCATTCACCCCCAAACCTCTGTCCCAAAGGCTGTTTCATCCATTTTGTGCCCCACGGTACAGGGACTTGAATCTCCTCTTGTCACTGGGAGTGGGCACACTGTGCCAGGGGCACAGGCATGTGGTGGTAGGGTGCATGGGAGGGATGCTGTGGGCCAGGGAAAGGGGGCTCCAAGGGACAATACCTACCAGGAAACCATCTCCCAAGTCTTGGGAGCATACCAAAGTTGCCAAGGCATGATGGGACATGTAATCACCATGATGAGGGGAATCCAAAAGCTGCAGGGGGCAACCACCAGGAAGTTATGCAGCAGTGGTAGGCACAAAATGCCATCCTGGCTTCCATTGCTGGGGTGCTGAGGGACATCAACACTACCCTGCAACACAACATCAGGCCTCTTCCTCTAATAATGACTCTTCAGGCCCTTCAACATCTGCGGCTGCTAGTGGAATAGAGGCCCTGCCAGGGGAAGGACATGCCTCAGACACCCCTACCTCCGCAGCAGAGGAACCCCCCACAAACGTGGACGTCCACCCAGACATCCAGCAGGAGCAGATGTCATGAACAAACCCACTACCAGGAAGTGAACCTCTCCTGACTTTTTCCCCTTGTGTGCTGCAGATACACCCTACTAAGTGCTCTGAAACCAATCTCCAGTTTTCCATGGTACAAGGATAATGGACTTCTGTATCCTAATAGTGTTTTTAAGTTGCTAGTCACAGCTATTGTTTTACTGTCCACGATAAATTACACTTAAACACAGGTCCTGTATCAGCAGAAAACTTATTACATGAGGATTGTAACACGGACATATTCAAAAAGGTTGTATGCTACATCTACACACATTTATTGGTATATACGCAAACAGCGCATACAGTATAACTGAAAGTAACATCAGGATGTTTGCTAAGGTGTCAGACAATGCTAAATCACAGTATACAGAAGTTAGGGTCATGTTAGTCTTCCTACAAGCCACGAGGCACACAGATTGGTCCTTTGTATCATCTGGTAAAGCCTTATCACATATACATAAATGAGCTTCCTAATAATCATACCCCATGTTACAGACAGAGCTCAGTACTGATGTTCCAAGTCCAGGAATCTTTCATTTACATTGGTCACATGCCTGTGCTCCCCACTCACCTATGTCAGTCCACAGTGACATGCACATTGGTCTACAAATGAGGAACACGGTGACAGCTAGGTTCAAGGTAGATTACATACAACAGAACCATTGTGATGGGAGAGGCTATGGTTTCACATTTACATATGAGCCAGCCACATATGGAGACACAAATGACACCATTTGACCATTTCCTGTGCCTTACAGGTGAACTTGATGGGAAAACACATTTCCACCCCAGTGTCCTGACAGTCTGGCTATGTTAGTTACACTCCACATGCTCATGGCAATTAGTACCTGGTTTCAGCCATGAACACTTCTCATGTCTGTCTGCAATTCCCATCTGCTTATGACACTGTCTGTTACTTGCCAAGGATGAAGAGCCAAACTGGAACTCGGAAAATATATGTTTGACAGACATAAGGGATAGGACATAGCAGAAAACATTCCTCAAATCAGAAAAGTCATGTTCACAAGTGTGACTTTTTATCTGCAATAACAAAACATGACAATGTAGACCACTCTGTCCAGTACACAATACAAATTTACAGTCCACATGCACAACCCACTCATAGGCATTGGAGTTACTTACAACCCCATAGATGATGCTAAAAATGAGACAACATGCTACCCATCAACTGTAGGTTACAAAATGAAATCACAATATTAAGAGGACATCACATACCTTTAGTCAGTTGAAGTACTGATCGATGAGATCTGACCTGGAGTCTCCTGCTTCATCTTCAGCTGGCTCTCCATCACTTGGCAGATCTGCATTTCCACCCATAGGTTCTGCTGGCTCCAACTCATCTGGTAGGAATGGTATCTGACGTCTCAGAGCAAGATTGTGGAGCATGCAGCAGGCAACAACTATTTGACATATCTTGTTGGGTGTGTAGAGGAGGGCTCCTCCTGAAATGTCCAAGCACCTAAATTGTGACTTCAGGAGCCCAAACGTCTGCCCCACAACATGTCTTGCCCTCCAGTGGGGTTCATTGTAGCGAACTTCCCCTGGCGTGGTTGGGTACTTCAGTGGTGTCAACAACCAAGGATGGTTTGGATAGCTAGAGTCAGCTGTAAGCAGTTGGCAGAACAACACAAACATATATGTGGGATATGCACTATTGTGATGGCAGGAGACATACTTTGCAAACACACATTTCCAATCTAACTTACCAATGAGCCAGACCCTCTCTGTGTTGAGTCGTGTCATCAGCAGTGGGACATTGTGTTCTGTTTTGGCTACTTGTGTTATTTAGGCACTTTGTGAGGTTGTGTCCAGTGATTTTGTCAGAAAGTTGTAGAATATGTGTTGTGTGATGTACATTTGTGTGTTCAAGGGGTTTTGTTGTGTTGGGATTGTGTGTTGTTTATGTTATGATGTATTTGTTGGTGTGTTGTGTGGCTTTGTGTGCATTGACTGTGTGTGTTATGGGCATGAAATGTTGGACACGGAGTTCTTTGTAGGTCAATCAGTAAGTAGTATGATTGTGTATTTGTATGTTTTTTTTTCCTGTTGGTGTTACGTTGTGAAGTATGTGTGATGTGTCCCTGGGTAGTGTCCCCTGTGGGTCCCTGCCAAGTGACTGGAGATGGTGAGGTTGTGTTGTGTTTGTGACGTGTTGTGGTGTTGTATGGTACTGTGTGAGTGTGGGAGTGTGCAGTGTTTCCGTGCATACCTGTGTGTGTTTGTGATGTGTGTATGTGTGTGTGTGTGTGTGTGTGTAGATTTGTGTTACTATACTTGTCAGGACTTGGATGTGTTAACACACTCACGCTTTGGGGACTTGCTTGCACTGTGGTGACCTGAACTCAGGTCCCCACAAGGCAATGTCTTCTATGTGTGTGTGTGTGTGTGTATATATATATATATATATATATATATATGTTCCTCCAAATGGCCCCCATCAAAGCGCGCTCTATTAAGTCGGTGCTCAATGTCAGGGGCGGGCCAACCCTGTAAAATATTTGTCCACCAAATGACACAAGGTCAAACACGGCACACACAGGAAACATTGTGTTTGTTGATTTATTCTTACAAAAGAGATGAATATCCCAAACTACACAAACTCGTTTCAAGCAACAAAGGTCTTGATCACGAATAATCAACAAACACAAGGTTTCCTGTGTGTGCTGTGTTTGACCTTGTGTCGTTTGGTGGACATATATATATATATCTATATCTATATATATATATATATATATATGTTACATACTGGCAGTTTCCACTAGGTACATACAGTTAGGACCTAGTTTCCATAGAAAAAGCATTTTTAGTTTTGCCAATAACTTTGTTGCCGTTTGACAAATCCTCACAAAGTTTTCAAAACTAGTTTGCCACTCACTTCAGCTGCTGTCTTGAAAGTTTAAAGTTTTAGGGTGATTCATCAAGTGGGAGTCGAGAAAAAGGGGGGTCTCTTAATGCATTTTCCACATGTATTCTCCCATAGGGTCTTTAGACACACCTTCCGCCCAAACCACTGAATGGAATTAAACCAAATTTGTCAGGAAGCTAGGTATTGGTGTGCAGATCATGCTTTCTTCATTTGTCGTAAATCTGTTCCATAGTTCTGGAGTTATTAAAGTTTAAAAAATATACATTTCTAGGGATGGGCAGGTGCCGCGGATCCTGGAGATCTCATGGTGAGATCTGATTGGCTGCCAACCCTTCTTCCAGGAACGGTCAGCAGCCATTTTGGGACTCAACTTCAGCCGGGTCCTAAATAATGTACAAAAAAAGAAAAGGGGTAAGAATACTAGCCTTGATGTTAGGGTACCCCTGGCACCCCGCTTGGGCTAAAAAGTATTTTCTTTTTAAATGTTTGGCAAAATTCACTGAAGCTTCACAAATCCAGCGAAAATGAAAAAAAAAAAGTGAATGATGTTTCCTGCGCTTCTCCAATGTAGTCCCCAGGTGGGCCACATTCTAGGGACATTCGTCATAAAAAAAGGAGGGGGGCATGGGGCTCCCATCTTAGGGCTTTTGGAATCCTAGCGACCACCACCTCCCCAGGGCTTTCTTTAAAATTTGGAGGGGGGCCCGCACCCCCCCTCCCCCATTGGGCTCTTATGAGGCCTGGGGACCACCACTGCCCCAGGGCTTTATTTTAAAATTGGATTGGGATCGACCAGACCCCTCTCCTGGGGCTTCAACATGCCCTGGGAACCACTTCCTCACTGGAGCTCAATTTGAAATTGGGGTGAGGTGCCGCCCTGACCCCCTGGGACCTGGGTACCACCACCTCCCCAGTGCCTGAAACATAATTAAAACTGGAAGGGGGGCTTATGGCCCCATCCCAGGTCATATACTGCCCCTGGGACCACCACCTCACTAGGGCTGGCCTGTGCAAATTAAAAGATGAAGCCATGAGGCCCCCACCCAGAGCCATTAATGGCCATGGGAACAGCCATCCCCAAGGCCGGCTCTTGCTATCTCCAGAGGTGCCAACCTCTGAAGATAGCAGTTTGCTTTCACTTGCAGGAGCTGAGACAGCTCCTGCCAAGGGAGAGCAAACAGTAACTCAGCTCCTACCAAGAGGGTGCTGTGAAACTACTCCTGCTCACTGGGAGTGGAGTTTTCATCTGTTTCCCTGTTCACTGCCAATCCACACAACTCCCGTCCCTAAACAGAAAGGCACAGGCTCAGGGGAGTGAGTACCGGGGGGGAAAATTGGCCCGGGAGGGGGTCTGTGTGGCCCCCTCCCTCTTTTAGTAGCTGGCCAGGCTCAGTGGGGGGATGTGGGCCCTGGGCCAAAATCTGCCCAGGGAGTGCAGGCACACAGCCCACTCCCTTAATAATAATTGGCTGGGCTCTGGGGGATGGTGTCCCAGTGGCCAAAATTGGCCCAGGGAGCTGGCCACATGGCCCCGTCCCCCTTTTAGTCATTGGTCGGCCCCTGGGGATGGGGTCTCCAGGGCTAAAATCAGCCCAGGTAGGGGAGCCACATGGCATCCCTCCCCTTCTTAAAATTAACCGGGCGGCAGGGGATGAGGTCCCTGGGGCCAAAATTGGCCAAGGTCGGGGCCTCCTCCCTCTTTCAATACTTGGCCTGGCCCCAGGGGATGGGGGCTCTGGGTCCCAAGATGGGCAGGAAGGGGGGCATTTGAGGGGCTAGCTGCAGGGCCTGGTTACAGGCCGGACCTTATGCCCATCACCCACTGCGCTTAGCTGAAGACCTTGCATGGGTGCTTATAGGGGTTTGGCCACAGGGCCTTCTGCGGCCAACCCTTGCCATTAACGGCCAAAGGCTGTGGGGTTGAGAGATTATAGGGAGATGGCTGCTGGTGTCTGAATTTACGTAAAGTAATTAAATATTACTTAATGTTAGACAAACCATAGAAATCCACTGAAATAAACAAAAGTCATAGGAAAGTTATAGTTAAGAAATCAAATGAAAATAAACATAGAAATTCACTTATAAAAACAAAGGTTACAGGGACGTTGTAGTTAGGTTCACATTTGACTGTCACAAAACCATAGAAATTCAGCAGTTATAGTTATGGTTATCTCAAGTAGCTATAACTCATGCCCTAAGTTAACTGTAAATCATGCCCTTACCATGTACTGCTAATTACCCCAGATATTACATCACTCCTGACATCATTTATAACATTATTGATAATATCAATGTAACATTTGCAGTAAAATGATGAATGAGATAAATGTGTATGGCGAGTTATAGGTACCTTAGGGCAAGTATTTCAAACATATGAGAGAGTTCTTGAACTGCTATTGTTTATTTTCTGCCATGCTTTGATCCCTTTTTGTATACAGGATCAAAAGAAATAATGTCCAAGCCTCTCCCCTCAGGGTCTCGCTTTGAGTGTAGCTGTAATAATATTTGAAAGCATCATAGAATTTGCACCAGAATGTCTATTATTATCAGGGTTTCTGGCAAGGTCAAGAGTCAAGATAGACAAAGTAAAGAAAATGTTGGTAAGAGAACTGCCCACGATCACACAAGGAGTCAGAGGAAATTTTTTTTCTAATGTGGAAGCTCTGAATAACCTAACAAGAAAGTCAAAGCTTAGAAAGAACCAGCCATCAAGAAGCAAAATAACTCAATAACAACCAGGCTGTGCAAGACAAACATATAACAACATTACATAAATAAAGCCCTCAATAACTCTAAAAGGTAAGGCTGAGACTGAGTAAGCTCCACACCCACAATTGTTGTGACAGATATTGACAGCAAATATCCATATACATGCAGAGGAAGGGACTGTTTAACTGATGCATTGGTGATGTATTCAAAGTAACACAGAGACAATACTCACAAGGCTGAGAAACACCACCTAGGTTGTCTGCTGAGCCACTGAATCCCTGCAGTCACACAGGAATCTGCAAGGTGATAACAGCAAGGGTGAATAGCTTAAACACAGCCATGATAGAAGCAGTTATAAAGGAAAAGTGCTTACCAGGAAAGAAGTGACAATAAAGGGAACATTGGGCAGAAAGCAAGTTATCAAGCAACACCAGGAAACCAAAACCTGAGACAGTAAGGATTTGAAGAAAGCACAGTAAGAAGTGGATCTAAGAAGGAAGTAAAGGAAGGTAGGGACTTGTAAAGCAGTAACTAATGAAAAAGAGGACATTTGAGAAACAATGATGTACTAAAATGGTGTTGTCACAGAAACCAAGGTAAAATGGAGGTCTGAGAGGAAAATGCTATTTCAAGGAATAAGGATTGAACTGTGGCATACGAATCAGGAATCCCCTGGAAACAAGGATTAGCAATAGCTCAGAAATAAGGAACTCTCAAACAAGGATTAACAAAAGCTCAAGAATCAGAAATTGTGGAAACAAAGGGTCAACACAAACAGGAATAATGCTGCAATGCTGGACTGAAGGAAACTTAGGGCCTGATTACAAGTTTGGCAGATGGGATGACCCCTCCACCAAACCTCCGACGGGGAGGTTGCCACCTCACTGGCTACCTTCCTGCTGGGCCCATTATGCCTTTCCTGCAGGGCTGATGGTTGGTTTCCGCCCATCAGCCCAGCGGGAAAGTGATGGCAGCATCGTCGCCGCCTAGTAATTGAGCCGGGGGCAATGCTGCTGCCCTCAGGGTTCACCAGCACCCTTGCAATGCTCGCTGCCTGCAGAGCAGACAGCGACCATTGCAAGGGTGCTGGGATGGGTGATCCCTGCACTGCCCATGCCAAGTGAATGAGCAGTGCAGGGCCCCCGTGAACCTCTGCACCTGTTCTTCAACAGCCTTGGGAACAATGTTCCCGGTGGAGACGGTGGTGGTTTGGCAGTCCGACTGCAAAACTCTTCATTTGGCAGTCGGACCACCAAACTGGCAGCGGTCAGGACTACCACCATGAGTCTGGTGGTCCGTTGACCACCAGACTCGTAATCAGGCCCTGAGACTTGAAAGAGCTCACTATGATCACATGCCTCAGATGTGAGCAGGTTAGCACCGGCTAGTCACAGGTGTTCAAAATTTCTCCATCCATCCTTGGCCCACAGGAGTTGTGAAAAAGCGATGAGTTGAGAATTCTAGGTATTGGAGTCTTAAGCAAGAAAAGAAACCTGGCTTCCACAAAAACTGTCATGGATCTGAAATAAATGGAAATTTCTTAAGTGAGTCAGGTAAGTACATGTTTATCGTAGAAGGTCCAAGAGCCTATTTAAACATAAGAAACTCTTAAAGATATGTCCCCGCCCCACGTAGTGGTATATTGGAGAGGTCAGGGAGAGAATTATGTCAACAAAAATGTTACACTCTTGTCACACATTTTGCAAAAATATTATAACGTGTGCAACAAAAACCATTATGCTGTGAGTTTAAGTGCTCTAAATTGGGGGGGGGGGGATTGATATTACAGAATTACCCTCATTCTGAACTGCGGAGCTTGGGGAAGAACTCATCTTTTGTCAGTCTTACTCCTAATGCTCCTATTGTCCATCTATTTAGTCTCTCTAGCTGCAGAGAAAGGAATTTTAAGTTCTTTTTTGAGTTATTTCACTTGTGCTGTGTTTGCTCATGATTGTATCCCGAAACAAGCAAAATAATGTTGCAGCTGTCTTAGTTCGCTACTTGTTTCCTGGCCATTCTTGATATTCTCATTGGTGCGCCAGTAATATTACCTAAATACCATTTTAAATGGGCCCAGCCAAATCATCAACAAAGGAAAGTACAATAGGAAAACATGTAAACTGCAAAAAACATAATTGCACAAAAATATAAAACAACATTTTGCTAAAAGAAATAGGCTTCGCAATACAAAAATATAGAAAACAATCTTTGCTACACACACGGGTTACACTGCGGATCAAAAAGGTAAACAAATCAATAGCATTCTGCCAAAAATGTTAATGCACACAATATATAAAATACAAATCAGATGGAAATGCTCTTGTGAATATGTCCCAATGTGTACAATGGTTAACACACTCTCACTTTCTCTAGTGGATTACACAGAACATAAAAGCTAGTTTTACATAAAGTGCAGAGTTTGTATCAAGACTATAATGTATGTCAGTGAATTATTCAACGCACCAATCTGAGGTCTCAGTAGACTACTACCCTTTGGTCAAAACTTGTTCAAGGCTGTACTAAATCTATATTTGAATATTGAGAAGAACATTCATTAATAACAATATGATGTTAAAATGCTTCAATGCAGTGGGAGGGATTCATTAAAAAGGAGTTGTGCCAATCTAAGCACAGGTATACCATATTTTCAAAAGAAATCCATCTGATGTTTAAAATTCAGGATTTACTGGAGCAGCACTCATTTATTTTTAAAACATTTGCTGACAATAACTTTTTGCAGAGTTGGCTCATGAGACAAGAACAAGTTTATTCCAAAAATCAGACTCTTACATTTGCATACGTTTTCTGCAGTTATAACTTCTAGAAGTCCTTTTGGTAAGTTCATGTATGCCACAACTCTGTGGAATCAAAGGTTACCAGTACTCTGGTGAGGACAACATGATGTGCACAGTGAAATGTACTGGGATTTTTAAGGTTATCAATAAAAGGCTTGTGTTACAGAGGACATCATTAATAATTACAGCAAAGCTTCAGTTCTCTTTGAACTTACTTGAAAAACAGAGTGTACAATTTCCATCAATGATAATAACCCATCTCCAGGAATAGCTTTACATAAGCTGATATCATTAATATGCTGCACAGGCAGATTGGAGTCATGGCACACTCAATACAAACTAGGTTTCCTCCAAACTCCCCCCTGCACTCAGCCACTCTTCCTCTTAACGCTTTCTACCTTCAGACCCCCAAAATGCAAAAAACAATATATTTGGAAAATACCTGATGTTCTGGCAACTTCCAGCAATTCCCTATTTACCATCATCCCCCTCAGCGTCTCAAAAAGCAAATATCTCATTTTTGAAATTCCCTCCAAACATTGCGAAAAATAATGCCTGGTGTTTTGCCACCTCTTCCAGATCACCAATACGTGGCATCCTTCCCACCACTCGAAAACAAGGCCTTGTGCCTCGCCGTATTCTCTTACTGCCCTCTTTGTTTTTCCCACTCATAAGTCATTCATATGCTCTAGAGTGCGATTGAGAGCAGGTGCTGTGCTGACAGTGACTTTCACTGTGACTTTGTCAGAATGGAGACACATTATATAGAGGGTGCTGTTTTTTACAGATATGTTACTGAGAGGAAAGATGTCAGTCAGATTGCAGACACATTAACTCCACCATTCCCCATTAATTAGGTCTGTGGAAAAATTGAGGAAGGAGGCAGATTACTGCCTGCCCTTTTACTACTTTACTCAGGTCTCTAAATACTTGGAAAAATTAAGGGCCTGATTTATGGAAAGTTAGCGCCTCCTTTGCGTCATTTTTTGACGCAAAAAGGCGTAAACTTACAAAATATAATTGCATTTTGTAAGTTTACGCTGCTTTTGTGTCACAAAATGACACAAAAGTGGTTCTAACATTCCATAAATCAGGCCATAAGATCCATGGGTTTTGAGAACTAGGGCAATGGAATATCTCCTCGGGAATCAAGGTGCAGGCATGTATAAACATGGTGATTTCCCAAGAGTAAAACACTTAACATGTTATAATGAATTAATATACTGTCTTCTTTGCCCTTTTTTAGCTATATTTCAATGAGCCAATCACATTGAGTAATATCAACAGCAAGTGCATGGTGTGATCAGACCGTACACTATCAAATTGACGAGAATAAGTCATGCTAAAAGGACTATAGGATACATGTCTGTCAGGCATTTTTTAGGTTATCTCCAAACAAAATAAGCAGGACTAAAGGAATAACCCATCCACCCTAACCCACCCATCAGCATCCACAAACCAATACATGAGCAGAGAATCCCATGTACCAATGCAACACAACAACAGTGGTCACTATGGGGTTCATTATGAGTTTGGCGGTCCCAGGACTGCCATGCTGGTGGTGGCGGTCGTACAGCCAACAGGCTGGCAGAGGAGACCGCTAAACAATGACCATGGCGGTATTCCCAACAGAATACAGCCAAAGCACAGCCGGCACAGCCACTGCGGTCTGGCCACCGCAGACAATGGAAGGCACCTGCAGGCCGGCAGAGAACATGTTTCCGCCACACAGATTACAGGGTTGCACACTGCCAAGGTTTCCACGGAGGTCACACCACCACGGAAACCCAGGCGGAAACCAACTGCATAAAAGGGAACACTCACCTTCAGGAAGCCATACTGGTCTGTAGCTGCCAGGGAACCAGACCTTGGCAGCTTTCTGCTGCTCCTCCTCGCCCAAAGACTTAAGAATCTGCGACAATGACAATGACAGCAACCATGAGTACACTCTTACCTGTCATTGCTGTATATGGTAAATTTTAGTACACACACACAACATACATTTGGGAATGGGGTGCGAGGGCGACACTTACACGTAACTGCACACTGACACACACACTCACATACAGCCACGCACACACTCGCATATGCACAACAAACACACCATGGCCACCACACACACACACACACACACATATATACATTCTTTCAATGAAAAAAACAAAGTTTTAAGATGAGTCATAGTTAGGAAAACTTAATTAATCATTTCTATACAAGACCAACTTAAATTACACAATTACACAAACTTTAGAAATTGAAAAGTTAAAGTTATATCTTAAAGTTATGGTTTGCGTCCCGAGCAAAACATACTAAAACTCATGCAGGTATGTCAACTTGATAGCCTGTCTAAATTAACTATAACGAGGCCCTCTACCATGCACATGCATGTTCCCATAAATGATGTAATTTGAGATGTAATGACTGTTGTTATGAAAAATATGATTTGACATGTTATAAGTGATATAATATGAAAGGGTATGAGCAGTGCATGGGGAAGGCATGAGTTATAGTTAATTTAGGGCCTGATTACGAGATGACCATCAGGCCTGTGGTAGGGAGACCGCCGTCAAGGTGGCGGTCTCCAAACCGGCCCAGTTACAACTTTCCCACTGGGCTGGCAGGCAGGAACCAAGGTCACTCTACCTGCTGTGCATTTCTGAAGAAATAGCTTTCACTGTATTGGCAAAAGCACTTCAGAGAGAAATTAAGCACTAACATAGCACTTAGGGGGCGTGGCCAAGATGGCGGCGTGAGTGGACGTGTTCGTCCGAGCTGCGCCGCCCGGGCCCCAGAATATTGCCACACGACCCCGGAGCTGGTGACAGGTGCCGCGGAGCAGAGGGCACCCCAAGAAGGCCGGGGAAGCCTGCGGCGAAGAGAGACGAGGGCGCGGAGCTGTGCGGCCTAGGTCCGCGCTGGTGGCCGACGTGCCCGGCACGCAGAAGATTGCGCCGCATGGTTCCACCGGACCTGGCGCTCCCTTGGCCGTGGGTGTAATAGCGGCAGGAGCCCAGTAAGTGGACGGCGTCACCGTGGCAGGGTGAGGGCTGTACCGGGGCCCGGTGCAGAGAGGAGCGCCGTCGGCCCCAGAAGACGGATCTGCCCATAGAGCTTGACTCCCCCTCCTTGGAGGTAACGGGGGTAGAACGGGGGTGCAGCTGGTAGCCCTGTCTTTGAGGCGGGACGGCACAGGAAGGAGAGGCGGTGCCAGGACGCAGATCGGCGGTGCGGGTGGCCTGTGGTGGCCCCGCCTGGCGGCACAAAAAGCAACAAGTGGCCGAGAGGCCAGAGAGTGTACAAGTGCGAAAGACAAGCAGCGGCTGGTGGAGTGCGTGGCCTGGAGTGATCTGGTCTCCACGGGTGCCTGTTGGGAGTCTCTGGCCGGGCGATAGAACGAGCGCGGCAGCAAACAGGAGTGATGGCCGCTTCCAAGTCTAAGCGGGAGCGATCAGTAAGAGAAATGCTGAATGGAGCACGACCGGTGCCGGGTGGCGCAACCGAGGGGCAAATGCCGGCAAAGTCCCTGGTGACCCGTGAGGAGACGGAGGTGGATGAGGGGTCCCCGGTCACGAAGGGCTTTCTTACCTCCTTGTTCGACTCGCTCCGGAGTGATATACAGGAATTCCGAAGGGACATATCTCAGGAGGTGAGAGAGCTGCGAGGGGAGGTTACGTCCCTGGGTGAGCGAGTGGCACAGATGGAAGACGGCAAGATCTCCCGCGGCGAGGAAGTGGCTGGCCTACAACAGGAGGTCGTACGCCTGCGGTAACAGCAGGACCTCCTGCAGATAGCGGTGGAGGACTTGGAGAATTGCTCGAGGAGGCATAATATCCGCATCAGAGGGGTCCCGGCTGGGGCGGAGAAGGAGAATATTGGAGACTTCTTGGTGGAGCTATTCTGCTCATTACTTGGTCTGGAGGAGACCCGGGAGATTACGTTAGACAGAGTTCATCGAGTAGGCCGCGCTGGTGGAGCCGGGGACCGGCCACCAGATATTTTAGCCTGTGTTCATAGTTATGGGCTTAAAGAAAGCATTTTGCAGTGGGCTCGCAATCTTCCGAAGGTCCATTTCAGAGGGTATGCGCTCCAACTATTCCAGGACCTCTCGGCCCAGACCTTGCAGCGGCGGCGAGAATTCAAGCCCATTACAGAGCATCTGCGAGCGCAAGATGTGACTTACTCGTGGGGTCACCCATTCCGCCTTGTCTTCCGCTGGGAGGATCAGCTCCAACAGGTGAGGGCCATCTAGGAGGCAAATCGGATTTTGCGCTTGGCAGATGATAGCCGGGACCCAGGCGGTAACCGGGGCCTGACTGGCGGTGATGCCCGCGCTGGCGATGGAAGGAGAGAAGACGGAAGCAGCAGCGCCCTACGGCTTTGGAGCAAATGTCGGGACGGGAGTCGGTATTGAGCAGCGTGGCCGCTGGGACGAATGCTTGAAGGAGCGGTGGCCGAGGAGAGCTGCTCTGCTGTGGGTCACTTTGCTTCAGGCCTTTGTGGCCGTTCAGGAGGGGCCCGGGTGGTGGGGTCGTTGGACCTGGCCTGACGAACTTGAGAGGTTCTACAGCCCTGTTGAGACTTCAGCTCGGCGGAGATGTGTGTGAGAGGACTCTGTTGTTGCGAGCACCTGTTGTGCGTATTGGTTGTATGTTGCTGTACTTCCCTGGGATATTGCTTATTGGATGGAGTAGAGGTATGGCCCTGTTGTCCAGAGTGGCGGATGGTCTACTTACAGTTGTGGTTCCCCGTGGGGCCCCTCCCTACCTGACTGCTTTTCTCCTCTTGATGCATGACTATTAAATGTATAAGCTTGAATGTTCATGGGCTCAACAGTCCAACTAAGAGGTTGGCGATATTATCGACCCTCGAGAAGTCGGGGAGCCATATCTGTTTGCTACAGGATACACACTTAGTGCAGAAAGACACATACCGCATGCGCTCCAAGTGGTTCCCTAGGCAATTCTGGTCTTCAGCCTCCACGAAACACGCTGGGGTCGCGATATTGCTTTTGAGGTCCTTCCCCGGGGAAGTAGTGGCAAAAATACATGAAGTGCAGGGAAGGTTTTTGGCCATTCGATTGAGGGTGAGGGTCTTTTCCTTTACTATTGCTTCTCTATATGCTCCTAACACCCAGCAAGAACCCTTCCTGTGGCAGGCTGTTTCCCCGATGCTGCACTCACCAGATGGCGCCATCTTGGTGGGAGGCGATTTTAATTTGGTGCTGGATAATGATCTAGACCGCTCTGGTCACTGCTATGGGCAGGCGGGGGCGCTGTTGGCGGCTAGTCGCCAGTGGTTAGCTGAGTGTGGTCTGGAAGACGTGTGGAGGAGGGCACACCCTACGCTTAGGGATTATTCCTTTTACTCGGCGGCGGCCAAGACGTATGCACGGCTTGACCTTTTTCTGGCATCGCAGGAACTCCTCTCCTGGGTTAGGGAGACCACGATCGAGCCTCGGACCCTGACTGATCACGCTCCTATTACCGTAGAGGTTACTAAGGACCTGAGGCTGGTGGGCGCCTCGGGCTGGCGCTTTAGGGACTCCTTGCTTCAGACTGGGGCAACGGTGGAGTCGATCCGACGTGCAATCACGGATTACCTTAGTTTTAATGACGACGGGAACACCTGTATGGGGACCTTGTGGGAGGCCTTGAAGGCGGTAGTGAGAGGGGAGGTGATGTCACTGTCCGCTAGGGATAATAAAGCAAGGAGGGAGATCAGGGAGGAGCTGGAACAGAGAGTGGCGGTACTAGAACGCTCACATAAATCTACGGGGGCGCCTAGAATCTGGTGGGAGTTGGAGAAGGTGAGGCAACAGCTAAAACAGCTAGATTTGGATAGGGCGGAATACACGATCGCACGTCTTAAGCACAAGTACTACATAGGGAGCAACAGATGCGGGAAGCTCCTGGCACACCGGTTACGGGCGCAGCGTGCTGCGTCGACGATAAAGCTGGTTTGTTTCCCTTCAGGTGCAGAAGCGCGAACGAGTGATCAAATTGCAGAGGCGTTTGCGGAGTTCTATCGAGGATTGTATGTGGCGGACGAACAGAGTAATGTGGCTCCGGATACATTTCTGGAGGGTATTGCAATTACGCCTCTTGGTGAGAGGGAGGCATCTTCTCTGGACCAACCTATAAGGGCGGAAGAAGTTATATCAGCAATCTCACGCCTTCAGGTGGCGAAGTCCCCTGGCCCAGATGGCTTTACAGCTCTTTTCTATAAGACCTTTTGTGTGGAGCTTGGGCGATTTTGGTCCGGCTCTTCAATTCCTCCAGAGCGTCGGGAGCGTTAAGGACTAGCATGCTGGATGCCACCATTACAGTTATACCTAAGCCGGGGAAGGATCCATAGGAGTGCGCTTCCTATAGGCCGATCTCGCTCTTGAACATAGACGCCAAACTATTCACAGGAATACTTGCCCATCGCCTGAATTACTATGGCCCTCATTCTGACCCTGGCGGTTTGTAACCGCCAGGGCAGAGGGCAGAGGAAGCACCGCCAACAGGCTGGAGGTGCTTCCGGGGCAATTCTGCCGCGGTCAGAAAAGGGGAACCAGCGGTTTCCCGCCGGTTTTCCCCTGCCCCAGGGAATCCTCCATGGCGGCGCTGCAAATGGGGATTCCGACCCCCTTCCCGCCAGCCTGTTCCTGGCGGTTTACACTGCCAGGAAGGGGCTGGCGGGAACGGGTGTCGTGGGGCCTCTGGGGGCCCCTGCAGGGCCCATGCCACTGGCATGGGCCCTGCAGGGGCCCCCTAACAGGGCCTCATTAAGATTTTCAATGTCTGCTTGGTAGACACTGAAAATCGCGACGGGTGCAACTGCACCCGTCGCACCCCAGCAAATCCGCCGGCTCCATTCAGAGCCGGCTTCATCTTTGCTGGGGCTTTCCCGCTGGGCCGGCGGGCGATCTTTTGAAGATCGCCCGCCGGCCCAGCGGGAAAGTCAGAATGCTCCCCGTGGTCATTTGACCGCGGGGCGGTGTTTAGGCGGTTTACGCCCGGCGGCCGGTCGGAATGACCCCCTATATGCCGGGCCTTATTGATCCGGATCAGGCAGGTTTTATTTCGCACAGACAGTGCAGCGATAACACAAAGCGGTTGCTTCATTTACTAGATAAAACGGACCGTTCCCGTCAGGAGGCGCTCTTCCTCTCTATTGACGCAGAGAAAGAGTTTGATAGGGTTCATTGGCCATATCTTTTTAAGGTGTTGGAGCGTTTCGGGCTGGGCTCGGGCTTCATGACGTGGATCCGCTGTATCTATCAGTCTCCTAGTGCTGCTGTCCGTGTTAATGGAACGCTTTCATTGCCGTTCCCAGTCAGACGAGGGACTCGGCAGGGGTGCAGCTCTCTCCTCTCTTGTTTGCGCTTTACATGGAGCCTCTGGCGCAGCGTCTGCGAGACAGCCCTCTGATCACTGGCGTGAAATTCGGAGGTGATACTCATCTCATCACTTTGTACGCTGATGACGTGATCCTTACACTGGCAGAACCCGCGACCTCGCTGCCTGGGCTTATGGGGATTCTTGATGAGTTTGGCCGGGTCTCGGGATTCCGGGTGAACATGCAGAAGTCGCAGGTCCATAGTCGGTTTATCAGCGTGGAGCATGAAGAGGAACTGAGGGCCCTGTACCCCTTTATATGGTCGTCCTCGCGGCTTTCCTTTAGGGATTGACTTAGCGCCTTCTGCTGCAAAGACGGCGAGCCTAAATTACATGAAGCTGGTTCGTGAGGTGCAGCGAGATTGGAGACCTGGGGGAGGCTCAAGCTGTCCTGGCTGGGTAGAGTGGCGGCGGTGAAGATGACAATCTTGCCGCGTGTACTGTATGTGTTCCAGGCGCTTCCCCTGACTCTGCCGCCCCGGACGGTCGCGACTCTTCAAGCGGCGGTCCTGAGATTTGTCTGGGAGGGTAGACCGGCGCGCCTCCCGCAACGGGTTCTGTACCGACCTAAGGTGGAGGGAGGGTTGGCGGTTCCCTGCCTCCTGCGATATTTTCAGGCAACGCAGCTTCGTTTTCTATTAGAGTGGAGTCTCCCGCTCACTGAGAAACACTGGTGCTTCATGGACCAGGAGGTAGCAGGCTCCCATATATGGAAGGAGCCCTGGCTCCGGCGTCGGTACAGGGCGGGAGGACTTTACTCCTCCCCGATCACAGGAGCAACTTTACGTGTATGGGATGCGGTGGCCGGTCGGTTGGGGTTAACGTCGTTCCCGTCTTCGATGACCCCCATAGGTGCGAATCCGGACTTTTGGCCGGGGTTACATGTGGAAGCCCTGCGACGTTGGCACAATGGGGGCTGTAAAAGGGTGGGGAGCCTTTTTGATGAGCAAGGAGTAATTCCTTTCGACCAGATGAGAGAGACATACGGCTTGACAGAGGCGGACAGGATGATGTATTATCAGATACGGCACTGGGCCCTGTTGCCGGCTAATAGACATTAATAGATAGCCCGCTAACGCCGTTTGAGAAATGGCTCCTGCTAAAGAAGGATGATAAACGGGTAATTTCGGAGCTTTACAGGCTATTGCAGGGGGAGGGGCGCCTGCCCAAGTCTAAGGGCAGTTGCGATGGGAGAGGGAGCTGGAAAGGGAGCTTTCTGACGAAGAGTGGGATAGTATCTTCTATAAGATACATCATACGGCCCATAATGCGGCAGGCATAGAGATGGCATATAAGGTGGCCTCCTACTGGTACTACACCCCAGCAAGGATACACACATGGGATCCCACTAAGTCTAGCCTCTGTTGGAGAGGGTGTGGGGGCAGGGGTACACTTGTACACTTACTCTGGCATTGCCCCAAGCTCCATAGATATTGGGAGAGCATTATAGATGCTACTGATGCAGCGTTTAGTACCAAGATCCCTAGATCCCCAGCGTATATTTTACTGGGACTGCCCAATCCGCTCACCTTTCCTCTGAGATCATTAAAAGAGAGACAGATGGCCCTAGCCCTTAACGCGGCGTTGCAGCTGATTTTAGCATTGTGGGGCACGGACAGGATACCAACATACGTGTCATGGCTGCAGAAGTTGTGGTTTATTCTGGCAATGGAGAAGCTCACTCTGGCCTCTCAACAGCGGGAGGGGGACCTGAAGGACTTGTGGAGGCTGTTCTTACAGATTTTATCCACAGAGTTTGCTGAACTGACATGTTCGGCTTATCTGAGAGTGCTGGGGTTGACCTGAGCCCCTGGGGATTTGTCTGCTGGAGAGATCTTTGGGAGATCTGGGGCTAAGCGGGGGCAGTGCGGGGGAATGGAGAGACTGATGGATGACGGGGCATACCAAGGGAAGAATTTTTGGTGTTATACGTTCTGTTTTACTTTGTCTTGAGTTCGCTCACCACTGTAACAGCCTTCTGCGAGGGACCCATTTATTCTTGGTATTGCAAGGAGGAGGCGAGGGAGAGGCACCCTCTGATATGAATGCACAGGAGATGATCCCTATGGACGCCTAAATGCTTTTGGACTAGAATTGCTGCAGTGAGTTTGTTATACTGTGATGCTCTACTTTCTATGTTGGTACGTTGAAACAATAAACAGATTTGATCCATAACATAGCACTTAACTCAAAACACTTAGAACATCTGCTACTGGATGGGCAGACGGCTCCTACACTTACCTGCAGTGCTTGGCTGACCACCTGATGTGGTATAAATGACCACCTAAGGGTCTTAGACAAAATATTGGTTGGCCCACAAATCCGCCAAGTTATTGGAGGCCCTTACCTCTGTGGATTTCAGTGGCATTTTTGTACCTTTGAAGGCTCATCTGGTACTGCTCCAAAGGCTATGCCATTTGATGTATGTAGATGTTGAATAGGAGGAAAGACAGATATGAGCCATGGACTACTCTCTTAACTGGAAGTTCTGCTTTGATTAATATTTGAGATTTGATACAAAAACTTCATGCTTTCACCTCTCAAACTTAGAGCTCTTTAGGGGTTCTAATTGATGCTTTTCCCTCATTCTCTAAGCTTAGAATAGGGAGTTTTCCTTCATGGAACACACTTAATGCCCTTGCGCTGATATTAATGATTTATATTGATTAGTTTGATTGATTTTTTCTGATGCTGAACAATATGGATTTACTCACTAAAGGATTTAAATAAAGCTTTGAAACTCACACCAACTCCTATTATTGACTCCCAAAAGATGAAATTGAAACTGTGATAATTAGTTGATTTACTTTACAGCTTCTGATTAATTTCATCTACAACAGAGGTCTGTTGAGCGGGCTCAGATGAGAAAGCGGGGACTTTTGTCCAGATGAATTGGTAAGAATTATACTGTGAACCAAATATTTAATTAAAGTCTCTGCAAATCAGGACCATGGTCTCTGTAATGATCTACAGTCATGTAATAAGGAGAGGCTGGCAGGCATGCAGCAGGACACTGATGCAACTTGATGTGGGCTCAGCATAATATCTCCCCAACTTCATTGGAGGAGCTTATAGACACATATTTTCAGCTGAAGGACTAGACTCGACTATGCCTAGTTAACATACATAGCTGTTGGAATTCATGCACCTCAGTGTAACTGGCAAACGCCACCATGCAGAAACACTCTATGTGGTAACTCTGTACTCATGTGAAGAAAAAGAGCAAAATATGAATGGACAACTTAAGCTGCACATTTACAAATGCTAGAAAAGTCAGTGCTGCAGTGCAGCACAAGGCGATATATGAGGTGAGCTGCAGTGAAGGGTTCTTGAACAAAACTCTGGCACATCGGTTTGTGGCCTTGGACATAGCACAAACCATGATGTCAGTCACTGTAACCACACTGTGCTGTGCCATTGGGGACATATCTATCGCACTACCATGAACACTATACTGAGAACTCTATAGAGATATTTGTATTATACATTTATGCCCTCTTAGACAATGTTGAGATTGAGGGTCATATTTACTAGGATTCTGTGCCATGTTTGCATCACAAAAGTGACACAAATCGACACAAAATCTTTTTTTACCCATTTACTTTCCAGCCCAAAAAGTAAAGTAACACAAAGCAGTGCAAAACGCTACTTTGCATTACTTAGTATCAAGTGGGTGTTCCATTGGTGGTGCATTGGCGTTCCCATGCAACCACTCAAGGTTTTTGACGTGAAACCCTATTTGCTAAAAAAAAATAGACAGGGTTTTACATCGAAAAATAGCGCATATTTCAACTAGGTGCTGTCACAGAGAAATGCTTTTATTTCTCCTTTTTTTCAGAGTTTGCATGTGTGCGGCACTGTACAGCACACAAACAAAGTGGGACAAGTTTTAAAATTAGTCTAAGCATAGTATTTTGTACTCGAAGACTATGCTTCCAGTACAAAACCTATGCTAGACTCATGCAGACACCCTTGCACTATGATGCAAAGTCTGTTCATGGTGCACAGCAGCAAATTTCAGCACTGGTACTAGGGGGAGGGGAGGAGAGTGCCATATCTCTGTAAATGTGACGCTTATATGCGCCTTCCTTCTCACGCAGTGCTGCATTTTTTTGCTGCTGCATTGCGCTACGTGAGAATTCAGTAAGTCTGGGCCTCGTTTTTCTTTAGAATTTATATTTTCCAGATACCTGTTATTAAACACTGAAATGTTTTTCACAAGATCAGCCATTGTCCATCTGTACTCTTTTAGCCTTGCCTACATGGCACTTATTTGCCCTCAGTGCCTCTTTCAGCAACTTGCCTGGGAGGATGGTCAAGATGGCAGCTTTTCATCCGCTTCAGAATCAGCTTCATCTGGTTGCTGCGGCAGCGCTTTCCTCAAGTTATTCATTGCTATATTCTTGCAAGATGTCTCTGTATTTAAAAGGTCTGTTCTATAATTGATTCGGTCTGCTTCTGTGCTGTGGTGTAGCTGCATTGCCTCTGCTTCCACTGATCAAGGGACAGAGTCAAAATCCACAGACACATAGCATAAACACCGTAACCTGAATCACAAAGGCCAAGGCACGCTCTGGATTATGCAAAATACATATTGCTTTGTAGGTGTCCCTAGGTCAACCATGGTACATGCAGGATGACAAATCACTTGCATATTACTCTTTCTATTTCTATACAGCATGTAACTCCCTGAGGGACATTGTTGATGTCGGTATCATCAACGCGTTTTAATCATACCGATGCATAGAATTCCACCTTTGTGACCTGCAGTTCAGAGATATTATGGAATGTTATATAGAAGTAAATCCTAATCAGCATGACATGGAGGAAGGTCCTGAAAACACTTGACCGGAGACTCTGTGAAGCGCCCCCTGCTACAACTGTTTTCCCTTCGTAGCTGCCAAAAACAAGCACAGGTGCAAGGAACAAAGGACCTCTTTCAATGACCTGTGATAGAGCGTTCCGTACAGATAATTTTACCCGTACTTTGGACGCTCTTTAGGCCGATGAATCTTTTGGCTAAGTGGGACTCTCTTCACCAGAGATCAGTCAATTTTGTCAAATCGATAATCAATAACGAACATAAGCAATACCCTGATCAACATAACACTTAACAATTAATCCAGAATACATTTCTGCGAACCCTGACCTTTCAGTCAGGAATAACCACACCAGTTTATTCAAAGTTAGTAAATTTATTTCCCTATATTAACAAAGCTAGCACAATATAGATGTGTCTCAACACCAAATGATATACGTAAATGAACATTACTAGCTGTCCATAACGGCGAAATAGGTGCAATCTATGCAGCATTTGAATAACAAGGCATTCGATAATAGCAATGCAAATCACTAATACTATAATCTGTAATGAACTAATTGCATACATTTAGTCAGCATAACAAGGTCTCAAATTGCATCGTGCAACAAAAAGAATCCTCATCTAACCACAAATTAGCATCGGCATGTGGGACTTCATGCAAAAACAATTTAGCAACATAAATTTGGAAAACTCCTAACTAGGGATCTTATCAAAATCAGCAGTTGGTTACCTAAAAGAAACACAATGCAATTTTACAATTTCCTTTCATATTTACCAATTACGATCAGCATACAAGGAAGTCTTCGTCTCACAGGTACCGTTTCTCGATCAGCATGGGACGGGGCAAAGGGGCAAGGTGGACGGGGCAATTGCCTCACGGCGGCAAGATAAAACTACTACTTCATGCAAGGGATCAAAGTTAAAGTCTCTAGGGCAAGAATCATTTAAAGTCTCTTTCTCTCGATTAGAGAAAGCATCAAAGTCGCTTTCAAAATGGCGTTGCAGCAAGGTGGGCCATAATAGCTACGGAATGGCGCAATGTCGGGCAATAGCTGGTAATGGCTGTAATGGCAATAATGGCTGTTTTCCTCTCGTGCACCTGGTTTAAATAGACAACAGTTCAAATCCAGTAGGGTCTTCCATTGGAGGGTTCATAGGTTGGCTTCAAATTATCCAATCAAAAACAACAGTTCTCAAGCTTTTACTTAAGCATACATTATCCTTGGAGACGGGTACGCAAGTTGCAACATTTTATACCAATTAACTCACTTTCAGAGCTTCCATTGTCCGCACCTGCAGATTGACCTTGGAGCAAAGAGAAAAATGCCAGGCTGGCACGAAACCTTAAGATAAGCATGTGAACGATCTCAGTGGAAAAGTACAGCTTCAAGCAAAAATACACGTTTATTAGCACATTGGAAAAATACGAGCATCTAAACCGTGAGACCAGGCAACTAGGCCAAAGCCTCCGCTAAAGTTATGCTAAGCTAAAACATTTCAAACAAGCAAATCGTAGCACACGTTTATGATTATGTCGGATTAGTGCAATTCTAATACACCACGTTATATAAAGCACGCTTATAAATGTTGGCAGACTACTCTGAGGGCACATTTTGTCCCCGTACAATCTTTATTAGTTCGGTTAAAGTCACACATGATTATTTCACTCTACGTTTATGCGCTAATAAATGTAAAACCTTCATTTCAGCTTCATCAATCCCTCCTCTGATGACTACTTGTCATCACACAAACTATTCCCACAAATTTTATTCCATTAAAATTCTGTCAGTTCTCTTTTCCTTTTAATTCCCCTAGTTTTCGCTTTGTATTCTTCTGCCATTCTTTTCATCATTTTCTCTTCCTTCCTTCTTTTAATTCTTTCCATTATCATTATTATTCCCCTTTTTATTCCCCAAATTCCAAAAATGCAAATTAGAACTATTAGAATTCCCTGTATTATTTTTAGCAATATTCCATTCCAAATGCCACCAAGCCAATTTCCCACTGAAGCAAGTCCTTTTCCAACCTTCTCCCACACTCCTGGTTCTTTCAATTCCTTCAAATCTGCACTCTCTTTTGTTAGATTAGCAAGCATAGTTTTAATTTTCACACTGTTATCTGGAATATACGTGCAACAGTGTCGTGCACCAAGCATTTTGCAAACGCCGCCATCCTTTGCTAAAAGAATGTCTAAAGCAAGCCTGTTTTGAAGAGTCATAGCTCTTTCCGCTGCAAGTTCAGCATCTATCAGGATTATAGCACCTGAAAACTTTGTCAACATGTTATCCACTATAGTAGACAACTTTCTTATTTTGATGGAGTTCAACACGACTCCCAATGAAGGAATCATGGCTCCAAATATATCTCCTACCACAGCAGCTGCAGTCTCTCTTTTCTGGATACGATGGGATCCAGATGTCTTTTGAATCATCGATAGGTCATCCAGTTGATAAACTTTTGGGAACACTATACCCAAATAACATCTCCCCCACCATCCCTTTGGAAGACGATAATAGGCATTATACCCACAAATGTAATATACACCTGGTATGACAGGGTCAAGTCCGTTCATCATGAATGTCCATTTGGCCTTAAAGATAAACGTATGTTTACACTCACTCGCTCCTACAAAAATGTTGTCATAATAGGATTCACCTCGATATATACAAAATTTCCCTACATGCCAAGCATCTAAAGCTATTCTCCCTTGTGTTTTTATTGCAGCAAAATCATAATTATCTACTGAAGTCCTCTTATGTAGCTCTTTTTCTAATTTCGCATTCATTTGTGCCCTTCTATCATCTGTGCGATCTAAAAAGCTTATTTCTACTGCAGAGAGCGAGCAGGTAAGGTTTTCCCTATGAGCGTGAGCCGTTTCAAAAGGTTGCATTGGCTCGAAAAATTCCCTCATTATTTTAGCATCCCAATCTTTAGCAATCTGGCTTAGCTGCGCTATTATAGGAACATATGCAAAGGTAACATCATAATTTGAGTAAAAATACTGTATGTTAGTTTGACCATAAAATCTAGACATTACTATACTACATGTAATCCCGTATGTAAGAGGCATGTGGTGATAAGTCACCCCTTCCTTTACTGATGTCGGTATCTGTGTACACACATAACAATCTTTCGCATCCATAGTCTCAACATATTCTGTTAGCAAGCGATAGAAAACGTTATACGAAAGCTCCTTCTTATCATGCAAGTGTTTCTCATCTAATTCTAGTCTTTTCAATGCAGTTAGTTCAGTGACAGTAACAGGAGCAAAAGTAGAAGCATCAATTCTCTCATTCTCACCCTTTCCATGCATTCCAAGCACTATTGCCATTATTATTAGTACACATGCAATTCTCAAGCCTATACACGCATATTTACAATATTTCTTTCTACTGTTTTGCGTCATGATCTGTATAGAATCAGAGAGCTAGAAGCACCTATAAAGAAACTATTTAGCAATTCAGTTACAAAGCTGAACGAGCGCAATGTTCACACAGTTTTCTTCAAGAGGCCAGTCACTTCTCGGTTAGCAGCATTTGTCTCAATTCGGCAATAACTCAGTCTCTATTAGTTCAGCAAGTGTCTCATCCGGTTTAGCAATGTCTCAGCTGGTTGTTTGTATCACGTTGGATTGTAGCAAGCAATATCATTTATTACCCTTTCAATCGACAGAGTCCATAAAACTTTTCTTTTCTATTGGTATCTCTTCTTCTTCGTTCTCAAGGCTTAGAGATACAAATTCGTCAGTCCAATCGTCATTGACTGCAAATGCCCATTCTGGACCAGAATATCTCCTGTTCGGTATCCTTTTCCTTTTCAATTTTGCTTCTCTTTTCGATTCTGCTTCGCTGGTACTTTCCTCTTTGGCCAAGTCTTTTCCTTCACTTGAGGATGATACCACGACAGACACTTCCTTTCTTTTCTCTTTCACTTTTGGCCTTTCTCCGTCGTTAAAATTTTCTCTAGTTCTTAGTTTTACTGGTGATATACTTAGTCTCCTCTTTGCACCATGTCCATTTGATGGACCTGCGATCTTTTCTGTGGAAGCTTGAACTGTTTCGTTCTGTTCTGCCTTGTCCCCTCCTTCTGGGGAATCAATCACGTTCTCTTTTTCTTTTTCTGTATCGTCTGCTTCTGGGAAAGCCCTCCTCTGATCAGGCTCTCCTGCTTTTTCACCTCTTTCGAGCCCTTCGTCACCGTTACTTTCGTCAGGCTCTTTATCACTTTCAGCTGCTTCAGGTTCTTTGTCACCTTCAGCTGCTTCAGGCTCTTTGCTACCCTCAGCTGCTTCAGGTTCTTTGTCACCTTCGGCTGCTTCGTCGCTGTCTGAGGTTTCTCCTTGGTCTTCCCCAAGTGAGTCTGTTGCTTCGTCCTCAGAGAATCTTTCCCTCTCTTCTGTTCCTGCCTGTTCGCTTTCAGTTCTGTTTTGCTCTGTCTCAGCACTCAGCACTGTTTTATCAGGCACTGGCAGTTTCAGCGCTTCAACTTCCTCATCTGTGGGACACAACACTTTCTTTGTGTGACTGGCGTGAATCCAGTTGGGAACCCCCGCACACTTCACAGCGGTAGTGGTCGTCAGGATCACTTGGAAAGGGCCTTTCCAACGGGGTTCCAGACACGACTTCCTCACGTGCTTCTTTACCACGACCCAGTCACCTGCTTTCAGTGCGTGTCCTGGACCTTGGATCGGTGGCAAGGTGGTTGCTTCCACCTGGTGAGAGAAAGAGCGAACCACGTCAGCCAGACCCTTGCAGTAGTCTAACACCATATCATCTGTAATATTCAAAAGCGCGTTTGCGGGAACTGCAGGAAGTCTCATAGCCCTGCCCATGAGAATTTCGTGCGGAGACAATCCAGTCTTTCTATCAGGGGTGTTTCTCATTGACATTAGCACCAAGGGCAATGCGTCAGGCCATTTCAAATTTGTCGATGCACATATTTTCGCCATTCTTGATTTCAGTGTACCATTCATATGCTCCACCAGTCCTGATGCTTCAGGGCGATAGCTACAATGCAGTTTTTGCTCAATGTTCAGTGCTTCACAAAGTAACTTTATCACCTCGTTATTGAAGTGACTTCCCCTATCTGATTCTAAAGAGATCGGGAATCCGAAACGTGGTATCAACTCTCTCAACAATAGCTTTGCAACTGTAAGGCTGTCATTTCTACGTGTGGGGTATGCCTCAATCCAGTGACTAAAAATGCACACAATCACCAACACATACTTTAGACCTCCATGCACAGGCATCTCAATGAAGTCCATCTGCATCCTACTAAATGGGCCACTGGCCCTGCCAATGTGGCTCACGTTCACAACTGCTCCTTTTCCTGGGTTCACCTGCTGGCAAGTGACACATCGATGGCAAACTGCTTCTGCAGCTTGACGAAATCTGGGGTTAAACCAATCAGTTTTGAACAATCTTATCATGGCATCTCTCCCTAGGTGAGCTTGCCCATGATAGAACCGCGCAAGCTGTGATAAGAGACTATTTGGCAAAACGAATTTTCCCTCATTTGAAACCCATAACTCGTCTGGTCTCTTTATACATTGTGATTTAATCCAGGAATCTCTTTCATCCTCCCTGACGTTATTCTGTAATGCTTTTAGTTCATCTATTGTATCTACGACCTTCAAGGCAAATGCTTCAGCTGGTTCGAGTTCTGGTTCTTTTATCGAATTCCATTCATCTCTGAGTAATATACAGTTCAAGGCACAAAATCTTGCGACTTGATCCGCATATGCATTTCCCAGAGAGACATAGGTGGTCATTCCAACCCTGGCGGTCCATGACCTCCGGGTTGGAGGACCGCGGAGCACCGCCGACAGGCCGGCGGTGCTCCAATGGGCATTCCGACCGTGGCGGTAAAGCCGCGGTCGGACCGGCAACACTGGCGGTCTCCCGCCAGTGTACCGCTGCCCATTGGAATCCTCCAAGGCGGCGCAGCTAGCTGCGCCGCCGAGGGGATTCCGACCCCCCCTACCGCCATCCAGTTCCCGGCGGTCCGCCCGCCGGGAACCGGATGGCGGTAGGGGAGGTCGCGGGGCCCCTGGGGGCCCCTGCAGTGCCCATGCCACTGGCATGGGCACTGCAGGGGCCCCCGTAAGAGAGCCCCTAAATGTATTTCACTGTCTGCTGCGCAGACAGTGAAATACGCGACGGGTGCAACTGCACCCGTCGCACAGCTTCCACTCCGCCGGCTCGATTCCGAGCCGGCTTCATCGTGGAAGCCTCTTTCCCGCTGGGCTGGCGGGCGGCCTGAAGGCGGCCGCCCGCCAGCCCAGCGGGAAAGTCAGAATTACCGCCGCGGTCTTTTGACCGCGGAACGGTAACCTGACGGCGGGACTTTGGCGGGCGGCCTCCGCCGCCCGCCAAGGTCAGAATGAGGGCCATAGTCCTGTCCTTTTGTGTGAGCACTACACTTTACCACTGCAACTTCGGCTGGCATTTGAATGGCGTGTAACAATTCCCTTATTCTCTCCCCGTTTTTCACTGGGGATCCTGAAGAAGTCAGGAAACCTCTCTGTGACCATAGTTGTCCAAAGTCGTGCACAATCCCAAACCCGTACTGACTATCAGTGTAAATGGTGACTTTCATCAATGCAGACAGTTGACATGCTCTTGTAAGGGCTACAAGCTCTGCTACTTGTGCAGAATAGACTCCTTGAAGCCAGGACGCTTCCAAGACACCTGTTACAGTACATACAGCATATCCTGCTTTCAAAATTCCCATCCCATCTCTTAGACATGAACCATCAACGAAAACAATTTGGTCATTTTCATCAAGCTTAATATCCTTAATGTCAGGTCGGGGTTTTGTGCAAAATTCAGTCACCTGAAGGCAGTCATGCTCGACGTCTTCAGCGTTCTCAATTTCAGCATTTTCACCAGGAAGCAAGGTTGCTGGATTCAATGTAGTGCACCTTTTCAGCTGCACATTCGGTGAGCCCAGAATTATCGTTTCACACCTTGTGAGTCTTGCTCCAGTCATGTGTTGCGTTCGGGAGCGGGTCAAAGGTATCTCAACTGAGTGAGGGACCATGACTGTTACTGGGTGTCCCATCACTATTCCTTCACTCTGAGTGAGGCTGATACCAACTGCTGCTACGGCGCGCAAACACCCTGGAAGTGCTGCTGCGACCGGATCCAAAGTAGCTGAAAAATACGCTACTGGTCTGTTTATGCCACCATGGGCTTGAGTCAAGACAGACAAAGAACATGCATCACGTTCATGACAAAACAATGTGAAAGGCTTTGTGTAATCAGGCATACCTAAAGCTGGAGCCCTACACATGCATTCTTTCAACTCAATGAAAGCATCCATCTCATCTCCTTTCAACTCAATTTGATCCAAGGCATCCTTCTGGGTCAGCTTCAGTAAAGGCTTTGCTAGAGTCGAGAAGTTGGGAATCCACTGGCGACAGTAGCTCACCATCCCCAAAAACTTCCTCACCTCCTTCCTCGTCTTTGGTGGACTCATTTGAAGTAGGCTTGTTATTCTTTCCTTCATTATTCTCCGTGACCCTTTCTCTATCTGGTGACCCAAGTATTTCACTTTCTTCTGACAGAACTGCAATTTGGAAGGAGACACCTTATGTCCATTCCTTCCCAAATGGTTCAACAGAGCAATGGTATCAGCTGTGCAGCCACTTTCTGTCTTTGATGCAATCAGTAAGTCATCAATGTACTGTACTAGGGTTGACTCGAATGGCAATTCTAATGCTTTCAAATCTTTCTTTAGAATCTGATTGAAGATTGACGGTGACTCAGAAAACCCTTGAGGAATTCGACACCAACTGTACACTCTGTCTAAGAATTTGAAACAAAAGAGAAATTGTCTGTCCTCATGAAGAGGCACCGAAAAGAATGCTTGTGACAAGTCGATGACTGAGAACCACTCGGCATCGCAAGGGACTTGAAACATTATTACAGCTGGATTTGGTACGACAGGGCAACACTTGACTATGATGTCATTTATTTTCCTCAAGTCCTGCACAATTCGGACCTTTCCACTTGGCTTTATTAGTCCCATGATTGGCGAATTACATGGACTGCTTAACACTTCTTTCAGTACTCCCTGCTTTACGAATTCGTCAATGAGTTGGGCAACTTTCATGAGGGTGTCTTGTGCCATGTGGTATTGTGGGGTCTGGGGAAAGGTTGCATTGGGTTTTACAGTCACTTTCACTGGTTCCACTCCTTTCATCAATCCCACCTCTTTCCCTGTCATATCCCACACTTCCTTTCCGACTGTTTCCCGTAATTCAGCTGGAATATCTTCTTCAGTTATCATCGGGAAAAGACAAATCAGAGGATACTCTTCATCAACAGTTTCCATCTCATCCCCCTCTACACTGTCCTCTTCTTCCCCATCACTGCTCGTCTGAATTTTAATTCCCTCGTTCGAACACATAATCGAACATCCCAACTTGCACAATAAGTCTCTCCCTAACAGTGCTATCGGGCTTGAGTCACATACCACAAATTTATGTAACCCTTGATAGTTACCGATGCTGACTGGTACCGGATCTGTAATTGGGTTTGTCAGGTGCCTGTTTGCTACTCCCACCACTTGAACTGTTCTCCCTGAGAGTGTCAAATTTGGTACTTCAATGCTCTTAACAGTTGAACGTGTGGCTCCTGTGTCAACCAAAAATGAAACACGATGACCCATTACTCTTCCCTCCACGTACGGACCCTTTTGATCAACTTCCAAGGATGCTGCAAGCACACAATCTCCTTCCTCTCCTGAACTTTCACTCTCCCACACATTGTTTATTCCACTCTCACTGTGTAATGGGAACTGTTGTACGGTGCCATTTGTATTCATTACCTGACCCGAGACCTGTGGAGGAACCATCACTTGCTGCTGACTCATTGGTGCCAAGGGTATTTGCATTTGCTGATTAGGTACCATGGGAAACTGCTGTTGCATTGGCTGCATTTGCGTCACCTGCATACGGGGCATCTGCATCTGCTGCGGCTGCATAGGTTGTAATCCCTGCAACTGATTTACGGTCTGAAAATTTGGGTTTGGACCTCTCATTTTCGGTCCCCTCATTGTCTGAAATGCATTGACATCATTGTTTTGCTGACCAACACCTGCACCTTCCTGCACCACCATCGGGCACTCGCGTTTCCAATGACCGACGATTCCGCACACGTGACACGGCATCACCTTTTTCAATGCCTGCACACCATTCGGAGTCACAACAGTGTTCAAATCCGGACCATTATTTCCAAAACCTCCTCTACCTCTGCCTCTCGCCTGTGGCTGAAACATCATATTTCCCTGCAACTGCGGCTGCGGTTGCGGTACCTGCTGTTGGAACCCTTGCAACCCTTGCAAACCTTGCAGACCTGTCTGAGCTGCTTTAAGTTGCATCATCATCACTTTCTCCTTCAACCTTTTCTGTTTCACTTCAATTTCGTCGCTACAGTATTTCGCATAATTCAACACCTCATCAATCGGTTTCGATTGCCAGCAAATCAAATGCGACTTTATCATCTGACTTATCTCTGGTCTCAGCCCTTCCACAAATCTAAACACAAAATGAAGCATGTCCTTCGCCTCTATTGTTTCTGTGCCACTGTAGTTCTTGAACGCCTTCAACAACCTCTCATAGTAACTATGAATCGACTCTTTAGCCTCTTGGGCAGTTCGATCTATCTTCTGCCAATCCACGTTTTTCGCGGCCACCTTCGTCTTCAAATGCTCAATCACCTTATAGTACAGGCTCATCACCATAGGTGATGGTGCACCCGTATCCCTGTCTCTCTCTGGTTCACTTGTCGGCCAACCTACAGCTCTTTTGCAATCCTCCCACAAATCTGCCGGAACCACAATCTCAAAGAGAGTATTTAGGTCTTCCCAGAGACATTTTGCAAGCTTCACAAACCTGTCAGTCTGTTGATACCATTCAATCGGTTTCTCTCTCAGTTTGGGAAAATCATCCGTAAAAGACTGAATGTCGCTTCTGTGCCATGGTACATGTATTCATTTTCCCCCTGCTGTCTCCCTCATTGGTAACATGGTTACTGCATCACTACTCTGTGGTCTTTTCTCGTTGAGCTCTGAGACACTGTCTTTCCTCTTTTCCTTTCTCTTTACCCATCTGCTTTCCCATTTGTCTAAGCACCTCCACACTTGTGCACTCTGCAACAATTCTCTAAGGTGGGCCTTCATGCCTGCTGACCTCATGTGTTCAAAATCTGTGGTCCCGAAATCCAACCTATAGCTCCTGCTCAAGTGTTTTGTCTTGTCTATATCAACCCCGTTTTTGTCAGCTATTTCCTGCAAGCTTTTATGTACCTTATTCACTTCTCTCGTAATCCTTGGACATAGATACCTCAACTCTTCTTCCGAGTAGGACTCTAACCTATTCACACCCATAGTCCCTTCCACCAATTCTTGTGCTTCCATGTTCAACCTGACCCTATTCAGATAGTCTTCTCCCTTCCCACTGGCTGAGCTTTGTGTGGAATTCAGACTGTTGAACCACTGTGTCAGCTGTTGCGCATTCAACCCCATCAGTGTAGCGTTCACATCGACTGCCATTGATGGTTGCGGCAACTTTTCAGTGTTCGATGACAGCGGTATCACCAGTGGGGGACTCAACCTCACCAGTGTTGACTGAGCACATATGGGACTAAACTCCATCAAGGACCCAGATCCAGTTGGCTGAGCCGCTATCGGAGTTATCCCTGGAGTGTTTTCTATGCACCTCCTTTCTGTCCCATTCTGCAGCATTGATCCCTGATCGCTCATACCTAAGTTAGGCTGACTTTACAAAGGTACCGGTGGACCTACAGTAATGGGTAGCGATATCGCATCTGGGTTTTGTCCATTTCCCATGTTCTGAGACATGTTCATTCCCACACTATGGGTCATCATTGCCGGCATGCCCATCTGGCTCCCCGTCATCTGAGCATGTGCTGTTGTCAAAGCCCAGCTCACCTGAGTTCTTGTTCAGTTCTGATGGAGGTTGAAGACAATCCGACCCCACCCTGAAACTGCTTGTTCCAGCACACTAGTTTTTAAAACAGTGCACTAAGAACAGAAGCTCAAGGGAAGGGGGGAATTGGATAAAATAAAAAAAAGAGAGACAACACCGTTCTTGCGTTTCCACTGTTGAAGTGCTGCACAAATCTGCGGCCCTTTCTGACTTCTGTTGAAACTGGTGCCTAATGAAACATAAACAAAGAACAGATAAGTGCAACCTATTCCTAAATGGGTTCCTGACTATCCCTTTATTTATTGGAAATTCTCTTCTAAAAGTACCTCTTGGATCCTGGTCTCTAGTTTCCAGGTTTGGAATGTGTTACTGCTCTGGGATGTGTTTTCTATTACTGTTAAGCTTCTAAAAAATTAAACAAATACCGTTATCAGAATTACCAATATCAAACATTCATCATAATATAACTAAAGCCTAAATTCCCAATAGCAGACTCACTTTTCGCATATTTCCAGAATCTTTTATAAAACAAATACTGTACTTTTACATCAAAATACAGCATGTAATTTGTGCAAGTCCTTGATTTACTGTTTTCCTTGCTGTCAATGGTTTCCACTGTTCGATTCCCAAAAGTTCCATGAAAAAAAACAATGTCCGCTTCACAAAGTCCTGCAAAATAATCCTGCAACAAAGAGCCTTAATCACAATGCTCGTGGAAGGCACTTCGCCTCAAACTGTCTATACACGAATCCAGAAATTGCCGTCAAAGCTCCCTCAGGTAATAAAAAGTTTTGCACTTACTTGTTGCTGGCAAGTGATACTGATCAGTCTAACCTTGTCTTCTTTCTCTTTTGCAGGTTACTCGTAGGAGAGAGGCTGAGGCAAGGAGGAACCGGAAACCGGAAGAAGGAAGAGCCAGCAGCTGCGCCAATTGAAGTCAAAGAAAGTCTGTAAAGAGCAGGAGTGCCAGCGCCGAGGGATCTGTTCTCAGGTAAGCGGGAGGTAGACGAGCACAAGCACTGGGTGAGGCTCGGGGGATGCCTTTTATAGACAGGGCTGGGTGTGGTTCGAAGAGCTGGGTGTGGTTTGAAGGGCTGGGTGTGGTCCTCACATGCTGCACATGTTCTTGGAAGGTGTGCAGAGCTGGGTGTGGTTTGAAGAGCTGGGTGTGGTTCTCACATGCTGCACATGTTCTTGAAAGGTGTGCAGAGTTTCAGTTATTATGCAAATGAGTTGGATTAACACATGGCCTAGGGAGGAGTGTTTTAAAGAAGCCTTGGTAAAAGCAAGGCCCAATGTGTAAACAAAACAGCACATTAAACAACATACACAGAAGCCTAGGGGGGGGGGAAGGTGAGATAACAAGAAAGGCTTTGAATAGTAAGTTTAAAAGGGAGCTATTACAGAACCCACTAGTGCAGTGAGAGGGGACATGCTCTTTGCTGTGTACAAACCCTAACAGTTGCCCCCCTCAAAGGCCCTCCTACAGGACGGGGTTTTCCTGGATTTTTTAAATAAAACCGTCTAATCAGCTGTGGGGCATGTACATATGATGCTGGTTCCCATGAATTCTCAGATTCATCATATCCTTTCCATTCTACTAAATAAAACAGACGTCCACTAATTCTTTTTGAGTCTTTTATGCTTTTCACTTCATATTCCAGATTTCCTTTAATTGGTATGGGTGGAGGTGGTGGTTCAGGTCGGGTTTTTGAGTTGTACGGCTTAAGCAAGGACACATGGAATGTAGTATGTACTGGATATTCTTTTGGTAAATCTAATTTTACTGTTACCGGGTTTACTATGGCAGTTAAACTAAAGGGTCCAATGAAACGTGGTTGCAGCTTTCGGGATCCCTCTATGTTTAGGTTTTGTGTGGAGAGCCATACCTTGTCACCAATTTTATACATTGGGGCCTCAGACCTGTGTTTGTCTGCTTGTCTTTTCATGCTTTCCTTGTACTTTAATAAATGTTTCCTGGCTTTGTCTTGTATGTCACCTAACCTCGTTAGTCTATCCGTTACTGTAGGCAACAGGGAATCTTCTAACAAAATGGGTATAGCTCTTGGATGATACCCCTGCAAGAAATAGAATGGTGAGCAAAGTAGAGCTGAATGCTCAGTATTATTATAAACAAACTCTGCTACAGGAAGAGCTTCCAACCATTCACTAGAATAATCAGCCAATAAACAACGTAGCGTTTGAAGTAAGGTTTGGTTCAGTCGTTCAGTCTGTCCATCTGTCTCTGGGTGGAAAGCAGTGGATAAGGCCACATCTATTTTCAGTTTTTCACATAATTTTTTCCAAAATCTGGAGTTGAACTGGCTCCCTCGGTCTGACACCACTTTGCTTGGCAAACCATGTAAACGCACAATTTCCCTTATAAAAATATCGGCAAATTCTGCCGCCGTGGGTAATTTCCGTAATGGTAAAAAATGTGCCATTTTAGATAAAAAATCCACTATAACCAACACTGTTGTGAAGGATTTTACAGGTGGTAAACCTACAATAAAGTCTACGCTCACAGTGTGCCAAGGTTGTTTGGGTGTTGGCATTGGTATTAACAAGCCGTCAGGAGCCTTATGAGAAGATTTATGTCTTGCACAAATTGGACAGGTAGTGACAAATTGCTTAATGTCCTTTCTTATAGTGTCCCACCAAAAGTGTTTTTGCACATTCTCCAGGGTTTTTACCCAACCAGGATGACCTGCCAACGGTGAGGCGTGATGCCAAATTATCACCTGTGTTTGTAATTCAGAGGTGGGCACTAACAGCATGTTGTCGTGATACAATAAACCTCGTTGTATTGTGTTATGGGAATCCTTTAACCAATCCTGAGGTGCTATTTGCATGTGTGCATTATATAGATCTGTGATGAAATCCTTCTGTTGTACTGGTGCCAACAACTTTTGGGGAGGAATAATGGGTTCTCCTATTTTATCTTGTTTCATGTCTGAGGTATGTCCGTATCTAGATAACACATCAGATTGAATTTGTTGTGCACCTGGTCTATAGGTTATAACAAAGTTAAATGTGCTAAAAAAATTTAACCAGCGCATCTGACGTGGTGTTAGTGCTTTAAGTGATCCAAAAAACTGTAGGTTCTTATGGTCAGAAAAGATTGTAACTGGGTACTTGGCTCCCATTAAATGGTGCATACATTCTGAAAAGGCTACTTTGATAGCTAGTAGTTCCCTTTCAGCCACAGTGTAATTTTGTTCAGCTGGTAATAACTTTTTGGAATAGAAGGCTATAGGATGTAACTGGCCATCTACTGCATCTCGTTGAGAGAGAACTCCTCCTAAAGCTACTTGTGAAGCATCCGCTTCAACAAAAAAGGGCAAGTCAGGATCAGGATGTTTCAGAATTGGGGCTGAAGTGAACTTTTGTTTTAGGAGTTGAAAGGCGTGTGCCGCCTCATCAGTCCAAAGAAATCGTTGCCCTTTCCGCAACAAGGTAGTTATTGGGGCTGCAATGTCTGCAAAATGTGCAATAAACCTCCTATAAAAATTGGCGAAACCCAGAAATTTCTGAATATCTTTTACAGAGGATGGTTCTGGCCAATCAGCAATAGCACTGATTTTCTTTACATCCATAGTTATTCCTTGAGGTGACAGGCAGTATCCTAAAAAGTCCACCTTGTTGACATTAAAAGTACACTTTTCTAACTTAGCAAAAAGATGATTTTCTTTTAACTTTGATAATACTGCACGAACATGTTGGGTATGTTCTTCTGAGTTCTTAGAGTAAATGAGGATGTCGTCTATGTATACTATGACACAAACGTCCAGGAATTCGTGTAGGACCTCATTTATAAAGAACTGAAAGGCCGCAGGGGCATTACATAACCCAAAGGGCATTACTGTGTACTCAAATAAACCAAACTTTGTCTTGAAAGCTGTCTTCCACTCATCCCCCTCTTTTACTCGGACCAGGTGGTAAGCTCCCCGCAGATCTAGTTTAGTGTATACAGTAGAATGTCTTAATTGATCCAACAACACAGGTATTAGAGGAAGAGGATATTTATTCTTTATTGTAGCCTTATTTAGTCCTCTATAATCGATACACGCGCGCAGGGATTTATCCGGCTTCGGGATAAAAAAGAGTGGAGATGACACTGGAGATGTGGAATGACGGATGAACCCAGACTGTAGTAGGTCATCTAGGTAGGTTCTTAAGTATTTGGTTTCTTCGTCAGTCAAAGCATATACTCTGTTATTAGGTAAAGGGGCACCTGGGATAAGATCTATACGGCAGTCATAAGACCGATGTGGGGGCAGCACACTAGCCTTTACTGGATCAAAGACGTCTTTAAAGTCAGAATATTCAGGAGGGAGACTTGGTTCATCTTGTGTAACACTAGCACAGTGTAATACTGTGCTCTGTTCTGTACCTGCTTCTTGATAGCAATTGGTTCTACAGAAAGAGGAATCCAAAGTAACAGTTCTATTCACCCAATCAATTTTTGGGTTATGAGTTGTTAACCAGGGTACCCCGAGAATCAAACCAAAATTAGGAGTATCTATCAGATCAAAGCTAATCACCTCTGTGTGCCCGTTCTGACAGACCATAACAAGTGGACTTGTTTGTTTTGTGATTAATCCAGAGGTCAATTCTGACCCATCCACTGCACATACTGCTTCTGGACAAGGCTTTAGGCACATAGGAAGTCCTAAGATTTCAGCTAACTTATTATCCACAAAATTTCCTGTCGCGCCTGAGTCCAGTAGGACAGGGAGAGAATGCCTCACTTGGGTAGTAACAATTAAAACGACCTGAATTATGAAATGTCTAGGTATGTGCGGTACCCTGAAGGCTGCAGCATTAGAGGTTTGATTAAGATGTTTTCTCGAACAAGTAACCTCTCCCCTTGTCGAGCTTAATCGTTTCCCGATTCAGTTGAGGAGGTGGAGGAAACAGCACCCTTTCGTGGAGTTTTAGGCTTTACTGGACATTCTCTGGCAAAGTGACCTGCCCTGCCACAATATAAACATAATTGAAATGTTCTCCTTCTTTCTTTTTCCTCTGATGTGAGTGGACCTCTGAGTGTCCCTATTTGCATAGGCTCTGGTTCAGGGAGTTTATTATCTGTGTCTTTCTTCTCGTGTCTAATAAAAGTTAACCGTGATTCCAATTTGTATTTATCTCTCTTTCTTTCTCCTAGTCTATGTTCTAATTTCACAACTAAATCTACAAAGTCTGAATAGTCTTTTGGCAAATCAACGATATGAGCCAGCGCGTCTTTTAACTCGTCTCTCAAACCTTTATAAAAAAGGGAGACACGCTTTTCTTCTGGCCACTGTGTCTCGGTGAGTAAACGATTAAAACTAGTGAGATAGGTCAATAAATCCTTGTTACCTTGTTTAAGATTTAAAAGCTCATTATCACTTGCCTGCATGAAAGTGTGTTTTGCAAAAAGGCTGGTCATGGTACGTTTAAATTGATTCCAATTATGGAGGATGGGATCATCTCTATCCACGAAAGGAATTGACCAATTGGCTGCTGTGCCACCCAAATAAGACAAGACGAATGCCACTTTCGTATCATCAGTAGGGAACTGTTGTGGCTTACAAATGAAGTGTAATTGACATTGATTGATAAAAACATGGAATTTGTTACTATCTCCATGAAAACGTTCAGGTGCTGCTCAGGGCACAACATTAGGAACATTAACAGTAACCTCAACTGGGGAAGGCAAAGTTGTATGTTTTGATGGCGCCCCTGTCTCTGAGGAGGTTTTAAACAAAGGCGTAGAAGCTGTGTTCCACTGAGATCCCCTAAATTTATACCTGCTTAAATCCTGTTTTAAAGAGGTATTCTCCATCTTTAATCTCTCTATTTCCTCTTGCATATGTTGCAAGATGCCAGACACTGATTCATTATGAGCCAAGTCCTCATTTAGGGCCTGCGCCATATCCGTGACGTCAATGCCCTCTATTTCTTCCCCGGTATTCATCGTCCACCAGAACTGAAATTATTTTTTAAGGCTTGTGCTTCTGTCAAAGCCCAGCTCACCTGAGTTCTTGTTCAGTTCTGATGGAGGTTGAAGACAATCCGACCCCACCCTGAAACTGCTTGTTCCAGCACACTAGTTTTTAAAACAGTGCACTAAGAACAGAAGCTCAAGGGAAGGGGGGAAGTGGATAAAATAAAAAAAAGAGAGACAACACCGTTCTTGCGTTTCCACTGTTGAAGTGCTGCACAAATCTGCGGCCCTTTCTGACTTCTGTAGAAACTGGTGCCTAATGAAACATAAACAAAGAACAGATAAGTGCAACCTATTCCTAAATGGGTTCCTGACTATCCCTTTATTTATTGGAAATTCTCTTCTAAAAGTACCTCTTGGATCCTGGTCTCTAGTTTCCAGGTTTGGAATGTGTTACTGCTCTGGGATGTGTTTTCTATTACTGTTAAGCTTCTAAAAAATTAAACAAATACCGTTATCAGAATTACCAATATCAAACATTCATCATAATATAACTAAAGCCTAAATTCCCAATAGCAGACTCACTTTTCGCATATTTCCAGAATCTTTTATAAAACAAATACTGTACTTTTACATCAAAATACAGCATGTAATTTGTGCAAGTCCTTGATTTACTGTTTTCCTTGCTGTCAATGGTTTCCACTGTTCGATTCCCAAAAGTTCCATGAAAAAAAACAATGTCCTCTTCACAAAGTCCTGCAAAATAATCCTGCAACAAAGAGCCTTAATCACAATGCTCGTGGAAGGCATTTCGCCTCAAACTGTCTATACACGAATCCAGAAATTGCCGTCAAAGCTCCCTCAGGTAATAAAAATGTTTGCACTTACTTGTTGCTGGCAAGTGATACTGATCAGTCTAACCTTGTCTTCTTTCTCTTTTGCAGGTTACTCGTAGGAGAGAGGCTGAGGCAAGGAGGAACCGGAAACCGGAAGAAGGAAGAGCCAGCAGCTGCACCAATTGAAGTCAAAGAAAGTCTGTAAAGAGCAGGAGTGCCAGCGCCGAGGGATCTGTTCTCAGGTAAGCGGGAGGTAGACGAGCACAAGCACTGGGTGAGGCTCGGGGGATGCCTTTTATAGACAGGGCTGGGTGTGGTTCGAAGAGCTGGGTGTGGTTTGAAGGGCTGGGTGTGGTCCTCACATGCTGCACATGTTCTTGGAAGGTGTGCAGAGCTGGGTGTGGTTTGAAGAGCTGGGTGTGGTCCTCACATGCTGCACATGTTCTTGAAAGGTGTGCAGAGTTTCAGTTATTATGCAAATGAGTTGGATTAACACATGGCCTAGGGAGGAGTGTTTTAAAGAAGCCTTGGTAAAAGCAAGGCCCAATGTGTAAACAAAACAGCACATTAAACAACATACACAGAAGCCTAGGGGGGGGGGAAGGTGAGATAACAAGAAAGGCTTTGAATAGTAAGTTTAAAAGGGAGCTATTACAGAACCCACTAGTGCAGTGAGAGGGGACATGCTCTTTGCTGTGTACAAACCCTAACAGCTGTCCCCCCCTGCATCTGCTTTTGAGGCATCAAAAACTGTGTTGATTCGGCTTGTGCCAATGTCGGGTTGTGACCATTCTGTACTCCCATTACGGTTGGATCTAAAATCATTCCTGCACTGTTGTCACTGCTGTAGTACCCTGGGATCTGCGGCTGATAATTTTCTGCTGGTTTCAACATGGGCACATCTGGATATATTCTCCTAACCTGCGGTATCTGCGGGGTGAACAGTAAACTCGGGTCCTTAGACCCCGATGATGCTCCTGAACTCTGAGTTTCACTGTTCTGTACCGGTGCCGGAGGGGCAGAACTGGTACTTGGACCTTGTCCACTCTCTGCATAAGGTGGTGGACGGTCGTTCAGCAATTGCATGATTAACTCCTCATCCTCTAACTCCTCTTCTCTTCTCAACTTTTCCTCGTCCTCTCTATCCTTGGAACACCTCCTGTTTGTCTTACAGGTAGCTTTCTTACCTGTCTCCTCTTCTTCCTTAGTAATTGCGGGAAACAATTTTATCCCCTGCAATACATCTGACCTCCACACCTTCTGTGCATTATCCCACCTAGCGTCCGCTAGTGTCTTTTCTACCTTTCTTATCCTGGTCTCGAACTTATTTTGCTGTTGCTGTCTAGCCATCAGTTCCCAAATCGCTAGAGCCTCAAACTGTGCTGGCCTTGGAGGTACCTTCATGTCGTACATCGCGAATCTCAAATTCTCTAGAATCCTTATATTGAATGTCCCATGGATCGGGAATGCTACGCTCCCATGTTTCTCTGTCAGCTTGTGCCATTGCTTTAGCCAAAGGCACGGAGCAACCCCCTTTTCCTCCATTACAATGTAAGCTGGTGTGCCTTCGGGCGGCGTCTCCTCTCCTACGCTCGCTTTAATGTAAGACTCCCCCTTCATCGCACTCCTTAATGCTTTAAAAAATTTCATTTTTCTCGTCTTTTATTTCACAAAGTTTGTAATCAGTAGGTGACTTTAATTCCCGGAATACTCTTCGCTTGCCTTTCCCCTTCCAATTGAGCCCCACGGACTGCGTCCAATCCGTGCGCGACCCTTCTCTGCAACCAACCTATCCCAGCGCGGCTCCTAGTGACGTCACACTCACACCCACTGCGGCTGACAAAGCCTCGCGGCTAGTCCTCCTTCACTCAGCTCCTCTCGTAACAACTTCTTGCATGTATCGCGAGCTACCAAAAATTAATAATAAAACAGATCTGTCGGTTTACTACAGGAAGGGTAACACAATCGCTTCAGGACCTGAGGGATTTTTCACTAGCCTCGGCAGTTATTCCATCTTTCTCGGTCCCCACTTTCGCGAGCAAATCTGACCCGCAGACCTACTCTCAACTTGTCAATGATCTATTCTAGTGCACTTAGAATTTTGTCAAAGCCCGAAGTCGAAGTTTCTTTCACTCCCTTAACACACGTACCGACTCGTTGACCACGCCCGATCAACCTACTAAACCGCCCAGACCACAACATAAAACAACATACTCCGGAGTCTCTTGACCTCGCAGGGCCCGTCTCAACAACAACAACCACGTGGACCTTTTTATGCACAAAGCGCCACACGCACATGAAGTTCGACGACTTTCCTACTCTCACACTCGGAGTCGCACCTCTGCTATTTCTATGGAGTTCGACGACTTCCCTACTTCTACACTCGGAGTCGCACCTCCGCTATTCTCTAAAATCCTCGCAACCTTTTCACACAATCTGCGGCAATAAGCTGTGCAAGCGCAAAACCCTAACTTCACTCATACCATCACCAGTACCGCCAACGCCGATCTCACACCTCCATTCTCTTCATTCGCAAGCTCCGAGATCCCGGGAAAGTCGCGGTGGACTTAGCCCATCATCATTTTCTCAATCTGTTTTACCCAAGAAAAATCTAATTCAACTTCTCGAATGGGGTCTCAAAGGGCGTAACCGTTAATTCAACACCATGTACTTTAACGGTACGGAGTCCCAAAAGGCGAAACCGCCCTCTGCTACCATCTACTGATAGAGCGTTCCGTACAGATAATTTTACCCGTACTTTGGACACTCTTTAGGCCGATGAATCTTTTGGCTAAGTGGGACTCTCTTCACCAGAGATCAGTCAATTTAGTCAAATCGATAATCAATAACGAACATAAGCAATACCCTGATCAACATAACACTTAACAATTAATCCAGAATACATTTCGGCGAACCCTGACCTTTCAGTCAGGAATAACCACACCAGTTTATTCAAAGTTAGTGAATTTATTTCCCTATATTAACAAAGCTAGCACAATATAGATGTGTCTCAACACCAAATGATATATTCGATAATAGCAATGCAAATCACTAATACTATAATCTGTAATGAACTAATTGCATACATTTAGTCAGCATAACAAGGTCTCAAATTGCATCGTGCAACAAAAAGAATCCTCATCTAACCACAAATTAGCATCGGCATGTGGGACTTCATGCAAAAACAATTTAGCAACATAAATTTGGAAAACTCCTAACTAGGGATCTTATCAAAATCAGCAGTTGGTTACCTAAAAGAAACACAATGCAATTTTACAATTTCCTTTCATATTTACCAATTACGATCAGCATACAAGGAAGTCTTCGTCTCACAGGTACCGTTCCTCGATCAGCATGGGACAGGGCAAAGGGGCAAGGTGGACGGGGCAATTGCCTCACGGCGGCAAGATAAAACTACTACTTCATGCAAGGGATCAAAGTTAAAGTCTCTAGGGCAAGAATCATTTAAAGTCTCTTTCTCTCGATTAGAGAAAGCATCAAAGTCGCTTTCAAAATGGCGTCGCAGCAAGGTGGGCCATAATAGCTACGGAATGGCGCAATGTCGGGCAATAGCTGGTAATGGCTGTAATGGCAATAATGGCTGTTTTCCTCTCGTGCACCTGGTTTAAATAGACAACAGTTCAAATCCAGTAGGGTCTTCCATTGGAGGGTTCATAGGTTGGCTTCAAATTATCCAATCAAAAACAACAGTTCTCAAGCTTTTACTTAAGCATACATTATCCTTGGAGACGGGTACGCAAGTTGCAACATTTTATACCAATTAACTCACTTTCAGAGCTTCCATTGTCCGCACCTGCAGATTGACCTTGGAGCAAAGAGAAAAATGCCATGCTGGCACGAAACCTTAAGATAAGCATGTGAACGATCTCAGTGGAAAAGTACAGCTTCAAGCAAAAATACACGTTTATTAGCACATTCGAAAAATACGAGCATCTAAACCGTGAGACCAGGCAACTAGGCCAAAGCCTCCGCTAAAGTTATGCTAAGCTAAAACATTTCAAACAAGCAAATCGTAGCACACGTTTATGATTATGTCGGATTAGTGCAATTCTAATACACCACGTTATATAAAGCACGCTTATAAATGTTGGCAGACTACTCTGAGGGCACATTTTGTCCCCGTACAATCTTTATTAGTTCGGTTAAAGTCACACATGATTATTTCACTCTACGTTTATGCCCTAATAAATGTAAAACCTTCATTTCAGCTTCATCACCTGGATGCAATAAGCTTGTCTACCTAACATCTAACATGAGCTGCAGGTCTAGCCCTAATATCGTTTGCTACTCGGTCTGTACTTAGCATATACCCACTCCTCTTCCTGTTCCAATAGTATGAGACCCTTTCAAAAAATCACCCCTTTACCTCCACTGGGCCCTTAATAGGCACCTCGGTCACATACAGTGCAGCCAGTATGAATGTTTTCTTTGCATTTTAGGTCTCCGTTTATTGTTTGCACCTGGGTACTACCTGCTGCCCCTTAATGGTGGTCTGTGAGTTTAATTTGGTGTTCCAGAGACTATTCAAAATATGGGAATGCTTCACTCGTACTTTTGTGAATTGCTGTTTGGCGGTGCCATGCATAGATTATCAGTCCTCAGTCACATTTTAGAGATTCGTTATGTTGACTCAGCTTTCTTCTATTGTAGAAAATTCTTCTGTGGGTTTCATGCAACCTGTGAATCTCATTTTGCAGTCACAAAAAGTTTGTAACTGATTTGTGACTCACAAATGATGGCAACCCTCTGTAACTCGAAGAGTTACAGCTGTAACAGTTAGACTTTTAGCTTCCCCTGTGTACAGCATTTATCAGGAGAAACGTGATAATTATATAGTACACGAGTTAAGAGATAAATATATCTAATGCACGGAACTGTGCTCATACTAATTGGCATAGCCTTGAATACCAAATATCTCTATCATCAGTTTACCATCAAATTCAGGATGATACGTTTAGCATTGAGTGAGACAGCAATAAACATTTTTGTTTGATTAAGCCATTGTGACCACTTCGTATGAATGAGTGCTTTAGGAATACACATGTAATATCATCCTAGCATTTCTGCAAAATTTAAATTGAGGTGAGTGAAAGAAGCTGCCTACCTAATCCCATGTCACTTCTTTGTATCATCGCCGATTCCATTATAAGTATAGGCTGGCAAAACCCAGCTTTTAGGCTGAAGTTGCTCCACAACCCATAAGGACGCTTGGCAATGATGGGAAAATGTAGCAGAAATAAATATGCTACTTTATTTCATGCCAAACAGCAGGGTCCAGGCTTCAGGCTCAGTCCTCACCATAGTCCTGCTTCAAAGGATGCGCACTAACTGAGATGAGCACAACCAGCCACATTTCCTGTCAGCTTTTATTCTAGTGAACTAGGGAGCTTTGTGAAATGCACTAGTTTATCCCAGTCCGTAGTAATGTCCCTTTCTTGTCTTCAAATGGCAGTGAGACTCAGTACAATAAGTATGTACTAAGGGTGTTTGAGGGAGATGGAGACTCGATTGGAGAGGGAGACATTTGCACACATTCAGTCTTTTGCACAATTAATCAACTGGGTTTCCCTACCCATAACAAATAGTTGGGTAGTATTTTTGAAATGTAATATTTGTTATGGGCATTTAGGGCCAGATATATCAAGCTTTTTTGCATTCGCAAATGGGGTAAATTGTAAAAATCAGCCGTTTGCGAATGCAAAAATGGTCCCTGCGATGTATGAAAGACATTCGCAGTGTGAAAATACAGAATCGCAAAAATTGCAAATTTTTTGGAACATGCCATGGTTTTGTGGGTTGCAATCAGCGTATCGCAAATAGTGACATGAAATACCAAATCGCTATTTGCGAGATGCAAACTGCAACACAGTTTAGCGAATTGCAGTTAGCGATCTGCAAAATCATGGCGCAATTTGCGATACGCTGATTGCGACATGCAACACCATGTCACAACTGGATGCATCAAAAAGTCTTAAATTGCGAAAATTCACAGAATGGCCTTTTGCACATGCAATATACCATGAATTGAAATCAGGTGGTAACCAGGTGCAACCTATATAAAGAGGCCCAGAATGCCTCAGCCGCTCTTCCACAATGGCGGCACTCTACGTGATGGCGAGGAGGATGAGGACCCTGGCAGGATTGTGGAGAGGGAGAAGGAGACAGGAGCGCATTTTCAGAGTGCGCATAACCCTTTTGTCCAGACTGAGGAGGAAATCTATGAGAAATACAGGTTAATCTCAGCCATGATGCTTGACCTGATAGCTGATCTACAACCTATACTGCAGCGCACCACATGCAGGACCAATAGCATACCCACCCATGTGCACATATTATGCTCTCTGCACCTATTAGCATCAGGGAGCTATCAAGGGGTCAGAGCAGCAGCAGGAGGGGTCTCACAGAGTGCTCTCTCACGATTCTTCAAAGCATTTCTAAATGCCATGCTAAGCAAAATACAAGAGCACATAAGATTTCCCAACACCCCACAGGAAATACAACAAAAGAAAATCAATTTTTATCAGATTGCACAATTCCCTCATGTCATAGGTGCCATCGATGGGACACATGTAGCTATCTGTCCTCCATCGGCCACCGAGTATGTTTATCGGAACCGTGAAAACCATAATTCCATAAACATACAGGTGATTAGCAATGCCTCTTACATCATCACCGATCTTGTGGCCAGATACCCAGGTAGCACATGACTCCTACATCTTTCGCCACAGCAGGATTCATACAAGACTGCTAGCTCCTGGCGAAGGACACCTACTGGGTAAAGTAATAGATGACTCTGCTACATTGAAGTTATAGTGAAGTTATAGTAACGTCAGATTCCAACAGTACCCTTTTTACCCACTGTTCATTCCAGGAGACAGTGCCTACGCTGTGCGCACCTACATACTGATGCCCTACCTGAACCCTGCAACGCCTACAGAGAGGAGGTACAATGCTGCACACATGGCAACCCGCAGTGTGGTGAAGCGGACTTTTGGTGTCCTGAAGAGAGCTTCAGGTACATCCATTAGAGTGGAGTGGCACTACAGTACAGCCCAGAGACATGTAAAATAGTGGCCGCATGTGCAATGTTGCACAACATAGCAACGAGAAGGGGCATACCGGTTGAACCAATGGAGCCGGATTCAGAAGAAGATGGTGATCCCTTACCACCACATCACCCAGTAGACAGGACCAGTACAGCAGAGGGCAGGCAAAGACGTGCTGACATCATGTGCAACCATTTCTAATGTAAGTAATGACAACACCACTGCAATTTTTTGTCTTTCCGCAGTTAGCAACTTTATTACCTTGACTTCAGGTAATGTATGTGTCAATAGGACATAGCCATGAACCATAGGCTACCATGTGCAAATAACAATGTCTCATTATTAGCATCATAGTATAACTGTACAGCTACATGTTACAGTACTCCCCTGTAGGCCTTAACATTAGTTCCTATGTCCACGAACTCCACTTGAGTGCTCAGTGGCCTCACTGGCACCTCTTGTAGCAGGTTAACTGGCAGTACTGTGTCTGGTACTGCGACGCCTAGGATCCATCACAGGGGCTGTAAGACTGCTGAGGCTAGAGAACTCCTCACCATCTCCACCACCCAGTTCGCTATTTGTAGCATTGCATGCTGTCTGCATTGCATCCAGGACATTGGTTATTTGCACCAAGCCCTGTGCAACGTCCCGCTCCACCTGTATGCCCACAGCACGTCGTGACATCATGGCAGTTGAGCTAGCAAGCCGATTGACCGATCTGCAGAACCCATTAAACCTTCTCATAAATTGGTGATGGCGCCTACAGTGGCTGACACCCTCCTGCTGAATCTCAGTGCAGAGGTCCCTAATGACATTTGTCAAGTCCTTTGTGTTTTCGGCTGCTGTTTGCTGTCCCCTGTGCAGTGATTCCAAATGCTTGTTCATTGTGCCCATGTTCTGATTGAATGACACCAACTGCCTGTGCATTGACCTCATGTGTTTGCATTGCAGGCGCTGCACTTTCAGCATGGAAGCTTCAAATCTGCCAAAGATTGATGGGCCCTCTCTTTCCTCTGTGCACTGTCTGCCTGCATCATGATGCCTCCTGAGGGGAGTTGACTGATGCTGGGACAGGGACTGATTTGTTCCTGTGGATCTATCCTCTGGGGGTGGTGTGGGGAGTTCATCCGGCATCTCATCTGAGTCCAGGTTGTACTCTGGGAGAGGTAAAACCCTTGCCCTGCGTCTGGTTGGTGCAATACTGAGAGACCCACTTGTGTTGGAGTTGGACTGTGGCTGTTTCAACATCCCCCACATTTCCACTTTCTGCTGCAGCAGGGCCCGGGACATCTGCAACGACAATGTGCAGCATGTCATTAATGTATATATCACAATAAGTAGCACAATAGTAAATTTCCTTCTCTAACATCGTATCACTGTGACGTGTGTGTGTTGTTTCTTTATGTGGCTTAACACCAAGTTGTTTTTAATGTGGTTTATTGACCTTTGGATTGTGGCCTGTCACTCCCATAAGGCATTGTTGTGTTGTATGTAAGATGTGGCATGGACTACTTATCACGCTGCATCAAGCTAATAGCTATTTCTAGGGGACATTTGTACATTCACATATGGGGATCCGCATCATTACTGCCCTTATCTTTGCTGGTGCTGGGTGTCCCTGAGGTGTCAATGTCAGTGACACCACTGATGGCTTACGGAAGCAGTGTGGACTCCACCATGTCTCCCATTGGTGTGGACGGTGTCTGGATGGGTGGTCCTCCTCCGGTGCTCCTTGCCTTCTTTAGCCTGGTGGCTGCCCTTTCTTTGGCATGGGAACGCAGATCATACCATCTCTTGCGAATTTCCTCCACAGAGCACTGCGCAACACCCATTGCACAGATTTTTGTCTGGATTTCCAACCAGAGTTTCCTTTTCTCACTTTCAGGGACCTGTAGTGAGTTCTTCCCAAAGAGTTTGTCATGGTTCCTGACAACCTCCTCAGTGAACACCTCCAATTCCTGCTCACTGAATTTGAGCTTGCTCTTCCTGTCTCCCTTGTCCTTCACCTTTTCATCAGTGGCCATGTTGCAATTTGGTCCTGGCTTGATCACAAGGCTGGCTCCCTGGTGCTGGGCTCTGTCTCCCTGCCTGCTCCTGTGGGTGTGGCTCCTGGAAACAGCATGGGCTGACTCACTTCCTGGTTGTGATGTCATCAGGATGTTGCGGTTTTCCATTTTCACAATTTGTGATTTCCAGATACCGAATTGCAAATGATTTGTGATTTGGTATTTGCTAATCGCAAATTAAGTTTGCAAATTTTGAGAAATTGCAAATACCGACTCACAATTTTGATACATCCCATTTCTAAAATATCGATTTCTTAAAATTCGCTATTTAAGAAATGCAAACCGGGAGCTTGATACATCTAGCCCTTAATGCTATAGCAGTATTGTATTGCGGGATCGTATTGTTAGCCGGCATAATCACAGTGCCAGTGCTGATGTCTATTAACCTGTATCCCTTGTTCCACAGTGTTCATGGCTCTGTCTTCGACACGTATCCCCATGTACCACAAGTCATGTATCTCTGTTTCTGCATCCCATTTTCATGTGCCACGTTTGGACTGTGGCATTGTCTCATGCACCTGTGTCCCTATGCCTCAGTCTCAGACTCCTTGTATCAGTCCCCCTTGGATGTTGTCCCAATATCCCTCTGACAAAGCCTATTTGTTTCAACGTGCCCATTTTCCAGTGCCAGTGTCACTGTCTCCGCATTTCTGATTCTGTTTTCCTGTGTTAATGTCACACTGTCAATGCCTAGATCCCTGTGAGATGGCCTCTGTGTCAACATCCTAGAATTCATGTTCTTGAAACACTGTCCCCATGTCTGCCACCAATTCAGTGCCCGTGCTGACCCAGTGTTAATAGCTCCGTCTTCAATGCTTAGTTTCTCTGTTTTGCATGATCTTTTCATGTAGGCAGTAGAACCTTTTCCATGTCTGTGTTCCTATGCCATCTTCTCTTGTCATTGCCCTGGCATCAAGAATTCAATTTTGAGCGTTTTATTATCAAAGTTCCTGTGTCAATGTTTCCACGTCGGAGTTTCATGCCAATGTCTTTGTTTCAGTTTCCACAACCTTCTTGTCAGTGTTAGGGTCTAAATGTCCACAAACTAGTGTCAACTTGTCAATATTTATGAGCTAGGGCCCCATAGTGAAAGTCAGTGGTCAGTGTCAGTGCCACTGCACCAGACTGTTCCCAGTGTTAGTGGCTATGTGAAGGCACCTTTTGTGAAAGTCAGGTTCCCCATATCAAGGTTCCTGTGTAAGTCTTTCCTTGTCACTCTGCTAGGATCAATGTGTCAATGTGCATTTGTCTTCCTGTCAATGTCCCTGACTTAGGCGGTCATTCTGACCACGGCGGGCGGCGGTAGCCGCCCGCCATGCGGTTACCGCCATTTGGCCGCTCCGCGGTCAAAAGACCGCGGCGGCCATTCTGGCTTTCCCGCTGGGCCGGCGGGCGCCCGCCAAAGGAGCGCCCGCCGGCCCAGCGGGAAAGGCCCTGCAACACAGAGGCCGGCTCCGAATGGAGCCGGCGGTGTTGCAGGGGTGCGACGGGTGCAGTGGCACCTGTCGCGATTTTCACTGTCTGCAAAGCAGACAGTGAAAATCTTTATGGGGCCCTGTTAGGGGGCCCCACGACACCCGTTCCCGCCATCCTGTTCCTGGCGGTAAGAACCGCCAGAAACAGGGTGGCGGGAAGGGGGTCGGAATCCCCATGGCAGCGCTGCAAGCAGCGCCGCCGTGGAGGATTCCCTGGGCCAGGGGAAAACCGGCGGGAAACCGCCGGTTCCCCTTTTCTGACCGCGGCTTTACCGACGCAGTCAGAATAGCCCTGGAAGCACCGCCAACAGGCTGGCGGTCCCCGGCCCTGGCAGTCATGGACCGCCAGGGTCGGAATGACCCCCTTAGTGTCCCTGTTTGTGTCTTTCTAGGAGTATCTCACTGTCTGCATGCCATTGTTCCTGTGCCAATGCCCACGCTTCTGTAGAGCCATTGTTCCAATACCCTCATTCTATTGCCCCTTTACCCTCAAGTGAGTGACTGTATTGCTGTGTTGTTGCTGATGTCTATGTTTCAGAGTCTGTGTCAGTGCATTACTGCAATCTGTATGTCAGTATCCCAATGCCAATACCCCCATCTCTATGTTCTAAACCAAGTGCCACTATTACACAGTCACAATTTGAGTGTGGTCATCTAGTTTGCTTGTGTAGTGCTTATACCACCAAAAGCTGCCATAAATTTATATATATATATATATATATATATAAATAAAGGAAGGATGGTGATTCTCAAATTAACACGCATAGAGAATCTTGATTTCATTAAAGACAACGGAGGCTAACATTATGAAATATCCTTTTATTACATCCATACAAAAAGAAATCACCTTGAAATAAACCTCTATGCAAATGTTAGTCTGATACATTGAAATGTATTTAATATTTCTTCTAAATTCTACTGTACTTGCCATCTTATACCCTCTCTTTAATGAAATCAAGATTCTCTATGCATGTTAATTTGAGAATCACCATTTCATTACTAGACCCGAGGGTACCATTATGCATGGTTAAAGCCATCCAATGCCACACAACATACATGTTCTATAGGTCTTAAATATAACCTGGAAAAAGTATTTGCATTCAACCAATCTGCTGTCTTTAAGATCTCAGGTAACAACCCACCTGCCCAAAAAACCTTACTAGCCATAGAACCCCTGGAAGAATGGGCACCAAGCCTAGAAAGATCCGCACCTGCTTCACTCATAACCATACATACCCATATGGCTAATGTAGCTGTAGATATTGTCTTATAAGGTCTGGCAGCTGATCGACACCATGCGCTCAGGACTCCTGGATCTTGCTCTCATACTTTCTCATACAATGCACCACACATAACTTTTCACACTCATGGGAAAAAGGGGTAAAAGACTGAATCAGACACTGTCTTTGTTCTTTTCCAAATGTCAAAGTGTACCCTTTCTGGAGACTAAAATCTATTAGATATTTCTAAAGCTGTAACCTCGAAAACCATCCTAAACTAAATCAAACAGACCAAGGTTGCTTAATTCAAAGATATTTGTTTAAAAGAAAAGTAATGAAGTAAAAAGCTTGACACTTAAGCTGACATCCCAGAGAGACTCATAACGAGCCATGGAAGGTCACCCTAGTCTCACACTCTTCATCACTTGTCTTATTTGAAGTTCACTCCTAACTGAAAAATTATTATTGTCTTTGAGACAAGGTTTACTTTCCACTCTAAAACCAAAGGATACTCTTCTCTGTTTGAATCCTGCAGAAGACCCAAGGATACTGGACCAATCGAGGTATGGTGACTGCAAGTTCCATAACCCCTTCAAACCTGAGACCTACAAAATGGTGTCACCAAAATAATGTTGCAGGCTTCCGACCTTACCTTCCTCAAAAATCTCTGAATTATGGACAAGGGGGAAAGGCCTCCTTCCGTAGTCCTGCAGAAAGGCGTCCACAGCAGCTGCCTCTGTATATGGCAACCAAATGAAATACCTGGGAACCTGATAGGTCATCCTGCTTGCAAATAAATCTACCTGAACCAGACCCCATAATCCTTGTATCAGACTGGACACCTCTGGGTTTAACTACCAATCGCTGGCGTTCCGGAGAATAAACTCCACTCCTGACACAATCTTGTGATCCCAACACAAATACCAAATTTGTCTCACCTGATCTGCCAATGCCTTTGACCTCGAACCCGCTAATCGGTTATTACAAGATACTATTGTAAAATTGCCTAACCTAATCAGTGTGCCTGAGTTCGCCAATGATTTCCTGAAGCTCAGTCCCGCTAACATTTGTAAACAATTTATATGAAGCGACTGTTCCTCCTTGAACCATTTTCCAGCTGTTTCTAAATGATTCAGACAAGCTTCCCAGTCCAAATAGCTGGCATCTGATTCCAAAACTAGGTCAGGAACATTCTGAAAGATGGCCTTGCCATCCCAAGCCTTGAGATTCCTCAACCACAATTCTAGATCCTCTCAAGCATCCACAGACAGAGGAAGAGAGTCCCAGTACCATAAGCCTTTCTTCAGTCCCCAAGCCTTCATACTCTGAAGGCCCCTGTAATGTAAGAGGGCAGGGGAAATGGCCTGAAGGGAGGATGATAAAATCCCCAAAACTCTTGCAAGATCCCTTAGGAAAATTACCTCCTTTGACAACACAGTTCTCACTTCCTTCTTTATTTTTGTCACCACCTTCTGAGGGAAAATCAACTGAGATAGTAGAGTATCTTCCTGGAAACCCAAAAATTCTAGATAGTGAGTGGAAACCCTAACAGATTTCTCTGTATTCACTAGGAAACCCAGACTCTCCAGAAGCTTGATTGTCCATGCCAAATGTTCTAAAAGCTCCAACATGTCATAGGACATTAGCAAAATGTCACCCAAGTATATAATTAGCCAAACTCCCCTGTGTCTGAGGAAGGCACACCTTGGTAAAAACCACAAAGCTGAGGACAGCTCGAAGGGGAGGCAAAGGAACTGGTAAAGAACACACCTCCAGGTGAAACACAGATACTTCTGACTGTCCCCATCAAGTGTATCATGAAGTAAGTGTCCTTGAGCTCTAACTTCACTAACCAATCCACCATCTGCAAAATGTCTCTTAAAAGATGGATACCCTCCATTTTGAAGTGTCTGTAGATCAGAAATTTGTTCAACTCCCTTAAATGTATGACAGGACGCCAACCTGTGTCCTTCTTCTTTACTAGGAAAGCTGTACTCACCAAGCCTCCTCATCTTTCCTGATCTGGGACATAAATCAATGCCCCTTTCCAACATCTGGGCCACTTCTGAATCTATCAGAGACATCTGCTCTGCATCTAATGCAAATTCCTTGTGTTGCGTGACCTGAACTGGTAATTCCCAAAACTCTATCCTGAAACCAACAAGAGTTTCTAAACCTCAAGTAACCCCTGTAATTGTTTCCGAATTGTGGATACAAAATGTCAATCTTCCTCCTACCTTCCCCCTACCTTTAACTGGGAAGAACTAAAACCCCTCACCTTGTGATCTGGAGCTTGAACACCTAGATCTTCCACCAGTGGATTGTGAGCCTCTCCCCCTCTGGGGGTAGAAGTTTGAATTGGGGCAGTAGCTGCTGCCATACTTACCATAGTTCCTTAGTTCTTTGCATAAAATTGGGACTCAAAGGCACCGCGGCTGGCAGCTAGTCCCCTCCTGTCAGCCTATCCAAAAACAACCCTGGAGCCGAAGGCCCTTCACATATTAGTTTATGCCTTATTGAAGTCAGTAAAAGTGAAAACATATTTCCTTAAGGACATTACAAAGCTTTACCCAAAGAGGAGTCTTTTCAGGTCCCCCATGTCCTCTCTAGCTGAGAGGTCAGCCAACCTAGGATTCATCTGCATAAGCACTGCATTCCGCCTGTGTGTTATCAGGCTCACATTGGTATTACCCATCATGCAAATGGCACATTGTGCCCAACCCCTCAACAGATCTATATTAGCTATGCAAATTTGTGTCTTTGGCCTCCTCTGCCATTTCAAGGATGCAGGTAAGCTGACCCAGGATGTTGAGGACTTTGTACTGACACTCTTTTGGTCATTTCTCAATACCCTTTATATGGTCCGTAAAAAACTTAAACAAAAATATTATAAGTTCCGGTTTGAGGCTAGATAAGATTGAAATCTTAACCTCAGTAGAGGGTCTAGAGCATTCGGCCTGAACCAAATTACAGGTCACCTTTTAAAGGGACTTCCTGACCCAGTGCTTTAAGTTTTTAGCACTGTAGTCCATTGGCCACCACTCTGCACTGTGTGTATGCTTTATCATGGTGGGATTAAACATCTCTCCCCAAACCGGTCTTTTACTTCATTGGATATTGAGGCCTGTTCCAGGTCATCATCCAGGCTTCTCAAAAGATCACAGCTGTCTTGCAGATCAAAAACATAATAGTCCCAATCCTGATCATCATAGGCAATATTGTCTGCAGTGGGGTTTAGACTGCCCCCTAACTCTTTTTTGCCATGAAGGTCACTTTTTCCCAGCATGACAAAAAAGGCCAACCTTTCTCTGCAACTCGTCAAGGTGGCCCCTTTCCTTTGTGCTGCAAGGAAGATCACTTTCTATTGTAGTGCAAAGGCTACCTGCGCAGTAGGCATGGCTTAATGCCTTCTTGGTATGTTTCCTCTTGAGGAAAACCTTTCCCCCTCCAAGAGGTTCAGAGGTAAAAGGGGAGTCCCCATTAAAGAGGGAGGAAAAATTCTCATCTGTAGGGGCGTCCCTCTTCCTCTTACCCAGTGAGAAGTCCATCACCTCCTTCACAAAGGACCTAAGCTCCTCTTAAAAAAAAACTTTAATTGATTCTCCCATGAAATCAGTTACCACCAGGGACTGGCGATTAGAGCCTTCTGTTCCTGTTTTTTCAATAGAAGACCAGGATCTTAAGAATCTGGTATGTAAAAACACACGACAACGCAGAGTAAATAAATAAAAAAAGACAAACTGTATAATGAAAATAGGGAGCAACATAGTTCTTGACCAGAACACTGATTGACTGATTGATTGATTGATGCAAATGCTGCCAGGCCACTGTCCCTTTCAAAAGGGTGGAAATTAAAACAAATTCCTTTAAGTGGAGAGATGAGGGCACGACAGCGGCACAAAAGCTACCTTGCCTACCTCCAGAAGGAATCACTTCAAAGGTGGCCACGGCATTAACAGGGGCATGATTTACAGAATGCACATAAGCTCCAACAAAGCAAATTACGGCCGCAAAGGACCAGGAAAGAGGAAAAAACCCTGATGAGTCTTAAATAGAAGGAAAAGAGCACTCACAAATGATTAGGTGAGGAAAGAACTTTTTATTATTTAAATAATAACAATGAAAGCAAAAGAAAAAACACAAAGGATGACATAACCTAAAGTCCTATACTCACCTAGCCCAACCATAAATTGGAGGGCACAACAGACACATGTACGCCCAAGCATAAAACAATGAGTATGATCAACAGTGCAAACACAAAGTCACAAGAAGGTATTTAGCTTGTTGAGGAGAGGCAATCAAAAAAGGAGGATGTCTGCATGCAGTGAATATTTATGTGTCTTGAACATTCTACTTGCTTTGTGATGTGTTATTATTCTTTAAAGGGCTCCATGTTGGAGAAGCAATGAAAGGTCATCGCATAATGACTCAACGAGACTTACTAGCCACTATATTGAAAAAGGACATAGAGAGTACGAAATGGAGAGGTATGTGGTTGAGAAAATAAAACAGACACGTAGAGAAATTATGCAACCACTCATTTTATTTTAACAAAAATGGATATGGAGGCTCCATACAGATCTATATCACTAACTGATGGGATACCGTGGGGCATCATGAACAGATGACCACAAATTTATGAGTGTTAATCAATATGTGGGATGCTCCATAATTTTATTTTGTTATTTTTTGCCCTACACATTGTGTCAAAAATATACATATATCCTCCCTCTTTGACAAAAACAAACATAATTTTGCCCAGCATAGGTTTATTTTGGGCCCCCCTAAAAAAGACAATTGACTGCTTTTTTCCCCCTTTTTTCCTTTCTTTGACCTGTGACTTAGTGTATTGAACAGCTAATAGACAGAGTCATATTCATCCTTTGACTGGGTTACTCTAGTAAGATGCCATCTTTTGGTGCTGGTCATTTGGTTATTTAAATACAAGTAGCCTGTGATCTCGACACACTAATGAAGAGAAAACTATTTTTCCCAGCACTGCTAGCTTTGGCACTGGTTGATGATGTGATTATGGGCATCAGGAGGCACACCGCCTCTTGCAATCTTCACACAATTGTGAAGGGGGAACTACCAGTCCCATCACTACTATCCCATCACTACTATCCACTACTATGTGGACAGGCTGGTGACGTGTCTAAATGCCGTCCCAGGCGTATCGTCACCCCCTGACATTCAGCACACCTGGGGCTTCTTAAATCACTTGTCCGCACCAGTACACCAGGTGCTGGGAGAAGGTCTGCCTAGGTGGACATGCACAGTGGGCCTTTTGACGACGCGCGTACTATTGTTGGTGGAGTTCTCTTCAGCCAAATAACATTTCTAAGCTACCTAATGAGGGATTGTTCATGAGAGTATGAATGTGTGAGGATGTTTTTGTGGGTGCTTAAGCTGTGGTTGTCTGGGGTCTGTTCTGAGTAAGCACACACATTGCTTACAGAAGCATGTCATTAGTTAGAAACAACTGATACCAATGATACGAATCAGCAGTACTCCACACTGGACCCCTTTGTGCTACCTGACATATTGTACTTTTGTGTCGCAAAATACATGAGCACAATATATGTAGCATATACATGAAGTCTGGTTTCACTTCCAGTGTGTGAAGAAGATTGAGAGACATGGGTGTGAAAGAGATCGCCCTCCTACAGTAAACACAAATGAATGCGTGCTGTGATTGGTTTGGTGTCAAGATGTGTCGTAGTTGGGCTCTTGCTTCTAGGCGACACTGATGGTTTACGGATGACAGCTCTTTTGTTTGTAGGCAACTAAGCCAATCCTACAACACGTCACAACTGTTGGCCCAACCCTCGTGGCTCACAAGCAGTACCTCACCAGAAACCCAAACAGGAAAAGGTTATTTTTGCAGTCTTTACACATGGACTCTAGAGTGTGATATCTCAGGGAAGTCATGGTAAAACAGAGAGTACCCTTTTCTCAGATGAGCAATAAGTCTCAGTCACACACAGGCAATAAAGCAGATGCAGTAAGGTTTTCAATTGGTTTATTAAAAAGACTGCAATCTACTGTAAAATGCATGAGCTGCAATGAATATGATAATGCACAGTGCAAAAAGCATAATCATGAAAATGAGAGTCGTGAATACAAGGACCCACACCATCTTGCAATAAACATAAGATGTAAAATAGACCCTAATTCCCCAGCATGGAGAACCTAATCTCTAACCTAAAAAGAGCTAGGAGTGATAAGCCTAATCTGCCAGTACCGTGTCATGAGAAGCACCTCCCCAACCCTTGTTACCTTGAAATGAGGTCTCTAGAAAAGACACTGTGGGGACACAAATCCTGGATCTGCACAGGGCAACGTGTAGCATAGATAGCGTTGATGACATCTGGTAGGAATCCTTCTGATAGCCTTGTCTGCATGAGATGTATTTATACAGATCTTGTATGACCTCTGACGCAAGTATGTTCCCAAACAATAGATAAGAAGGCATGTTTGGGCGGCAATTATATAAACAATTCCCTCCAAAAGTACATTATGTTCCTTCCCCACGTAAGTGGGAAAGGGACATGATGTGAATACCTACGTATATCACATGTCTTTGACACTGATTGTGACACCTTCACAGAAAGGCACTGATAACATGAAATCAAAACATCTTCCTAACTACAAACATAGCAGCTATCTTGGAAGAAATAATTAAATAAATGTGCTAAAACAGAGCAAGCTAAGTAGGTTAAAAGTCACAAGGTGGTGGAGGCCAAGGTCTGCAAGCCAGAAGGCTAAGCAAACTTCTGATTCCCAATAAAACTGAATAGGATCCACTACAGATGTTTCATCTCACCATCCTTACAACTGGCCATGATCCAGCGTGTGTCTTTTTTCATTCTGATGACGTGTGTACATGATTCTCTGACATCAACTACTTCTGACAATCAGTACTGAGTGGTTAACTATTGACAACTGATACCTTGTGGGCCAGTATGAATCTTTGATATTTGAAGAATAGTAAAGAATAGTAAATGAATGGTGTAAATGAGATGGATGTCTATCTGTATGTAGAACACTACATACCTTAACAATTCTCCCTAATCATTGTGATACCAGTGTGTGACTAAAAAGGACACCATCCCCTTCCCAGACCAGGAGCCAGTATCCCCTAAAATCTAGGCTAAGATTTTATCTATTTATTTATCTTTGTGTCGTTTACTTGAAATGCTACTGACACACCAGGATAAAGTACATTTACTACAGAACTTTGCATAAACATTTCCACCAGTAGAAATCAAAAACTGCTGAGGGTGTAAATGAATATCCAAAATTTGTGCACACAGTTTCCACATAAACATGTGCTAGTTTGCAGTGTTTGCAGTGAATTCCCACTTGCAAGACCACACCACTGTGTGAGATAGAAACTCATACAAGGAATGCTCACACCAGTAATTTTTAATTCTTTATGTCTTTATTTTCATTCTTTTTATAAACAAGGTATTGTACCAGTATCATCACTCAAGTATGATTTGCCTGGGATGAAAATTGATGAAACAGTGTAATTTGGCACAAGCATGCTGAATCAGATAGGGATCATCATCCCTGAAGAATGCCCCAGACCTATTTATGCTATTTCAGAGGGCGGAATCATGGCGGCTAATTAAGACGCGCTGAACCATTGACCTCAGCAGTACCAAAGTACTTTAATTTTAGACATACCAGAGGGCACACCATTATTAAATGTGATATACCGCGTGTCCCCACAGTAATTTTAGATAATCTGGATCCCCCCCTCTGTCCAGTAGCTTTGATTTAAGAACTCCCTCCTGTCTGGGTCCATCAAGAGGTTGAGTCCGCCCTGGTAGTACTCTCTTACCATGGTGGAGAGAGGTTGCCGATGATGGAGCATGACATGAATAAGTGTGTGAGGCTGCCTCTTCCATCAGAAAGAGTTTGCCTTGATTTCGGCTAGGTCAAGAGTCCTGTTGTACCCCTACTTGGGTTGAGATGTGTTTACACACTCAGGGCAACAGGCTATAATGTTTATGAGCTACCATACATGATGTGATGAAGTGTGAGTTAACAGTTGCACATGCAATTTAATAGTTACTCAGTTTTAACTTATTATATGTATAGAAATCTTTTTCGTCATCTTTTTTCCAATGCTTACATTTACATACAATTTTAGGTTCAGATAATTGTCATTCAACTCCTAAATATATTCTGTGAGCAGCCCCACATTGCTCTACTAGATGTTCAGTAAGTCATCAATAAATCATAACCATTTTATGAGATGTGCATGGTACTTTGACATTGTTGTGGCCCAAATTACCATTCTTTCCACCAAGACAAAAAGATGTTGGTATAAAATGGTGCAAATGGATTTTCCATGACTACTCTGCATTTAAATACAATATTTACCATCAAGACAAAAGTTGTTGTGGAGGGATTACTTATATGAATTCTAACACAATGTAGTTATGATAAAGGTAGTGTGCATTCCTCTGTAGCATTTCGTAGTGTCAAACTAAAAGTAAAGTTTAATAGATATGTATACTGGCACCACATTTGAAGTGCCTGAAATGCAGAAGTATTAAATTTTAACACATATCTTGAAACATCTTTGTTCTTGCACACATGATTTTTACTTTAATACAAAGAGGATATAAATATGTTTATATAAATGGACCTTAGACATTAGTTCTCCCAGGGAGTCCATTTGAAAAACCTTGTACCTCCCACAGACGTTGAAAGAGCAGTGCTTTAAAAAATGTATCAACATCCAATAGTTCTGTATTCGACTACCCAGCTAGTCATGTAAACTAGTGAGTTCTGAACTCTTTAGTCAGCCATTGTGTTTCCAAAGCATGTTAGATTACCTAATAGTCTCATAATTTCAATTCATATGTTATCATATCTACTATCCCCAGTCCACCCAATCTGTCAATGGGTTTAAAAATGATTTGCCTCTTTTCAGTATCCCTAACCCTTGCCAATTAGCTTATGACTGAATGTGTTTCATATTTAAAATAGACTACTGAATTCTTTCTAAATTCTGCACCACGTTTTTTAGAAAAACTTCAGCCTTATCTATCTTATCTTTAAGCACACAAAACCTAGAGACCTGATGTACGAAATTTCCATTCACAGTATGATTTTGCAGATCACACACCAACTTTTTGCAAATGGAATGAAATTTGTACTAATAGGTTGGTTCACAAAATTCTGAATCGTAGTGGTTTTCATTGTGTCCTACCTCATCAATATTTATGCAGTAGTTCAGAAATTGCAATTCAGATTCACTGGATGCCATCAAAGAGATAGGGGCCTGCTGGGGACAGCAGAGCACCATGTATGTGATACCATTTTAAACAAAGTCAACTTTTTTAAAAGCAGCCCATTTATGTTAAAGGAAACAGGGTCTCATTTAAAAAGAAAATGTTTTTGTTTCTTTGGTTGAGAGTTGGCAATGGCCCTGTGTACCACTCCCTTTCCTCAACAAACTTTTTTCTTAACATTCACAAAGGAGAAGGGGTCTGAAGGAGACATCCTTTGTGGTGTTTCTAAAATTTTTGTAACTGGATTTCAGTCACAAGATTTTAATACTTACCTTAAGGAATCTCCATTTGGAAGGGATGACCTAAACTTGCCTCTTCTAAATAACCATCTGTTGTAAGTTTCTAAACCAATTTTGTGATTCAGAATCTAGTTACAAAATGAGAAAATGGATTGATGGCCTCATTATGAGTGTGGTGGTCTGAGGACGGCCATACTCGGAGTGAGAGTCGCCCTGCCACACTCCAGGGGGTCTGACTGCCACATTACAACCCTGGCGGGTGGACCATCCTAAAAACTGCTGTCTCCGGCAGGAACATGGTTCCTGATGTGGTGGCGGCAGCCTGAGTTGTACTCAGCCAGGGCTGTGGTGAACTCAGCGCCACCTGGCTGATTACAGCACAGCTTTTTGCCAGCCTTGCCATGCAGAGACCCCGCTATGAAAAAGCTGGCAGAAAATCAGTGCCAGGGGAAGAAGGGGGGGCTCTGCACTGCCCATGCCCAGCACCATCGGAATGCGCACAGTGCGCATCCTGAGGGTGCTGGAGTGCTACGATCTTGGCCTCAGCTCCCTCAAGTGAGCTGAGATCAATATCGTAGCACTGTTCCCACCGGGCAGCCCGGAGGGAACTGTGTACTGCAATGTTCCCGCTGGTCAGCCCGGCTGGAATACTGTGATACACTTGGGAGGTACATCACTGCCATGGCGGTGGCGTTCTACCTGTGAGTTTGGCGGTCCCACGGTGGGACCAACAAACTCATAATGACGCCCTTAGTACCTAATAAAAAGCCATTTTGTAGTTGCAAACCTGTGAGTTTTGGAATCGCAGGCTTTGCAACTGTAAAATGACTATGTACAGCAGGACATACATTTTTCTTTAAACTGCTTTCCCCTGGAAAATGGGTGAATGCGAATTTATGGAAAATGGGAAACAAATGAAAATACTTTATTGCAGTAGTCATGTCTTCTTTTCTTCATACAAAGTCCTGGTGGGGAAAACAGACCACTGTGACATGTCTAAAGCATTTGTTCTGACATTTAATCAGGTCCTATACAGGAACAACATTCTCCTTATGAGGTATGTTTTCGACAATAAGAAACAAATGATGAAAAGAAAATAATATAGAATTGCACATTTGGTTGTCCACCCCCTGAACCTGCAGAGCAGCACCCGGTGGGTAATCCACATGAATTTGGCTATGAAAAGTAGGAGAGTAGTTTGGTAAAGCGACAGTTTTTTAGATTTTTTAGATGTCTTGGGGCCAGATGTTTCATCACGGCCTTTTGCGATTCCATGTATTACATTTGCGAATCGGTAATAGCGATTTCCTAAAAACCGCAAATGCTATTACCGATTCACAAATTGCAATACCGGCCCCATTCGCAGCTATGGGCCAGTTGGCCCATATCTGTGCATTTTTTTGCATTTCCAAAATTGCGATTTCTGAACCAGAAATCGCAATTTTGGAAATGCAAACCCCCAGGGTGCTGGGGGGCTAAGGCCCCCTCTGCTGCACCCCAAAAGTTATTGGGGGAACATGTAAGGTGCACACATGCCAAAAGGGCATGTGTGCTTTACATGTACAATTTAAAAATGTATTTTAAATGCATTTTTAAATTTTGCACATGGTTACCACCAACTTCAACTTGGTGGTAATTAGCGATTCCTAAATGTCAAAATCTCATTTAGGAATGGCTTCATACATGTGCTAAGAAATCGCAAATAAAGAATCCTTATTTGCGATTTCTAATTTAGAGAGTCACAATTTGCGACTCTCTAAACAGGGTCGCAATTTTAAGGAATAGCTATTTTAGCAATTCCTTAAAATTGCGTTCAGAATGTATTTCATACATTTTGAAATGGCATTTTGCATTCGCAAACGGGCATTCGCACCGTTTACGAATGCAAAATGCTTTCATACATCTGACCCTAAGTCTCTCCACGTTAACAATGTTTTAATCTGAATCATGAATAAATCCATGGATGTAATAGATGTAAGCCTACACCTCAGAATGTAATGTAATGTTAAAAAAAAAAATTGTCCCTTAGCTCCTTGTAGAAGACTCATTGCCATATTTTGTAAATACTTTGGGTGGATCCTAATGTTGGCATAATCCAGTGTAGCTTGTACTATTGCTGTAGCCAAAGCCACTTTTAGGAAAATGGTAAATGTTTCAAATAGGCAATTATCGTAGATGCTCATAATCCTCGTTTTTTTCTGACAGGGTACAAGCCTCGGCTTTCTGGACGGGCATAGACCTTGAGTTTCTGGCCAGAAATACCCCTGCTACACCTCTTGATGAACATTAACAACATACATTATGTAACATTATCCTTGGTAAAGAGCGAGACTGTTGTTTGATTGTCAGCATCCATCAGCATAGGTCTTATTGTCACATATCCAACTGTTACAACCAGTACTTAATTTGGGAAAAAAAGTGCAGGAGCCCATTGTTTTCCATGGTAGCCTTCCTCTGGCACTACTGATTGCTGGGGTTCGAGTCTTGATTCCATCTTTTGTCCCTTTCTTCCACTCCCACGCATGTTTTCTCTTGATCTCATTTCATTGCTTGTCTCTTTATTTCACCCTTGCAGGTTCTTTTTCATCCCTGCTTTCTCCCTTTGTCACTATTTGTTTCCATATTTCTCTCTCTCCTTTCTCCCTTTTCTGTCTTTCTCACTCGTGTTCTGAGTCAAAGGCTGATGATAAAACATAAATCTGGATTCCCCAAAATATATGGCGCTGGGGTCCACCACCTGCATCACCTCATTCAAATTTAGAACTGATGAACACAAGCAAGTTTGCTACAAAATCGAACTAACCAAGTGGACACCAGAAATCTTTAGAAAAGCTCTTATAGAATCCTGTAAAGCCACTTCAAGCACTGCAGGCAAAGCAATAACCCTGCACCACCACATGATTCAATGGGATTCCACTTGCAAGCACTGACAGCTTTCAAAGGCTATTGACAAAATAGTGATCAATAGTCCAATCTCCTGCTGTGTTTTCCTCTGCCGAGTCTTGGGTCCGCAGGTGTCTTTATTACTTCCTGTGTATGCCATTCTTTGTTTGCTGGTTGGGACATTAGCCTCCTGTGGGAGCATAGTAACTCTGATTGTAAATTGTACTTTTAGAAGCATACGGCAGCTAGTGTAGGTCCATATCAACCAAAAGCAAATCAACTGCTCTGGAGGGTTCTAATATTCATTTCTGCCGGGAGCAAATTTAATTTGGATTCTTTACAATCAGCCAGACGCAGGGTACGAACAAAAAAATACAAGTGAAATTTGCCTGGATGGGATAATGGAGAAATGTAAGGGTAAAACAGAAAAGAATTACGTTTGTAACAGAGAAGCTCTCCCAATGGCTGTTTTCGTGTTTTAATCAAATCCGGTCAAGATACAGAGGCAGGATGTTCTTTCTTTGCTGCCTGACAGCCTTTCATGGCCATTTCTCATTAGCTCTTTGCGGTATGGAAAGCGCTGATTGAATGCACTTTACAGTTGCTATCGTTTAAACTGCAAGTTTGTTGTATGAGTATTTAACTAGTCTGAATAGAGGTGATCTATGTTCTAATTCAAGTTTCGTCAAATGTATCAAAATGATTTACCAGTCATCTCCATTACTCGTTTCAGTCATTATTTATGAGGTGATCGCATCTTCATGATACAGGAAACAAAAGGAAATGCTGGAAAAGAGGACCTGCCCATTCCCAGCATTCTCCCATTTTTTCCTGTCTCAAACTAAGACAGGAAATATAGAGGTGAGGTCCCTGCTTTGCTTGGAGCTTTTCTTTTTATTTAGGTACAGTTTTCTTTCCCTGTTGGGGATGGAGCGATTTTTAAAAGATTTACATTGGACATGTCCCTGCTGGGCCTGAACAATTTTAATTGGATGTAAATCAGTGCCGTTAGATCTGTCATTGCCTGTTAGATCTGACTTCTTTGGTGTGGTATCCCCCCAAACGTTTTGCCTTCAACCCTCCTGTTTTGCTGAATTTGCTTTTGTTCTTTTTAGGACTCTGTACACTTTACCAGTGCTAATGTGCATGTGCCCTCTCCCTAGAACATAGGCATCTAATTGGCACATTTAATTTACTAGTAAGTCCTAGTATATGGTACAACATGCACCCAGGGCCTGTACCTTAAATGCTACTGATGGTCTTTTAGCACCCATTGTGCCACATCCTCAAGTAGCACTTTAAAACATGTCTGAGGCCTGCCATTGCAGTCTGAAGCGCACTTTTAAACTTTAATTTCATCCTAGGATGGTAAACCTACCGCCAGGCCTAACCCTTCTTTTATAATACGTTTTAGGTAAGCCCTAACAGCTCATAGGGCAGAGTGCATTGTGTTTATAAAGTATGGGTTTAAGTTTTATATGTTCTGGTAGTGAAAAACTCCTAACGTTTTACACTATTATATGTCCTATCCAATCTCTAACACTGGGTTAGTTCACAACATTAAACAAGTGCTAAGTTTGGATTTGGAGCATAGAGAGATATGATGTTAAGACTTAAATGAACTGTAATTGTAAATCCTCCTTGATGGTAAAGTAGGATTTTAAATTATGATTCAGAAAATGCCCATTATTGAAAGTTGGCATTTTCTTGTCCTAACAATTTGGGCCCTCGGCGAATGTCCTGTATCAAATGACTATAAATAGATCTGCCTTCGGCTTTGTTATTCCTTCTAGACAATGACCCAAAGGGGAATAATTGCGGTAGGATGGGTCACACTGCCTTGATGGCTTACACTTCAAAAGGCATGCCTCCTGTACACACAAATGAGCCTGTCATCAGCTAACCTGAGTGATGCCACGGGGCAGTGAGCTGACCTCCTGTGTGAGCTACAGGGACACAACAAGTTCCACAGGTCCCCTTGCAATGGCCCAGCTGATCAGTTGCACATGACCTGCAAACTGCACCTGCCTGAGTCCTGCTGGTGTCTGCTGGACTGAGTTCCTGCATCCCTAAGAGGTGCCCCCAGGTCCTGGGCCCTTGGCTGACATCAGTTTGGGCACCTCCAAAGAGCAAGAGGTGAAATACAACCATGAATAGGCCCTTTTACAACAAGATTCTGCTGACCATGGTGACTGTCAATGACAAGCTCTGGTGAGACCTGCTTATTGTGCCACAGAGAATGCCAATGCAAGATCTGCACTATGACCTGTGCTCCATCACGCTTGGCCTGAACTTGTGACTTCTCAGATAACCACAATTGCTCTTTGTGCTTTTAGGTGCTATTTTCACAAAATGTTTTGACATTGCATATTTACAGTTCCATTGACTATAGGTTTCTCATTCTGGTATTCTTTTATTTATTAAAATGTACTATATTTTACTAAATTATTTTGGGATTTGTCTTGTGTTGTGTTTTTACTGCATTAGTGTTTGTGTGCGGCATAAATACTCTACACATTGCCTCTACATAAAGCCTGATTGCTTTTGTGCCATGCGACCACAAGTTAATCACATGTTAATCTAGTGACTATTGTGGTTCACCCTGACAAAGATTATGGATTGTTGTCTGAGTGGGGTTTCCACCCTCTCAACCAATGACCCAATTTCTTACAGTGCCTGTTTTTTCTTTCAGGCTGTGAAAGTGTTTTGTACACGCTGCTTTCATTGTCTTATATTTTTTGAAGTACATTTAAAGTCCTGTGATGGGCTTGGACTGCCCCTAAAATGTTTGGTTCTCGGCTGGGCAGAGCTTGATGTGATATATTTCCCTCTTACCTCTGTGCATGCAAAGATTGCCGTTGCTGCATTGCTTTGGCGTTATTTGTTGGCTTGAGGACGGAATGTCAGAGAGGCTCATGTTTGCTCAGTTGGGGTGATATAGATCCACTCTTTGCATGTGCTAGCTTTCATTTCAGGCCCAAAAAGTGTTGAGATCAAGAATCTTCTTATTTTAGGGCTCAAGGAGTGAGGTTAAGCATTTCTGAAACATTGTTGACAACCTTTGAGATCTTGGCAAGTTTATTCCTTACAATTCTTATGGGTAAGCATGAGATCAAGAGGAGGTATGCTTCTTCCTTCTCAGCATCAGACTCATCGAGGTCCACACCCCCTTCTCCAGCATGAAAGAGTGGCAAATATCTAACCTAGTGCGGTGATGCAAGACTTAAGAGAATCATTAGAAAGAATATGGAGGAGATGAAGTGTAACTGAAGCCTTGTGTCTGAAAAAGTAAAAGGAGATCCCATGGTTTGTGAGTCAGAAATTTTGGAAGCTGAAAGTGGCTAATTGGCGGTTCCCCAGAGGAGAAAGTTGTAAATATATCTGGGATGATTGACCACTTTCTATTTTGGCTTGACTTACGGAAAATATGAGGTTACCTGCTACTGAAGAGCCCAGTACCTCAGCAATACGATCTTGAGGTAACATGTATGCTCTCCTCAGTTGGGTTTTCCAATTCATTCACAGGTTATGGACATTGCGTTAAGAGAGTTGATAGGATTATCCTTCCTATGTTGATGCAAAACTGATAATCTTTGATTGAAATAGAATCTACCCTGGCAGAAATCAAGTAATATGAACTCAAGGTGAGAAGTCTGTTTGGGAGGACTTTTATCTGAAAGGATGCTACAGATAAGAATCTAGGGGCCAGATGTATCAAGCAATTTTGCATTCGCAAATGGTGCGAATCGCAAAATTAGTCCGTTTGTGAATGCAAAAATGCCTTTCAAGATGTGTGAAAGACATTTGCTGTGCAATTTTAAGGAATCACAAAAATAGCGATTCCTTAAAATTGCGACCACATTTAGAGAATTGCAAATTGTGATTCTCTAAATAGGAAATCGCAAATAGAGAATTCCTATTTGGGATTTCCAAAGCACATGTATCAAGCATTTCCGAAATGCGAATTGGGCATTTAGGAAATGCAATTACCACTAAGGGCCAGATATATCATCACGGCCCTTTGCGACTCGGTAATATCAATTTTTAAGAAATCGCTATCACTGACTCGCAAAGTGCCATGTATCACATTTGCAATTCGGTACTAGCGATTTCTTAAAAATCGCAAATGCTATTACCGAATCGCAAATTGCGATACCGGCCCCTTTCGCAGCTATGGGCCTGTTGGCCCATGGCTGCAAATTTTTTGCATTTCCAAAATTGCGATTTCTGAACCAGAAATCGCAATTTTGGAAATGCAAATCCCCAGGGTGCTGGGGGCCTATGGCCCCCTCTGGTGCACCCCAAAAATGGTTTGGGGGACATGTAAGGTGCACACATGCCAAAAGGGCATGTGTGCTTTACATGTTCAATTTAAAAATGCATTTCAAATGCATTTTTAAATTTTGCACCAGGTTACCACCTGGTTGCAGTCCATGGTATTTTACATGTGCAAAATGCCATTCTGCGAAAAATCGCAATTTGCGATTTTTTGCAGCATCGCCTTGCGATGTGGATTTTGCGAATCGCAAATTGCGATTCGCAAAACCCAGGTCGCAATGCAAGAAATCGCTATTTTAGCAATTTCTGCTTTGTGGTCTGCGAATGCCTTTCATGCATTGCAGACCACTGTTTTGCACTCGCAAACAGCCGCATTTTGCGATTCGCACCTTTTGCGAGTGAAAAACATTTTCATACATCTGGCCCTAAATCCAATTTGGTGGTAAGCATGTGCAATTTTTAAAAATGCATTATAAAGGCATTTTTAAAAATGACATGTAGTGCACACATGCCCCCAAGGGCATGTGTGTGCTTCACATGTCCGCAAATATTTTTTTGGGGTGCATCAGAAGGGCCCTTAAGCCCCCAGCTCCCTGGGGCTTGCATTACCTAATTTGCGAATTCCCAACCGGAATTCGCAAATTGGGAAATGCAAAACCATTCGCACCTATGGGCCTACATAGGGATGGATGGAGTCTCATTCTCTAATTGAGGTCCGAATCGCAAATTTCATACATCCCATTTTGCGTTTCTTAAATAGCAATTTCTTAAAATTCGCTATTTAAGAAATGCAAACTGGGAGCTTGATACATCTGCCCCTAATTCTTTTCTTAAAAAGGTGTAACTTTCCTTTCATTTAGCTTTATGGCTCGGCAATTAAAGAGGCTACAGGTCTAACTCTCGTATTGTAGATTTCAAGAGCCTGTTTAAAGCTGTGGAGGAGGGTGTGAAATGTTCTGCTATATTTGAAGGGATGGAGAGGCAGATTGAGCATCACTCTGATACTTTTATTTTACCTCGTGAGAGCTGCGGCATTAGCTAGAGGTGCTTCTGTGCCTGTCAATTGTAAAGGGACTGGCACACAGACAAAAAACTTCTTCTTTGAGGGTAAACGTTTGTTTGGACAATGATTTCAAGATTTAATGCTAAAGTTGTTCAAAGAGAAGTGTGCTGGTAAGGTCTCCTTTCCAAAAAGAGCTGTTTATTGCAAAGGTAATCCACACTACTATGTACATCTTGCTATTGGGTTCTCATTGTTAAGTACAAACATTACATCAGTTTCTAAGCACCAACGTACCTTTACGTGTGAATGTCTCTCTGTTTGTTTCCCTCTGGAAGGATGCTGGGCATTCGACTTACAGATGCTGCACAACGGCACAGCTGAAAAAGCCTCGAGTTACCAATTTACACGTTATTGTTCATGTATGTATTTAGTTATTTGCTCTGCGCACAGTAGCAGTAATTTTGGAGTCGTGTTTCCTTGACGTCTCGGAAGAGGGGTTTGCTTAGCATTGCTAGATTTCTTTGCTGCATCAGCAGCTTTCTTCTTTTCTGTTTAGTAGACATTCGTTCACCCACTCTCCGGCTCATCCAGATAACCAGATCAGCATTTGGCAAGCCAGCATGCTTGCACCTTGTTTACTTTTCTCACTGTCAACAGAATATTAAAATCTAACAATTGTGAGGGAATAATTTCAAGAGGATGGGTGGATATTAAACCACACAGTAAATGCGCACTACAGCATCGTCAACAGAGCCGTAGCCAGTAGTTTGAATTTTGGGGCGCCTGGTCCCCGGTAATGACATAAAGACAGTGTTTTGGTGCAACATCTATCTCAAATTATTTAAAAGTGCAGTGAATATCGTCAGATATTAAAGATCGCAATGCACGTTATATTGTATTTTTTATTACGGTATTATTTTCCAACTTTTATTTTTGGGTAAATGTAAAAACGTTGGTCGAAATTCAAAATAAATAATAAACGTCTTTACTGGGAGTTTGATGCTCTCAATATGAAATCGTTGGGAAAACTTGTCTATGCACATAGAGCCTATTTATATTGTATCCTTGCTTAAAAGTGGACAAAATGCAAAATTAGCCTTTTTTGGGGAGAGAGAGGTGAGGTTCCATCAATGGATTTATGTTGTGGGAAGTGGTGCATAACAAAACACACTACATTACCTGAATCTAGGTCTGGACGTTGCTCACGGAGTTCCATTCCGAGGAGTTCCATGGAGTTAATTTACAACTCTGTGGAAGTCCGCACAGCAGGAGTTTTGTGAGTGGCAGAGTGCCACTACCGCCTGCCCTAGTGGCACCCTTTCTTGAATGCACCCGATCTCAGAAGCGCTAAGCAGAGTCGGGCCTGGTTGCTTAGCGCTTCTGGGATCGGGCGCCTTCAGGAGAGGGCCTTAGCCAGTGAAAGTTGCCGTTTTAGGCCTCTTGTGCACTGGCCTGCCCCGTATGCACTGCAAATGGGGCAGGCCAGTGCACAAGAGGCCTGGGCAGGCCGGTGCACAAGAGGCCTGAAACAGCAGCTGCAGGTCAGGGACGTAGGCAGCAAAGCTGCCATTTCAGGCCTCATATGCACCAGTGTGCAATTTCTTTTTTTTAAAACAAGGACTTTCCTGGGTCCTCGTCCTAGTGGCCCGGCTGTCTGCCTATCTCTGCCCCCCACTCCCGGGGTGCTGGGAGAGGGAGACCTGGATCCGGAGCTGGCGCTGGCAGCAGCTCCATGCTGCCCGAAAGTGCGCACCGCAGCCCAGTTATGTGCCACACAGTGCAAACACAAACTGTCTGAGCTTGCGCTGTGTGGCATATAGCCGGCTGCATTGCGCACGCTGTGAGCTCTGCTCCGCTCGCCAGGCTAGTGCAATTTTTGGCTGAACTCCACACTCCAAGTAGAGCATGGAGTGCCAAAAATTCTTAGCTCTACCAGCGGAGCAGAGCTCACCACCAACGCCTAGTGAATACAAGTAGTACAAACGTAAAGGCAATGGATAGATCTTTTTTGTGGAGTGAGTTTGTGTGAACTTTAGTACCAAATATTATATTTCGAAGTACCATAGTGTAGAAGTACCATAGTGTAAGACTGGTATAGACATTGGATAGGAGTTAAATATAGTTTGTTGTTGGCAGTTAATTCCCAAGGGAATGCTTGGGGAAATGCTGGTTAGTGGTGCATTTTAAAGAATGTGTGGCCAAAAGCACAAAACTGGGTGGGGTTCAACATCCATTCCAAGTAGGGCTTATGTTTGATGGGCAACAGGCTTTGTATGTGATGCACATCAATGCATCACTTTGAGGCAGGCACTCAAGGGTGGCCCCTCCGCTATGGGGGAGGAGCATCACCCCTCCTGCTAAAAGGAGGAAGCAGGGAAGCAGAAAAATAAAATGATAATAAAACGGTTTTATTATCATTTTATTTTTCTGCTTATGGAGGGTGGGGCAGAGCCAGCATTATCTGCGTCACTTTGGGAAGGAATGCTAGGTGCACTCCAAGTGCACATGTAGGTTTGGCCAGCCATCCGAGGCCGGCCAAACAGACATGTACACCTGGCTGTGTTTCACAGCCGGGTGGAGACCAAGTGCAGGCTCCCAATCCCTTCCTGAGCGGCATTTCAGCCTGCTCAGGCAAATCCTGGTACTTCTTTCATGCTTCACAGCATCAAAGAAGAGTCTGAATTAGGTCGGGAGGGGAGGAAGGCAGAAACACAGAGGAAGTGGGAGTGGCAGAGGCAAGGTGGCATGGCAAGCAAGTGTTCTTTTTTTAATTATTATTATTGGCTCCTCCCTCCACACGCTGCCCCACCAGCCCTTCTTGCCAGCAGCTGCCCCTGCAGGCACCATATGCTAGTTAGTACTCAATTAGCGACAGCCAATACTTTTTCAAAAACCACAGAGACAACAAACATTGTAGTCATAATCAGCTCTCAGAAGCAGTTCCCATATCTACATTATTAGTCTAAGGAAAGGTGTCCTTCTCCGTTAACTTACAGCCACAAGTCTCCTGCCATCAGCACAATATAGCTCCAATGTTACCACACACAACAAGATTAGTCAAAGTAATTGAACAGATGCATTCCCTGTCTCATAATGAGGTCAAGTAAGCGTTTTTAACCTAAATTTTATTTTGCTAAGATACGTTACCCATTATCCAGTCTAAATGTCTCTGCCTGGCTCAGATTCTAGCATTTCCAGCTCTATTGCAGAATCTTTATAATGCCTTCTTTATTACTTCCTACTTTTTGGGATTATCATTATCTTCTTCTTTCCTTCCGTCTTCTTTATACTCTCTCCCTCTCTGATTCTCTCTTTTGCTCTTCCTCTCTTTTTTCTCTCTCCAGCCACAATAAGCCCACCCAGTGATTCAGATACAGTCCATATAAAAGCGAGTAATGGTAGTTGATTTTCTGTTGATTGACAATATAGTTGAAGTTTTTGAACTGAGGCTTATAAAACTTTCACTGAGTTAGGGAAGAGGACTTTAAGTTTCTTTTTTTTTTTGCCACATTAATGAACATCTATTGATTCTTGAATTCTATGAAGTTGTAGAAAAAATGCCAATTTGCTCAGGAGAGTAACGGATGACTAGTGGGTGTTGTTCTACCAAAAACACTTAAAAGTATTTGCACATTTTGGGCCTCATTCTGACTTTGGCGGGCGGCGGAGGCCGCCCGCCAAAGTACCGCCGTCAGAATACCGCTGCGCGGTCAAAAGACCGCCTCAGTAATTCTGAGTTTCCCGCTGGGATGGCGGGCGACCGCCAGAAGGCCGCCCGCCAGCCCAGCGGGAAACCCCCTTCCATGAGGATGCCGGCTCCGAATGGAGCCGGCGGAGTGGAAGGGGTGCGACGTGTGCAGTTGCACCCTTCGCGATTTTCAGTGTCTGCTTGGCAGACACTGAAAATCTTGGTGGGGCCCTGTTAGGGGGCCCCTGCAGTGCCCATGCCAGTGGCATGGGCACTGCAGGGGCCCCCAGGGGCCCCGCGACACCCGTTACCGCCAGCCAGGTTCTGGCGGTCAAAACCGCCAGAGCCAGGCTGGCGGTAAGGGGGTCGGAATCCCCATGGCGGCGCTGCCTGCAGCGCCGCCATGGAGGATTCCCCAGGGCAGCGGGAAACCGGTGGGACACCGCCGGTTTTCCGTTTCTGACCGCGGCGGTACCGCCGTGGTCAGAATGCCCATGGATGCACCGCCAGCCTGTTGGCGGTGTATCCGCGGTCGTTGGCCCGGCGGTAGTCTACCGCCAGGGTCAGAATGACCCCCTTTGTCTTTTGCAACATCTTTGAAGCTGCTGTGGAGAATTATTGCACTTACTCAACAGCTTAATCCCCTATTGACATCACTGAACACCTAACATTACAACATGTTCACATAATCTTCACCACTGGTGATGTGAAAGACGGAAATTCACTAGCTCCTGCAGTGACAGACTTGCCATCATTGCTTTTCTTTAAATCACTTGGTTAAGGGACAATGCTTCATCAGTCCTTCACAAAACAAGTCTCAAATACAACCCCCTTAACCCCCAAACATTTAGCATCCTTACAAAAAGCTACCCAAGTAAAACTACAGAAGGACTAGCACTCATGTTCAAGGACTTCTTATAGACTACAAGCTTATAACACTTCATCATTAGGAAAAGCATGTGACTCCTATTCCACTGCTTACCCTCAGCTACCTTCTCCTACCCATACCTGCTGATATACAGACTCCTCAATACAAAAGAGAACTTACAGATGCCTTTTTAGATACCATATTGGAGATCCCTGACAGCCTCTGGATCCTGGTTAACTTTAATTGACCTAACCTTCACCAACAAAGGCCACCATTTCTCATAGCTTATCTCTAGATCTGCATATAGCTGGCCACAACCTGAATGCAATTCTCTCCCCACCTAGTCCAATTACAACAGCAGGAAAGCTCCCTATCATACTCCACGACCCTCACCTCATTTCTTGTATGTTTACTTGTGCAACAAGGGCAACCAATACAGCAACAATGAGAAACAAGATCACCCACAGAAAATTGAACAAATTTAACAGTTTGGCACTCTATGCACATCTCTCGTCCATTATACCTCCCTACTAAAAATCATAAGTGAAAAAGTGCTTCTACTGGCTCTCCTGAGTCATTATCTAAATTATTCCCTTCAAGACATCCACACACCCCAACCAATGGCATAAAATCCCTTGGCTTAGTAAAGAGTTTGAAGACAAAGATTGCTGAGTGTTGGACTTTTGGCCTTACGCAGGGTCATCCCCAGTCTTTTTGCCTCCTTCCTCCTGGTTTTTCTGACCTCTCGCTCTTGGCTCTAGGACTCTGAGCACTTTATCACTGCTGACCAGTGCTAAAGTGCAGGTGTTCTCCCATCTAAAGTTGGTATGATTGGCTTACACCTAATTGGCATATTTAATTTACCTATAAGTCCCCTGTACAGTGGTATCTCTATACCCATGGCCTGTAAATTAAATACTACTAGTGGGCCTGCAGCGCTGCGTGTGCCACCCACTGAAGTAGACTTTCAAAACCTGTCTCAGGCCTGCTAGCGCAGGGCCTGTGTGCGCAGTCTTCTGCCACAGGAACCAGGCATCTAAACGTACAGGCCCAGAACTCCCCTTTTAATACATGTAAGTCACTTCTAAGGTACGCCCTAGCTAGCCCTATGGGCAGGGTGCCATGTATGTAGAAAGGCAGGACATGTGCCATATTGCATGGCCTGTCCTAGTGGTGACAAACAGCCTAACTTGGTGTCTCACTGCTGTAAGTGCTGCCTTCTCATAGGATTGCATTAGAAATGCCATGCCTTATGTGTAAGGGGTATTGTCTTATTTATGAGGGGTAGAGTAGGCATGTTTGGTATGGTTGTGATGGTGATAATAAATGCTGCTTACTGGTGTGGGTGTATTTTTTATTACTATCACAGAAATGCCACTTCTAGGAAGTGCGCATTTATCTGTGCTTATGACTCTAGTGTTTTGCTGCTTGACTCCAATCCACGTCTGGGCAGAGTGACAGTTGGGGCTTTGTGCATACTTTTCAGACAGCCTGTACACAGGGAGGGTGGAGGTGTCACAGAGGTGGATCTGCATACTGAATAGTCTTCCTGGGCTGAGAGAAGGGAGAGGCGGGGCACACCTGCATTTGTAAAGACTGTGCCCTGGCCTCACACAGTAGGGTAGTTAACCCCCCACTGATGTTTGGAGCCTGTGCTGAAAGTAGAGTGGGGGCACTCCCAGAACCAGTTGTAACTGGCTGGAACCTCCTCTCCCTACCATGGTAAAACACTGTAAGAACTGACTATAAGTACAAGGAAATTTTCCCCACAATTTGGAGACTCTTGGAATCATCTTGGAACTGGACACCAAAGGCTGAAAGGACTCACCAGGAACCGCCATGGACTGCTGCTGCTGTGCTGACCTGTGACCTGCCTGGTCACTGTGAAGGACTTGCCACTTGATGCCTTTCCCTTGTGCTGGCCTGTAGCTGGGCCCTCCACCTGAGGACCTTGTCTTAAGATTCTGCTCCCCAGGGGCAGGGTGCTGTGGCCCCTGACCCCTGCATCCATTTCTTCACAAGGGGTGCTTCTCAGTGGTTGCAGCTGCCATAGCGCTGATTGCAGCGCGCTTATGGACCCTTGGGAGCTCGTAGGCTCCCTGCTGCATTGTGCCCCTTTAAATAAGATCACCGCAGCGGGCAGGGAAGCTGGAAGAACACTCGCGCACCGCATCGGGTGCAGGCGAGTGTCTGATCGGGCCCCAGGAGGGGTCTGATCTTCTTGTGGCTTCACGGCAGGACCAGGGGAAGGCGCAGAGAGTTCCCCTTCCCCCTGGCCTTTGCGTTAGGAGCAGGACGCTCCTTTTCTGCTGTTAGGTAAAACGGGCATTATTGTGGCCCCCCCCTTGGTGGAAGGGCCAGTGGAGGCCCTGGGGGCCCCCAGAGATCGCGAGTCCCAGGAGGGGCCTGTCATTAAACCAGAGGGGGTGCGTGGTGCCCCCCTCCTGCCCTAAGTTGTTTTTGCTGGCTTTGGCACCCCTCGTGAGGGCCCGTTGAGGCCCTGGGGGGCCCCCAGTAATCACAGTCCCCGGAGGGGCCTGTCTATAAAAGAGAGGAGGTGCATGTCGCCCTCCTCTGACCCCAGAGTACAAGGGAGGCCCCTGTTTTGCGCATAGGAGCGCCGGGGGCCCCATTGTTCGCCTTCTAGGCACTGGAGGTGCCTTCATCCAACCAGGTACTGTTTAAAGGACCAATATAGTTGCAATACAAAGTTCTTTCTACAGACTTTTGTTTGATTCATATATTACCTACCTGAGTTTGATGTTTTTACATATGTGTATGCAAATGTTCCTTGTATGGACATGCTTGCTACTATGTTTTTCTAACTTGCCATATGTTTTCTAATGTTCCTACTATGGGTGTTTTATGATATTCTTATGACAAGTGTTCTAATGTGATAACTTGTTTCCTGCCTACTGCTTATGTTGCAGAATACTGAGTAACCTGTGTGTTATGTGTGACTACTGCTAGTTTGCAGAGTAACTAATGTGTAACGTTCTGACAACTGCTAAGGTAGCAGGATAGTACTGATATGTGATGTTTGGTCTAATAATTACGTTGTGTACAATACAGTATATTTTCATATAATCTAGTGTTGTGTTTCCTTTGCGGTGGGGACATTGAGTCACATGTGTTGTGTGTGTTGTGCAAACGCTTTACACATTGCCTCCGGGTTAATCCTGACTGCTCGTGCCAAGCTACCAAGGGGGTGAGCAGGGGTTATCTTGGACGTGTAACTTCCTTGCCCTGACTAGAGTGGGTAAATTCGGCCTGGCTGAGGTGCATACCCTAGCCAACCAGAAAACCCATTTCTAACACTGAGCATAATTGTTAAAGGAAGAAATTCAGTAATCAACATGGCAAAATATTTCTTCAACTGGAGTAACTGAAAATCATCTACCAAATACGCAAATAACCCCACTACTTGAAAAGGACCTCCAATACCAAATGTCTGACCAAGAAACTTCATGGGATCCTCACAGCATTCTACACTGCAGAATGGTTTTTGATAAAGATACATCTCTCAAGGTATCTGTAGCACCATCAAATAATACATATTTTCAAAAGCCTGTGTTCAAACAACACACCAGGAGCAAGGCACTATACAATCCAGACACTCAAACAATGGTTAAGACAACTATGCCTATTGACAGGCAACTGACAATGGCCTTCTTCACTTATCTCTGTGGTTCCCGACATAGGAAATTGTCAAATTAAGTGGGCATGCAGGCTCATCTTCAGAGCCTAGTCTCGCTGCAACCTCAAAGAACACCCTTCCCCCGCTAGTGCCACTACTCAACAAACACCCTAATCAATAACTGTCTAAAATAAGGCACCCACAACTCTGACCTCAAGACTTCCTACTATTTAAGAAAATGAACCTAGATCCACAGTTCTGTCCACCTATTGATCATTTTCTTGGGGCCTGTCAAAAAAAACCTATATGAATTATTCACCTTTAAATATATATGTGGCTTTCTGAGAGAAAACACAGTTTTCTACCCTGTAAGAGGCTAAAGAATCCATGCTGATTTCCATCAGGTATGAGCGAAAGACTGTGGTGAACAGAAATGGGTCTGCCACACTTCTACTCTTGAACCTGTTCACCAATTTACAGAGGCTAGAGGAGTTAGGAATCAAAGCAAATATTGTAGACTGGTATCCTCGTAACTCATCAACAGCATTGTCTTGATCCTTCCATTTATAGTCCTTTCTTTAGGCCTCAACCCTGGTCTACCGCAACGTGTAATCATCTCCTTAGGCCATTTCCCAACTTCATCAACTCCTTCAACATAACCAGATACAAGTACATGGATAACACTAAGTTCTGGGCTTGCAAGTCCAGCTCAGTGTCCTAAACTGATCATGCCCCGAAGACCTTCCCCTCCGCACACTGTGAGGGCGGGGATTACTTGACAAGAGAAGAAGAGGAAATTCAGGATCCCAAGCCGAAATTGAGCATCTGATAGCAAAAGTAAGGTGGGAGCACAGACTAACACTGTCATTGAAGCAGGGAACTACTTTGGGTTCTAACTCTCGTGAGATTCTCAAGCCTCGCGAGAGGAGGTGGCCATATTTGGTGCACTTACTATTTAAACCATGCCCATGCAGCACCAAGGTACTTGCTGTTCCAGATTTCACCTGAAGTCCATCTCTCTCATTACACTTCTGGCTGATGCTTGCCATTATCCAGTTTCCTAAAAGTGCTTGTTCTCCATTCACGAGGAACTTCACCTTTGAAATCTCTGCCTGAAAAAAAGGTAAAAGAACTAAGAAGTTGAATTCAACTAAGCCGGTAATGCACGAGTGTCCATTCACATTTGATCACTTTTATAACTTAGCTGGGGTGTTAGAGTTTGTGCTCTCCTTCAAAAGACATTGCAATCATTAGGGCGGAGTAGCAAGACCACAAAAGACTTTTGAGAAATATTAGAACTTGCAAGTTCAAGAATATTGTTATCTGTATTCGTGTTAATTTTGTTTTGAACTGTCACACATACATGGAAAACACAGAGAATAACTGTTACTAATCTGAGTTATTTGATTCCTCCAAGACAACAGCACAGAAGTCATTATGAATAGTGGGGGTAGTAGATGGTGAATAGATTTCACAGAATTCTAAAATCTGGTATGTACTTGTTTCATATTCTCAAAGAAAACTAAAATATGTCTAGGTCCTGGAACCAACAGTTCACTAATGTTATGTGCTTTTGCCATAGAAAGTGAATGCCTATAGAAGTCCAGGAAATTGGAAAAACATGCCAAGCAATTATTCATGAAGGAAAGAGAAAACAACAAGGTATAGCAAAAAAGGCAAAATGAGTGTAGGAGGCAGCAGGGAGGCAGCACTAAAGGTACATAACCTTTCACTCTTATTTTGTAGACACTACAAAGGCAAGTCATTGGGAATCCATGAAATTGACAACAGTTAAGACACAGGAAGAAGTTCACAACAGTGCTGATAGCCCATCTCTGTCACTCTTTCTCTCTTGTCCCATTCCCTTTCCATTCCTGGGCTCTTGTTGCTGCCATGTGAGAGCTACCAGAGGAGGGGCAATAGTTCTGGAGAGGAACTGGGAGTAAGCATCCAGTGATTCTAGTTTGCTCCCACAGGATCAACTACAACCAGGTTAATCTGACACTGAGATCATTCTCAATCTGGAAAACACTGTCGACCTAGACAACACCACTAAAACTGGATAATGGTGTATTTTAAAGGAAAAAAGTAATGAACTGGCTTTTCCACAACAGACTTTTGATGATGATAAAGGGGACCAGCCAACTAGCAAACAGAACCACTCCCCCATCTCAAGGTGAGGATGGATACCACAGAACTCAGTATTACGACCATCCTACAACTGGATATAATCTCCCTTAGGTGTGGTAGGCATGCAGCACACAAAGCTATGTCTCAATCACCAGTATTCCACTCCATGAACAGGTCTAACTTACTTTCAGTACAGCACAATGTGAGCAACCTCTATCAATCAAGCACCACACATCCTAACACTAACTCTTTTTTTGATCCACTACACACTGTGCTGCAGCAATATATGTGTATCTGATATTTCTGTAGTGTTAGCTTAGCCAAAGGGTGTAAGGTCAAAGGCAGGCATAAAGTCAATGAGTGTTAGGAGAAGTAGCAGGTTTGTGCACTGTTAACTCATAGCGATGTAGTGTTCTTACAAAAAAGTGCATCTTTAACTCTTTCCTAAATTGGATCAGTGTGGAGGTGCTTCTAATAAGTATGTGGGTGTTGTTTGAGGTCCTGGGTGCATAGATGCAAACAGACTGCTGCTTTGCGTTTTCTTTTCTTATTGTTCTTAGTCTGCAGTGTGATGGTGTCAAGGCTGTTGGTGTGCCAATAGCCACCAGAAACGTTGAGCATGTTTGCAGGATAAGTGAAGGTGCTGGTTGTAATCCCTTTGTAAATAATGCAGCTGATTTATTTTGAAGATGGTGCAGCCTGGCAAGGGGAATGAATGGAGGTCCATCGGGATGGGAGTGATCTTATCATATTCCTTCAGGCCCTGGACAAGACGAGGTGTGATATGCATTAAAACAAAGAAAATCAATGCACTACATAAATACATGTATGAAAATATTGAGTCCAAAACAAATGCCTGGCTCTACTGAAGTGTACTTTTGCATCTTAGAAATAAGAACCCCGAGCTGGTTTTGACAGAATTAAAAGATGTGCCATGTAGATCATACCAGATGTCAAGTGCTTTACTCACTGAGCAACCCTATTCAATTTATTCAGCTAATTAAACACATTCTCTGAGTGCCAAATAAGAATGTCTTGATGTGGCAAATGAGTGCTGGGGACAGGATATAGAGTGTTCCTGTGACATGACACTCACTTCTGGTGAATTCCAAGCCACTTATCTGATCAAAGTGATGGACAGGGTTTTAAAATATAAAAGTATACATGATTTTAAGCAAAACAGTGTTGCTAAAATCATAATATGATTCTACACAACAGCTGAGGAATGTTATTTGAAAAAGAAAGATAACCCTTAAATGATTTCTGCATCACATCATGATCTGAGGCAACTAGGTCTTGTGTATCAGAAAGTGTCTCGCAATAATGGTATAAAAAAAAATACTCAGTGTGTCAGGTTTCCTGTTCCCTGTGTGAGCTTCGAATCAGATTCCCCCATCCGCCACAACAAGTGCCAGTCCAATGAAAAAGGAGTCATTGTTCAAGCCAACTAGTTGATGTGAGCCTCAGTGCTTAATTTGAGCTGGTGGTTGCCGGTGGAAGCCACCAACAAGTATTTACTGAGTGCAAGCGGGGGAAAAACACACAGGTAGTAAAGAGAGACAAAGAGAAAGATAACTAAACCATCACAAAGGAACAACACAGGAACTTGCATGAGAGAGAAAAAGGGGCAGGAAGTGTCAGGTAGTGGATTAAAGACTACCAACCTCGGTATTCTGAGCACAGCTTCAGACACTGGCATTCTTTCTTTCACAAATTTAGCACTGGTGGTGTCACACCCATGTGTCAGACATGCCTGATTCATTCCATGACTGGAGTACCCTTAACATAACATGCTCACCATTAAGAGCTGCAGCACCCCAATGGGCTGTGTAATGGCCATAGAGTGAGATGCTATTTTGTCCTGTGGCACTTAAACTTGAACGTAAAGATCAGACTCAACAAAATGTCTCCATGCACTCTTCCCACAACTTACCTTGCTCAGTGAGTGCCCAGCAGAGGGACGAATGATCACTGAAATACAATTTATTTTATAGATTCACTATGCACAGATTTGTAGCTGTAACGTTGAGTCTATGTGAAAATGCATTCCAACCTGCTTATATATATATATGTTAAAATGCTGATTATGTGATTATGCTGTTTCTTGCTTCACCCTAATTATATCGCCACTAACTCACTTTTCCCAAAAATTCCCTTACGCCTTCAATGCTGTCCTTCGTCATTATGCATAGGCAGCTCCTTGGTCAAAACCATACCTGTTTTTCTTTGTCTTTATGTACTACTGGCACAATTCACTCACTTGGCCAATAGTCTCCAGGTTCAACTCTTTTTGCTACAGCACTAGGCCCTAAGTCAGAATCTGAGCTTTGGAGAGCCAACTGTTTCTGTCTTTAACCTTCCGTACCAACCACTGCTGTTGACTCACTCAGACCCCCCTCAGTCTGCAACTGTACTATTTCAGTCACTTGCACATCCTGAAAAGCTTGGCTAACCTGCTCCCTACATCTCACTGTAACTAGTCATACAGTTTCATCAAGGGGACCTGGAACTTTGTGAGTTTGTGTTGCATGAATCCAGTTAGGGAGACCAGCATGTTTCAGAGCTGTCGGAGTCACCAGCATTAACTGGAAAGGCCCCTTCCAACGTGGTTCTAAGCAGGACTTTCGGACATGTTTTTTCACCATAAAATAGCCGTCTGGACACAAGCCATCGCACAACGCCCTCTGTGGCTGGACTGTAGCTTCTCTAACATGATGAGACACAGAATGAACCACGTCAGTCTATCCTTTGCAATGATCAAGTACAGTGTCATTTGTAATGTTCACAAGCATATTCACGGACGCAGCTGGTAGTATCTTGGAATGGCCCATGATAATCCCATGCATAGACAAATCCTGTTTTTCTGCCTAGAGCACTGCGCAAACTCATCAAAACAAGAGGCTATGTATCAGGCTAGTTCATTGAGGTGGAAGTACAAGCACAAATGTTTGCCATTCAGGATTTCAGGATTTCAGAGTTCCATTAACTTGTTCCACCAATCCAGAAGCTTCTGGTCTGTAACAGCAATGGAGTCTTTGCTCAACTTGCAATGCCGCACACAGTAATTTCAGGGCTTCACTATTAAAGTGGATTCTTCAGTCTTACTCTAGAGAGGTCAGGAATCCAAATCTGTTAATTAATTTCTTAAGCAACAGCTTTGGTACTGTGCGACTTGGGGAAGCGCTGCTCTGTGCCGGGAGGTGTGCCAAAAGGGCAGGAGCCCTTTAAAACTATTCTCGCGCTCCCGCCGTCGCGGGAAGCGCTGCTCTGTGCCGGGAGGTGTGCCAAAAGGGCAGGAGCCCTTTAAAACTTTCTGCGCGCGGGCGGCGCCCGGGCAAAGCCCGGGCCAAGGGCGGGCCCGTCTTTGCCCGTCATTGCCAGGAAGAGGCAGGGCAGGGCCACCCCCCTGACATCCAACCAAAGACGTGGACCATACAGCAAACTTGTGTATGGCTGCCTGAAGGAGATCTCAAGTTCCACTGCTCGGTGCGTGGGTAGTCCTCTCACAGAGCCCCAGGCCCCATCAAGTATGCGGAAATCTATTAACCTTAACCGGATACTTGCAGACTTTTCCGTGTACCCAGCCGAATCTATTTCGGTTCATCATATAACTGCTTATTGAATCACGTTTTTTGGAGGGTGGCAGGAGGTGGCACCATTCTTCCTCTCCCAAGGGCAGGAGTCCATAATTCATTACCCGCCCTGTGCCCGTCTGCGCCCGATAAGTGGTTGGGTCTGGCGATATATATTCATATATACGCTTTGGGCATCTTACTGTGGTCCTGTCTTTGAGATTTGCTAACAGTAGGGTCTGAGAAGCTTATTAATCACACTATAGTGCCAGTGGCTGGGTCTCAAAGGCCTACACATTCACATAAGCCGGGGGCTCACTAAAGGCCCCTGATTTAAAGAATAATGGGCCGTCGACGTGGGGGTGGGTTGGAAGGAAAGCAGCACACTAACAGAACCCTAGATGGTTTCCTGCAAAAGGCTGTTGGGGAACTTGAAAAAGAAATTGAGTTAGTGCAGCGACGCTTAGCTGCCCCCTCTTCTTCAACCAACATCCTAGTCCATGATAGCTCGGTCCTACAGCCCTCCCCGCGAATAGAATTTCAGCCTGTACTGACTTCCCCTTTCCCTTCCCCCTCTAAAAACTCCCAGGAGAACCAGGACGAAACCACATCTGTAATCACCACCTGCGCTGTCCCTATTCTGCCGGCCCAGAGTCTCATAAATGAAGGCCCCCTCACCTTAGCAGATTCCAATACCAAAGGAAAAAGGAAACGAAGGGAACCCGCTCTTAAAAATAAACGATCTAGGACTTTGAGCCCCCCTATCATGGCCCAACCCTCTAAAAAGGATACGGCATTAATCCCCTTACACAACACAAACGAGTGCCATGCAAATGAGCACACCAGGGATCTCATAAAAGATGAGCTCTCAAAACTATTTCTCCCAATTCTAACTCGCCTCCAATCAATCGAGGACAAATTGGAAAGCCTTATTAATAGTCAGCCACCTAAAACTGTTACACCCGTAGAAATCCAATCCCATCCCCTTGTCAACCATGACCTCATCACTGCTAACAGATCCACTGGCCAAACAGCCAAAATCCCTTTTCTTCTTTAAATCAAGATTGGCCCAGCACCGTCAAAACAGCTAGTATTTTAATGAATAAGCCCCACATGGTTTCAGTTCCCTTCATAAAAGGAAACGCCCCATTGAATAATCCAGTAACTATTTTGGGAGTTGGCAACCCCACTTGGGAGTACCCGCATACAGAACACCAGAAGAGTGACAAGACCAGGGGCCTCCCTGATCAAAAAGTGCTTCATTTGCCTCCAGAATCATGTCATTATGCACTCATTATATCGAATGTCCTTGAACTCAAACCTCATTCCACTGAATCTTTTATCGAACTTAAAAACAAGGTTATCCATTGGTTGCATGTGAATGCAGGGTTTGCTTTTTCCATGACACCCTCAATACTGATGGTGAGAAGGGTAGGGTGGGTGGGCTCCCTAGCGAAGATCGGTTCAGGGGACTGCATAGTCATCAACTTCAATTCTCCTGACCTTGTTCAACAGCTCTTTTTAAATGCTAATAGACCTTATCCTACAACTGAAAAAACCTCCCTTTGCAGGCTACAAGTGTTTTATCCACCTCCCATGCCAGCTTGGAGTAGACAACTGCCAACGTTATACGGGGCTCCCTCGGCTATCCACACACAGTCTATCCCTGCACCTGGCCCTAGATGCCCTTCGTCATCTCTTTCTGAGACAGACTGACTAGGAGATGACCTTTCGGAAGTGGCTTTGAGCAATGGTGAGACTGAGGTCATTCATCCCACTGCCCTCAGCATCTCTAACTTTGTTGCCCCTTTGACCTTGGCAGATCCTGTTAATCAGGGATCACCCACAAGCATCACGAGTCAAGCTAGCAAGGAATGTATTCTCTTCCCGGCAACTGTTCTACACATTCTGGGGTCTAATCTACCTAATTCATATATAGCTGGGGCTATATCCAGCGAGGTTAACAAGGCACATATTGAGATAGCCACTGGTCCTAATATACCTGAGGGAATTAGCATGGTTCCTAGCAGTTCCCCCCCCAGTGGGAAATATCCTCAGAATAAAGCAGGGTCCATAAAAACAGAGGATCTCGATAAGGTACTCAGCTGGAACATAGCAGGGTTGGAGAGCAAATTACAAAGCCCAGGATGGGGCTGTCTTATTGATGATCACCTGATCTGTCTCTTCCAAGAAACGTGGGCATTAGAACCCAAATATAGACTTGGCTTCAAAAGCTATTGGGTTCCAGCACGCAAGTCATCTTCTGGGAGACCATCGGGAAGGCTGCTTGTGTGGATCAACACTTCTCTTAGGTGCAAGATAGAAGAAATAGATACGGGTTGCCGTGACTTGCAAGTCCTATTAATAATGATTTCTGAAGAGAGACCTTTACTTTTAATTAATATCTATAACAGGAATGTGAGCTCCCATGCTGATTTTGATGTCCTGTCCATTTTGGACAGTCTCCTCAAAAACAATCCCTCCTTCTTTGTTTTGATTGTAGGGGACTTCAATGTCACTTTTGAACCTAATCCTCTAGTCCAAGGAATTTATAAAGAAGAGGATGCCCATTGGGGCATCCCTCAGCTAGTCTCCAACAAAAAACCAAGGCTGAACAAATCTGCGCGCTTACTGGCCGATATCACACTAGCCCATGGCCTCCGAGCCTGTAATGGTCGCTCGCGCTCGGATGTAAATTTGCAAGCTACCTTTAGGCGCGGAAGGCTCAGCAGTCGCATTGATTATATACTTCTTGACATCCGACTGTGGAGCCACATGTTCGATATGAGGGTCCAAAAGCAAATTGAGAGTGATCATGACCCGTTGATTTTATCGACCAGAGGACTTTTTCCTTCGTTCAATGTGCCCTACTCCAAGAGTCATGCCTTCCAGCTGGCTCTAACTAATAACAGACGCAACCTAAAATGGGAATCTATTAGTTCTTCCCCTAAATATCTGGCACCTATTTACAACCTTCTTGCCAACCAGATGGAGTGCATGATCCGGCTAAATGAAAATGGGGAGGGTGACAAAGTCTTAGCAGCCCACACTGACCTGTTCCAATCTTTAAAGCATCTCTTTACAAAAAAAATTCTTAATAATCCTAACAAAAAGCACTGCGCTCCTTGGTTTGACAATTGTTGCAGAGAAGCACAACTGTCTCTCCTGGAAGCAATAAAAGATGGCCATGTTGAGCTGTTAAGAACAGCCAGAAAAGTTTATAAGAAGGAATGTTCTAAGGCACGCAGAAGTTGGGAAGAGGCCAGATGGGTTACTATTTTGGAGACTGCTAAATCCAATGATACATCTAGGTTCTGGAAACTAATAACTGACGATTGTAGCAATTCCCCTGCCGCACCTGGTTCTTCAATCCCCTCAGTATCATGGGTAGAGCACTTTGGGCAACTATACGAAGGGCCATCTGAAGCATCCCTGTGGGCCCCCGATGCCTCAATAAACCAAGAGACCACCTCGATCTCATTCTCTCTAACCGAAACAAGAGCAGCAATAGACTCACTGAAATGGGGAAAGGCCCCTGGCCCAGATAAGATTCCAGGCGATCTATACAAATCAAGACCAGACATATGGGCACCATACATCAACCTTATCTGCAATGCTATTGCAGCAGGGGCCCCCGTTCCACCCACTTGGAAAGGGGCTGAAATAGTACCCATTTTCAAAAAAGGAAATCCGAGCATCCCTGCCAACTATCGTCCGATTAGTCTCCTTGATAACTCCCAGAAAATCTATGCAAAGCATCTTCTGTTCCATCTCGAGGAATGGATTATGGAGTCCGAAGCTCTCTCTGACCTACAAGCAGGTTTTAGACCTGCAGTGAGTACAGTTGACCAAGCCCTAAGATTCATGTCAATAAAATGGAAGAACGTTGACCTGGGGAGGGGCAATCTTTACGTGGTCTTCATAGACCTCAGAGCCGCATTCGATTTGATCCCCAGGAACCTGCTGTGGTCAACATTATCTAACATGGGAGTGCCGTCTGGTCTCCTGAAACTCATTGCTCAACTGCATGAAGATACCTTTGCTCAAATTAGATGTGGCCAGGGGGGCGAGCTGACTGACCCCGTAGCTATTAAAAAAGGTGTTAGACAGGGATGTGTCCTGGCACCCACTCTTTTTCTGCTATATATCAACAATTGCATTCACTACTTAGAGAACTGTATAAATGATTCACCTAAATTGGTTGGGAAAAAAATCCTGTGTCTGCTATATGCAGATGATACAATTTTGATATCTAAATCGCCAATGGGAATCCAAAACCTGATCAACCAATTTTGTGTTTTTTGTAGTGATTATGGTCTGGACATAAACATCAAGAAAACAAAACTCATGATATATAGTACCTCCAAGAAACGATCACGTGCTAGCATAGAAATGAACTCGATCCCTTTGGAGAAAGTAGAAGAGTTTGACTACTTGGGTTTCAGACTATCGACCACAGGCAAATGGAAGGCAGCCCTTGACAAAGGGGCTCTCATTATAAGCCAGAGAGGTGGGGCCCTTGTCCGTAGATCGAGAAAGGCTCCGAGCCCCCCCTTGAACATACTTGCAGAGATTTACAATGTCCAAATCAGAGCAGCGGCCCTTTATGGAGCGGAACTTTGGGGGTCCCACAAAAACCTTGATATCCTGCAAACCAAGGAAAACCATTTTCTTAGACAGATCGCCCGCCTAGGTATGGGCTCACCAATGACCCCTCTAAGGCTAGACCTAGGTTTAAACAGTATTAAAACCACTGCAGCCCTAAGGCCTCTTTCCTATTGGATTCGTTTATGGAAATCTGTTGAACTCGAACCATACAGGCTGGCCATAAGAGAGCTCATAGCCACCCCTCAGGCACTGGAGAAAATTCCATGGCTGAAGGAAATGAAATCTGCCTGGGTCAAAATAGGTTTTCCTTCCTACTGGAAATATCCGGAGCAAATCCCCGATAATGCAAGGATACTTGTTACTAAAAGATATTGGGAGAAAGTAAATGAAGACTCCTTGCATCAAAAAGGGGCGGGCAGGCTAACAATGGAATTTCTCCAACTTAAGCACGAGCCCTGGCCTGAGAACTTCTTGAACCTTCCCATGCCTCCGTACGCCCGTGCTTTATATCTCCAACTAAGATATGGTACACTGCCTATCAATGGTTTTACGGCTCATTGGTCCTCTAACATCGTTTCAAATGATAGATGTATCTCTTGCCAAAATCGTAAAGAAACAATAGAGCACATACTATTTTTTTGCCCTTCGTATAAGAGTCCCAGAGGGAGGTGGATCATTCCCCTCTGCAAAAATATGTCATTACATGATAGAGCAAGCGCCACCAGAATCTGTACATACGACACATCCTCCGTGGTAGCTATTACAGTTACCAAATTTTTAGCGGAGGCCTGGTACATCCGGCGTAGGCTTATTGTTTTAAAGGGCATGTGAGCCATCTTGACATTAGTCGACAGAAGGAGTCCCAGCTGTTATTTTTTAGTAGTATCAGTAGAAATTTCTTAGCAGGAACCTGTTGCCCCCTATATGAGGATTGATGATGACCAGGTCCTACGGGGAAGCACTTGCACACATTGGTATGTTAGACAGAATTTTATATCCTAGTTTTTATCCTTTCTCTCTTAACATTTTAACCCATGTCTTATTTATTGTACTTTTTATCTACAATCAAATATCTAGTCTTGTTGATCTTATTCTAATACTGTCCTGATTACTACTGTTTTTATACTGTTATTATTATTATTATTATTTTTTCTCCCCAAACAAACACTATTTATTATGTATGATTGTTATCTCTGTTATTTTAAATGGCCTAGATTTGTAGACCGAATGAACTCAAATAAATAAAATACTGTGCGTCTGTCATTTCTCCTAGTCGGGTAAGCCTCAACCCAACGAGAGAAAATACTTACAGTAACCAAGACATGTCTCAGTCCATTACACACAGGAAGCTCAATAAAATTGAACTACATTCTGTTGAAAGGTCCTCCTGGTCTTTCAATATGACTCAGTGTAGCTGCTGTACATTTGCCTACATTCATCTGTTGACATAAGCCACATATGTGACAAAGAACCTCTGCCATCAATCTGGATATGGGGTTAAGTCAAGTTTTCCTTAACATTCAGACCATAGCATCACAACCAACATGAGTTGGACCGTGGTAATACCTAGCCATAGGTGTCAACAAACACCAAGCACAACAGCTCTTCAATCATTTGTAACACAAACATCTTCTTCATGTCTTTTGACTCAACCTGCTCTCACCCAACACTGCTGTTCTTCCTTAGACACTTCTTACTGCAGTCTTTTTCCCTCCCTCCAATGCATCAGTAGCAGTTAACAGAAGATTGTAACTTGCATCATCATTTCCTTCATTGATTATTCACCATTGAAGGCAGTACAATTTAAAGCACAGCATTTCACCACCTCATCACCGTAACTATTCCAGAGAGTAACATAATCAGTGGCATTGGCAGTGTGCAGGGCACTTCACAACTGCAATTGGGCAGGCAACTGTAATGTAGTCAAAAGATTATAAACTTTTTCTCCGTTGCATATGGGTGAAACAGAAGAGGTCATTAAGTCCAAAATCATGAACTACACCAAAGCCATAAGTGCTATCAGTGAACATTGTCACCTTCAGCTGTTCGGAAACACAGCATGCTGTTGTAAGAGCAATTAATTCAGTTACTTGGGAAGAAAAACTCCTGAAGCCAGGAGGATTCAACTACACCTGAGACTGCACAAACTGCATAAAGCCCTGACGGTACCATCACAGTTTCTTAAACAGGAGTCAAAAACAAACATTACATAATCAGATTCAGGAAGTGGTGCATAGTTCAGTGACCTCTAGACAGTCAAGCACAATTTCATTAGAACAATCATTTACATTTTTCTCAGTAACAGGTAAAGGAAGTAAATTTGCTTGGTTGAAAGTGGTACAGCGTTTAAGAGTACTATTCAGCTCAGCCAATATGATTTTCTCATACCGGGTCAGATGTGTACTAGTCAAATGCTGGGTTTTGGAGCAGGTTCACAAAACTTCCACAGAGTGAGGCAAACTAAACATTCAGGGGATGACCCATGACAATGCTTTCATACTGCTCAGTGCTGACACTGGCAGCTGCAACCGACTTAAGACAGCCAGGAACAACAGTGGCAGAAACATAAGCCACTAGTCTGTTTGCATTTCCACGCACTTTAGTCAAAACTGAGAGAGTGCATTCCTCCCTCTCACAGCAGTACAAAGTAAAGCATTTATTGTAATCAGGCATCCCCAAAGCAGGGTCACAACAGAGATTTTCTCTCAGCTCTGTAAAGGCACATATGCAGTTCATTCAATGGTAATGGATCAGACACATCCTTGTGTGTCAGCCCCTGTAAATGCTTTGCTAAAAGGAAAATATTTGAAATCTACTGGTAACAGTAGCTAACCATTCTCAAGAACATCCTGACTTCTTTCGGTGCCTTTGGGGGATTGATTTTCATAATTGCTGAAATTCTCTCTTGCAACACCTTCCGTGCACGTTTCTCAGTATGGTGTCGTAAGTATACGATTTCTTTCTTACAGTTCTACAATTAAGTTGGGAAAACTTTATGTCCATTCTTGACTAAGTGGTTTAATAGGTCAATTGTATCTCTCCTACATGCTTCCTCAGTATTTGACGCCACTAACTGATCATCTATGTATTGAACTAAGACTGAGAGGTAGAGCATCTTAAGCGACTCCAAATTCTTTTTCAAGATTGGGTTGAAGATAGACAGGCTCTCAGTATACCCTTGTAGGACTCAGCACCATGCCAAAACATGACTGCTGAACCAAAACGCGAAGAGAAACTGGCTCTCCTCATGCAATGATATGGAGAAAAATGCTTGGCACTGATCAATTATGGTGAACCACTCCGCTTCACATGGAATTTGCAATAAAATTACTGCTGGATTTGGTACCACGGGACAAAGGGGAACAACAATTTCATTCACCTTTCTGAGGTCTCAGACTATGTGGTGTCTTCCACTGGGCTTCCGCAGTCCCATAATTGTAGAGTTGCATGGGCTTCCCATTACCTCTCTTAGAATTCCTTGTTCTATCAAGGGCTAAATCATTTGAGTAATTTGTCCTATTGTTTCAGGTGTCATGTTGTACGGAGGAATTCTTGGGTACACAGCATTAGGTTTCATGGCTGTCTTGATAGGCTCAACTCCTTTAATGAGTCATATCTCTTTTCCTGAAAAGTCCCAAACTTCAGGGGAAACAGTATCTTTTTTATCTTCGGGTACGTCTTTACAAGTCAACATAGGGTACAGTGTGACACTCAGGGTTTGATTCACAATTTTAAATGCTGCATCTTCATCATTCGTGTTTATCTCAATTCTTCTCAGTGTACAACAAATGGAACAGTTTAGCTTGCACAGAAAATGTGTCCAAGCAAACTCACATCGTTTGAATGACACACCACAAATTGGTTTTCATCTTCAAGGAACCTATTTTTACGGGGACAGCTTCTGTCACCAGACGGACAATTGTTTGTGTGCAATTCCTCCAGGCTGAGTCTTCTTTAATGAAAATAGCAAGTTTGGTACTTCGGATATTCTTACAGTAGAGCGTGTGGCTGCTGTATCATCTAGAAATGACACATGGTGAAAATTTACATTGCCATACACATATGGACCCCGCTGATTCACTTCAAAGGATGCTCTTCGCATGCATTCTTCTCTCAAGCATCTTAACTGAAAACATCTGAAAACTTATTACTCAAGTCAATCAAGGAAAATTGAGTTGTCAACTGATTTGAATCTATGTTTGTCATTTGATCTAAATTTTGTTGGGAATCATTTGACTGTTGCTGGGGCATCGGAGCTTGTAGAACTTGCATCTGTTAACTTTGGGACACATTTTAATTTTGAGTTCAGGGTTTCTGAATTCTCTGAATTTGAACCTGCTCATTTCCCTGCATTTGAACAAACCTGTCATTCTGCATCTGATATTTGCATTAAGGAGACACTCCCTCTTCCAATGGCCCATGCCATGCCACACTGTGCCAGGAGGAGCCACCACCTGCAAGGAGGAGGAGCAACTACCCTGTGCTATATAGTGTGTGTCCTTCATCTGCTGTGTGGGATGCTTTTAGTCTGCCTGCCTTTTGGGGGGACTCTCCCTCTTCCAATGGCCCACGCCACACTGTGCCAGGAGGTGCGCCCACTTGCAAGGGGGAGAAGCAACTACCCAATGCACTATATAGCACGTGCCCTTCACCCACTGCATAGGACTTGGGCCGGCCACACCCAGACAAAGCCCTGGCCAAGGGCAGGCCCGTCCTGTGCTTGTCAGTGACAGGAAGAGGTGGGCCCATCCCCTTGGTATTGTGATCATACTGCACCCAACCATTTGTAAGACCAGTACTGTACTGTCTTTGTGGATAACTTGTATCTCTGGGCTCTTGTTTGGCCATATTCCTTGCTGGGACTTTCTTGTATTTGATCTCTGTGACTCTAAATTCAGCTAAACTGTCCTTCGCAGTAGTGTCAACTGGCCAGCAGCTTTTGTTTAACATTTGTTTAGCTACTCTATCTCTTCGGGAAGTCTCCTGATAGTTATCTGTTTGCTATTTTCATTTGTGACATCTTGTTAGGAGTGCTAATACATTAGTGTGCCCTCATTGCCCTTATTGTTGATTCAGCATGGGGCCAGGTTTTATCATTATTTAACCCAAGTGCTCCACCCTATTGTAAAATCCATCTCCCTTTGCCATGGGGTAAAGGAAGTGTGCTGATAAACCTACCGAAGAGCCAACAGGGAAAAAAGCTAACAACTGTTCATCTTGCACTAGTACCCTGCAAGATATTGACAATCTTTTAGAGGCGGTAGAACATATCTTGCACCCTGATGCCACCATTAATACTGACACAACTTTGAAAAAGCCCCAAGTAGCCCCTTTGTTCAAAAAAAGGCTAGCAAATCAAAATCACCTCCAATTTAGCCATCAGCCCCAAAACATGGCTGGGGAAGAGCTTGCAGATGTTGGTTTACAATCGCCTCCACTGCTCAAACCTCCTATCCCCATAGAACCTGTCATTATTTGTTCAAATAGGTTTTCAAGTTTAAATCCTGACGTACTGCTCTTCAATGGGTCTGGATCACTTGCTAACACTGCCAATTAGTTGGTAAAAGTTGAAGCTACTTGTGCCTGGATAGGTAAACTTTGGGAGGTTATCAACTCGTTGAGGGCTGAGGTAATGGTTTGAAGAGTAGAGCTTCAAACCCTCAAGACAACTAAGCAACCTGGGTTTTGAAAATAGGCTGGGAGAAGTGTAGGCCTCCATCAAATCAGGGGGGGTCCAACTTGTCCTGAGCCACTGCTGGAATCCCCTCCTCCCCGGTAGAGGCTGCCCAATGACTCTAACAGGTTCTGAGGCTTCCTCCCACAAAACCTCCATTCTTTTCATCTACAGTAAATTGTCATAATCTTCCAGTTACTGCCCCACTAATAACGCAAATCAGGTTCCTAGGGGAGAATGTGGGTCTTGTTGTCTAATTTAGTGCACACAGGACAGCACTACATTCCAAACTTATGCCCTCGTTACGATCTCAGCAGCTAAAATTGCAGAGATCCGCGCTGGTGGTCAATAGAAGACCGCCAGCACGACTACCACCCCGCCGGCCGTAAAATGTTTTCCCCGCTGGGCCAGTGGCGGAAACACTCTGCCTGCTGGCTCAGTGGGAAAAAGGGCCCTAACATTGACAGTGGCTCCAAATGGAGCTGCCGCCAATGTTGGTGTGTCGCGGGTGCAGCTGCACCCATCGCGCAAATCACTGCCCGTAAATCGGGAAGTGACCTGCGCGATGGGGAACTGCACGGGGGCCCCTGCACTGCCCATGCCAAGTGCATGGGTAGTGCAGGGGCCCCCAGGGGGGCCCCAGAGCACCCCTTTCACCAGCCTTTCACTGGCAGGAGAACCCGCCAGGGAAAGGCTGGTGGCAGAAGGGATCATTATCCGAGGGCCAGCGCTGCTTGCAGAGCTGCCCTGTCGGAAAATGATTCCCTCCACCATCAGGCTGCCTGTCGGCGGCAGCCTGGCGGTGTAGGAGGGCCGCCATAGATGGCCCTCACTGTGTCCATAATATGGCGGTTCAGACCGTGATGCCGGTAGCGGTCTTTGCCCCCGCCGCCGGCAAGGTGGTCTGAACCGCCAGGGTTCATAATGACCCCCTTGGTGTCAGTTTCGAAAAATGCCCCATCCACTGAGATCTTTCCAGTAACATACTCACAGTCCATTGACAGCAGACAAACCTCCAAACAAAGGTGTTCCCAAGCTACCTCCATCATCCGGGAACATGAATTTTCTTTGAAAAATAAAGTTGCCCACTGGATTAGGGAAGTGAGGAAAAGCTATCCATTTGGACATAGTTAGGGCCACTCGGTTGCCTTCTTCAGACACTTTAGACTGTATTAAACTACAGTTTTCTCATCCATCAGTTGTAGATGGTCTACAGTCCCTTCAGGCATGAATGTAGAAACCTCCCTCCATCCCAAGCATCTAAAAACTGGCCCTCTTTTGTCTCTGATTCCCCTCTGAAGGATACTACTGGATCACATTGACCTATTGTTAAGGACGCCTATGCAGTTCCCTCTAGCAAACAGCAGAGTCTTCTACATAATGAGTCAATTCTTTCACCTATGGAAATATGTGTACTACCACATAGCACCCTGTAAATGACCTCATCTTTGTTTTTTGGTGCAAGTGCGTGCAAGGCAGCTGGGGTCATTTGTTGAAAAGGCTGATATAATTATGTTTCAAGAGACCCGTGAATTTGTCCCTTCTTTCAGGCAAGGTTTTAAGTCATTTTATGTGCTGACTTGTAAGTCCAAGTCAGGTAGAACCTCAGGTGATTTATCCACTTAGGTTAAGATTTCTTTAGGTCACTAAGTTAGTCAGCTACCCAATGACTAGCCAGACCTGTTGAGCCTAAAGAGTTCCCCATGGAAAAAAACAAAACTATTTATTTTTAACATTTTTAGCAGGAGTATCCCTAAATCAGCTGAGTCTCTTGTTCTACACCAGCTGAGAGATTTCATTATTGCTAAGATTAAGGGAGAGGATGCCACGATTGTGGCTGTGAATTTTAATGTGTACTTTGAACCATCTGCATTTCTAAGGGAAATAACAGGTGATGAAGACCAATTTTGGGGTAACCCCTAAATCTCAGGCCCTAGCTTAAAACTTCTTCAGAAGAGAGCCCTGTGAATGCTGAATCTCTTCATGTGTTGCCACTTGGGAGTCTGTAATGGGAGAACAAAATCAGAGGAAGATAAGTGCCACACTTTCAAAAGAGACTCCTATCAGAGCCATATTGATTATTTGCATATGGACTTTTGCTCCTGGGAAAACGCAGCAGATATGGAAGTCCTCATGAGGGCCAAGAGCGATCACTTCCCCTTGTTACTGACCCTTCAAGGGTTTACAGATAGGATGATTAGAGTATCTTGGTTGCCCTGTGGTGACATGTCTCTTAGTAATAATAAGGGAGGTCGAGGGGGGAGTCTGTAGCAACAAAAATAATATACCCAGCTGTATCAGGGTTTGGTGTCTATCCTATCCCAATTAGTCAACTTAGAGTCATCACCTGATATGTTTGTGGATATGCATACCACAATTGTTTGAGGAAACAGCAAAAAAGTTTTTTCCCCGAAACCCCAGTCTAAAAAGAACTTTATTCCACTAGCAGATCCCATGTGGTAAAATAAAGATTATAAGGTAGCTAAGAGAAAACTCCCTAGTGCCCTTTGGTGTGGGGGGCTCACACAAGAAACCCAAATCACCAGAGAAAACTATAAAACAGCCCTAAAATGTGCAAAATCAACTTCGGACACAGCAATCTGGAGTGACATAATGAAGGATGTGCACTCAGGGGACCAGGCAGCTTTTTGGCACATACTTTCACACGGTGCCAAGACTGCAAGAATGAGGCCTGAATTACATATCCACCCGCAGGTCTGGGTGAACTATTTTAAATCCCTACATAGCTTTACTCCTTCATACCTCCTATGATTTATGCTATACTAAGCCCCTAGCTGTACCCATGACACCACCCCTCTATTAATCCTGATCTACACAAAGCTGAAGGATTTTTTTACCCTGGCAGAAATTACCTCTGTTATTAGATCTCAGAAGTCTGGAAAAGCCCCTTGGCTTGACCGAGTTCCAGCGGATCTTTTTAAATCTGAACCCACTATTTGGGCACTCTACCTTACTTGCATTGCAAATTGCCTCATGGAGTTGCAGAGATTCCACCCTCACAGGAGGGTGCAGAGATTACACCTCTATACAAGAAAGGCTCTTAGTCAGATCTGGCGAATTACCAGCAAATCAGCCTCATCAATTCCAGCCAAAACCTTTTTAGCAAGCTTATTCTTGATTAACTGTTTTCCTGGATCAATGAAAATAACATTGAGACACAATTCCAGGCAGGTTTTCATTCTAAAACCAGTACTGTTGATCAGCTTTTTAGATTTCAGTTAGTAAGATAGAAAGAGATGGACCTAAATAGGGGTTGTTTATATGTCACCTTTATGGACCTAAAGGCAGCATTTCATATGGTTCCCAAAGACAAACTATGGCATACACTTAGAGCACTAGGACTTCCTGGTGCCCTTCTCAATATCATCATTAGACTCCATTGCCATAATTTCACACAAATTTGCTGGGAAGTAAATGGCAAAATTACAAATCCCCTAAGGGTTGATAAAGGAGTTAGGCAGGGTTGTGTAATTGCCCCTACATTGTTTCTGCTATATATAAATGGTTGTTTACCTACCTATTAGACTGTGAAAATGACTCACCAGTGCTTTGGGGAATCAAAGTGCCTGCTCTGTTGTTCGCAGACGAAACATTGCTGGTCTCCAAGACTCCTAAAGGCCTTGAATCCCTTTTGGAAAAAAGTAACCAATTTTGCTTAGACTATGGCCTTGCAATTAATGGAAGCAAAACAAAGTTCATGGCCATAAATCCACAGAGATGACTTAGAGGTCCTTCACGCTACAAGGGGTGGAGCCTGAAAGAGTGCTTGACTTCAATTATTTTGGCATGCGCCTCTCCAGCACAAACACTTGAGCAAATCTGGTCATAAAAAGGACCATTATTTTGAATCATAGGGCAGCTATTATGTGAACATTTGCAAACCATACCATGCCTCACCCAATTTCCCCCCTTCTTGAGATCTGGAGGGCCCAAGCCGTAACAGCCATGACTTATGGTGCAGAATTGTGGGATCATAGTAACATACCCACCATGGAAAAAGCTGAAAATAAATTCCTTTGGGTTGCGCTTAAAATACCCCAAAGCGCTCCTTTAATTTTTAAACAAGATCTAGCTGTTTGGCCAATTGCCCCGGTAACTTGTCTGAAACCAATTCTATATTGGGTGCGTCTATGGTCTACCCCTGTGCTGGAATACTTTAGAGTAGGCCTCCATGATGTTTTAGATAATCCAGAGGGTGGGGAAAGCTCCAGTGGCTAACCTATGTAAAACAGTTTTCCTACTCTACAGGCATGCATGAGTATTGGACAGACTTAAATTCCATCACTCTAGCTACCTTAATAAAGGTGACACTCACATTTTGGGAGCTTGAGGAGGCCACGTTGCCTAAACAGGTCAGACGGGGCATTGACAGAATGTTTCATAGAGTCAAAGCCATTCTCCACTGTTGAAAATTATATGGGTGATTTAGAACCTCCTTTCACGAATTCTCTATTTGTATGGTTTAGGCTGGTCTCTCTCCCCCCTCGCCACATTCTCAGTTAGATGGAAATCTGCCCAGCATGTAGTGGGGATGAAGAAACTGATTGTGATTTGTTGTGTTTTTGCCCATATTATTGCAAACAGCATATGTGCTGGATTGCCCCATTATGTTGTTAATTAGGAGTCTTACTGTTTAGGCTACCCTTGAGAATATGTAGAACTGACACCCCAACCCCCCGTAGTTGTCTTTTCTATTGCCATGGACTTGGAGGGCATTTGGCCAATTTGGTGCAAAATACTGTCCTGTTCAACTGTAAATCTGATTGTTTCATCATAAGTATTAATATCTTAGCCTGTGAAGGTTTTTAGATGGCATTTCTTATGCCATATTAATACAGTACTTACTTATTTAATGAATTGCAATTTATTCTCACTTTTAATTGATTCGCTTTTAACATATCGTATTGATGAGATAATTAGTATTGTATTGATGTCTGATACTTTAATGGTCCATGACTGAAATAAAGTATTTACAAACAAACAGATACATGTTGACCATTCACATATGGACCACGTTGATCCTTTTGTAAGGATGCACTCTCTTCTTTCGGGCATCTCAACTGGAAAACGTCTAAAACTCCTCATCACTCAAGACAATCAAGGGAAACTGAGCTGTCAACTAATTTGAATCTACATTTGTCATTTGATTTAAATTCTGGCGGGAAAGACTCAACTGTTGTTGGGGCATCAAAGCTTGTGGAACTTGCATCTGTTGTCTTTGGGACACATTTGAATTTTGCATTCAGGGTCTCTGAACTCTCTGCATTTGAACCTGATCATTTTCCTCTGTTTGAAAAATTCTGCAATTCTGCAACTGATTATTATTCACGTTAAGGGGATATTCCCTCTTCCAGTGGCCCAACTTGCCACACAGAGGATACTGATTAGTTCTCTTCAAAGTTGTCACATCCGCACCTACATTCTTATCTGGAGGAACACCTCGTCCTTTACCTTGCTGCTGATAACCAATACCTTGCATCACCTGAGGTCCTTGCATTCCACTGGTATTCCTTGCAAACTGTGGATGATTCTGATGTCTCTGTGCAGCTTTCAACTGCATCACCATTACCTTCTCCTTTAACTTTTTCTGCTTTATATCCAATTCATCACTGCAGTACTTTCCATACGACAGGATCTCATCAGTCGGTTTGTTCTGCCAACAAATTAAATGCTGCTAAATCATGGTATTTATTTCTAGCTTCAATCCCTGAACACATCTAACACAAAATAAACCATATCTTTTGCCTCAATGTTTTCATTACTGCTGTAATGTTTGAAACGCAGCAACTATCTCTCATAATAGGAATATATTGACTCTTTGACTGTTTAGATTTCTGAGTTGTTCTGTCAATTTGCAGTCAAACAATATATTTTGTGGACACCTTGTCTTACAAAAAGCCAATCACCTTCTGATACTTTTTAATTAGCTCCTTAGACGGCGCATTTTTCACTGGATCTCTTGGAGGTTCACTATAAAACCAATTGACAGCAACCTTACATTCAGTCCACAAATCACTCAGAACCACAATGTCAAACAATGTATTCAATCTTCCCACAACCATTTGAAAGGTTTCACAAATTTTTCGGTCTGCCTATACTATTCTGCTAGCTTCTCTATTAATTTTGAAAAATCATTTGTAAATGACAAAATATCACTTCTAATCCAAGGTACAAGAACATAGCTTCCACCAGGGTCTCCTCTCATGGGAAGCATCTTAACGTTTCCCTCACTCTGACCTGCTCCTGTCAGAGGCAGTTATGTTTTCATTTCTTCTGATCTCTTTTCTTTGCCCATCTGCCTTCCCACATATCTAATGCACCCAATATTTGAATGTAACAAATGAATTCTCTAATGTTCAAAATACCTTTGTCACTGAATTCCAAATGGTAGCTTCTTTAAAAAAAGGCTTTGATTTTTCCAAATCCACATCATGTCTCTGGGCTAATTCAGCTAATCTGTTGTAAGCTTGGCCTGCACGTTTCATAATTTCTTTGCATATGAGCTGCAGTTCATCCTCTATGTAAGTATCCAACTGAGATAGAACTACAGGCTAAAGGCCTTTCTCTCTCTGGATGTGCACTGATCTTCCACTGCAATTCATGTTTCCTTCTGTTGCACCTGCATGACTCAACTGACCCAAATTATTTAGCCATTCGTTTAATTCCTGGGCATTAAAACCTCACACACGTATTGAAGTATTAGACATTGTTTCTGCACTGGAAGGACCTGCAATGACTAGATCTGGGGAATTTGCAACAGACATTTGTTCTCCAGAAGAGTTAAAGGGTAATCTCTGTTTTTGGGGTCTTACAGCCAACGTTCGGTGTCTGTTGTGGTCTGAGTAAAAAAAATATGTTGAGGATCTCTGAGGAAACCTTTCATCAGGAGTAAATCCTGTTTGTCTTGTCATTGGGGCCTGATCTGAAATGAGTGTAGGGATCAATGGTCTTGAAAGTGAAAGTGTTCTTTCTATTTCTGAATCACTTGGACTAACAAATGCCTGAGCTCTTGCCACTGCAAGACCATTTAAAGCAACTAGGGTTCTCTGAAAAGTTCGAAAATTTGAACATTCCAAACATTTGGAACATTTAATGCATGCACATTATTACCTGTCATACCTGGACTGTACAGTAATCCAGATGCACTGTTAGTGCATCTAGATTAATGTAATTTAATTGATTTATGGAACTGTCATTCCTTAACTAGGAGATAACTTCCTTCTGACTCCTGCTACTACAGCAGTCATTTGGCAGGAAGTGACGTACGCTGTATGTTGTGAGAGGCGAGAGGCAGAAAGGGGCAGGACACGGATCACGGAGCATGGCACTCTGAGCTCTCCTGCAACCCCCGCAGGCAATTCCACTTGCCATGACCCACATCCCAAGCCCCCATGGTTTTTACGTTGCAGTGGGGAATGATAGGGGGACAGGAGGAGAAATCAGGACACAGGCTGGATTTGGCAGAGATCTTTGGCAGCATCCTGGCAGCCGAGCGGAGGAGTGACCTCCTACTACTGGTGAGTGTGAGTGGAGGAGTGACCGTGGGCCCCTCTCCAGCACTGAGGTTCCTCACCAGCACAGCCACTCAGCAGTTCAGTGGCAGCAGAGAGCACGGTGAGCAGTGTGTGAAGCCAGAGGTGGAGGGGGGAGTAGGGTCAGAGGCGCAGACCTGGCTGGGGAAATTGAAGCGGCTGGCAGTAAGCTGGTACAGCTTGCTCCCACAGCAGGGTCACCCTATTACCCCAGAATCCAATCTAGTACCTGGCCTCCTGTCTCCAGACATTTTTTACAGAGCCTCCCTGAACTTTCCCTAGGGAGAGCACGAGCCCTCCCTGGTTTTCCCTAACTCACCTGGTAGTTGACCGCAATCATCAACGACTTCAGAAACACCAAAGGCCCTCAATAATTTCCTCAAGAAGCACAAGTAGTATATTCTCCCCTGAAGGACTTTCAATACCTCCAATACCTCCAGGACCCTCAAGTACACCGTTCTCAGGCCCCACTAGGTCAAGGATTGCAGAACAATGAAAGGGGTGAGGCGGCACTCCAGGGTCTAGGGTCATAACCTGCAGTAGTATATGCTGAAGGTGCATTAATGGTGCTTTAAAGGCTGAAAACACTCCTTGGTCCTTCCTCATAGCCTTTGGAAGCTTTACATAATAGGGCAAGGTGGGGACCTTATTGTTTGGAGGTAGCCCCCACATCAATCCCACACCTACTGCTCGGACTATTGGAGAGGAGGTGAAAGGTGCAAATATGGCAGAGGTCAGTAGGGAAAAACTCAGTAACGCAGTTACAGAAAAACTCAGTAACTGTAGTCATGCCCTGCTGATTGTGTGCCCCAGTCTTCGCAGAAGTGGCCCAGCTAGGTCTGGGTATGTTTTGCATGGTTCTGGTGTACCCTGCTTGGCCTAGGTTTCTACTACGTCATGATAACTGGACTCTGACGGCCTGTTCATTAATAATCTGGCCAAGTCATTTCTGCAGTCAACTTGACAGAAGTAGCCCAGACCTCCTACCAGTATGAAAAACTGAAGCAGTCAATACGCATAAGGATTTTGAGAATATGGAGCGGCAGAGTCTTTATACATCCTAACACAAGAACATTATGGGGGTTATTCTAACTTTGGAGGAGTGTTAATCCGTCCCAAAAGTGACGGTAAAGTGACGGATATACCACCAGCCGTATTACGAGTTCCATAGGATATAATGGACTCGTAATACGGCTGGTGGTAAATCCGTCACTTTTCCGTCACTTTTGGGACGGATTAACACCTCCTCCAAAGTTAGAATAACCCCCTATATCACTGTGTTATTTTTTGTGTGAGTGACAGATTGGGGCTTGGACTAGGTCCTCAACATATTTAGTGACAGGAAGTGGCAGGAAGGGGATGGCCATCCCTCCTAATTGTTCTAAACGTTATCCTGCTAATTATGTACTGAAATATTGTATTGTCTGATTTGAGTTTAAACTTTGCACGAGCTGATTTGGACTGAAGTTGTGCACAGGCTGATTTTAAGAAAAAACTGTGCTGGCTGATGAGGATTGAAAATCTGTACTGCCTGATTTGTCTCAAAACTGTGTCCCGTTTGATTCAAATTTGGACTCTGCGTTGTTAGACTAGGATTTTGCAGGTGCAGTAGGCACTTTGAAGGCCACATTCTTCAGTGTTTCACTGGACACTCCTACCTCTTCGGAATTATATGGCGGCAGATGATTTAGCAGTATCTGATTTACAGAATCAACATCCGAATCACTCTCATAAGTTTCAGCTTGTTTCCCTGTCTCTATTACCTGTTATGCCTTTTCTGTCTTTTTCTTACTCTTGGGGTTAGTGCTTTCTCATGCTTTCTTTGTCATAACACAATACAATCTAGTTCCCTCTATTATGTCTGCTCACCAAGCGTTTTGAAGATTATCGCATCTTGCCTCTGCAACTGTCCTTATTGCTTTATTCATAATACCCTCATACTTCTCTTTCAGTCTCTGATGAGCTATGTGTTCCCAAGTATGAAGCACTCCAAATTGTGCAGGTCTCTTAGGCATCTCATCTCATGAAACATTTGCCTCAGATTCTCAATAATTCTCAAATTTAATGTTTCATAGTGGGAAGATGCTAATGCACCTTCTTTCTCGGTAATCTTCTGCCAATGTTCAAGCCACAAGCATGCATGAAGACCTACTTCGGAAAACATAGAATGACCTGTGGTGCTTTCGGGTAGGGGTTCTATCCAAACCCTAATCATATCCCTTCATCAAACTTTTCAATGCTTTAAAGAACTTCATTTTTAAGCAATTTCAATAATTCATAATCCTCTCTTAGATGTTAACAACCAATAGCTGTGCAACACTCTGTGACATAGTCCACCAATACCAGTGTGGCCTCACACCAACCGACCTATACCAGCGCAACTCAATGTGGTGTCAATCTCACTCCTCGGAGCAGTTCATCTTCCTTTACAATTTCTCTCACAATCAATCTTCATGCAAACCTAATGAAAAAGATTGCAAGCTAAAACCAACAACTATCTGCTCACTACAGAATAGGGTAAACAAATACTTCAAAAGCAGTATGGAGATATGCTTTCTGATTAGGCTTTTACAACTACACAACAAATGAGACTCAACCAGTGCATCTCCCTTTGATTGATACTGCTCCTTCATGTGCACTCAGGACTCTCCAGTACCAACCAACCACACTCACACCATGAAGGCTATTAGAACACTTGCTGACATCTCATAACATTCACCTTAAACTGCAGACAATAAATCACCCAGGTGTATTTGGCCCTTGTTCGTTATTCCAGGCCATGACAGACCTGTGAACCAACACAACGTCTTAGCAGAAAGTGTCACACTCACACAAAAACTTCAAAACTCCACAAAACTCTTCACATCACACTTCACCACAATATTTTGCCAAAGCAACAGGAGCACAAACCCTATTAATACTAGCATATCTTCTGCAAAGGAACAACACTAGGACTCAATTAATCTTCTGAACAAACCACAGGATCAGAATTTGGGCTGGGTCTGGACAATCTCATAATAGGACAAGGACTAGGGTTTGCTAATACTATGCCTAATCTTAGACTCACCCCTCCTGCTACCAGATTTGATGGAGCATCTCAGGTGTGCTCTAAATGAGGGCAATGGAAAAGGGGTGGAGTCAACATGCACAGTCAAATCAAACATTTAAACTTACAATATGACCAATTTGGTCACAAAAGGAAAAGCCACGTCGGGAATAAAGTTAAAGGGTTTTATTACAAGCTCAGACTAAGGTCAATATAGATAATTCTCAATGCAAAGCTATAAAGGTATAGGATTAGTATTAAATGTCCAAGTCTTGGAACAATTAAAACTTAACTAACATCCAACAGACTAACAGTTCTGTAAAGGCGATACAAACCATAAGTACCAGAACCTTATGTTCTGAGAATAAATATTGACCAGTTCTTCTAAGCATTTGAAATAAGTCTCTATCATCCAAGTAAGGGCCTGATTTAGTTATTTGCGGTAACAGTCCTTACATCGACTTTTCAACTGAAAACCCTTCCTCCACCATGACTGTCTGCCTGTCGTATTTAGATGTTGATGGTCCTATAGATGAAAGCCTGCATGTGAACCGCTGTCTCCGCCAAGGAGTCCCATTCACAATTGATGGCACCATAGGTCATAGTAGCTGATGGCGGGACACCACCTACACTCCCTACCGAGCAGATTTGGATCTGCCTTTCTGCCAAGGAAAAAGTGGTGGTTCAACTTCCAAGTCTTAGTTGGTGGATTGGGGTGGAAAGGGGTTCAAACCCACCTTTTTTCCCCATTCCACCTCTGTCTTCGACTGAACATGACTGGACAACACTGTCCATCGATGCTGCCACTGGACAACAGGGAAAACACAACCCCCCCCTCGCTGGACACAAAGGTAGGAACCCATCATTGGCTGTTTATGGTGGGTGGTCAGTGCACACAAGCACGGGAACACTGCAGACATATAGATATCACTGTAATTTTTTTAGTTACTGTGTCATGCATATGTCAGGGCCACAAGTGGGGACTCACTGGTACACATACTGCACACATACACAGATGTCATGATGTTATCAGTATTAATTGGCAAAACAACGCTGGCACCACAATGAATGTACATTCATACCTGTCAACTGTGTTCATGTGTGCACACAAAAGAATGATGGATGGAGTGCTGAAACTTTCGAAACACTAACCCCCAGTCACACAGCTGGGATGAATCCATTGTTCTTTTGCTCACCATGCTACCCCAATTTGCACCCAGTCATATGCAAATAAGTCTTGACCCTGCTCCTCATGGGAACAGCCAAGCTCAAACTGAGAAACCAGGTTCTCTCTGGACCGGAAACAAGCATCCTGGGACCAGTTTTAGGGTATCACCCTATATCAGCCAGGCTAGCTTGAATTCAATGGCACAGTGAGGAAGGGACCCATGTCTGTGCATACCCTGGCCACTCAGGGTGACTTTAACAACACAAAAAGATGATGGACTGAGTGCTGAAACATTTTAAGCACTCACCCCCAGTCACAGATCTGGGTTAAATCCATTGTGGTTTTGCTCACCATACCACCCCAGTTAGGACCTAGCCATGTGCAAATCAGTCTTGACCCTGCTCCCCATCGGAACAGTCAAGCCCGAACTGCCAGGCCAGGTCCTCTCTGCACAAGAAACAAGCATCCTGGGGCCCTTTTTGGGGTATCACCCCTCATCAGCAATACTAGATTGAATCCAGTGGCACTGTGAGTAAGGAACGTACGTCTGGGCACACCCTGGCTGCTCAGGGCAACTTTAGCAACACAAGAGGATGCTGAAATTTCAAACACTCACCCCTAGTCACAGATATGGGTTAAACCCATTGTTCTTTTGCTCACCATGCCACCCCAGTTTGGACCCAGCCATATGTAAATCAGTCTTGACCCTGCTTCCTATGGGAACAGTCCCAGGACATCCTGCCCAGGAAGAGCCATCAGAAGGTAGATGACTGCTCAGGCACACCTAACCTTCTGTGTTTTTGGCTGTCTAGAGGGAATGCACAAAGTGTAGCTGTCACCCACCCCAGATGTGTATTGGAGACAGGCTGCAAGATACACAAAGCAGTGAGAGTAGAGAAATGTTCACTTTCTGAAAAGAGTGGCATTTCAAAAATAGTAATGTTAAATCTGACTTTGCCAGTAAAGAGGATTTATCGTTACCATTCCAATGATATGAAACATGATGTAGCTATTTATTTCTGATCAGGAATTACAACTTAAAGGTATATTAAGGAATTTCCAGTGCTGGCCATGAGAGGACTAGGCCTCACAGTAGCAAAAGATTATTTTGGGCGTTTTCACAACCAGGACATGTAAAACTTAAAAGTACATGCCCTGCCTTTTACATAAATAGTACCTTACCCTATGGGCTGCCTAGGGCCAACCCTAGCAGTGATGTTTATGTAATAAAAGGGTAGTTTAAGGCTTGGCAAGAGGTTTTTGATGTCAAGTCGAAGTAGCAGTGAAACTGCACACACATGCTCTGCCGTGACAGGCCTGAGACAGGATTGAAATGTTACTTGTGTGGGGGGCACAATCAGTGTGGCAGGCCCACTAAAAGCATTTGATTTACAGGCCCTGGGTAAATAAGTATGCCAATTGTGTATACACCAATGTTACCATGTTTAGGGGAGAAGCGCATGCACTTTACCACTGGTCAGCAGTGGTAAAGTGCTCAGAGTCTAAGGCCAACAATAAGAGTCACCGAAAAACAGGAGGTGAAGGCAAACTGTCTGAGGTAAGACCACTTAAAGGATGCCAGGTCTAACAGGTAGTAATGGTGAATATAATAGTGGTGGTACTGATAATAGTGATTGTGTTAGTCGTGGTGTTGGTGGTGGTCTTGGTGACCGTGATGGCAGTCATATTGGTGGAAGTCTTGATGATCATGTTGGCACAGGTGTTAATGGTGTTAGCGATAATGATAACATTGATAGCAGTGGTGATGACAGTAGTACAGATAGTGGTGTAGGATATTGATGGTGATAGTGGTGCTATATGAAAAAGGTATTGGTGAAATGGTGAAAAAAACAAAGGCAAAACAGTAGGTCTTTTTCCATCTATTCACCCAGGATATGGAACAACATCAAGATATCCATCAGGACTGTCCCACCACAGGTACAATTGAGAAGTTGAAGACTTAGGGCCTCATTACAACCCTGTTCTTGAGTTTGTACCACCAACAGGCGGTTGCAATCTCCCAGGGCAGTGCTACTTGCAGCACTGCCCAGGGTATAACGAGTCCCCCTCCCGCCAGCCTTTTCATGGCGGTAGGAACCACCATGAAAAGGCTGGTGGAAAGGGGAGTGCCGGGGCCCCCTGCCACGGCCCCATGGAGCTTTCACTGTCTGCATAGCAGACAGTGAAAAGCGCGACGGGTGCAACTGCACCCGTCGCACCGCAGCAACACCGCTGGCTCCATTTGGAGCCGGCTCCCGTGTTGCAGCCGACATCCCCGCTGGGCCGGCGGGGAAGTTGAAATGGCCAGCGCAGGAGTGCGGTCGCACGGCGGATTCAACTTGGCGTGCGGCAAAGTTGTAATGAGGGCCTTAGCTCTTTAATGAACACTACATCCCAATGTTTTAACTGTCCTCATATACGGCTCCATCTCCTCCTATTCATTGACTTCATGTTTGTCTTTAACCATGTAAAGCACTCCACTGCCTTTAGGCTACGTCTACACTATAGAAATCGCATATACATACATATTGGTTTTAATGGAGAAGGTGATGGTGCCGGTGATATTGCAGTAATGTTGATTTTGGTGATGGTAGTGATGTGATATTGTTGGGATTGGAGGTGGTGATAGTGGTGGTGGAAGTGGTAGCAGTGATAATGAAGTGGTGCTGGGCTGGGGACACCAATGTAGATGAGTGTAGTTAGAGGGTAGATAGCGATGGTGCTAATAGTGGTGGTAGTAGTGATGATGGTAGTGATAGTAGAGGAAATGGTTGTAGCAGTTGTCATGGTGATAGTGGCTCTTGTGGTGATTATGAATTAATGAATGAGGTGTTTTATGGAGTACACAATTGCTTCTAGGAGCATCCCGTTGCTAAGGAGAAACAGTATCCAACAGAATAAGAATTAGATTTTGCCCAAATAACTAGGTTTTTATTTATCTTTTTTCAGAACAAGTGACCTTCTTCAAAGTTTGAAGTTCAGCTGGAAGACAGTTCAATGCCCTAGAAGCCAAAAATGAAAAACAGCAACCCAGAGACCTTAAAATTTTGGGCACCACAACCAAGGAAACGTGTGAGGAGCTGAGTGCTCTAGATGGATGGTAGAATATAATCTTATCCAAGAAATAACACTCCCAGAGGAATGAAAGGCCCTATAAGTCAAAAGCAAGTTCTTAAAGATAATCTTCTCACCAACTGGCAGTTAATGAAGAGCTTTGAATGGGGAGAAACTGAGACGTCAGTGCGATTTCAAAATCTGACATGCAAGTGTTCTGACCCACTTGCAGCTGTCTGATAACTTGCTCCAGAAGCCCTAAGTTCATGGCATAGTCCAGTCTAGAAGTGATGAGTGCATGTACTATTATTTTTCACAAACATAGATGGCGGATTTTATAAATTCCTTTAGAGCCCTCAGTAAAGCAAAACAGGATCCTGCTACTGAGGACACATGACGGTAAAAAGAAAGCTGAAAATAAAGTTTAACACCTAAATTCTTAACCAAAGAAGTAGACTGAGAAGGGACCGGTAGAGAAAATGGCCAACATTTCACCCACCATCTCAAAATGGCCTTTCCAAACAACAGGATTTCCGTTTTCTCAGAGTTACACTTCAAGTGACTGTCCCACATCCAATTTAAAACTGCAGAAAGAGAGACTGTGAAGGGCTGCTGCACAGAGTCATGCTCAAAAGAAAGTAGCAGCAGAGTACCCTCAGCATAGCAAGCCACTTTAAACCCAAAAGACTCAACTAAAGAGGGGACATATAAACATTGATCAATGTAGATCTTAGGGAGTACCCCTGGGAAACCCGTCGAACTGGTTATAATGACAATAGTGGTGGTAATAGTGATGGTGAATAAAGCAGAAGTAGTGATGGTGCTGGTGATAGTAGTGACAATGGTATTGCTGCTATTGGCAGTGGTGGTAATGGCGATGCGGTAATGGCAATGATGGTAGTGGTGAGAATGGTAATGGTGCTTAAAATGGTGATGGAGGTGGTGGTAATTAAGATGGTGTTAAAATGGTGCTGTGATAAGTGTACTGCTGGTAATGGTACTGGCAGTGTAGATGGTGATGGTGGTAATGGTTCTAATGATGGTATATGTGGTCATTTCTACCGTACTCAATATAACATAATTGAAATATAAAAAATCTAGACAATTAGAAGAGTAGGAATAATTTAGTGCTAAAATTAAATGTATGTTCCTTTACTTAGCAGCAATACACAAGCATTAGCAAAGCAAGCAGGCCTGTCCTTAATAAGCAAATGCATGCCAATATAGGTATGTACAAAAGCTGTTTGAATGTATTGCATGTATAAATACTGTTTAACACTTTAAAGCCATATCTTTTGGCTTTGAGAAACAAAGCATCAAAAAACAGGTGTATAGAATGCATATTAAAAATACAGGACTGAATGTCATAAACAGTTTGATGATTTAGTGTACTTTTAGTCTTAAATTGTAAAACAATCTCCAATGGATGCACTACCAAGAAAAGAGAATCATACACCAAACAGTCATGAGAGAGATATTCCTGTGGTCTGAGCCAAACCTGAATCTATGTATATTTTAAAGAATTGTTAACAATAGGTGATGAAGACAGTTGCGCTGTCAAGTCAGACCGAAAAAGAGTGCCTTTGACAAATAGACAGTAATAGACGGATTATCTGTACCCTCAAAGAACAGTGTTATGAAAAGGAGTCAGAAGATGAAGTTTGAGCTGGGAGAGGTGAACTCAAAAGGCAAACAAACCAAAATGTTGAATAGCAGACATCTTGACAAAGGGCCAGTATCTTGTCTGTGTCTAGAAAGCCTATATACACACACATCTTTACTATATGTACAAAAACGCTGTACATCCTGAAGCATGCTATCATTAGGCCTGGGCAGAATTTCAATTATGGGGCAATTGGAGTAATTTTATTACTTCTGCATTACTCTTTGTTGTGGAATTATCGATAATTATGCAATTACTCTTCTCTGTGTAACTGTAAGAGTAATTTGGGAGTCAAAATACTAACACAAGAGCCCATTTGTTATTTGTCTTCTGCTGCATTTATCACTGTTTTTAGTGCAAAATGAATCCTCACATTCATTTAATAGCTCTAAATGTCGGTAGTAAGTTGGGGGGAAATCTTACCCCAAGAGCACATGTAGCGCGCTGCCACTCGTGCTCGACATTTGTGTTCTGTTGCATTTAGCACTATTTCCTACTGCAAAATGCATCCTTGCACTCATTTTTTATGTGAGGGGTCACTTTTGCGCTCTAAATAGCACTTAATGCAGAATGACTCTTCTCATGTAATTGAAGTGTAATCTTGCTGACTTTTTAGGTAATTCCATATAATTACACTACACTGAATTACGTGAGTCATGCCCAACCCTAGTTATGATGAAATCGGAGTAAAACAAATGAGCACTGCAAGTGAAATTAGTAAATCACACTGTGTCCTTATGGCAGGCTAAGATTTCCAAAGAAGCAAGAACTTCCTAAACCAAAAAACCATACATCATTAAAATGTTCTTATGTGAGCAAAGTAAATGCATAAAAGAAGCAAACACAGACAGTGACAAGCTGCATGTCATGTCACATATGTAATCTAGCAAAAGGTCATATACGATTGTCAGGTGAACAACATGTCCAGAAATGTACTTTGTTCAGAAAATAGACAAAAAATGAAAATCACACCAGGATTACCCATAATATGTGAGATTGAATCACTTATAAAACAAGTATCTGAATATAGTGACATTTTAATTGTTCTACTGGTTACCACTCTTCCCCTAAACATATCAGTCATCTTAAAAACAGTACAAGACATTCTTCGGGATGAATCATTTCAGCACCTTAACCTGGATGTGGTACATCTTTGTACTTGTATCTCATATGAGTTGGGAATTAAAACAATTGGACTTTTTAAAGAACAAATTAATGCCGTTTTTATCAGCGTTCCTGCATGCTTTTGAAACCAACAATGTTTGTCTTGGAATTACACTTCTTTCCTTATCAGAGCAACATGTTTCAGCCAATAAATGGAACCACTATTTTCACCTGGTTTACACTATCTTATACGAAACCTCTTATGGGTAGGAATGACAGGTGTGTGCCAGAAGGGAAGTGCTGTAAGACTATTTTGAGAAAACAGTGTTCTGGGGAAGATTTATTAAGACAATATTTGTCATATCGCAAGGATGTATAAATGAGTACAGTAAAATTAACGGTATTTAATGTCAAATTGGGCCTGGAATATAGTAAGGAAATGTTATCCCTGGCTATCGTGTTATAAGTTGAAAATGACCTCAAAGTTGAATACAGAGGAAGTCAACGGCTCCAAACAGCACACTTTGAGTCTGATCAACCTAAACCCCTCAATTTCATCTACAGTGTTGAGAGCAAATTATAAGGTCATGAGAACCATAGTATAATATAAACATTGCACTCCTGGTCAGAGTGAGACATTATCCACAGTGTTGTCCATTAAGGTTCTTTTACTATAACAACTGTAGATTTATTTGATGTAAGAATTTATTTTCATATGTATGGTAAAGTAATTTGAATAAGTTAATCATAAGTGTGGCCTGGGAACAACTCATTTAATTGTATTTAAAGTGTCAATGGATTGCACATTAAAGAATGAAGAATCTATTTTTGACTCCTCTGTCAATTAAACATTGTAATATAAAATGGATTTGATTGAGTTAACTGAGGGTGATGTTCCATTCCTTTTTAAAGAGCCCTTCTGATCTTTCCAAAATTCATTGTCATATACAAATTAGGAAAAACTTATGGTACACTGACGCTCCTTTTGTGTTAATTTCTTTTGTGTTTATTAAAATGATTACATTTTGATGACGTCTCCAATGGTCCAGGGAGAACACTGAGGTAGTCATTCTGGGCCAAACTCAACCCGTCACCTGACCGCTAGTGCCACCAGGACACCCCCAGTCCTATTCCAGGTTCACCGCAGGGCCGGTGGGTGGAATCACTGTTTCCGCCTGCCAGCCCTGTGGTGAAGAGGGCCTTAACATTGACGCCAGCTCGGAATCAATGTGGCGGTGTAGCTGGTGCAGCAGCAGCTGCTGCGCATTTAACCACCCATAATTCGGGCAGTGTGTGACAGGGTTGTGCATGGGAGCTCCTGCCCATGCTAAGCGCATGGGCAGTGCAGGGGCCCGGGCACCCTATTCCACCAGCTTTTCAACGGCAGTGTAAACCGCCATGGAAAGGCTGGTGGATGGGGACTTGGAACCGGAGGGGAGCTCTGCTTGCAGCGCTGCCCTGGAGGATTACAACCGTCGGGACCACCAGGCTGCAGTCTGACTGCAGCCTGGCGGTGTCGGCGGTATGAACGCGGTGGCTCAGCCGCAGTCGGAATGTGGCAGATCGGACCGCCACTACCGCGACAGTTCAACAACCACCCTGAGTCTGGCGGTCTCAAGATCGCCAGACTTGGAATGACCCCCTGAGTTTTGAATATCATGCTTAAACTATGGGTATATTTTTACTCTGACTCTTTCATTTACTTATACTTCTATGCTGCAGAACTGTATTAAATATTGACATGTTTAATACTTAGAGCCTGGGTGAAGCAACTTTGTGAAATGAGTTGCCTCTGTTTCTGAATAATCATAAACTTTGACAAAGCTATTTGATTTGAATTTGCTGAAATGTAAAACAAAAACTAATGGAAGAACTTCATTTATATGATACGGACAATTGAGTTACTTTCTTCATTTGATATCATTATCAAATTTTGAGGCTTTCCATAAACACTATTTGTCAAACAGCAAAAATATTAGTTGATGTTCTTTTACCAAAGACAAATGGGTACATAAATTAGACAATATAACCATCCTTAAACTGCAGTAGCCTTTAAAGACAGCCCATCCAAGCAATGGAAAACAATTGACAAAGTACATGAAAGACAATAGCAGAAAACAACTGCTTCAAAGCAAACTCTTTCTCTATATTTCTCAATATTTAACTTTTCAGAAGAATTGATTAAGTTAGGTAAAGCTGTATGTATCCAGCCTTGACAAATGAGTGATTGTGGGTTGAAATGGGTTAGGTAATTGTTTGCAAAAAGTGGTAATTTGTAGCAATATATATCTTGTTAACGCGTGCACTGGATGAAGAAGTGAGAAAATTAACAATATATTTTAGTGGTAGGTAATCCAGGCAATCACATGCTTTCACTGTGAGCATATTATTAGCCACCTAGCTCTTGCGTGGTCAGACATATACCTTTGCTTCAATGATAGCACTGGGTATTCTATTAATGCCAATCAAGTACTATTTTGAGGTCCTCATAGGCATCTTTGTATGATGAGAATTTATCTCACTGATGGGAACTAACACCGCATGCTAATATTCAGAGATTTAGAGCCACTCTTCTTACCTATGTTAGATAACAGTTTGTGATTTTTTGTGTCAAAATTAGACCTAGGTTGCAATAAAACATCAGGAGGCAACAGTGCTTAAATTGTGAAAGAATCAGTGCCGGTGAAAAAAGCTCTGTCCAGATGCCTGCTGCCAGCGCTATTGCAAGTCAGTGCTCCATATATCAAGGCTATGTAGTCTGGAATTTCCCTCAGGGTTCTTTAATCAACTACACTTCCTGCCCTTTAATCTCACTTCTTCAGGTCTCTACTTTCTCCCTTTGTGATTGTTTTCCCACCTTTCTCCTTTGTGTGTTTTTCCCTCTCTTGCTCTCGAAGAAATGGCCGATGAGGAAATTTACTTGCCGGTCACAAAAAATAAGTGCCAGTGGGCCTCATTGGCTAACACAGGCTCAAATTAAGTCGAGCCCTGAACTGAATAACGTAGCAACAATATGCCCTCCTCACCCTGTTTAAAAATGGAGGGCTGATAGCACAGGTAAACTTCCACTCTTGTGTACGTTTACAATTTATTTTATATTCCCAAACTACAAGTTAATAGTAAGCTTATGACTGCAGAGACTCCACATTCAGGGTGGAGAACTCTGTACATGAAGAGACACCAAGAAAACACAGGCCTACCTTTTCGTGTGCAGAGTTCTCTGTCCTAACTGAGATTGAAGTGCTCTCTAAATTGCACTCTGGTTCCTATAACAAACTGTGGTCTAGATTTACCAAAGTTTCACATGGAGCTGGTGCACTGTGTTTGGCAATGTAAGGCACCACAAATGACATGTGAATCAACTTTCACTCTCAAAAGGCCTTTTCTGCTAAATATTGATATGAGTGAAGAACCAAATGCCCTTGCATCACGGAGTGAAAAGTCAGATAACATGTTTGAAGTGGGCGTAACAAGGTGAGAATTCTGCCAACCCCCCTGGAATTCCAAGCAAAGTCAAGTCCCATAAATTAACATAAGCTAGGTTTATGTGAAATTGTAGTGCAAAATGAGAGCTGCCACAAATAATGAGCACGTGTAATATCACATCACATTGCCACATATTACGTGCAGTTTCTCAAAAACCACATATTTTACACAGCTTAACCATAGGCAGTTGTCACAAGCATATACCTGTGGTTGTGAATAGAGTAGAAACTGGACTCAATAAATATACTTATCACTCACAGTTGCACCCTGGTGCACACAGGGCATCATGCCAAAAGGATGCTTTCCACAAGAGTCCGACAACATCACAAATGAGCAACCCTCTGCAATTAATAGGCCTCACAATTTATTACATTCACAAAATGCAGCAATTCAGATTTTCACTCAGTTTTTGACATGTTTAAATGTAGGTCTGTGTCCTATCACCCATCCGCACAAAAAGTGACATCACTGGATCTTCCATCAGCCACCTCCAAAGGAAGTGACATTCCTTAATTTCCCATCTTCCCTCTGGGTGGGAAGTAACATTACTGGTTTTCCCACCAAAACCGTCTTTAAAAGAAGAAGTCAAACAAGATCACTTAATTTCCCCTCACCCATCGCCATAGGAAGTGACATCGCTGGACCTCCCATTATCAACCCGCACTGGAAGTGACATCACTCAGTTTCCCATTATCCGTCTGGACAGGAAGTGACATTAATGGCTTTCTCACCAAAACTGTCTTTAAACGAAGAAGCTAAGCAAAGGGACTTTATTTCCCATCACCACAGGAAGTGACATCACTAGATTTCCCATGAGCTACCTACAGAGGAAGTGACATTACTGAATTTTCAATCATCCATCTCAACAGGAAGTGCCATTACAGGCTTTCCTGCCTAAACTATCTTTAAAAGAAAAAACCAAGTAAGAGAACTCAATTTCCTATCACCCATCAGCATAGGAAACTACATCATGGCACCCTGAACTCCTTCCTCTTCCCTGTCCTAGGACCTACTTAATGACATCTGCGCCCACCTGTGCCTGCACCGTGCCCAATGCCAGGAACTGTGGTGCAATCACCATCCAGCGATATTCTGCAGTACTCCTTAGGTTGCTAGACCCTGGACACTGTACCCCCCAACTGCTGCTGTGCAGCAATTTACACCATAGTAAAAGATTTCACCTGTACTTACTGCCATTCCTATAGCAGCCACCCACACCGGACACACAAATACTAACAATGCCTTCAACACCCTTTTCCAGCATAAACATCACACAAGCACAATCAACACCTACACTCCCACCCTAAATCAAACACATGGCAAACCCGCACACCAACTCCCAATTGCATGCATACTTCTCAACACATGATTACTCAGCAAACGCACAATCAAAATAAAGGACCTTCTCAGTAGCACTGATCAGCTGAGCCCCACAGACAGCCTCAAGAAGGACATCAATGATTTCAACAACTAGATCAAGAACTGGGCGGACTCCCTTGCACACATCTAACCCATCAAGCATAGATCAAACAAGCAGGCCAGCTGATATACGGAAGATCTCTGAGACACCAAATTGCACTGCACCCAGCTAGAAAGGAAATGGACAGCCAGCTAGGACACCACTGACAGGACTACTTACAAGGTGGCACTTAGACACTATCCCTCAGCAAATTAGACAGATAAAAAAAGCTCTAGTGGACCGCATTGACAAATTTCACCTCACCCTCAGCCACTGTCAGCAATGTTGCTGCCCCCCAACAACTCTATCACAAACTATCCAACTTCTTCCACAGAAAAACTGCAGACATCAACAGCAACTTTGCACACCAATCCAACCCCAGATAACTCATTGCTAACCTATTCACCACCAACCAAGACGGCCATCTGATCGAATGGACAACCCTAACCAGAAACAACACAGGAGCAATCATGCTGACTATCTACTCAGGGGCCCCAGTGAATCCATGCCTCCACCACATCTACAACCTTGGAACATCACCAGTCAGCAGCACCCTGACCCACATCATCAACTCCTCCATCATGTCCTGGATAAATGAAAACTTGCAGAAATCTACACTCCCCTCAAGAAGCCCACAGCCAGCCTGATTTAACTGAGTAACTTCCTACCTATCTCCCTGCTTATCTATCCAGCCAAAAGATTGAAAAGGTCATTAACAAGTAACCCGTGACCCACCTCGAACTTCAACATCTTCTAGGCAACATACAATCAGGATTCAAAAAGAACCACAGCACTGAAACAGCACTCATCACAGCCACAGACAACATTTGAAACATCCTGGACTGAGGAGAAACAGTGGCCCTCATTCTGCTCGACCTCTCGGTGGCCTTCAACACTATGTCACAACACTCTCATCAGAAGACTCCACAAAATTGTCATACAAGGATCCTCTGAGATGGATCTTTTCCTTCATCATAGGAAGAACCCAAAGTGTTAGGCTTCCACCCTTCAGTTCAGAGACCAAGAAATTAATATGCAGCATCTCACAGGGATCTTCCCTCAGTCCCACTCTTTGCAACATATACATGCCACTGCTCGCCAACATCATCTACTCACAAGTCATCATCATCATGTCGTATTCTGATGACACTCAACCCATTCTCTCCCTGATGGACAAGATAAACACCACCAGAACCCACTTCACCAACTGCAAGACAACGGTAGCAGACTGGATACAAACCAACTGCCTGAACCTCAACTCCAACAAGACAGAAGTACCGGTCTTCAGCAACAAGACCTCCCCATGGGATTCCACCTGCTGGCCGTGCTAAGGACAATACCTGAATGCACATACCACACAAGAAATCTAGGGATCATCCTCAATGACAAACTCAACATGATGGCTGAAGACAATGCAGTGTGCACCTCCTGCTTCCACATCCTACACATGCTTCAAAAGATCTTCAAATGGTTGCCTCACAACACCAGACAGACTGTCACACATGCCCTCATCACCAGCAGGCTGGACTACAGCAACACTCTATGTCGGAATCTCCAAACAACTCCTACAAGACTCCAGACCATCCAGATCACAACGCACCTCTGGAAGTGTCACTCGCTCCCCATTCAGTTGAGCAGCCAATTCAAACTTCTCATGCGCACATACAAAGCCCCACACAACAAAGGACCAGAATGCCTGAACAGCTGCCTATACTTTCACCAACCATCAGACACCTGGACTCTGCCTCACTCTCACTTGCACACAAAACAGAAGCATCATTCTACATTGCAACCAAGACATGGAACGACCTCCCTCAACACCTCAGAGTCTCCTCCTCAATTATCGAGCTCCGCAAGAAGCTGAAGGTCTGGCTCTGCATATAAGCACGTTGGGACCACACACCTTGCCAAGAATACCTTCTGAACTGAATAGTGCTCTATACAAATCAACATAACACTATGCATGTAGGCACTCCAGCATTATACAAAAGCAAATATGTTTTCCTGTCTGCCGGTCAGCTGCCCCAAAGGGTAAATTATGCTCTTTCTAGCTCTGTCACCCCATGATAAGCTACCTAACACATAGCTTACACCGCATCTCCACCTTTGAGTTCATTCCTCTCTGCTGTGGTCAATAAATTCCCTGTCATCTTTCATTAAATGCTGCGTTTTAAGATGTTCATGCATCAGAAGAAAAGAAGGGAATAGGACTACTGTGCTTTTTAGCCCTTGCCAAAAACGTGCTGACTCCAGAGTCTGAAAGGCAAGGGAGAAATGAAGATTTATATGCCCACGTAAATACTTTGGTTCGCAGACGTTTTGCAGACGCCCAAATTGTACACTTCATTTATGAGACTCTATTAATGATGCTGAGTTTAGAGACCACAGTGGCACATTTATGCTAGTATCACCCCCTCGAGTTTGAAATCAGTAAATGGCGGAAGGAGATAATCTTTAGAAATTGCTGTTTTTATTACCAACACCAATTTAAAAGGCACAAATTCCTATCTAAGTGTATTTGTAAGCCATGTATTCGAGCACATCGAGGTGCGTGTATGTAAACGTACTTCATTCTACGGCGGCTACTCTCTGGCTATCAATGTTTACATTATTGGCTGTCTTGTAAATTCTAGTGAACATCCACCATTAGCGCTGTTACCTATAAAAGATTATTGATCAGTTTAATGGACAGTGATCATGTAATCTGTTTCCAGTAGCACTATTATTGGCTAGATGTCGGCTGCAGACGGCCCAGTGATGAAGCATCACATTATCTTTCGTCATGGAGCATTTTCCTGATCATTTGCCCCATTCTATAGCATCGCCGCAATCCCGGCTCTTGCTCAAAAGGCAGGCATGGTCTGTGCCTTTGCACCGTATAGAGCGTTTCACCGCTAGGTTGCGCAGTTTGGAATCTGATCCAGTTGTGTAGTTTATGTGTTTATGTTACCATCTGTCACTGCAATGTGACGGTGACAAATAACTAAACTGACCCTTCACTTTTAAGATCTAAGCCTTGTTAAGGGACTTTGTCAAGTTCTGAAATTTGAGGCATTTTTTTCATCTTCTCATTCCAGTTTCTCTGGAAGCTGCAAATGCTTTTGTTAACCCTGATGGAAGGAAAACATAATGCCCATGATCTGACAAAGGAGTACAGCGTCTCTGATATCACTCATCAGTTTATATGGGGCTTTAATCTCTTCTGATATTGCCTTATAATTACCTGACTTAAAATCAGTTATACCACTATAACTCGCTCCTTTGTCATGCACAGCTTCAACCCTTTCATATTGTATCACTTTTACCATGTTAAATCATAGCATTCATAGCAAAACTCATGATATCTGCAATGACATAATTTATGAGAATACTGTGCATAGCAGCAGGGCGAGTTATAGTTAATGCAGTGTGGCTAGTGAGTTCACAACACTGTATACAGAGGTCTGCGAGTTATATAGTAATTTTTGGCCAGGGTGTAAATTATAACGTTTTTATAACTACCACTTGAGACTTTCTACTGTTTGTGTAGTTTATGTTCCTTTCGGATCGAAATAATAAATCAAGTTTTCCTAACTATAACTAAGCTTTAACTTTTGTTTTTATTCATTTTATTGAATTTCAATATTTTTTTTTTATAAAAATGCCTGTGAAATTGTAGGGTGCAGTGGCATGGAGTGCAGTGCCATAAAGAGAGTTTCGTAGAGTGTTGTGTCCTACAGTGTTGTTGTGTAGAGTGATGTAATATAGAGTCTTCTGGATGAGAACGTTGTGGCGTACAGTGTCATAGCATACAGTGAAGAGGCGAGTAGTGGAGTGGCATAGATTCAAGAGGCATGGAGTAGACTGGTGCAGGGTACAGGAGAGTGACGTAGAGTGCATTGGTGTAGAGTGCCACGGCGTAGAGTGGTGCAGAGTATAGTAGAGTGACATTATTGGACTTGACCCTTTCTGTAGGGTAATACCTACATTATTTTCCTTCACCCTCCTGTTTCCTGAACTCATTTTTGTTAGGATGCTGCACACCTTACCACTGCTAACCAGTGCTAAAGCTTGTGCTCTCTCCTTAAAACATGGTTGAATTGGGTTACACCCAATCGGAATATTGTAGGTACTGGTAAGTCCCTAATAAAGTGGTACTACATGTACCCAGGGCCTCTAAAGGAAATACTACTAGTGGGCTGATTGGGCCACCCACTTATGCAGCAATAGGTCTCAGGTCTGCCATTGCAGCCTGTGAGTGTACTTTTAAACTGTTATTTCAGCCTGGCAAAATAAACCTCTTACCAGGCACACACCAGTCTTTTTAGTGTATATAAGTATCCCCTAAGGTAGGCGTGGACCTCCCAGATGGCCCAATGCAATGTATTTAAAAAGTTTTAAGTTTTTCATGTTCTGATAGTGAAAAACTCTTACATTTGTTTTTCACTATTGCAAGACCTATCTCTCTCAGAGAATAACACTGGAGTTACCTCATTACGTTTAATAAGCTGTAACTTCCAAATGGCAACAGGTAAACAGTTCATGTTTGGTGTCTGTGGAATTGTGATGAAAAATCTCCTCTTATGGCAGAGTCAGGTTTTATGTTACTTTTATATTCTCTGCCTTAGCCATTTACTGTATGAAACCTGTAAGTGGGTTATATGCATGGGTGTAACTGACAATTGGGTTTTGTGTATTCCTTCTAGACAGCCACACACAATAGAGAGCTTAGGTGTGCCTGGATGCACCATCACTGGCAGAATGGAAGGTTGGAGCTGGGCACAGCCCTACTTACACTTTAACAGGTTGTGTCCTGCCTACACAGAAAGGGCTGCATGCCCCTGTAGTTACTCTGGAGCAAGGGAAGGGGAGGCAGGAAGCCTGTGCACCCCAAAGGAATCTCTAGAAACTTCTATCATTTCAAAGGAGGCACCTGGTATATGCACACCAACTCTTCAGTAAACGTCTGGACCTCTGGATACTCTACCATGAAGAAGGACTGCTGTGGTGCTGAAAACTCTGCCACCCATGGACTGCTGCCCTACTAGACTACTGCCTTGATGGACTGCTGCCTTGCTGGATTGATAGTCTGCTGCCCACCCTGCCTGAGTCAGGGGGATTGGACCAGCCCCTGAACCCAGATCTCCCAAAGTGGCTGCAACGGCTAGTCAGCTGTCATTCTGTCCAGAGAGACAACCACAAGATATTTGTGCTATAGAAATTACTATCTGCAACACCAGGCCTATTCTTCATGCTACATCAGCGACCATCCACAATGCTTTCCCGCTCCATACGGATCACTTCACCAAGAACTGGACTCTTTGCGCTGGACTGAGAAGATAACTTTTCAATGGGGCTAACCTGGCCCCTATATCTGACCCACACCCTATTATGGTCAGCCTGAACTAGTGACTTTCTCACGGTCTGGCATGGCCAGATAGCCTCAAGTGGAGCTTTGGACTTTTCAGCACTATTTTCACTTAAATGTTTAAAATGACATATTTCTGGTTCTTCTATTTGTTTTTTGGCATTTTCATATTGATTTATTTATTACATTTTGCTCTATTTTTCTAAATTGATGTGGGATTTTTCTTGAGTTGCATTGTGTTTTTACTTTATTACTGTTTGAAGTGCTGCATAAATACTTTGCACATTTCCTCTATGTAAAGCCTGTGACTGGTTTGGGACAAACTACCAGGGGGTTGAGCAGAAGTTAATTTGGTGTTTGCTTGTGCTTCACCCTGAACAAAATAGTGGTTGCTGCTTGAGTAGTGTTTCATCCCTCGCAATCAGTACCAAACTTTCCCACAAGTGTATAGTGCACTGGGGTAGAATGCAGGCGTGTGGAGTGGAGCAGAGTGGGAAGGAATAAAGTGATGCAGATGGGAGTGGGGTAGAGTGACTTGGAGTGGCGTAAAGCAGAGTGGTGTAGACTAGAGTGGTGTAGAGTAGAGTGACATAGAGTGAAGTTGGGTAGAGTGAAGTGGGATAGAGTGAAATGGGGTAGAGTCGAGTGACATATAGTAGAGTGATGTAGAGTAGAGTGGCATAGAGTGCAGTGGTGTAAAGCACAGTGATGTAGAGTGGAGTGGCTTAAGATGCAGTGGCATTATGTGCACTTGTGTAAACAGTACAGCAGAGTGGTAAAGAGTGCAGTAGCACAGAGTGCAGTGGGGTAGAGTGCAGTGGAGCAGAGTGGTGCATAGTAGAGTAGAGTGGCATAGAGTGCAGTAGCATTCAGTAGAGTGGTGTATAGCACAGTGGGTTAGGGTGCAGTGGCTCACAGTGCATTTCCCTAGAGTAGAGTGGGTGAAAAACACAGTAGAGTGGTGTAGGGTACCATAGCATAGAGTGTTGCAGGCTAGAGTAACATAGATTGCAGTGGAGTAGAGTGCAGTAGCATAGAGTGGAGTGGTGCAGGTTAGATTAGAGTGGCATAGAGTGCAGTGACCTAGAATGCAGTGGCATAGGGTGTTATGGAGTATATTGAGTGGAGCAGAGCAGAGTGAAGTAGACTGCTGAATTTCTATTGTTAAGTATGTGTAAAATCTAAGCCTAACTAGAACGTTCATATAACCTTTAATTTCTTAATGAATTTCTAAGGTTTTGTTGACTCTATTCTCTGACGATAACACCCCTCTAACTTTAGTTTTTTGTAAATTTCTATGGATTTTTTAAAATTTCATTTCCTAGCCTTAACGTCCCTGCAATGTTTGGCTTTTTCAGTGAGATATATATATATATATATATATATATATATATATATATATATATATATAATACACACACACACACATATCCATCAAGAGTCCACAGTTTTGCACAAAATGTCTATCCAACTGGACCCACCCCCTGGGGCCCACTACAATTCAATGGAGGGCAGCGTGGTCACGCATCTCGGGCCGATCGTGGCCTTGGTGACCCCATTCCCAGGTCTTTATTAAATAGAGGAGGGGGACCCCCCACCAGGTCCCCTGACCCCCAGGCGATTTTGGTCCCAGGAACTCCATCCCCTGGGTCAAGGCCATGTGTCCTGCAGGGCACCCAGTGTGCAATGGGACCATGGGGTGAGCTTCAAGACCCCCACGATCTCAGCCGGCTCCCAGCTGGCTGCTGGTGCCAGCACTGCCTTTGCCCACAGGGAGCTGGTAAACATGCAGCTTCCTGTGTGCAAAAGCATATTTCCCTCTGTTTTCCTGCCCGCATTGCTTCAGGCCTCTGCTTCCAGGAGGCAAGAGCACTTTTACTGCTCTAGCCCACTGGAAGCAGAGAAGTAACTTGGTGGGAGCTGTCTAAGCTCCCGCCAAGTCAGAGCAAACAGCTATGTCCCAGGGTGGCGACCCCAGGACATAGCAAGAGCCAGCCCTGGGGATGGTGGTCTTCAGAGCCATTATTGGCTCCCTGGGAGGGGGGGGTCACACAGCCCACCTTCATCATTTAAATAGCTCCAGGGAGGTGGTGATCTCTAGGGCCAGGGGTCCGCAACAGACCCCGCCATTATTTATTTTCAGCCCTTAGGAGGTGGCCATACCCAGGGTTGAATGGCCCCCCTCAATTCATTAAAATGCCCTGGGGAGGTGATAGTCTCCCTCCTCTTTCAATTCCCCAAGCCCCCGGGACCTGGCCCACCCAACGGGAAAATAAAAAAAAATCTGGAAAGTTGGCAGATCCAGATCTCTGGATTTTTCAGAGATTAGTTTTTTTTTTTTTTTAAATGCTTTTTAGCCCTGGTGGGTTTCATGCAGGACCCTTTGACCAAGGCTAGAGGCCGAGGGTGACCCTATCCTGGCCTCTTTTCTTTTTCTCAATTGACGCTGAGTCCCAAGATGGCTGCCAGCACTTCCTTGTTGAAGTGTTGGCAGTCAATCAGATATCATCATGTGGACAGTTGGATCCACATCTCTAGATCACTATACTTTTTAAACTCCCAAACCAAAAAAAAAACAACTGAACATATTTACACCGAATCACAAAAAGCACACATTCAGGGCCAACAGATATCTTTCTGCCAAATTTGGTTTAATTCTGTCCAGGGTTTGGGGCTGTAGTCGTGTTCAAAATCCCTACGGAAAAATGCATAGGAGAAACATGTTTTGGGACCCCCCTTTTTCTCAGCCCCCGCTTGGCACATCACCTCAAAACCTGCAAGACAGCAGCTGAACCCACTGAAGTATACATTTTGAAGATTTTCTGAAGATTCGTCAAGTGGCACAAACGTGATTGGCAAAACAAAAAAATAATCTTCCTAGGGAAACTAGGTCCTAACTATAATTACCTACTGGCTACTGGCGAGTAGGTAAAATATGTATATATATATATATATATATATATACATATATATATATAACTATTTAATTATTTCAAGGAATTGCCACCACGAGCTGCCGCACCGCTCTCACAGAGGGTGCCGCGATCAATGAGGATAGACTCACAGTACATTCATTTTAAGTCCAACAGGATTGCACACTCATGAAGAATTGCTGGTTTTTAAACAATGTAAAACACGACAATAGCTTCACAGCCACAGTAAAAATTGGTAGTATGTTTAGTGACACTGAGCATCCGGAGGCAGCGGATCCTCTATTTGGTATGGTGTCCCAAAACAGTGGAAACGGATTGGGAAATAAGAGTTAAAGTTCCACTCCCCCAATAGTCTCAAAGGACTGTTTCAATCTTTGAAGAAACTGTATAAAGAAAGAAATTAGAAAGTGGTGGGAGTCCATCCCGCTTCAGAGATATCTGGATGTGAACCGAGTACCACACGGATTGAGAATATATACTGTTCCATAATATGAGAAACCTGACCCACAGCTATTACAGGAATGGGTGGAGTTTATGACGGACTCAGCAAAAGGCATGATACAAATATTAATTGAATATGCGATCAGTGATAGGGTTCAGTTGTTAGATGAAATTAAACAAATTGAGGAGACAATTGTACAGGACTCAGATACAGCAGCAGTGGAAACCCTACATCAACAAGATGATAACCAGACTGATCTCTTACAAAAAGAGAAAGTAACATAAACATAGCAAATTTGTGAGGGTCCAGCAGACTGTGGCCTGCCTGAGTCCTGACGTTTGCCAAAAAACTTGAGAGACCTAGGAAACAGCTTCAACAAACAAGGAATTTTGATGCGGTTCGATCCAAAGACACCTCAGAATCAGAAGTGAAAATGTACTATTCAGAGGGTGATAACAGAGGGCTGAAAGGGCGCAACAAAATCCTTACCACAGAGAGCTGCATGGGACGAGGGTTATAAAGGATGAATGAAGTCAACTTCACAGTAGTAAACTCATGGAAAGAATTTTGACTAAGACTGAAGTTGAGGTTCCATGTCTAGGTTTAACCTTTTGTCCAACTTTGTATTTGGACTATACACAGACACAGATCAATGTGTATCAGTATAGCAGAAAACTGAAGCTTAGGAAGGTACACCTGCTGCATCCCCGTAGGAATTTGCAAACCGGTTGCGAATGTTTTCTATCCAACTGATATTCTAAAGGGAGAACACAATTTGATGATTTTAGAATTGATCGACTTTTGTTTAAACCATAATATATTTCTCTTTGCAGGACAGCTGTACCAACAAAAACAGGGGACAGCTATGAGCACCTTCTTCACACCCCCCATGCAAGTTTTTATTTGTGGGCTGGTGGGAGAAGCATGTGGCCCTTTTGTTATGCCATTAATTGTGTTTGACCAATGACTTTGTGTTTCACCACTGCACATATTAGTTGTTCAATGTTCATCAGTTGTACATGTTGTATTCAGTTTAGTTGCCTATTGGCTTTAACATGGCATTAGACATTCAGTTTAGCTGCCTACTGGCTTTAACATGGCATTGAACATTACATTTGGTATTTAGGTTAGCTGCCTATTGGCTTTAATGTGGAGTTAGACATTGCAGTTGAGACATTGCAGATGAGCTGTGTTTTTCCAAGCTGTGTTTTTCGTATTGAATTCACACCGAACCCTAACGTGATAAGAGAGCGTGAGCAAAGTTTGGAGTGCATTCCAGAGAAGTTTTGTCAGCTTGGTCATAAGATAAGGAAAGCAAAACACCCTTGAATGCGGTATATTGATGACTTATTTGTAGTGTGAAGGGGCACCCAAGAAGCAGCTGGAAAATACATTGAGAGATTGAATGAAAACACCCTATTTCACAAGCCACATTAATGAGACATCAGTATCCTTCTTAGACTTATTGGAGTATGTGCAAGACCATCAGTTACACACCATACTTTTACAGAAAGCCAACAGTGGGAAATTCCATTGTGCATACTAAGAGCCAGCACCCCTGCAGTTTGTTTAGAAGTATACCATATGGAAAGCTGTTGCATATCAAGCACACTTTCTTCTCACCAAGTAAGTATGCACAGGCAGAAAAGGATGCCTTGATAATGTTCAAACAAAGAGGGCTATACTTGGAAGGTACTTAGTCAGGTGGTTGAAGGGATACATTCCATAGAAAGATGACAGTTACTCCTGCAACAACCCTCTAGCAGAGAAAGGTAGGAGGATGTGGTGGGGGGGGGGTCAACTGACTCTGTGTCCTTTTATAACATTCTCAAAAAGAATTGGAAGATATTACATACTGACCAGGTAATAGGTTCAGGGTTGCCATCAGCCCCACAGGCGACCTATAGGTGAAATACCTCAATGAAGCTTCTATTGGTCCACAGTCATTACACAGACAGAAAAAGTGAGAAATCTAATATTACAGGATTCTTTCCTTGTACACATTGTAATGCGTGTAAACAGAGCACCAAAGTAAAATATTAAGATGTGCCAGGGACATGGGTGAGGGAACTCATTACCAAACTTTAAACTGCAAGTCCAGTTATGTGGTATATTGTCTCAGTTGCCCATGTGATAGGAAATATGTGGGCAGTATGGTGCACACAGCCAAAAAAAGAATATTAGAACACATGTGTGTCATTTACAATGTGAACATTTCATATCCAGTGGCCAGGCATTTCCTGACTGACCATAATAGTAGTTTGCTATGATTGTTCTGTAAAGATCAGGCCTTGCGGGATTATGGGAGTGAAGATAGGATCTGGAAGTTTAGGCAGTCTGAATCACGACCCATCATTGAGATGCAGACCACAATGCCTAGAGGATTAAACAGCAAGGACGAACTGTGGACACACATTGGTTAGACCATTGGAGTATGGGAGGCCCCGTGATATGGGGTAACAGCTAGTAGGATACAATGGAGTTGTCCATACTGGACCTAATTATCTATAAAATGTGGTAAGAGATATGATACTATTGCGACTGATGGTGTGGCTATTTAGCTTTTTTACAAAAACCAGACCAATTTTATTGTGACTGGGCAGGCCCATTCAGGGTTTTATGTCAAGCTAGTGTTTGGACCATGTAACTCCCTGCATGGGAGGTAGGATGACAGATTGAATAGTTCTTTGGCTGTCTGAGATGATAATAAGCAATGCCTGAATTCTTGTGTAACATCCAATAGTTCACTTGCTCTAACATAATGTTTCAAATAATTTCAAGCGGGCTAACATCATTGAGACGTAGTTGCATCTTGTGCAAGGGATTTTGTTTCTCTGCATTTCAATACTGATTTCTTTGATGTTGCTGTTTAATGATATGCAGCAGACTTTGCTGAAAACTGTGGAGGGGGACTAATACATAACTGCATGTTATAATACATTTTGACTTCGGGCCATTGAATTTGAAATTTATAAGTGCATTAACTATGTCTATGTAATGATGCTGCTGCCCAATGAAACTGAGTGATGTATTTAAATAGCAAAGTATTGCTGGTCACCCTGACGTTGAGAAAGGCGGAGCCCAGGAATGTGTTTGTCAAGGTTTTCCTTTTGTTCCATGGCAAATAAATTTTAAAAACCAGCAACTCTCTGTGAGTGCACAATCCTGTTAGACTTAAAATGTGAATATATACCTAAAACTAGGTAGTCATAGTTAGGGCCTAGTTTCTATAGAAAAAGTTTTTTTATTTTATTTTGCTAATAACTTTGGCGCCCTTTGATGAATCTTCACAAACCTTCCCAAAAACACAATGGTGGTCACTTTAGCTGCTGTCTGGAAAGTTTGGGGGTGATCCATCAAGTCGGGTTGAGAAAAAGGGGGGGTCCGAAAATGTGTTTTCCCCACTCATTTTTCAATAGTGAGTTTTACCAGCTATAGCGCTGCAACCACTCAATGGAATTACAGCAATTTTTGCAGAAATGTAGCTCTTGGTTCAGAAAGAGGACATTTCATTATTTGGTGTAAATCTAATCAGTCATTTTAAAGAAATTAAAGGAAACCCAAATTTGTTTATTTAGGGATGCAGGTGTGTTGTGGCTCCTGCAAGGAGCGCCGCCGCTCCGCGGGACAGGTGATAGTACTGTGATTGGCTGGTAACCTGTAGAGAGAGTTGCACCTGCCATCTTATGAACTGGTGCACTGTTCCATGGGATGGAAATAGGGGCTGCAAATAATAAAATAGGTCAGGATAGAGGTACTCTGAGCACATGAGGTTCACCACTGAGTGTCTGGGGGACCCCTTATAAGTTTAAAGTGGTTCAAAACTCTTTTTTTCCACGATTGTAGAGTTGCAACTCTGTCATAAAACGCAGCACAGCCCCCCCGTAACACCACAATGGAGTTGCAAATCCTGGTATTAAAAAAAAAATACACATTCATACATACACTCACACACTCATGCACCCACTGACAGACCAACTGAGGCACTTACACACCCATCCATAGACCCAGACAGAAATGTGTACACCCACTCAGAGACCCACTCAGTCACTCATACACCCACTCACAGACCCAATGACACCCTCATGCATCTACTCACAGACCCGCTCAGACCCTCATGATTTCACTGTCAGATCCACTGAAACCCTCGCTCACCCATTCACCGATCCACTCAGACATTGATGCACCCACTCGCAGTCCCAGTCAGACACTCGTGAACCTACTAACAAACCCATTCTAACCATCATGCACTGACTCACAGACCCACTCAGACACTTATGCACCTCCACACAGACCCACTTTCACTGTCATGCACCCACTCACAGACACTCATGTATCCACTCACAGATCCACTGTGACTACCATGTAGCCACTCACAGACCCACTCTGACCATCATGCAGCCACTCACAGACCCACTCTGACCATCATGCAGCCACTCACAAACCCTCTCACACCCATCCACAGACCCAGTAAGGCACTTGTACACCCACTCAGAGACCTAGTCAGAAACTCATACACCCATTCACAGACCCACTCTGAGAGTTATGAAGCCACTTACAGACCCACTCACAAACTAGTGCAGCCACTCATAGACCTACTGAGGCCATGATGCACCCACTCACAGATCCACTCAAAACGTTATGCATCCACCAAAACACACCCAGACACTAATGCTACTACTCCCACATCCACTCAGATCCTCATACACTCACTTTTAGACTGAGTGACACCCTCTCACACCTACTCACACACCCACTCAGACACTCATCTGCCCACTCACAAACCCATTCAGACCCTTATGCACTCACTCATAGACCAACTCAGACACTGATGCACCCACTCACCATCTCACTCAGACCTTCAGGCACTCAGTCGCACACCCATTCAGACACTGTTGCACCCACTCCCAGACCCACTCAGACTCCTATGCATGCAGTTCCAGACCCACTCTGACACTGATGCACCCACCCACTCACACACCCTCTCGGACTCTACTGCATTCTGAGATTTTATTGTTATATAAAGAAAACAGCCACAGAGACATTGTGATTGTGTCTTACCTGTCAACAGAAGTGATTATTATGTATGTTACTAGACTAGAAGTATTAGTTTCAAAGCAAGTTCTGTTTGGAAATGAGTGATAAATATGTATATGATACAGATAAAACTATATAAACTAAGATATAGGTAGAGAGGTGACAAAAGATGAAAGTTTTATTTATACATATATATATATATATATATATATATATATATATATATATATATAAATATATATATATATATATATATATATATATATATAAATATATATATATATATATATATATATATATATATATATAGATAGATAGATAGATATGAATGTACTTAATATTTTAGGAAATGATTAACAGTACAAGGTTGTAAATGATGTGTTTTAGACATAAGGGGTCTAATTTATGAGGCCTATGGGACAGGATGGTGTGGCATGTGTCATATTGTGCTGGCATGTGCCACGGGGGAAGGGGAAAAATGTACTGTATGTGCAGATATGGCGCTTTTCTGTTATCTCCCACTGTGTTGTCACATAAATTGCACCCTATTGCTAATGCAGGCATCCCTTATTAGGCAGCAAGGCTGCCTGTGTTATGGGGGTGATTGGTTATTTCCAGGAAGGCACAACTTGCTGCATACAAACAAATTATGGGAGGAGTTTTTTTGTTTGTGTTAGTGCTGAAGAATGATATACAGAATAACAGCACCAGGTATACACTAATGCATACAGTGTCAGGTTGACTATGCCACCTATGCAAAGAGTAATAGACACAAATAGATGTTCCTTCTTGAAAAAACAATTAAAAGCATAGACTGATAGCTATGGTGAGAGAGAGCAACAATTAATTTAAAAAATGCACGTATAGTGCCTACAATGCTGTCATTTAACTGAATGTATGCATAGTATATTATAATGATATATAACTGAGCAGCGTCTTATGTAAATGTAAATCTGTTTCTATCTTGTTTTCTGTTTCAAACAATTTTGCTAAGACGAGATAATCAAGTTGCCAACAAAAAGTAAAACCAAAAAATACTGAGGAAAGCCTACTGTATACTTGCAACACAAAACAAAAAGGCTGAACATGAGGACACTGTGCTTAGAGAGAAAAGATCTGCTTGTAAGACAAGTAGAAAATTACTAAAAACTATGACCCTCATTACAACCCTGGAAGTCGGAGTAAAAGTAGCGGTAATACCGGCAACAGTCCGGTGGAAGAAAAATTTAATTACGGCCATGGAAGTTACCTCCATGCCAAAGCGCTACTTCTACACTCTGACCACCAGGGTGGTAACAACCGCTGGGCTGGAGACTTCGGTCTCCAGCCCAGCAGCCGCCAATATACCGCCGGTGGTATCAGGACCCCGCATACCGCCATGAATTTCGTGGGGTTTTGTACCGCCACGAAATACATGGCGGAAGGCACTATCAGTGCCAAGGAATACGTTCCCTGGCACTGATTGGGGTCTCCCTTCCCTCTGCCCCCTCCCAGAGCCCTCTCCCAAACACCCATGACCCCCCTACCACCCCGCAAAGGTAGTAGGGCCTCCTCCTCCCGCACCCGATACACACCCCACACCCCACACCACCAGGCATGCTCACACCACTCATACATGCACACATACATGCACACATACATGCACACATATAGGCACACATACATGCACACAGACATTCGTCACATTTCCCATACACACAATACACCCATCGCATGCCTACATACACTCACACAACCCCTCTACACACACACCCCCATGCACGCACACAACACACAACAACCCCGCCACCCCCTCCCCTAACGGATGATCACCTTACCTGGTCCGGTGATCCTCCGGGAGGGAATGGGATCCATGGGGGCTGCTCCGCTGCCAGAACCCCATCACCAGATAAACCACCACGCCGAATACTGGGTTGTGATTCAGTGGGCGGTGTTCTGATGACGTGGCGGTGGAGGTGGAGCAGCCTCCACTTCACCGCCGACCGCCAGTATGGCTGCTGGCACTCTCCATCCGAAAAAGGGTGGAGGGCTGCTAGCAGTCATAATACGCTGGGCGGGAGACCACCTGCACTAGCAGTCTTTGGACTGGCGGAACCTCGGAGGTCTTGAAAAAAAGACCGCCGAGGTCCAAATGAGGGCATATATGTGGGAAACTGAAAACTGCAAAAAACGATGTGAATAAAAATATACGTCAGCCAAGAAGGTTAAAAAAATCATGTGAGATACTCAGTAAGAAATTATAGAAGAAACCAGATAGGTTACACAGAAGACATCATCAGTTTAAGGAAGTTAGAGTTAGACTGTTTTGTACCAGAGGAATTCAAAATCTTCTCAAAAATATGAAACAGTACAAAAGGAGAAGGGAAATACTGAAACAAAAAGAATGTGTTGAAAATGTATTTGATAAGGCAAATGTTGAAAATGTATTTGATAAGGCATTTGCCGTAAAGAGGAAGCATTTTATTTTGATTCTCACTAGAATGAGATCACTTGTTAAAACCGTGTTATGTATGAACAGATGCAGCTGAAAAACAAAACTGATTAATGAAACTAATTTTTGTAAAATCTTCCGAGGTGGATGGAACCACACCTACAGTACAGAGCCTTTCTTTAATGAAGAAGGGTATTCGCAAGAGAACACATTAGTGCATGCAGTTGATTCAACTGGTCGCTGTTATGAGGTGCTGGATGGAGTCCTAATAAAAAAAAAAAAAGAGTTTGTTTCTAGAAATGAGGAAGACGTGGTAGCTGGACAGTTTCACAGTAGGCATAGACAGGCTCCTGGTTACAAATGGAACTGTAGCACCATTTGTAGTATTTGGCAAAAATCAATTGATTTGTTAAAGAGTTTTTTTTAATGCAACTTTCCATACAGAAGTCTGAAATTTCCATTTTGCAAGTATTAGATCCTTGCAAAGTAAGAAAGTATAGTGTTTTACAAGGACATTCATTAGCATGTTTATCAAAGAAAGTGTGCCAAAGCACCTTTCATCACTTTAGAATGTTGGCAGTTTACCATACAAAAGGAGACTTTACTATGTGAAGACTCCAGCATTATGTCTAGGAGAGATGACTAGTATACCTTTGCGTGGGACAGTAGGAGAAGTAGAAAAAGTTTGTGAGGATGCAGAATTTTGCTTTTTTGGTTCTGTTGAGGATTGTAGGGGGAATGACAAATTTGTAGGTACAATTGTTGAGGAAGAGAGCACAGATAATGCTCCTGAGAAATTTGAACAAGAGATTATAAAGTTTAACAAAGCTTGTTCAGAAAAAACAAACTATGTATGCATCTGGTGTAGAAGCACTTACTACAAAAGCCAAACACAAAATGTAGATGTATTTTTCAAAACTAAAGGGGAAAACAGAGAGAAGTGTCAAGAGTTTACTACTTATTTATTTGTAGAGGACCATTTTGATATGTCCATGCAGCAAGTTATATGTAAGTACTGCTATGAGAAGTTAGAGAATCAGAAAACACCAGTTAGAGCAGTGTATGACAGGTTAGAACTTGTGACTATTCAAGAACAACCACATGACTTTAATGTACATGAATCTGTCTTTATACAAACTATTCATCCATTTCAAGTGATTATATGATTGGAACCAAAAGCAGGTAAATTGCATCCAACAGAGTTATTGAAAGGCCTTAAAGCAAGAGTAGTATATTTGTCATTAGACTTTAAAAAAATATTGAAACTGTAGGAATAGAGAAAGGTGCTGAAGAGCCACTTACTATCCTAGAAAATAGTGTACTACTTAAGAATAAAACTATTTGGCAAGAGTTAGTTGATATTAATAAAGTTAAACAAGCAACATTATACCAGCTACAAAATAATGTTTATTATAAAAATGTTGAAGTGGAAGCTGATCTGGCAAATGATGGAGATAACAGGTTGCTAGGAAGTGGACAAATAGAAAAGGTTGATCCATCCTGATCCGAGCACATTTATGAGCACTATAGCATACATCCATTACATTCCACAGAAGCCATAGGTGATGCTATTGACCTTTTTCAAATGAAGCAGGTTAAAGGAACTCCCATGAGTGTATGGGAAAAACATTTAGAGGCTCGCTGTTTTCCCCACTTTTTTCCCCTGCAGTAGGAGGTTGGTATGATGACTGGCCCATTCAAATACCAGCAGCTGAATACAAATCAACACAATTATTTATGGAGGATCCAAGATTCAGGCAGTGTATTTCATACATATTTCACCTTCGATTTGACAGTGACTAGACTGGACTTTTTTATGCAGTAAACCACATTCTAAAAAGAGGAGTTGATCTTCAAAATTATTCTGCCAGAGGCTTTGTTAACAGACTTCAGGAAAAGGATAAAAATGTCTAATCCAACTTGATTAATTTAATGGCGTGCCAACATGGCACCAATGAATATTGGTTCCATCATCATGGAGAACTGAGGTGTATGCTGAGAAACCTGGGACCACCAACTTGGTTTTTCACATTGAGTTGTGCAGCGTATACATGGGATGACCTGACTGAATTCTGAAGAAAAGCAAACTCTAACCTAAAAGATTTAAATTCAAAGACAGCAGGAGAACTTTGCTCATTAGCTCATTAGAGCTACTGTCGTATCTCACTCCTCCCTTTCCCTGTAAAAGTCTTAGAAAAGGCCATCAGTTGCCAGTTCACTGACTACCTAGAGGACACCAGACAGCTCAACCCATCCAAATCCAGCTTCTGGCTTCTGGCCCAACCACATTACAGAGACCTCCTGATAGTAGCAACGGACGATATCAGGCACCTCCTCCACATAGGAAAAACAACAGCCCTCTTCCTCCTCAACCTGTCTGCAGCCTTCAACACCGTCTCCCACCACACCTTCATCACCAGATTCACAGCATTGGCATTCAAGATGATTGCCTCCTTCCTCTTTGGCCAAACACAGAGAATACTCCTCCCCCTTCCTTCGAAGCACACCCAAAGACATCATCTGTGGCATTCCCAAGGGCTCCTCCCTCACCCCACCCTCTTCAAAACATACATGACTCCACTGGCCAACATCGCACTCACCCATAGCCTGAACATCATCCCCTACAAAGATGACACCCAGCTCATCCTATCCCTCAATGACGACGTCTCCACCACACAAAGGAACTTACAAAATACCATGACCAAAATCACTGGATGAGGACCTACTGCCTCAAATTAAATTCAGACAAGACCAAAATCCTCATCTTCAGGAACAAGCCCTCCCTCTGGGATGACACATGTTGTCCCACCACCCTAGGTCCCCCTCCGGCTCCTAATCCTACCAACCATGTACATAAACTCTGCATTATTCTGGACTCCCAACTCTTCCTGAAACAACAGATCAACGCTGTCTCCTCTTCCTGCTTCTACATCCTTTGCATGCTCCGCAAAATCTTCAGAAGGAGCCACATTGTGACCAGGAAGTCTGTCACCTAGGCCCTCATCTCCAGATGCCTCCACTACGGCAACACCCTCTACGCCAGTATCACACAAGCAGCTCCTTAGCCACCTCCACACCATCCAGAACACAGAAGCGAGACTCATCCTCGACCTCCCAAGAAGAACCAGCATCTCTCTGCACCTCAGGGCCTTCCACTGGTTTCCCCTCCAGCAAAATTGCCACTTCAAGCGCCTCATGCATGTCTACAAAGCCCTCTACAACGTCAGACCTTCCTATATCAGAAAACACATCACATTCCACTGACCCACCAGAGAGCCTCGCTTAGCCAGCCTTGCCTTGGTCCACATCCTTAGCATCTGTTGAGAATTCCTCGGTGGCTGCTCCTTCTCCCACCTCACTGCCAAGTCCTGGAACGACGTCCACCTGCACACCGCCCCTTCTCTGGAAGACATCAGAAGACAGCTACTGACTTGGCTTTTTGACTACCATCACCAGCCGGCCAAGGCTCGCAAACCCCCTCCCAGTGCCTGGAGGCTCAACAAATCTCTTTGCTTGATTGATTGATTGATTGATTGCAAATATTTGCAGATATTTTAACTACAGGTTGCAAGACATTCTTGCATTTATCTGTAACAAAAGCAATCCTCCTCTTGGAGAAGTAAATGATTTCTTTTGGTGAAATGATTACTAGGCAAAAGGTGCTCCTCACATTCACATGCTACTAGGGCTAAAAGAAGCACCCTCATTTGGAGCACAGAGTGATAAGTCTGTATTGTATTTTATAGAACAGTATGTCACATGTAGCATATCAAAACAAACAAAGGACTCAGACACTAAGTTTGCATTTCCAAACACATAGATGAGGGAAGTAGCGTTGTCATACATACAGGTCTAAAAGAAATTTTCTACACAAGATGTCGATTTGGATTTCCACAACCTGTCAAAAGGAAGAGCGAACATCTTTTTGTCTTCAGTCAGACATACTCTGAGATAGAAATCACCAAAAAACACATATAACTTAAATAAATATATTAATGACTACAATCCCTTGATTTTAAAAAAGTAGAATATTAAAATGGACATACAATTTGTTGCAGACAACTTCATTGCTGTGGTTTGGTATGTCACAAAGTACATCACAAAGTCTGAGAAAACTGAGATGGAAGAGATGTGGGAGGAGATTTCTGCAGAGAAGACACTTTGCAAGAAATTGTCTTCCTTCAGCTTGGAAAGGCTTTCATATAGAGAAATAGGGTCCTATGAAGCCTGTCACTGATTGAGTTGCACACAATTGTTTTCAAAATCAAAAGGAATTGTCTGGGTAATTCTTGGTCTATATACTATCAAAACAGAGTATAGAAGTCTTTCCCTGAAATTCAGTACCTTGCAGAATTTGAACCAGAAAGTACAGACGTTATAAAATCAAATGGGGATCGCAGGACGCGCCTTTTTGACACCAGACTTCACTCACCTGGGGGGACAGGGAGGAGCTGCATTCCTGAAAGGGCAGGAGCCCTTTAAAAATCTCGACAGCGCTCCTGCTCGCGGGATCGCGGGACGCGCCTTTTTGCCACCGGACTTCCCTCACCTGGGGGGACAGGGAGGAGCTGCATTCCTGAAAGGGCAGGAGCCCTTTAAAATCTCTACAGCGCTCCCGCTCGCGGGATCGTGGGCCGCGCCTTTTTGCCACCGGACTTCCCTCACCTGGGGGGACAGGGAGAAGCTGCATTCCTGAAAGGGCAGGAGCCCTTTAAAATCTCTACAGCGCGCCCGGGCCAAGCCCGGGCCAAGGGCAGGCCCGTCCTGTGCCCGTCTGTGACCGGATGAGGCTGGGCTGGGCCACACCACTTAATTTTTGTTTTTTGTGCTGACAGTGGTATTGAGTGAGCTTTTCCTTTTTCTCCAACATGGGAAAGCGTAAGGTACGCTCTAGCCCCGATCCTGCCTCAATTAAGTCCAAATCTTCTAAATCCAATAGAGAAACGCAAATTCACTCTAATTGTGTTTCTAGAGAAATCAACAATTTAATTGAGGAAGTGGAATCTATTCTCAAGAAAAAAGAGAGCAATGCCGGAAAGAGAATGAAATCTGGATCTTTGCTTCAGTTTTTGACAACTCGTCCAATCAAATCCTCCGATGTTTAGTCTCTGTTAACCTTGGTTTCCGGACCCGCTTCCTCCTCCTTGCCTTGTTCGGACAACCCCTCTTCTCATCCTCGATCCCGTTCCAATTTGGAGGCTGCTCCTCCCGACTCATTCCTCAATGGGATTTCTTGCGCAAATCAATTCTCTGCTTTGGTTTTCCCAGAACTGGAGAATGTTAATCAGCTCTTGCCTTCTTTAGTCTCTAACTTCCCTGTGATCCTCCTAGTGATGATGTTTTCACATTGGTGTCCAGTCTGAAACGTGAAGTTGGGGAACTAAAGAGCTTACTGTTTGAAGTTTTAAAACTGCTCAAAAAACCCGAAACAATTTCTCAATGCACTTTGCCTCCAGTCCCAGAACAAGCTGTCTCTTCTTTGGCTCCCGCCCTTCTGCCAGTAGTTCTGCCACTGCCACAAGAAGTCGATAAGGGTCTTAGTTGTAGACCTTATCACAGAATCCATTCGATTTTAGCTCCATCCCCCCCCAGCTCTAATTATCCTAGGGCTCGCTCTATATTTATGTGTGACCAAAACTGTATTGATATGTGCAATGTACCCCGACTCACTCCTCACAAGAGGGAAGATACTTCCTCTCTTATTAACAAAGTGTCGTATTGGATTCGCCACAATAGGGGCTGCGGTTCTATTATTCATGCTGACATCGTCTTTGCTTCACGTGTTCGAGGTTGCCCTGGGGGGCGGGATACCATCAAACTTAATCTTGGTAATCCAGCTTTAGTGAAGGGGCTTTTGCAGATGGAAGCTCGTAACCCATCTAGAACGAATCTAGATATTTTCTTCAGAGAAAGCCTGCCCGTTATGGATGACAAGACCTTGTTCTATTGTCCTTCAAGGGCTAAGACCACCCCTTGTAATGTTCCTGCTTCTGCTACCCCCCCTGATCTGTTGCCTTTTTTTAGTGATGGGGCCGCTATGGTTTGTAATATGAAAGCTCTCAATATCCGAGATCCTATTTGTCCAGGGGATACATCTGATGTGGACTGACTACGCCATTATTCTTCTGGCAAATCCTGTATTCCACATTATCAAGAAGTGCCTCCCCTAGGATCTCCACTGGACATGGGGGTCATCTCCTTAGGGGCCCCACTTTGCACTATTAATTCGATTCCCAAACCATCTTTTAATGTTGACTTATGTAAGCTGGGTTGTAGTACTGCACCTGGGAAACTACTGTCTTGGAACGTAGCAGGTATTAAGAGCAAATTATCTGACCCAGAGTGGGGGTCTTATGTCGATTCTTTTTCCATATGCATGTTCCAGGAATCCTGGTCCAAGGACTGTGTGAACAGGCAAGGTTCTTGCTGTTTTACCAAAAAGGCAACTCAATCTACTAGGGGAAGGGCGATTGGGGGTCTATGTACCTGGGTCAAGTTGACTGAGGTGGGCAGGGTCAAGGAAATTGCTGTTGATTCCTGTGATATTCTAGCAACAGCAATATGGCCAAGTTCAGGCGTTCCTGTAATATGCATCAACATTTATAACAGACCAGGTCCTTCTAATCTTCAGTCTCATACTATTCACCTTTTGCACAACCTCCTATCTGATTTCCATTCGAGATATCATGTTATTATTGCAGGTGATTTCAACGCTCAAATTGATTTTGACTCAGCTTTTTCCGAGTCCATTCAGGCCGAAGATGAAGTGTGGAACATCCCCCCACTTCCATCCCATCCAGTATCTTGTATCCCCTCCCCTAGGGTGCTGCAGATAATAGACCTTGCAGTCACATATGGCCTCCGTTTTGGAAATGGTCGATTCCCAAATGATAACCCTGTCAAACCTACCTTCTTCAGAGGCTCTTACACTAGCACTTTGGATTACGTTCTTTTTGATCTACGAGTCTGGCATTCCATAATCGATGTGGAGGTTGGCTCGAGGTGTACCAGTGATCATGCCCCCTTACAAATTGCATACAATGTAACACTTTTTAAAGGGCACGCTCCCCTTCCTGCTCTGGACGCTTCCAAAGTTCCACTGGAATTATCCAGTAACAGGCGTGTGGTAAGATGGTCTTCGTTCTTGAAATCCAATCAACTTAGCGACAAGCTTCGAGCCCTAGTTCCTTGCCACCAGCTATTTGATGATTCCACTGTATTTTCTCCCACAGAAGTTATGTCTTCCCATGAGGCTCTTTTTGCGGACCTTAAGGAGCTTTTTACCAAAACTCCTCCAATATATAACAAACCTCTTGTACCCAATTGCAAATGGTTTGATAAGGAGTGTCGGGAGGCCAAGAGCCTTCTGTCTAAAGCCTTAAAGGTAAAGATCAGGGATACCATTGTATATGCGAGACAAAACTATGTTTCTACTTGTAAGTTATCCAAACTTAAATATGAGGAAACCCTATGGAAATGCTTGGCGGAGGCGGCCAGTGCTCGTGATAACAAACTTTTCTGGTCTCTGGTCTCCCGCAGAGATCCTACCCTTTTACTCACTCCTGAGTGTCACATTGATGCAGAAACCTGGCTTTCTCATTTTGGGGATCTGTACGGGTCCTGCCCGGATCCAGATAACACTTCGCTTAATCTTTTATCGCCCCCTTCTGCTGTTCTGCCTTTTACACTAAAAGAAACAGAGCTGGCTATTTGTGCACAAAAAATAGGGAAGGCTCCTGGTCTAGACGGCATCCCTTCGGATTTGTATAAATCAGACTTATCCGTATGGACCCGGTACATCAACAGGGTTTCGAATAGCGTCCTGACAACTCGTTCTTATCCGAACTCGTGTAAGGTGGCAATTATTGTTCCCATCCACAAAAATGCCGACAAGAGCTCCCCAGGGAATTACAGACCCATCAGTTTACTAGATAACCTGCAAAAGATTTTCTCTTTCCAGCTCCTAGCTAGACTAAAGTACTGGATAACGAAAAATCAGGTTTTAAGCAATTTACAGGCTGGATTTAGGGACAAGGTCAGCACTATCGACCAGGTCTTCCGATTTACAAATTTGCAATGTCTCCTGCCCTCGAAATATACAAATCTCAAGCCGGGGGTGGGGTGCTCTTTATGGTGCTGAACTCTGGGGCCACTGTAGTCTGGTGAACTTGGCAAGGGCAGAAAACCAATTTTTGAAAATGCTGCTTAAAGTACCCTCGAGTACTCCATCTTTGCCCATTCGAATGGATTTAAACCTTTTTTCTATTTCGCAGATTGCTGCTTTAAGGCCCTTGCTATTTTGGATTCGGCTTTGGTCAACAGATGCCCTATCTCCATTTCGTTGCAGGCTTCTATCCTTGGTGGGTCATAACACCATTATCAAAATCAAATGGTGTGCTTACGTTAAACAGTCTCTAACTCTCCTAGGTTTAGGGTCCTACTGGACGGACCCACTCTCTATTCCCAAAAATGCTGTGCAGGTGCTGAAGGATGCTTTTTGGTACAATGTTCAGACTACGCAATTTGCTAAGACGTTTCCGCTTTCTATGTCGGACAAGTTCTTATCAATCAAATGCCATTATGAATTTGAGCCCTTCATGGATATTGCACTATCTCCATTTGCACGAGCACTTTCTGTTAGATTTAGAGTAGGGTCTCTCCCTTTATGTTCTTTGACGCATAATTGGCCTAGCTCCACCAACAGATCTAAGTTTTGTCCGATGGGTTGTAAAAGTGAAGAGTCTATTTCACATGTTTTTTTTTCTGTTATGCATACTTCAAACAAAGAGCCTCTTGGATTATCCCGCTTTGCAAATCTATTGGTGTCAGGTCTTACCTTCATGCTGAGAGAATTCTAAAATCTGATCCATCCGTCCAAGTAGCTTTTCCAGTGGCAAAATTTCTCGAAGCAATTTGGCGCCTTAGATTAGCTATTTTAAAGAAAAATTTAGGGTAGTTAATTTTTATACTTATTTATGCATATTTATTCACTTATGATGATCAATTTTATATTTTCCCTCTTAGCATAAAGTTATCTTTTTTTTTATATTATTGAGTATTTATGGATCCTGGGAAGTGACCCCTTTTTGAGGGGACCCCCTTATTGCTAAATGACTCATTTCCGATACCTTGGTTGGATTTTATCTCTCTTGTACTTTTTAATTCTTTACTGTGCATGTACTTTAGTGTCTTTTACTATTTAACTGTTATTGTCTGCACTGCACTTTTATGGTATGTTTTTTACCTACCGAAATAAAGTTAAATTTTTATTTGAAAATCAAATATGTGGTTTACATACTATGCAAGAAGAAGTTTACATCTAGAAGACAAGTGCCTTCATGAAATTCTTCAAAGTTATACATGCAGAAGTAATCTACGTGAAAACATAGAAGGGAAATATGCAGTACGTGGATGTGACAGATGTTTAGTGAATAATAGAAAAGAAAACCTAATTAACCACCAAAAAGTTAGCTTCCAAAGATCTGAGAAAAGAGAATGTTTCTATTTAGCACTTATTCAACTTTTCAAACCTTGCTGTAGTGAATTGGAATCTCTTAAGGATTATGACTGCTATGAAGATTGTTTTAATGTTGTTAAAGACAGCATTGAGTGTCCCATGTTCACAAACTGCTTACAGATGTTAAATGATGAGAGACAACAGGAAGAAATGATTGCTGCTGAGGTAGCTAAGGATAGTTCTCAGTGTGGCCAATGTTCTGCACCTTCAAGTCAAGGTCCTCTTGGAAAACCTATTATTGAAAATGAAGCTGCAGTAGCTATGAATGAATTGGAAACTGCCATGAAACAAGCTAGACAGGAATCTGTAGATCTGGAGAAGTTAGTTGGAAAACCCAACAACAAACGAGAAGAGATTCACAATGAAGTAAATGAGAAAAAAGAACATGGATTGTGACATGAGAACAAGCTATGCAATTGTTCATCATTCAAACCAATAATACTATGTGTTAGTGGTCAGGCTGGTACAGGAAAAAGCTTTTTAATCAAAGTTATCTCTAATTACCTATAGACAACTACAGAATTAAACTTATTGTGTGTAGTGACAGCACCTACTGGATTAGCTGCTAACAATACAAAAAAGGAATAGCTTTACATAGACTACTAATGCTACCAGTTAAACATTAAAATAAACTGGAATACCGTAAGATGTCTGGTGAAGCTTGTCATGAGGTGGCAAGAGTATTGAAGAAAATGAAACTTTTAATTTTTGATGAGGTGAGCATGGTCTCCAATCTCATGCTTGCCTTTGTTCACCTGAGAATGCAACAGATACTCAAAACGGAGTAAACCTCTTGTTTGGAAGAATGTATTTGATTGTTTTTGGAGACCTACTTCAATTAACTCCTGTAAAAGGACAGCCTGTTTTTAAAACTCGTTCACATAAAGAGACTCGAAACTCATTAGGAAGTATTGGCAATGTAAACATTTGGCAATATTTTCAATACAAGGAACTTGTTTAAAATAGGCGTCAGGCCCCTGAGATGAGAATGGAAACCTTCTAAAGGTCATTAGAGAAGGTGTTCTGACAGAGGAGGGAAGAATGATGTTGGAAAGTCGGATTATTAAGAAACTATTTTCCTTTAGGAAGATGGCAACAGAGCTAACGTATAACTTTTTAAAAAAGGGAAAACATGTAGTTTCTTTAAGCCTACACCTCAAGAGTGTGCTGCATTTGATGAAGAACTACTAAAACTTGAGAATGAAAACATTTTGGAGATTACTGCTATTTACAAAATGGAACACCAAGGAGTATCTGTGCTGCTGAATGAAAAATGACAAGAAAGTTTGAACTCTTAGGAGAAATCTGTATCTAGGACTGCTGGACTAGATAACTGTTTACGAGCCTGCAAAAACTGTAGAGTAATTGTAACATGTAACTTAAATGTGGAAGAAGGATTGGTAGATGTTGCCATGAGTGAAGTTGTTGATGTTATTAATTTTCCTAACAGTGAAGAGGTTGAATTTTTAGCTACACAGTTTGATCAGATTGATGGAGCAAGGAAAATTAGATGATGTGTTGTACTATTTTTACTTGTAAAATAATTCTATGTCTGACAAAAACAATTTTCTCTTTGCCATGCATGTGCTATAACGTTCCACAAGTCTCAAGGCTTAAGTGTTGATGCTGCATTTATTAATATCAGAAGTACAGTTTTTAAAGAAGAAATGTTATATGTAGCATTGTCACGAGTTTGAACATTATCTGGTTTGTTGCTGATTGATTTTGATGAAAAGAAGCCTAGTGCAGATGCAAATTGAGTGAGAGAGTACAACAGATTAAGAACTGAATATGCTCCTCATTTAGAATGGTATCCGGTTTATGAAAAGCAGGTATTACTGTTTTTTTTTTTGGTTTTGGGAGTTTTGTACGTGCTTTTTGTGCTTTTCAAAATATTTTGAATTTTTGTGTTTCAGTGAAATTTTCTCAAAAAAGGAACATTACTTACATTGGCAAGCAAAATGATTTGCATAGTCTGCAAAAGCAGAAAAACTAAAACAATGGCATTTTAACATTTGTGTGCCTTGATTGTTTGCACCACATTCGGAACAACTTGTTCACCAACACTCAAAACTTTGTCACATTTGCAACAAAAAATCACAACTTCACCAAATTCTGGGATTGTTGGAGGAACTCCAGAAATATGGGGTGCCCCAGATGATGGATCTGGCTGGTCAGCAGATGCACTGGACCCACCTTCCCTCTTCTTCCTCCGCTCCCCCTGGACAACACCTTCTTACAAAGAGTGCATGTCACCTTCCAGGCATTTACTTTTTTTTTCCCCTTCTGGAATGGAGAAAAATGTCCACACAATACTCTCCTTTTTCTTCTTCAGCAGTTCATCTTCTTCTTCCAAGACGCTGACATCCTCCACCTCCTGCTGCTCTCCTGAAGCTGCCATATCCAAAAAGAAGAACAAGGAGAAAAAACACCAAGCAATAAGGACAAAGTATTGAGTTTGGCAAGGAAGTGTGAAAACACACAGCCACTCCCAAAGCAAATTGCAATGGGTGGGACCCCTCACTATAGACGATGGAAAGGACATTAGTCAATAAAACTGTTTTTTTCTAGGTCACATGGCACGTGCGACGACGTCGCGTACCCCCATGACATAAACGCAACTCCTTAAAAACTGTTTAAATGTTGGTTAAAATGTATTTCTTGTTTGCAAACATTATTTGTTTCAACGTGTTAATAAAACATATTATATCACTCATGACATCGTCAGTGACATCATTGATGACATCACTGATGACATCTCAAATAATATCACTAGGTTTTTTTATTCCATTTTATAACTATAACTCCCTGTGACCTCTGTTTTTTTTCCTGTGATATATATATATGTGATGGTTGCCACACTAGGTAGTTATAGTTAGGACCATGTTGCCATAGAAAAAGCATTTTTTAACTTCCCTATATGTTTGGCGCAGTTTGATGAATCGTCAGGAAATCTTCCGGGTCCCACACTTCTTTTTAATGGGCCCCAGGGTAGGCCAGTTCCTGGGGGCATTAATATTTTTGAGTGTGGGGGGGCCTTTTGGCCCCCCACAGCAAAAGGGACCACCCCCTACCTGGGGCGATTTCATAATGTAGGCAGGGGGGCCTGCAGCCTCCCTGGGGACCACCACCTCCCTGGGAGAATTAGCATTAACTGTGTGGGGAAGCTCATCGCCTCCTCCACAGCCCCAGGGACCACCACCCCCTGGGGCGATTTTTATGATATACGGAGGGCCCACATCCTCTCCCTGCACCCCAGGGACCACCACCTCCCCGGTGCAACTTTTATTAACTGTGTGGAAGATGCCTTTCGGCCTCCCTGACAGCCGTGGGGACCACCATCTCCTGAGGCTTTAATTATAATAATCATGGGGAGGCCCAGGGCAAATAGCAGGTTTTCTAACAGGGTCTGTTTCGACCCCATTAGCCCGGGAAATACCACCTCTCCAATCTATCTTCATGTTGGATGGGGCCCCCCTCGTGGAGCCACTAATGGTCCTGGGGACCACCACCCCCCTAGGGCCAGCTCCTGCTATGTCCCGGGTTGTCCACCCCAGGACACAGCTGTTTGCTGTGGCTTAGCTACAGCTTTGAAGCTGCAGCCAAGCCACAGCAAATACTCCACTTTTTGACAATGGGATATGCAAAGTAGGTCCCGCTGTCATAAAGTAAACCTTTCATCTCTTTTCCCTGCAAGCGCAAGGGAACAGCGATGAAAGGTTTGCGTCAGCAAGCACAGAGCTGCTGTTAAAGCAGCTTTTTGCTTGCTGAAGCAATAGCACCACGGGATAGGCTTTGAGACTTAACCCACCATGCCATAAAGCCCATAAAAGGCATTTAGCATTATAAAAATATTAAAAAATAAAAAAAGTAGGGAGCGTAGGGTAGTCCCTGAGGGTTAGCCACAGTCCCAGATAGCCCTGAAAGGGCTAAAAAAAGGAGAACAAAAAAAAATAACTCAGCATGATGGTCACGGACCTTCACAATGAGCACTGAGAGTTCGACTCCTTCTGGACTTGTTTCCATCTTTTTTTTTTTTATTACAAAGTTTTAAAGGTAATTTGTAAGGTAATTTCATTTTTTTTTTAAATAACATACACATTTTTCTTTTTAAATTGAACAGAAATATCTCATATATCAAAGCCTCAAAAAGTCTCTATTTCTATATCTCTCCCTTTCACTCTCTTTCTCTCTCTCTCTCTCTTTCAATCTCTTTCTCTCACTCAGTCACGCACTGAGACACATACGCACCCAGTCACAAACCCATTCAAACAGTCACGCATCCACTCACAGACCCACTCAGACTCTCACACACCCATTCACAGACCCACTGACACCCTCATGCACCCACTCACAGACATGCACACACACTGGTACACCAACTAAAACACTGATGTAGGCACTCTCACACCCAGACAGGCATTCTCACAACCACTCTCAACCGCAGATGCACTCTCTCACACCTATTCTGACACCCAGAGAGGCTATGGGCAACTTGCACCACACACAGCCAAAGGGCTGTGCACAGAATGGGGTTGGGTGGTTAGGGGGTGTTGGCCACAGGGACTGGCTGCAGGCCACCCTTTATTGGCAACCCCTACTGTGCACGGGCAAAGGCCATGCACGGTGCAAGGTTGGGTGCTTATAGGGGGTCGGTCTCAAGGCTTGGCCACAGGCCAGGCCCTTTGGCTAACCACCCCTGCTGCACGGCCAAAGGCCATGCACGGCGGTGTTTGGATTAACGTATAGTAATGAAAATTACTATATATTAAAAAAACATAGAAATTCACTGAAAAACTGAAGGTTACTGGGATTTTATAGCTAGTCTCACATTTTAAAGGCACAAAACCATAGAAATTCACCAGTTATAGTTATAGTTACCTCAAGTATCTATAACTGCTCTAAAGTACCTATACCTCCGGCCCCCACCATGCACAGCTAAGTAGCCCACAAAATGTGGCACTCATAACACTTTTGATCACATCATTGATAATACCAATGTAATATTCGCAGTAAACATTTTGATGAAAAAACTGTGCATGGCAGGGGCGACCCAGCACCAAGGCCCATATCTATACTCTGTTTGCGCCGGATTAGCGTCAAAATATCCGAGTTTGCATCATTTTCTGAATGCGTGAAACTGCCTTGCATCAATGAGATGCAAGGTAGGCGTTGCCTTCCAAAAAATGATTCAAACACCCGTGTGTCATATTTATCCACAAGGGCAAAAATGATGCACGGGTGGGACGTGGACCAGAAAAAATAACGCAAAGCCCGATTTGCGTCATATTTTAATGCCTGGTTCAGGGCAGGTGTTAAAATGGGGCAAACACACCACTACTTAAAGAAAACATACACAAGCAACAACATTGCTAAAGAAGGACGACATGGAGGTGCTACTCATGCAGTATGCCAGACGATGCAGAGCACAGGACCAACGGCAGCAGCTACCACCAAATCAACATGGACCCCAAAGGCAACGCATAAGGCGGGAGAGGGTCTTCAGGACCAGGAAAACCTTCCTGGGCCTCACTGAACAGGATATCATCCAGAGGTACAGACTCATCTGGCAAGCCATACAGCAGCTGCTGCGCCACATTGAGCCACAGATAACAGTCAGCCTGCAGACACGACACAATATTCCACCGGTGACCTAGCTGTCCTGCCCATATTGGCAAGTGGCTCATTCCAAACAGCGGATGCCCTGGTTGCTGGGGTATCACAGCCCTCATTCTCTGCCTTCCTTCCCAAGGTCCTTGATGCCATCATCTCCCACACACCCCACCACATCAGCTTCCCCAACCCACAGCAGAAGCAGCAGGAGACCAAACATGGGTTTTACCAAATACTTGGCTTCCAGCATGTGCTTGGTGCTATTGACTGCACCCATGTCCGGATTCTACCACCTGCTGCAACAGAGCATCCATACCGCAACAGAAACCACACCCACTTCATAAATGTGCAGGCGATAGTTGATCACCAGCGATTGTTTACCAACATCTTGAACAAGTATCCTGGTAGTGTACATGATTCTTTCATCATTCACCATAGCACCATCAATCAACACTTCCAGGACAGACGAAATGGCAATGTCCTTCTTGTTGGTAAGCCCATAAATCTAGCAATATCCAAACGGCACAGTAACCCTGTAGGACACACAATACATACTCCCCTACATTGACACGTGGGCAGGAAGACACTGAAGTGTGACACAGGTAGTTATGTTGAACACCTTGACACAACGGGATACACACCTATGGACAAATGATGACTGACAATAACTATAGATGCCACTCTAGAGTTACAAGGGACCAATGTCAAAGCACACAGTGACAATGACATGGCCTGCACTGGAAGTACAATTTGGAAGATGACCCATTTACTGTTACATTATGCCACATAGTCAATCTAACACCCTCTCAAGCAATACGTACGGTGGAAGGGGTGTGCAACGTGTGTTTCTGCAGGTCAAACACCATGAGATACATAGCATGATGATGCTGACCCACATGTAGGTGACATGGAAATACTAAGGCAATTCCAACATCACACATCACTCCTGGGGTGACGTTGCCAGCTGCAATAAGGAAGTGGACTGTGCTATGAACACATATTGATGTGCTACTAATGAAAACTACACACTGCTGCACATACTGAAAGAGCCAATTCTCCATCAAAATAACAGATGTACAGGGAGATGGCCCTTCCTGCACAGATACATCCACCTCCACAAGGCAGTTAGCCAGGTTACCTGGAGCAACTTCGGTAGTGTAGGTGCACGGAGACAGAGGTCTACATAGAACCAAGTCACACATGGAACAATTGTGCATTGTCAATAGTGAACACCTCCCTGCTGCCAGCTTAGGGAGATGTGTTGGGCATTGTCACCAAGCCTAACCAAAGGGCCTCACTTCTGGTTTTCATCTGCAATGACATATGTCTAAGTGGATGGGATGTCCAGGCCATGTAGTGCAACCACATTGAAATCTATTGTGTGTGTGGAAATATCAATCCCCCCCCCCCAATTGAGCGCACACTGAAACATGTAGGTCACTACACAACACATAGGAGATACACACTGAACTGCATTTTGGAAACTAAACCACAGATATCAGGTCAATGAGCCAATCACAAGTTGTCAAGTCAAACAACCCAATGCAGAAAGAACCTCACACAAGCCCAGGATCTCACACAATGCCACAAACACATATGAGTCACAGATGACACAAGATATCAACTGCCATCCTACATGACATTCCTGGTGCAAGCAACAGCAAAATGCTTACTCCTATTTTCTTTTTCAGCTGATCAGGGTTACGGGATCCAGCCATGGATCATGACCCCATTCCCCAACCCAAGCACAGCAGCAGAGTGTGCCTATAATGAGGCACATTGGAGGACATGCACCATTGATGAACAGACCCTTGGCGCCCTAAGGTCCAGATTCAGGTGCCTAAACACCATCGGAGGCAGCCTCCTATATTCCCCAGAAATGGTCTGGAAGATCATATTGACTTGTGCCATCCTGCACAACATTTGTGTTAGGAGGAACATCCCCCATATGAACCCGAACAAGAACTGCCTGAGGAGGAGGAGGAGGCAGATGGTGCCAGGGAAAGTGAGGAGGAACATCCAAACACAGCTGCAGGAATTCATTGCAGACAGCATATAGTTCAAAACGTTTTTCAACAATAGTCACTATAAACACATTGTTACAATATGTAATTAAACACCTCACTTTATCACTCAATCCTGCTCTGGGTACTTATTTATGCATCACATGTGATGCGTATGATTGTACAGCACATATCACACACAGTTTGAAAAAAAAACACCTTTTCAATTTCACATATAAAGGGTGAAATCATAGGACCACAGCATATGACAGACATCCACGTTGCCAACATGGTCTACTGTAGCACATGACACACAACTATGACATCTTCAATCATAAGGTAAATAAGCGCATCATACATGAGGCAGTGGATGTGAAATATAATTGGTAGTAGGAATGTATGAACAGACCCCTGACATTAATTAGTGTGACATTTGCTATCTCTGCAAGCAGCTTGTGTGACAAGAGGTGCATCAGTCCTGAAAATGGATAGCATGAGTGTCCCAGGTATGACAAGCAATGGTCATAACACATGCCCTGCTCAGTCCATCTCTGGTAATAAGCCCTGCCACTGCCATTAGTTAAGTCTCTGCCCTCCTTTCTCTAGGGGGCGCTGTAAATGGACTATCTGTACCCTGGGAATCATCATTAACACTCACCCAGACTCCCAGTCTGACTCCTGTTTACTTCCCTTTTATATATTGTATGCCATAGAACAACTACATTAGCCGGCATGGACTTCAGGTCCCATAATGCACTGCCTGGTAGTCGGTAAGACCTGTAATCTTCTGTCCATAGCTTCCCATGGGAAAAGTCCGGTTGTCCCCTTATACCGGATTCTCTCCTTCAGGACTTGTGAGAGACTGAAGCTGCACAAACCTGTGAGTTCTCTTGTGCTGCCCAGCCATGTGACTCTGCCCTAGCCTTGCTGCTGCCTGGAACTGCTTAGAAGCTGCTAGTCCCTGAAGCTCCTCGTCGTGCATTGGAGTACAATTCATTTGTGTACCAGAGACCTTGTTGGATTGTGTTACAGTCCTGATTACGCCTGAAACTGCTCTCTGTTTGCACAGTGCTGTTCCTGCTTGTTCCAGTCAGACTTTGCTCCCTGTTTTTTAGCCTTGTTCCTGTTGGTTCCTGACAGAACCTGTACCTGTTAGCCAGACCTGTTTCAGTCTTTGCATCAACCAGAGCCTGTTCCCTGTGCCTGCATTTGCCTCCTAGCTGGTTCCCTTGCCCTCTGTTTCCTCTTGGGATATTGTGTCTGGTAAGTGAACTCAACTGTATAGAATTGTTTAATTTTGTATTTGTAATGGCACATGGTTTCCAGGAGGCCAATCCAGCCCCCATCCTTTGTCTAGTTTTGCATGTATTCATTAGTGCCTAACAGTGACAGTGTGCTATGGCTTGTCTTGTGTATGTAAGAACAATCCATGTTTGTGCCCTGAGGTTCCAGACACAGATTCACTTCTGCCGCTACCTTTCGATGGGGATTGTGTGATGACTAGCTGTGAGATTAATCTGCACAGAGGCACTGAAGTTCCCTGTTGCTGTGGGAAGTTCTGAGCCCTACCATGTGTACAAAAGTAGTGATGAGCCCTGCGTGTTTGTCCATTACCGACCTGTTACATATTTGTCCACACTAAGGTTGTTCTGTCTTCACTCTTCTGTATTATCTGCCGTACCATAGCTGCCTTACCCCCTTGTACGCCTTTAGCTGATCTTCGGCTTTAGGACAAATCTGCCTCGAAAGATACTTTGTGAACTCGAAGGTTTGTCCAACAGACTCCTGACTAGACCTGCATGAAACCGTAATACCATGGAGCCCAATACTGACACAGGGTATACATGCCCACACACTTGAACTGGACACTTTTGTGCAATGCACCTCTGAAAATATGTGAACACATGCAGCCAGGGCTGCAGGTCCACCACAGCCACAGGAGGAACATAGGTAATTTACATTAGTCAAACTGACGTGTACATACTGTGTCGAAAACACTGTACTTACCAAACATGTTCAACTGCCCGACTTATGGGTAGTTTACACACAAGTCACCATGAAGTCGTAGCCAACAATCAATGACACGTGAGGGGTAACATACCCGCACAGCCCTCATCAGCCATCTTCGATCTTCTCTGTTCATTGTTTGTTGTGGGAAATGTAATGTCCTCAAAGTCAAACGACTGCACACAGCAAATGAGTTGACACATATTACAAACTCATATTATGATTGCTGTACCTCTTTGATTGCCATCTGATGTTGATACCCATTTGGAACACATTCATACAAGAACATTACGCCAAATGTATTGCGTGCCTTTCCATCAGAAGCACACATATAGTTGTAAAAGTCATTTCACACACAAAACACACAGGCCATGATTTATACTTTTGCAGCGCAGCCTTGGCGTCATTTATTGATGCAAAATCAGCACAAGCTTACACATGCCATAAAAATCTCCTAACTTGCGCTGCTTTTGCGTCAGAAAAAAGGGAAAGCCTGCGCAAAGATAGTTGAAATGTGGGCCGCAGTTGCATGGTCTACCACATGTGGCCAAACACTAGAACACCCACTGCAGGCCATACCATCCTATCTTCGTCTAAATACAGGCATGTTAAATAATGAAAAATCATGCAAACACAGTTTGAGGTTGAACTTTTGAAGCAAATGAATAAAAAAAACACTCAAACACATACTAAACATCAATCGGTCTCTAGCGTTAATTCCACCAGCGCACCCCTCGCATGTGGATATCCATAAAAATAGTAGTTTCCCGGGAATGCGTGGGATTTATCCGCACATGTAGGTTATGCTTCGAATATATTCACACAAACTACGTGTGCAGCAAATACACACAAGACTTAAAACGGGCCGCAAAGTGACAGGAAGTGATGTAATAGGAAATCCTGTTTACAGACATGGTACAGTGGGTGTACTTTCACTTTCACTTTGCAGTCTGTGATTTTTCTTGACTGTGTGGCTGTATGTTGGTGTTGCTCTCTTGTGGATTGTGGATATTGTATCTTGTGTGGTCTATCTTTTGTCTTTTGGTGTATCCTTATTGTATTTTGTACCTGTGTAAGTGTTTTTGTGTCTTTTATTGTTGTCTGAATTGTATTTGCACTGTTGAGTGTCTGTTTGGGGGTTAGATTAGTTGGGGTAGTCGGAGTCTGTAATTTGGGTTTGGAAGTTTCATTTTTTCTACTTTCTTGTCCTTTATTTTTCATTTTTTTGTTGCAATACTGTACTGTACCATGTTGGGAAGGGGGAGACTGGGGCGCATGGGTGAGGAGGAGCGTGGGGCATTTGTGTGGCTGGTGTGCCACTTCCTTCCAAGATGCTGGAGGCAGGGGGCCGTGTGAATCAGGGGTATCACACGGAGGCAAGGCGGCTGTGTTGGGCAAAGGTGCTCTTCCACCTTAAATGAGTCTTCAACACCTCCCAGAACGAGCACCAGTTGAAGCATCACTGGGCTGACCTGATGGCCCGAGAACAGGACCTGCTGGACCACCTGGTTGTGGCGATCGTGGCCCTGCTGGTGAGTATCACATTGACAAATGTGTACAGTAGAATGCTCCTGAGTGACAGTAGCACTTGTCTTGACGTGCTGCATGCAATGTTTGTGGCCATGTGGAATGCAAGATGAACAAACTCTCAGTGTACCAGTACTCAGATGTATTACACATGTTTACACATGTTAACAATGCAGTCCAAAGTTTCGTTGAGCCATGTCCGACTATTATTCAGGGCCATATGTACCAAGCTATTTATTACTTTCACAAACGGCATAGTTTACTGAATTTTTGTGTTTACCTCAGGACAAGTATTCATTCAAATGCACAAACCAAAATTTGCCATTCTGCTATCACATTGCACAATCACAAAACAGGGATTTCTAGTGGAATTTAGGGATAGGCATTCCTATCCTATCATTGAGTCACAGCCAGCTATTTGTTTTTTTCTTGGGCACAAATGCTGGCACTAAGCAATTACAGTTATCATCCTTTTCAATTTGATGATAACACATTTGCAAAAGGGAAAGGGGCCCCCTGGGATCCCTTCCTCTTTCTGAATGCATGGCCAAAAAAAGTTTCTGAGCAGGAAGTTGTGCCACGGACCACTGACTGCTTCCAACATTTTCTTTCCGTAATAAAATAGGTTTTAAAAATACTTTCTGTTCACCATTGCTGAAATAAGGCCGCAAATAAACAAATATTTACATCCCAATATGAAAGCATTCACAGACATGGTGGTCTGCTGAGCCCAGCATGCCAGCATCCCTGTGAGTGCCACCATTCCCAGGGGGTTTGCAAAATGAGGCCTATCTCATCATTATTCAAGATGTAGGGCATTTGCTACCCCATTTTTGAATTGCAAACAGTGTCATTTCGAGTGTTCTACCTCTGATAATCCAACTTGCTCATTGCTAGTTGCTAAGTCTCGCAATGTGTGAATCACAAAACCTGACATAGGTACATATTGCCCTGAGTGACACATTTCAGATGCAATGACTACACATGTGCCCATGCGTTCTGTCAATGATGATCAGCTAAGACATCTGTTATGGACCACTGAATGCATGATAATTGCTGACAGAAAATTGACCCACATGTCCATCACATAGTTAATCATAATCCCTTGATGCACAAGCTACAATACCTGAGTCACTTGTATTGCAGTGCACCAGGGATGGGCCATTGCAATTGTCACCCAATTACAAATCATGACATGAAGTACCATACGAAATGGATTAGCCACAAAACTTTGTAGCCAGGTTTAGCACCACATGATTGTTAGTATATGGTGTCCTACATGTGTCCCATAATATAAGGGGGCTGGGGGCAAATGTTTAGAGTGTTTAGTTAAATGTGGTAAGTAAGTTTAGCATAGGATATTTAGGGCCAGTTGTGGGTAAGGTATAGTTAGTACAGGTTAGTTTAGTATAGGTGTGTGACATCGTTTTAAGTTCTCTTTTATACATAGTTAATAAACTTTTAGGTACTCCTTTACGGCATGTGTCATATGCTTGGGGATCTGGGCCTTTGCATGGGTGTACAGTGCCAAATTTGTGTTGGCCTGTTTATTCCGTGCTGCATCCACATCCCACTCTTAACATGTTAATTCCCACTTCCAATTGAGCTTTCACATTGGCAGCTACAATAAAGATGCTTCTCTATGCATCTGCCATCCATTGTACCCACCACTCAAGGTGACTATGGTTCCCATGAATTGGACAGGTAGGTGTGATTTTAAAGCTGTCATCGTTTGGGTCCAGTGTTGAAATCTTGGGCACTGTGGGATGTCTGCCTGCAGCCTGATGTTCATGTGAAACCTGATAAACTGAATGGTGTCAATTTCTTATGAGGTTAAGAATACAAAATTCACGCCTATGTGTTTAAATTCTACTCCCAGCTGACGTTATTGGCCAAACACTCTTACACAGCCATGCCCGCTGTATGTTGTGGGTGTTTCATGTATGTTTTGAGTCAAATGTCACATACACAATGATTGTCTTGAAGGGGATGTGGCCGGCATTGAGTTTAAACTTGTAGATACCATGGGCATGAAATATACCATTCTTACACAGCATTTACCTCATTTTTGAACCCAACAGCAGCACAAACTTACAAATGACAATTATCCTTTTTAGGTTTGTGCTGTTTTCACTTCAGAAATTAGCCACAGGCAGCACAGATGATTTAAAAATTCAGACCCTTGTGCATAAGTATCTGCCCTCATTATTTCTGCACTATGGTATTGACACTCTGTGACCATCAACATTTTACATGCATCACAAATCTCCAGCAAAGTAGATGTGTCACATTACACAGAGACAAAGTGATTGTGTAGGTGCTGTTTATTTTAAAGTGCTGTAGTGCAATATTTACATAGTCCAAGTTTGTGAGCCCATTAGTGTAAAGCATTCTATTGTGACGCAACACAAGTGCAAGGATGAGGGACATGTCATTTGACATGCTAAGATGAAGTGTCATTCAGTGCAGAGGAACATGAATTACCAATTGGGTAGTGAAATTGCAGTCTATAGTGGTAAAGTTAACAGTGTGTGGGTGAAGAGTGCATGTCACCAACTGCAGCAACACTTGCATGTAGTGAAGCACAGGACAAAGGAAAAACAGTGCCCATGTGACATGGGCTGGTGCTACCGGGTACTCCTACGGGTGAAGGTGATCTGTTCCACATCTTCATCCTTTGATATGTGTGTCATATCCTCTGCCCTTGATGGTGGTGGTGGTGGGCTTGAGGGGGCAATACACACTTCAGTGGTTGGAGAAGTGAAAAAAAACCTGGCACCTGCCATCTGTATAACTATATATGGCATAACTGTAGCAAGGAGGAGCTGCTGATTATTGAATATGGCAGCAACATCCCTGTGGTAGGCAGCCAGGTCTGCCTTGATGGTGTCCAGCTTGTTGTCATGCATGCAGCTGCAAGATTGGGAGGGCAGGTGTTGTTGCAACTCCCTCACATCAGTGATGAGGTCCCTCACACACTGTTGGACTCCTTGCAGTTGTGATTGGGTGAGTTGTATGGCTGCTGACTGTTCTGCGGATGTCATCATGCACTTGCGCATCCCCTCCAGGCTGGCTGCCATAGTTTGCATTCCCACCTGCACCTCCTTTGCCAGCTTCTGCTGTACACTCACAACTGTTCTCTCAAAGGTGGTCCCAGTGTCATCAGAGTCCTCAGATGTGTTTGAGCTGGCAGGTCGTTCAACTGGGGTGGTGGGTGGGTCCTCTGGGATGGCTGCTACATGTGTGCTCCTCCTTGCGACTGGAGGTGGTGTCTAGAGGGTTCCCAGGACATCTTATAGGGTTTCCTGGCTGATGGTTGTCAGCTGGTTATCCATGTCATCAGGGTAGCCCAGGACAGGCAGATCCACAGGAGAGCCATCGTCCTCTGCAGTGAGATATTGTACAATTAGTGTGTCTGTGTTGTGGCAGTTGTAATGTGGCGTCACTGACTTCCTATTGGTTGTACGTTGTAATCCTGGTTCCCATGCATTGTTCCTGTCATTAATGTTTGTAGTCTCTCAGGCCCATGCCCCATCTGCATGTCACATGTATGGTGGGCAGTTTGGGGATTTGTCTGTGTCACATCTTCGAGGTGTGGTTTCTGTCCAAATTCTGGCTTGCCACCTTCTTGTCCTAATCAATTTCCATGGAACAATACAGGTGTCAGCATTGGTAGTTTCTCATGTTGATGTTTGCGTATGTGTGCTACATTGCATTGCACTGATAGGCCTGGCAGAGTTCCATTTCCTCTTATGACTGTACGGGTGTGTTTCCCTAGCTACACACATATGTCCTCCTCCTCAATGCTGTTGTCTTAGCACTATGACACATGAGATGTTGCATTGTGGCATTGCAGCAATTATGACACAGGCACAGGGGTAGACCCTGGAATGGGCAGCATGGGTATGAGATTACTGCTGTTAACTTCATAATGTATGTGACAATGCCTGATGTTTATTGAGTCTATGGACATGAGCAGTTGACAGGAGTTGCACTTGGATAATTCACGTTAAAAATGATGAATAGTCGAACATATGACCAGGTACCAGTAACAAAAATATATAGAAAAGAGGATTCCTCTCTTGATTTTTTATGTTTGTCGCTGACATATTGGACAGTTCCTTTAAAAACCTGCTCAGGGACAGCCATAGACCCTATGGACAGAATTAGTACATGAACAAACTGGGCGACTGCAATGACCTGATCACAGGTCGTAGAACAGGCAGCGCTAAAGTCTTGTTTTCAAGCATTCATAGAGATGTTTATTGAACTGCCAAAACAAATAGCCCAGCTGCTGCTGTTCATACCTGGAACATGTAGATTGAATGGCAGCTCTCTTCCCAGGGCCGGATCCTCAATCTGTCAACCCCACTTAAAAGGAATCCGACTGCAATGCCTGAAATCTTTCAAGCTGGTTTGAAGTGACATAGATGCCTCAGCGCACCAGGTAGATAAAAGCCTGCAGATATAATTAGATCCCAGCTGAGCTGCCTCGCTGTGGTGCGGGTGTTCTCTCATTTCAACAGGAAGTCTCCATAATTGAGTCAAAATGGTCTGAAAGGGCATGAACGAGGCCTGACAGGGATATGATGTGTTCAGAAACTTGAATCAGATCAAAGCTCTATTATAACTGCAACAGTCTGTTTACAAACTAAGTACATGGAACTAAACCTCTCTAATTGACTGAAGTGCCATACAATGCAGTAGATAAGTAATGAATAGAGTTATCTAATTAGTAGACAAATCTGGGTTAAAGCTGAGGTCAAAATGGCATCATGTTCCGGAGTAATGTGTAGCATAAGGGACGCAACCGATTGTCATCAAATGTAACCGCACATTCAGAGAAGATTGTGATTTCTCATGATAATCTCTTGTTTCGTTAATTGAATTACCACACACAATGGTTGTGATAGCCACACAAAGGTGGCGTTAAATTGGGAATAACATCCAGATATTGTGTTTCTGCAAATCTCTATACATTTAGGGTGCAATGTTAGAAGCAGTTTCTTAGGTCTCACCATAAGCAGCTTTAAACGTCGAGGGACCTATGTCGTCAATTATTTTAAAAGTACAATAAAACTAAGTAGAGAGAGAGCTTTGCACCGTCAGCGCCAACAGCTATAGGGTATTATTTAGTTTTCATGCTTTGCTTGCGAGCGCTTCCTATCAAAATTCCATAGCTTTTCAAGACAATTGCACTGCCAACTTGTGTTTCCGTTGGGTTGAGTGCTGCAGTTTTATTTGTTAGACTGCAGTTGCAACATGATATTTAATTTGTAAAGTTTTTCGAGGTATTTACTTTCCCTACAGAATAATTCAATATAACACACACAATACCACAAACATAGCAGAGCTTAATACAGCATAACCTACCATAGCAGAGCACAGACTAGCAGCACTGCACAGCATGACACAACATAACACGGTACACCACAATATATACAGAATAGCAAAGCATGACACAACATAACCCACCCTAACGTAACAGCATAGCACAGTACAATACAAAATCACACATCCTAACATTGCATAGCATAACATAAAATAGCACACTCTAACATAGCATAGCACAGAACGACACAGCACAATGCACTATGAAAAACTGCATCATAAACCAGCATGACATAACACACTCTAGTATAGCCCAAAAAGTTATAGCATGACAACCTAACAATGCACAACATAACGCACGAGGTAACACAAGATGCCATAACATAATACAGCATAGCATAACATGACACAACATAACACAACCAAACAGAACATGGCATGTCACTGCATGACACTCGAAAACTCATACTTCATACACAGTATAGACAAAACGGCACACAGCATAGAACACCATTACATACCACACCACTGCACAGCACATCATGATGCAATAAAACAAAACACACCATACATAATGCCGAATTGCACATAGTACATACTACCATGGCACAGTATGACACAAGATAAAACACCCTTACATAACGCAGCATAGCACAGTGTAACAGAACAAAATATAGCACACTTTAACATAACATACCATACAGTACAACGGTGTACAACACAGCGTAACACAGAACACCAGGAAATAATGCAGTATAGCAAATAGCTCTAATGGCTACATCTGCAAGATGACCCCTTCACTCGTTAAATAAGCACTGTTAAAGCCAATAGGTCTGGTCACAAGCCTTTTTATAATTCTTGGTTTGTTTTGCCATGATTTTTGCAAAATTTTGCGTGCGTGCTAAAATGGGTTACCTTAACACAGAACAAATTCAAAAGAATGCTGTAAAATACCAGCAGTCAGATAAGCAGTGGACACTCTCCAAAAGCAGTCTATAACGGCATCAGCTAAAGACAGGAACTGATAAAGTATGGAATGTGGCTAGTGCTCACATCTTGTATAAAGCATCCTGCTTTCATCCCATGCTCTAAAGACAAAGGCAACACTAAAGAAATTATAAAGTAAAAACAAAAACACTGGCACTAAATGGAATTACCTTGTGTGTGAGCATATGACCATTGTGAGAGAGCAAAATGCAGTCCTTCAAAGAGAAGTTAACCGATTGATGAAGTAGGCTGACCAATTTCCTCATGCTGCATTAAGTAGTGGCAGAAGCAAATTGTGAATTATATCACAGCAGACCAATGGATGAAGAGCGGTGCCTGAAAGCATGTTTAAGTAAGTATATTATTCATACAATTGTAATAAAATCAAAAGGTCTTGGCTAACGTCAGACCTCAAAAGCTCAAACTTCTATTGCTTCCAGCTTAAACTGTCTGCTTTATTTTCTTTCTTTAGGTAGCTGTTAACATATCATTCTACTAGTCTGTTATCATGACTTGATACTGATAAATCATTACTGATATTCTGTTTTTATACATTTGTTGACAAAAGTGTACTGCATGATTTATAGAAGAGGTTACCTTGTGATGGCACGTTATTTTACCATACTGTGATCTGACCCCCTCCTGGTACAGAGGCACTTTATAAAAATGTGAAGTAAATAAATAAAACAGTACAAAAGCAGCGGTGGTTCCTCCCTGAGAGCAGAGGAGTGCCAACCCCCACACTGCTGTGCAGAAAGCATAAAAATAAAATGGTGGTAAAATGATTTTATTACAATTTTATTTTTTGATGCTTTCTGACAGCAAACGGAGTGCAAGAGCAGTGCGGGACGAGTGTTTCATTCCCGCCAATGACTGGCACCAGTGATAAGTTGCCACTTAAGTTTGAAGTGTGGATGTTAGTTTGGCTGGTTACCTTGCTACCCTCAAACCAGCATGTGCAATTCAAACCTCTGCAACCTGGTTGTCTTGGACAGCTGGGTTGGAGAGCAGGCACAGGTCTAAAGTGCCTTTTGGAGCCTTGAGCTGGCTCGCCCAGCCAATCAAGACGCTTCACTCATGCTGCTTAACAGCATGAAAACAGCATCTAGATTGGATGAGAGAGTTGGCTGTAGGCTTCGCGCTTGGAGAACATGCTGCAGAACAACGAGGACAAGTTGCTGAACATCAAGTAAGGTAATTGTTTTGTTTTATATTAGTGTATATTATGTGTAGTTTTTTGTTTACGTTTTTTGCACCCATTCAATGTGATTTGCCACCAACCACCACTGTACACAATTACAGGATAACACAGCATGACATAGCAGCACTCACTAACGTAAAACAGCATAGAACAGCAGAACACACATAACACAGCATAACACTGCGTGACACAAGATAATACATCAAAAGATAACACAGGACAGCGTGTGCAGCATAACACATTTTAATATACACATCATAGCACAGCATAATGCAACATAACACAACCTATCAAATTATAACAGAACCCACTACAGAATAGCATATAATAGAATTGCATACCCTAACACTGCAGGGCATAGCACTATATAGCAACTTTGATTTGTGTATGTAAAATAAAGAACTACATAACATAGTACAAATAAGTACAAAATAACGACTATAGTGTATAAGATCGCTCAGTTGACTAATGGTTTCAGGGTTAAAACCGTGCATCCCCTACCTTTTGAAATGTGTGTATCGCCTTTAAATCATGGGGTGTTTTTTCATTTTGTTGTTTACGCTTGTGAGAGAACGAGTGACTTGTTTGATACTTTGCTATCAGAGTCTAGAGACAAGGACATTATTTTGCTAAGTATAGTGATATTATGCTGCCTCCTTCCCATGTCTGAGTCAATGTTTTATGCTCCAAGGTGAAATCTAAACTCTTATTAGTGGTTAGCCACACTGAACTGTTTAGTGTTGTCTTGTCACACGGCTAATATGAGCCTCGTGTCTAGATAAAGCTGTTTGAGGGGAGATGCTGCACACTGCCGAACAGCAAGATTGCACTAAGGATGATGGCTAGCTAGCCAGGAGTGCAAAAATCAGGATAGCATGTATGCCAGAATGACATGCAGTGTTTAATGCGAATATATTATGTGTTTTATCAAAATAATAAAACATAATTCTACATTAATTACAGGTAATTAACCGTTTTGACAGCAACTATTATCAACGCACCTATTAATCCTATTACTAACAGATTGGGCAAGTCCCAAACCATTGTTTTTACCTACCTGAGTGCCATTGGCTGGGAAATCCATGATCTATTCAGAAAATGCCATAGTGGCTTAACAGTTTTTGTCAGGCTGAAATAACATGCTTCACCCTCTTCCACAAGTTTTTGGGACACATGTTAGAAGGTACACAAAGCACCTCTGCCCTGGAAGCTATAACCAACAGTAAGATCTCTGGAAATTGTAACTTTCGTTAAAACACGACCTTTGCATTTGGGATCCTAGGAACCAACACCAGCAGCCATAACTCGAGTTCACTCATCCTCCAGGGTAAAGGCAGATACACAACTACTGTCTCAAATAAGAACACAAAATAGACAGTGAAGAACAATAACCTCAAACTGCAGGAAGTAACAGTCACATGATTTTCAATGCAAGCATGGTGAAAATAAATTTTGTAGGACCATTCCATTATACTGTGAGGTTGTATATAGTTATACACCTGACCATGCCTAAATTGGGCATTCATACTCTTCCCAGAGACTGAACACCCAGAGTGCAGGCAATCATTCTTCATAATCTTCTACTCATCAGTGGCAAGCAGATAAATAGCAAAGGAAGAGCTTAAAAAGTCATCATCATACATAAGCTGCACCACGATCTCTGCCTGCCCAAATTGTGATTACTAAATAGCCATTTTCATCTTCACCCTAGAGCTTCCGGTTTGGGGCAGGACCATAAAAACTGAATATCCCATCTCTATCCAAATAGACGCCCCCACTTGCATTCCTATAAATCATTCAAGTCAAGCTTGGCTGCCATTCCAGGATGATCATAAATATTCAAAGAAAAGAAGATGCTGGACTAGGGATCCTAAAATAACTTGAATATGTTTCATCAACTCTTAATCCATTTCAAAATTATTTCTCAAGTTATCCACTCTCACATCCCTGTGTCAGCTCACTTCAATTGTTCCTGTTCGAGAGACATTCTCCGTAACTTGGTAGGCCAATCATGTATATTAAACTGATCTCCACTGTCACTTTCATGTCCAGCCTATGTCCCCTAGCCTTTAGGAAGCATCAGTAGTTTAACCCACTCACACACTCATTATCAACCCCATGCTTTCATTAGCCCAATCACACACTCATTATCATCGCCATGCTTTTACTCGAGCATGAGAGGACCCCATATTTATGTACCAGCACTCATGACATGTTTTATAACATCATTGATAATAACACTGCAATGTTTGCAGTACAAAAATTGGTAAGAAATCTGTGCATGGGGGGAGGTGGTGGTAACCAGGGCACGGAAAAGCCTCAGAGGGGGAATCCATGAAGGACCCTCCACTATTTTATAAAGCCCTGGTGAGGTGTTGGTCTCTGGGGCTCTGAAAGTGCCCCAGGAGTGGGACCCCGTGCACCCCACTCTTTTTTCTTTATATGGACTCTTGGCCCCAGGACCTGGGACACCAAGGGGCTGCATCTCAATCAAGCGTGGGAGGCTGTGCTTGTTTTTCTTTTATTTTTGGCAAATTCACAGATTGAAACTTTCATGAAGATTCATCAAACTGCACCAAAGTTATTGATAAAACAATAAAGGTAACTATAACTTGCTCCCTACATATTGCAACACTCATAACATCTTTGATAATATCATTGATAATATGAATGTAGCATTTGAAGTAAAACTATTGAGGAGAAAACTGTGCATGGTGGAGGTGCGAGTTATAGTTACCTTAGAGCACGAGCTATAGTTACTTTAAATAATTCTAACTATAACTGCTGAATTTTTATGGTTTTGTATGTTTAAAATGTGTAAAACGTGAGCCTAACTATAAAGTCCCTGTAACCTTTGTTTTTAAGTCAATTACATATATATATTTGGTGGTTGCCAGTAGATAGTTATACATATCAGATTTATATTTCAGCAGATGGGATATCCGTCTCTGTTGTTGTAACCCATCTGCTGAACTCTAAATCAGGCTACTGGTTTCCATAAGAAAAGCGTTTTGACTTGTCCATAACTTTGGCGATGTTTGACAAATCTTCACAACATTTTCCAAAAAAGTGCCTGTTGTGTCTTATTGTGCATAGTAAGTTTCAGGGTGATTCATTAAGTGGGAGCCAAGAAAAAGGGACGGTCAAAAAAAAGTGTGTTTCCTACATTAATTAATGTAGGAATTTTTAACACATACTACAGTCTGAACTGCAGGACTGATTTACATCACATTTGGCTGAAAGGTTCAGAAATTGTACTTTTTGTTATTTGGTATAAATTAGTTCAGTAGTTATTGAGATGTTAAAGGATAAAAAAATTGTATATCTGTAAAGTCGATGTTCAGATGTGCTCTGTTTGGCCAACTTGGAGACTAGTCAGTCCTGATATGCTGGTGACAACCTGAACAATAAGTTTTGGCGGTCATTACAAGACTCGGGATCTTGGTCCTGTGTCCTGAAAATTAATTTAAAACATATGTAAGTGGGAGGGGCAAAACATCCAGAACACAAAGGGCCTATATGGTGGTCCCAAATGGACCTCCCTGCCCTTTATTGTCTCACCACAACATGGACAACATGCTGTGACAGTACTTACAGTACTCTTAAGCATGGTCCCAATTGAAATGCATTTTGGTGAATGGTAGATTTTAAGGGTCACAAAAAGGAGAACATATAAAAGAGTGATAACATATTTCAGTTGCAATATAAATCATTTGTTGATGGTACTATACTAATTTTTGGAATTGTGGGCAGTTCTAAGGTATTTTTACCCTGTGAAAAAGCCTTCTACTGCAAGTCCATCAATCGTATTTGAGAGAAAGCTATTTTCTCATGATTTTCCCATAAAGGTTATAGAAGGTACCCCAGAAGCAGAGCATATTTTCGGCAAATTCACACTATCTTTCTCAGCTATATGACAATGAAGTCTGTCATTCTCAATAAAACATGTACTTCCAACAGCCTGTCAGTTGATTCCCTTATGTTCTAATACAGACTCCCAGAGTGTTCTAAAGAACAACTAGAGTGCTAACAGTCTTACGTATGACAAACGTTTGGCACACCTGAAGCCATCTTGATTGAATCAAACCGGTAAAAATGAAAACATGTAATTTAGAAAGTAACAAAATAAGGGCGTTCATCTTGCAAATTAAATTATGGTTAGTGCTGTAGAAAGAAAAATTAGGACATGTTTTAAGTGACTTCTCAAATATCTTCCTCTTCTATTTCATTAAAACATTTCTGATATGCACACTGTAACATTACCTTTCAACACCAGCAGCAGACTGCCATTTTACTTCCTGGTAAACAGCAGCTTTGCTGGCGTGTTCTAATGAGCAACTAGAGGGCTAAAATTCTGAATTGATGCCAAAAGTGTAGCACATCTGAATGCCATCTTGATGGAATCGAAGTGAAAAACGGAAAGCATTTTCTACTGAGGATACTGCAGTACTTGCAAATATTAGGGAGCCTCATAACAAATACATCTCCCAAGATGGCCACCAGAGAAAAAAGAGCCCAAATGAAGCACAACTATCACCCAAATGTAGTCCGGGTATAGCCCATTGACAGAAGTGTGCAAAACCCTTACAGGACGATTACGATCTTGGCAGGCGCAACACCAGCCCACAGCACAGTGGTCGGGAACAGGCCACCAAGCCGGTGGCATCCTGTCCACTGCATTCCGAAAATTCCCACGGGGCTGGTGGTGTGTTTCAGCTCTAGTAAGAGCCTGCGGCCAATGCTGACCATGCTGCAGTGCTGCTTGCCAGTCAGGCACACTGTGTCCTTGCAGTTTCTAGCATGTGACACAGTGCATGCACCCCGTGAGTCAGCATTGGGGGGGCTAACAGTGAGTGACACGCCACATTGTACAAAGGCATAATTGCCCTAAGGCCATTGTTGTGACCCTTTCCCTGCCTTATGACGACCTGTCTCTGGCTTGGACCCAACCAGGTGAATGCCAGCAAAAACCCTGGTCCTGATTAGCCCAGCAATGAATGTTGCTGGCCCCCCTCCATGAGCCACCTCTGCCTCTCCTGCCACCGACACAGGAGCTGGAATATCCACGGAGGCAGCAGTCTTCGTGCTCTTCTCCTAATCGGGAATTAAAACAACCGGGGAAGCGGGATGGAAGACAGCCAAAACCGAAACGATGAGATTCTTCCGGCCACAGTCAGAAATGAGCCGTTAATTTTTTTTATTTTTATTTTTGCTGGTTTTATATAGCGCAGACCTGACTTGAAGGTAGTAAAGTGCTTTACCCGAGCATACATAACATTACACAAGTACACATTCATTTTAGTTTTGGGCATGAGGAGATGAAGTGATTGTTCAGAATCACAGAATGGCGAGCTAACGCCGAATCTCAAAACTGGTTCTGCAGTTGCAAATTCTTCAGCGTTGGCCATAACTCCTAATTTTCTCCCCGAAGTATAACATATAATCAAGCATCAACTGGATAATGAAACATCAAGAGAGCAAATAATTTAAAAACGCTTTGTTGCTATTTGAGAACTCAGAAAATATGTTCTCATTTTATCTTTTTACAGCACTAATCATACATTGTAGAGGAATAACAGCCTCTCATTTTTATATTTCTAAAGGAAATGCTTTAGGTATTATAGTTTGGATTACATAAGACAACACCTTTGTGATACATTTAGAATTTTAGCAATCTAGTTGTTTGTTGGAATACTATAGGGAGGCAGTGGTCAGGGACACTGACTCCGAAGATTGAGGGCAGGGAGCAAGGTGTAGAGGAAACAAATTGACCTTGTTTTGTGGGCAGGACCAAAGAGGTCAGTGGAAAGAAAATTGGACATGGGTAACAAATCAACCATGCAGGTCAGGCATGAGAGGCTGTGGCAATATAACAGACAATTGAGGGCAAAAGGAAGAGGCAGTGGCAGTACAACCATACATGCCAACAGAAGTCATTCAGGAAGAAGTTCAAGGGCTTTATTTTAGCTGTCTTCTCCCTAAAATCTCCTCTTGTTCAATATAAGTCCATGGGTAAAATCGATTCCCAGTTGTTTTTTTTTTAAATCTCCCTCTTACCAACTTCAAAATGTTGATAAGCATAGTACATTGGATCACCGAGGCCAGGAGGAATGGGGTAAGGACATGGACTTGGATTATAGAGGGCAGGAGGGAGATGGGCAGGGGCACCAAACTGACCTTACAGGGAAGGTTTCAGGGGTCGCAGTAGCACAAAACACCACACAGGGCAAGCAGGATGGTAGAGCGGCGCAACAGACCATGGAAAGCAATAGGGAAGGAACAGGGCCATGCACATGGGCAACAGAGAGCAAAGGGGAAAGAGGCAATGGCAGCAAGCTGACCCTACCTGACAAACAGGAGGGACATTTGCAGCATAACAGACCATGAATGGCAGGAGAAAAGGTGCAGAGACACAACAATGGACCAGTCAAGACAGGAGGGAGAGAATATGGGCCAGGACATGGAAACCGGAGGAAAGGGGGAAGGAGGTATGTTAGGAGCAACAAGCTACCCTTGGAGGGCAGGCGGGATGGGCAATGGAAGCACAACCCAACATGGAAGGCAACAGTGAGACTATAATGGCATACACACAGACAACAGAAGGAAGGTGGAAAGGGGTCAGAGGCAGAACGATAACCACGCAGGGCAGATAGGAGGGGCTGTGCAGAAGACTATGCATTGCAAGCAGAGGGTGGGCCAGAGGGAGGGGGCAGGGGCATGCACAAAGGACCATGGAGGGCAGAAGGGATGGACAGAGGCTAAACACAGAGAGGGCAGAGGGGCAGGGTCTTCAAAACAGGCTACACAGGAAGAAGGAGAAGTTGCAGCACAACAGAGCAAGGAGGGCAGAGGGGAGTGGCAGCAAAATGGACCATGGAAGACAGGAGAGAGGGAGATAGGGGCATGGAACTCGGACAGGCAGGGTAGAGGTAGCAGGGACTGGCAGCAGTCATCTAACCATGTTAGGCAGGTGTTGGGGCATTGACAGCACAACAGAGCACTCAGAGTAGATAGGAAAGCCAGTGGCAGGTCTATGAAACATGTTTGGCAAAAAAGAAGGGAGCAGTGGCATGTGCATAGACATCAGATGGCAAGGTAAGGAAAGTAGAGGCAGCAAGCTAAAGCACAAAGGCTAAGCAGGAGGGCAATGATGGGGCATATAATTCGGCAAGAAGGGCAGGAGGAATGGGCAGGGACATCAAGCCAAATGGAGGGCAGTAGCAGCACATTGGACCAAAAAGTGCTTTAGGGAAGGGTCTAGTGCATGGACTCAGACAGCAGAGGGTAGGAAGGAAGTGGATGTTCAGGGCAGGCTGGAAGGGCAGTGACAGAACAACGGCCACACAGGGCTGTAATGAGGGAGCAAGGGCATTCATTTGGACAATTGTGGAGCGGGGCAGGAGCCGCATGCTTGGGTGGGGGCAGTACAATGCCAGGCCAGGTCCACCCTGCTAGGCAGTTTTACACCAACTCCTGCATGTCACAAAGAAGTCAAACGAGTACTGATGGCATTCTCGAAGTAGGAGTGACATAGGAATCTTCTGTACTGTTCGGCAATGGGTCGTTGCTTTGTTTGGTTTATAATGTGGGTACTTTGAACACTGGGGTGTAGTACTGGGATGTAGAACTGACAGCATAAGTGAAACGGTTTACAGCATAAGCAAAATGATGGGCATATTGAGGGAGTATAAAAACGTTTATACTACAGTGCACACGATTCCGTAGTTCCTTCAATGCCTAATGGACATTTCGAGTTTTCAATATAGTAAATATAACAAGTGTTGTTGGAACGATGTGATTTAAAGCACGCTTAGAATTTTCATTGCCTTTCATACGTTTGTTTGCTTACTGTTAGAAATGGGGTCTTTGGTTGACAGTCAGGTTACCCCCTGTTCAAGCAAGGACCCTCACTCTTGTCAGGGTAAGAGAGAATCACCCTCAGCTAACCCCTGCTTACCCCCTTGGTAGCTTGGCAGAGCAGTAGGCTTAACTTCAGAGAGCTAGGTGTAAAGTATTTGTACCAACACACACAGTAACTCAATGAAAACACTACAAAATGACACAACACCGGTTTAGAAAAATAGGAAATATTTATCTAAACAAAACAAGACCAAAACGACAAAAATCCGACATACACAAGTCAAGTTATGAATTTTGAAAGATTAAACTCAAAAATAGCACTTAGAAACAAAAATGCTTCAATGAGATGTTAACACGGCGTCGTGACGGAGTTGTTCCCAACAAGCCGACCCCAGCGGCGCCGGACACAGAGTCGTGTAGACCCCCAAGTACAGTACCTTTGGTGAAGAGTGAAAACAAGCCGATGCGCGAAGTCGGAGATCGCGGCGTCTGTGCGAAACTTTGAATCCGTGCACTTCGAGCGGCGTTGGTCACGACGTGGTGCGGCGACTTCCACGGAGTCGCGGACTTCAGCGGGGCTGCGGCGGCGTCGGGCCTGCGAAGAGCGTCGCGTTCCAGCGAAGGTCACGGCGTCAGGTGCAGGCGGCGTTACCGGATTCAGCAGCGGCGGCGGTCCGGAGTCGATTTCCTTGGATTCCACCAGCTTTCCTTTCATGGGCCCAGGGACTGGATAGGGCACCACTTGTCAGAGCAGGAATCTTTCCAGAGACTCCAGGTGCTGGCAGAGAGAAGTCTTTGCTGTCCCTGAGACTTCAAACAACAGGAGGCAAGCTCTAACTCAAGCCCTTGGAGATTTCTTCACAAGATGGAAGGCACACAAAGTCCAGTCTTTGCCCTCTTACTCTGGCAGAAGCAGCACTGCAGGAAAGCTCCACAAAGCACAGTCACAGGCAGGGCAGCACTCCTTCCTCAGCTATCAGCTCTTCTCCAGGCAGAGGTTCCTCTTGGTTCCAGAAGTGTTTCTAAAGTCTGTAGATTTGGGTGCCCTTCTTATACCCATTTTAGTCTTTGAAGTCACCTTTCTTCAAAGGGGACTCACACCTACTTGTGAAATCCTGCCTTGCCCAGGCAAGGCATCAGACACACAGCAGGGGGTTGGAGCCGGCATTGTCAGAGGCAGGCACAGTCCTTTCAGATGAGAGTGACCACTCCACCCCTCCCTCCTAGCAGAGATGGCTAATCAGGAAATGCAGGTTACACCCCAGCCCCCTTTGTGTCACTGTCTAGTGCGAGGTGAAAAACAACCCAACTGTCAAACTGACCCAGACAGGGAATCCACAAACAAGGCAGAGTCACAGAATGGTTTAAGCAAGAAAATGCTCACTTTCTAAAAGTGGCATTTTCAAACGCACAATCTTAAAATCAACTTTACTAAAAGATGTATTTTTTAATTGTGAGTTCAGGGACTCCAAACTCCACATGTCCATCTACTCTCTAGGGGAATCTACACTTTAATCATATATAAAGGTAGCCCCCATGTTATCCTATGAGAGAGACAGGCCTTGCAACAGTGAAAAACGAAGTTGGCAGTATTTCACTGTCAGGACATATAAACCACATTACTATATGTCCTACCTTATCCATACACTGCACCCTGCCCTTGGGGCTACCTAGGGCCTACCTTAGGGGTGCCTTACATGTAAGAAAAGGGAAGGTTTAGGCCTGGCAAGTGGGTACACTTGCCAAGTCGAATTTACAGTGTAAAAATACACACACAGACACTGCAGTGGCAGGTCTGAGACATGATTACAGAGCTACTTATGTGGGTGGCACAACCAGTGCTGCAGGCCCACTAGTAGCATTTGATTTACAGGCCCTGGCACCTCTAGTGCACCTTACTAGGGACTTACTAGTAAATCAAATAGGCCAATCATGGATAAACCAATTACATACAATTTACACGGAGAGCATATGCACTTTAGCACTGGTTAGCAGTGGGAAAGTGCTCAGAGTTCAAAAGCCAACAGCGACAGGTCAGAAAAAAATAGGAGGCAGGAGGCAAAAAAGATTCAGGATGACCCTGCATAAGCAAAAGTCCAACACTTACCTAGAGTTGTTCTGTTTCAGATGGGCTCTGTGTTCTGACTAGGTCCTGGCCGTGGCCTGTGGCTTCTGCTATCAGTTGGAAGTCGCTTCATGGGCTCCTAGAGTAAAACCCGCTTCTTCCTTTCTATGTCTCCGACTCACAGCTGCTCAGCCTGTTTCTAAGATCTCTTAGTTCTCGTAGTAAGTGATCTGAGGCGCAGAAAGATGAACTGGCCTGCCCGCGATTGCGGAATTTTACTCAAGTGCAGAGAATGTGATTGATCCGCAGGTCTTCTAGCCACAGTTCAGTTAATTTTTATTGCAGAAAAGTGAAAAAATGAATACAACAATTACAATGCACATAAGACAACAATTATGAACCCTTAGATCCATAAGAACTAATTCATAAATATCCACACAGTAACGATATTAACAAAATGCAAATATAAAAGTTAAAACAACCCCCAATATCCCCCTACAGGGATACTAAAGCATGTAAGACATAGTTTGAGAAATACGGAAATCACAATGACCTTTACCGTTACATTCAGTGTCAAAGTTGGTGGATTGGTGCATATTTTCAATTCTCTCCGTTATTACCTCAAAAAACAAAACAGACCAGACATACACATGACCTGTTTTTCAGGCAACACTCATAAAGCGAGTGGCAGACGAGAATTCCCGATTCTTCAGTTACAGTAAAGCATTCTGTAAGCACCAAGGGCCAGATGTACAAAACGTTTTGCGACTCGCAAACGGCAAAATTTGCCGTTTGCGAGTCGCAAAACGCGAATCCCAATGCAGAAATGCATTTTGCAAGTCGTTACCGACTCGCGAAATGCATTTCAGACTCGCAAATAGGAAGGGGTGTTCCCTTCCTATTTGCGAGTCGCATTGGGATGCAATACCATTTGCGACCGCATATGCGGTCGCAAATGGCATCGCAGTTACCATCCACTTCAAGTGGATGGTAACCCAATCGCAAATTGGAAGGGGTCCCCATGGGACCCCTTCCAGTTTGTGATTGCACCCAAAAATATTTTTTCAGGGCAGGGAGTGGTCCAAGGGACCACTCCCTGTCCTGAAAAATCCGAAACTAAAGGTTTCGTTTTTTTTTGTAGTGCAGCTCGTTTTCCCTTAGGGAAAACGGGCTACACTTAAAAAAAAAAAAAACCTGCTTTATTGACAAGCAGGTCACTAACATGGAGGCCTGCTGATGTCAGCAGGCCTCCATGTTAGCGAGTGCCCATACTCGCAATGGGGCCGCAATTTGCGACCCACCTCATGAATATTCATGAGGTGGGTCATTGCGACCCCATTGCGAGTTGCAGTCGGTGTCTGAGACACCGTACTGCATAGCAATTTGCGACTTGCAAATTGCGAGTCGCAGGGACTCGCAATTTGCACGTCGCAAATTGCCTTTTTCGTACATCTGGCCCCAAGTCCTAATGTCTGCTACGCCTGGCCATATACACAAGACATGCAGTACTATCTCTTCTGGTTAACTGAATAAATGACACAATATATTATTTGTGTCTGTTTTCCTGCGCAGAGTTTAAATATGTAACAGTCCCGATTTTCATAGTAAGTAGCCCAGAAACCATCTGGAACTACCTGCTTCGCTGGAACAGCTCAAATGCTGACAGAGGACACGCTTGTTTCGTTATTAGCCCTTAGTTATGTACTCAAACTCACACCGAGTTTCAGAGAAGTTTCCTATAAGCTGGTCAAAGGTCTCGAGTGTGACAAGTGACCGGCTCCTATAAGGGTGCTAGATTGTGGGGGAACTGCCCCCTGGGAGGGACATAGCCTGGGCCACAGGGTATCAGATCATGAGTGGTTGTTTTCTTACGGAGCCGTGGCTGGTTTCTCAAATAGGTCCTTTCCTCGCTAAAATAAGAGCTGTCAAGAAGAGAAGATATACTGAGTGAGGGTGTGCAATAGCTGGGGTTAAGGATGTGAGGGCCCATTAAGTTAGAATTTATGGTTATGATGATAGAAGACGAGGTAGGGAGAATGGGGGAAGAGAAAAATGGCAGTGGAGTGACGGTAAACGACGAATGAGAAGAAATGAGGGAAGGATCCGCTCAGAGAAGAGGGGACATTTTAAGTAGACAAAGTTTAGTAAAAGATTTGCACCAGCGTGAAACGTGAGCTATCGAACTCTCTTACATGAGCAGGCCAGAACCAGCTCATGTGCCTTGATCTGATGTCTTCAGCTCTAACCGCGGACTGCTCAGGTGCACTCACTGCTAATGTAGAGCGGCTGAGTCGCGCAGATTATGGCAACACGAGAAGCGATGCACGTTAAGAAATGTTTAGAGTGTAATCTATGTGCGAACATGACAAATGGATCTGACATACGAGTTCACTTTTCAATCGTCACTATTAACGAAAGAAACACTTTTTCTTACAATGAGAACCAAATGAAGCACGGCCTCCCTTTCTGTTTCTAGGCCGCTAACGCTCTAATGAGAACCAGTGTATGCTGTACATCTTTTAATACTGTAAATGGTAAATGTGTCTTCTCGTTTGATGGCGAAAACAGGGCTCCTGGGTTCAACACCGTAAAGCGTCCAATATATAAACACATCCTAAGCACATGAAGATCAATGCTTTCAGGGAAGGGTTTTAAATACAGGGGCCTGTAGGATGCATGCAAACTTGGTAAAGTAAGTTTTACACCAACATCTGTATCAGCAAACATGCAAAATGGACCTGTGTATTACTTAGTCAATATAAAAACGATATTTAGCAGGAGTGGGTCTGCCCAAATGTCAGGTCACATGCCCATGCACATTTGAACCTGTGCCAGCAATGGTATGAGGAAAACTGCACGTGCACCTATTCATCCATGTTATCCGGCTGTATATATGTCCTAATGAGACAGTTATTTATTTAAATCTGAAAAATTAACCAATATTCAGCTCAAATACAATGAAAGAAACCCCTTGTACTGTCAATCCGAAGCAGGGATCTTTCGACATGTTCTGCTTTTTTGACATTGGTGCTGCTGTAGTAGATTCCACGAACTCAAAGCAGTCAAAAAAAAATTTCAGAGCACTTTTAGATGCGCAAGAACACCACATCATAGATTATCTTTTCATAAATTACATTGAAGTTATTGTGTTGTTTGCTATCTATTATGGGAGCCTTAGCTCATAGAGTATAGTGCATGCTGGTTGGCTCTAATTGAGTATAATGCAAGCTATAATAACCAAATACATCTTGAGCCACCTAATGAATATTTATCAACAATGATTGATAAGGAAAGCAATCACATACTGCCTCAATTGTACACGCGGCGATGTTTTATACCTACATCTATCTAGCCATGCTTAAAATCTCCCCCGGAGGGACGGATTGATGGCCTACAATCAAATGTGCAAATAATATGCGTATTAAACATTAAAACAGCTCTAATAGGATGGACATAAATTTAGTTCTCAATATGTGAGATGGGGACCTTCAATTCTGAGAAGATTTAATGAACTTGCCATAAATAATGTAAGTTCTCTTTAATGAATCATCTGAGCGCAAGTATTGCTTGTAAATCTAAGGAGCGGGAGAGGAGTAGAGCAGTGGTAGATACCGAATGTTGGGCTGCATTTTTGTGCGGTGCAAAGAATGGTAACATACATTCAGTTACTGCAGCGAGTCTTGTGTAGGGCCATATTTTATCAGCATTGTTTTGGAGGCATGACATGCTATGACACACTTGGTTACATTTTCGTCTCCTAGGCTTGTGAGTTAAATATTGTCCTCATATGGTCTGTGAGACAAGCAACCATATTTCATGTCCAGGGAGAGATAATAATGCAGCTTTTTTCCTGGGCTCAGGTGATTTTCCTTTTAGTGGAGAGGTCTCAAATACGTTAGACAAGCTGAGGAGCCATTATGAGGTTCTCCTTGCTTTTACTAAAATTTCAATCCTTCTTTTAGGTCTTTACTCTTCAGCTTAGCGAGACAGTGCGCTGACATAATAGAATGTTTTGCTCTTTTGCATGAACTTGGTTCCAAAACATGAACCTTCCCTAACCACAGTCATTCTGGGGATGCAGATCTAAAAGAATGTTGTACGAGCTGAGTTCTTTATACATGTGGAATGAATTCAAGATGTTTCCAGTGAAGTTTGAGAAAAGTGGCTCTGGCCTAATCTGTTATGATTTTGGCGTGTCTCTTCTGCATGGGGGCAATTTCTTGAAATAGGGTAGACATGCTGGATGGACTAACCTGTATAATGTCCTGTAGGTAAACACAAGTGCACTTACCACTGCCAAACTGTTTTTTATACCAAGAACTACAAATTGATAGCTGTCAAAAATGGGGTTGTTTTTCACAGAGGGGTTCTAAGTGATATCAAACAAACAACAGTGAAATCCCAAAGTAATAACTGACGTCCTGCCACATTCCATGTCCACCATTGCCAATAGCCTCATCTCATTCTTCCCCAATCCCCTAAAACAACTGTGGGTATGCCTCTCTCCTCATTTAGTCTTGGCAATTCACTACCTTCATCCTCTACCCCCAATCAAAAGAAATAAAACAACTAGCTATCTACCTCCATCCCCACCTGCCCTTGTCAACACTCTCTTCTCGAACTCCCTCCATCCAAAATAAATATCTCGTTTTCTGCCTCCCTTTCTATAAGAAATTCGGTTGCTGGTTGACTAGGGTGTAAGACCTGGTCAAGCAGCAACCCAAATCCTTGTCACATTGAGACACGAACAAACCCGAAATTCATCTGTGCTCAGCACCCTAGTAGCTTGGCACAGAGCAGTCAGGTTTAACATAGAGGCAATGTGTAAAGTACTTGTGCAACACTTAACACACCAAAAAAGGAGTTAGGGAAATATAGTAGATTTTAATAATCAAAACAATACCAAAACAACAAAAATTCTATCAGTAGAACCAGAGTTATTTGTTTTTAAGGAATAAACATCAAAATAGCACCTGGAAACAGAAAGCACCAACTGCGGCATTCTGGGCGCACTGGACGGGGTTAAATTCAATAGTTCAAGCTAATTGCAATGGAGCGTGGGTCAAATACAGTCCCAGATTAGTCCAGCTGAAGGTTTATCTTCTCAATTTTTGTGCTAAGAGTCCTGTTCACATGGAAGATCGCAGAGAGCAAGAAGAGTATTGTTGGCAGTGGTCAATGTGACGTGAGGAGCAGGCCAGGAGTCGCAGATGGGTGGGCTGGTGCTTTTCTTTGGCAGAAGATAGAGCTGTTGGGGAGCTGGTTGTGTCCCGGAGGCTCAGATCAGGAGGCCAGCAGACAAGCCCTTTGAGTCACTCTGGGTCCTGGGTTCAAGATGGTGTTGCAGGTCCAGTTTGTGTTCCGCAGGCAAGAGGGCAGCAGGCAGCAGGTCAGCACAGCAGGTCAGCAGTCCCTTTCAGAGCAGCAGTCCAGCAGAGTGGCAGTTTGTGTAGCTGCAAAGCAGTCCTTCTTCCAGGCAGATTATCCACATGTCTAAAAGTGTACTGAAGCTGTTGTGTCTGAGGTTCAGTATTTATACCCTGGTGCACTGGTTCTGGAAGGTGAGAGAAACGTATATACAGTGGATTTGAAATGCAAGGAATTCCCTGCCTCCACTTGCTCCAGGCTGGCTTGAGTGACACTACAGCGCCCTAAGGCCCTTTGTGTGTGGCAAGACACAGCCTATTCTGGTGCAAGTAAGACTGTGTCCAGCTCCTCACCCTCACATCGGGTCTGAGATGGCCCATCAAGTCACACCAAAGTGTGTGGCTGTCTAGGAGGAATACACAAAGCCCAGCTTCCAACTACATCCAGTCACATGACCAGAAAGAGGGCACAGGCACCCAATGGCTAAGGCATGACAATGCCAAATTTCTAAAAGTGGAATTTTCAGAATTGCAATTTAAAATCCAATGCTTCCACGAGTTAGGATTTGAAAATGTGATTCCAGAGACACCAAACTTGAAGGATTTGTCTCTTCTCATTTGGAAATTACACCTATGAAAAGTAATACGGCAACTCCAATATTATCCTATTGGAGAGCTAGGCCTTACAGTAATGAAAAGCTAAATTAAGAATTTTTCACTACCGGGACATGTGAAACCTAAAAGTATGTCATACTTTTTAAGTACATTGCACCCTGCCCTCCTGGCTACACAGGGCTTACCCTAGGGGCGACTTATATGTATTACAAAAGCAAGGTTTGGGCATGGCAAAAGGTTTACTTTGCTAGGTCGAAATTGCAGTTTATAACTGCCCACACCTGCTCTGCAATGGTAGGTCTGAGACATGTTTAAAGGGCTACTTAAATGGGTGGCGCTATCAGTGCTGCAGGCCCACTAGTAGCATTTAATTTACAGGCCCTGGGCACATGTAGTGCAGTCTACTAGGGACCTATAAGTAAATTAAATATGCCAAATGGGGATAAGCCAATACTACCATGTTCAGAGGAGAGAGCGCAAGTACTTTAGCTCTGATTAGCCGTGGTAAAGTGTGCAGAGTTCTAATACCACCAAAACGAAGCCAGAAAAAATGGAGGAGGAAGGCAAAAAAGTTGGGGTTCTGTGCTTTACCACCCCCTCTCTGAAGGAAGCCACATTTTCTGCTCCCACTCAGAGAGTATACCCTTGCCTCCTTGGGATCTCTAGAGACCTGAGGGAGGTGGTGTAGTGCTAACATTGAGAGCACTGGCTTGGAGGACTTGAGCTTTGCTTCGCTGACAGGATAGTGAAGCACATGTTTTGAAAGCTATATTCTGCATGATGGATTCCAATTAAAGCTGTGTATAATGCACAGTCTACTTTACAGTTGGTGAAGGACAACCTACAAGAGAACTTAAAGCATAAAGTGTAGTATTACTACAGTATAAGGAAAAGATTATGCACAACATAAAGTGAAAGTACAACCCAAAGATGAAGAGATAAAGCACAATGTGAGAAGACCCTTGATAGACTCACACATAAAGGACATTCTCAGTACCGTTGTCAGAAAATGTTGAAGTGAATTGGCTGGGAAATGAAGTGAATTACTGACTTGGTGTAAATCATAATTAGGGTCTGTGGTATCACTGACATGTTAGGAAGCTAGGTACTTTAGATACCCCTGAGAGGTTACAAAAGGCATTGATGTTACTGAATGCAGTAGCAAGTCTTCCCAGCTATGTATGCTATTGAAGAAGCCGCATGCCACTTCTGCAATGAGATGGCAGCTCAAGGCAAATATCAGAAATACCATAAGTCCCTGAAGAACAGACTGACAGTACTGAGATGAGGTGTGGCTCTTAAGACAGTTGGCCACACCCAAGACAGGGTGCATCTGGCTGGGAAGTGTGTAGGATAACTGGTATGATAATTGAAGGAATCTTACATTGAATGTTACACATTTTGGGCCATCACTTTGCATATATTAAAATTGAGAAAATCGTTGCCCATAGGAACAGTTCTCTTTGTTTAAATGCAATAGCAACTTTACTGGGAACACAGTTCCTAGTTAAAAGCTATTACCTAGTGGGTTTGTGCCATGTAAACCCACAACCAACATTAATGCCACTTCTCCTGGTCAGTTTTACCTCTATTGAATGGAATATGAAGCACCTTTGACAGATGTCCTAACCAGCCCCCATCGCCTCTGTGATCAGATGCCAGAGCCCTAGCTAATCTATGTGTTGGTTTCAGCTTGGACAAAACAATCACAAATAGTCTTGCAGTATGTCTGCAAGTGCTGGCAGCAAGCCAAGGAAACGCGTTTGGTCAACAATCACATTCAGCACAAGCTAGGAGAAGTAGCAAGCATCCTCCACTTATTACATCAAATGGGCAGGTCAAAAGGCATTCAGCTGGATCATTTTGAGAGACGGAATGTCTCCCTCCTACACACTTCTATTTATTCACTAAGGCTTCCAATGACTATATTGATCTCCCTGCCACATGGCAAACCCTTTGGATGGGGAGCGAAGAGTGCTTTACAGACAGAGCATGCACTGGGGAGGCAGAGAGCTTCATCTGAGGCTAGCTACAACCTTTCCCTAGTTGCATGAACATTATGCCAGTCAAACAGCTCCTTTGCAGGGCCTCGTACCGTGGCTGGAGTTGCTCAGTGAGGACCATCAGACTAGGGTTTGCCCTACTTGACCCCTGCAGCAAAATCTGTGCAACAGTGTTTCCTGATTATCCATGCTTAAACAGTTAGGCCCATATTTATACTTTTTTAGCAGCACATTTGTGCTGCTTTTTGACGCAAAAACGGCGCAAACTTACAAAATACAATTGTAGTCTGCAAGTTTCTGCCACTTTTGCATCAAAAAATTACGCAAATGCAGTGCTAAAAAGGTATAAATATGGGCCTTAAACCTTAATATACTCTAACATGGCCGCAGTCATAGCAGCCGATGAGTCCTTAGCAAAGGGAGATTTGGTAATACACCAACAATCTCCCATTGTTAGAAATGGGGTCTCTGGTTGGCAGTTAGTTTGTAGTGTGACCAAGCAGAGACCCTCACTCTAGTCAGGGAAATTGAGATACACATTAAGATGATCGCTGCTCACCCCCTTGGCAGCTTGGCACTGCAGTCAGGCTTATGTCAAATTCAATGTGTAAAGAATTTGTACCAATACACAGAGTAATATAGTGAAAACATTAGAAAATGGACACCCCACCAGTTTAGAAAAATAGCCAATATTTATTTAAATCAAAGAAGATCAAAATGACAAAAATTCAACATACACAAGTAAAGTTATATATTTATTAAATTAAAAAGAGTCCTACTCTATAGAAAACCATGGATGCATTGTTATTACACAAAGTACCTGGTTTGCTTAAAAAAAAAAATCTACGCGGGCAAAGTGTGTCGGAAAAGTCAGCGATGCGTCAATTCCTTACTCGCACGTGAGGCCATGCGTTGTTTCTTCTCCAGTTGGGTGGGCGATGTGGTGTTTTTCTGTCCTGCTAGAGAGCGATGCGTCGATTTCTGGATGGGCACCTCTGATCTGGGCAGGTTCACGTTGAGTTCGACCAGTGACGATGCATGCAAAATAAAGCCGTACTGTGATGAGGAACCACGCTGCGTTGGGGTTGTGTTGATTTCAGCAGCCGCAAGTGGGTGTTGCTTCGTGTCTCTAGCTGGGATGCTGGTGATGTGTCGATTTCCCAGCCACAATGCAGGTGGTGCATCGATTTCTCAGCCACAATGCAGGTAGTTCATCATTTTTACAGCCGCGTTGCAGGTGGTGCATCAAAATTTCCCCACACAGCTACTGTGCATGGATTTCCACTGGGGTTCCAAAAGCTTCTCCTTTCAAGGACCCAGGGACTGGATAGAGCACCACTTGGCAGGGTGGAAGTCTCAGCAGAGAGGCCAGGTGCTGGCAGAGGAAGTCTTTGATGGCCCTGAGACTTCAAACAGGAGGCAACCTCAGTCCAAGCCCTTGGAGATACTTCACAAGTAGGAATATACCACAAAGTCCAGTCTTTGTCCTCTTTCTGGCAGAAGCAGGAACTGCAGGCCAACCCAGCAAAGCACAGTCATAGGCAAAGGGGCAGTACTCCTCATCCTGCTCTTCAGTTCTTCTCCTTGGCAGAGGTTCCTCTTGAGTCCAGAAGTGATCTAAAAATCTGGGGGTTTGGGTCCACTACTTACACCTCTTTCTGTCTTTGAAGTAGACAAACTTTTAAGGGAAAGTCTTTGTTGTTCACATGATCCTACCTTGCTTAGGCCTGGCCCAGGACACACACCAGGGGTTGGAGACTGCATTGTGTGAGGGCAGGCACAGCCCTTTCGGGTGTAAGTGTCAGCTCCTCCCTCCCCACTCTAGCCCAGGAGACTCATCAGGATATGCAGGCTACACCACAGCTCCCTTTGTGTCACTGTCTAGAGGGAATTCACAACAGCCTAACTGTCAGTCTGACCCGGATGTCTAATACACAAGTAGGCAGCGGCACAGAATGGTTAAGCAAGAAAATGGCCACTTTCTAAAAGTGGCATTTTCAAACTGACAATCTAAAAAACAACTTTACCAAAAGCTGTATCTTTAAATTGTGAGTTCAGAGACCCCAAATTCCACATCTCTATCTGCTCCCAATGGGAAAACTGCACTTAAAAGAAGTTTAAAGGCAGTCCCCATGTTAACTTATGAGAGAGATAGACCTTGCAGCAGTGAAAACTGAATTTGGCAGTATTTCACTGTCAGGACTTGCAAAACACATCACTACATGTCCTACCTCTAACATACACTGCTCCCTGCCAATGAGGCTACCTAGGGCCGATTTTAAGGGTGCCTTACATGTACAAAAAGGGAAGGTTTGGGCCTGGCAAGTGGGTACACTTGCCAAGTTGAATAGATAGTTTGAAACTGCACACACAGACACTTCAGTGGCAGGTCTGAGCCATGTTTACAGGGCCACTCATGTGGATTGCACAATCAGTGCTGTAGGCACACTAGTAGCATTTGATTCACAGGCTCTGGGCACCTTTAGTGCAGTTTACTAGGGACTTACTAGTAAATCAAATATGCCAATCATGGAAAAGCCAATTACACATACAGTTTACACAGGGAGCACTTGCACTTTAGCACTGGTCAGCAGTGGTAAAGTGCCCAGAGTAACAAAGTCCAGCACACAATCAAAACATAGGAAGCTGGGCAAAAAGACAGGGAAGACCATGCCAAGGATACCGGGTTTAACACCCAGCAAAAGGTATCCTTTCCTCTAAATGAAAAAGGAGAGGTGTTATGTAAGAAAAGTTTCAATACTGTTGTGAGAGAACAGGGCTGATTGCAGAGGCCCCCTAACTTTTTCCCCCATTTTCCACTTTTTGCTGGTGTTTTCCTGACTCTGATGGTCCCCTGGGTACTGCTAACCACTCCCAGGGCCTGTGCCCTGTGTAAAATCAGTATGCAAATTAGGCTAATTATAATAGGCTAAGTCAACCTACCTATAAGTTCCTAGTATATGGTAGGGCATGGAGGTTTAGGGACCCCAGTATAGGTAGTGCACCCATAGGTGCACTGCTGAGGTGCCCTGTGTCATTTTAAAGGCAGACCTGCCTTGCTGGCTGCTTTTAAACTAAAGTTATATGCAAATTCGACTTTGAAATTAAAAGTAGTTACAAAGTCTTAAACTACCTTATTTTTACATATAATTCACTCCTAAGGTGTGCCCTATGTGCCCCTAGGGCTGGGTGCCATGTAACTATAAGCAGGGACCTTATAAAAATAGTTTTAGAAGCCCTGGTGAGGTAAAACAGCCAAATGCATTTTCCCTCATTGTAGTGAATGGCCTCCATAGGCTAGAATGGGGAGTCTTTATTTTAATTTTTAAAGTCCCCTTAAGTAACAGATACCAGAGGTTTGGTATCAAATTAATTGTTATAATAAATCCCACAACTTCCAGTTGTTGAATTTAATATAACTTGTTCAGGTAAAGAGTTTTAAACTTTACCTGAAAACTTGCCAACTTCAGCCCTGCAGTGTTTTTGCTGCTGTGCTCTGATTGGCCAGCCTCTGGCAGCCTGGCCAGGCTGTCTTGATGAGGTGTGAAGTGGCCTGGCTTCACACACAGAGATGTGCCTGTGGGAGGAGACCTCCCCTCAGCAGATGGTGAGGCAGGAAGGGGGAGGGCTGCCAAACTGGTCTTCAAAGGCAGAGAAGGACATTTGGAGCAACCCAGCAACACCCCACATCCTGCAAACCCAGACAAGTAGGTGCCCCCCTTGATTACACTAGGAGAGGGCAGGAGAGGGGTGTGTTTAGGATTTGTAGCCACACCAGTGGGTGGGCTCAGCCATATGTAGCCTCCAAAAATCACTTTCAGCCATGATGGAATTTTGAGGAATGTTGCTCCCTAGGATTGATTTTTGCCACACTTCCCAGGAAGTGGTCATCACAGGGGGAAGGACCCTGGCCCTGATTGGAGAACCAGGACCCCACTGTTTTTCACCCAGGAGCAAGGATAAAGCTGGCAGACCTGCGCCCACACCTCAGATCCCCATCAGATTCCAACAAGGAAGAACCACAGGAGAAGAAGGACTGCCCTGCTGTACCCCTGGCCTGCACGTGGACCCTGCACTCTGAAGGACTGCACCAGCTGCACACTTGGGCTTCACCACAAGAAGGACATTGCCTGGCTTCAACTGGTTCAAGGAGGGACTCCCTGTTTGCTACAGGTGACAAATTGCTAACCAGAGTCCCCTGCACCAACTCCTGAAGAAACCAACCAGCTGACCACTGTTCAGTGGCCAAAAAGGAATTTGCACCAAGTGCATTGTGGGAGTTGTAGTCCACCCCCCCCAACCCCCCAAGGATCATCTCAGAGCCTCTGGAACCTTGGGGTGAGCTGTGGACCCCAAAAGAACCTTAAAGGAACATCTGGGAGAAGATCCAGAAGTTTGAAGAAGTTTGGAGAACTTTTGAAAAAAAGCTCCATAGAAGGACTGACCCGACGCGGCAACTCTAGCCGGCTTGCCTCAACCGCGACCCCGCCTGACTTGCAGGTTCGTCCCGGTGAAGAAAATCTCTAAAAAAGAGACTAAGGTGGTCATTACAACCCTGGCGGTCGGTGTTAAAGCGGCGGTTAAACCGCCAACAGGCCGGCAGAAAAAACTTTGGAATTATGACCGTGGCGGAAACCGCCAACAAAGACAGCCACTTTAACACTCCAACTGCCACGGCGGTACAGACAAACAGCGCGGCGGTCACCGCCAACAGACAGGTGGAGGACAATGTACCGCCCACAGTATCACAACAGGCCAATCCGCCACCTTTTCCGGGGCGGATTCACTGCGGATAAAAACACAGCGGAAACAGCCATTTCAAAGGGAAAACGCTCACCTCTACACACCCCACGAGGAACGACGACACCATGGAGCCGGAACTCCATATTCTCCCTGCGATAGTCTTCCTGCTCCTATACGAGGAACAACAACGCCGGCGGCGAAGACCACGGTGAGTACTGCACCTACGACATAGGGGAGGGGGAGGGAAAAACACAGGGACACACACAACCAACATCACAACCCCCACTCTGACCCTCACCCACTACAACACACACACCAATGCATATCCAAACATTACGGTAACAACCCCCAACCCCCCCGGAAGAATGCAAAGACAAAAGGAAATGAGTTGAACCATTGTAATATATCAAAATACAGTAACCAAATATCTACATATATATATATATACACATTAAACAAAATATACACCACAATTAGTAGTGCAGGTAATGCCCCATTCATTGTGCGTGGACCACTGGGCACAAAATGCATGGGCGAGGCCCACACTAGATACCTGATCAAAACAGAGAGAACACTGCAGGGGCATCAGATAGAAATACAACAGGCACCTCAGGGGGAAGGAAAGGGGGGGCACCTCAGCCGGATGAGTGCACCACGCCAGATCCACTAGAGGGCTCCATGCCCATTGATGTATCCTGGGGAGTGCAAAGCCACAGTTTCTCAAATCTCTACAGTGGGTGGTTTGCCCACTGTACCATCCTGGGAAGTGTAAAGCCACAGTCTCTCAAGTCTCTACAGTGGGTGGTTTGCCCACTGTACCATCCTGGGGAGTGCTAAGCCACAGTCTCTCAAGTCTATACAGTGGGTGGGTTGCCCACTGTACCATCCTGGGGAGTGCAAAGCCACAGTCTCTCAAGTCTCTACAGTGGGTGGGTTGCCCACTGTACCATCCTGGGGAGTGCAAAGCCACAGACTCTCAAGTCTCTACAGTGGGTGGGTTGCCCACTGTACCATCATGGGGAGTGCAAAGCCACAGTCTCTCAAGTCTCTACAGTGGGTGGTTTGCTCACTGTACCATCCTGGGGAGTGCAAAGCCACAGTCTCTCAAGTCTCTACAGTGGGTGGTTTGCTCACTGTACCATCCTGGGGAGTGCAAAGCCACAGTCTCTCAAGTCTCTACAGTGGGTGGGTTGCCCACTGTACCATCCTGGGGAGTGCAAAGCCACAGTCTCTCAAGTCTATACAGTGGGTGGTTTGCTCACTGTACCATCCTGGGGAGTGCAAAGCCTCAGTCTCTCAAGTCTCTACAGTGGGTGGTTTGCCCACTGTACCATCCTGGGGAGTGCAAAGCATCCGTCTCTCAAGTGGATAACAGTCTCCACTGGTTCTGGACGGGGACTGGTGCCCAGAGTGCTTCATCCTGTGCAGGACAGATGGAGTGGATGCATGTCTCCACTGGTTCTGGACGGGGACTGGTGCCCAGAGTGCTTCATCCTGTGCAGGACAGACGGAGTGGATGCATGTCTCCAATGGTTCTGGAGGGGGACTGGTGCCCAGAGTGCAGCACTCACCCCGTGATGGTCCCAGTTGCGTCACTGCCCCTGCCCCTGCCGCTAATGGGCTAGCGGTGCTCGCCTTGGCGGTCTTTGCCCTGTTCGGCGGTGCTTGAGTTGGCAGTTTCTGACCTGTTCAGTGGTACTTGCCCTGTTCAGCGGTGCATTCAATGGCGGTCTTTGCCCTGTTCAGCAGTGCTTGAGTTGGCAGTTTCTGACCTGTTCAGCGGTGCTTGCCCTGTTCAGCGGTGCATTCCATGGCGGTCTTTGCCCTGTTCAGCGGTGCTTGAGTTAGCAGTTTCTGACCTGCTCAGCGGTGCTTGCCCTGTTCAGCGGTGCATTCCATGGCGGTCTTTGCCCTGTTCAGCAGTGCTTGCCCTGTTCAGCGGTGCTTGCCATGGCGGCCTTTGCCTTGTTCAGCGGTGCTTGCCCTGTTCAGTGGTGCATTCCATGGCGGTCTTTGCCCTGTTCAGCGGTGCTTGCCCTGTTCAGCAGTGCTTGCCATGGCGGCCTTTGCCTTGTTCAACGGTCCCTGGCCTGTTCTGCGGTGCTTGACAAGGCGGTCTTTGCCTTGTTCAGCGGTGCTTTCCCTGTTCAGCGGTGCTTGCCATGGCGGCCGTTGCCTCTACAATTATGTTGTACTCACCCCCTTGTGTCTGCTGTGATGCCCTCAAGCGCCCATCCAACTCAGGGTAGGCCACCGCCAGGATCCGGAACATCAGGGGGGTCATGGTTTGACGGGCACCACTCCCACGTTGGGAGGCCATCCCCAGCTGAGCCTCCGCCGTCTTCTTGCTCCAGCGGCAAATGTCTTCCCATCTTTTCGGGCAGTGAGTGCTCCGTCTGTGGTGGACCCCCAGGGTCCGGACGTCCTTGGCGATGGCACGCCAAATATCCTTCTTCTGGTGGGCGCTGACCTACATGACATGTACAGGGGAAGAAGAGAAGTCATTACCAACTGCACCGTCGAAGTGAGTGGCCCACATCCCTACCCTTGCCATGTGGCACATGCATTCACAGTCCTTCATGCACGCAGAACTGGTCCACCCTTCATTCTTACAACCAGTCCTCTCCACACAGGCATAGCCCATACAATGTTCTCCCTGTGTACTTACCTGTTGGTCTGGAGGACCGTAGAGTAGCGTGTACTGGGGGAGGACCCCATCCATGAGCTTCTCCAACTCCTCTGCAGTGAAGGCAGGGGCCCTTTCCCCAGACGCACAAGCCATTGTCTCTTCCAGACCGAGGTCACAGCAGCACTTGCAGTGTAGGTCCTCTACTGTTGAAGATCAGGTATCGAGTAATTGAACAGATAGAAAATGGCAGTCACGTCCGTGGCGGTGCGTACCATCCCCCCCGGCATACATCGTCATTGGCTCCTGGGATCCATAGGGTCCAATGTTAACCAATGCAGCATTGCGCCGCAGTCTTCGATCGCCTACCGCGACGGTGTACAATGCCAGCGCAGTTACCTCACATCCCATTGTCCCGCTTTAGAGGTCATGCAGCTGCCATTTCAGGGGCCCACATGGCCTCATTACTAACTGCGTCATACAGACCTAGGCCTTGGCGCGCAACACAAATACAGGCCAGATTTTGTGTATGAATGGTGTTCTGTGTAGACTGTGGGTACATACCTCTGAGTTGTTTGACTCTGTGGTCGCTGTTGTCATTCCTAGGCACCGTCCGCTGGGACATGTGAGGAGATGGCGGAATCCTCCGGTGTACTGACCGCTGGTGGACCTGTCGACAATGGAAGAAAGACATTTGATCATCACCTACAGATTTGACCGTGCCACAATCCAGGAACTGTGTGCCCAGTTGGAGCCAGACATGATGTCTGCAATCTGCCATCCCACAGGGATCCCCCCTCAAGTGCAGGTGCCATCAGTGCTCCATTTCCTTGCAAGTGGGTCATTTGAAACAACAGTGGCCATGGCATCAGGGATGTCCCAGCCTATGTTTTCCAACGTGTTGTCCAGAGTGTTGTCTGCCTTGCTGAAGCACATGCGGAGCTACATCGTTTTCCCTCAGCTACATCGTTTTCCCTCAGGTGGAGGATTTGCCTACAGTGAAAGGTGACTTCTATGCCCTTGGACATATCCCCAACATCATAGGTGCCATTGATGGGACCCATGTAGCTCTGGTCCCCCCCACAGGAGTGAACAGGTGTACAGGAACCGAAAGAGTTATCATTCGATGAATGTACAGATGGTATGTTTGGCAGACCAGTACATCTCCCAGGTAAATGCTATGTTCCCTGGTTCTGTGCATGACGCCTACATCCTGCGGAATAGCAGCATCCCTTATGTGATAGGTCAACTTCAGAGGCACCGGGTGTGGCTATTAGGGGACTCTGGTTACCCCAACCTGTCATGGCTACTGACCCCAGTGAGGAATCCCAGGACCAGGGCAGAGGAACGCTACAATAAGGCCCATGGGCGGACTAGGAGGGTGATCGAACGCACCTTCGGCCTCTTGAAGGCCAGGTTCAGGTGCCTCCATATGACAGGTGGTTCCCTATTCTACTCACCAAGGAAGGTGTGCCAGATCATCGTGGCCTGCTGTATGCTTCACAACTTGGCTTTGCGACGACAGGTGCCTTTTCTGCAGGAGGATGGTCCAGATGACGGCATTGTGGCAGCTGTGGAGCCTGTGGACAGTGATGAGGAGGAAGCAGAGGAAGAAGACATTGACAACAGGGACTCAGTTATCCAGCAATATTTCCAGTGACACACAGGTGAGAACACATTCCTGCCTACTACAAGTACTTTCACACTTCTACCTCTATCCTGTCTGTCGATTTCACCCAGTCTATGGTAACTGAGTTGTACATTTCCCTTACGGTTTCACAGGTGTGGTTTACAACGTGTGTCATCTGCTTAGATTTCTCATGGACTTGAGATGTGTGACATAGGTATGTTGACATTACATTTGAAAACGCATTTTGTCACTGTCATTGCTCATACACATTTTCGAAATCACAGACTGACTCCAGATTGTTTTGTGGTTCAAGGGTGTTTATTGAAGTGCTCAATATTGGAGGGGGGTTGTAAAATGGTGAGGGGTCATGGTGGAGGAATGTCCATGGCAGAGTCCAGTCTATTAGTCTCACAGGTGCATTGCCCATATGGGCATAGGAAGTGGAGCTGGGGCAGTTCCAATATGGACAGGGTGACAAAGTGGGACAGTAGGATGACAATCAGGGTGGTCTCATTTCTTGGCAGGGGTCTTGGCATCGTGCTCTGTCTTGTTCCTGGATCTCAGGGATCGTTTGCGGGGTGGTTCTCTGTCTGCAGGGGGTGGGGTGCTGGTGTGGTGGTTCTGTGGCAGGGCATCCGGTCCACTAGCGCCGACGGAGGTGGTGGGCAGTTCATTGTCCATGCTAGTGTCAGGGGCCCTTTGCAGTGCCACAGTGTCCCTCCTGGTGTTAAGTATCTCCTTCAGCACCCCTACGATGGTGCCCAGGGCGGAGCTGATGGTTCTGAGTTCCTCCCTGAAGCCCAAATACTGTTCCTCCTGCAGCCGCTGGGTCTCTTGAAACTTGGCCAGTACCGTTGCCATTGTCTCCTTGGAGTGGTGGTATGCTCCCATGATGGAGGAGAGGGCCTCGTGGAGAGTGGGTTCCCTAGGCCTGTCCGCCCCCTGTCGCACAGCAGCCTTCCCAGTTCCCCTGTGTTCCTGTGCCTCCGTCCCCTGGACCGTGTGCCCACTAGCACTGCCCCCAGGTCCCTGTTGTTGTTGGGGTGGTGGGTTATCCTGGGTTCCCTGTAGTGGTGGACACACAGCTGATTGACGTGTTCTGGGGACGGAGGTATGGGCCCGCTGGGTGGGTGCTGTGCTGGTGTTACCAGAGGGTGGAAGGTCTGTGGTGGCCTGTGACTGGGTGTGGGGAACCGACTGTCCCGAGGCCCACGATTGTCCGGGCTGGCCATCTGGATCCAGTTGGACAGAGCTGCTGTCATCACTGTGGGCCTCTTCTGTGGGTGGGGTGGAGATGTCTGGACCCTCCTGTCTGGTGACGTTGGGTAGTGGTCCTGCAGGGGTATAAAAGCATGATTATTGCATCTGTGTGTGTCATGGTGGGCAATGGGTGGGTGAGCGTGTACCCCAGTGCTAGCATTCCTGTGTGGGGGCTTGTGTGATGATGGTTGAGGGGGGTGTTATGGGTATGTGCAGTGGGCATGCTTTAGTGATGGGTGTCCATGCTGTGTTGTGTCATGCAGGGCTTGGTGTTGGGATGGGTGGTTTGTGTTATTAGTACATTTGTGAGGAGTTGGAGTTATAGGGGAGGGGGCGAGGGTGGGGGTCTGTGATAGCATGCAGGTAGGGTGGGGGATATGATTGTTAAGATTTGACTTACCAGAGTCCATTTCTCCACCGACTCCTGCGAGGCCCTCAGGATGCAGAATAGTCAAGACCTGCTCCTACCATGTTGTTAGTTGTGGGGGAGGAGGTGCGGGTCCCACTGCGTTGACCCTGTCGACAATTCTTCACCATAGCTCCATCTTCTTAGCTATGGAGGTGTGCTGCACCTGTGATCCAAATAGCGGTGGCTCTACCCATACGATTTCCTCCACCATGACCCTGAGCTCCTCCTCAGAGAACCTGGGGTGTCTTTGCTGTGCCAGGTGGTGTAGGTGATGTGTGGGGTGGTGTATGTGGTGATAAGTGTGGTGATATGTAGTGGTGTGTGGTGTTTTGTGCGTGGAAGTAGTGTGGGTGATGGTGTTGTGTGCCTGTGGCTGCTAGTTTGTGGATGGTAGTGTCTCTCTCTGGCCTTCTCTCTGTAATAGTGGTCATAGGGGTTTGTGGGTGATGTGGGTGTGTGTTTTATATTGTATTGGGTGTGTGGGAGTGGTGTGTGTATGTGTATCAGGTGTGTGTATTTTGAATTGTCCAATGTGGCAGTGTTTTGTAAGAGTGGGTGGATGCGTGGGTCGTGATAGCATGGGCGTATTTCTGTTGGCGTGATGGTGGAGGTTTTGTTTTCGCCAGTTTATCACTGACCTTTGGTGTGGCGGACTTGTATGGGTGTCTGAATTTTGTTGGATTTCGGGATGTGGGTCATAATAGCTGTGGCGGAATTCCGCGGCCGCTGCAGTGTGTTGGCGGTCTTCTGCACGGCGGTAAGTGGCTTTTACCGCCAATGTTGTAATGACCCCCTAAGTCCGAACGTAGGAAGTTGACCGGGACCTCCCATCCAGCGTATCCGAGAAGTGCTCCAAGGACGGTGGCTCAAGATCCAGGTCTCCCCCGGTCGAAGGATTTTCACCTAAAAAAAACGACTATGTCTGAAGGTAAAAATCTCCACTGAGGGCTCCCACGACGCGTATCCGGAGAAGAGTTCCAGGAGGTCGGATTGGACTGGCAGGTTCGTCCCGCTGAAGAAACTCTTCAGAAAAACGACTAAGTCCAACAGTAAACTTTTGACTGGGGCCTCCCGCGGGCTGTAGCCGAGCTGGGCTCCATCGCGGTCGGCCTTAAACTGCCCTGGTCGAGGTGCGACCAGATGACCAGATTGGCGCTTTTTGTTTCTAGGCGCTAGAAAACAGTAATTCTTAAAAAATTCATATCTCCGGTTCCCCTTATCCGATTTTATTCGTTTTTGTGTCATTTTAAAGATAGAAATATAATCTATTTGAATGAATTGGGTTTGGATTTTTAAACTGTTTCCTGTGTTTTATTTAATTACTGTTTTGTGATATCTGAATGCTTTACACTCTTGTCCTGATTACAACCTTGGAGGAGGTGTTAATCCGTCCCAAATGTGACGGATATACCACCAGCCGTATTACGAGTTCCATAGGATATAATGGACTCATAATACGGCTGGTGGTATATCCGTCACATTTGGGACGGATTAACACCTCCCTCCAAAGTTGTAATCAGGCCCTCTGTCTCCTAAGTTAAGCCTTGTCGCTCGTTGCCAAGCTACCAAGGGTTGAGCTGGGTTTAATTTACTGAGACCTAACTGGACCTAAGTGGATGTTAGTGGCCTGTTGCTGTACCTACCTGCCCTTACCAATAATTCATTTTCCAACAACTATAAATTAGTTACATCTGCTGCTAAGCTTCTTTTTAGATGCCTAATCAAGGTAATGATTTTTTTTTAAAAGTTATATTTCTTGAAATAGCTGGAGTCAGAGGTTTGGCAGTCTGATTATCAACAGATATAAAGGGTTTATATCAGCCTTCCATCTGTTCAGGACCAGCGGTGAAATATTGATCCTGGTTGGTTCCACTTTACACAGGATTTTGAATCTGCTACTAGCACGTGAAGTCCTCACTCATGTCACACAACTGACTGTGGAGTAAGAAATCACTGATTCAGGACTTGTTCTGAAAGGTAGCCTCTTTTAGTGCCATTAGCAGATAATTTCAGCCCCATCATCTTGTCCTAGGCAGAATAGACACCATTGTGTTTTGGATGGGTTGAGTTCCTTTATTTCTAATGCTTTATATATGAATTATGACTTCTCGAATGAAGTGGAACTTACAGCAGACCAATATTTAGGCCTCTAAGAAGTGGAAGGAGGTTGTGGTCTATGCCTGCTCCCCACTATTCAGGTAGCTTTCAATTGCACAGTGGAAACCGTCCGTCTTGCAGAGATTCACAGTTGCAGCTGATAAACATTGGCGATTTATTTTGCTCCACAAGGATCGAGAAATTGTCCATCCACTGCTCCATTTTGCCCTGCGACTGACAGGGATTTTCAATGTTGTTAGAAATGGGGTCTTTGGTTGACAGTCAGGTTACCCCCTGTTCAAGCAAGGACCCTCCCTCTAGTCAGGGTAAAAGAGAATCACCCTCAGCTAACCCCTGCTTACCCCCTTGGTAGCTTGGCAGAGCAGTAGGCTTAACTTCAGAGTGCTAGGTGTAAAGTATTTGTACCAACACACACAGTGACTTAATGAAAACACTACAAAATGACACAACACAGGTTTAGAAAAATAGGAAATATTTATCTAAACAAAACAAGACCAAAACGACAAAAATCCACCATGCACAAGTCAAGTTATCAATTAAAAATCAAAAAGAGTCTTTAAGTAGTTTTAAAAACACACTAGCGCTGCTAGAGTGAAAATGTACCTGGCGTGCGTCAAAAATAACCCCACACGAGCGGGTGTGCATCAAAAATAACTCTGCACAGCAGTACTTGAGTCAAAAATCCAGCCGCACGATGATCCGAAAATCCCACAGCGCAGGTTGTGATCTCTCAGCCTCCGTCAGCGATGCTGCGCGTCGTTTCTCCTGCTCCGTGCGTCGATTCATCAGTCGCGTTTCCTGCGAGCGTCATTTCTCAGCTGCGGAGCTGGCGGCGCATCGTATTTTCAGCTGCAGATCGGATTTGCGTCAATCTTTTTCCCGCACGGCGCTCTGTGCGTGGATTTTCTTGTCTTTAGGCTGCCAGCTTCTCCTTTCAGGGTCCCAGGAACTGGATGGGCACAACAGGGCAGAGTAGGAGTCTCTCCAGAGACTCCAGTTGCTGGCAGAGAGAAGTCTTTGCTGTCCCTGAGACTTCAAACAACAGGAGGTAAGCTCTAGATCAAGCCCTTGGAGATTTCTTCTCAAGACGGAAGGCACACAAAGTCCAGTCTTAGCCCTCTTACTCTGGCAGAAGCAGCAACTGCAGGATAGCTCCACAAAGCACAGTACCAGGCAGAGCAGCTCTTCTTCCTCAGTTATTCAGCTCTTCTCCAGGCAGAGGTTCCTCTTGGTTCCAGAAGTGTTTCTAAAGTCTGTGGTTTTGGGTGCCCTTTTTATACCCAATTTCTCCTTTGAAGTAGGCCTACCTCAAAGTAAAGTCTCTTTGGAATGTGAAATCCCGCCTTTCCCAGGCTAGTCCCCAGACACTCACCAGGGGGTTGGAGACTGCATTGTGTGAGGGCAGGCACAGCCCTTTCAGGTGTGAATGACCACTCCTCCCCTCCCTCCTAGCACAGATGGCTCATCAGGATATGCAGGCTACACCCCAGCTCCCTTTGCACTACATTATTCCTACCCCAGGCATTATGTATGCAAAGGGGGCATTCCCCTGTTAGAAGGGCTGAAAAAATGATGCAAAGAAATTGAAGAGATTTCTTTGCGTAATTCTTTTTGGCACTTTTAACACCTGTTCAGAGCTGGTGTCAAAAGGAGGCACACCATTATTTTCCATGGGCCTAAATGAGCTTTGCAGGACTAGCGTCACCATTTTTGACATTATTCCTGCAAAGCTCCGAACTAGCATCAAACATTTTGACTCTAGTTTCACTAACTACCCCGATGGTGAGCCATATCTTAGATATTGCGCACACGTGGTGGCGTTAGGGGTGTACTAAGGGGAGGAAAGTAAGCGGCGCTGCACTGGGTGCAGTGCCACTTTCCTTAAATCAGGCACTATATTTTTAACTGATCTCTGAAAGGTAATGCACATCCAAAAAATACTTTTACTAATTTGGATAGAGGTGTAATCCTTCCAATGGTGTCCTTAGGTTCCTGCCCTTATCACAGCAGCGTGCAAGTTGGAGGCATGCCTGAATAGCTCTATTTGATAAAAGTCCAATCGTTTATTTTAACCAGTGACACACAACTAGAGACTATGAACTTCAAATCAAAGCATCTGTCCTCTAACCAAAACAGACCATGAAAGGACTGCAATTATTCCTGAGTGCTTTTTCAGTGCCTATGGCTTTTGGCAGACAAACGTCAAATGTGTGCAGTAAAATGCATTGTTTGATCCACTTTTTAAACGTTGCTTCACCAGCTTGCTGCAATTTAGGTCAGTGAATAGGTACAATTGTGTCCTATTAGTGTGCAATTTCTCTAAATATCGTGAAAATTAACGAAAGTATGCTAAATTTTGCAAAATGTATTTTTCCAGTACCTAACATAAATCTTAGGATGTGGGCATACCTTGTATTCCATTGAAAGTCATGAGAGCTACTTTCAGTGCCTGGTTATGGGAACAATGTCTTTTGTCTGTGGTGTTACTGTTTATGCAAGACAATTTCTGCTGAAACACATCTCACTCAGGTGAAAATCATGCCAAATGTCACACCATCAGAATTTCTGAAATTTTACATCATTCACATAAATTTCTTTTTAAATATTTTTTTCAGGATTTTCTGTTAATGTTCATCCTTTTTAAATCTAGCTGGGTGCCACTCATCAGTTACCTAGATTTTCCACAGATTACTCGATTAGGGTGAGTGTACAGCCTTTTGGTTTATTTTATCTCAAATGTAAGATGGTAATCTGTTTTATTACCTAACAATGCAACAATCAAAACTGTAAGTTACAAATTACATCACTCCTTAATGCCGTCCTGTTTGTAACCAAACAACTTGAAAGAGAGATTATGATAAAAGGTTTAGAAAGCGTCCAAGAAGATAACAGATAGTGTCACTGGTAAGAAAAGATAGAGCCAGTAGTGAAAGTGTTCAGCATCCCCTATATTACATTTAGGGCACTGGTACTTTTTTTAAAGAAATGAACTACTGGATTAGGTCATATGTACTAGGTATATTTTATATTTGTGAAGAAATGACAAGCTTTTCTAACACAAAATTCCAAAAATTCAATGTATTAAAGTGACATCACTTTTCTGCAAATGTGTTTGGAAATTGCAAATCAACATTTGTTAGACTTTTCATCCTAGGTGTGGTCTCCCTTAACATTTGCCTCTGTTCCCCAGGTTGTTGATGTGTGCTGGACTCTGATTTTACTGTTTTTGTTCCTCTGGGCACTTTACCACTGCTAACCAGTGCTAAAGTGCAAGTGCTCCTTTACAAAATGTGTATGTGATTGGTTTATCCATGATTGGCATATTTGATTTATTAGTAAGTCCCTAGTACAGTGCACTAGAGGGGCCCAGGGCCTGTAAATCAAATGCTACTAGTGGGCCTGCAGCACTGGTTGTGCCACCCACATAAGTAGCTCTGTAATTATGTCTCAGACCTGCCACTGAAGTGTCTGTGTGTGCAGTTTTAACTGTAAATTCGACTTGGCAAGTGTACCCACTTGCTATGCCTCAACCTTCCCTTTTCTTACATGTCAGACACCCCTAAGGTAAGCCCCAGGTAGCCCCAAGGGCAGGGTGCAGTGTATGGTTAAGGTAGGACATATAGTAATGTGTTTTATATGTCCTGACAGCGAAATATTGCTAAATTTGTTTCTCACTGTTGCAAGGTCTGTCCCTCTCATAGGTTAACATGGGGGCTACCTTTAAATCTGATTAAAGTGTAGATTCCCTTTGGGAGTGGATGGACATGTGGAGTTTGGGGTCTCTGAGCTCACAATTTAAAAATACATCTTTTAGTAAAGTTGATTTTAAGATTGTGTGTTTGAAAATGCTACTTTTAGAAAGTGAGCCTTTTCTTGTTTATACCATTTCTGTGACTCTGCCTGTTTGTGGATTCCCAGTCTGGGTCAGTTTGACAGTTGGGCTGGTTGTACCTCACACTAGACAGTAACACAAAGCATGCATTGCGCCACTTTGTAAATTTTGCGCAGCGATTTTGCCCTTGTTGGGCCACATTAATGTAAAAAAAATAATGCTATTGTGGCTCAAGGGGGCGCTCTTAAATCAGACCCTTGATCTTTTTTGCCTTGCTGTAGTATTCTACTGTTGTTTGTGTTATAGGATGTAAAAAAAAAAAATTGTGCCTCATCTGCTTTCAGCGCTAAATCAGAAAAGGGCTAGATGGTGAGGGACTCTTCTCTCCAACCAGTGCAGCACTCCTTTCCTTGCACCTGTTAGAGCCCCCATAACGCCACCATGTGTGCACCGTATATAAGATACGGTACACCATAGCAGTAGTTAGGGAAACTAGCGTCAACATTTTTTACACTAGTTCGGAGCTTTGCAGGACTAGCATCAAAAATGTTGACACTAATCCTAATCTACCAGTGGACCTGCAGTGCTGCTTGCGCCACCCACTGACGCAGCCTTTCAAACCTGTCTCAGGCCTGCTAGCGCAGGTTCCTGTGTGCGCAGTTTTTCTGCCACAGGGACCTGGCTTCTAAATTTACTTGCCAGGCCCAGAACTCCCCTGTTACTACATGTAAGTCACCCCTAAGCTAGGCCCTAGCTAGCCCTATGTGTAGGGTGCCATGTATGTAGAAGGCAGTGCATGTGCCTAGTAATGTGGCCTGTCTTGGTAGTGACAAACAGACTATTTGGTTTCTCACTGCTGTGAATGCTTCCTTCTCATAGGATTGCATTGGAAATGCCCTGCCTTATGTGTACTGGGTATTGTCTGATTTATGAGGGGTAGCGTAAGCATGTTTGGTATGGTTGTAATGGTAGTGAGAAATGCTGATTACTGGAGTCAGTGGATTTTTTATTTTCATTACAGAAATGCCACTTCTAGGAAGTGAGCATTTCTCTGTGCTTATAACTCTGGTCTTTTGCAGCTTGACTCCAATCCACGTCTGGGCAGAGTGACAGTTGGGCTTTGGGCATACTTTTCAGACAGCCTGCACACAGGGAGGGTGGAGGTGTCACAGATGTGCATCTACATACTGAATAGTCTTCCTGGTCTGAGAGAAGGGAGAGGCGGGGCACACCTGCAATTGTAAAGGCTGTACCCTGGCCTCACACAATAGGGTCATTTACCCCCAACTGATGTTTGGAGCCTGTGCTGGAGGAGAGAGGGGACACTCCTAGAACCAGTTGTAGCTGGTTGATATCCCCTCTCTTCCTCATTGAAAATGCTTTGCAGAACTGAGTATAAGTACTTGAATAGGCCTGCTTGAAACTGGACACAGGACGCTGCTGAATGGACTCACCAGGATCCACCTTGGACTGATGCTGCTGTGCTGACCTGTGACCTTCCTGGTCACTAGGAGGAACTGCCACCATGTGCATCCCTTGTGCTGGCCTGTTGCTGGGCCTGCTAGCCCTGGGCTTCTCCTCTTTCTTGTCTCCAGGGGCAGGGTGCCATGGCCCCTGACCCCTGTAATCGTCTACAGCACAAGGAGTGCTGCATCTCCTCTGAAAGCACTTAGAGAGTGCTTTTCATTTGTGCCCCCTGTGCTACCAAGCGCATTGCTGTGCAGGAAGATTCACCGCCGCAGCCCAGGGCTTAATTGAGGGTACCCACGCTTCAAAGAGCGTGTCGTTGTGCTGAAATCTCCGTACGCAACCGGGGCATCGAGAGATTGCTGAGCGCGTCTGAAAGCGCTGTCCCTGGGACCCCTAGGGCACCATTTATTAACGGAGAGGAGCGCGCGCGCTCCTATCGTGCCCCCGGGGCGAAGAGACTCGGGGGCACATACAGGCACCTGCTTTGATGCCTGCACACTGTCGCGGCCCAGGCGGGCCAAGACCTCCATTTTCGACGTAGGGCGGGGAAGGAAGCTTCGTCTGAGGCTCCCTGCCCCACAGGAGCCCCTTTTTGTTCTGTGAACGGGCAGGGGGGAAAGGAAGCCTCATCCTGCCCCAACGAGGCCCTAATTTTATGCATGGAGATCATGGGCAGGGTAGAAGACAGAGGCCCCCCACACTGCAGGTCCCCTTTTTCAGCCTTGCTGTGGTCCTTGGTGTTTTGTTGGACTTGTCTTGCCCCCCCTCATTGGAGGGCCAGTGAAGGGCCGGCGGGTCCCCCAGAGATCCAGGGCCCCAGGAGGGGATCGTTATAAACACCAGAGAGGGTGCAGACCGCCCCGCTCCCCCAGCATCAACACGTGGCCCCTGTTTTGTGCATATGAGCACCAGGGGCCCCACATTTATCTTCCAGGCACTGGAGGTGCCTCCTCTTACTACAGGTACTTTTTAAAGGCATATGATCTATAATGTTCCTGATATGGAAATGGCATATTCTTGGGATAACCTGTTTTAATGATGATGTGGTGCCTATATGTGCTGATGTTCCTTTTATGGGCCTGACATCCTTATATGTGTTTTATGACTTGTCATAGGTTTTTATAATGCTATTAGTATAAGCATTTATTATATTCCATGACATGTGCATTTATTTCCTTACTGTGATTCCTGACTACTGCTTATGTTGCAGAATCCCAAGTACTTAAGTGTTCTAATGTGACTACTGCTTATTCTTGCAGAGTATTAGTAACCTGTGGAACGTTCTGACAACTGCTAAGGTAGCAGGGTATTTCTGACATGTAATTTTTGGTCTAATTATGTATTGTGGAATACAGTTTATTTTTACGCAGCTCAGTGTTGTCTTTACTTTGTGGTGTACCTATTGCATCACGTGTGTTGTGTATGTTGTGCAAATGCTTTACACATTGCCTCTGGGTTAGGCCTGACTGCTCGTGCCAAGCTACCAAGGGGGTGAGCAGGGGTTATCTTGGACGTGTAACTCCCTTGCCCTACTAGAGTGGGTGGGTTCTGCCTGGTTTAGGTGCATACCCTAGCCAACCAGAAACCCCATTTCTACCAGTACGTATTGCACCACTTTGTAAATTTGGTGCCGCGATTTTGCCCTTGATGGGCCACATTAGCGGAAAAAAAAATTATGCTAATGTTGCGCAAGGGGGCGCAAGGGACTCTTAAATCAGCCCCTTAATTTTTTTTGCCTTGCTGTAGTAGTCTACTTTTGTTTGTGTTATAAGATGTAAAAAAATTTATATGCGCCTCATTTGCTCTTAGAACTATATCAGAAAAGGGCTAGATGGTGCAGCACTCTACTCTTCAAATAGAGGGTCTTTTGCTCTAGCACAAACATCCTATTTAATGCAGGTAAGTTGCATACAAATTGGCTCTAAAGAAGGCTTCTGTATTGAACTCATAAGTCATGCTCTGAGAGAGATATTGAGAAAGATATAGAATGGGAAAACTATATTTGCACTCTGCAACAGTAACAGTGCTGTAATGTCATTGTAACCAGCAGGTTCCACTTAGCCTCCTGCAATCAACTCTAAAATCTGCGTTTATGCTTGAAGCATGGATTCTGCATCAGATATAACTTTGTAGAGCTTACTTTTGTTATCTCTTCATTCAAAGTGTGGCCTTTAGGTGGAAAATATCACAGCTGCCTCTACATAGAAGCTCGGTGTGTGTGAACCTGCATTCTGAGACTCTGAGACTAAAATATATATAAGCAAAACACATTACTTGTGCAAGGACTGTTATATTTTGCCCTAAAATATGGGGGTACATTTGCAAGGGACTAGGGTTAGGATGACTATGAGCAGATTTGTAATCCTTTGCAAACTAACCCTCATATTCTTAAGCAATGGACAATGGCTTATGGGTGCAGAAGTAGCACAGCAAAACCTATATGTTTTAAAATGTGTTTGTTTCAGGGCACCAGACAATTGGTCTCTGTTGGAAAAAACATAACCGTAAGCAATGTCAAACTGGAGTAACTGTCACCAACAACCATTGGCAAAGCCAATAGGTCTTGCATATGTCAGAGCTACTGGCTTTGGCAATGTATTTTAGCCATGTTGTACACCAGTATGGCTGGTGTTCAGCATGGCTAAAAGTTAGTAGAGTATAGTGGGTTGGGGTGGGGTAGATTGGAGTGTGGTAAATTGGAATAGAGTGAAATGGGGTAGATTGGGGAAGAGTGGATGGGGTAGATTGGCAAAGAGTGGTGTGGGGGTAGAGTAGAGTAGAATGGAGTGCAAAGAGTGAGATAGATTGGAGTGGGGGAGCTGGGTTGATTAGCATGGTAGACTAGAGTGGTATAGATTGGGGTGAATTGGGAGGGGTAGATTGGGGTAGAGTAGAGGGGTAGATTGGAGTAGAGTGGATTGGCGATAGAATGGAATAAAATGGAGTATGGTGGAATGGGGTGAAGTGGAATTGGATAGATTGAAGGGGAGTAGAGATTGGAGTGGAATGAATAGGTAGACTTGAAAGGGGTAGATTGGAATGGGGGGGTAGGGTAGATTGAATTGGGGTAGAGTAGAGTGGAGCAGATTGGGGTGGAGTAGAGTAGATTGGAATGGAGTGGGGCAGAATGGAGTGGGGTAGATTGGAGTGGGGTAGATCGGGGTAGAGAGGAGTGGGATATATTGGGGTAGAATGGAGTGGAGTGAGATAGTTTGAGGAAGAGTAGCCCACAGATGATTGGTGTAGATTGGATTAGGGTAGATTGGAGTGGAGTAGGGTGGAGTGAAATTGGATAGATTGGAGTTGAGTCGAGATTTGAGTGGAGTGAGATAGATTGGGGAAGCATGGGGGTGGATCAAAACCCCCAAAAATGCATAGTTGGCAAAAATATTGACATATTGAAAATGGGACACTTAAAAGCCGCTGCTTTGGAGACTGATGTAATTGCTACTGTTATAGTGCTCTACATGCACATGCACTCAGTGTAGAGTAAAACACTTAGTGCATCCTCTAATGTACTGCACAGTATATGTGAATATTGAATTTAGGAAATGGCCCTTTATGCAGAGTTACCCCTGTCTTTCTGCTTCTGACCTCCTGTTTTTGATCCTGTGCTGACTTTCATTTTTGCTGGTTTTAGGACTCAGGGCATTGTACTCCTGCTAATCAGTGCCAAAGTGCATATGCTGTCCGTCTAAATTGTATTGGTAATTGGTTTACCCATGATTGACAAATTTGATTCACTAGAAAGTCCATAGTAAAGTGCACTAAGTGTACCCAGGGCCTGTAAATCAAATGCTACTAGTGGGCCTGCAGCACTGATTGTGCCACCCACATGAGTAGCCCTGTAAACATGTCTCAGACCTGCCACTGCAATGTCTGTGTGTGGAGTTTTAAACTGCGAGCTTGACCTGGCAAGTGCACCTGCTTGCAAGGCCCAAACCTTCCATTTTCTTACATGTACATCAACCCTACGGTAGGCCCAAGGCAGCCCCTTGGACAGGGTGCAGTGTATTTAAAAGGTAGGACATGTACTGCTGTGTTTTACATGTCCTGCTAGTGAAATACTGCTACATTTGGTTTTGACTGTTGCAAGGCCTATCTCTCCTATTGGGTAACATAGGGATTGGCTTGAAATGTCTTTTAGGTGTAATTTCCCTTTGGGAGCAGATAAAGGTGTGGAGTTTGGGGTCTCTGAACTCAAAATTTTAAAATACATGATGTGATTTTCTTGCTTAAACATTCTGTGCCTCTGCCCGCTGTGGAATACACGTCTAGATCAGGATGACAGTTGGGCTGTTTGTAAATTCTCTCTAGATAGTTACACAAAGAGAGTTGGGCTGTTTGTAAATTCTCTCTAGATATTCACACAAAGAGAGCTGAGGTGTGCCCTGCATATCCTGATGGGTCTTCCTGGGCTAGAGTGGTGGTAAGAGTTGACACTTGCACCTGAATAGTGCTTTGTCTGTCCTTACACACAGCAGTCTCCACCCCTTACTAGTGTGTCTGGGGCCACGGCAGAAAAGGCAGGGACTTGTGCACTACAAAGACTTTTATTTGAAGTTTGCCTACTTCAAAGACAGAAATGAGTATAACTATTGGACCTCTGAGACCACAACTTTAGAACACTTCTGGACTGAGGACATTCTGCCAGAAAGAAAAGCTGCATGCCTTAGGGGGGACTGCCACTCTGCCTGTTGCTTTGTTGTGCTGGCCTGCCGCTTTCTGCTTCTGTCCTGGGGGTGAAAGGACTGGACTTTGCTTTCTACATCCTACTTTCCAAGGTTCTCCAAGGGTTTGAGTTGAGCTCGTCTCTTGTTAAGCAGTCTTAGGGACATCAAAGACTTCATCAGCCCTGTCCTGCCAAGTGGTGCCTAACCAGCCTGGGCCATTGAAGGAGGTTTTTGGTGCTACAAGAAGAAAATCCACGCATGAACTTGCTGCGTTATTCTGAAATGACACATTGTTGCAAGAATTTGATGCATTGCCACTGCCTGCACTGGAGCATGATCCCCTCTTGGTGCAATGACCATGGTTTTCAATGCAGGCTCCAGCTTTCTGTCGCAGCGTGCCGGAAGAAACACTGCAGTGTGAGTTTCGAGCACCTCATCGCTGAAGTCTGTGATGGACCGCCCTGACTACGACACAGCACCTGCTTCATCGCTGTGAGATGGACGCATTGTGGCTTGATTTCCGACACATTGTCCCTGGGCAACATTTTCTTCATCAACACTGCACCGCAGTAAGGAACTGATGCTTCATGCCACAGATTACGCATCACCTCCCCTGTTTGCACCATGTCCAAGTAGGGACCCTATTTCTAACACTGAATTAACATATGTACAGTTTTATTGATATGGTGAGTGCAGCCTGTGTTCTTTGCATTCTGCAAAACACCATCTCATGTAACATACAGCAATGTGTGTGTCCTCAGATGTACAACATGTTGTATACTTCGGGAAAGGATGTTTTCTGCATTCTTATGAACACTTCATGTTATTTGTATAGTCGGTTCAGGACAGCACATGCCCTCAGTATGCACAGTACTGTGCAGTGCCAAGTGCCAGTGATAGCTTTGACATGTACAACACAATGGGGGTCATTCTGACCCTGGCGGTAAAAGGCAGTTACCGCCGGTCAGAAGACCGCCATAACACCGCCGCGGCCGCGGTAACCCGCCAGGGTCATTCTGACCCACAACTGCCAAACCGCCAAAAACCCGACCTCCACTGAAGGCCGCCACATCAGCGATAAACTGGAGATGACCAAACCTCCACCGTCACGCCAACAGAAATACGCCCATGCCATTACGACCCACCAATCCACGCGGCGGTCTTTCAACCGCGGTATCCCATTGGCGGTACACACCGCCGCGGTCAAAATACACACACCTTTACAAAACACAGCCACATTGGATAATTCAAAATACACACACCTGATACACATACAAACACCACTCCCACACAATCAACACGATATAAAACACACACCCACATCACCAACAAACCCCCACAAATCGAAATTCAGAGACAAGGCGCAATACACAGAGAGAGAGCACAGGGAACGCAAACCACAACACACACAGGAACCCAACATCATCCCCCACACTACATCTACGCACAAAACACCACACACCACTACACTCATCACCACAAACACCACCCCACACCTCATCCACACCACCCCATGGCACCCCAAAGACACCCCAGGTTCTCGGACCAAGAACTCAGGGTCATGGTGGAGGAAATAATTAGGGTAGAGCCTCAGCTCTTCGGCACACAGGTGCAGCACACCACAATAGCCAGGAAGGCGGAGCTATGGCAAAGGATCGTCGACAGGGTCAACGCTGTGGGACAGCATCCCAGAAATCGGGAAGACATCCGAAAGCGCTGGAACGACCTACGGGGGAAGGTGCGGGCGATGGTGTCAAGACACAACATCGCTGTGCAGAAGACTGGCGGCGGTCCCCCACCCACTCCACCCGAATTCACAGCATGGGAGCAAGATGTCTTGAACATCCTGCATCCTGAGGGCCTCGCTGGAGTAGGCGGAGGAATGGACTCTGGTAAGTCTAATCTCAACTACTTCACCCCCCCCAACCACCAGCATGCCAACCCACACCCCCACCCTCACCCCCAACCCCTCAGCACATATCCTCCCTGCTAATGTCTCACCAGCACAACCCACCCAAACCAACACCAACCCCTGAATGCCAACACAAACCACGGACACCTATCACCTAAGCATGACCACTGCACATACCCATCCCCCCCCCAAACCACCCTCACAACTCCTCCCACAAGGGAATGCCAGCACTGGGGTACAAGGGCACCCACAATTCGCACGCCATGGCACACACAGAAGCAATAACCATACTCTTTTACCCCTGCAGGGCCCGAACGCCAACACACCGGCCCGGAGGGTCCAGAAATGTCCATCCCACCCCCAGAACAGGCCCCCAGTGATGACAGCAGCTCTGTCGACCTAGAACCTGATGACCAGCCCGGACAATCGTGGGCCTCGGGACAGTCGGTTCCCCACACCCAGTCACAGGCCACCACAGACCTTCCACCCTCTGGAAACCCCAGCACAGCACCCACCCAGCAGGCCCATGCCTCTGTCTCCAGGACAGGTCAAGCAGCGGTGTGTCTACCACTACAGGGCACCCAGGGCAACCCACCACCCCAACAACAACAGGGACCTGGGGGCAGTGGTAGTGGGCACACCGTCCAAGGGAACAGAGGCCCAGGAACAAAGGGGAACTGGGAGGGCTGCTGTGCGACAGAGGGAGGACAGGCCTAGGGAACCCACTGTCCAAGAGGCCCTCACCACCATCATCAGAGCGTACCACCACTCCCAAGAGACGATGGCGACGGTCCTGGCCAGGTTCCAGGAGATCCAGGCCATGCAGGAGGGCCAGTACATGGGGTTCCGGGAAGAACTGCGCAGCATAAGTTCCGCAATGGGTACAATCGTGGTGGCACTCAACCAGATTGTCACCACATTGCGGGACCATGTAGCCCCCCAAAGGGCCCCTGCCACTAGCATGGAGGAAGAACAGCCCACCACCTCCGCCGGCGCTAGTGGTCAGGAGGCCCCGACACAACAGCAACAGCCCACCCGGACCCCACCCCCTGCAGAACATGAACCACCCCGCGAGAAAGGCCTGAGATCGAGGAAGAAGACAGAGTAGGATGTCAAGACCCCCGCCATGCACGGATCCCCCCGGATGTCATCCCACTGTCCCACTTGTTCACCCTGTCTATCCTTGAACTGCCCCTGCTCCACCTTCCACAGGCATATGGACAATGCACCTGTGCGAACGTGAGTCTGGACTCTGCCATGGACATGCCTCCACCATCACCCATCACCCTTTTTGAATTATACCCCAATTTTTGCACTTCAATAAACACAAATATTGCACAAAAAACATCTGGAGTCTGCTATTTTTTTTTTTAAACCAAATGTATTCGATATAACCAACCAAAAATGTCCAAATACATTGTGATGACAACATACCAGTGTCACACAGCGGTAGTCCATGGGGAAATAAACCAGAGGGCACTCCGTGGGGACCACATCACTGAAATAGGAAGGCAAATTCACAACTAAGTTACCATACATTGGGGTGAAAGGTCAGACAGTAGAGAGCCAGTACTGTTACAGATATAATAAAATGCAGGAGTAGATTCTTACCTGTGTGTTACTGGAAATACTGCAGTATCACTCTGTCCCTGTTGTCTGTGTCGTCCTCTTCGTCTTCCTCCTCTTCACTCTCCGCAGGCTCCACAGCGGCCACAACACCACCATCTGGACCATCTTCCTGCAGGAAAGGCACCTGGCGTCGCAAAGCCAGGTTGTGAAGCATGCAGCAGGCCACGATGATATGACACACCTTCTTTGGTGAGTACATTAGGGATCCACCTGTCATATGCAGGCACCTAAACCTGGCATTCAGGAGGCCGAAGGTTCTTTCTATAATCCTCCTAGTACGCCCATGGGCCTCATTGTACCGTTCCTCTGCCCTTGTCCTGGGATTCCTCACTGGGGTCAATAGCCAAGGCAGGTTGGGGTAACCAGAGTCACCAATTAGCCACACACGCTGTCTCTGTAGCTGTTCCATCACATAAGGGATGCTGCTATTTCGCATGACGTACGCATCATGCACTGACCCTGGGAACTTGGCATTTACATGGGAGATGTACTGGTCAGCCAAACAGACCACCTGGACATTCATGGAATGATAACTTTTCCGGTTCCTGTACACCTGTTCATTGTCTTTTGGGGGGACCAATGCCACATGGGTACCATCAATGGCACCAATGATATTGGGAATGTGTCCAAGGGCATAGAAATCACCCTTCACTGTAGGCAAGTCACCCACCTCAGGGAAAATGATGTAGCTCCGCATGTATTTCATCAGGGCAGACAACACTCTGGACAACACCCTTGAAAACATAGGCTGAGACATCCCAGATGAAATGGCCACTGTAGTTTGAAATGATCCACTAGCCAAAAAATGGAGTACTGACAGCACCTGCACTAGAGGCGGAATCCCTGTGGGTTGGCGGATGGGTGACATCAGGTCTGGCTCCAGCTGGGCACACAGTTCCTGTAAAGTGGCAGTGTTGAGTCTGTAGGTGAGTATGACATGTCGTTCTTCCATTGTCGACAGGTCCACCAGCGGTCTGTACACGGGAACATTCCTCCGTCTCCTCGCAAGTCCCAGCGGACGGTGCCTAGGAAGGACAACATGGAGCACAGAGTCAATCAACCCACAGGTAAGTTCCCACAGCCTGCACAGTACACGAATCTCTCTGGATTGAATGGCTTGTATGAGTGTCGATGCAAGGCCTAGCCATGTGTGACGCAGTAGGAATTAAGCCATGTGGGCCCTTGAAATGGCGGCTGCCTGACCTGTGAAGTGTGACAATGTGAAGTGAGGTCATTGCGCTGGCGTGGCACGCCGTGGCGGTAGGCGGTCGAAGACCGCGGCGCAAAGCAGCATTGGTTAACATTGAACCCTATGGGTTTCAGGAGCCAATGACGATGTGCGCCGGCGGTCGCGGTACGCACCACCGCGGTACGCACCGCCGCGGGCGTGACCGCCATTTTCTCTCTGCTTAATCACACGAGACCTGACCATCCACAGGAGAGGACCTATACTGCAAGTGCTGCTGTGACCTCGGTCTGGAAGTGACAATGGCTGCTGCGACTGGGGCAAGGGCCCCCGCCTTCAGTTCTGAAGAGTTGGAGAAGCTCGTGGACGGGGTCCTCCCCCAGTATGCGCTACTCTACGGTCCTTCAGACCAACAGGTGAGTACACGGGGCCAATGCATAGTGGGCAATGCATGTGATGAGTGGGGTGGATGTACGATGGAGGGGAGGGGAGCGAATTACGAATGCATGGCACGACAGATGAGAGCATGTGCCACCTGGCAAGTTTGGGGAGGGGGGGCCACTCACATCGAGCATGCAGAAAAGGGATGATGTTTCTTTCCCCCCCCTGTACATGTCACATAGGTCAGCGCCCATCAAAAGATCGATATTTGGCGTGCCATCGCCAAGGACGTCCGGGCCCTGGGGGTCCACAACAGACGGGGCACACACTGCCGCAAGAGGTGGGAGGACATCCGCCGCGGGAGCAGGAAGACTGCCGAGGCTCTGCTGGGGATGGCCTCCCAACCTAGGAGGGGTGCCAGTCGTACCTTGACCCCCCTGATGTCCCGTATCCTGGCGGTGGCCTACCCCGATTTAGATGGGCGCTTGAGGACATCACAGTAGACGAAAGGGGGTGAGTACCAGCACATTCAGCTAAAGTTGCGCGCAGTGGAGGTGCCTGGGTGGGGGAGGAGGGCTGTGGGTATCCCTAGGCCAGGGTGATTTCTGTAGGCTAGGCCCCTCTGTGAGGTATGGTCCTGTGCCCCCGCCCCCCACCTCTGTAGGGTGCCTAGTAACGCTATTCATGGACCTGTGTATTCTGTGTGGGCAGTTGTCGCCCATAGGCTTGTAGGGCATGTCCCAGGGAATGAGTAGTGTACCCCAAGTGCGCAGCGTAGTGCAGGGGGCTTCTGTGTCTGTCCTCTCCGCCAACGGTGTCCCCAATGCATGCACTCAACTTGTCTTTATTTCTCCATCCCCCCCCCCATTTTCTTTGTTTTGCGGTGAATGTGTGCATTAGCATCATCAGGCGGAGGAGAAGTGGCATCGGCGCAAGAGGGAGCTGCATCTCAAATGGCCCCGGAGGGCCATGCAACGGACTCCGACATGACCAGTGAGACGGAGGGCGAGGGGGGCTCCACCACGGGGACCCGTGCAGACGTCAGTGACACCGACACGTCCTCGGATGGGAGCTCCCTTGCGGTGGCCGCAACATCCGTGCCCACCGATACTACAGGTACAGCCGCCACCCAGCGCACCAGCTCCGCCCTCCCAGCAGCCCCTCGGCCTTCGGCCCGTGCCTGCACGGCCAGGAAGGCGGCCATCTCCTTCGCCCCAGGCACCTCAGGCCCTGCCCCAGTCACCCCTGCTGCCCTCAGTGAGGAGGTCATTGACCTCCTGAGGACCATCATTGTTGGGCAGTCTACCCTTTTGAATGCCATCCAGGGTGTGGAGAGGGAGGTGCATCAAAGCAATGCATACCTGGAGGGCCTTCATTTGGGTCAGGCTGCCCATCAGCGATCGTTCAACGCTCTGGCCTCAGCACTGACGGCAGCCATTGTCCCTGTCTCCAGCCTCCCTCTTCTAACTCCCTCCACCCAGTACCACTCCCCTGTTCCTCTGCCTATCCCATCCACACCTACAGACCAGCCTGCACACACCTCAACACCCAAGGGAAGCTCATCCAGACATAAGCACCACAGAACACACAAGCATTCACACAAGCAACATACAGATGCAGACATGCCAACAGCCACTACCTCCTCTGTGTCCCCCACCTCCTCGTCTCCCTCCTCCCTCCCTGTGACGTCTACACTCACACCTGCATGCACACCACCATCAGCCAGTAAACCCATCACCAGAACACCCTCCACACCAGTCCGCACACGTGCAGTCACCACCCCCACTGCCATGTACACGTCCCCTGTGTCCTCTCCCAGTGTGTCTGTCACCCCCACTTCCAAACCACACAAACGCAGGCAGGCACCCAACCAACAGCCATCCACCTCACGTCAGCCTCCAGCCCAAGCACCTGCACCCAAAGACACCAGACTTGACTCTCCTACAACCACATCCTCTTCCTCCACTCCCATACCCACTCCAGCTACCCTTCCCATGGCTCCTTAAAAACTAATCCTCTATAAACTGGACCTCTTTTACTCACCTGACCCACTCCCTCCATCTCGTAAGAGTTCCAAGAACACCTCAGCCACCACCAGCCCAGCAACTCCCAAGAACGTCGTGGCTGGTTTTTGGAGTCCGCCCTTTCCTTGTGCAGGGACATCGGCCAGCAGCAAAGGCACAGCCAGCCCCCCCCCTGGGAAGAGGAGCAAAAAGCTGAAGGGCAGGCGCAACAGGCCTGATACGCCTGCCCCCAAGGAGGGTAGCCTTGCACCGTCACCTGCCACATCGGGTAAGGGAGCCAAGGGCCACGGAGTGTCTGGCAAGGAGGGCAAGGGCAGCAAAGCGCAGAAGGCAGGGAGCAGCCGACCTGGCCATGAGGGCCCCACCAGCCCCATTCCGGGGGTATCGGAGGAGACCCAGGGCCCCAGGACTCCATCACAGAAGGGCCCCGCAACGGAAAGGTCCGATGCTGACTGAGCAGGAAGTATTGGCCAGGTGTGGTTCACTCGAAACACAAGACAGGCACCGCTGAACAGGGCCCCGCCGTGAGAAGCACCGCTGAACAGGGCCCCGCCGTTAGAAGCACCGCTGAACAGGGCCCCGCTGTGAGGAGCACCGCTGAACAGGGCCCCGCCGTGAGAAGCACCGCTGAACAGGGCCCCGCCGTGAGGAGCACCGCTGAACAGGGCCCCGCCGTGAGGAGCACCGCTGAACAGGGCCCCGCCGTGAGAAGCACCGCTGAACAGGGCCCCGCCAAGACAGGCACCGCTGAACAGGGCCCTCCTGTCAAGCACCGCTCCGCTGGGGCCTCCTGTCAAGCACCGCTCCGCTGGGCCCTCATCTCAAGCACTGCTCCGCTGGGCCCTTCTGTCAAGCACCGCTCCGCTGGGCCCTCATCTCAAGCACCGCTCCGCTGGGCCCTCCTGTCAAGCACCGCTGGCCCATTGGCAGGCCCGGTTCTGTGTCGGGCAGGGCTTCACGAGGCACTCTGCCCACCATGCCTCCTCCATGACCAGTGGACTCTGTAATCCACCTGATGGACTGTGGCTTTGCACCCCCCAGGATGGCACAGTGGGCAATCCACCCACTGTAGAGACTTGAGAGACTGTGGCTTTGCACTCCCCAGGATGGCACAGTGGGCATGGAGGCCCTTCGTGGATCTGGCGTCGTGGACTCATGTGGCTGAGGTGTCCCCCCTTCCCTTCCCCCTGAGGTGCCAGTATTTTATTTTTGTGATGCCCCAGCAGTGTTCTCTCCAATGGACTCGATCTCGTGTGTGGGCTTTGCCCATGTGTTGCTGCACATTGGCCCACGGGCATTTGGACTTTGCAAAACTGTGCCGGACTTTTGCTACTTGTACATATATAGTTCTAGATGTGTATTAATTCTTTATATATTGGTAAGTTCGCTATACTTAATTATTGATATAATATAGTTCTATTTTTACAATCATTGCCTTTTGTCTTTGCATTTTTGTTTTGGGGGTTTGGGAGTGTCACTGACTTTTCAATCTGCATTGGTGTGTAGGTATTTCGGTGGGGGTGGGGGTGGGTGTGTGGCGTATGTGTGTGCCAGTAACCTTTCCTCCTCCCCTGTGTCGTAGGTGCAGTACTCACCGTTGTCGTCTGCGGCGACGTTCGTGATCCTGGAAGAAGAGCAGGAAGGCAATGGCTGGGAGGATGTGGAGTTCCGGTTATATGCTGTCCCGATTCCGCGTGGAGTGTGTCGAGGTGAGCGTTTTCCATTGGAAATGTCTGTTTCCGCCGTGTTTTTATCAGCGTGCTCCCGCCCCGGAAAAGGTGGCGGATTGGTGAGTTGTGATAGGGTGGGCGGTACATTGTCTGCCGCCTGGCTATTGGCGGTGACCGCCGTGCTGTTTGTTTGTGCCACCGTGGCGGTCGGAGTGTTAAAGCGGCGGCCTGTGTTGGCAGTTCCCGCCAGGGTCAGAATACCTTTTTTTGGAACGCCAGCCTGTTGGCGGATTGGCCGCCGCTTTAACACTGACCGCCAGGGTCAGAATGACCCCCATTGTATTTTTTTACAAAGCGACGGAACACTCCGTATTATGCACGCTATACACTTGAAACCGAACTGTACTGTTCACAGAACACCACCACCTGACACAAGCACAATATGAAACCTCCTGGAGGCATAAAACACATCTCATGTTTGCATAAAGTGCTGTTAGTGTGCATTCGTGGTGACATCCATTCTGTGATCAACTTTACATGCACTCAGTGCCGCATGGTATGACACAGCATATGGCATAGAGAGATTTATGTGCACTCTGATGTACATCGCAATGCTTCTTTGAAAAATATCAGAGACGTATGTCTAGTTTGTGCCTAGCACAGAGGGTCCGGTCTGCACTAGGCGCTGCATGGCACTGTAAGTAACCGTAGCACATAATACAGAGAGCTCAGATGTCTCTTGACTGTAAAACACATTGGTTCTGGAGCAAAGCTGCATCTGAATGATTACCAGTGACATGTATCACACGTGTATGTGTACTCACCGCTGCACAAGGGAGCACACATCTTAAGACAAGGAGCACACAATTTTATGTCAGCACGGCACTTTGCTATTACACATCCAGATATACTGTAATCTGATAGCAGCGTTTCTGCCTACATCCCTTATCTTATGCACATATGGACCAGTAGACGGTGTCAGCAAACCTGTGTTATTTCTTCCTAGTACAATGCTGCAGATGTTCTAAATCTGTATCCAGAATGTGCACACAGGTTGCATAGCTGGAAAGCACAAGAACTTTCCTAGAGTGTTCAAACAAAAAGAAACCAGTTCACAAGGACATGCAAATGGTGTTTCAAAGGCTTGTGAAATACTTTGGTGAGACTGAAAAAAGATGCCAGACTGCTCAAAAGCCTTTCATGAGCAGGACGAGACAAAGGCATCTGGCCTCTGGATTATTTATTGTGCTGGTTGGGAGGCCAACATGGCATAGGGATGGAGGGGCAACACAGAGGGAATAAGCAAACACATGGTCGGAGGAAGCAGGTGACAGAAACATGCTCTCTGTAGAGTGACTCATCAAAATTAAGCAGTTTCACAATCAACTGAGCAAGGGTACTGGCATAATAAGCCACAGAGCCTTAGGCAAAATGAGCAGCAGCAAGGCCTAAAAGTAAAATTTGTGGTTGGAATGGAAAAACGGGCATAGCTGAGATGTAAGGCCAGCATATTTGTCCAGCACATTCTGCATACTAGACAAATACCGCAGGCATTGCTAGGAAGTAGGACCTCACGTAAGACCGAACAGCAGCACCACTGGATTAACAAAGAGGCAGCTCACCGGCATACAGTAAATGATTTACAGCAGAACCACCAGCACATCTGCATGAGTAACTGATCTACGGCATCTTTTGATAACTGAGCGGCAGCACTTTAGCATTAACTAAGTTACAACACCACAGGGTTAACTGCAGAGTTACACCATTATTGGCTTAAACAAGCAACAACACCACTAGTATAACTAAGATGAACTCTGACATAACTGTGCATGTCTTCATATTATTAGCAGTGCCCTACACCTAAAGCATTTATGTACTGGCTGGATCTTTAGATATGCTACCAGCACTCCACCTTTTAATTGCAGCAATTTGATAAGAATTCTAGATTCGACAAAATTAATATTATCAGAATTACATTCATTGGCGTAGGAACTATGATGAGCAACATATCTTTTGGCGCAGTATTTAACACGGATATTATTTCTTCTGAGACTCGAATTGTGAAGGGGTCATTTCCATTGAAGCAGAATATATCATGTACTAGTTATCCCAAGCATTAAAAATTTGTCTGAAATGAATCCAGTGTTTTTACTGAACACACATATTTCAGATGCAAAAATGCAACTTAGTGAAGTGAAAAAACCTAAAAGCATCGGAGTATGTCATGTTTTTGATTTCCGTTAGTTTAATTATTTTACAGAGCTCTTGTCTAAAAGCGAAAGCAAGCTAAATGAAAAGTGCTACGTGCAAAATGAGAATGGCTTAGGAAAAAACATATTAAACCAAATAAGAGCTTGATGAAGGCGGTCATTTTAAACGGATCGAGACGAGTCTCAATAGAATCAAACAATTCAGCGAGTCATGACCTCCACCAGGACCTGCTTACTTACCCCGCCTTGTACTTGCTATTACTAGTACTACTTACTTACCCATCTCCGACGTTGACTGGTCACATTCAATAAGCTTGCTCAATCGGTGAAGCATGGGATGGCCATTTAACGGTTCCAGAGTGGTTTGAACGCTGCCCTGCATTTGGTGACACCTTTAATCACTGAACACCAAACGGCACACAATTCAACTTTCGGATCAGCACTAGCAAAACAAGACAGCACGTACTTGATTTTTATTAAATTGGTTACTGCCTGTCTATTTATTTTTTATGAAAGATGATGACACCTTCTAAAAGAGCGAGTACAGAAAGAAAGGATATATTTGACATTTCACTGTACACGCACTCCATGAAAAGAAGTATTTTATAGCATAACTGTGTTTACCAGTGCTCACCTGATCCAATACAGAAAGTGTGAAGGTGACTGAGCCTTAGTCTGATTCGAAGTTCACAAAAAAGCGCTATGACGTGTCCGGCCCCTTTCGAGTCATAACGCTTCTATTATGGCCGGTAGGGGTGAACAACATAGAGAATCGGAGGGAGCGTGGGAGGGCAACAGGACAGTAGAACAAGCCATACACCGAGGCCCAGGTCGGTCCCACAGTTCAGCTGCTGCTTGTGCCAGAGGCCTCTGACAGCTCTAGATGGATGCAACATGTCCTACCTGAGAAGTCCACTTCCCAATTGTGCAGAGCAATTAAAACCCACCTTCCAGGCCTAGGATCACGGGCTTGCAGCAGGGGCAAGCACCGGGCCTTTGGAGTATGATTTATGAAGGCAGCAGGAAAAAGAAACATGTGTGACACAGGTTATGACCTCTCCCTCGTGGGGATGTTGGGATCGCCCCTTCCAGACCCCAGAGCCAAAAAGACCTGCCATTTCAGAAGGGAAAACATCACTGTTAGAAATTGGGTAATTGCATGTTTTGACAAGCAGCAATGAGGGAAGGGGTGGTGTGACAAGCAAAGCAGCAATTTGACCTCGGCCTTTGAATGCACAGCAAATGTGACAAGATAAGAACAAGATTTACAGGCCTGGTTATAGCGGAATTTGGAGCGAGTAAACACATGCACTCATGTTAGGTGCTCTTTAACATAGAAAAAAGTGGTTCCTGAAAGAGATACTAAAATGAAAGCAGTGGAGGGATAGTGTAATTGATCCCTGCTCTTGGAGATGGCTACACCCTGGAAGAGGCATAACAAATGCATGCCATGGATAAATGGGAAAAGAAGACGAGAGCGATGGTGGACCCAGCAAATGGGAAGCCAATGGGCAGGCTGAAACCCTCAAAGTATACACAACATGTCTTGAAAAGCCAGTGCAAGAGCTGTCTAGATGAAACCTTAAAAGGAGAAGCTACAAATGCCATACCTTGCTAGGAAGCAGCCCAACCATGATATAAGAACCTCAAAAAAATCATGCAGTTAGGCAGCACTACTTTGCTAGGTCTGTTTTCTCTGCATTTCTTGATGTGGGAAGCTACTTGGCTTTATTTTAAAAGAAAAAAAAACGTTGTTAAATGCCTTTGGTCTATATTTTCTGCAGTCACTTTGTACTGTGTTGAAACACTATGACAAAAGTGCAGATTAAGGGGGTCATTATGACCCCAGCAGACAGCGTTAATATGGAGAAAAGTACTGCCAACAGGCTGGTGGTACTTTTCTCCACATTAAGACATTGGCGGTTTGGCTAGAGCCAAACCGCCAGTGTACCACATCAACCACCACATCGGTAATGACCGCCGGGCTGGAGACCTCAGTGTCCAGACCGGTGTCCGTCACTTGCCCGCCTGCGGGATTATGACCCCACCTACCACCATGGTTTTCGTGGCAACCTTACTGCCACAAAACCATGTTGGTAGGCACTATCAGTGACAGGGAATTCCTTCCCTGTCACTGATAGAGGTCTTCTCCGTCCCCCTCCCCAGATTGCCCCCATCTCCCTCCTCCCCAGACCCCCCACTACATACACTCACCTTCATGCACACACGAACACACACACTAATACCCACATTCATCCACGCATGCATACATCCATTCACACACACATCCACACACACACTGACATACATTCAAACACACACGCATTCACACAACACAACATACATGCACTCACACATCCATACATGCACACACATACAACACGCATCGCACACCCGCATACACACACACACATACATACACCCACATACCCACACGCACACAACACCCTCCAACCCCCCTGTCGGAACACCCGACTTACCTGATGTCAGGGGGTCCTCCTGCAGGAGACAGGACTAGGCGCTGCTGTCAGCAGCAGTGTCCGCCAGACGAACACCGCCAGGCCGTATCATGGGTCATGATACGGTCTGCGGCGGTCTACTGGTGTGGCGCTGCTGCTAGTAGCAGCGCCACCTTACCACCATCTGCAGGCATGGCCAAAGCCAGTTTCCGCCATCATTCTGGCGGAAATCAGGCTGTGGTCAAAATCCGACTGATGGCTGGTAGCCGCTGCGATGGTCTTTTGGCGTCCGACGCTGCGGCTGTAGCCGGTTTTTACTGCTGGGGTTCTAATGAACCGCTATATGTTTATTATGTTAGAATATAATTCAAACAAACAGTGCTGAACATATGAAAGGAAATACATTAGGTTGATAAAATTATAAAATTTTAAAAAAAAGAAAGAGGAGAGAGGAAAAAATTGTACACATGGTGCAAAACAAGAACATTCTGATTCCATGCATAGAATAAATAGCAAGACATATGGAATGATATATAATATTAAGAATTAATATTGTCATAGATGGAAAGTTGAAGAACTTCTTGTGCTTGAAGTGGGAGGACAAACAATGGTTGTGCGTAGTGGTCCAGAAAATCTGTAATTGGAGTCCACAGTTCTTTCCTTTTTAAAACTAATGATAAGGGGTGCACATAAACAGTATCTAACCTGTGGTTATGGCAAGCTGCATATCACCATGCTTTGAATGACAACTGTGTGAGGTTTTTCCAGTTTCTCATTATTTGTTGGAAGGCAGCTGTCAATAGTAAATCTAATATTCTCATGTTAAAAGTGGTGTGTAATAAATCATCAGATATGTTTCCCAGGAAAAATATTAGAGATACAATAGGGAACATTTGAGTGGACAATAGAATTGCTTCCAAATCTGTAACCAAAAATTACAGACAGGAGGGCATGTGAAGAACAAATGTTTTAACTCTGCATGCTGTGATGAACATGACCAATTAGCATCCAGGATATCTGAGTTGATTATGTATAAACATACAATGGTTAGTCAGAGCCTGTTATATATTTATAACAGTGTTTGTGTTGTGTTTGCTGCTCCTGAAGATTTTCTAAGTTTTGATGAAATCTGTTTCTATATTAAAATGGGCCAGGTTACATCTCAATTCTGTTCACAAGATAATTCTGTAACTGTTTTAACCATATCCATAGAAATGCTATGTAAGTGTGAGTAGATGGTAGAGACTTTTGGGTTTATATGGAGGTGATCAGCAAGATGAGCATTAGGAGGCGGGATGGGTGAAAGATCAGATTTGAAGTAATTTTAATTAGTGAGCAGAATGTCTCATACAAGTCAGAATTTATTATGAAATGAGGGTGGGAATCTCAAAGATGTTTGTGTATGTGCAAAGGAGATACGAGATGAACCCAATTTACTCCCCTTGTTCTCCGAGCTTTCTAATAAGTAGGTCTACTATTAATTTGTATGAAGTAATTGTGCCAAATAGTGAATTGGTGATTCATGTGGCGGTCTTTGGGAAGGTATGATAATATAGGTTCTAATAGTTTACAGAGATGTTTAAAGATTGGGGTGGAGAGTTCTTGAGGTTATCGGGTAAATGTCAGGTATTCACAGAATGAAAAAAGAAAGAGGAAGTCACACTCTAAATCAATTCACAATAGGTAATAGTGTATATATTGTGATATCTAATATGTGGATTTTTTTAGTAGAAATACTTAGTGATACTTTGAGAAATCAGGAATGTTCACACCACCTTCTGTTTTGGGATGTTTTCATTTTAACAATGGCATACAGGGTTTTTATAGAAAAGAGGAAAGTATAGATAGATTTTTGTGTAGAATTTAAGAGGAATATTTAAAGGAATGTTGGAAATGGTGTATAGAATGATGGGTACTTGCATCATCTTAATAGTATCTAGGCAGCCCCACTGGGATAGGTGTAGAGGGTGCCATCTACAAGTGAATGAGGTTATCGTATGCATGCAATTTTCCATGTTTGTAGAGAGGGAGGTTTTAAGAGATTGGGTAAATTGGAGACCAAGATATTTTACTTGTTTTGACTGTCATGTGAAATTAGAGGCTATGAAATCATACCTAAAAGTATATTTATTTAGAGGTAACATTTCAAATTTCTCATTGTTTAATTGGTAGCCAGATACCTAGGCATAAGAAATTACTTCTGATAAAAAAACAGGGATCAGAGATTGGAGTCATGAGAGGAATAGTAAAATGAACTGATTATTCTTTCCCCAGGGGTCCGGATGCAAGGATTCTAGATTTAAGGCTAGTGCCTTAGAGAATATCTGATAGTCTGTTAACAAGAGAGTTGGGTCTATAATTTTCTAAAATATTTCAGATCCTTTCCCTCTTTTGGTATAAGGCAACTTAGTGCATCTATGATGGAGCCGAAGGATTTACAGGAGCAGGTGAAAGAGTGAATGAGAGCATGGAGTTTGGGGGAAATTAATTTAGAAAAATGGGTGTAAAATTCGACTGTAAAACCGACTGGGCCCAGGGCTTTATCTTTTTTTCAGTGAGAGTAATGCAGTATGAAGTTCTTTGTCTGGGATATCTGATTCCAAAGAGCAAAAATCAATCTGTGTGTCAAAGGTCTTTTGAATAGTGGGGATATATAGTAGAATTAGTAGAACAAGTTAGTTTGAGTCGCCGGCTGAGAAAAGGTTTTCACCTTGATTTAGAATTAGTTTTTGAGCAATAGTGGACCAAAATTGACAGTCTGGAGCAGTGGGACTATATACATTAAAAAGAACAATTGGAACATTGTCTATTAAAAATGTGAGTAGTGAGCACCTACCACCTGCGTCGATTTCCTGGAGTATCAGATGGATATGAAAGGATTTGTTTCATAGAAATACAACCCCATTTTTCTCACCAATGCCTGGAGAAAAGAATAGTTCATTGACCCATCCTGTCTTCAACTTCAAAAATTCACTTCCTGTAAGATGTGAGTCTTGCAAAAAAGCAATGTGTGCATCAAGTTTTGATAAGTGAGCCAGAACTCTTTGTCATTTGATTTGAGAATTTGAACCAGTGACATTCAATTAAATCATTTTCAAGACTATAAGAAAGATGTCAAAGAAAGATGAGTATCAGACAAAATGTTGAGGCGATGGAGAAGAAATCATGTGAATAGAGGTGGAAATTGCAATATGAGTATAATACATTGTGTTGAGGTAACAAAGAGGCTCAAGGGAGTTGAGCAAAAAAGGAAGCAAAGGAGCAAAGATAATAGAAAACAGAGAAAAAATGAAGGTTCTGAGTGTGGCTAGAGAAGGCTATTACGATCAAAATCTGAAGTGGTGACTTATACCTAAAGACATTTCAAAAGGTGTGCAGGGGGAGACCACAGGGAAATGATGACACATCCAGTCCCCAGGGGGCGGCAAGGTGCAGGGAGGATTGAAGGATAGGGAGCAGGGAATGAGCACAGGCATGCACAGGAAAACAACACCTGCAATAGGAATGGTATTCAAATGAGTAAGTACATATGGAAACAATTAATTTAACAATATTATTAAATTATACTATAACATGAAGAGAACAGCAACTAAATAACATTATAACATAGTGCCTGTTAAGACAAACAGGAGTGATAAAATAATGTATACGTGGTTATTTTGTTCCTATAGGTGACTTTGAAGAGGTGTGGGTGGAATAGTCCAAAGCGAGCGCCAAAGATGGAAGAGCTGGTCCCTTGTTTAAGACATCTTTGCATCAGTCTGCAGTACCCAGGCGTAATCCTGGGAGAAGTAAAGGTGATGACCTGACCAGACAATTTGTTTTATCTGCTTGGCTGCAGAGATGACTTGTTTTGGTTCTGTGCACTCTAGAAACTAAAGAAACATGCCTTCATGGTTTTGGCATGTAGTAGCAGATGTCGGCAGACGTCCCAGTCTGTAAGCACATTAATATTTAGGGGGTCATTCTGACTATGGCGGACGGCGCAGGCCGTCCGCCATAGTACCGCCGCCAAATGACCGCACCGCGGTCCAAAGACCGCGGCGGCCATTCAGACATTTCCTCTGGGCCGGCGGGCGCTCTCCAAAAGAGCGCCCGCCGGCCCAGAGGAAATGCCCCTGCAACGAGGACGCCGGCTCAGAATTGAGCCGGCGTAGTTGCAGGGGTGCGACGGGTGCAGTTGCACCCGTCGCGTATTTCAGTGTCTGCAAGACAGACACTGAAATACTTTGCGGGGCCCTCTTACGGGGGCCCCGCGGCACCCCCTACCGCCATCCTGTTCATGGCGGGTTTCCCCGCCGCGGTCAGAATGCTCGTGGGAGCACCGCCAGCCGGTCAGAATGACCCCCTTAGTGTGGGTCTGTCTGAAAGACCAAGTAGTTTAGGAAGTGACGATATGAAAGAATTGATAGGGGCCATAAATTCACAGGTTGTCTCTTCTGTACAATTTTCAAGGTCTTCAATGTGTTTTTGAAGGGGGAGGCCTTGTGTTCCAAAAGGCCTTTACCTTGAGCGAGGTTTCATTGAAATTTCTAATATGCTGTTCCACTGTGGAAAGTCTTTCTTCCATGTGAGACCATCTGTCGCTAAGAAGAAGTTGTAACTTAGTGATAACTTCCTCCATGTAAGGGTGCAATACCCTAATCTCTTTCAACCGGAGGTCCATGGACATAGTCGGCAGAGACTTGCTAGGGGAGGGTCGGTCTTTATTAAGTCACTTAGTTGATGCCTTTCCTGTGTTTAATGCCAGAGGAGCTATGTTGAGGGAAGCTGAAGAGGACGAAGCAGTGCTTTTATATGAAGGAGAACACAAGTCTTCCATGGTGACAGTCTGAGAGATTGCAGAGGAATGTTTAATATTTCTGACTGACAAATGTTTGAAAAGTGGCTTAGGTTTGGTCACTCTACCCATGTACGCAGGGAGACTTTAAAGGCACAGCAACAGTGCTTGTATCATCTTATCTAAGACTTCCATGAAGAAATTAGGTTTGCGGTAAAATAATAATAGAAGGTGCTGCCTCCCAGTAAAATGGTGTACATTAATAAAGGTAACAAAAAAGTCAAGGTGCAAAAGTGAAAAGTTATGTATCACACCATTGGTTCAGAAGGATATAAAAGAAAAAATACTGATGGACAGGAAAATGTCAATGGTAGGCATGCGTTATTTTCCTTACATTTCCAGTAAAGTGAAGTTCATGTGGAAAATATGTAGGAGGCGAACCTCCATGTTGTTTGATGTCTTAATCACCGTGGGCACACAGCTATCCTGCTTCTGTGTGCAGTTGCTCGGCTCTGCTCCAATACAGAATGGCAGGAGCTTCTTAGGAGATAAAGTGCATCAATGTGTTTTAGAGCCATGCATCTCTCCTAGGTGCTGAGAATGAAGCAGGAAGCTCCTATGTCGTGCTGCAAGCACAAAGGCTGGTCATGAGAGGAGTGCCACCAGGAGGGACCGTTGTTGCCTTGCCTCTGCCACTGACCCCCACAGAGGTTCACACGGGTGTGACCATCGTCATTGTGTGCCAGTCACACCCCTTCATTTTTACATGTTAATGCCTGAGTCAAGGAGATATTAGTTTTTGATGCAAAGTCTGGTATGGCTGTTTGTAGATTGGGCTTTGCTTTAGAAACTGTGCAAGCCTGTCAGCACTTTGCACTATTACTAAAGGGCTGCTAGGATGGATCTGGCCATGTGAGTCTCAAAGAAGAGTAGCATCAAATCAAAATTAGTCATAGAAACTGCTCGGTAAGAGTAAGGGAAAAGCTTAGGCAAACAACCCAAAAAGAGCACATTTTATAGGTTCTCAGGAGTGAAGAATCATGCCCAGCTTCTGATGTGAAATGGCTCCATGGACTTTACTGATAAAGTTACACTATTAGAAATCAAATAACGTTATGAAGATTGGATTATGCTAAGCAAACTCATTTGAGAAGACAGCCTACTTATGCTAACCTGAACATATGAAAATGAACATTAATCTTTAATAACAAATCTGCTCTAACACACTGACCCACCCAAACAACATCCAAGTAATGCTCCTTTAACCTCTTTGCTCCCAGGCCTTTTCCCCCTCAGGTGGCAAGCCTTTTTTTTGGCTGTTTGGGGCAGTTCCCGCTTAGGTCCTCATACCTTTTTGTCCACATAAGCTACCCAAGCCAAATTTGTGTCCTTTTTTTCCAACATCTTAGGGATTCTAGCGGTACCCAGACTTTGTGGGTTCCCCTGAAGGAGATCAAGAAATTAGCCAAAATACATCAAAAAATGTGTTGTTTTTTAATTAAATGGGGAAAAAGGGCTGCAGAAGAAGGCTTCTGTTTTTTATCCTGAAAATGGCATCAACAAAGGGTTTGCAGTGCCAACATCACCATCATCCCAGCTTTCAGGAACAAGCAGACTTGAATCAGAAAACCCAATTTTTCAACACAATTTTGGCATTTTACTGGGACATAACCCATTTTTTGCTATTTTTTGTGCTTTCAGCCTCCTTCCAGTTAATGACAGAAATGGGTGTGAAACCAATGCTGGATCCCAGACAGCTAAGCATTTCTGAAAAGTAGACACAATTCTGAATTCAGCAAGGGGTATTTTGTGTAGATCCTACAAGGGTTTCCTACAGAATATAACAGCTGAAATAAAGAAATATTGAAATTGAGGTAAAAAAAACTGCCATTTTTCTCCACATTTTACTCTGTAACTTTTTCCTTCGATGTCAGATTTCTTTGGGCAATATACTGTTACGTCTGTTGGACTCTTCTGGTTGCAGGGATATATAGGGCTTGTAGGTGCATCCAGAACCCTAGGTACCCAGTGCCAATAAATGAGCTGCACCTTGCAATGGGTTTTTATTATATACAGGGTATACAGCAATTCATTTGCTGAAATATAAAGAGTGAAAAATAGGTATCAAGAAAATCTTTGCATTTCCAAAATGGACACACGATGAGCTGTTGAGAAGCAGTGGTTATTTGCACATCTCTAAATTCCAGGGTGCCCATACAAGCATGTGAAGTAGAGGGCATTTCGCAAATAGACATCTTTTTTACACACTGTCTTACATTTGGAAGGAAAAAAATTAGAGAAAGACAAGGGGAAATAATTCTGTGTTACCCCGGAATCCAAGATGGGGTGACTTGTGGGGCTCTCACCAGGTTCTGTTACCAAGAATCCTTTGCAAACCTCAAAATATGGCCAAAAAAAACATTTTTTCCTCTCATTTCGGTGACAGAAAGTTCTGGAATCTGAGAGGAGGCACGAATTTCCTTCCACCAAGCATTCCCCCAAGTCTCCTGATAAAAATGGTACCTCACTTGTGTGGGTAGGCATAGTGCCCGCGGCAGGAACACAACATGGACACATCTCATTTTTCCAAAGAAGACAGAGCTGTTTTTTGCAAAGTGCCTAGCTGTGGATTTTGGCCTCTAGCTCAGCCGGCACATAGGGAAGCCTACCAAACCCACGCATTTTTTAAAACTAGACACCTAGGGCAATCCAAGATGGGGTGACTTATGGGGTCTCACCAGGTTCGGTCACACAGAATCCTTTGCAAACCTCAAAATGTGGTCAAAAAAACACCTTTTCCTCACATTTTGGTGAAAGAAAGTTCTAGAATCTGAAATCTGAAAAGAGCCACACATTTCTACCCAGTGTTCCCCCAAGTCTCCCGATAAAAATGGTACCTCATTTGTGTGGGTAGGCCTAGTGCCCGTGAAAGGAAATGCCCCAAAACACTATCTGGACAAATCAAAATGATAAAATACAGTACTACCTGTTTTGTGGGGGGGGATCTGCGTTTTTGGTCCTGGGCTGAGCAGCCATCTAGGGAAACCTACCAAACCCAGAAATTTCTGAAAACTAGACACCAGAGGAAGTCCAGGGAGGTGTGACTTGCATGGATCCCCCAATGTTTTCTTACCCAGAATCCTCAGCATACCTCAAATTTAGCTAAAAATCTCGTTTTTCCCACATTTCTGTGTGGGATCACGGCACCTGGATACATTTCCTACCACCCAACATTCCCCTCAGTCTCCTGGTAAAAATGATACCTCACTTGAGTAGGTGGGCCAAGTGCCTTGACAGGGAAGCGCCGAAAACATGTGGAAATTGAGGGGGAACCAAAGCGGGACAAAAGGGCAGTTTGGAAAAAAACATTTTTAGGCTGACAAGTGTAGCAGAATTTTTATCGGTATAGATGAGACAATGCTGGGTGGTAGGAATTTTGTGGATTCCTGCAGATTCCGGGAGGTTTAATCTCAAAAATATGGGAAAAATGTGTGATTTCTAGCTAAGTTGGAGGTTTGCAGGGCATTGTGGGTAAGAAAATGGTGCAGGGTGAATGTGAAGCACACCACGCTGGAATCACCCAGATGTTTAGTTTTCAGGTGTGCCTAGGTCTTGTGGATTTTTCTACATGGCAACGTCCCAAAGTCCAAAACGTGCAGCCCTCACCATTACAAGTGGCATGATTTTGAGAGTTAGCCAAGCTCTCATGTCCCAAATGTAAAAACCCAAAATAATCAAATGTCCTTTTGCTTGCCGTGGGATAAGATGTTTTAGAGTGTGATGGGAGAGCAGAAAGACTGTTACCCCATTCAGTTGGGGGTAGGGGCATAACCAGGCCCATACTGGTTGGTAGCCTCCACCCCACTATTTGTTTTTTTGTTGTAATTCCCTGGCATCTAGTAGACTTTCTGCCCCCCGGGGTGTGGATCGGAGGTAATTGCTCCATCTGCCCACTGGTGGGCAGAACAACTTAGGCCCCATTTATTTGGGGAGGGGTATGGCCAGACCCCCACCTTCTTATTTTGAAAAAAACTTCCCTGGTCTCTGGTGGGCTTTCTGCCATGGGCCTTCCAAAAATAGGCCAATCTGCCCCCAAAGATATGGCCAACAGTAATGTGCCCCCATGGGGAGCGACCCTTGCCCAAAGGGCTGTCCCCCCAAACAAAACACATACACACACCAATCACTGGTGCCTAAGTGGTTTCTGCCCCCCCCCCGGGGGCAGATCGGTCTAATAGAAATAGGTCAATCTGCCCCCAAAGGGAGCAGAAATGGCCTAAAATAATATGCCACCCTAGGGAGCGACCCTTGCCCAAGGGGCCGCTCCCCTTATTGAAATACATATTTTAAAAAATCCCTGGTGTCTAGTGGGCATTTCTGCTGCCCAATTGCATCGTGATCGGGCAGCAGAAATGCTGAGAGAGACATGAAAGGAAAGGCCTTTCCTTTCCTTTCATGCCTCTCCTGCCCCACCTCCCGCATGGAAGAGAAATGCTTTTACATTTCTCTTCTGGGATCACGCTGGAATCGGAGGTGACCTCTGATGAGGTCCGACATCAGACGTCATCAGTGCTAGCACTCCCCCCTTGTGCCCGGTGCAGGACGAGCTGGTCTCATCCTCGGCACACGGGAACCATACGCGAGGGAGAGACCAGGTCGTACGAGGCACCCTGGGGGTTAAAACAAAGAGGTCTAGTTACTAAATTGTCAGGAAGCGTAGAAACCGCAAATACTGTGCTGCATTTGTGTGAGGAGAGAATAGGAGATCGCCATATCTACAGAGAAATGGCATTCTCCTCAAGTCTCCCTACCTCAAGCGCACAATCAGTCTGCTGCCACACACACACAATTTTGCACCTCACTGCAATGGTGTCTGCATGAGTCAAGCTTTTGTACTGGAAGGGTACCCTTCCTGTACTAAATGTTATGCTTAGATTAATTTGAAAACTTTTTATACTTTGTATGTGTGCTGTACAGTGCAGCACACATGCAAAGTTGAAAAAAAGGAAAAATAAAAGCATTTCTCTTTGAAAGCATCTGTTTCAAAAGGACATGTTTTTTAGATGCAAAACCCTGTCTGTTTTTAGTGGGTTGCATCAAAAACCATAGGTGGTGGTTGCGTGGGAATGCCCAAGCACCACCCATGGCATACCTCCTTTGCAGAGCTAGGCACTACTTTGCACTTACTTCAAGTGAATTTCCAGTGCAATACAAGTTGTGTGCTAGAAAGTAAATTGGAAAATAAAAACAATTTGCAACCATTCGCGTCATTTTTGTTGTGCTAACAGGGCACAACATCTCAGTAATTATTACCCTTAGTGTCATAAAGCAGCTCAAAGAGTTATGGTGCTAAGAAAAGCGCGCATTTCCATCCCAAAATACCTTTTCCTCCATAAACTACCTTTTAATTCTTTGCATCGCTTTGCATAACTACCATGGCGCAGGGTGTTAGCAAATCTGGTCATCTGGACAAGTATCTTTTGTGTGGCTTTTCTTTTTATATGTGTGTTTCTTGTCTTGAATTCCTGCTAAATGGAGGCTCAGTAGTCTTAATAGTGGCACATGATCCATGTGACCTACTTCAAGTAATGTTTTTTTAAAGCACCATAGCTTCCCGTTTCCTCTTTGTTCAGCAGATTTTTTGCCTTTCTGACTTGGCTCGTCTTATAAGGGGAGCTCATCGTGCTAAGGGCTACAGCGTATCAGTAATCCTTCATCACTTTCTCAGTTTTCATCATTGTGCTCCAGCCAAGAATACTTTGTTCAAACCTACCTGTTCTTGCAAACAACTTAGCTACTCATCTGCACGGCATAGCTCCAAATATGGATGTTTGACTACAAAGATCACGCAGTTATTTATTAAAGAATAATTCCTTTACTTTTTAATAAATCTTTTTTGTGACATTTGCATACATAGTCACAGTACACAGTTTATCATGACGCCATTTGAGCACAGCTATGTCCCTCAATCATAAAATCAAAGTCCTCCTATACTCGGTACACCATACTCAACAACTTTTCAATCACACTGTACAAGCATAACTCCGGTACTATCTAATACATCGCTCTGTTATTACAGCCTATCTAGATGCAGCACCACGGCCACCACATCACAACTGGAGGACAACACAGGCTCACATCAACTATATCCAGCTATTCCTGAAGCGGGCATCATTTATGCATACGACTTTTATACACATCTGTCCCATCATCACACTCAGCTTTCAAAGGGGCACACCGAGACAGAAACTGAACTACACACTGCTCCAAATGTGTATTGGTCTACACTGTAATTTGCTCTTAATTTGGTTTTCTCCTCACTGTACATTTTTCCTAATGTAATTTGTGCAGCAGTGCACTTTGCCCCTAAAGTGATTTGCTCCACGCTGTGCTTTGCTCCTAATGTTACTTGGTCCATATTGTATGTTGCTCCTAATGTGAGGTGTTCCATACAGTGCTTTGCTCAAAATGTGATTTGTTTTGCAAGGTACTTTGCACTTAATGTGATTTGCTTGGCACTGTAAAGTGATCCGAATTTGATCTGTTTTTCACCATACTTTGCTCCACATGTGTAATTTGCTATTAATGTGACACTCCACTTTGTTCCTAAAGTGATTAGCTCTGCACTGTACTTTGCTCTAAGTACAATTGCCTGCACAATTTCACTTCGGATTTTATATAGTGCATAATTACTATGTTTACCACACCAGACTTATTTTCACAAATAATCTATCACTTATAGTTTCCATTCTCTTGATCCACCTCCCTACACCTAAAGAGCTGGTCTATTTAACTAACCAATACTACATTTATCATCCCTACCTAGCCCCCACTGCACACCACATCACTTCTGCATCCATAAAACGTCCCTAAAACTTTATGAATACCACTTGATCAACTCACCGAGGCCGAACAACAAGCATGAGAACTTGCTGCATCTTTCTGCATATGGAACCCGTGGTCATTTTGCAATAAAATGTGAATCATAACCATCATGTCAATACCCATAGCCCACAATTACACTTCACTGCAATGGCTGAAATGTGGATTGACCCCTAAGACTCCACCATTCCAGCCGCCTTGCATACGAAATATACATCCTTCACTTACCATGATGCATTATGATAAAAAAGTAGCTTACAATCATTCCAGTTCATGCACCCATCACACCACCTTCATCCAATGAACTACATTCCACTCATATCATTATGGCTCTCAATGCGAACATTTTAGCTATCTACTTTGGCCCACCAGAAGCCAGGACCATTTACTCATTCTTTTAGAACTTGACACATTCATTCACTAATTAGAATGTTCCACACCACTTAGACTAATTGGCTATTTCGATCTATATCTCTCAACCAACAGCATAAGATCCCCTTCTTCCAACTACTGTCAGAGCACTCACAGCTGAAAAAGAACTCCATACCTACATACTAAATGGAAAGTGTTATATTTGTCAGCAATTATAGTGGTCTTCGCCCAAACCTTTTGTCATACTCCTCCATTCAGAGACAGAAAAGTTGCAACCATCTTGAACCCAGCACCTGGAATCTGCCTTCTGTGAGTCTTGTCTCTCAAATGGTGCCACCCCATTCCTGGACCTTTGGAAGTGTACCTGAAGGTGCTCTACTAGCCCACCTGTGGTCCTGTGAGCAGAACTAACGCAGAGCAGTGCACCTCCTCGCAGCTGCATCTGAACTACTGCTGGACAATGCATCCATAGCACAGGACCTCACATCACAGCCCACAGCTCCCTACCAGCTGTTGCTGCCAACACATCCTTGAAACAGGCCTTTGCACTGCAAGCCCCTCATCAAAGGCATCCTAGACGACACAGGACTTTGCATTGCAAACCCACAGCTTCCTTAGAAGCACCACTGCACGACGCATTCTTGTCGCATCCTCGAAGCAGGACTTCATATCTCAATCCCCTGACTGACAACATTCTTGATGACAATATAGGATGGCTGATCACAGCCCAGCAGCTTCCTTGGATACCCGCTGTGTGATGTATCCTCTGCACGGGATCTGGCAAAGGTCCGCAACTCAGAGTTAAAGTACTAATAGACTTCTGTCTCTGGATTTTGCCTCAGAGCCTAAGTTTAATGTGGCTGAAAACTTTTGCTGTCCTGCAAACTGCCACATTCCATTTTGGGATATTTGTAGTAAAGCAAATAGCAACTACTGAAAATGTAGGTAGGTCAGGGCCTAGGAACCTTTACTCCATTAGTCAGAGAGGGACTAGGAGTGTCTTTGGGTGTCCTCCACCCCCAGCTTAGTGAACCCTACAAAGGTGTACCCTCACCCAGTCTTCCTCAGAACACTCCTGTTAGAAATGTCAAAGTGCAAGTGCTAAATAAATTAAACAGATAAAACCTGGAGACAAGGTGATAGCATCACAAGGCCACACCAATGACAAGTCTCAACAGAGATCAATGACATTGACAAGTTATCACTTTAGAGCTTGTGTCATATCATAACTGTTCACTGTGTCAGAAGAGACCATTTCAATGTGAGTCACTTAGCCTCTTTTCTTCTATCCCTGGTGTACACCCTTGGGTTATCCCATGTAATGATTTGTAGTGTAAGGGCCTCTTTGATTTATGTATTTATTTTGCAAATTGATGTAGTTTGTGCTCGCCAAAGTATAAATGTGCTTTATATGTTAATAAATATGTAACATGAGGTCTTACATGAAACTGTTGTTGGTAAACGAGGAGATGTAGTGTGAGGGAAGAAGTATGGTATGTATAAGGTGAAAGGAACAGAACCAGGAAGGAAGTAGCAATAACAGAAGTGAAGGGGTAAGGGAAAGAGGGGGGAAGGGGAGAGTGATTAGCTGAGATAGTGAGAGGGAATAAGGAAGATGAAAAGTGAAGACTGTGTAGTTAAGGGCAGAAGGAATGAGGGTAAAAGTTGAAAGTATATCAATCACTTCTGACAATGAGTTGGGCTCTACTTTGGCCCTAAATTTACAATGTGGACATTATCTGGTCAGTGTCAGAGTCACCAGATCCTCGGGGTCTGTGCACATTCCCAACACGTCCACCACTGAACTGCTCCAAGACTCTGATAGATAAATCACAGAGATTGAGAGAGTTCAAGAGGGGAAGAGGGGATTAGGAAGGGAACAGCTGGGAAGGAGACCTGTAGTGAGAAAAAGGTTAGAACACACAATATGAAAATTATATCTCCTGAAATCAATGCTAAACTATGATTCTAAGCCTAGTCACTCGGAACACATGAACAATCTAAGAGTTAAGTTTAAAATTACTAAGTTTTAAGATGGCCGGATACCTGTAGGGGAATCAAGATGAATTAAAATGAAAACTTTCTTATCCAAGTACTTTCCTTTACATGAGAATCACAAAAAACATTCTGACTAAATTTTAAACCAGTCATATAAATCCTGTTTTGAGAATGTACACTAGAACCATACAATATTGCATCTAGAAACTCTGGCCTTCTGTGTACTCTTAAAATGTTTCAACACAAATTGCGAATATTGCAGATATATATATATATATTTATATGTATATATATATATATATATATAGTAAACACCATAAAAGGATTGTGCACCATGAATAACACAATATGGATTCAGGAAACAAATCACATAACTTGTCAACTCGAATATTACATAATAAATATCTTAGAATAGTGGCATACAATAAACAACATGAATTTAAGTTGAGGAGAGAATCGTGCGTCTTGCCAATTCGAGTGTTACCATGTAAAATACCAAGAAATGGTAACATGCAATGAATATCAAAGTCAAATCCTCATTAATCGAATCGCACGTCTTGCCAATTCGTAAAACACGATATAAATGTCAAGGAATAACAGCTCACAATAAATAACAAGATCAAAGTACAATGAAACAAATCGCGCTTCTTTTGCCGATTCTTAACCCACCATGTAAATGTCAAGAAATGGTAGCACGCAATGAACAACAAAGTTAAACACTCATGAAACGAGTTGTGCGTCTTGCCATCTCGTAAAACATCATGTAAATGTCAAGAAATAGCAGCACGCAATGAACAACAATGTCCAAACACCATAAAACGAATCGCGCGTCTTGCCGATTCTTAAGCCACCACGTAAATGTCAAGAAATGGCAGCGCGTAATGAATAACAAAGTCAAACCTTTATGGAATAAATCGTGCGTCTGCCTATTTGAAAACCACCATGTAAATGTCAACAAATGGCAATGCGCAAGTAATCTGTTATTCATTTAAGAATTAAACCAAGAATATGAAAATTCTCAATAACGGTGTCGGAAAATGTCCAACCATCGTCTTACCGCGTGGAACAATGATCACCAATGAAAGATGAGGGCAGAAGACTGGAAGATCCAAATAGGCCGCCGGGACAGGAGCTCAGGAAGAAGCTGCTGCTCTGCACCGGGACCTCTGAATAGTGAGCACTGGGAGTTGGGCTGGCTCTCTTTTATAGTGTCTTGGCCCAGCCCAGAACCACGCCCAGGCATGTTGCAGGGAAAGTCTCTGGAAGGCCCTGGAAAGGGGCCACACCCTAACACACTCTGAAAACCTGCAGCAATACATTGCAAAGGAACAGTATCTGTAAGCATATTAAAAATAAGTTTTCAGGATTGAACTCAGCAATGCAAAAGGTTAAACCACAACATATCAGCACAATGCATAAATTACGTTGTTTTGAGAGTGCTGGGTTTTTGCATTTTTGTTGCCAATAGAGCGCGTACTTCTCTGGTGTTGACAGTCAGGTACAGTTTGAACATGAGGCTTCAACAGATGTTGCAAGGAAAGGAGGATTGGAACAGTTCTGATATCAGTAGGCTAGGAATTCCAAAACGTTTAGGCCGCTCCAGAAGAGGATTGTGGTAGAGTATGTGAGATTTGAAATTAGGGTGCTCTTTACTTCTAAGATTCCTAGTTATCCTGATGTCTTGAGTGGACTGATCAAGTAATATGGGGATTTTTGATTTAATTGCTTGGAAGTCTAGATAACCCAGTTTAAGTTTGAGTCTAACCCCTATTGGGAGCCAATGCAATTCAAGGATCATTGGAGAGATGTGGTCAAGTTCCTTGGTTGAAGATGGTAGCCTGGCTGCTGCATGTAAGACAGCTCTTAGTAGTGTAAGGGACAATTAAGACAACCTTGCTGGAACAGTATTGCCAAAGTCTATTTAAGAGAGTATCAGAACATGGGTAGCCATTTTCAAGGAATCTGGTTGATGGATTGGCTTCAGTTTTTGTTGCATCTGGAGTTGGAAATTAGTACAATTTAGCAAATTAATTCATATACAGAACCATGGTTAGAGAGAGTTCTAGAGAAGAGACTGATGGTTACAAAGTAGGATGAAATGTAGGAGATTGAGGTACTGAAACTGATCTGAATTCAATTCTTTATAGCTTTGGGTGGGGATAGAATTAATTTGGCCTTTTTTAGGTCAAGAGTGAGAAAATTCTTCATCCAGATTTGAATGTTGAGTAAAACTACTCTTAAGGTGAGGATGACATTGAAAGTTTAGTTTTTTTGGTGAACGCTTCAATCACTTACATATTGTTGCATGGAGATGTTTGAATCTGAAGATTTTGGATAGTACCTGTGTATAGGACGAATCATTGTCCACAAATGATAGGTGATAGATCAGAAATATAGTTGTTGATTTTGACAATTTGTGGGTGTTTCGAGAAGAAAAAGGCAAACCGTTGAATACTGTGTGCTAAATTGTGAAGTTTTATTTAAGAAGGTCAAGTAACTTGGAGTGCTTGAATGTGCTCAAAGTTGCTTTTGAGTCCAGTAAAAGAAGCATCCAGGATTTACTACCAGCCAGTACTTGCTGAATGTTCATCCCGGATTTTAGGTTAAGCTGTTTCAGTTCCTTGACGAGCTCCACATCCTGATTGCTAGACAGCTAATATGATTGCATTACCCGAGAAATCAGGATTAAAGGGAGATGCATTTTTAATGGTCTTTCCTAGCTAGGAAAGATGAGATATAGGCCAATAAATTTCTGGCAGTTTGGGATTGAGATTGAGTTTCTTGAGGTGGTGTGAGATTACATTACTTATGAAAAAATCCGGGAAGGTGCGTTGAGGGAGGGATGACTGCATAATTTTGCCCCAAGCTTCTCCAACAGTGCAGCATATGTTTTATTGATAGCAGTAGTGATGAGGTTATTGTAGGATGGGGTGGCATTGAGGCGTTTAACAATGTTGAAGAGGTATGTTTGAGATACAGGCCTAAATGCATTTCAGCTGTTAGTTGCTTTAGCTGTGGTCATTGTATAGGAGTCTAAAGAGGACATCATTGAATTGACCAAAGAAAGTTTGTTGGAAAAAGTTTTGGAAGTCTTGCATACATTGGAGGGGATGTTGCTTATAGTCTTGGCAAGAGAAACACTAGAGGAGTTCTGGAAGAGTTCTGTGAGGTCCGAAGGTGTAGGAGAAGGATGTTGGATTTGACCTGATGAGTGTGATGTTTATCAAGCTTTCTTAGTGAGTTCTTCTTTGTGTGCATTATTGGTGAGTTGGATAGTCTCCATTACTTTTCAAGCGTATTTGTGTGTTTCCTTTAGTTATATGGCTCAGGGGTGAACCAAGGAAGAGAGTTTTTGAGACATATATATTTTGGTTTCAAGTGGGCGATAGTATCAATGGCTGAGGAAATTATGCATTTGTATTACATTAACATCAATGTTCTCAAATAGAGTAGGCATTTTATGATCAGTTCTTTGGAATGAGTTTAATTGGAAGGGAAAGTGGTCACGCCAGTAGATCTTTTATTGGAAGCTGGCAATGTACCATTTTGGCATTGGTTATAATGAGATCAAGAGTATGGCCTTTGCAGTAGGAGGGAAGACAATAATGTTGTGCTAGGTAATGAGTTTGAATTGATAAAGCAGATATGCTAATATAAGAAATTTCTAATGATTAATGTGTTTATTAATGAGAAAATTCAATAGAGAAACTGATTTTAGAAAAGAACATGTGTAAGCAAAATGTGCCCACAGGGAGGGGTCACCTGAGAAAATTGATGTAAAATGCATTAATATATCATAACTGGATGTGTACCTATGTTTTGTGTTAATTCACATTCTTAACTTAGCCGAATCAAAGGCCTGGTTTCACTAGGCCTTGCCTGCTTATAACGTGAAGACTCGACAAGGCTTGCGAGGACTATTAACCGGAGTAAAGGACCTTGAACTGCGCAGAGTTCAGATGGCTCTGCTAGAACATTCTGCAAATGTACCAGCGGACAGGAGATGATGAAGACAATTTGATACAATAATGCGTAGTGTAGGCTAAATACACTTTCCCAGGACTTGAACAATAGAGCCACTGACTCGCCCTGCCCCCCTGCCCTGCCCCGCGCCACTCACCTTCTCTCCTGCTCCTGCTTCTTTTCCTCCTCTCTGTCTCTTCCTCCTCGCTCCCCCTCTGCAATCTTCTTCTGTGTTCTTCTGTTCTTCTCTTCTGTTCTTCTGTTCTTCCCTTCTGTTCTTCTGTGTTCTTCCGGTCTTCTGTGTTCTTCTTCTCTGTTCTTCTCGGTGCTTCTGTGTTCTTCTTCTCGGTTCTTCTCTGTTCTTCTCTGTTCTTCTCTGTTCTTCTTTGTTCTTCTGTGCTTCTGTCTTCTGTTCTTCTGTCTTCTGTTCTTCTGTTCTTCTGTTCTTCTGCTCTTCTGTTCTTCTGGTCTTCTGTCTTCTGCTCTTCCGGTCTTCTGTTCTTCTGTCTTCTGTTCTTCTGTCTTCTGTTCTCCTGTCTTCGGCTCTTCTACCTCCTCCGTCTTCTTCCCCCGAGCCTGCCCTCCTGCTCCTTCCTCATCCCCCTCCCTCACTCGCCTCCCCCTCTCTCACCCCTAGCTAACCCGTTCGCTATCTACCTCCCTCACTCCTCCTATCTTCCTATCTCTCTAGCTCCCTATCTCACTATCTAACTCCCCCACTCTCCACCTCCTCCTACCTACCTGGTCTATCTATCTATTTCCCTATCTATCGACTTCTCTATCTATTTTCTCTATCTATTTCTCTATCTCTCCCCCCCTCCCGCCACCCCCTCTACTACCTATCTCCCTATCCTCTCACTCTACCTCTCTCCCTCACCCACCTCTACAACCCCCCCTCCCCTATCTTCACAACCCTACTCCTATCTCTCTCCCTAATCTCCAAACCTCCTAACACTCACCCTCCTCCACCCTAAACCCCCTCCCCCAGCTCCTCTCACTCTACCTGTCCCCCCCCCTCCCTCGCGCTTTCCCGCCGCGACCTCCTGCACGCCCCCGCCCCCCAGCTCCCATTCGCCCCCAGCTGACCCCTCCCCCCCCCTCCTACCTCTTATGGCGGCCGCTGCGCGACAGTGGTAGCGACCCTTGACCCAAGGGTAGGTCGCTCCCCCTGCCGCTGCAGCTCCTCCAAGTTCCCGAGTTCCTGTGTTCCTGAGACCCACCTAACTGTAAGTACCCCCCCTCCTCCCAGCCCCTCGCCCTGCCCCGCGCCACTCACCTTCTCTCCTGCTCCTGCTTCTTTTCCTCCTCTCTGTCTCTTCCTCCTCGCTCCCCCTCTGCAATCTTCTTCTGTGTTCTTCTGTTCTTCTCTTCTGTTCTTCTGTTCTTCCCTTCTGTTCTTCTGTGTTCTTCCGGTCTTCTGTGTTCTTCTTCTCTGTTCTTCTCGGTGCTTCTGTGTTCTTCTTCTCGGTTCTTCTCTGTTCTTCTCTGTTCTTCTCTGTTCTTCTCTGTTCTTCTGTCTTCTGTCTTCTGTTCTTCTGTTCTTCTGCTCTTCTGTTCTTCTGGTCTTCTGTCTTCTGCTCTTCCGGTCTTCTGTTCTTCTGTCTTCTGTTCTCCTGTCTTCGGCTCTTCTACCTCCTCCGTCTTCTTCCCCCGAGCCTGCCCTCCTGCTCCTTCCTCATCCCCCTCCCTCACTCGCCTCCCCCTCTCTCACCCCTAGCTAACCCGTTCGCTATCTACCTCCCTCACTCCTCCTATCTTCCTATCTCTCTAGCTCCCTATCTCACTATCTAACTCCCCCACTCTCCACCTCCTCCTACCTACCTATCTGTCTATCTATCTATTTCCCTATCTATCGACTTCTCTATCTATTTTCTCTATCTATTTCTCTATCTCTCCCCCCCTCCCGCCACCCCCTCTACTACCTATCTCCCTATCCTCTCACTCTACCTCTCTCCCTCACCCACCTCTACAACCCCCCCTCCCCTATCTTCACAACCCTACTCCTATCTCTCTCCCTAATCTCCAAACCTCCTAACACTCACCCTCCTCCACCCTAAACCCCCTCCCCCAGCTCCTCTCACTCTACCTGTCCCCCCCCCTCCCTCGCGCTTTCCCGCCGCGACCTCCTGCACGCCCCCGCCCCCCAGCTCCCATTCGCCCCCAGCTGACCCCTCCCCCCCCTCCTACCTCTTATGGCGGCCGCTGGGCGACAGTGGTAGCGACCCTTGACCCAAGGGTAGGTCGCTCCCCCTGCCGCTGCAGCTCCTCCAAGTTCCCGAGTTCCTGTGTTCCTGAGACCCACCTAACTGTAAGTACCCCCCTCCTCCCAGCCCCTCGCCCTGCCCCGCGCCACTCACCTTCTCTCCTGCTCCTGCTTCTTTTCCTCCTCTCTGTCTCTTCCTCCTCGCTCCCCCTCTGCAATCTTCTTCTGTGTTCTTCTGTTCTTCTCTTCTGTTCTTCTGTTCTTCCCTTCTGTTCTTCTGTGTTCTTCCGGTCTTCTGTGTTCTTCTTCTCTGTTCTTCTCGGTGCTTCTGTGTTCTTCTTCTCGGTTCTTCTGTGTTCTTCTGTGTTCTTCTCTGTTCTTCTCTGTTCTTCTCCGTTCTTCTGTGCTTCTGTCTTCTGTTCTTCTGTTCTTCTGTTCTTCTGTTCTTCTGTCTTCTGCTCTTCCGGTCTTCTGTTCTTCTGTCTTCTGTTCTTCTGTCTTCTGTTCTCCTGTCTTCGGCTCTTCTACCTCCTCCGTCTTCTTCCCCCGAGCCTGCCCTCCTGCTCCTTCCTCATCCCCCTCCCTCACTCGCCTCCCCCTCTCTCACCCCTAGCTAACCCGTTCGCTATCTACCTCCCTCACTCCTCCTATCTTCCTATCTCTCTAGCTCCCTATCTCACTATCTAACTCCCCCACTCTCCACCTCCTCCTACCTACCTATCTGTCTATCTATCTATTTCCCTATCTATCGACTTCTCTATCTATTTTCTCTATCTATTTCTCTATCTCTCCCCCCCTCCCGCCACCCCCTCTACTACCTATCTCCCTATCCTCTCACTCTACCTCTCTCCCTCACCCACCTCTACAACCCCCCCTCCCCTATCTTCACAACCCTACTCCTATCTCTCTCCCTAATCTCCAAACCTCCTAACACTCACCCTCCTCCACCCTAAACCCCCTCCCCCAGCTCCTCTCACTCTACCTGTCCCCCCCTCCCTCGCGCTTTCCCGCCGCGACCTCCTGCACGCCCCCGCCCCCCAGCTCCCATTCGCCCCCAGCTGACCCCTCCCCCCCCTCCTACCTCTTATGGCGGCCGCTGCGCGACAGTGGTAGCGACCCTTGACCCAAGGGTAGGTCGCTCCCCCTGCCGCTGCAGCTCCTCCAAGTTCCCGAGTTCCTGTGTTCCTGAGACCCACCTAACTGTAAGTACCCCCCTCCTCCCAGCCCCTCGCCCTGCCCCGCGCCACTCACCTTCTCTCCTGCTCCTGCTTCTTTTCCTCCTCTCTGTCTCTTCCTCCTCGCTCCCCCTCTGCAATCTTCTTCTGTGTTCTTCTGTTCTTCTCTTCTGTTCTTCTGTTCTTCCCTTCTGTTCTTCTGTGTTCTTCCGGTCTTCTGTGTTCTTCTTCTCTGTTCTTCTCGGTGCTTCTGTGTTCTTCTTCTCGGTTCTTCTCTGTTCTTCTCTGTTCTTCTCTGTTCTTCTCTGTTCTTCTGTGCTTCTGTCTTCTGTTCTTCTGTTCTTCTGTTCTTCTGTTCTTCTGCTCTTCTGTTCTTCTGGTCTTCTGTCTTCTGCTCTTCCGGTCTTCTGTTCTTCTGTCTTCTGTTCTTCTGTCTTCTGTTCTCCTGTCTTCGGCTCTTCTACCTCCTCCGTCTTCTTCCCCCGAGCCTGCCCTCCTGCTCCTTCCTCATCCCCCTCCCTCACTCGCCTCCCCCTCTCTCACCCCTAGCTAACCCGTTCGCTATCTACCTCCCTCACTCCTCCTATCTTCCTATCTCTCTAGCTCCCTATCTCACTATCTAACTCCCCCACTCTCCACCTCCTCCTACCTACCTATCTGTCTATCTATCTATTTCCCTATCTATCGACTTCTCTATCTATTTTCTCTATCTATTTCTCTATCTCTCCCCCCCTCCCGCCACCCCCTCTACTACCTATCTCCCTATCCTCTCACTCTACCTCTCTCCCTCACCCACCTCTACAACCCCCCCTCCCCTATCTTCACAACCCTACTCCTATCTCTCTCCCTAATCTCCAAACCTCCTAACACTCACCCTCCTCCACCCTAAACCCCCTCCCCCAGCTCCTCTCACTCTACCTGTCCCCCCCTCCCTCGCGCTTTCCCGCTGCGACCTCCTGCACGCCCCCGCCCCCCAGCTCCCATTCGCCCCCAGCTGACCCCTCCCCCCCCCTACCTCTTATGGCGGCCGCTGCGCGACTGCGCAGCGGGCGCGCGCAGCGGGCACGCCGCTGGCGCACCGGAGGCGCGCCAGAGGCAGGCCCGTCTGCGCCCGTCCGCGTCTGGCCCGCGCCCAGCGCCACGACCCCTGGTCCCCAGCTCCCCCAAGCCCCGCTGATCCGCTACGACCCCACCACCCTCCACGCCCTCAACCCAGGGCGCTCCAAAACCTGCTTCCTAGCTCACCCCAAACGCACCCATGGACCCTTCGCCTGCAACTCCTGCAAACGCATCTTCCACCACGCAACTACCACGACCACAAGCCCACGCGCCATCAACCACCTCAAGTGCATCCTGATCAACGCTCGTTCCGTCCACAAGCACGCCGTTGAACTTTGGGACCTCCTGGACTCCACAGCCCCGGACGTCGCCTTCATCACGGAGACATGGATGAACGCCTCCTCTGCTCCAGACATCGCTACCCGCCATCCCCGAAGGCTACAAGATCTCCAGAAAAGACCGCACCAACCAAGTAGGAGGAGGTGTCGCCATCATCTTCAAAGACTCCATCAGCGTCACCACCTCCACCGAAGACCCCCCCCTCGCCGCTGAACACCTGCATTTTCAGATTCGCACCGACCCAAGGACCACCCTCAGAGGATCCCTCGTCTACCGTCCTCCCGGACCTCGCGCCTCTTTCAGCGACGCCATCGCCGACTTCATCTCCCCGCACGCCCTCGCCTCACCGGACTACATCCTCCTAGGCGACCTCAACTTCCATCTGGAACAAAACAACGACCCCAACACCACCACCCTGCTCGACAACCTCGCCAACCTCGGCCTCAAACAACTGGTGAACACCGCCACCCACATCGCCGGACACACGCTCGACCCTATCTTCTCCGCCAGCAAACACGTCTTCTTCAGCCACACCTCTGCCCTACACTGGACCGACCACAGCTGCGTCCACTTCACATTCCGACGCGAGACCTCCCACCTCCGCACTCAACCCACCCCTCGTCGACAGTGGAACAAGATCCCTGAAGAGCAACTCTTCTCCGCTCTCGCCGCCAACCAACCCACCCTCACCACCGACCCCAACGACGCAGCTCTCAACCTCACAAACTGGATCTCCAACTGCGCTGACAACCTTGCTCCCCTCAAACGCACGCATCGACAGACCAACACCAAAAAACCTCTCTGGTTCTCTGACACCCTCAAAGAATCAAAGAAAACTTGTCGTGCCCTTGAGAAGGCCTGGCGCAAGGACCACACCGCGGACAACATGACCGCCCTCAAGAACGCTACACGCGAACACCACCACCTGATCCGCACTGCCAAAAGGAACTTTTTCACCGACAGACTAGACAAAAACAGCCACAACAGCAGAGAACTCTTCAGCATCGTCAAAGAGTTCTCCAACCCCAGCGCCAGCGCCAACGCCGTCACGCCCTCACAAGATTTGTGCGAATCCCTCGCCACTTTCTTCCATCGCAAGATCAGCGACCTCCACGACAGCTTCGGACACCAGACCCAACCATACACCACTGAACCCGCTTCCCCGGACATCACCCTCAACAACTGGACCCACATCAACACGGAAGAAACCAAATCCATCATGAACTCTATCCACTCCGGCGCCCCTTCGGACCCCTGCCCGCACTTCATCTTTAACAAAGCCGACGACATCATCGCCCCGCACCTCCAGACCGTCATCAACTCTTCTTTTTCTTCTGCTACCTTCCCCGAATGCTGGAAGCACGCTGAAGTCAACGCCCTACTAAAGAAACCTACGGCTGACCCAAGCGACCTGAAAAACTTCCGCCCCATCTCTCTTCTACCTTTCCCAGCCAAGGTAATAGAAAAGACCGTCAACAAACAGCTGACCACCTTCCTGGAAGACAACAACCTACTCGACCCTTCACAAACCGGATTCCGAACCAACCACAGCACGGAAACCGCCCTCATCTCAGTCACAGACGACATCAGAACCCTGATGGACAACGGTGAAACAGTCGCCCTCATTCTCCTCGACCTCTCGGCTGCCTTTGACATCGTCTGTCACCGCACCCTAATCACCCGCCTACGCTCCACCAGGATCCAAGGCCAGGCCCTGGACTGGATCGCCTCCTTCCTCGCTAACCGCTCCCAAAGAGTTTACCTCCCTCCGTTTCGCTCAGAACCCACCAAGATCATCTGCGGCGTACCTCAAGGCTCATCGCTCAGCCCGACACTCTTCAATGTCTACATGAGCCCCCTCGCCGACATCGTACGCAAGCACGACATCATCATCACCTCCTACGCCGACGACACCCAACTTGTACTCTCCCTCACCAAGGACCCCGCCAGCGCCAAGACCAACCTACAAGAGGGTATGAAGGACGTTGCAGATTGGATGAGGCTCAGCCGCCTAAAGCTGAACTCTGAAAAAACGGAAGTCCTCATCCTCGGCAACACCCCGTCCGCCTGGGACGACTCCTGGTGGCCCACGGCCCTCGGCACCGCACCGACCCCCGCAGACCACGCCCGCAACCTCGGCTTCATCTTGGACCCTCTACTCACCATGACCAAGCAAGTCAACGCCGTGTCCTCCGCCTGCTTCCTCACTCTCCGCATGCTCCGCAAGATCTTCCGCTGGATCCCCGCCGACACCAGAAAAACCGTGACCCACGCCCTTGTCACGAGTCGCCTGGACTACGGCAACACCCTCTACGCCGGGACCACCGCCAAACTCCAAAACCGCCTGCAACGCATCCAAAACGCCTCGGCCCGCCTCATCCTCGACGTACCCCGCAACAGCCACATCTCCGCACACCTGAGACACCTGCATTGGCTCCCAGTCAGCAAAAGGATCACCTTCCGTCTTCTCACCCACGCACACAAAGCCCTCCACAACAAGGGACCGGAATACCTCAACAGACGCCTCAGCTTCTACGTCCCCACCCGCCCCCTCCGCTCCGCTGGCCTCGCACTTGCTGCCGTCCCTCGCACCCGCCGCTCCACGGCGGGTGGGAGATCTTTCTCCTTCCTGGCGGCCAAGACCTGGAACTCCCTCCCCACCAGCCTCAGGACCACCCAGGACCACTCCGCTTTCCGGAGACTCCTAAAGACTTGGCTGTTCGAGCAGCGATAACCCCCACTTTCCCCCTAGCGCCTTGAGACCCGCACGGGTGAGTAGCGCGCTTTATAAATGTTAATGATTTGATTTGATTTGACTGACTAAAGACTTGTATGCAAAAATGTAATTAACTGAAGAGGCGGATGATGTTCTCATCAACTATAGGACCAATCAAATTGATGGAACTTGAAGCCTAAGTAGAAATTTAGATTCGGTAAACAAAAACTATAGGTTAGAATCATAACTTCTGATAAGTTCAACCAATTAGCAATTAGTGGGACGGACTGAGAGACCCTAATAAAAAGTCATGACAAGGGGAGCGAAATCAGAGCAGAGAGGAGAAAGTCAATGACGTCAAGAAATGCTGTCCGAAGTGCTGATAATTGGGCTTACTCTCTGTGAGCCTGATACTTTGCTGACCACTGATTACCTGGGGAAGAAGACTGACTTGTTGCTGGTAGCTATGAAAATGTGACTGACAAAATAATTTTGCCTTTCCTTCTAGGTGTCAACTGTGCTGTTTTGGAATAGATTCTCTCTCTCAGATAGATTTTTCCAAATTAATGTTTTATTCAAAATAGTTTCTGCTTGAAGACCCACATCTTGATGCTAATCTTGGTTAGGTAGGCTGACAGGGGCAGACTTTGACAGTGACAATTGACTGACAAATGTGCATTGCAGAATTACTCGATTAATGATGATAATCGCTGTTTTATGATTGCTTGTTAGTTGTGCTTCTTTCGGTGAATAATGTTTTCCTTGATGATTAATAAAGCTTTGATTAATAAAATGCAAATAAAACAATTGACTAGAATTGTAATCAATAGGGAATAAAATTCATTAATCTTTTTCCAGTGAGTGAGGGTTATTTTTGTTTAGGGTTTTCTAATTAACTTTGGTTACTTGAATGTTGATATTGATCTATTAATGTTGATCATTGGATTAGAATTCACTACATGACTAGGATACTCCATGCGATTCAAAAGGTTCATCAGCCTATACTATACGCATACGTAAGTTTACTTACTAAGGACCAGGCGAGCTCGCAGTTTTTGGTAGCAGCTTGATGGTTAGTTTCCTTGGAGAACTAGTTATGTGGTAAAAAATTTGGTTATGGTATTAGTTTGAGTAAGGTTTAGTTGTTTGTATTTTATGAGGTTTCAATTTTATTTTTCTGAAATGGCAATTGTAACAAAGATGATGTCCCATTAAGCGCAGAAATGACTTTCCCAGATCCTGGACCCTGCTAGTAAGGTTGGGTATGATCTCAGCAAATTTTGAGGCAGTATGAAAGTGGTAGGTTGCGCTTGCACAGGCTTAAGCAAATTGCAGGTGAATTGTGATGTATGTGAGGTAACGTAGGGAGTCTACGTACTGCAGCCAAGGTTAGTAGGAGTGTGCGTACTCCACAGTGTGGGAGAAGGGAAGACGTCGAACTTCACATGTATGTGGCGCTTGGTACTCAAAAATGATCCACGTGGTTGTTGGTGATTTATAGACCCTGCGTGGTCTAAAGACTCCGGAGTATATTGACAAGTGTGGGAGATACTTGGTTATATGTTGTAATCTGCCTGGTTTAATAGGTTGATCGGGCGTGGTCAACTAAATCGGTGTCTAAGACAATCGAATAAAAGGGGAAATTCGACTGAGAATTGGCGAGTTCTCTGTGCACCAAAACAGACCCATTGATCAGTTGAGAGTAAAATTTGCGGATCGAATTTTGCTTGCGAATGCGTGGGACTGAGAAAGAGGAATAACTATATGAGCCAAAAGAGCCATTAGTGAAAATCCGTAAGGTCTCTGAAACGATTGTGTTCCTTCCTGTAGTAAACCAGCAAGTTTGTTTTATATATTGGGTTTCGGTAAAAGCTTGCAATACATTTTGCATTAGTTGTGTGAATCGAGTTAAGGAGGACGAGCCGCAAGACTTTGTCAGCCGCTGTGTGTGAGTGTGACGTCAGACTGTTCTGCACGGGGATAGGTTGTTAGCTGAGAAGAGCCGCGACCGGATTGGCAGCCGTCGGTAAGAGGCAATTGGTTGAAAGGAATCTTGGGAGTAAAACTAATTTCATTATTGAATCAAACGTAAACAAGAACAGGCAAAATTAAGTTTTTCAAGGCAGTTAAGAGTGCAATGAAGTGTGATACTTACATTAAGGCGTCAGTGGGGGAGCCGACCCCACCAGAGGATTCTCCAGCTTATTTTGTGATGGCAGAGCGAGGTGTAGCACTGTGTCTATGGTTGAAACAGTGGAGCAAGTTAACAAAAAATCAAGGGTCTTTGGCGTTTCCGGAGGATGGAATGTTTAATTTGAGAATTTTAGATCAATTGCGAATGTCATTATATGACATCAAGCCATTACCAAGACCAGCACAGTTTGAAACTTTAGAAATCTGAGAGCTAGTGGCCAGACAGCAACAGGAGATGAAGTTTAAGAGGAGAATGAAGAAAGTGGTAAAAACATTAGCTGAAGGTAGATGGGATTGGGAGCAAAAGAGATGGAGAATGGCAGGAGATTAAACTGTTTCCTGCCATTACAGAGGGAGACGAGGCAGAGAAGGAAGATAGTGCAAGGGAAGATTAAAGTGGAGGAAGGAAGAAGAAGAGAAAGTCCTATGTAGATGATGATGATTCTGATGTTGAGGATCTCTTTACACAATTATTGAGAGATAGACCTCCACCTTCAACAACCTATGCGGGGGGCAGGTACTAATGCTACTGCCACTACAGCTGCTCCGGCACAAGCCCAGGGAGCAGAGGGAGCTGTACAGGCAGAAGGAGGACAATTGCCAGGGGTAGTACAGAGTACACCTAATGCAGGAACTAGTACTGTAGTTCAGGCGCAGATACATCCACCCTCAGTGCAGAGAATTTATCCAGCTGTACCAGTTCTTGAGACAGTCTCGAATATCATGTTACCGAGGGAACAGATGATTCCAAAGCCAATGCTGATTCAGACAGATCTGACACCAGTGTCTACAGAAGTTTACACTACTGACAGGAACGCAGTCAGATCTTACACCAGTTATGAATCAGGCAATGGGGGCAGCACTCACACAAAGTGCAGGTGCTAGAGCAGCCCTGTATGCAATATCGCTACCGATTACTGCTGGTCCAGGGGTGCCCTTATTTGCACAAACGAAGTCAGAGACAGGAGAACAGAATGAATTGTCACAGAGCCTTGTGAGGAGGGGGGTGAGTGATCCCGCACAGTTAATATCGTCTGCAGGACAAACTTTCAATGGATCTAGACCACTAATGGATCTTAGTCCACTTGTGGCACTTCCAGATGCAGTAAATGGCACGAACACAAGTCAGAGTTTGAGAGTGTTGACACCGCAACCTTCAGGTGCAGTGGTACAACAGCTATCAGTGCCGAATGCAAATAATATATCATTGCAAGGATTGTCAGCTCAACAATTGATTGAATGGTTAGACAGTTTGAATACTCCTCAGAATGCATCGAAGGGTGAGCAACAGATAAAACGAGTAGTGTTGAACATAGAAACAAATGAATTAGTCAAGGGAACGATGGGGTTGAATAGATTGGAGTCCTACACAGAGGAAGAGCTGAGATACTTATGCCGAAAGATTACCAGAGAAGTGAATAAGATACATCAGAGGTTAGCAGAGTTAGCAGAGAAACATGGCATTGACATTAAAAAGACGAAACAATTGAGATGCAGTTACAGATTAGATTTTGAGGCAAAGGATTTCGAACACATGAGATCAGCCGGAATGAGATCACACTTGAAAGAACTCCTGCAGAGTGCACAGATTTGGGAAGCATTAGAGAAGTGGGAAGGTAGATGAACAAACAAAAAAGAAAAACAGAAACAAGATTCTCAAGAAGGAGCGGAAGGTGCTGATAAAGGGGAATCAGTTAAGATGCTTCCAATGGGGGAATTCCCAGGGTGGCAATTTGTTCATGTCCCGTGACACAGGAGTGACATATTATCTTTTACAAATGATTATCCAAAGCTGAGGGAAAAGCTAGTCGAGTAGTATCAACAGACAGAGAGATTTGTGAAGCTCTCCAAATGTTTGTGGGAAGACTTAAATACATTATTGGAGATAGTGGTTCCAGCTGACTTGAGGGTCGAGTGTAAGAGAGCAGTAGACTGGCCGACGAGTGAACCAGAGAGGGACAGGGTAGCAGGTGCGCCTTCACCTGAGGTAATGAAAAATTATTATAAGGTGATTGAGTTCCTGAAAACTAGAATCTCACCCTAAAACCTTGATTGGCAGCGGATTGATAGAACAGTCCAAGATTCTAAAGAGTCAATACATACTTACTATGAGAGACTGTTGAAAGCCTTCTAAGAGTACAGTGGCAAAGAAGCAATTGAACCGAAAGACATGTTGCACTTTGTATTCAGATTCGTTGAAGGTTTAAGACCAGAAGTGGGACAGATGATTAAGAATCATTTAATTTGCTGGCAGGGAAAGCCGATTGATGAGCCGTTGCAATATGCTAAATACTGTAGTGATGAGTTGAAATAAAAGAAATTGAAAGAGATGCCGATGGTGATGCAAATCAAAGCAGCTCAAAAAGGAGCGCAGGGAGCTTTAGTGCCGCCGATGCCGCCACAACAGAGAGCTGTCATGTTTCAACCTCAAGTGACGGGTGGAGGGCGTGGAATGGACATGATGCGTAGTCCAGATTTAGGAACTCTGATTGTTCAGAATGATGTGCAAGGTATGAAAAGGATGTTCCCGTGTCATTTGTGGGGAAACGTGGGACACTGGAAGCGGGAGTGCCCGTTGATGGTGCAGGGTTGTGTGGTTCAGCAAGGTGATGTCAGTACATTTCAAACTGTGAAAGTTCAAAAAATGAAAGGCTTTGTTCCTAATACTCAGAATCAAGGACAGAACTTCCTGCCAGTGCAGCACATGCAGGTGCCACGTGCACAATTTGCTCCATTATCACCAGTACAGCAGCAGGTCCCTATTGCACCTAGACAGCAAATGCAAATACCTCAAGCCCCGATGGAGCAGCACCAGGTGATGCTTACTCAACAGGTCAAAGACAAGACAATAATAATAACAGAGTACACCAATTTCCATTTCACAGTGAGGATGAAATAAACGAAGAATGGATGAGTGACAGTTCAGATGAAGGAGCCTGCATACTTGCTGCTTCCCTAGAAATAGATCAGAGAGGGCCTTTTGTAAAGGGAAAGGTGATGGGTCACAAGGTCTCATTCTTGGTTGATACGAGGCTACACGCTCTACAGTGAGAAGCATAGAAGTACCAAACCTACCTCTTTCGGGTAGGACAGTTCAAGTTGTGGGTGTGGAAAATAGACAGTTGACAAACCCAATCACGGAGCCAGTGCAGATTGAAACTGGGAACTATTTGGGTATGCATAGATTTGTAGTGTGTGATTCAAGTCCCGCATCTTTATTGGGTAGAGACTTGTTGTGCAGGACCAAATGTTCTATTAACTGCTCAGACACAGGGATAGAAGTCCAGACCAACAGTGATGATGAAGAAGAGCAGACATCTGCAATGATAGTCAACAATGCCCACAAAAAATACCCATTGATTGAACTTTTCCCAATGTTTACGGTGAAGGATTTGCATACAGATTTGCAGGGAACCATAAAGGAGGAAGAGTGGGATATGACAGGGAAGGAAGTGGGTCTGATTAAGAGAGTAGAACTAATCAAAATCACTTTGAAACCAAATGCTGAATTCCCGCAGCTACCACAATATACCATGGCGGAGGATGTTTTGATGAAAGTTGCACAAATAATTGGAGACTTTCTAAAACAAGGAGTTTTAAAAGAAGTTTTGAGTAGCCCATGTAATTCACCGATAATGGGTTTGAAAAAGCCATGTGGGAAAGTACGAGTTGTGCAGGACTTGCGAAAGGTGAACAACAAGGTGGTTAAATGCTGTCCGGTTGTGCCCAATCCAGCAGTGATACTGTTTCAGATTCCTTGCGATGCAGAGTGGTTCACAGTGGTTGATCTGTCACAAGCTTTCTTTTCGGTGCCACTTCATGAGGATAGTCAGTTTCTTTTTAGTTTCAAATTTCTAGATAGATTCTACAGTTGGTGTAGGCTTCCACAAGGGTATACGGAGTCACCATCCCTGTTTAATCAGATCTTGAAAAAGAATATGGAGTCATTGGAATTGCCCTGCCAATCGACTCTTGTACAGTACATTGATGATTTGTTGATTGCGTCCAAAACAAGAGATGAGTGTAAGCATGACTCGATTGCCCTGTTGAACCATTTGGGAGAATTTGGACATAAAGTTTCACCTGTGAAGTTACAGTATTGTCAGAAGTCAGTAAACTATCTGGGACATCAGATTGAGAAAGGGTTGAGAAGAATTTCCAGAGAAAGGATCACTATGATTCTGCACAGAAGTCCTCCGACTTCTCAGAGAGATGTTAGAATGTTTCTGGGAATGGTGGGATACTGTAGACAGTGGATTCCAAATTTTGCTGAAATAGCCAAGCCATTACAACAGTTGACACATAAGGGAGTTACAGACCCTATTATCCTAGATGAGGACCATATGAAAGCATTTACTGAATTGAGAGAGAGCCTGTGCAGGGCTCCAGCGTTGGGAATGCCTGATTACACAAAGTCTTTCACATTGTTTTGTCATGAATGTGATGCTTGTTCTTTGTCTGTCTTGACACAGGTCCATGGAGGTGCTTGTCGCCCAGTAGCCTATTTTTCAGCTACCTTGGACCCAACGCAGCAGCTTTACCAGGTTGTCTGTGCGCTGTAGCCGCAGTTGGTCAGTCTTTCCCAGTGTGGGGGAGTAGTCATGGGATACCCTTTAACGATAATAGTACCACATTCTGTTGAGATTCTACTGACAAGGACGAAAACACAATATTCAACGGGAGCAAGACTGACAAGGTATGAGACGAGCATATTGGGTGCTCCAAATGTAACATTGAAAAGATGTTCAGTGCTGAATCCAGCAACATTACTTCTGAGTGATACTGTTGAAATTGAAAAGGAAGAAGATATTGAACATGACTGTCTTGAAGTAACTGAATTGTGCACAAAACCAAGGCCTGACGTTAGAGACACCCGTTTAGAAGAAAATGATCAAATTGTCTTTGTTGATGGTTTGTGTCTCAGAGATGGAACCAGCACACTGAGAGCAGGATATGCTGTGTACACAATTACAGGCACATTAGAAGCTTCATGGCTTCCAGGTGTCTATTCTGCACAAGTGGCAGAACTAGTAGCTCTTACCAGGGCTTGTTATGTCTTTGCAAGATTAAGAGTCACAATTGACACTGATAGTCAGTATGGATTTGGAATTGAGCATGATTTTGGCCAATTGTGGTCGCAGCAAGGTTTTATGACCTCAACTGGTACACCAGCGAGAAATGGCGACCGGTTAAAAGAGTTGTTGTATGCAATTCAGTTGCCTGAAGAGATTGCAGTGGAGAAATGCAGTGCACACCAAAAGACACAAGATTTCATTTCTTTGGGAAACGAGTATGCAGATGAAGTCACAAGGTTTTGCGCATTGAACTGTATATCATTCAAGGATAAGTGGGAACTAATGCCAGAGGAAGAAACAAATTGTGCAAGTTTTGCTTTGAAAATAATTGACACTTTAGAAGAGTTAAAAACATTGCAGGAAAATGCAGACAAGGAAGAGAAAAAGCTCTGGTTGAAGTTAAAATGTGTTCAAAGACCAGATGAAATTTAGGTTTCTGAGGAGGGCCAGATGGTGCTGCCGAATAGTCTATTGACTCAGATGGTTCGGTATTACCATGGCCAGGTACACACTGGAAGAGATGCCATGGTTAGGCTGTTCAAGGTAGACTGGTTTAATCCAAAATTCAGACAAGCAGCAGAAGCAGTATGTCACAGATGTGTGATCTGTCAGCAACTAAATGTGGGAAAAGGGACAGTGGTGAATTTGAGCCACATTGGAAGAGCAGGAGGACCATTCAGCAGGATGCAGTTGGATTTTGTTGAAATGCTTGCGTGTGGTGGACTAAAGTATGTGTTGGTGATTGTGTGTGTTTTCAGCCACTGGATTGAAGCTTACCCCACACAAAGGAATGATAGTCTCACAGTTGCAAAGCTATTGCTTAGAGAATTAATACCACAGTTTGGATTTCCGATCTCTTTAGAATCAGATAGGGGAACACACTTCAATAATGAAGTGATCAGACTCTTATGTGCAGCATTAAACATTGAGCACATTGAGCAGAAACTCCGTTGCAGTTACTGCCCAGAAGCATCAGGACTTGTAGAACAAATGAATGGTACATTGAAATCAAGAATTGCCAAAATGTGTGCTGCAACAAACCTGAAATGGCCAGATGCATTACCTTTGGTGTTGATGTCAATGCAAAATATACATGACAGAAAGACAGGACTGTCACCGCATGAGATTCTTATGGGCAGAGCAATGAGATTACCAGTAATTCCAGCAAATGCTCTTGTCAATATTATAGATGATGTGGTGTTGGACTACTGCAAAGGTCTGGCTGATGTGGTTCGATCTTTCTCTCAGCAGGTACGGGCTGTCACCCTGCCACCTTTCCATGACCCAGGTCACAACTTGAGAGCTGGAGATTGGTTTGTGATCAAAAAGCACATTCAAAAGACTTGCCTAGAGCCACATTGGAAGGGTCCATACCAGGTGGTGTTGATAACTACGACATCTGTGAAATATGCCAGACTACCTAACTGGATACATGCAAGCCATACCAAGAGAGTGGTGAGTCCACAAGATCATGAAGAAGTGTTGTTGAGAGCACCAACAGCAGCAAAACAGGTGGCACTTCCTGAACCAGAACCAGAGTAAGTTGAGCCTGAAGTTGACCCAGAGCTGATGGAAGATGGGCCAATCACCCCAGTAAGAGACGAAGGTGCAGGAGTACAAGAGGGGGAGCAAGAGTCGAACCCGACGGAAGTGACCGGAGAACCAAGTACAGAAAGAATTCTCCCAGCAGTAGACAGTGCCAAAGCACAAGCAGACCAAGTGCCAGACCAAGAGGGGAAAAGAGTTGAGACGAATCAAAGCCAAAGTGATCTGACTCCTCCTGAACGCGTTGCAGGTCCATCAAGAGAAAACACCATAGATAAGGGAAAAGAGAAGAGTCCAATATTAAAGAGATTACTGACAGAAGGAATAAGGAAAGGGGACAACTGGCCTGAACCTCAAATAGGCAAGAAGAAGGAATTGGTCATAAATGAGACAATAGAGGAAGAAGTAGATACTACAAGAAAAGATGAACTGAGTGAAGGAGAATTAGCAGGAGAACAAAAATTGAAAAGAAAGAGAGTAGCAAGTCGAAGATACGCAGGTCCTGAGTGGGCATACGCAGCAACAAGTGAACGGAAAAATGAGTTCATGTCCTTTTGCTTTGACAGAGAAGTTCTGAATCAGCATTTTGATGCAACTGAAGGGAATCGATAGACTGAGTTGTTGAGCTAATCTGAAAGAAATCTGAAAGGAAATTGTCAAAATAAACCTGGAAAAAGACATTAATAAACTGATATGACATTTGAAAACCTGATTATGACAAGCTGCTAACCGATTTTTGACGAAGGAAGAAAAGGGTTACAGTGTATGAAACTGAATTGTGAGAAAGAAACATATTTTGACTTTTTCCAATTTTTGATTTTCTTGTTGCACTTTATTTAAGAGTTATTTCTGCTTTCTGATTCTTTATAGATCATGGCTGAATTAAATAATGGCATTAGGAGAATTAGGTATTGTAGATATTTGAGTGTTGGAGTGGCAATTATGTGTGGAATAATGTTTATAGTAATGATTGTGGGAATGTCTCTTCATGAGATGAAAGAAGTTGCTATTACACCTGTTCAGGAAACCACTACACTAACGGCTTTAGAAAACTTCAAGCTTGATGAAAAATATTTGCACGATTATACTAATGCACGAGGAGAGCTTTCCTCTAATGTTTTCTATTGGTTGTTGAATGAGTATGTGGAGACGAAGGATGAGAAGAATTGTCTTGTGTGTACGCAAGTTCCTTCATCTGTGGAAGAAGGGGTTACGTACCATAGTTTACCCCTAACATATGGCATAGCATGTAGTTTGCTACTAACCAGATTATATAACCAAGAGTATATTCAGTATTTCTATTCGAACCATGACCAGGTGTTTTCCTTTGTCCCTATTATTAGATATTTGAGCAAAATAGCTAAGGAGCATGATATAGAATTAGTTAGAGGATTCTTTGAGCCAACACCAACTTTTGGAATGGCTTATGCTCACCGTAATAATCTAACCTGCTTATTAACTTCAATGGAAAAGAGCTTTATAGGTCAGACTGACGATAGAAGAAAGGCATTAAAAGAAACATTAGAAAAAGTGCTGGAGAAAAGAACTTACGAAAATGACTATGCTTACACTGCTATTAAAAAACAGGGGAGATTAGCTTCAGATGCATTACACGTAGGAAAGCTTTGTATATATCGGCCAAAATCACACACCGACACTTTGTTTGGGGAACCAGTGAAAGTAGACATGTGTTTTTGTTTCAGAGTAAATGGACTTTTACGCTGAATGGTGCAGACCTTGTGATTCCTGGGATTTATTATATATGTGGACTAAATGCCTATTACCATCTCCCTAGAGGATGGTATGGAACATACTATTTAGGGATAGTTTTCCTTAAGATTTAACAGATAGATGGTTTGAAGAAAATACCAAAAGTGAGGGAGTTATATCATGTGCGACAGAGGAGGGAAACTGCTCTGCAATTGTGGGGGATATTTTTGGGGCCATAATTCCATCTGTAGGAGTTATTTTGAATGCAAACAAAGATACGGAAATTGTCTACTATTGTGGATAATATGCTGACAAACTTTACAGGGGCAATATTTCTGTTAAACACTGAATTAGCTGAGGATATAGCTATGACACTTCAAAATACGCTTGCTTTAGACATAATTTTAGTAAAAGAAGGCAGAGTCTGTAAAATGATTAATGCTAGGCACTGTTGCTCATTTATTCCTGAAAATGATAAAGAGATAAGAGATGTACTTACTAATTTAACTAATGCATGCAGATATTTGAAAGAATTGAAGGCACCAGGAGTTTGGGAGAAGGTTGGAAATGGATTTGCCTCTGTGGGAAATTGGTTTAGTCAAATCTGGACTGGGGTATTATGGAAAATTGTCCAAGGAATATTAATTGTGATCGTTTCTATATTAGGATTATGGGGTATATGTAAATTGTGGCAAAAAGTGAAACTAAAAAGGGGTAAGAATGATCAGAGGAGGGAAGAACAAGCTAGGAGAAGAATTTATAGAGAAAATGCAAGAGGAAACCAAAATACATCTGAAACTAAATTGTGAAATAGTAACAAAGAAAGGTGTGATGACATATTTAGTCATCAGAGGAGGGACTGATGAAGCAGATATACTAATATAATACATTTCTAATGATTAATGTGTGTTTATTAATGAGAAAATTCAATAGAGTAACTGATATAAAAAAAAACTGTGTAAGCAAAATGTGCCTACACCATGTGTATTAACAAGATACTAAATGATGAGAACATTCATGTAAAATGCTTTAATATATCATAACTGGATGTATAACCTATGTTTTGTGTTAATTCACATTCTTAACTTAGCCGGATCAAAGGCCTGGTTTAACTAGGCCTTGCCTGTTTATAATGTGAAGACTCGACGAGGCTTGCGAGGACTGTTAACCGGAGTAAAGACATTGAACTGCAAAGAGTTCAGATGGCTCTGCTGGAACATTCTGCAAATGTACCAGCGGACAGGAGATGATGAAGACAATTTGATACAATTATGTGTAGTGTAGGCTAAATGCACTTTACCAGGACTTGAACAATAGAGCCACTGACTAAAGACTTGTATGAAACAATTTTGTTACCTGAAGAGATGGATGATGTTCTCATCAACAGAAGGGCCAATCAAATTGACGGAACTTGAAGCCTAAGTAGAAATTTAGATTCGGTAAAAAAAAACTATAGGTTAACTTCTGATAAGTTCAACCAATTAGTAATTAGTGGGATGGACTGAGAGACCCTAATAAAAATTCATGACAAGAGGAGTGAAATCAGAGCGGAGAGGAGAAAGTCGATGACGTCAGGAGACGCTGTCCGAAGTGTGGATAACTGAGCTTACTCTCTGTGAGTCTGATACTTTGCTGACCACTGATGACCTGGGTACGAAGACTGAATTGTTGCTGATCCATCCTGGATAGGTAGCTATGAAAATGTGACTGACAAAATAATTTTGCCTTTCCTTCTAGGTGCCAACTGCGCTGTTTTTTAATAGATTCTCTCTCTCAGATAGATTTTCCAAATTAATGTTTTATTCAAAATTGTTTTCGCATGAAGACCCACATGCTGATGCTAATCTTGGTTAGGTAGGCTGACATAGGGAGACATTGACAGTGACAATTGACTGTCGAATTTGCATTGCTGAATTACTCGATTAATGATGATAATCGCTGTATCATCAGCTGTATCATCATTGCCTGTTACTTGTGATTCATTCAGTGAATAATGTTTTCCTTGATGAGTAATAAAGCTTTGATTAATAAAAAGGCGAATAAAACAATTGACTAGAATTGTAATCAATCGGGAATAAAATTCATTAACCTTTTTCCAGTGAGTGATGGTTATTTTTGTTTAGCGTTTTCTAATTAACTTTGGTTATTTGAATGTTGATATTGATCTATTAATGTTGATTATTGGATTAGAATTCACTACATGACTAGGATACTTCATGCGATTCAAAAGGTTCATCAACCTATACGCGTACCCTTGTAAGTTTACTTACTAAGGACCAGGCGCGCTAGCAGTTTTTGGTAGCAGCTTGATGGTTAGTTTCCTTGGAGGACTAGTTATGTGGTAAAAAATGTGGTTATGGTATTAGTTTGAGTAAGGTTTAGTTGTTTGTATTTTATGAGGTTTGAATTTTATTTTTCTGAAGTGGCAATTGTAGCAAAGATGATGTCCACTTAAGCCCAGAAATGACTTTCCCAGATCCTGGATCCTGCTAGTAAGGTTGGGTATGATCTCAGCATATTTTGAGGCAGTATGAAAGTGGTAGGTTGTGCTTGCACAGGCTTAAGCAAATTGCAGGTGAATTGTGATGTATGTGAGGTAAAGTAGGGAGTCTACGTACTCTAGCCAAGGTTAGTAGGAGTGTGCGTACTCCACAGTGTGGGAGTAGGGAAGTCGTCGAACTTCACATGTATGTGGCGCTTGGTGCTAAAAAATTATCCACGTGGTTGTTGGTGATTTACAGACCCTGGGTGGTCTAAAGACTCCGAAGTATATTGACAAGTGTAGGAGATACTTGGTTATATGTTGTAATCTGCCTGGTTTAATAGGTTGATCGGGCGTGGTCAACAAAATCGGTGTCTAAGACAATCGAATAAAAGGGAAAATTCGACTGAGATTTGGCGAGTTCTCTGTGCACCAAAATAGATCCATTGATCAGTTGAGAGTAAAATTTGCGGGTCGAATTTTGCTTGCGAATGCAGGAGACTGAGAAAGAGGAATAACTATATGAGCCAAAAGAGCCATTAATGAAAATCCGTAAGGTCTCTGAAACGATTGTGTTCCTTCCTGTAGTAAACCAGCAGGTTTGTTTTATATATTGGGTTTCGGTAAAAGCTTGCAATACATTTTGCATTAGTTGTGTGAATCGAGTTAAGGAGGACGAGCTGCAAGACTTTGTCAGCCGCTGTGTGTGAGTGTGATGTCAGACTGTGCCGCACGGGGATAGGTTGTTAGCTGAGAAGAGCCGCGACCGGATTGGCAGCCGTCGGTAAGAGGCAATTGGTTGAAAGAAATCTTGGGAGTAAAAGTAATTTCATTATTGAATTAAACGTAACCAAGAACAGGCAAAATGAAGTTTTTCATGGTAGTTAAGAGTGCAATGAAGTGTGATACTTACATTAAGGCGTCAGTGGGGGAGCCGACCCCACCAGAGGATTCTCCAGCTTATTTTGTGATGATGATTCTGATGTTGAGGATCTCATTACACAATTATTGAGAGATAGACCTCCACCTTCAACAACCTATGCGGGGGGCCAGGTACTAATGCTACTGCCACTACAGCTGCTCCGGCACAAGCCCAGAGAGCCGAGGGAGCTGTACAGGCAGAAGGAGGACAATTGCCAGGGGTAGTACAGAGTACACCTAATGCAGGAACTAGTACTGTAGTTCAGGCGCAGATACATCCACCCTCAGTGCAGAGAATTTATCCAGATGTACCAGTTCTTGAGACAGTCTCGAATATCATGGTACCGAGGAAACAGATGATTCCAAATCCAATGCTGATTCAGACAGATCTGACACCAGTGTTGTTGCCTTAAGCCCAAGCACAGGGTCTACCGAAGTTTACACTACTGACAGGAACGCAATCAGATCTTACACCAGTTATGAATCAGGCAATGGGGGCAGCACTCACACAAAGTGCAGGTGCTAGAGCATCCCCGTATGCAATATCGTTACCGATTACTGCTGTTACAGGGGTGCCCTTATTTGCACAAAAGAAGTCAGAGACAGGAGAACAGAATGAATTGTCACAGATCCTCGTAAGGAGGGGGGTGAGTGATCCTGCACAGTTAATATCGTCTGCAGGCCAAACTTTCAATGGATCTAGATCACTAATGGATCTTAGTCCACTTGTGGCACTTCCAGATGCAGTAAATGGCACGAACACAAGTCAGAGTTTGAGAGTGTTGACACCGCAACCTTCAGGTGCAGTGGTACAACAGCTATCAGTGCTGAATGCAAATAATATATCATTGCAAGGATTGTCAGCTCAACAATTGATTGAATGGTTAGACAGTTTGAATACTCCTCAGAATGCATCGAAGGGTGAGCAACAGATAAAACGAGTAGGGTTGAACATAGAAACAAATGAATTAGTAAAGGGAACAATGGGGTTGAATAGATTGGACTCCTACACAGAGGAAGAGCTGAGATACTTATGCCGAAAGATTACCAGAAAAGTGAATAAGATACATCAGATGTTAGCAGAGTTAGTAGAGAAACATAGCATTGACATTATAAAGACGAAACAATTGAGATGCAGTTACGGATTAGATTTTGAGGCAAAGGATTTCGAACACATGAGATCAGCCGGAATGAGATCACACTTGAAAGAACTCCTGCAGAGTGCACAGATTTGGGAAGCATTAGAGAAGTGGGAATGTAGATGGACAAACAAAAAAGAAAAATGGAAACAAGATTCTCAAGAAGGAGCGGAAGGTGCTGATCAAGGGGAATCAGTTAGGATGCTTCCAATGGGGGAAATCCCAGGGTGGCAATTTGTTCATGTCCCGTGACACAGGAGTGACATATTATCTTTTACAAATGATTATCCAAAGCTGAGGGAAAAGCCAGTTGAGTGGTATCAACAGACAGAGAGATTTGTGAAGCTCTCCAAATGTTTGTGGGAAGACTTAAATACATTATTGGAGATAGTGGTTCCAGCTGACTTGTGGGTCGAGTGTAAGAGAGCAGTAGACTGGCCGATGAGTGAACCAGAGAGGGGCAGGGTAGCAGGTGCGCCTTCACCTGAGGTAATGAAAAATTATTATAAGGTGATTGAGTTCCTGAAAACTAGAATCTCTCCCTAAAACCTTGATTGGCAGCGGATTGATAGAACAGTCCAAGAGTCTAAAGAGTCAATACATACTTACTATGAGAGACTGTTAAAAGCCTTCAAAGAGTACAGTGGCAAAGAAGCAATTGAGCCGAAAAACATGTTGCACTTTGTATTCAGATTCGTTGAAGGTTTGAGACCAGAAGTGGGACAGATGATTAAGAATCATTTAATTTGCTGGCAGGCAAAGCCGATTGATGAGCCGTTGCAATATGCTAAATGCTGTAGTGATGAGATTGAGTTGAAATAAAAAAAATTGAAAGAGAAGGCGATGGTGATGCAAATCAAAGCAGCTCAAAAAGGAGCGCAGGGAGCTTTAGTGCCGCCGATGCCGCCACAACAGAGAGCTGTCATGTTTCAACCTCAAGTGAGGGGCAGAGGGCGTGGAATGGACATGATGCGCGGTCCAGATTTAGGAACTCTGATTGTTCAGAATGATGTGCAAGGTATGAAAAGGATGTTCCCATGTCATTTGTGGGGAAACGTGGGACACTGGAAGCGGGAGTGCCCATTGATGGTGCAGGGTTGTGTGGTTCAGCAAGGTGATGTCAGTACATTTCAAACTGTGAAAGTTCCAAAAATGAAAGGATTTGTTCCTAATACTCAGAATCAAGGACAGAACTTCCTGCCAATGCAGCACATGCAGGTGCCAGGTGCACAATTTGCTCCATTATCACCAGCACAGCAGCAGGTCCCTATTGTACCTAGACAGCAAATGCAAATACCTCAATCCCTGATGGAGCAGCAACAGGGGATGATTACTCAACAGGTCAAAAACAAGACAATAATAATAAAAGAGTACACCAATTTCCATTTCACAGTGAGGATGAAATAAATGAAGAATGCATGAGTGACAGTTCAGATGAAGGAGCCTGCATACTTGCTGCTTCCCTAGAAATAGATCAGAGAGGGCCTTTTGTAAAGGGAAAGGTGATGGGTCACAAGGTCTCATTCTTGGTTGATACGAGGCTACGCGCTCTACAGTGAGAAGCATAGAAGTACCAAACCTACCTCTTTCGGGTAGGACAGTTCAAGTTGTGGGTGTGGAAAATAGACAGTTGACAAACCCAATTACGGAGCCAGTGCAGATTGAAACTGGGAACTATATTGGTATGCATAGATTTGTAGTGTGTGATTCAAGTCCCGTATCTTTATTGGGTAGAGACTAGTTGTGCAGGACCAAATGTTCTATTAACTGCTGAGACACAGGGATAGAAGTCCAGACCAACAGTGATGATGAAGAAGAGCAGACATCTGCAATGATAGTCAACAATGCCTACAAAGAATACCCATTGATTGAATTTTCTCCAATGTTTACGGTGAAGGATTTGCATATAGATTTGCAGGGAACCGTAAAGGAGGAAGTGTGGGATTTGACAGGGAAGGAAGTGGGTCTGATTAAGAGAGTAGAACTAATCAAAATCACTTTGAAACCAAATGCTGAATTCCCGCAGCTACCACAATATACCATGGCGGAGGATGTTTTGATGAAAGTGGCACAAATAATTGGAGACTTCCTAAAACGAGGAGTTTTAAAAGAAGTTTTGAGTAGCCCATGTAATTCACCGATAATGGGTTTGAAAAAGCCATGTGGGAAAGTTTGAGATGTGCAGGACTTGCGAAAGGTGAACGACATGGTGGTTAAATGCTGTCCGATTGTGCCCAGATTCCTTGAGATGCAGAGTGGTTCACAGTGGTTGATCTGTCACAAGCTTTCTTTTCGGTACCACTTCATGAGGATAGTCAGTTTCTCTTTAGTTTCAAATTTCTAGATAGATTCTACAGTTGGTGTAGGCTTCCACAAGGGTATACGGAGTCACCATCCCTGTTTAATCAGATCTTGAAAAAGAATATGGAGTCATTGGAATTGCCCTGCCAATCGACTCTTGTACAGTGCATTGATGATTTGTTTATTGAGTCCAAAACAAGAGATGAGTGTAAGCATGACTCGATTGCCCTGTTGAACCATTTGTGAGAATTTGGACATAAAGTTTCACCTGTGAAGTTACAGTATTGTCAGAAGTCAGTAAAATATCTGGGACATCAGATTGAGAAAGGGTTGAGAAGAATTTCCAGAGAAAGGATCACTATGATTCTGCAGAGAAGTCCTCCGACTTCTCAGAGTGATGTTAGAACGTTTCTGGGAATGGTGGGATACTGTAGACAGTGGATTCCCAATTTTGCTGAAATAGCCAAGCCATTACAACAGTTGACACATAAGGGAGTTACAGACCCTATTATCCTAGATAAGGACCAGATGAAAGCATTTACTGAATTGAGAGAGAGTCTGTGCAGGGCTCCAGCGTTGGGAATGCCTGATTACACAAAGTCTTTCACATTGTTTTGTCATGAATGTGATGCTTGTTCTTTGTCTGTCTTGACACAGGTCCATGGAGGTGCTTATCGCCCAGTAGCCTATTTTTCAGCTACCTTGGACCCAACGCAGCAGCTTTACCAGGTTGTCTGCGCGCTGTAGCCGCAGTTGGTCAAAGTCTTTCCCAGTGTGAGGCAGTAGTCATGGGATACCCTTTAACAGTAATGGTACCACATTCTGTTGAGATTCTACTGACAAGGACGAAAACACAATATTCAACAGGAGCAAGACTGACAAGGTATGAGACGAGCATATTGGGTACTCCAAATGTAACATTGAAAAGATGTTCAGTCCTGAATCCAGCAACATTACTTCTGAGTGATACTGTTGAAATTGAAAAGCAAGAAAATATTAAACATGACTGTCTTGAAGTAACTGAATTGTGCACAATACCAAGGCCTGATGTTAGAGACACCTGTTTAGAAGAAAATGATCAAATTGTCTTTGTTGATGGTTTGTGTCTCAGAGATGGAACCAGCACACTGAGAGCAGGATATGCTGTGTACACAATTACAGGCACATTAGAAGCTTCATGGCTCCAGGTGTCTATTCTGCACAAGTGGCAGAACTAGTAGCTCTTACCAGGGCTTGTTATGTCTCTGCAAGATTAAGAGTCACAATTGACACTGATAGTCAGTATGGATTTGGAATTGATCATGATTTTGGCCAATTGTGGTCGCAGCAAGGTTTTATGACCTCAACTGGTACACCAGTGAGAAATGGCGACCAGATAAAAGAGTTGTTGTATGCAATTCAGTTGCCTGAAGAGATTGCAGTATAGAAATGCAGTGCACACCAAAAGACACAAGATTGCATTTGTTTGGGAAACGAGTATGCAGATCAAGTCACAAGTTTTTGCGCATTGAACTGTACATCATTCAAGGATAAGTGGGAACTAATGTCAGAGGAAGAAACAAATTGTGCAAGTTTTGGTTTGAAAATAATTGACACTTTAGAAGAGTTAAAAACATTGCAGGAAAATGCAGACAAGGAAGAGAAAAAGCTCTGGTTGAAGTTAAAATGTGTTCAAAGACCAGTTGAAATTTGGGTTTCTGAAGAGGGCTGGATGGTGCTGCCAAATAGTCCATTGACTCAGATGGTTCGGTATTACCATGGCCAGGCACACATTGGAAGAGATGCCATGGTAAACTGTTCAAGGTAGACTGGTTTAATCCAAAATTCAGACAAGCAGCAGAAGCAGTATGTCACAGATGTGTGATCTGTCAGCAACTAAATGTGGGAAAAGGGACAGTGAAGAATTTGAGCCATATTGGAAGAGCAGGAGGACCATTCAGCAGGATGCAGTTGGATTTTATTGAAATGCCTGCGTGTGGTGGACTGAAGTATGTGTTGGTGATTGTGTGTGTGTTCAGCCACTGGATTGAAGGTTACCCCACACAAAGGAATGATAGTATCACAGTTGCAAAGCTATTGCTTAGAGAATTAATACCACGGTTCGGATTTCCAATCTCTTTAGAATCAGATAGGGGAACACACTTCAATAACGAAGTGATCAGACTCTTATGTGCAGCATTAAACATTGAGCACGTTGAGCAGAAACTCCATTGCAGTTACTGCCCAGAAGCATCAGGTCTTGTAGAACAAATGAATGGTACATTGAAATCAAGAATTGCCTAAATGTGTGCTGCAACAAACCTGAAATGGCCAGATGCATTACCTTTGGTGTTGATGTCAATGCGAAATATACATGACAGAAAGACAGGACTGTCACCGCATGAGATTCTCATGGGCAGAGCAATGAGATTACCAGTAATTCCAGCAAATGCTCTTGTCAATATTACAGATGATGTGGTGTTGGACTACTGCAAAGGTCTGGCTGATGTGGTTCGATCTTTCTCTCAGCAGGTACAGGCTGTCACCCTGCCACCTATCCATTACCCAGGTCACAACTTGAGAGCTGCAGATTGGTTTGTGATCAAAAAGCACATTCGAAAGACTTGCCTAGAGCTACATTGGAAGGGTCCATACCAGGTGGTGCTGATAACTACGACATCTGTGAAATGTGCCAGACTACCTAACTGGATACATGTGAATCATACCAAGAGAGTGGTGAGTCCACAAGATCATGAAGAAGTGTTGTTGAGAGCACGAACAGCAGCAAAACAGGTGGCACTTCCTGAACCAGAACTAGAGTAAGTTGAGCCTGAAGTTGACCCAGAGCTGATGGAAGATGGGTCAAGCACCCCAGTAAGAGACGAAGATGCAGGAGTACAAGAGGGGGAGCAAGAGTCGAACCCGACGGAAGTGACCGGAGAACCAAGTACAGAAAGAGTCCTTCCAGCAGTAGACAGTGCCAAAGCACAAGCAGACCAAGTGCCAGACCAAGAGGTGAAAATAGTTGAGACGAATCAAAGCCAAAGTGATCTGACTCCTCCTGAACGCGTTGCAGGTCCATCTAAAGAAAACACCATAGATAAGGGAAAAGAGAAGAGTCCAATATTAAAGAGATTACTGACAGAAGGAACAAGTAAAGGGGACAACTGGCCTGAACCTCAAATAGGCAAGAAGAAGGAATTGGTCATAAATGAGACAATAGAGGAAGAAGTAGACACTATAAGAAAAGATGAACTGAGTGAAGGAGAATTAGCAGGAGAACGAAAATTGAAAAGAAAGAGAGTAGCAAGTCGAAGATACGCAGGTCCTGAGTGGGCATATGCAGCAACAAGTGAATGGCAAAATGAGTTTATGTCCTTTTCCTTTGACAGAGAAGTTCTGAATCAGTATTTTGATGCAACCTGAAGGGAATCGATTGACTGAGTTGTTGAGCTAATCTGAAAGAAATCTGAAAGGAAATTGTCAAAATAAACCTGGAAAAAGACATTAATAACCTGATATGACATTAGAAAACCTGATTATGACAAGCTGCTAACCGATTTTTGACGAAGGAAGAAAAGGGTTCCCGTGTATGAAACTGAATTGTGAGAAAGAAACATATTTTGACTTTTTCCAATTTTAGATTTTCTTGTTGCACTTTATTTAAGAGTTATTTCTGCTTTCTGATTCTTTATAGATCATGGCTGAATTAAATAATGGCATTATGAGAATTAGGTATTGTAGATATTTGAGTGTTGGAGTGGCAATTATGTGTGGAATAATGTTTATAATAATGATTGTGTGAATGTCTCTTCATGAGATGAAAGAAGTTGCTATTACACCTGTTTAGGAAACCACTACACTAACAGCTTTAGAAAACTTCAAGCTAGATGAAAAATATTTGTACGATTATACTAATGCACGAGGAGAGCTTTCCTCTAATGTTTTCTATTGGTTGTTGAATGAGTATGTGGAGACGATGGATGAGAAGAATTGTCTTGTGTGTATGCAAGTTCCTTCCTCTGTGGAAGAAGGGGTTACGTGCCATAGTTTACCCCTAACATATGGCATAGCATGTAGTTTGCTATTAACCAGATTATATAACCAAGAGTATACTCAGTATTTCTATTTGAACCATGACCTGGTGTTTTCCTTTGTCCCTATTATTAGATACTTGAGCACAATAGCTAAGGAGCATGATATAGAATTAGTTAGAGGATTCTTTGAGCCAACACCAACTTTTGGAATGGCTTATGCTCACCGTAATAATCTAACCTGCTTATTAACTTCAATGGAAAAGAGCTTTATAGGGCAGACTGACGATAGAAGAAAGGCAATTAGAAAAAGGGCTGGAGAAAAGAAATCATGAAAATGACTATGCTTACACTGCTATTAAAACGCAAGGGAGATTAGCTTCAGATGCATTACATGTAGGAAAGCTTTGTATATATTGGCTAAAATCACACACTGACACTTTGTTTGTGGGAACCAGTAAATGTAGACATGTGTTTTTGTTTCAGAGTAAATGGACTTTTATGCTGAATGGTGCAGACCTTGTGATTCCTGGGATTTATTATATATGTGGACTAAATGCCTATTACCTTCTTCCTAGAGGATGGTATGGAACATACTATTTAGGGATAGTTTTCCTTAAGATTTACTAGATAGATGGTTTGAAGAAAATACCAAAAGTGACGGAGTTATATCATGTGCGACAGAGGAGGGAAACTGCTCAGCAATTGTGGGGGATATTTTTGGGGCAATAATTCCATCTGTAGGAGTTATTTTGAATGCAAACAAAGATACGAAAATTGTCTACTATTGTGGATAATATGCTGACAAACTTTACAGGGGCAATATTTCTGTTAAACACTGAATTAGCTAAGGATAAAGCTATGACACTTCAAAATAGGCTTTCTTTAGATATAATTTTAGTAAAAGATGGCAGAGTCTGTAAAATGATTAATGCTAGGCACTGTTGCTCATTTATTCCTGAAAATGATAAAGAGATAAGAGATGTACTTACTAATTTAACTAATGCATGCAGATATTTGAAAGAATTGAAGGCACCAGGAGTTTGGGAGAAGGTTGGAAATGGATTTGTCTCTGTGGGAAATTGGTTTAGTCAACTCTGGAATGGGGTATTATGGAAATTTGTCCAGGGAATATTAATTGTGATTGTTTCTATATTAGGATTATGGGGTATATGTAAATTGTGGCAAAAAGTGAAACTAAAAAGGGGTAAGAATGTTCAGAGGAGGGAAGAACAACCTAGGAGAAGAATTTATAGAGAAAATGCAAGAGGAAACCAAAATACATCTGAAACTAAATTGTGAAATAGTAACAAAGAAAGGTGTGATGACATATTTAGTCATCAGAGGAGGGACTGGTGAAGCAGATGTTCTAATATAAAACATTTCTAATGATTAATGTGTGTTTATTAATGAGAAAATTCAATAGAGAAACTGATATTATAAAATAACCTGTGTAAGCAAAATGTGCCTACAATGAGTGGTCACCATGTGTATTAACAAGATGCTAAATGATGAGAACATTCATGTAAAATGCTTTAATATATCATAACTGGATGTATAACCTATGTTTGTGTTAATTCACATTCTTAACTTAGCCGTATCAAAGGCCTGGTTTAACTAGGCCTTGCCTGCTTATAATGTGAAGACTCGACGAGGATTGCGAGGACTGTTAACGGGAGTAAAAGACATTGAACTGCACAGAGTTCAGATGGCTCTGCTGGAACATTCTGCGAATGTACCAGCGGACAGGAGATGATGAAGACAATTTGATACAATTATGTGTAGTGTAGGCTAAATGCACTTCACCAGGACTTGAACAATAGAGCCACTGACTAAAGACTTGTATGCAACAATTTTGTTACCTGAAGAGCTGGATGATGTTCTCATCAACAGAAGGACCAATCAAATTGACAGAACTTGAAGCCTAAGTAGAAATTTAGATTCGGTAAACAAAAACTATAGGATAACTTCTGATAAGTTCAACCAATTAGTAATTAGTGGGATGGACTGAGAGACCCTAATAAAAAGTCATGACAAGAGGAGTGAAATCAGAGCGGAGAGGAGACAGTCGATGACGTCAGGAGACGCTGTCCGAAGTGTTGATAACTGAGCTTACTCTCTGTGAGTCTGATACTTTGCTGACCACTGATGACCTGGGTACGAAGACTGACTTGTTGCTGATCCATCCTCGATAGGTAGCTATGAAAATGTGACTGACAAAATAATTTTGCCTTTCCTTCTAGGTGCCAACTGCGCTGTTTTTTTATAGATTCTCTCTCTCAGATAGATTTTTCCAAATTAATGTTTTATTCAAAATTGTTTTCGCATGAGGACCCACATGCTGATGCTAATCTTGGTTAGATAGGCTGACATAGGGAGACATTGACAGTGACAATTGACTGTCGAATTTGCATTGCTGAATTACTCGATTAATGATGATAATCGCTGTATTATGATTGCCTGTTACTTGTGATTAGTTCGGTGAATAATGTTCTCCTTGATGAGTAATAAAGCTTTGATTAATAAAAAGGTGAATAAAACAATTGACTAGAATTGTAATCAATAGGGAAAAAAATTCATTAACCTTTTTCCAGTGAGTGATGGTTATTTTTGTTTAGGGTTTTCTAATTAACTTTGGTTATTCGAATGTTGATCTTGATCTATTAATGTTGATTATTGGATTAGAATTCACTACATGACTAGGATACTCCATGCGATTCAAAATGTTCATCGACCTATAAGTGTCCCCTTGTAAGTTTACTTACTAAGGACCAGGCGCGCTAGCAGAATAATGGTGTTCAGTGAATTGAAAAGATTGCATTTGTTATTACCCCAGTCAATACTGATATATTTAAAGAAAGTTCAGCTCAGACAAAGTATTTGTTTGAAGCAATGAAGTCTGCTATTTGCTGTGAAAAGTCAAATTTTTTTTTTTACAAATCTTTATTCGACTTTCAACAAGTCATAAAAGACATAACAGTCATGTCAGATCTCCAATTATGATACATACATTTCAATATATAATAAAAGGTCAAGAAAGTAAAATAATAAAAAATTTAAAAAATTTAAAAAACTCACAACAATAAAACAGTCTAGTGTATCAATAAATAAATACCCTATCACAATAAGTTATAATTCAATCACCTCCCCCATAGATTTCCTTATCTTTAATACAGACCATAAAAAGTTAGCTAAAATTCCGCACATCTCTAAAGAAGATAGTGACTGGAGACAGGCATAGGCTGTGCGACACTGGGGGAGATTGATTGACCTTAAAAGCGGGACAACTAGGCGCTTCCTCTGATGGGCTTAAAAATTACAGAATAAAACTACCTGGATTGTGGATTGTCGTGTTTTTGCATCACAGGGGCATGGTTTTAACAAGGTGGACCAGTCGTTCGTAATTGGAAATGAAACTAGGCGGTGAAATGTGTCTAGCCTAAATCTAGTAAGAACACAACGGTGGCGAGGGAGTACCACGTTTGCCAAGTACGGCTGCATACCCTCTGTCGTCAAAATGATTTGGTTGTGAATGACTGAGGTTTTATTTGATTCGACCCCCCAGCGTATGTCTTCTATATAGTTTAATGCCAAGATGCTCAGGTCCTTCCTGGATATCTTCCGCAACAAGACTGGGTTTGTATAGTAGTCTTTATTGCCAATTTTTTCGAAGAAGGTCATAATATATTTTAACCATGGCACCCTTGATGTATATAATGACTTCGTACAGTCTGTCAGGATGGCCTTGTTAAAACTGGTGTGTTCCGAGGTCCAGACTTTATGCCATAGTAGCAGTGGCTGGATCTTTATCAAGTCTGCAATGAGGGGAACCCCGAGTTCCGAGTGTGTGACGTACAATGAAGTGCCTTTTGGTACCCTCAACAGATGTCGTAGGAAATCGTTTTCCACTGTCTGCACTAGATCACAGTTTGTATGTCCCCAGATTCCTGCCCCGTACGTAACAGCCGGAATACACTTGGCTTTATAGATCTTTATCATGTTAGGTGGTGTAATCCCCCCAAGCCTTTTGGAGAAGAGTCGTAGTGCCATCGTTGTTTTGATCAGGTGCACTCTCTTCGTCTTCCTGCAGTTGGCCCAGGAACCCAGCTTATCAAATGTTATGCCCAAATATGAAAAGGTTTGCGCGATTTCAACCTTGCTATCTACAATAGTGGTGTTATAAGTCTTGCCGCGCTTCCCTCCACAGTTCATGATAAAAGTTTTGGAGCGGTTGACAGTAAGTCCCAACTGTGTCATGTATGTAATGCAGGTTGTCAGGAGTTTCTGGAGAGCTATTGGGGTCCTGGCCATTAATACTGCGTCATCTGCGTAAAGTAATGCTGGAACAGGTCTCTTATCTATTTGGGGTAGATCTTTACACCTAGTGGCCAATTCTTTATCTAGGTTATTTATATACATTGAGAACAGGAACGGAGCGAGAACTTAGCCTTGGCGCACTCCTCTGTGTAAACCAAAGGGGCGAGTACATTCCCCTTTTAGGCCGTACCTCACTCTTGCTCTGCACCCTGTGTACATTTCACGAATAAATTGAATTAAGGCCGGTTCCACCCCCATGCTATTTAAAATGTCCCACTATTTATCATGGATTACACAGTCGAAAGCTGATGATAAGTCAATGAAGGCCAGGTACAGATTGCCTGCTCTGATCTTAGTATACTTTCCAATAATGAGACTTAGGTTTAAACTTTGTTCCACTGTTCCGATTCCTTTCCGGAATCCATACTGGACCGGGGATAAAACGTTCTTTTCCTCTGCCCATGATTGCAGCCTATTCAGAATTATTCTCCCTGCTAGTTTAGCTGTTGTGTCCAGCAGGGAGATTGGCCTGTAGCAGGCTGGATTAAGGCGGTCACCATTTTTATATATTGGAATTATGTTAGAGACTCTCCAAGATGGTAGGGGTCCGCATGTGCAGATAGCCCTCAATGTCTGTGTCAGTACAGGCCCCCACAGCTCAATATTGGCCTTAAATATATAGATTGGAACGCCATCAGGCCCTGCCGCTTTCCCTGATTTGCTTTCTATTATAGCTTCCTCTACCTCCTGAAGGCTAAATTGGGGGGTTATATAGGCGCGGACCTTCCTGTGATTCGTGGTCATGTGTATAGTCTAATATATCGCTCGTCAATGAGTATATATTAGAAAAATGTGCCACCCAGTCTTCTTCGAAGATGGCAATTTCCATCCTAGGAGTGTCTTTGTCCCCTAACACGGGGGAATTTATTGTCTGCCAGAAGAGAATATTATCTTTCTTACGGCTTGCTATGTGCAGGGTTTCCCACAAGTTTGTTTTTATAGTTAATTTCCTTTCCTTTATTGCTGTCTTATATTCCTGTCTGCGTTTAGGTATGTCACTCAAGCACCTTTTTGGGGCATTTAAGGCCTTTTTCAGTCTCTTATGTGCTTGAGTGCAGTTATGGTCAAACCATCCGCACTTCCTTTTTTTCCCTGCCTTACTGCTTCTAATAGTGAGGGCTTCTTTTATGGTTTGAGTAATCATCATAAACGCGCTTAGACATTGCCCTGGATGTGGGTTCTCTCTTAAACAGTCTGCGAAAGCATGTTTACATTGGCATATAACCTGTTTCAATAAGGACTTGGGGTCTGTCTGGGACCACTTCATAGTGTATCCATTGCGCGGCACCAGTTCAATATCATCTACCAGTGTAATGCTATCTTCCCTAGCTACTAAAAGGGGGGATAGTAGGAGATTCATGCTCTGGGTGTAGTGATCACTAATTGCGATGTCGTGCAAGGTATAGTTTGTAAGATAGTGTGCAAAGTGAGTAGACATTAGGACATCATCGATCACTGTATTTGCGCCCCTTCCGTTATACGTTGGTTTAAACTGTGGTTCGTCCAAAAATAATTCATTTACAAAGGATAGGTTATAGGTTTGAGCCAATAAATTAATTTCATCTCCTTGAGTGTTGTGAGAGAAGTGGAGACTTGCACCTATACCTTCCGAGTCCCAGCCACATATCTTATCTGAAATTTCTTTGCACGGATGGACGTTAAAATCACCACCCCATATCAATAAAATCTCACGATTATTTTTTCCACATATTTTTTTAAAGTAATTTCCCATATCCACGAGAATGTTGGAAAGTTCTCCTGGAGCAACGTTATTGTAAAAATTAATAATGACTAGGTGGGTCTTGTGATCTAAGTCACACTCTATCATTTGGTAGTATGGACTCATAAATTGCATCACTAAATTCTGTAAGGACAACTTATTGGAGATATATGTACACAGTCCCCCTTTAGGTCTACCATACCTGGACTGCTCGGCAGGAGTGTGGAATGTTTTGTAGCCGTTTAAATGGGCAGGGGTTAAAAGCCATGTCTCTTGTAGACAAACACATGAATAATCCTTTAAAAAGTTAACCCAGATCTCATTGCCTAACTTATTTGCTAGACCTGCAATATTCCAAAATAGTAGGACTATTTCAGGTTTCTGGTTAGGATTCTGTTTAAAATGACATGGCTGGTTCTTTGGGGAACGAGGGGGGATATCGCCCATGGTGGTATTTGGTATATTTCTAGATTCATCATCGCACTGGCTTAGATGAGGTAATATCTCATTCCTTAAAAAAAATGTTGTATGTGATGTACCTTCCTTTTGTAGTTCCGTCCCTGATCTATGTATTATCTGTGCTTCTCTATCATGGAGAGCTAACTGTTTCATATCGAGTCAATCTATATTTTCCAGCGTTGAAAGGGGATAGAATCTGTTGCGCATTATAGACAAGTCTGGGCTGGATGAAGGTGCTACAGCTCGCTGTGAGCAGGTGGAGTTATTCCCCTCTGGTCTCTGATAAAAGTATCCCAGGGGTAATAGCGAGATTCCTTGTAAAGTAGCTTGTCTGGCTCCTAGGTCATGAATAATCCTATTCACTAAATTTGGTGAGCCAAAAGAAAGGACCACGCAATCTTCCGTCAGCTCTTTCCTGCTGATTCCTATCCATTTAATTCTTCTGACCATTTTTATATCATCAAAAAGAGTCCTCACCATTCTAGGGCCCATTCGGGCCCCCATCCATTTGAGGGCCTTGTTTCTCAAGGCCGTCCAAGTTTCTCGTTGTCGGCCATCTATCGGTGGGACATTAGCCAAGACCACAACATATGGTGTAGCCTCCGGGGTAAGATGTAACAGGTCACTAGGGAGGTAAGCGAGATTCGGGGGTCTAGGCCTGCTAGTTGTATTTCTCCCTGGATTTAAATAGGGATAGGTATTCGCTGCCCTACACCTATCACTACTCGCTGTCTTACATGGAGCGGGATTTAGAGCTTTTTTATCTGAGGAAAGATTATGTGGTGAAAATGGGGGTTGGTTATATTGGTTCAAAGAAGGAGCCAATGGATGAGATTGGGGCTCGTTCTGGAAGTTAACGTTCCGATGTATACTAATTGGCCTGTTGAACAGAATAGATTGTGTGTTGTTCTCGTATTCTGAGGACCGCAATGTATTTCTGGGGTCCTTGCATGTAGAATGCGTGTCTTCCCGTTGTAAGGACTTTATTGTTTCGAGGCCTGCCTCAAGACTAGACTCCACCCCCTTTAAGCGCTCCGACATTGAGTCCAGAGTGGCTCCGATAGATAATTTCAATGAGTTTACTATCTCATGGAGGTTGATGAGGAGTGATCGAATAGTGTCTCCTGCTAAGGTTGAGGGTTTCTTCTGGGTTAGTTTTTTTGAATGTTTTTTAATTGGAGTAGTTATTAAGTCTATCACTGGCATTTTTTTTGAGGTCTTGTCCACCAGGCCCGTCTCCGGTTTCCTTGGTCGCTTAGCAACAGGGGATATTTCATCCATGGAGTAGATTATGTTCCAAGAGTCTTTAATAAAGCCGTTTGTAACCCTTACTTTGGAGTGACCGTCCCCAAGTTCACTAGATGGGGAGTTATGTTGCGGTAGTACAGACCCTAATGAATCACGAGATTGCTCTTTAGATAATAACATTTTCCCTTCAACAGTGGCAATTTGCTTATCTATCATTCCCATTGCCCCAGAGATGTATTTTAATATAGATGAACTGTCTTTTAAATTTGTTGAGGTGTTTAATTTTTAGTGCTTTCTTTTGCCCATATTTTACGTAATGGTCGGTAACTCGGAGAGCTGTGTTCGTATGTCTGAAGCAATTTCCCTTAATACAAAGAGAAAAAAAGGGCTCTAATCACTAAGGGACCAGGTTAAAGCACAAAAAAAAGAGGGGGGGCCCAGCCCAGCCTCTTCCCGTCGATAGCAGGCGAGGGACAGAGGGTTCCTTCGTGAAATGGGCCTTGCGGCCAGTCCGGTTAAAAAGTTGAATTTAGAGGACTCCTGCCCCCTCAGCAAAACACAGCACGACTGTTGGAAGAGAAGGTTGAAAGGAAAGGAGAGCAAAGAAATCGCCACAGTACCTTCAGGCAGCCCTATGCTTGCAGGTATCAAGTCCAGAAGTTTGTTTGAGAAATGTCAGGAAAAATGTTGGGGTGTGGCCCTGCCCTGCCTCTTCCTGGCGATGACGGGCGAGGACGGGCCCTCCCTTGGCCCGGGCTTCGCCCGGGCGCTGCCCACACTCGTCCCGCGACGGCGGGAGCGCGATGTGGATTTAAAGGGCTCCTGGCCCCTGGACTCTTCTCAGCGCTTCCTGCGACGGCGGGAGCGCGATCTCAAAATTAAAGGGCTCCTGCCCCCTGGTCTCTTCACGGCGCTTCGCACGACGGCGGGAGCGCGAATTGGATTTACAGGGCTCCTGCCCCCTGGACTCTTCTCAGCACTTCCCGCGACGGCGGGAGCGCGATCTCAAAATTAAAGGGCTCCTGTCCCCTGGTCTCTTCACAGCGCTTCCCCAATTTAAGATTACGTAGGTGGTATGACATGAATGTAGTGAGAGAAGGAGGCGGAGATCGTAAGAGCCTTTTTGAGGCATCTGATGACTACTAAGTTAGTTGTTGGTTCTTGAGTGGAAATGAGGGATTATTTGTGTGTGATGGCTGAGCCTTCACAATGTTTAGTGTGTCTGTCTTTGCAAATTGTCTTTTCATTAGGGTGCACTAGGAAGCCAGATGGGATCTGAGAAATAATTTAGCCATGATTCCATGATACATGTGAGATCAAGGTTGTGTATGGTGATGTGGTCAGCTGTATCTTTATGGTGAGCAGTTTTGAACCATGCATGATTGTTTGAAGCAAGGTGGTGTGGTTGAGACAGTTGCTGAAGGAGGAAGATGAGCCTATGGGAGTGTTTGAATTTGGATGTTGTGTGAGGAGAGGGCTTTGTCATGGTGAAATGGTTGGGGGTGCCAAATACCATTAGTAATCCTAATAATAAACTGACCACTATATTTTGAACACCCCAATTGTTACCCAATTATTTTGGCTACAAAACCCCCAATAGATCTAGAAGTTAGAGACTGTTTTCCTCTTGGAAAAATATACATTTTAGCACAGTAAAACTGAATAAATGTGGAAACACTAATAACTAAGTTCTAGATCAAATGTAATGTAAAAATAGGTTTAATATAGAAACGTTAGTACATTCCATACTGAGAAAAATGCATGGAAATGCCATGAATGCTTTAATACAAAATACATAATCATAAATGTAGACAGACTCCCTAAGCCAAACACATAAAGATTACCAACTGCACCCTCATAAGAAAAATCTAAGATAAATAAAGTCTTAGGAGAAACATGAAAAGTCACCCAGCAGCAGCAAAATGCACAGTGGAAGCGCACCAATGAAAAAATGAAAATTAACAAGCCACCCCCACCCCTGCCACAATACCAAAGGCCAAGAACCTTCATACACAAATCACATAATTTATTAAGAGATTCTGCAAATTCAACATGATGTGATCATGTTTAGGTTTTCATTAGCAAAGCAGAAAAATGCAACATAATGCTTTGAACTTTTAACACTAACCCATTTCTTAAGGTAAGATACATCATCCACATACTCTTTCTGCAATTACACTCTGGAGATAATCAGCACAAAATGAAACATTTCTCAACAGTGTCTCAAAGAATTAATACCAACATGTCTTCAGCAGATGTTCCAGTGAAGTCCTTAAATGTGATTCTTTACGTGCATGGCGGAAGCTTCATTCCTAATATACACTTCCCAACACAATAGTTACATTTTGAATCAGTTATGTCATTCACTTGCTGCTCTGCAGAAAGATGAGGAGAGATAGTTTGAAGCAGAACACTGAATGGGAGAGGGAAATGAGCAGGAGTGAGATGAACAGAACACCTAAAACTGCATCTGTGTTAAATCAAATAGTGTCTCATGTGAATACAGTATGTGACATAATTACATTCCAGCCTTAATTACATTTTTAAATGGCTCAGCGAATTTGTTTCAAGTGCCACAATATTGATTAACCTATCACAACTCTATACATCAATAAAACCTTCAAATGTCTGAAATAGGTTTCACTGACTATTACACATTTGCCCGTTCAAAAGACACACCTACATGGTTGAGACCTTTAAGTAGATGATGGGTGCTTGTGAATATGCAGTTCAAGAGTAAGTGGGAGGTATTTGATGGAAGTGGTGGAGTATAGCTTAGCAAGTACACACATGGTGTATAGAGTACTTGATGCAGACTTTGGGACTCGAGAAGCTATTGTGTTACTGTCAGGTGCCAAGGGCTACTGATAGCTGTTTCAGGTTGAAGGGGATGTCAGGATATTTAGGAAGTAACCCATAAAATTTACTTTGAATCAGAATGTACTTAAGATTGTTGCTTATTCTGTTAGTAGATCAGATATAGACTGTTATTCACTTATATGGAGAGGCTTCTGTCTAAGTTACTGAAAATGGATTTCGGAGGTCTGTTTTGACATTGATGATTTGATGACCTGGGAGAGATTCTTTTGGGACAGTTTTCAAAGTCTCTCCTTTTTGGGTTGCATCCAGTTTCCATGTGGAAGAGGTAGAGTCGAGTTCTACCTTTGTTTCAGTGGTGAACAGGGAAGGTGGTGAGAGTTAGGGGGTATCCATCGGTTATGGGTGTTTTATTTAATCTTTGCATTTCCATTTCGAAGTAAAGCAGCCCTGTTCTGTTGACAATCCAACTGAAGACAGCAATCTTCCATTGCTGCAGAGGTCATTCATGCTGCTTGGTAGTGGTGGGAGCTGCTGCTGCCTGAGGATTTCCCATCCATGGTTTGGGGCACCAAGAATGTGGCACACATCAACTCTTGTCAGACAAAGGAATGCCAGCCTGGCATTGTCCAGAGGCTCAAGATAGATCTATGTGAGGTGGATCAGGGGCAGGAGGTAGGCAGGACAGCGTTCACAAGCTAAATCAGGGTCCACGAGTAGGGCAGTTCAGCAGGGGGCCAGAAGGACAGTTTGTACCACTGCACACCTAAACAGGTGAACCCATTGTCCAATTGAGATGTTGCAGAAAGGGCAGTTGGGTTCTGAAGAATGGGGTAGTTTAGGGGCGATGAAGGAAGGATTTTGGCTCTTCAGGTCTTACCTGAGTAACGATAATCTGTAAAGGTCAAAGAAGGTTAAGGGCATTTGAGGATACATTGAGCAATGGGTTTCTCAAGCACCCGGTCACAGGACACCCCCGTGAGTACAGATGTTGAGTTACATGGGAGTAGAGGTAGTTAGAAGGTGGCCAGATGACAAGTAGATCACTCAGGGGCCAGAGGCCTGGAGCAAGGTGGACTTCTTCTGTCAGACAGCCACCTTAATCTGTGAATCATCACGTAACTAGCTCGGTGCTCCCATAAGGTGTGGTAAAGAAGGCAGTACCAAAATATTGAAAAAGGCACAAAGAGGTGCCCTTTTTAAGAGAAAAGGGAGTACTGCAGAAGACACATTTCTGTTTTGCCTGGAGGACTAAAAATACTGGTATTCTTTTAGGGTGTGAGAATTTTCAGAAGGCTTAAATCACAAATTATGCTGGGTACTTTTTTAATGCGGGTCTTCTACCAGGTTGAAAGGCAAAATCGCAAATCTGCCTTACACGGGGTTAAAAGGATTGGATGAAATATTTCTGGGCAATAATTTTCTTTGACTTTTTTCTTCTAGGTGGTGCTACTTCTTATACTTTCGACTGTATCCCAAAAACAAAAGGCCGGCAGCCTCAGGATGTGAAAGTTTGGATAAGAACATGTGATGATAAACTTGAAATCAGAAGGAGATTGTATTACCGCTGACCTGGTTACTCTCCAAGCAATCTTCTTACCAGAAAGCAATATTGGAGCCGCATCAATGTGAAGTGGAGAACAAGTGGGCCTCTGCGTATTAAAAAATACTTTAACCTCTCTTCTACCGCACTATCTGTGAACATCTTTTACTTTGAGGTTATTGCGTTCGGCACCGTGCTTGTCTAATGCATTTCGTCCTTCACCACGAGCAATACAGTTTTATTAAAGCGTTCAGCCTTTGACTTTTGTTTACATCACATCAGTAACTAATATTTTGCTAGGTGATTAAGAAGTCAAGTAGCATAATAAGCAATCATGAACTCAACCATTGGGTCGGGTCTGGCATTTCTGGGAAATAGTGTGTAATGCGACTGCATTTTACGCAGGATCAAATAGAGTCGTAGATGAAAATGTGCCTTGCCTAACACACAAATAAAATTGAAATAAAATGCCGAAACGGTCATGGCTTTAGCAAGTGTATGAACTTATTGTTAAGCGAGGGAAATCTTGCATAGGTCCCTATTAGCGATCTTCCTCTTGTGTGCAGAGTGTTCTGCTTTGGCTGTGGCCAGACCCTCGCTAGTTGGCGTAAATAAACATAATGTTCATTTTTCTCGAATGTACCTAAAACGATTTTCCTTCGACTTTAGATGAACGCGAACGATGTTTCGCTCTAAACAACTTAAAAGGGGAATACGAATCTCAGTTTGTGACATGAAAACCCATATTCATAAAACTTTTTCTAACACCCGGTATCAATAGTATTTGCGAGAATTACAGGAACTTCTGAGGAGAAAATATTAGCAACTGATGAGGCAATTTAGAGGAGTAATTAAAAAATAGAAGTTAGAACGAGAATGTTAGACTGCCCCGGATCAAATTTGACGGTTTCCCTCTCCATTTTCTTATTTTCATGTGGTCTAATTAATACATTGACAGCAGGGTCCAGGTGAGTAAGGAGCCACGGTACCCCAATTCTGGATGACTTTTATTGCACATCTCGGGGACAGGAAGTCCCGTGTTTATGGCTATCTTAAAAAAACACATTGTTTGTTATAAGAGAACAGTGTTACCCAACTGCCACGCTCTTCATTCCCTATTTTCTGTGACATTTTTGTCGATTTACCTTTCAAACAAGCAATCTGGAAATTGGTACAGACAGGTTCAGATGCATAGCGAGAAAAGGGATTTGAGCAGGATTACACAATGTACCCGTAGTCGGTGGACATGACATATGAAATCTGCATTACTTATTCATTCAGCATTTGACTATGGCAGTTACCTTCCTGTCATTGTCTCAACAGGTGCTGAAAGCTCTTTCATTTGTGGCTAGTCTATCTTTAGAAATAGTTCCAATTTTACAAGTGGCGCAGCCGTACTTGTACTGTAGATGGGACACTTTGTGCCTCATTTACGAGGCCCGCGGCGCAGAGCAGCACCGCCCTGCACTACCAGGAAAGGGCAGAAATGCGCTGTATCTACAAGATACGTCGCACCTCTGTCCTCTTCCCCAGCTCTGGCGCACAAATTGCTGCCTAGCGCCAATGAAGGCTCCTTTGCACCATGGAGCAAGTGTGTCTCTGTTGTTGGGATGATTTTTTTTGTGGAGGAAGGGACACCTTCCTGCACAAAAATAATCACAAGAGGTGTTCTCCTCTTCCTATGTGTGCTGTAAATGCAGCCCACATAGGAAGAGGAGAACAACGGGGAGAAATAAATATATTTCTCTTTGTTGTGTTATTCTTACTCCACTCCAGAGGCTGGCACACTGCCCCACTGGAGCGTAAAAAAAATGACGCTCCGGTGGTGCAGTGTGCTGCAAGAGCCTTTTAAATGAGCCCGTTTGTTTCCAGTTCTTACAAAGCTGAGAGCTTGACAGCAGTGTTAGATAAAATAGATTTTTCTGTAAACTCCCCCATTTTATCCACTCAACATCCACTTGGAAAATAATGAGAAGATCCCTCACTGTGATGCTTGCCCCAGTAGGTCAGAAACAAAACTATCACACCATTCAACAAACCCAAAAGACCTGAGTGCCAGCCAAGCATGTGCAAGATGTGTGCCAGCTGCTCTGTGCATTTCGGGCACTTGACTGTGATTGAGGGTTGGGTCTTGGTGTGTACTGGCCTTACAATGTCTGTGTTCCTTTGTGGTGTAGAGTTGATAGTTCTGCAATTTAGTAAAGCTGTCAAAGGGTGAGCTTGTGGTACTACATGAATCTTTGATCACTGAGACATTATTGTATATGTTACCTCTGCATGCATTTATTGCAGGTATTTTGTCTTTTAATTCTTTGGTCGATGGGTTGACACCAGACTTTGCACTTATCACTCAATTTTATGGGGATCATTTTGTAGATTGTTAAATGGTCTTGACTGCAAAATTTTAGCCCTCCCCATCAGGCGCAAATTTAATACTATACAACTGGGTCATTTGTTGCAATAGGCCAAGTGCTCCTGTAGTTGTTGGTTCTTACCATATGCATAAGTCTGAAGCAAGGTTACATGGACAGGAAAAAAACAAACAATACCATAACATGTTAGAAAGAAGCTCTCGGTGTATCAGACATATCACTGTTTTGTTCTTTGGGTAGCATAGAAAATACAGATGGGCCTGCAATGCTGCCATAGCCTAGCAGACCTGTTGGCAGTGTTTGTTTTCTCCCAAGCTACTGCATCTATGTTGGCATGGATAGTTTTGGGTAAAAAAAGCCCTTCTGTGTTTGCGACAAAGGAAGAAGTGCTGATCTGAAGTGGAGGAGGACCATGTAAATTGCAAACCAATACTGCTAGCTAATGTATTCATTAATTAAAAGTTCCTTATACAGCTCTGCTAGCTTCTCAGCCGTGGCCTCAGAGCACAAAACATTTCAGAGTGATTAAGTACAGCAGGTGATCTAGTAGTGAGCATGAAATCTGGCAGTCGGTAGTTACATGTGGAAAATGATGAATGGAACTGTAGCTATACCTGCCGAGGAAAGAATCTGAAGATAGTAAAACATTTATAGTAGAAATTTAGGGCTATGTGGAACCAGTGCCAGTTTTTTTTAGGGCAGAAGAAATGTCTAAAACCAAATGCCATGGAAAATAGGAGAGTCCTCAGATTTGTTTTTTTAACTTGTCAGATCTATCCTCCATTCACAGATCCAGGGGCAGGAAGATCCACAGGAAGATCCACAGGGTTGATCACTGCATTTGTAAGGACGTCTACCAAATTGCTGATATCTGGTCCTACTTATTAGCAGGGGCCCCTTGTTAGAATATCTTAGGATCCTGGGGAAAGGTGCATGGTCAGGTAGTGCCTTATGCACTGTGTAGATAGTCTTGGAAGTTGATCACTTTTTTATTCAAAGGAAGTGGTGGGATTTTAGGACTGGTGGATGTGATCTTACATGTTTAGACTGAACATCAGGTGGTGGTTTACTTGTAGACTCCCTAAAGCTTTAACATTGTTTTCTTTCAGTGTAGATATGCAGTGCAGATATTCATATTCATCTTCTAGAGGTAATCGGTCAGAGTTAGCACAGGGGCAAAGTCATAGATCTGGGACAAACTACTGCAGCAGGGAAGGTTGTCTGTTAAATATTAAAAGTATGGCTCAGGATAGGTATGAAAAAATTTCAAACTGCATAGAAGGTTTTTCCAATATATTTCTTGCTGCCCCACTTTTCAGGGCTACTCATTCCATAGTTGCAGTCCTTCTAATTTTTCTGAAGTTGAGGGCCAGGCCCGCTCTAGCTCTCACACAGTCCAAAGGACCATTTTTTTTCTTTGTTTTCCACCATTGTGCCAGGCTATTTAGTGTATATCAGAGGGAAAGATGGCATTTGGTGTACATGAGTAATTGTTAGGTTACCTGTGAACTCTGGCCAGATGTGCTTCTGTTGGAGTGTAGTTATTATAATCAAAATTAACATGAAATGTTTGCAAATTAATGCCTAATGATGCCGCATAGAAAATGTATTGCTGTGCTTTTACTAAACGCATGTTTGAAATGTGCCCACGGCCACCAATGTATACGATGATTAAATGAAATTGAATAATAATGAATTATTGATGTACTAATGTAGGATTTTGTATTAGTGTTAAGAGTTATATGTTAAGAGGTTGCTAAAATCAATTACTAGGCCTTAGTTAGCATGAGTCGGGGCCTAGCTGGCGGTCTCATATTAAATGTGTTTCTCTAACGTGCAATGTGCTGACTTGCTGAAGGACATGTAGTTGTACTTTTCCAGAAGCTAAAAGATGTGTAAATTCTTTCTCGTTGAGTCTTGACTTGCTCAAGGAGACATTCTTGCCGGATGCAACAGTGTAAACTTGCAACAGGTACAAGGTCGCCTGAACTGGTAAAGACAATGGAACTACTGACTGGGACCGCGAGAATAAAAGTTTGTACCTGACATTCTACCCGTTGGAGACGTCAATTACAGGAGCCAATAAACTACGTGAGAACTGTTCTAAAGTGACAATCCTAATGAGGTGACTACCTGATTATTGGTTGGAGATAATGATGCACCAAAGTTTGCCCAATTGGAAATTAGGAGACTGTACAACATAATTGATATAATCCTGTGTCACAAGGAGAAAGCAGCCATTCCTGGCCACTTTTGCCATTGCCATTACGTGCCATTCTTTGCTTTGTCACTCTGGCCCTCATTACAACCCTGGCAGATGGTGTTAAAGCGGCGGTAAGACCGCCAACAGGCCGGCGGTAAAAAATGTGCAATTACGACCGTGGCGGAAACCACCAACAAAGACAGCCACTTTAACACTAAGACCACCACGGCGGTACAAACAAACAGCACGGCGGTCACCGCCAACAGACAGGCAGGAGACAATGTACCGCCCACACTATTATGACAGGCCAATCCGCCACCTTTTCCGGGGTGGATTCACCACGGATAAAAATACGGCGGAAACAGGAATTTCGAAGGGAAAACGCTCACCTCATCACACTCCACGAGGAACGAAGACACCATGGACCCGGAACTCCAAATTCTACCTGCGATAGTCTTCCTGCTCCTGTACCAGGAGCACGAACGCCTGCGGCGAAGACCCAGGTGAGTACTGCACCTACGACACAGGGGAGGGGGAGGAAAAACAGGGACACACGCACGCAACACCCCCACCCCGACCCTCACCCACTACAACACACACACTAATACATGTTGATACATTACAGTTACACCCCCCAAGCCCCCCGGAAGAATGCAAAGACAAAAGGAAATGATTGTAACCATTGTAATCTATTAAAATACAGTACTCCAAAATATATATACACTATAAACAAATATATACACCAATAATACAAGTCCAGGTATTGCACCATTTATAGTCCGTGGACCACTGGGCCCAAAATGCATGGGCGAGGCCCACACTCAATACCAGATCAAAACAGAGAGAACACTGCAGGGGCATCAGATAGAAATACAACAGGCACCTCAGGGGGAAGGGAAGGTGGGGCACCTCAGCCGGATGAGTGCACGACGCCAGATCCACGAGGGGGCTCAATGCCCACTGTTCAATCCTGGGGAGTGCAAAGCCACAGTCTCTCAAGTCTCTACAGTGGGTGGGTTGCCCACTGCCATATCCTGGGGAGTGCAAAGCCAGAGTCTCTCAAGTCTCTACAGTGGGTGGTTTGCCCACTGTTCAATCCTGGGGAGTGCAAAGCCTAGTCTCTCAAGTCTCTACAGTGGGTGGGTTGCCCACTGCCATATCCTGGGGAGTGCAAAGCCAGAGTCTCTCAAGTCTCTACAGTGGGTGGTTTGCCCACTGTTCAATCCTGGGGAGTGCAAAGCCTAGTCTCTCAAGTCTCTACAGTGGGTGGTTTGCCCACTGTTCCATCCTGGGGAGTGCAAAGCCACAGTCTCTCAAGTCTCTCCAGTGGGTGGGTTGCCCACTGTTCAATCCTGGGGAGTGCAAAGCCACAGTCTCTCAAGTCTCTCCAGTGGGTGGGTGGCCCACTGTTCAATCCCTAGGAGTGCAAAGCCACAGTCTCTCAAGTCTCTCCAGTGGGTGGTTTGCCCACTGTTCAATCCTGGGGAGTGCAAAGCCACAGTCTCTCAAGTGGAAAACAGTCTCCACTGGTTCTGGAGGGGGACTGGTGCCCAGAGTGCTTCATCCTGTGAAGGACAGAGGTAGTGGATGGATGTCTCCACTGGTTCTGGAGGGGGACTGGTGCCCAGAGTGCTTCATCCTGTGAAGGACAGAGGTAGTGGGATGGATCTCTCCACTGGTTCTGGAGGGGGACTGGTGCCCAGAGTGCATCACTCACCCCGTGACGGACCCAGTTGTGTCAGTGCCCCTGCCGCTCATGGGCTAGCGGTGCTTGAGTTGGCGGTGCCCTGTTCAGCGGTGCTTGATTTGGCGGTGCCCTGTTCAGCGGTGCTTGTGTTGGCGGTGCCTGTTCAGCGGTGCTTGAGTTGGCGGTGCCCTGTTCAGCGGTGCTTGAGTTGGTGGTGCCCTGTTCAGCGGGGCTTGTGCTGGTGGTCCTTCATGGCCCAGCTGGGCTGGGGCTGTCGGGGCTCTCCTGGGCAGCTGGGATGTGGCTGGCGGGGCCCTCCTGGGCAGCTGGGCTGGGGCTGGCAGGGCCCTCCTGGGCAGCTGGGCTGGGGCTGGTGGGGCCCTCCTGGGCAGCTGGGATGGGGCTGGCGGTGGCCTCCTGGGCAGCGGGGATGATGGCGGTCTTCTCCGCCGTGCTGCTCTTCCCAGACTTGCCGGGTTTCTTGTGGCCCTTCCCCACCTTGGGAGGTGTAACAGCTGACTCCACACTCCCACAGGGACCCCTGGGAGTGGCTTTGGTGGCTGGAGTCTTCCCCCTCTCCCGCCGGGCACTGGCCAACTTCTGATGATTCACAGGGGGGGGGGGGAATGGCTGAGCTGTGGCTCTGTGCCACAATGGCTGTCCTGGTGGCCGGTGCACTACACATACCTGTGACTACAGGCACCACTGGTCCCGGAGATGTTGTGGCTGAGGTGCTACTTCAGGACTTATGAGATGGACGGGGTGGGGGAGGTGTGGGAAAAAGGTCAAGGCTGGACAGGAAAATTCTTTTGGACATACTGGGACGGGTAGCTGGAGGAGGTTTGGGAGTGGAGGAAGAGGTGGTGGTAGTAGGAGGTGTACGTTTGGTGACTTTGGGTGCAGGTGCATGCGCTGGAGGCTGTCGTGAGGTGGATGGCTGTTGGGTGGGTGTGTGCCTGCATTTGTGTATCTTGGAAGGGGGCGTCACAGACACACTGGGAGAGGACACAGGGGACGTGTGAATGGTAGTGGGGGTGGTGACTGCACGTGAGCAGGGTGTGCTGGTGGGTGTGCTGGTGAGGGACGAAGTGGCTGTAGAGGTAGTGCATGCAGGTGTGTGTTTAGACGAGACTGTGAGGGAGGAGGGAGACGACGAGGAGGGGGACACAGTGGAGGCAGTGGATGTTGGTGTGTCTGCATGTGTGTGATGCTTGCGTGAGTGCCTGTGGGATGTGTGGTGCTTATGTTTGCCTGAGCTTTCCTTGTGTGGTGTGGTGTGTGCAGGCTGGTCTGATGGTGTGCTTGGGATAGGCAGAGGTACAGGGGATTGGGTCTGGGTGGAGGAAGTTGGAGGGGGGAGGCTAGACACAGGGACAATGGCTGCCATCAGTGCTGAGGCCAGAGTTTGAAAAGCTCGGTGAAGGGCCGCCTGACCAGAATGAATGCCCTCCAGGAATGCATTAGTTTGTTGCAATGCATTACGGAGGGGCCTAGCCTACGGAACTCGCCCTGGTCTAGGGAAACCCACAGCCCTCCTCCCCCACCCAGACAACTCCACTGCGCACAAAGTCAGCTGAATGAGAGTGTACTCACCCACTTGTGTCTTCTGTGATGCCCTCAAGCGCCCATCCAACTCCGGGTAGGCCACCACCAGGATCCTGAACATCAGGTGGGTCATGGTTCGACGGGCACCCCTCCCACGTTGGGAGGCCATCCCCAGCTGAGCCTCTGCCGTCTTCTTGCTCCAGCAGCGAATGTCCTCCCATCTTTTCCGGCAGTGGGTGCTCCGTCTGTGGTAGACCCCCAGGGTCCGGACGTCCTTGGCGATGGCACGCCAAATATCTTTCTTCTGGTGGGCACTGACCTACATGAAATGTACAGGGGAAGAAGAGAAGTCATTACCAACTGCACCGTCAAAGTGAGTACCCCCATCCCTACCCTTGACATGTGGCACATGCACCCACCGTCTTTCATGCACGCAGCACTCTGCCCCCTTCCTTCTTATATCCAGCCCTCTCCACCCAGGCATAGCCCATACAACATGCTCCCTGTGTACTTACCTGTTTGTCTGGAGGACCGTAGAGTAGCGTGTACTGGGGGAGGACCCCATCAACGAGCTTCTCCAACTCCTCCGATGTGAAGGCAGGGGCCCTTTCCCCAGACGCACGAGCCATTGTCTCTTCCAGACTGAGGTCACAGCAGCACTTGCAGTGTAGGTCCTCTCCTGTCGAAGATCAGGTATCGAGTGATTGAACAGATAGAAAATGGCAGTCACGTCCGCGGCGGTCACGTTCGCGGCGGTGCGTACCATCACTGCCGGCGTACATCGTCATTGGCTCTTGGGACCCATAGGGTCCAATGTTAACCAATGCAGCATTGCGCCGCGGTCTCCGACCGCCTACCGCGACGGTGTACAATGCCAGCGCAGTTACCTCACATCCCATTGTCCCACTTTAGAGGTCAGGCAGCCGCCATTTCAGGGGCCCACATGGCCTCATTTTATACTGCGTCACACATACCTAGGCCTAGTCTCAACACACATACAGGCCACCTTTTGTGTATGATTGGTGTTCTGTGTAAACTGTGGGTACGTACTTCTGAGTTGTTTGACTCTGTGGTCGCTGTTGTCCTTCATAGGCACCGTCCGCTGGGACATGTGAGGAGATGGCGGCATCCTCCAGTGTATCGACCGTTGGTGGACCTGTCGACAATGGAGGAGCGACATTTGATAATCACCTACAGGTTTGACCGTGCCACAATCCAGGAACTGTGTACCCAGTTGGAGCCAGACCTGATGTCAGCAATCCGCCATCCCACAGGAATCCCTCCTCAAGAGCAGGTGCTGTCAGTGCTCCACTTCCTTGCAAGTGGGTCTTTTCAAACAACTGTGGCCATGGCATCAGGGATGTCCCAGCCTATGTTTTCCAACATATTGGTCAGAGTGTTGTCTGCCCTTCTGAAACACATGCGGAGCTACATCGTTTTCCCTCAGGTGGAGGATTTGCCTACAGTGAAAGGTGATTTATATGCCCTGGTACATATCCCCAACATCATAGGTGCCATTGATGGGACCCATGTGGCTTTGGTTCCCCCCCACAAGAGTGAACAGGTGTACAGAAACCGGAAGAGTTATCATTCTATGAATGTACAGATGGTATGTTTGGCAGACCAGTACATCTCCCATGTGAATGCCATGTTCCCTGGCTCAGTGCATGATGCCTACATCCTGCGGAATAGCAGCATCCCTTATGTGATGGGTCAACTCCAGAGGCACTGTGTGTGGCTATTAGGTGAGCCCCTGGAAGCAAGACAGTGGGAATGGTTGTCTGGGGCTATCCCTACAGGTTAGTGTGTGTCTAACAGTTGTCCCTCGCCATTTGCAGGAGACTCTGGGTACCCCAACCAGTCATGGCTACTGACCCCAGTGAGGAATCCCCTGACCAGGGCAGAGGAACGCTACAATGAGGCCCATGGGCGAAATAGGAGGGTGATCGAGCGGACCTTCGGCCTCCTGAAGGCCAGGTTCAGATGCCTGCATATGACAGGTGGATCCCTATTCTACTCACCAAAGAAGGTGTGCCAGATCATCGTGGCCTTCTGTATGCTTCACAACTTGCCTTTGCGACGACAGGTGCCTTTTCTGCAGGAGAATGGTCCAGATGGCGGTGTTGTGGCAGCTGTGGAGCCTGTGGACAGTGATGAGGATGAAGCAGAGGAAGAAGACATGCAGAACAGGGACTCAGTGATCCAGCAATATTTCCAGTGAAACACAGATGAGAATACATTCCTGCCTACTACATGTTCTTTTACACTACTACCTCTATCTTGTCTGTCGTTTTCACCCAGTGTATGGTCACTGAGTTGTCACTTTCCCTTACGGTTTCACAGATGTGGGTCCCAACGTGTGTCATCTGCTTACATTCCTCATGGACTAGAGCTGTGTGACATAGGTATGTTGACATTACTATTTCAAGAACATTTTGTCACTGTAATTGCAAATACACTATTTCGAAATCACAGACAGACTCCAGATAATGTTGGGCTTTAGGTGTGTTTATTTAAATGCAAAATATTGGAGGGGGAAGTTAAATGGTGAGGGGTGATGGCGGAGGAGTGTCCATGGCAGAGTCCAGTCTATTAGTCTCACAGGTGCATTGCCCATATGGGCATAGGAAGTGGAGCTGGGGCAGTTTAATTATGGACGGGGTGACAAAGTGGGACAGTGGGATGACAATCAGGGTGGTCTCATTTCTTGGCGGGGGTCTTGGCATCGTGCTCTGTCTTGTTCCTGGATCTCAGGGACCGTTTGCGGGTTGGTTCTCCCCCTGCAGGGGGTGGGGTGCTGGTGTGGTGGTCCTGTGGCGGGGCGTCCTGTCCACTAGCGCCGGCGAAGGTGGTGGGCAGTTCATCGTCCATGCTAGTGTCAGGGGCCCCTTGGAGTGCCACACTGTCCCTCCTGGTGTTGAGTACTTCCTTCAGCACCCCTACGATGGTGCCCAAGGTGGAGCTGATGGTTCTGAGTTCCTCCCTGAAGCCCATATACTGTTCCTCCTGCATGCGCTGGGTCTCCTGAAACTTGGCCAGTACCGTTGCCATCGTCTCCTGGGAGTGGTGGTATGCTCCCATGATGGAGGAGAGGGCCTCGTGGAGAATGGGTTCCCTTGGCCTGTCCGCCCCCTGTCGCACGGCAGCCCTCCCAGTTCCCCTGTGTTCCTGGGCCTCCGTCCCCTAGACTGTGTGCCCACTGCCACTGCCCCCAGGTCCCTGTTGTTGTTGGGGTGGTGGGTTATCCTGGGTTCCCTGTAGTTGTGGACACACAGCTGATTGACGTGTTCTGGGGACGGAGGTATGGGCACGCTGGGTGGGTGCTGTGCTGGTGTTTCCAGAGGGGGGAAGGTCTGTGGTGGCCTGTGCCTGTGTGAGGGAACCGACTGTCCCGATGCCCCCGATGGGCCGGGCTGGTCATCTAGATCCAGTTGGACAGAGGTGCTGTCATCACTGTGGGCCTCTTCTTTGGGTGGAGTGGACATGTCTGGACCCTCCTGTCTGGTGACGTTGGGTAGGGGTCCTGCTGGGGTGGAAAGGCATGATTATTGCATCTGTGTGTGGCATGGTGTGCAATGGGTGGGTGACCGTGTACCCCAGTGCTGGCAGTCCTGTGTGGGACCTTGTGTGATGATGGTTTAGGGGGGTGTATGGCTATGTGCAGTGTGCATGCTTTGGTGATGGGTGTCCATGCTTTGTTGTTGCATGCAGGGCTTGGTGTTGGGATGGCTGGTTTGTGATATTAGCACATTTGTGAGGAGTTGGAGTGATAGGGGTGAGGGTGAGGGTGGGGGTATGTGATAGCATGCAGGTAGGGTGGGGGATGTAATAGTTAAGATTTGACTTACCAGAGTCCATTCCTCCACCTACTCCTGCGAGGCCCTCAGGATGCAGAATCGCCAAGACCTGCTCCTTCCATGTTGTTAGTTGTGGGTGAGGAGGTGGGGGTCCGCCGCCAGTCCGCTGAACCGCCAGGTGGTGTCTTGAGACCACGGAACGCACTTTCCCCTGTAGGTCGTTCCACCTTTTCCTGATGTCCTCCCGATTTCTTGGGTGCTGTCCCACTGCATTGACCCTGTCCACTAGTCTTCGCCATAGCTCCATCTTCCTTGGAATTGAGGTGTGCTGCACCTGGGATCCAAATAGCTGTGGCTCTACCCAGACGATTTCCTCCACCATGACCCTGAGCTCCTCCTCCGAGAACCTGGGGTGTCTTTGCCGTGCCATGGGGTGGTGTAGGTGATGTGTGGGGTGGTGTGTGTGGTAATATGTGGTGGTGTGTTTTGTGAGGTGCGTGGAAGTTGTGTGGGTGATGGTGTTATGTGCCTGTGGATGCTGTTGTACTTGCTGGTGGTGTCTCTCTCTGTGCTTCGTTCTCAATTTTTGTCGTAGGGGTTTGAGGGTGATGTGGGTGTGTGTTTTATATTGTATTGGGTGTGTGGGAGTGGTGTGTGTTTGTGTCTCAGGTGTGTGTATTTCAAATTGTCCAATGTGGTTGTGTTTTGTAAATGTGTGTGTATCTTGAGCGCGGTGGTGTGTACCGCCAATGGAATACCGCGGTTGAAAGACCGCCGCGTGGATTCATGTGTCATGATGGTGTGGGCGTATTTCTGTTGGCGTGATGGTGGAGGTTTTGTTTTCGCCAGTTTATCACTGACCTTTGGTGTGGCGGACTTGTGTGGGTGTCTGAATTTTGGCGGGTTCCGAGATGTGGGTCATAATAGCTGTGGCGGTATTCCGCAGCCGCGGCGGTGTGTTGGCGGTCTTCTGCACGGCAGTAAGCGGCTTTTACCGCCAATGTTGTAATGAGGGCCTCTGTCTTAAAGACTTTTGCTGTTTGATTCTTCAAACCGTCCTTACCCTTGTCTTGCCCCTTCTATACTTTTCCTCCTTATGAGGGAAGTGTCCCGTATTGCCTGTCTTACTGAACTTTACTGCGTTTCCTTGCTGATGACGAATCATTTGATGTCCTGAGGACGAAGACTGACTCTGTATGCTGACCCATTATGAAGGGTAACTATATGATGATGAGATTGTAATTGTCTGTTTGCCTTTCCTTTCTAGGTACCAACTGCTTCCTTTTGATAGAGACCATAGTTAGATGTTTTCTAAATTTGTGTTGCTAAATTGTTTTGCATGAAGCCCAACATGCCAATGCTAATTCGAGGTTAGTTAAGGGGTTCACTAAAACGAACGCAAATAGACAAACAACTGAATCTATGCTTTGTCGAATAATGCGCAAATGATACTCTGCTAAAGTCAATCCATGTTGACGTCGTGTTATGTTCTAATGTTTATGATCTTTGCCTTGACGAAATCTTATTTAAGTTGCCATATTGTGACATTGTTGATATGTTTTCTGGTATTGCGGCTAATAAACTTGCTAGTAGAGTGTAATCATTAGAGAATAAATATCATAAATCTTACAAAATTTTGTGTGGTTATTCGTGACTGAAAGGTCATGGGGTGTTTTGGGTCTCTTACTGTCATTAACTAATTTGATTGATTTGTTATTGTGAATATTGATGAGGTTATTGATCTATTGATTGACATGCTAATTAGTTATCTCGTCTTAAGGTGTCTCCAATCAGGGTCAAAAAATTCATTGGCCTAAAACGAGTCCCAGAATAAGTAAATTAACTAGGAAGGGATGCATTATCACTTCCTTCTTAAGATTTTGAGGACAGGTATTGGACTTAATTTGCCTTCTCGGGAATTCCCACTAAAGATTAATTAGTCTGTCATGATTAATTTTTGAGTTTGTCTTTCTTGCTTTTGATAGTGAGAATATCTTATTCAGGGATCAGTTGCATGCAACAATTTTTTCATCTCCCAGATCAGAAACACTCTGCTCTAGCTCTGAAATTCTAAAGTAAAATACCTCAATTTTTTCAATTAGTTTCTTGATCTTTGCATTGATGCTCTTATTATTTTGAGCACCTTAACCTCCCCTTCAAAATGCTTTCAAGAATGTTGAACCAAAAATATTCCTGTGATTTCTGATGTAAGGGTGACACACTCAGTTGAACCATTTGAGTTAGATTTTACCTCAAAGTTACATCTTTCTCTGTTGGGATACTCCTTTGCCCTTCCAATACCACAAAAGACACGCTGAGATGCACTGAAGGAATAGTCAAAAGCTGCCTAGATTAATTATTTGATGATTCCTATATTGTTATTGTGGGTGCTATAACATTCACAAGCTGTATTCCCTAAGTAGGTTCATTTGTTATAATTTCAAATTGTGTGGGATTACTTCTTGGCCCTAAGATTAGGCAGACTGTTCTGTGACAACTCGGGGCCAGATGTACGTAGCTTAAAGTCTATGATTTCTCAAAAGCAAGTTTTTGCGATTTACTTTTAGGAAATCGCAAACTTTGATGTACAACTCTGTTTGTGATTCCCAAATGGGTCGCAAGAGACCTGCCTCATTAATATTAATGAGGCAGGTCACAATTTGGGACCCATTTGGCAATGACCACAATCCAAGGATGGTGGCCTGCTTGGGTCAGCAGACCACCATGTCTGTGATAGCTTTTAAATAAAGCAATATTTTTTTTTGTAATGCATCCCAAAAGGGATGCTTTATAAAAAAGAAAAATGAAAAGTTTTCTTTTAATTTTTTAGGAGTAGGCAGTGGTTGGTAGGACACCTGTCTGTTCTTAATAGCCACCGAAGCGAAATAATGAAGGCTTGTGTACTGTAGCTACTACTGAGGACACACAAAAATGTGTTTGATGTTGGTGTGAACTTTCTTGAATGTTGCCATAAGCTACAAACGCGAGCCTGCTTCAGACACATGCTTTCTTTCTCTCGCTTGTAATTGGCATTTTGACAAAATGTGGGCCAGTGACTTCATTGCCAGTGTTTTGGGAAAGGAGAACTTTAGAAAACTTAGGGCCAGATGTAGGAAGCAAACAAATTGCGAGTAGGAAATAGCGACTCCTTGCCAATCGCTATTTCCGACTTGCAAAAAGGGATGCGGGAACAAATCGCAAAACCAAATTGCGATTCGGTGTGGACTCGCACCGCAATTTGCGATCTCGCAATTTGCGAAATCGCTATTTGCGAGGTCGCAATTTGCCAGGTTGCAAATTGCACAAGGGTGTGGTCCGGAGTCGCAAATTGCGACCGGCTCGCAAATTGCACGCAGGTGCAAATAAAATAGGTGAAAATACACTTCCTGGTTCTGAGTGATGACATCAGAAGCAGGAAGTACCCCCATGGAACAGGGAGGAGCCTACCTAGCACAAACAGCAAAGGCACACCCAGCTGAGAGGAGCTACTACAGTCATGTCAGCTCAGGACAAGGAGACATTCACTGCTGGGAGGAAAAGGAAACTTACGTTTTCTGAAAAGGAGCTGGAGGTCCTAACTGAGGAGTGCTGCCTGCACCATGATGTCTTGGTTGGCAAGGCATCAATGAGTTTCCCTGACACCCAAAAGAAGAAAATCTGGCAGGACATCCTTAGTAAGATCAATGTGATCGGAGTCAGCCATCGCACCATTGATGAGGTCCTCTAAAGATGATACGACCTCCGGTCCAGGACCAAGGAAAGGGTGGCAGAGTGGATGAGGGAGATGCACATAATGGAGGAGATCCATCACATTACCACCCCCTACAGCCATAGAGAGCATGGTGGAGACCACTCTGGAGCCTGAGGCTGTGATAGGAATTGGATACCTGGACAGTTCTGCACCGGGAACATCCAAAAGTAAGTACCAAAAATCACTTATTTACACCACTCAATGCACCATGCACACAACCACAGTACACAAAAGCATGCATCCTCCATTCACATATTGCAACCTACAGAGCAATGCATTATGGGCAATGTAGTACAGTAGTCCAACTTTAGAGAAATATTTATCCTGATACACCAAGCATATGTGAGGCACTGACAGTGTATCCCCTGTGTCCCACAGGTCTCCCAAAAGGACCCACCAACAACCCTTCTGTGCAGGGAGAAGAATCTGCCACCAACACAGCAGACGAGGCAGCTAGTGTAACTGCAGGGGAGTGCATGACTACACCACTCGTCCAACATGCACGAGAGACCACCGACATCTTGAGGCAGGCAACATGACACCGGGGCCACTGATTAGTGGAATTCGGCCACATAGGTCAGCTGGGTCTGGGCGGAGACGGCAACGTCCAACACAGTCAGCCAGTGAGGAAGATGTCACCAGTGAACAATTTCTAGGACTGGTGGCATCCTTACTGAGAAGTCACCGGCTGCAAAATAAACACATGCGAGTTATGAATAGGAACCTGCACAGATCCTCTCCCCAGGTTTTGCCAATGTGGACAACCAATTCACTGCAATGAACAACAACATGGCAAACCTCACAAGCTCCATCAATGACTTGGTCAGGGAAATGGTGGCAGATAGGGCCCATGCAAGGCACAGAGAGCGCAACACTGCTGCCCGTTTGGACTGACTGAGTCAATCAATTGGGCGCCTTGCAACCACCAGCCTGTCAAGGCGCACCGTAAAGCTGCAGGTAGAACTTGGCTATTTTGCTGGTGATGTGGCAAGGGGACTAGGGCGCATCAGCCATGCAGTGGACCTAATAGAGGCCACCCAGGCAGCAAGGGGCATTGGCGATACCCCTCAGGATAGTGAGGACATCTCCAGCGTCAGCAATGTATCTGCCTCAGATGCACGCACCCTGCGGAGTAGCAGTGCCCTCCAAGGATCAGGGGACCAACCAGGATTGGGCCATGGTGGCCCTAGTCACAGGAGGGCGTGAGCTACCTATTCTGTGTTTTGACTGAGGCACATGATGTTAATGTGTCAGACATTACATTTTGCTTTTTTCGTTCAGTTGAGATGACAAAATGTCATCATTACATTCCTGACATTAAAGGGATTATTTGTTGTACTACACAACCTGGCTATGTGTGTCTTACATTTGTGAGTGTTGTCACGGTTGCCACGTACCTGCCAAAGTAGTGAGTTGCAATGTGGTCCCGTCTCTGTCTGCCCTCCATTGCGATCCCCAGGCTGTCGATGTGGTAGCTCTTGCTCCTCGTCCTCCGAATCTGTGTCGTCGAGGGTAAGATATAGCCCACGTCTGGTGACAATGTTGTGGAGGATGGCATATGTTGCAACTATCTTGCATGCAGTTTCGGGGGCATACTGGAGTACCCCTCCACTTTTGTGTTGGCATCGGAAACGTGACTTTAACAAGCCGAAGGTTCTCTCAATGACAGCTCTGGTCCGCCGATGTCCTATGTTGTATCGCCTCTCATTCTGATTGTCAGGTGTTAGGTATGGGGTGAGTATCCATGGTTTCTGAGCACAGGCACTGTCAACTGTGTGACAAAAGAGCCAAAATTAGCAGGGCATCACAGGGTTACGCAGTGACATTTATTTAAGGCATCAGAGTGTACTAGACAGTGCCTAATAAATATCCTTCATCAAACTCCCCACGTTCTAGGCGTTGGTGTATCCCACTGTGCCTGAATATGTATGCATCTTGTGTACTCCCTGGATATTTTGCCACAATGTCAGTAATGACATTATGGGCATCACACAGCGGACCACCGGCTGAGTAAAATGTACTCACCTTGGGTATGAGGTTTTACGCGTCCCTATGATGCCCTGTTTCTACATGGGATGGGCGACCTACAACTTGACTGACTGTGACGACTGGTCTACAGACTGTAAGTGACCTTCCAGCATTTACTGTCTTGCTTTTTATGGAGAAGTTACAATTTACGGTCCTGATGAAGCGCCATTGGATCAATTTCTGACCGTGTAGGCGTGAAACATGTCGACCCAGTGTTAGGAGTGAACACTTTTTCCTCCTTCCCTTCCTTTTTTTAGGAGTATAGGAAACATTATTTCCCTTAATACTCCTGCATTTATTTTTAATCTTGGCCTGACCCTTACTTTAAACATTAAATTGAGGCATTAGGTGTTCAGAGCCAATTTTATATACCCCTCACTCTCCTTTCCTCCTCTGTCAGCACGTCCTGCAGACTCAACTTGATCTGCGATACAACTTTTCGGTTGAAGTGCCACCACCCCTTGTATGGTGGCCCGTCAGACGTTGCAGTGCCGGTCTGACGAGGAGTCAGCCAGATGATGATGCCTAGCATCCTACTGTGATGCTTGAGGGCACTCCTACAATACCTTTTTTCAATCTACTTTTCGTCCTCGTTGACAATCTTCTCTGGAAAAGTGTACTCATTTTTATTATAGGTACATCACATACCACCTGGATGTTTAGTGAGTGGGTACATTTCCTATTGCGGTACACATATTCCAGATTTGCTGGTGGGCAACTTGGTATATGTGCCCCGTCCACACACCCTATTACATGGGGGAAGTTGACCATTTTTCTCTTTTCTCTTCTAAGTAAAAAGGCTACATACATCTTGCAGAGTGTGTTTTTAGGAGACTGTTTTAATCTGTCTCTGTGTTTTAAATTGTGCTTAAAAACTGTCTGCCCCCCTGTATTTTTGCCTTTAAAAAAGCACGATTTTAGAGTGCGCGGCCAGCACTATTCCAGTGTTTGTTTCTTAAACAATCTCTCCCTTACCTGGAAAGTAGACTCTGCTAGCTTGGAAGTGTGGATTCAGCCTGTCTGTATCCAAGGAGATTCTGAATAGAGCAGCAGTTGCCTTTCCCCCTGACCACAGGGACTGGACTTCAGTTAACTTGCTCCTTATATAAGTTCCTATTGGTTGTTGCATATGCTGTTGTGATAGGTTGTTGGGAGATGGTCTTTCATTGGTTGCTGGCTCCAGGGCTGGGGTTATGATTGGTGGATAGGGCTGGGAATCTGTTTGGCAGTTGGTTCTAGGGCTGAGATTCTTATTGGCTGTTGGTTCTAGGGCTGTGATTGGTGGATAGGGCTGAGATTCTGATTGGCTGTTGGTTCTAGGGCTGTGATTGGTGGATAGGGCTGGGATTCTGATTGGCTGTTGGTTCTAGGGCTGTGATTGGTGGATAGGGCTGAGATTCTGATTGGTTGTTGGTTCTAGGGCTGTGATTGGTGGATAGGGCTGGAATTCTGATTGGCTGTTGGTTCTAGGGCTGTGATTGGTGGATAGGGCTGAGATTCTGATTGGCAGTTGGTTCTAGGGCTGTGATTGGTGGATAGGGCTGAGATTCTGATTGGTTTCTGATTTTAGGGCTGGGGCTGTGATTGGTGGTCAGGAATAGGGCTATGATTGGTGATTAGGGCTGGGTATCCCATTAGTTGTTTGAATCAGGGCTTGAAATTGGATTGGCTAGGGTTAGGACCAGCTTCTTATTGGCCAGTAGGGCTATAAAAGGCTAGGACTCAGGGCGTCTCAGCCCGGGCGTCGAGGCAAAGGGCGAAGAGGAGAAGGGCAGCTGCCTGTTTGGGCCTGTTCAGGACAGGTAGGGACTAGGGCCTAGGGCCAGAAATGCTGCCCAATTCTCAGTGGACCAGGAATGGTTCCAGCCCTTACACATCCCTCAACATGCAAACACATATTCTACAAAGGCATTCAACTGATGCATCACAAACTGACCACAGACAGATTGCATTGGCCCATCACCCAACACAATACCCTTTATACAACACATATACACATATCCCCCACAACTACTACAGTCAAACACCTGCATTCTCACAGTCAACACTACTCTGTCCACTCCCACTAACACAACCTGCCATCACCCACACAACACAAAACTACAGTAAACATTTCTCTCAGTCTCAGCCTTTCAGATACACACTCTCTGCTCTTACTAACCAACAACACCATCCGCTGTTTGCTCCACACAGACCACCTGTCATCATAACAATGCCCAAACCCTGCCTTCAAACACACCATCTACAAACACTCTTCCCCTCTCTTCACCAATTACACACAACCATATATTCCCCACATTTCACTCCACCACACACATTACCTCTTCCAGTCATCACAACTAATACTAACTCCCCTGACACACATCCATGACCTCTTACACACCTCATACATTCATCTCCAAAACACATCAACACCCCATCTAACACTCAAATTCCACTTACCAGCACTAACTCACAGACAAATCCCTCACCAAAAACAAGTACACCAATATCCCCTTTCACTATTCCACAAAAACAATACCAACCACAAACATCAGCACATCAAAGCAACACAAGCTTACATTACACTTATCATCATATCCACTCCCACCCTCTGGACTACACAAAGAATACAAATTCCATCCTATCTACACCCCTACTTCCTCAGTCTTCACAAACACCTACCACAAGCACCCCAACCCAGCAACTTTCATTCACTCGCCTCTCCTCCATTGCACAATTTAGAGCCTTACATCATGATCCACATGCTCCTCCACCACCCCTAACCCATGCTCCATCCACACTAAACAAACGCAAACAAAATAAAAAAATGCCACTCATAGCAACCTCGCATCCCCTTGTCTATTACATAATAAAACTACCCTAGAAAAAACACTACACTCCTCATGGCTCTCTCAGCCACCAAGTCCACCACCCACACACACAGACCCAACAAAATGCCTCCTTAACCTGCTGGAAGAGGAACACTATATTGAAAAGCAAGACTATTGTGAACCCCAAACTGTTATCACAACTAGCAACACTCCTGCTTCAAGCTCACATTATACTACTTACCCTTCTCCTATACAAAACAACACTACCACTAACACACCTTTTCTAAACTGCCAGCTCATAAATGCTCGATCACTCTCAAAAAACAAGCACCACATCTACGACCTACTCACAGACACACAACCTGACTTACTATTCATAACTGAATCCTGGTTGGGAGATGACATGGCACCAGTGTTGCACGAAGCCATTCCTCTGGGCTATCAAACCATCACTCAAAACCGTATAGGCAAGAGAGGAGGTGGACTAGCTATTATATTCAAACAGGCATTGAACCTCAGTAAAACAGACAACATCTCCATACAAGGTTGTGAAGCCCTCCTTACCAGATGCAACCCTACTCCAACTTCCTCCTGTAACTTTCTCCTCCTTTACAGATCTCCACCTAACAACTCCACATTCCCAGATGCTTTTCTAGACACAGTCTCAAACCTTATTACACTATACTCCAACCTATGCATTCTTGGGGATCTAAACATTTGGTTTGACAAACACAATATGCCCCATCCAAAAGCTATCACCACTGGCCTAGTTGCATTGACCCTACATCAGATTGTACACAATCCCACACACATCGCTGGTCACATCCCAGATGTCATTTTTGCTAAGCCTGAACTAGTTACTATTCATAGCATCACGCCAATCACTTGGTCAGACCACCATATAATAACTTTCCAACATACAATTCCACAAATCAACACACCCCACAACTACTTACATACATACACCTATCGACCATGGAGCAAACTCAGTTTGGATCACTTAGAAACACAACTAACAGAAAACACAGATCTAGATACAATTAATTCTGTGCCAAAACTTTATGAGTGGCTACAGGAAACGTTTGATATCCTAATACCACGCAAAAAAACTAAACACAACAAAAGAAAACCAACACCTTGGAGAAACACAGAACTTAAAAAGATAAAGCAACAAATCAGAAAGTTGCAGCGGACCTGGCTCAAAACAAACAACAGTCAAGACACACTGCAGCTACACAAACTTAACAGGATATACAAATCATCAATCAAAAAAGCTAAAAAAAGGTACTACTCTGACAGAATTCAAAATGCTCAATCTACAACCAAGGAATTTTATAAAATTCTCAATGAATTTCGAAAACCTACATGCATGGAAGGAAGGCATCCCACTACTCAAATCTTCACAAACAAATTGGCAACTCACTACACAACCAAGGCAGACACATTGGACTCCTATTTAAAACAGAAGAAAACCATCAGCACCAACCCCTTTCCTAAAATACCCTCTAAGAATAAACCAACCCAACCTCTACAGTCCTTCAAACAAATATCCCAGGATGAATTTATGGATTTGGTCAAGCAGACCGTCTGGTTGCCCTTCTGACCCTTGCCCACCACAAATCTTCAAGAACATTCTTCTATCTACTTCTGCTGCCACACCTGTAAGAAGAATCATCAACAACTCTTTAACTTCAGGAACCTGAAAAAGGCATACATACGACCTTTATTAAAGAAAACAAACCTAGACCCCCAAGACCCCAACAACTACAGACCAATCACAAATGGACCTTTCCTGGGCAAATTGATAGAAAGAGCAGCATTCACCCAGATGTCACAATTCATTGAAGACAATTCTATACTTTCAGACTTCCAAACTGGATTCCGCCCAGGAAGAAGCACTGGATCAGCGCTCATAGCAATCTGGGATGATCTTAAAAACACAGTAGACTGAAATGGAGTTGCTGCACTACTTCTCTTGGACCTCTCATCTGCCTTTGATACGGTTGACCATGACACCCTAACTCAAAGACTCCACAAAGCCGGCATACAAGGGATTGCTCTCGACTGGATTACTTCCTATCTTCAAAAAAGATCTAATATCATCCACTCGCCCCCCTTCTCGTCCAAACCCTACCTCACAAAAGCAGGGGTCCCCCAAGGGTCAATCATCTCACCTTTGCTTTTCAGCATCTACATGATATCTTTACCAGAACTGGTCAATGATTTCCATCTCACATGCTACAACTATGCAGATGACACACAAATACTACTTAAATTAGAATGCCCCAAAAACATTGAAAACTCACAAATCTTCAGTTGCCTCAGAACAGTTGATTAGTGGATGACCTGGAGCCATCTCAAACTAAATACCTCCAAAACAGAAATACTCATATGTGGTGACTGGAATAATTATGACCCTCTGTGCGTCTGGCCTGACGATCTCGGACCACCTCCTCAATTATCCAAGGAAGTTAAAAACCTAGGAATCACCATGGATTCCAAGATAACTATGAATGACCAAGTGGACAAATTAGCATGAACAAGCTTCATCACCTTGAAGACTTTACGACACATCTTCCCCCACCTCGGATTTCCACACAAGGTGCAAGCTACTATCTCGCTTGTACTATCCACACTGGATTATGCCAATGGCCTCTACCATGGATCATCTCTATCTGTTATGAAAAAACTACAACGTATCCAGAATTCCGCAGCCAGGCTACTATTACATGTAAAGCCGCAAGCCCACATCTCCCCTGCCTTGAGAGCACTACACTGGTCACCCGTTGCCAGAAGATGCACTTTCAAGCTGCTTTGTATCACCCACAAAGCTATACATGGAACAGGACCGCTTTTTATCAGAAACAAAATTACCAAATACATCCAACAAAGAAACCTCCGCTCAAGATTGGCACCCCGCCCTAGAACACCACCATACAAGAAAAAGACTATAGGTGGTACATCCTTCTCCGTTCAAGCAGCCAAACTATGGAATTCATTACCCCCAACTATAACAGCCACAGATAGCTTTCTTGTCTTCAGAAAACTACTCAAGAGTTGGCTCTTTCCTTCATAACCACCATATTCAAACAACTATGAACTGCATATGCCTATGTTGATAAAAAAAAAAATCAGATTATGTGTATATTTCTATTTATTTATAGTTTCTTTGGAAAATATGTATCACTACTATGTCATAACAATAAAATACACACACACTCAACCTGTTTGACTAAGTATATTTTACCCATGGTTCTAATTATGTATTGTATGTGCATATGTGTGTGTATTCATGTGTGTGTGTATGTATATATATAACTATATATATGTATATATATATATATATATATATATATATATATATGTATATGTTGTTTCTGTGCTTGGCATGTTCGTGGGTCATTGCATGGCTCCTGGGTGGGTTGTTACACTAGATATCTGTGAATTCCTGCTCTCATCTTATCACACTTATCTACCCATCATCATATGTCATGTCTCTATCAAACTATCCTCCATTCTCACTCTGACTCATACCAAATCCTTTCTACTACTTTCATCTCCTAAATAACTCTGCCTAAGCTCTTCCCTCCGCTTCCACATCTAACTCATCAAACATCACTCTACTACCATGACCTCCCACACAACCCTACTAAATTCACCCGCATTTATCTCACCCTGCTACTATGCTCTCCCTAACCCTTCCACATACTCTTCCCTCCTCCACCCCCCTTTACTCATCCCAAGCGTTTGGGTTGAGTAAATTAAGGATATGCTCCCAATTAACACTTCTGGATTTTTTTCCTCCTCCACCACTCCACTACTCCAGTCAATCTAACTAACAAACTCTCATATCTGCGGCTCAAATTAACTCATAATAATACTAAAACTGTACTCATTATTTCCCGATACTAATCCATCACTAATTCTTGTTGGGTTCCAGAGTAGCGTGCTACTCACCGAAAAGCACTTCGACGCCTCGTCAGGGGTAGTAAGTGCCATATAAATACGATTACAATACAATACAATTCTGTAGAAGTCCAACTTGGTGCTGTTAATTTCCACCTCATTCATGGGAGGGTATATATATCTGAACATGTGTGCGAGTGTGGCATCTAGGAACCATCTGAAGTATCGTGAGAGGGCACTTTTGGACACCCCACCTGCAACTGCAATCACCCCCTGATAGCTACCCGAGGCCAGAGGTGCAGTGAGCAGAGCACTTGCACATGTGTGGGGATGGAGCAGCCACGCATTGTCTGGCGTTCAAGCTGAGGTTTCAGAAGTTCAATGATCTCTAGGATAATTGTGCTGCCCAGTCTGTATTTATTATGAATCTCGTCCTCAGTTTGTTGAAATAGTGTCTGCCTGGTTCGGTATATCCTCTCCTGTCTCTGCGTCCTCCTCCTCTGCTGGGCAGCCTAGACTCTCCTCCTCCATGCTATCACGTATAGAGCAGCCATTTTGGGAAACCCAGATGCCTTCTGGGTCGCCTTGTATACTTTGGTTCTGGTTACCACCTGTTTGGAATCAGTGCTAATCTGGGTGTGCAAAACGGGCTTTTTGCGACTAGTCGCAATTTGCGACTGCCTTGTGCATTCGGTTTGCGACTCACAATTTGTGACTTCTTAATTGCGAGTTGCAATTTCAAGTCGCAATTTTTGCGAGTCGGTACTGGGTCACATCGCTATTTGGAACTCCGAAATGGCATTGGAACATACCATTTCGCTTTTTGCGAGGTCGCAAATAGCGCTGCGACCGATTTGCGACTCGCAAATCTTTCATACATCTGGCCCTTAATTCTAAGGCACAGAACTTTGTTTTCAGCAGTTAGGGGAGGGTGTTCAAATTGCTGACTGTGGGTGAAACAGAGGGAGGTGTGGGAGGGCTGGGTGATGTAGAATGAAAATCAGACGTTGTTTGCTGATGCAAAACAGACAACCATCATTATAACCAATACGAGTGTTAAGGCTGCAAGTGTTGTGGGTTGCATATTCTATTCGTGAGCATCAGTACGGGCAATCTGAGTTTTGGCAATTGTACAATCTTGTACCAATTTTCATTGTTCATAGAAACTTCCCATCTTTTAGTAGAAAGAGCCACTTGCTGAACTCCGTCCCCTCCTTTGGTAAATATATTCGTCCTGCATATGGATACACCTGTGGGCGCCACTCTGTGCTTGTACTTCAGAGTAAAAGGCCAGGAGTAACATGAGGAATTTAAAATGCAAACTGCAGCTTATGGGAGCCGAGGCAAAACAAATTAGCTTTTTATCAAATGCAGACAAAATGGTTATATCTACAGATTTAAAACTTCTAATCACTTTTTATGTAAGGGCCTGCCCATTATCGGGTTGATTCAAGTTTGGGTCATTCAGAATTTATGATGTAAACATGCTTTTTAGGTGTATAAGTAGATGATAGTGTTGGAGCACTTACATGAAAAGTGATTAGAAGATTTGCATCTGTTAATATGACCATTTCATCTGCAGCCAGAAGTAGGTCAGTGCTGCTGATCCCGGTTGCTGTGTATATCCCAAATGAAGAGCTTGCACTGCAATGGGTTTATGTTTCGATGTGTCTATGGGGGTCATTCCGACCCTGGCGGTCCATGACCGCCAGGGCCGGGGACCGTGGAAGCACCGCCAACAGGCTGGCGGTGCTTCCTGGGCAATTCTGACCGCAGCGGTAAAGCCGCAGTCAGAAAAGGGGAATCGGCGGTTTCCCGCCGGTTTTCCCCTGGCCAAAGGAATCCTCCATGGCGGCGCTGCAAGCAGCGCCGCCATGGGGATTCCAACCCCCTTCCCGCCATCCTGTTCCTGGCGGTTTTTACCGCCAGGAACAGGATGGCGGGAACGGGTGTCGTGGGGCCCCCTAACAGGGCCCCATAAAGATTTTCAGTGTCTGCTTGGCAGACACTGAAAATCGCGACGGGTGCCACTGCACCCGTCGCACCGCAGCAAATCCGCCGGCTCCATTCGGAGCCGGCTTCATCTTTGCTGGGGCTTTCCCGCTGGGCCGGCGGGCGATCTTTTGCAGATCGCCCGCCGGCCCAGCGGGAAAGTCGGAATGTCCCCCGCGGTCATCTGACCGCGGTGCGGTGTTTGGGCGGTGCCCGCCGCCCGCCGGGTTCGGAATGACCCCCTATATGTTTAAAGGAACATGTTGTGTTCACCAACATTTCTTTACCTTTGGAGGGAGTGCTTTGCTTTGGGCAGAACAGCAGCCACCGCTCTTCACAAAGGAGTAACAGCACGTCAGCTGCAGGCGATTGTTTACATAAGCTACCGAGCCATAGATGATAGCTTCTGCAGAGGAGACAGATAGCAGAAGGTCATACAGAGAGTTTTCAGTTTATCATTATACCGACACAGCGAGGCCTGCCAGGAATGGCGAGGACTCCAGTGTCTCCATCATGCAGCAAGCCCCTGCCAGTATGGAGATTCTGTGCAGTGATACACTGGATAAATTGGACAAAGAGAATAGTTTTTGTGAATCACGGCCACTTCCCTCATTAGAGGCAAAGCTCCGCGCACACCAATTTAAGAAAATAATTCTTGCAATGTAATGTAGGGACATCCAACTGCATATGTGGTTTGGGTTTCAATTCTAAAAACAGTGGTGGGCTTTCTGAGTTACTGTAACAGAAGGTCACATTGGTGAAGCTGCGGGTCCCTATCTGCAGAAGCATGGGGTGGCGATCTTAGACGTAAAAAGGTTCTAAGAGGCCATAATCTTTTTTATGTGAATTTTGCCAGGAATGGAGGGAAGCAAAGGAGTTACCAGCTGAGCTGTGAAATACTTGTTTTTAAGGGACAGCTGTATAAAAAAAATGTATCATGTGCAGTCCTGGTTTTACAAAAAAATACATTTTGGAAGCAGGGGCGGGTTTTGTACCGTTAGCGCCCCAGGCATAACCAACTTTGGCACCCCTATACCTTTTGAATAAAATATTTCACTAGCTTCTGTTAGCTTGGTAAATACAAATTGTAATTTTCAGCCCGCACCTTAGTAGCCTATACTTAGCAGTGGAAACAAAACTGCAAGTACCACACTGCAAAAAGGAAACACAGAATATAATACAGGCCCTCAATGAACATAGAGTAATTTTTGAGTTATGACCTGACTCTACGCCTAAGCCCCATTACCCCAATGACCCCAATTTATCTGAGAAGAAAAAGACAAGCAAAGTTCTTCTGGAGGGATGGAGAGTTCCCTGCTACCCAAGACCCTCCCTACCTCCTTGGCAGTTTGCTGATCTCTCCTGCCTGCCCCCTGATGCTGGTGGGCTTCATAGGTGACCCTTTTGTTTACACAGGTTAGTCACTGGGTGTTTCACTCAGTGAGGGGCATGCTCTGAGCACACATCTCTCCGTCTCTTGCTCACCTCCCATGAACCTCTTTGACACCAGCGTCAAATGTAAGGTGAGGGACAAGGTTTGGGAGCAGGGCAAGAAAAGGGGAGAAGGGAGGGGAGTGAGGAGATTGTTTTACAAGGTCTCGAGCAGCTGGAAAAATAATTAAAAGGAAGTTTACCAAAATCAGATCAGAGAGCGACTGCTGTGTGGCCTGTACGCAGACAGGCCTGTGAGTCCCTCAGCCATCAGCTCGCCTGGCATGAGCCTAGCTCACCCATTCTAAAGGCCGACCCTGTTTTAAAGCAAAATTTTATCTTTTTGCGCATTGTGTAGCAGTCTATCTTTCACTGTGCTAATGCAAGTTTAAAGTAATCACTTACATAATAAAACTTAAAAGCGGACATAAATCCAACCGCCTGAAGATTAATCTATGGTGGATATGGTATGGAAAGATAAGCAACCGGGTCTAATTTTACATAGTGCCTTATAATCATCCAAGCCTGTGAGCGAGCACTAAATTTGGCTTTGGCTTGTATAAACGAGAGATGTATTGACGCCTCTTGTAAATGAGTTGTATGACAGAGCTGTTTTCCACAGATCTTGCAGGTGTAATTGAGCGATGGATAAACATAAGTACTTGTAGTAAACCGACTGCTGATCAGTTTCAAGAGCTGGCCAGAGAGCCCTAGATAGTGTATCATCAGAGCAGTTGCTTTTGTACCATGTTTTAACTGTCTCTAACACTGCTGCTCAATTTTGTTGAAGTAACCCAAATTCCAAGTGAAGCTGCGCTGGGGAGGCTGATTGTGGTAGTTTAAAAACTGTTCTAAAAGCCTTTGCCTGGATTTTATCAGTTAGAGGCTCTTCCAGGCCTCACATTGCCACTCTGGCCTGGGAGAGCATAGGGAGCAATATAGTACAATCAGTACACTCAATACCACATAATTACTATCCACGTAATTCCACTGTGCACCAGGCCACATAATTTCACTGAACATTACTCCACTCAACACCATACAATTCCACGCCACACAAGTCCACAGCAAATAATTCCAATCTAACCCACATAATTCCAATCCACACCACATGCATCCATTCTGCTCCATAACACATGGCTAAAAGACACTGACATTGACAATGCAATAGCTCTCAGACTGCTGTGACCTGTTGGTTATGCCAATGCTTGTTTAAACAGAGAACACTCATTAAACACCTATACATCACACATCTATTTTGAAATACAGTCACAATACTGCAATGTATTAGCTGCTTCTTCACAGTATTAAATCTGGTTAGTTTTACCAGGCCATCAACTTAGGTAAGTACTTGTTAGTCTGTAGAGAACAAAATCAAGGGAGCAAGTACGTGTCCATATAACAATACCAGAAGTCACCTACACAGATTATCTGTTACAATACAGATTCTATTCCCTGCTTACTCTATGGATCTTAAATAGTCATTTATAGTAGATAAGTAGCCCATTCAGTTTTGATCATAAGTCCTAATGCTAAAAAAGAACCAACATTTGCAGAAACGTTTCGACATATGCCCTTTAGCTTGCAACTTTGGACTCCTTTTTAGATTTGGGAAGGCCAGCGTTTGCTTAGATATGTTCCACGGACAGTGGCCATTAAGTCAGTCTCCTTCAGCCAGTGCGTTGTGTTCCATGTGCATCTTTGATCAGTCCAGAGGAGTATTTTTCTCTCATTGTTATACAGTTGGCTGCTGGGTTTATTTTTCATCGTCGAAGGGAGTATTCCCATTGTAATGTATGAGATGCATTGTTTTCAAAAGTAGCATTACCTGGCATGAATATTTTGGGAACACGTTCTGGACACAATGAAATACACTACATAGCCGTTATTTCTTTGAAAAGATGGCATAGCATCGTAACCTCTGGAGGCCTCCTGACCTGGCAGCTTAGTCACCAATACCAGTACCAATAGCACTGTACATACGTTTTAATGCTGTTGTGTGAATAAACTGCCCCCTGCGGACCTCGTCTGTCTATTACTCAGAAAGGGGGCATTGGAAAAGGAAGTTGCCAGTGCTGGGTAAGAAAATCATCAGCTGCAACTGAGGTGGATGTTCACCCACAAGTCAATCAGCACTCACTGCAAGTCAATATTCAGCTTTCGAGTGGCACACACTTTGCGACGGTATTCACTTTCTGGTCAGTGTTCATCCCTTACCAACCACTCAAGTCAGCATTTACTTGCCAGAACACACTAATCTCCAGTTAGCAGTCACCGCTGGTTGCCGTCCTCCCTTCAGAAAGCATTCTCCCCACAATCAGTATTCACATCACAGTAAGCATGCACAACTTAGATGGCATTTAGACCAGCCACTACTTACCCAAAGTCAATCACCAGTCAGTATTCATTGTTCAATAAGCATTCACCCTCTTTCACATTTAACATTTACTTTCCAGTTAGAATTCACACAAATTCATCATCCATTCCGGAATATTCTACCTTCAGTCAGCACTCAGGGTTATAATTACTAAGGTTTTGCAGGGTGTTCTTCTAGTGCAGCCTGACCCAAACATTGTTTTTATTTACTGTACAACGAAATGGCGTGCAAGCGAGGTGCAAAATTATGTTGCACCGTATATGCACCACTGCAAATATTAGTAATTATGCCCCTTAGTCTTAAAGCAAAAATCTACTTAAATCTGTAATTGGACAAGAAAGCTCAGCAGGTTGAGTAGCTGCTCCAGGTTTGTGCACCATCTGCAGGTCACAGGTCAGAACCACTTCAGGGTACACTCAATCCGTTTCCATTCCCATATCTATATAATGAGCATAATTGAGGTGGGTAATAGTAGGATCTACTATGGTGAAGCCAGGGCACAATTCAATGAAGTAGTTGTGCTGTACACAAGGATTCGTATTATCCTTGCAACAGCTTGTATGGCTCGATTTGCAAATATGATTTATTTCAGTTTTCATACAATTGCTCGTCGAACGAACAGCCTCACCCTTTGACCCCTCAAAAACAATAAAGATCAACGTTGGATAACGTTTTGGCTAAACAGCTTTTTATATTTGTGATAATAACAGAAATATAAAAAAAAAACATGTCAACTATATAATGTATCTGCTTGCCTCCTCTTGCATGTACACTTGCAGAGAAATAGTTCACTTTGTTATTGGTTTCCCTTGTTGTAGAGATCCAGAATGACAGGGGCTCCTCATTCTTGGTGTCCCTAGTTGTGTCCCTAGGCAAAGTGATTTGTGGTGCTGATATAGTGAGTGAATATCACTATTACTGTCTGTAGTGGTTGATATCTCTCTTTGAAGGAATGACTACTATAGTTATTACTAGGTTTAAAATCCTTCCTTATTGTGATTGTGGCTGGGCTGCTGTATGAGTTTCCACCTGCAGGTATCTTTTTTGTCACAACCCCTACCAAAGTGTCCACAATGTGTAATGTTTCCAGTTACACTTGTCCTGAAGACTTTGGGGTTATTTATACCCTTGTTGGTGATCTGCCAAGCCCTCTGGGGTGGCAGATACAACACCTCCACCAACGCCATGGCAGTAGGTCTGCCCTACTTAGTGTTCAATGCCTGATTGGGAATGCATTCACCAAGTTAGAGGAAGCACTTGCACCAGACAGTGGGAGTTTGTTTCTGAATTTGTTTAAAAAAAAAATGACTGTAACATTCTCCCTGCACTCAGAGGCATTGTTGATGTTCCTTGCCTAGACCCACCCTAACTAGGCTTTTCCTCCTGATACACTAAAGGTGGTGGGCCTGTCGTGATTGGCGAATGCCAATGATTTTGTACTAGCAAAGCTATTAGAGGTTCCAGCTGCACACAGGCAGCAGTTCCTCCCTGTGGAGGGGGGCATCTATAGGTTTGACAGAATGGGAGACCCACAGCTGTGCAGCAGGGCTCACTCTCCACCAAACTCTAAATGAAGCACTATATTTTCATAGTTGGCCTTGTTAGTTACCTTTGAGAATAATTATGGTTTATGATATACGTATAGAGCTCACTGTTACAGCGTAGGGTGTCTAGCATTAAAAAGAAAAGGCTAGCATGCTAGACAGATCAAAGAACCTGGGATATAAAAAAAACAACCATTTCAGATACTTGCGAAAAAAAACAAGTGATTGGGTTCAATATGCAGGTTTAGGTGTCCTAGAAGGCTGGAATAGAAAATAATTAGAGCAAAAATATATTGGAGCCCTATGGCAAAGCAGTGTGCCTTGAAATTGATGCTCTTCTCAATAGGAAGCCAAAGAAGCTTCACTACACTGCTGAAGATATGGGAACTGTGCTGCAAATTAAGAACAAGCAGTAGAACTGTGGACAAGCTGCAAGCGTTATGTATGGGTTTTGGGTAGACATAATCCAGTTTGAATAAAACAACAGATTGTGCAACTGTCTAGCAGCATTGGTCAGAAGATGGTTTAATTTTAGAAGGAAGAAGCACCTTAAACAAACTTTCTTAATCTGAAAGGAGGAAGAGAACAGGAAGTTGGAATGGACTTCTAGATATTTGACTGAATGAGCAGGGAAAGGGGGGACCTAACTCAGAAGTCCAGGTATCAGATGATACACCAAAAAACATAATTTCAGTTATGCTCTTTTCAATCAGTGAGCCACCTTGAGAAGGCAGGCACTGAAATTTAATTGAGTACATCTGGGGGCCAGACACAACATAAAACAATTTGCATTTCATTAATCTAAGCCAGTCTCAGAAACCAAATAAGGCAATAAGCCACACTCCGCTTCCAGGATCTACTTGGCAAGCTCTCCACTGAACCTCACTTCCTCCTGGCTATCTCCTTCACCTAACAAGGTACTCTGGTCAGGCAGAGGTTTGTGTTACAGGCTTCAGGAGAGTGTTCTTGGTTCTTGATTCTCCTGGGTGATGTTCTCTCACCCAGCATGGGTAACTGGCAGACATTTAGGGCCAGATGTAAGTATAGTCTGAATTGCGACTCGCAAATTGCGAGTCAGAGAGACTCGCAATTTGCGAGTCGCAATTCAGAATGTAGGATGGTGTCCCTGACACCATCTGCAACTTGCAAGGGGGTCGCAAAGGCCCACCTCATTAATATTAATGAGGTGTGTCGCAATTTCCGACCCCCTTGAGACTCGCAGCACTCACAGGGATGGTTGCCTGCTGGAGACAGCAGACCACCATGTCTGTGACTGCTTTTAAATAAAGCAGCTTTTTTTTTTGGTAATGCAGCCCGTGTTCCTTAAAGGAAAACAAGATGCATTACAAATCTAAAAAATTAAATGTTTTTGTTTCATTTTTTCAGAGCAGGCAGTGGTCCATAGGACCACTACTTGCTCTGAAAAAATGTTTTCAATGCCATTCACAAAACATTTTGCTGTTGCACATCGCAATGCCCAATCCCCATTTTGCGAGTCGGTAACCTGGTTACTGATTCTCAAAACGGGACTGCGAGTCGCAATTAGGAAGGGGTGTTCCCCTTCCAAATTGCGATTCGCAGCGCAATGTTGTATTGTTTTGTGACCGGGAACGCGGTCGCAAAACAATCGCAGTTACCACCAGTGTCACACTGGTGGTAACCCATTCGCAAAACGGGACTGCGAGTTCCAATTAGGAAGGGGTGTTCCCCTTCCAAATTGCGAGTTGCAGCGCAATGTTGTATTGTTTTGTGATCGCGAACACGGTCACAAAACAATTGCAGTTACCACCAGTGTCACAGTGGTGGTAACCTATTCGCAAAAGGGAAGAGGTCCCCATGGGACACCTTCCCCTTTGTAAATGGCATGGAATTTTTTTTTTCAGAGCAGGCAGTGGTCCTATGGACCACTGCCTGCTCTGAAAAAATTAAAAGGAAACGTTTCATTTTTTAGTTTTGTAATGCATCTCGTTTTCCTTTAAGGAAAACGGGCTGCATTACAAAAAAACCCTGCTTTATTTAAAAGCAGTCACAGACATGGTGGTCTGCTGTCTCCAGCAGGCCACCATCCCTGTGAGTGCGGCGAGTCTCAAGGGGGTCGCAAATTGCGACCCACCTCATTGATATAAATGAGGTGGGCCTTTGCAACCCCCTTGCGAGTCACAGATGGTGTCAGGGACACCATCCTACATTCTGAATTGCGACTCGCAAATTGCGAGACGGTCTGACTCGCGATTTGCGACTCGCAATTCAGAATTTTACTACATCTGGCCCTTACTGTCTCTGTCTTTGAAGTTCATATTCTGAGGGTTGCCTACTTTGAAGTGCCAATTTCCCTGTTGTTCCCTTCCACCAGAGACCCATCTATCACAGCAGGTGTGTCTCCATACTTGATAGCCCAAAACATGGGCCATAGGGGTATCTAGAGGATCACATCTGGATATCAGCTTCAGTGGTATGTGTATCAAAAAGGTACAAAGGCCACTTGCCCTAGTCTTGATGACTCTCTTATAAGCCCCCTCTCTTTCCTGATGTGCTTTCAAGCCCCTTTCAACAGTGACCTATTTCAAATCTGTTTGAGGGATCCTCTACCTCCACACTTTCCCCTACCAGGCCCTGGTACTCCCAACATGAAAACGACAAGCCTGCATGCATTGTACCCCTCAAAGGCACCTATGTTACAGTAGTGCTACACGCGAACATGCATGCAGCCTTACATGCGCTTTATGACTTACAGCACCCACATGTACCAACACCAGGCACATAGATCACCATGCACTGTCTCCATGTACAGTAGCTCGCTCAAGCATACACACAAACCAGCGTGGAGCACCTACATCTGGACACCCTGTTAAGATGTACTGTTGCACTAAGGCTCACTCATATACTGGTGCAATGCAATTTACACATGCATACCCTGTCCTCATGTATACTAGCACTCAGGCTTCCCCACATACAATTGTGGCACACTTCACACATGTATGTGCTACTCTTGTGCAGTATGGCTCTCAAAGGCTCATGTACATCCCAGTGAGGTGCACTCAAACATGCTTGTGCTTTGCCCACATCTTCTCTGATGTAGGCTAAGGTTGGTCTGAGCACATAGGAGTGGAACATTTATGAGTGGGCCATTAAGCCACACTACCATGACGTTGATCAGAAGGCCTGGCCAGAATACTTGATCACTCACTATAAAAACCTCTATGCTGCCACCTCAGCACTGCTGCTACTCAGCTTTCACTGAGTGCATTAGCCCTCTACTACTATGAGGGTAGCACCTGGTGCACCACTCCCATTCTAATGAGACAGCAATCTGTTAGACAGACCTAGGTCATGGTACATGCTCATGACCCGTGTTCCCCAAAAAACAAAAGTCATTACCAAGTATCCAGACATCACCACAGTTTGAGCACTCATAGCAAGGGTTAACATTCACTATCGTCCAAGGGACTTTTTCATCCCAATATACATTGACAGTTTTAGCTAAAGTGTTAGATGGTAGAGTCAGCAATGAAATAGGACAAACATTTTTACGAATTCTTCAGCAAAGGGACCAAAAAAGCCTTTTGCCAAGAAAAGGGAAATATAGCAGAAAGGAGGGAGGAGTTTTATAGGTTGTAAGAGTCAAGCTAACATGATTTGCTGCACTATTTGACAGTATAACGGGAGCCAAAGATCCAACTGTGAGCCAGGCTGTACAAAATTGTGAAGCTTGACATTGGAATCAGGAAAAGAGAAAACTTAAAGAGTTTGGAGACGATGTTCCTAAGTAAAAAAAGATTCAGTGAAAAGTTTCAGACTGAGATGGAGTAGTGACCCTAACTGAATTATGGTAGCCAGGGGGTGAAGCAAAGTCAGAAAAAGCAGAATGAATAGTTTTTAGAATTAAACAAATTTGACAAACTTGAGCATAGTTCTATGAAAGGATTGATCAGAGTTTCCAAGCATGTATATATCCTTAATGGTATGCACTACTTTCATGTATGGATCTCTAATTTCTGCTATGACAGTTGCATATATCCTAATTTTATGGATGGAAGTTGTTCATGTTCATTATTTAATATGTGTTTAATCCTAATTTTCTACAGGTACGATGGCCATTAAGTACAGGCTGACAAAACAACATAGCGTATTACAGTTAGGACCAGGAGCACCTATAGCAATAAAACCGACTGGATTTTTCAGTATATTTTTAGTATGTATCCTTCAATTGAATAAGGCAACAATTGAAAGAGGGGCGACAGAATCAGTTGCATATTCTTGTGCATGTGCATTCTATGAAAAGAGCACTGAACGTCCTTGAATTAATCAATTAAACTCTAAAAATTATATTACTATGCATATGAAAGTCTTCCATACTGAACACAACAATGATTAAACGTCGTTGAACAGCCTTTTTAGCAGTTGTGGTTGCCTTGGTGTTGAGACACTTGAATAGAGTCCAATGTGCAACGAGCCATATGCAGTCAATAGACTGTCCTCTGCTGCACACGCCTCTTGTTAGGTGAATTGGTGCACCACCCAATCTATCAGTGCCTTATTGACTGTTCTTTTGCAATGATGGGAACACTGGAAAAGTATTTTCTTCTCAGAACCTGCTGTTTTGAGGTTTAGGAATGAGAAACCTCTTCAGATCTCTTCCTTTTGATATAAGAATATGCATGAATGTCAAATGTCAGTACTTCAGCGAGCTTCCCCTGGCATTAACCTGTTACAGGATGGTTCCAGGAATATTTATTTATTTGCTAAAAATGCGTTTTCTTGATTGTTTGTTTGTTTGTTTGTTGGCAGCCGTGCTGCCCTTACATACTCTGAATGTGAAGTTGCTTGAGCTGTGACAAAACAAACATGGATCAATAGGGGCCAGTACAATATTGTTAGAAATAGGGTTTCTAGTTGGCAGAGGCATACATCCTTGTAAAGATAGGGGACCACAATCCTAGTCAGGGTAAGTCACACACAATCCAAATTATCCTGTGCCTACCCTCTGGTAGCTTGGCACTGAGCAGTCAGGCTCAATTTAGAAGGCAATGTGAAAGTATTTGTGCAATAAACCTTAAAGTAACTCAGTGAAAACACCACAAAAAAATACACCACACAGGTTTAGAAAAATATAAGATATTTATCTAGTTAAATTAATATCAAAACAATAAAGATTTAATAAGCACAAGTTGAGATATCATTTTTGCAAGATTAAAAAAAGTCTTACATCTTAGAAATCAACAGTTGTCTCTTGTTTGCACAAAGTACCTGGTTTGCGTCAAAAAAAACACGCACGGAGGCCCGCAGAGGAGGAGATGCATGGAAAAATAGGGTGTGCATCAGAATTTCCAGCACGGACAATGCGTTGTTTCTTTCCACGCTGCAAGGGGCTTTTTGTGTCTATTTACGGCACGTAGTCTTGGTTCCTCACTGCGATGCGGGGATGTTTTTGACCCCCAGGGACGATGTGGGGAAAATCTTGGGCGTACTAGAAGAAGTCACAGCCGTTGCATCAATCCGGTAGGCTGTGCGTCGAATTTCCAGTCGCAAGGCAGGCGCTGTGCCGATTCTTCACTCGGAAAGTTGGACTGCGACCTTCCGGCTCGGCTGTGCAGCAATTTCTCAGTCGCAAAACGGCTGTACGTTGTTTCAGGCAGGCTGTGCGTTGATTCCAGCAGGCTGTGCATTGATTTTCGATGCACAAGGAGTTTCCTGAAGAGATGAAATCTTTTTGGCCCTGAGACTTCAGAAAACAAAAGGGAAGCTCAATCCAAGCACTTAGAGGACAACTCTCAGCAAAGCCAGAGGGCGGCAAGGCTGCAGGGCAACAGCAGGGCAGCAGTCCTTCTCAGCAAAGCAGTCCAGGTGAGTCCTGTGGGCAGCCAGGCAGTTCCTCTTGACAGGTTGCTGGTTCAGGTCCAGAAGTGTCTCATTTGGTGGGATCAGGGACCCAAGTATTATACCCAAAAAGACCTTTGAAGTGGGGGAGACTTTAAAGAGTGGTTTTCAAGTGCACAAGTTCCCCTTTCAGTACAGGTCTGTCTGCCAGGGTCGCAGTAGGGGGTTTGGCAGTCCATTGTGTGAGGGCAGTTTGAAATGTAACTGTCAGGCCCTCCACCCTTCCAGCCCAGGAAGACCCATTCACTATACAGGTGAGTGCAGATGAGACTGACTGTCCTGTGTTTGTGGTTGACTCGGTGAAATGCACAAGGAAGCTGTCAACTGGCCCAGCCCAGACGTTGACTGGAGACAGGCTGTAAGGCACAGATGGATTTTAAGTGCAGAGAAATGCTCACTTTCTAAAAGTGGCATTTCTAAAATAGTAAAATAAAATCCAACCTCACCAATAAGCAGGATTTTTCATTACCATTCTGGTCATACTAAATATGACCTGGTTACCACTTTCTGATCTGGCACTCAAACAGTATATGAGGGTAGCCCTAATGCTATCCTATGAAAGGAGCAGGCCTCACAGTAGTGGAAAATGATTTTAGGAGTTTTCCACTACCATGACATATAAAACACACATGTACATGTCCCGGCTCTTACCTACATAGCATCCTGCCCTATGGGTTACCTAGGGCCTACCTTAGGGGTGAAGTATATGTAGAAAAAGAGGAGTTTAATGCTTGACAAGTACTTTTAAATGGCAAGTCGAAGTGGCAGTGAAACTGCACACACAGGCCTTGCAATGGCATGCCTGAGACATGGTTAAGGGGCCACTGATGTGGGTGGCACAATCAGTACTGCAGGCCCACTAGTAGCATTCAATTTACAGGCTCTGGGCAAATGTAGTGCACTTTACTAGGGACTTACAAGTAAATCAGATATGCCATTTGGGAATGAACCAATGGTACTATGTTTAAGGGAGAGAGCACATGCACTTTAATGCTGGTCAGCCAGCAAAAACAGTGTGAGAAAAGTGGAGGGAGGCAGACAAAAAGTTGGGGGATGACCACCCTAAAGCTGTCAGGTCTAATATGTATGATACCTTGAAGTTGGTGAAATGGTATTGTGGCATTTGGAAGAGTACACGGTCTGCTATTTTTTTCATTATCATCTTTTTCAACCGTCTTTGCAGGAATAGGACAACCAGAAACTTTATCGCCCATAGATCATAAATTAAAGAATCGCTTGCAATGTTACATGTGCTTCCTGCAAGTCATATAGAATTAAATAGTATCAGTGTTGCCAGTGACAAAAATATCAAATCAAGAATGCTGGCTTTCTACCAATACCAACTATCATTGCCACATGATTTGGGCTTGGCAGCACTAGTGCCGCAGTACGTCTGACTGCTGGTGTTACTGCGGTCGAAACTGCAGCAAAAAGTTCCACAAGGGAACTTATTAAAACAAATTCATTTAAACATTAACCCAATTAGACTAGCAGAAATCACTGTTGCTGGGGCAATACTAGGCATAAAGTGCTGTGATTTTCTAGTTTAAGGCATACACGTACACTATCATCCATAGCTAATTGAGCTGGACAACCAGGGCAATATTGTGAAAACAATCATTAATCAAATCGACAGTTTTATTTGCAAAAACCTCCTGAATTCTCTGGAAGGGTTAAAGCAATTAACATCAAATTGCTATCTCATTTTAGGTAAGAGAAGAAAAACCTAGTAAACGTGAGGCTACAGCAAATGAGTTATAAAGAGGGTACTTACAAACATAGGTGCTGATTTATGCCAAAGTGGCACAGTGCAGTACTGTGCCAAAAATGACAGTGCCTTGCCACTTTTGAAATGCAGGGATGTGCCATATTTACAGGAATACAGCACACCCCTGTGTTTCCCTCTGAGCTTAATTAAGCTGCCTGCACCAACGCAGGCATCCTTGCACCATAGTGCAAGAGTGTCTGCGTTGAGGGGATAGATTGTTTATGTGCATGAAGGGACACCTTCCTGCACATTAACAATCATCTATGGCATTTTACTTCTTCTATGTGTGCTGCAAAATGCAGCACACATAGGAAAAACAAAAAACAAGGATGAATAAAAGCATTCCTCCTTGTTTTGCCATGCTAACACCACCCTTGGGGTGGCGTTACTTTTTGGAGCTCCCACAGATTGACGATTTCTTGTAAATCTGGGGCAGCATCAACAGCAATGGGTTCTTGCAGTGGAATACCCACTGCAACACCCATTGCACACCCCTCTGACACGGAAAACTGCATTGGAAGGGCCTATATTGACAAAAAGTGGCGCTACAACTCCTTATAAATATTGAGCAGTGGTTAGCGCCACCAGATTGTCCCGAAAAGTGACACTCCGGTGGCGCTTGGGGCTCTTAAATCTGCCCCATAGTATAAATAAAATATTTATGAGATTATGAGGCAACACTGAGCTGCAACAGGGTTGCGTCAAAAAAGCTTGTGCTGTAGCGCGACCTTTACTTGTGACATAGCTGCACTAGATTTACGGAATGGCGCACCATGTCGTAAGTTCCGAAAGTGGATCAAACATTTTAGTGCATTAAAAAGCAAAAATGATACAAGTGGAATAAGGCAATTGACCCCTATGTGACGCAAAGCTGTTTCTGTGTTGTAAAGCACTTGTAAGTGCCGCAAATCAGCATTGCGTTACTTAGTAGTGCGTTGTGTTGTAGGCCACACAAAAAGGACAGTGCCGGAGTTGCAGAAGACTAGAAGCACAGGACCATGGATAAACTGGCCAAGAACCTCAGGGCAGCCATGGACCGGAGGAGGACCTGAGGACCAGGAGGAGTTGGACACCTTGGAGGAGCAGTTTGCATCAATCATCCCAACAGTGTTGGTGGCAGGAGTCAAATGATAGGAAGGTGCTGTGGTTGAGGACCAGGAAGATCTACAGGGTAAGTGCCAACAAGGGACAGTATGTCCAAAAATATCATGCAGTTCAGTGCAGCAACACACTTAGCTGAGCTGCACTGCGCTGCATGCAAGGGACAAGGGAAGCATTGTCTAACATGTAAACTGATACAACACATAAATGTAAGTATCTTGCCCATTAACAACTTGTCCAGCCCAATCCACCCCTGCCACATTTCCCAGGACCATGCATGATGTGCTGACCCAGTCCAGGTTGTCCTATAAATATTGTGACTTGTGGTCTAATGTTTAACATGAGTGACCGGGACTCCCACAATACACAGCAAAAAAGAACTGGACTGGACCATTGCAGCATGCGTGGACTGTAGAAACCTGCCCATTCTTACTGTGACAATACATTCTCCCTTGCAAAGTGAGGCAAGTGTTTGTCTTGGAGCTATGCAGCCAAAAGTATAAAGTAATGGAATGGGATGGGGTTGCCAGAGGCTTAACTTCTCTATTGAGCAGGCATCCAGTAATTGAGTATGTGGATGTGTACATACACTAGCATGAAAGCTCATTGCATGCAGCTGTCCTGATGTGTTGGGTCAGCTCTAACAGGTGATGCCTGCCATGTTAGAGACAACACTATGTTAGAGACAACACTATCTCCTATCTTGTACAAATGAATATTGGGGATTGGGATGAATGCAAGTGTTGCACACCACAGTTCCATGAGTGTTTGTCAGAATCGTAGATGGTGTGTGAGCTAGGTGTGCCCCTGTTATTAGTGTCATGTAGATATGGCTGAGCACATTGAACTGGCAGTGTGTCTGAATAGGGAGACATTGGATCTCATGGAGGTGATGTGTGATATTAGTACTGCAAGGTAGACTTAGGGATACTCATGCACTACTGTGTTTGACAGAGTCACACTTGTGTCGTAGCCGTGAAAGGATGGTATAGAAGAGGGCTTTAGTGCACTACACTTGACATGTGGATGTGGGCCTGGCAGAAGGTGTAGCAGGTGTCAGAAGAGTGGCGTAAGAAGAAAGGCCAGACTATACTACATATGTCAAAGCATGTGGATGAGAAAAAGTGAATTGTTAAGTGATAGGACGAGCCAAGTGTCCAGGATGATGGGCATGTTTTGGGCATCACTGGAGTGTGAGGTGTCTGGGCATAGTAGTGTGGGCAACTAGGGTAGGTACATGTTACAGAATGCATCACTATTCTCTTAAGAGGTTCACCATGAGCCATAGCTTTCACATACAGGTAGGCATGTTGGTCAACTGCATATTGTAAAAAATGTTGGCTGGTGTAGGTGTCTCCTAAGAATCAATGTCTGATCTTGGTGTTATTAGTGTGTGAGAGCAAGTCCTGATCCTGGACCCAAATGATGATTGATAGAGGAGTCATGTACAGGTACAAGTGAGCGTCCCTGAGTGAAGAGATTTTTGGTACTCTGCAGATAATCACTAGGGTAATGACAAAGTGTAATGAGCGTCAGTGATTGTATATTTCCAAGTGTGGCAGTGCTTATCCCCTTCAGAGATGGTTCACATTGCCTATTGTCCTGCATTCTGGAGATAACTGTGTGTGCAAGGAAATCACAGGAGTATACATAAATAAGTAAACCATGGGAAGTAGATGCCCTTACCCATTCCTGCAGTCAAATATGAGCCCTTGGCCACATGAATGCACAAATTGCTTGCAATACAGCCATGCAAGGATGATTGGTGTTGTGTCATGTGTGAAAGACAGACTGATAGACCAAAACTAATAGATGACCAAACTAACATCACTTTGTCAGTAGCTGTAGGCTAACTAATGGCTAGAGGGAATGCAGGTACCCTGGTAACATGGTGCAATATTCTCAACAGTAGTGTCAATAAGTGAAGTTTACATCACTATAGCCATGATATGAAAATAAGCCAAGCAACATGATAAATGAGGCCCTATGGTGCACTCACCTTTTCAGGCAGGTCAGGCCAGCCAGCTACATAACTGCCTTGCAATGTGTGCTATGAAACAAAAATGGTCCCCTTGTCGCACAGAGGTTGTGTGAAAAATCTACATATATTGCCATGTGCAAGACAAAAATAGAGTGACGCACCTTCAGTTACTATTAGTAGCATGTTCAACACATCTATGTATAACATTAAGTGAATGATAATAAAGTCTGTTTGTCACCAAAATTACTATTGTCAACATCTATCATAGATCATCATTAATATATAACAATTTCATTGCTAAGGGACAAACAACACCTCTTGTCCAGCAGCCTGTCCTGGATGGCCAACCTGTTTTATGTGACATCCTGCCCCCCCCCATGGACGATGACACCTTCCACCAACTCCTGGACACCCTAGAATCTCCTTCTTTGAACACGGCAAGGGATGACAGTGATGCAGGGTCTCCAGAGAAACTGTCACCCATAGGACATGCCCCATCTGCCAGTATATGCCCAGCTGTGGACTCAGAGAACCGCCAAGTTATCTTCAAATGGCGAGTGTTAGGAGTCCAGCAATGGATCATGGATGAGATGCAGGCAGTGATGAAGGCCGTAGTGTGCAACCTAGAAGACATCTTAGCCCTAACAAGGGTATGGCTGAAGCGATTACAAACACCTATGCTTTATTCCATTTGATTGATAAGTCCCTAGTTGACTTTGTTGGTGTCATGAGGCAGAGGCAAAACCAATAGGCCTCACCATCTGACACCAGTGAGATAGCTACCAAGCTATGGGCCGTCATCAATATCATGGAATCTATGGAGCACAAGTTGGACTTCTACATAACAACTACGGGGGCCATCCATAGATACATTGTCACATTGCTGAGAAGTCATCAGACCCTCGTCAGTGATGGGTTACCTTCCTTGCTGGCACAGACAAATACTGGTGGAACAGGGGAGTCATATCTTCTGTCCTTGATGTGTGTGTGCTTCAGATGCCTCCCACACAAATACCATCAACTGAAGAGGAGACCCAACACGCATCAGAGAAAGAAGATGTGAACTTCCCCAATTTCAGTAGGAGAACTACCAGGTAGCATTTGCCTGTGCCCCCTAGCAATTGCCCATTGGTCCTGTCACTAACATAACACTTTTTTGTATCCTTGTAAATGTTATCCACTTGTGGACTGCTGAATAGATCTATATTCCCTAATGGCAATTTGTATCTCCTCACTGAAATTCTTCTCACCTCTACATGTTGCATTACATGTCTCTCCAATGTAGAGCGTCTGGACAACCTTTACTTTCAATCATTGTTGGTGTTAATGCCCCAAACAATGCAAAAGTGCTCATGCTGACCAACTACACATGCAAATAAATTCACCATATAAACCAGAGTGTTGTATGTCTGTTGCAGACAGGACTACATATACCATGGTGGATGTGTTATACAAAACCCACTTTTTCGCATCTCAAGGAGAGTGATCTAAAGTCACAATGACCTGCTCTTTTTGTGTGTGCCCCAACATCATGTACATCAACTGTGCTGGCATTATGCTCAATGTCTTGTCTCCCAGTTGAGTTTCCGGGTCTGACAATAAGTTTCTGTTACTTGACTGGAACACAGTGAAAAGGCCTTACTAAACATATAAATGCCTCCCATGCTCAAACGGGGGCCTGTGATGCACGTGAGCCAATAACGCTGTTCCATTTATCCACTTACATTCTAACACAGTGAACATGAAAACGTGATCAAGCACATACAATAACGTCAATGCTTAAACTGAAGAGATCCTGAAGTACTAATTATGCTTGCACTGGTAATATGCAGATGCTCATGCTTAGACTCCTTCTGAATTTCTGCATTATACCTATGCAACACAAGGAAGTACAAGTTCAGTCCAGCACATTGGATGTCAGTATGCATGAAATGCAATTAATTATTTCTAGGGTCCTGTGTCAAATGGTGTTGAAAGGTATTCTGGGACATGTAGGGTAAATGTGTTCCTCTGCCCGAGAGGACACAGACGTACTGAGTGTGAGTGAAACCACATATGACATCAATTGTACAATATACACACATATTACTGCATAGGAGCCAAAGCACAGACCCAGGAAAAAAAGACACCTCCCAGGGTAAGACAAAATGGGAGACGTCTGCTTTTGAAACTTTGCAAGTAATTGCACAAAATTACATGCATGTAGTGCCACACTTAGCAAGTGCTCAATGCCAAGGATGACTGAGATTTTCCCAGCAGTTGGGGCCACATTCATGATTTATTACTAGCTAACAACAATAGGCTACTTGCAAAATGGTGCAAGGGTGTGTGCTTTAGTGGCAGGCACCAGCATATGTCCCAGTAAAGGCCAGAATCTGTAATCCGTAGTGACAAAACCATCCAAATTATACATGCTGTATCTCTTTCACACAGAGTGCTACACTAGGTGGCAATCTGTGTTGGGCTCCCTGTCAAATCACACTAAGACAACCACTTACAACGAATTAAGAATCTGAAATAGCTCTTTAGTGACTCAAATGTGAGGTATTCTGACTATTGACCAAAGGCCCCTCAAAAAAACAATGTGTACCTTTAAAGACTGCAATGACTCTCAATGTTGCAATGACTATGATTTTGTGAAAGTATAAAATGTTTTAATACTAAGAAATCTATTTAAGCAAGCTTCAACTGCCTATCCTACACTAACTAACTGAAACACTACCTTACACTATCTAAACTTATCCTAAACTACCTATGTCTACCTATCCTACACTAACTAACCTTATTACTATGTTACACAAACTTAACTTATCCTAACCTATCTCAAACACTAAACAAAAATAACATGTAAAACATCAACTCCCCCAATCCACTTAACATGCATAGATTGGCCCACTGCAAACAGCAACTACATTCAAACACAAACTAACTACAGATGGAAACCTACACAAATATATATTTTTTTGGGTATTTTTATTTCATAAATTTTTTGCAAATACTAAAAATCAACCCCCACCCACTAAAAATCATTAAAACAGACAAAAAGATATGAAATAATGACCTATAAAACATGTACAAGCTATAACCTAACTACACTACACCTTTCCTAATCACTAAATAACTCTATGCCTAACTATAAAATAACCAAACAAGAAACGTAAACAAAGAACAATTTTGTCCATGCCAGATGTCACACAAGTTTGGACACCTGCACCAGGGCCTCCTCAATCAATCAATCAATCATTGGCATTTATAAAGCGCGCTACTCACCCGGAAGGGTCTCAAGGCGCTGGGGGGAAAGGGGTTATTGCTCGTACAGCCAGGTCTTGAGCTGCCTTCTGAAGGGGAGGTGGTCCTGTGTTGAGCGGAGATGGCTGGGGAGAGAGTTCCAGGTCTTCGCTGCGAGGTAAGAAAAAGATTTGCCTCCGGCGGTGGCTTTGCGGATGCGGGGGACGGCTGCCAGGGCTTGTCCGGTCGATCGCAGGGTGCGGGTGGGTACGTAGGAGACGCAGTGGTTGATGAGTTTGGGTCCTTGGTTGTGAAGGGCTTTGTGTGCGTGGGTGAGGAGTCTGAACGTGATCCTCTTGCTGACTGGGAGCCAGTGAAGCTTTTTCAGGTGTCCGGAGATGTGGTGGTGGCTAGGGACGTCCAGGATGAGGCGTGCGGCGGCGTTCTGGATTCGTTGGAGTTTCTTCTGTAGTTTGATCGTGGTGCCGGCGTAGAGGGTGTTGCCGTAGTCCAGGTGGCTGGTGACGAGGGCGTGGGTGACGGTTTTCCTTGTGTCGGTGGGGATCCAGCGGAAGATCTTGCGGAGCATGCGAAGGGTGTTGAAGCATGCCAGCTGCAGGTTAATTTTGTTTAATTCCCTTAAATTACAGTATTTGAAAAGTGAGTTGTGGTGTCTTATGGCCTTCCTGGCCCATGTGGTTGGGGGTGGGTGGATGCTGGTGAAGCTACTGATCCCTGGGTTGGTGGTGCCTGTTGCTGGCTTGGTCCTGCTGTGGTTGGGTTGTGGCAGATGTCGCTGTAGAAAGTGTAGTGCTCAAAGGGACATTCCAGTACCCCACTGACTTACCACACTCAGATAGTTTTGCCATCTGGTGGTAGGCCTGTGAAACAATTGTGAAGGCCCAGTCACATGTCAAAGTCCCTGGCCTCATCAGCTGTCATGTTATGTATGGTGGTAATGGAAAAAAGATTTTAGCGCAAGCTCTACATGTGCATGAGGTGTGTGAAAACAGTCTGACTTAACACAATCATATGTGCCTGACCAGACAAACTCCAGAAATAGAGACAGATATATGGACAGTACACTGTCACTGTATAAACATCCCCTACTTTAGCAAGAAAAACTGAGTCGGGAGCCATCTGTGTAGGTGCACAATATGTAAAGATAGGCACAATGAGATTACAACCATATCATACAGAACAATGATTCACACTAATGATGTTATCCAGATTTTAAACTGGACACACAGTCAACAATTTGAAATATTGGGTTTTGGTATTTCATCATGCATATGGGTGGATCCTTGCTCATCAACATAAGTGAAAGTGTTTAAGTGATACAGTCCAGGTAGTGTGGCTCTGCGTTTCATACACCATCTGGAGCAACACAAGGCAGCACACATTGTTGGCTTCACTTAATCAGTGGCAGATAGCCAATACATGGATAGGGGATGCTCTTTTATCTCCTGCAAAACATGAATGAGGTACATCACAAATATTTATCCTCAGGCAAATGTGCAGAAATGAGACATGTAGCTTCTGGTTCACACTTTTAGACAAACACATGGTGAGTCCTACATACAAATATTTCTGTACACTCATCATCCCAAGGCTGCATTCGGCTGCACACATTAGAAATTAGACAATGTATCTCAGAAGTGTGTGTATAAATACCGGAGTACTCATCTGACCAACAACGTTATTGCATATAATGCAGGGACCCTTGCACCATGACTCTGAGGGAGGCTCAAGCCTCCCTGAGGGTGGATTACAACAGCCCTTTGATAATGTACACGTATGTAAAGAGACACACGTGTATCCATGCCATTTGTTGCTGGTCATGGGTCAATTATTTTAACTATGAATAATTTTGTCCATCTCCACAACATATGCCAGGACTATCATATTCAAAATTGGTCATACAAGTTTTCACAACTCTGCATTTGGTTAGTCATAATGATACAGGGACAGGTTTGTTGTCAACAAACAAATTAGGTGTTACACAGCAGATATGTTTGGCCCACCTTATGGTCATTCACACTGAAATGGTGTCTGTCATGTCTGAGCAAAGTATGCTGCATATTGATGGAAAATATGTGCCTGAATCATACATTGTGTGTGACTCTGATTCCATAATTTATTGGCCAATAGGGTCTTGTGACGGAAGCGGAAGCTGAAGCTGAGCTCTTGCGGGATCTCTCGCAGGCCCGCAGGTTGGATTGGATCGGCAGGGACAGCAGCTATGGCACCCAGGAGCTTCTCCAGGTCCTTCCGCAGGCTCTTTTCCCAAGCGGGCGGCTTGAGTCTGGACACTGCCATTCCGGGAGAGAACTCGAGCCGGAGAAGAGCAGCGGAGCCACGGAGGTAGGGGTAGTAGCGGAGGCAGCAGCCCCGGGGAGCTGGAAGAGCTGCGTCGTTAGGAACAGTGGCAACAGTGGCAAGCGCCAGGCAAGCAGCACGCTCTGAGCCGCGTCATTAGCAACAGTGGCAACAGCGGCAAGCGGCATGCCCTGAGGTGCTGTGTGTTCAGGAGTGACGCCGCTTAGGACGGAGTGTCGGTTGGCTGGTGGCTTGGCTGGTGGCTTGGCTGGTGGCTCTTCTGCCAGTTGAGCTGCGGTAGCTGGCAGTGGTTCCGGGTCCGGGGCCTGGTTCTCGGGCTCTGGACCTGGGGCCTTGTGCACGGAGAACCCCCCTCATAACTCAGCAGAGCTCCGCACAGTCGCTCCTCACTTTTTGTCTTCATCTACGCCTATATTGGACATAAGATGGACAGAAAACACTGGTGAAGACGGGTGAGGACTTCAAGGCATCCTATGGGACGCTGTGGCCCTACCAGCAAGGCCCGATAAGGTAAAGCGGCGGTAAAAGTACAGAACAAAAAGGCAATTAAAGAGTAATAAAAGTAATAAAAGTCATTGGGAGAGCCTCATCGGTGGCCTGAGGAGCAAGACCACCGCACAGTACCGTCATACCCCTGTCGTACCTCTCTAGAGATAATTGGAGTGGAAAATCGAGGGTGAGGCGGAAGTTTAGGATTATTCCTATCAAACTCTTCATACTATTAAATTTCCGCAACCTAGCCCCCCACGGTACCTGCTCATTGTCAATTTTGCTTGACGCTCCACTTATCTTCATGACTTTAGGTCATACTGTTTTAACTTAGAGATCCTACTCTGGTCTACTTTGGTTTATTCTGGTCTACTCCGGCACTCAAAATCTTGCAAGTTTGGAATTAAGGTGCTGAATAAGAGTGGATAAAGCTGACAAAGAGCCTGAGAGAACTGAAAATAGGGGTAGAGAGGTAGAAGTTCTGAGTTGTTGGCCAATTCCCCAAGGTAGTTCCTCCTCTAGACATGACGGCTAAACGTCTCCTAATGGGTAGAGCATTCCTTAACTGGGCATGTAAAAAGACTAAATCTAATCCCCTAAGAAACAAGAGTATCTCTCACTTGAATACAAAAAACTCTTGCACCATTCTACCCTTTTTTTAAAAGGAGTTACTTGATGAGCCACCATCTAAGGAGGAAGTTAATTCAAACTCTAATGTTTTAGATTGCTCTGGAAAGGGTGTGGCTCTAATTCCCCCGATCAGTAAGCTGCCTATCATTGGGGAGGATTTGGAGAACACTAACTTTCCTCCCACCAACATGGGACCCCCTGCTAATTCTGGGGATTTTACCCTGCCAGACATTGAGGTGAATGGAGCACAAGATTCAAAGAGCCTGTCCATTGGTTGTGTGACCCCGTCCTCCGATGGAAGAGACAATTCTCCTGGCCTAAGGCTCATTAGCAGTACACACTCTGATCCCTCTTTGTCTGCAGTATTTTCTTCATTGACTCACGATTTTATGCTTCCTGGGAGCTCCCCAAGTGTACCTTTGGATTAACACATAGTAATTTCGGAGTCCATTAAATGCTTAGAGAGAATATTATCTTCTATCTATGGCTTCTTGAAAAATCAATAAATAGTTTTGATCATTCTCAAGACACTCTCTTGGCTATATTGAACGCTCTGATGGGCCAAAAGAAGGATGGGCCAACTCTGGTTGAGAAAGTTCCAATGCCCACAAAGGAAGCCCTCAATAAATCGGAGTGTAGCAGTCGTAGTATACCGTAGTGTGTCTTGGAAGCAAGTTCGAATGTGAACCTAACCAAATATCCAGATTGCACAAATAAGGGCACTCAGGCTGGTAATTCACAAGTGCCCTTTAAACCTTTGATCTATGAGGAAACCCTTCAACCAGAAAGTTTTTACTATTCTTTGGAAAATTTATTTTCCACTCCACTTCCTCAGTCGAATATCCTGGTGTCAACAAACCCGGAGGAAAAGTCAACTTCCCCAGTGGTCCTGTTCCTGATTTTTCTACCGCAGTCTAAGATAACTCCCAATTCCTCGATTGCTTAGAACAATGGGAATGGATCTATTAAGAAAGCAGACAACAAAAGGAATATGGGAAAGTCATTAAAAGGGAAAAGGTTGGGAAGAAAGGCTAAACAGCGCATTTCCCAAAAAAAACAAGAAAGGTAAAGTTCGACGTCCAGGTTCCTACGGGAACCCCCTCTCCTAAGGAAGACAATAAGAAGGTCCCAAGGAAGGATAGGATCAAAGACTTGGATGAAATGGAAGATGTAGGATCTTCCCCGTCCAGGGAAGAACTTGATTTAGTATCCCCCTGGGGTCCTCCTTTGGATAATTCTGATGACCTACCTATTGCAAAGAGAGTTTCGTCCTCCCTAAATCCATATGCTGAATCATTTTATATTGTGAAATCAAACTAAATGACCTTGAATTTAAATTTTGACCGCTTAGGTGGTGGGGATGTTAATTGTGAGATGGAGAACATCTCCCGGCAATCTGAGACGACGCTATATCTTGAGTTTTCTGTTTTATTTGATTTGAATTTACTTCTGAATCGCTGTCTTCTAATTTCTTACTTCAGATATATACCTGAGTTAAAATGAATTGAAAGCAGCGATATCTCTTGCGTATTTCTAATGCAAGGTCTTTGTTCTGTAAAGACGAAAGTCTGGTTTTACCCTAAAACAATTGTAAATCTGATCTTAGTCAATTGTGAACAATTGCAGCGTAGAGGCATAGACGTGGTTCCACTTAGGAGAAAGGACTCTTATCTGTTTAGACTGCAGTCCCCCACTGTTCCATGTGTCAACAGAAGTATCCTCCTTCATGGGCGAGAGTCTTCCCCTTCATCCCTAGAAAATATTAAGGTATCTCTTCTCCATGGAAGAAGAGTGGTACAGCTTGTTGAAGATGCCCCTTCTTCTCATGGGGGTCCTAAGTAGGATAACTGGAGTTAGTTCACTGGGGCTTTAAACAGTACTAGGGCGAAGGGGAAATTACTGCAACATGATCTTTAACCATAAACTTCATGTGGTCTCTTGAAATGCTGCGGGGACAGAGAATCATACAGGTAAATTAGATTACATCTGTTCTCTTCAGGCGGATCTAATCTGCGTCCAAGAGACCAGGTATATAACTAATTTCTCTTGCCCGGGGTACACGGTCCTTTGTCAAAAGGCACAGCCGTCCAGGAAGGGGCATGCAAAACGGGGTAACGCCATGCTTTTAAGTGATGAGTTCAAATGGGAGTTTGAAAATATTTCGGTCTCACAGAAATCATATCAGATAATTAGAGTTAATCCAACAATGGAGGATGCTAGGAAAATGCCTGTGTTTGTGGTAAATGCTTATATTCCCCCGATAAGGACGATGATACAATGTTACTGAATATGCTTGATTGTATTTCTTCTTTCTGTTTAAATTTTCATGAAAGTGTAAATGAAGTATTGATATTGGGGGATTTAAATTGTAAAATCTCTAATCTGTCTCTTTCCATTTTCTGTGATATTGAGAGGGAATTTGTGCTCAACATTCCTCCTATTCTATTTCCCCCAAGAATTAGGAAAGATAAAAGGGGGCATATTTTATTAAAAAGTCTGAGGGAACTTAGTTGCATAATTTAAATACTCGATTTCACTCAGACTCCCCAGCAGCCTTTACCCATAAATCTCGTCTTAGTAGTTCCATCATTGACTATTATTAGAAACCTAGTGTAATGAGGAATCTTCTGCTGCAGCAATCAGATGGCATGGAACCATATTTAAAATATGTATTGAATCCGAGGCATCGATATGTCCTCACACGCTTAAGATTAGAGACATTCCACCGACTTATCAGTTTTCCGCTCACCAATGACTGGAGTCCAGTCCTGGGAAAATGTCCTTGTGACTCAGTGTCAGACCAAAGCACAATGCACATAGTTTTTTTGTGCAAATTTTACTCTGATTTAAAGAAAGTGTTTGTGATTCCACTCTTAAACTCTACGCATTTTAAACCGTGCCGTCAGTGTTGTCTCTTTCATCGATCAAAATATGTAATGGTCTAGCTCTATATTAATGTGCAGTAATTAAGGCCAGATTAGATTTCTAGGCAAATTGTGAAGGCCCTGTATTTCTAATGTTTTTAGCTAGGACAACAGTTCCTTGCTCTCTAAATATTAGTTTTTACTGATCTTAGACTGGTCCTTAGAAGAATAACTGGATTTAGTTTTTGCAGTGAATTTTATCATATGGTACTAACTGTTGTATGTCTTGATTCATTTTATCTTATTAATCTTATGTGGTTGTCGATTGGTGTTACTTTGTATATTTTATCTGCTTTTATGATTGTGAGATACAATCGAATAAAGTATTGTTTGATGATGACTATTTTTTGGCCTCCTACTCTCTAGCCCAATTAGTGGAGGATATGACAATCATCGATACTCGGTTTAGTGACCATAAGATCTTGAGCCTTATGCTAAAACTCCAACCGTCCTCAAGAGAGACATGGAATTTCAAGGGTCATAATATTAATTTTAGTGGGAAAACAGGTAGAATCCACTGTTCTCCTTTGAAAAATCTATTTGTGAAAGAAATGCTTGAAATGCCCATGAGAAATATTGATGATTGGACTGAAGATGCGCTAAACTGCTTTTCTGACTTCATGGGAAATATAATTCAGAGAGATCAGTTAAAACATATTAAACCTCCACAAAAAAATTAAGGCTTTCTATTCTTCTATTGAATAGGGAAATCAATAGATTGGTTAGGTGGCAGCATGGGTGGAAATCTGAGGAGAGGAGTAGAAGTATTTCCTTACTTAAGAGGAGAAGAGCGCAGATGAAGTTGGGAATAAGGAAGGTGGCGGTAGACAAGAGATGGATAGCCTTGAGGGAAGTGGCCATGGTTAAAAATACCCATACATTTTGGTCACTCATTTCTGAAGGTTGTGGGTCTCGTAATTCTCCCTCAGCCCCTTCGATAGCTGAGGTAGAATGGAGGGACTATATCCTCCCCCTGTAAAATGGGGAAGTTGAGTCAGGTGAATTGGACCTCAAGATTGGTAATTGGCTGGAGCCTGATGCTTTCGGTGCCTCTTCAGTCACTGAGATTGAGAGGTTCATAAGGGGTTCATAAGGTCGATGCGGGCCCCTGGAGCAATGGGCCCAGATGAGGTTCAATGGCAGTAATTAAACAAGAGCCCTTGCTTTGTATTTGTATTTTGTTTTTGATATTTATAAAGCGCGTTCCGGCCAAAGCATCGAAGCGCTCCACGGAACAGAGTAACTGACTGACCGCAAGCAAAAAAGAAAAGAAATAGAAGACTGGATTAACGTGGGAAAAGCCGAGTTTTGACTAACTTCCTAAAGGCCAAGAAATGTTGTTCCTCCCTTATAGACAGAGGAAGTGAGTTCCAGCATTTGGCAGCAGCTACCAAGAAAGCCTTGTCCCCCCATCTAACCCTATAGGTGCGAGGGACCTGAATCCAAAAGGCTTCCATGGATTTAAGTTGCCGGCTGGGTCTGTACGACTGTAACCGCAAGGATAGATATTCAGATCCACTTCCATGCACAGCCTTATAGGTCAGACATAACGTTTTGAACCTAATGCGCTTTGCTACTGGTAACCAATGCAGTTGTTTCAAGCTGCCACTGGCAGAAGCTGAGCAAGGAAGATTAAGTATGAAATGAGCAGCTGTGTTCTGAATGAGCTGAAGCTTCTTCAGTGATGCATTATCCAAGTTGGGTATCAAGGCATTACAATAATCCAATTTAGATATTCCCAATGCCAATATAACTATCACTCTCTTCTCCCTTGATAAACAAGGAAAGATCTTTTTCAACATTCTCAAAGTCCAGAAGCAGGTTTTAATGACATGGTTAACATGTGACTTAAAAGAGAGACAATAGTCAAAGATGACCCCCAATTTCTAGTTGCCACAATAGGCGCAGGAGGAATTCCACACTCTGTCGGCCACCAGCGTGAATTCCATAATTCTTTGCCAGAACCTAAGCACAGAATTTTCGTTTTGTTGCCATTTAGTTTAAGCCAGGGCAAGGATTCTTAAACCGGTATTGTACTCCTGTACTCAAAAGGCATAATTCTGGTGTCTTGGACTGGGAGTATCATAGTTCCTTTGTATAAAAAGGGTGATAGATCCTCACCCATAAATTACCGGCAAATAGCCCTGTTCGATGCTGCTGGTAAGACCTATGCTAAAAGCATATCTGTGCATTTAACATCTTGGGTTGAAGAAAATTCGATCCTCCCTTTCGAACAGGCAAGTTGTAGGAAGGACCATTATACCCTAGATAACATCCAATTAATGCAAACTATAAATGAAAAGTTTGTTTTGGTCAGAGGTGGGGTGATATGTGTCACTTTCATAGACTTCTCAACAGCTTTTGACAGGGTGGAACGTAAGATTTTATGGAAATTATCTAAATGCAGTGTTCCCATAAATTTGTTATGCTTAGTTATAGCCCTGTACTCTTCTACATGGTGTAAAGTGCTCTTAGGCCGAGAGCAGGGTTTTTCTGCAGAATTTGTTACAAAAAATGGTTTAAAACAGGGTTGCCTGTTGGCCCCCTTCTTTTTTCCTTATATATTCATGATATACCCTCTGTATTAGGGAATACCCAAGGCTTGGGGCTAAAAATTGGAGGCGGTCCGATTCCTTGCCTCCTTTATGCTGATGGCATAGTGGTGCTTGATCTTACTCTGAAAGGTCTAAATGGGCATCTGGCTGCCCTAAGTGATTATTCTAAGCAGCATCACTTAAAAATTAATGCGTCAAAGTCTCAAGTGGTATGCTTCTTAGGGAATAAATCCAGTGAAAAAATAAATTTTGTATAGTCTGTGGGTCAGCAGATGTTGGAGCGGGTGAAATCCTACTGTTTTTTGGGAAAAACCCTATCCTGTTCTCTTAGTGATCGAGACCATATAAGTAATAATATCAGCAAGGCTCTGTCTCAGGCTCACAGTAAATTGGCCTTCTATAATGCTGTGGGCCAGCAGCATTTTTCAAATTTATTTATTTTGGAATTTACCACATGGAGTATGACGCTTTTTCAACCTGTTGAGATTTTATAGATTACCTCTTAAAGATTTAACTTCTAAGTGGGATGGATCCTCAAACATTTGCGATCTCTGCCTGATGGGGGTACAGAATTTTAAGCATGTGCTATTCGTTTGTCCCACCATAGTTGAATTAAGGAAAAAATGGCTGAAACCGCTTTTTGTGAATTTTAATGTGCGCTCAGCTGGAGAGGTGTTGCCATTTTTGTATAAACCTCCAAACGAAATATTCTGTTTTAGGATTATTATTTTTTTTTAAGTCCTTTTTAAATTTTGACTGATTCTATTATCTTTTGGTAGACGTAACAGATGCTACATTTCTAATGCACTATTTTTCCTCACAGGCTGGGATGTGTCGTTTTGGCCCTTCCCAGAGGCTATTGGTTTAGGATTAACGTACTATATTTTCTCGAGATTGGTATTGAATTGCTTTTTTGTATAACACTGCTGGGTTTTAACACATCTTTTTATATCAGAACGTTTTACATTGTATTTCATATGTGTAATTGGTTAAAGGGGGTTGAGAACTAAAGTTTTCTTTGCGATTGTTGTTTCTCAGATGTAAATATCATACGATATTCTAAGACACAACTGATGGGCAGAGACCTGATTATATTGTATTTAAAGATAACCCTGTTTTATTTCTTATTGATTCAACGTATATTAAATATTGTAAGATAGTCTGTTTACATGTGGACCTCTTTGGAGTTCCAAAACGTGAAATAAAATTAATTGAAATTGACTCTGATTCCATGATACCTACATGTTCATGCTTGCTGACAGAGTTTGTGTATCAGCATTGCACAGAATCTGCACCTGTGTCATACACAGTTTTAGACATATGCAACAGAACCCTGATCAGACATGTTTAGCAACACACATTTCACTGTGCTTTTACATAGGTTGAAACAAGATTGTTTTGGTTTGTGCCATTTGTTGTACTAGCTAATTTGTTTGTGTTGAACACATGCAGATTATGCACCAGATGATGGTTACGTGGCTATAGATGTGTAAATACTAACACAAATGTAAAGATGCTTAGATCTTGTGGGCCTGCACATACACATCCTACATTCATAATGACATTTGTCTTTGTTCTTTCTAAATGAATCTGTGGGTGGGTTCTGTTGTGCTTAGCACACTGACAGAAAGTTGATAGTAGGTGAGTGTTACAGCCCATAACACATAACAGTGTTCCATTTCACATAGATCACACACACAGACATCAAAATACTACATATGTCCTTATGACACTTACTGGTATCATTGGGGTCCCTGAAGGTGTCCACTTCTGCACATGTAAATGGTAGATGTCTATGTAGAAGACATGATTTTAGGCATTGCATTGTAAATAGCGCTTTCACATGTTTACATTTATATCTTATAAACTATACCATCTAAGTATTTCACATTTACACAACAGTTAGACACACATATCTAAATATGACTAGATAATTGGTTGCAGCTAGTCCGCTTGCAGGCCTGAGCTGACTGAATGATGAAGTTCAGATGTAACAATCATCACAGCCTTAGCCATATGATATATTTAGTAATGCTGGCCAGCATCATGTCAGACTCCCCTTACCGTGACACATGGGTGGCAACATTGATCCTCAGAATATCTAAGTGGTGATTTGATGGAAATTGACAGGCATTCACCATGTGTAACATCGTAAACACCATATAAGAGTGTACTGGTACTGGTGCACAGAGTGCTGACTAGTGTTAAATCTTTGTAGCTTACAGCTTTATGCAAGGATGCATGCCTTGTCAACTGATGTAATGTTTTGGTGTTGCCCTGAAAAACATACAGTTCTGCACATGTACATATGTATAAAGCATGTTAGTCTGTGTACCTGTGTAGCACAATGCAGCTCACATTGAAGTCTTCAAATAAATGGAATTGGGATCTAAATCTCCTGTTTAACCTTTAAAAGTGGGTGCTCGCTCCTCTCTTTCAGGTAGTTCTATTTGTTTGGGTGGGTAGCAATGGGAAACCCTGTTGCTGGTGCAGCTATGTGCTCTATACATTTTATTAACATAATACATAACATAACACATAGATATGGCAATGTTGCAATTAGTATGTAGGACGCACTGATGTAGATACAAGCAGCTTTCTACTACAGACCAGGACACAATACGTTATTGTTTACCTTTTATGCACATGATTCTACCTTGTAGGGGATTCTGTAGTTCTGTGCCTTTATTCTGTCATCGTTAATGTGGCTTGAGAATTGGGATGCTGAGTACACTGGGATACTTTTTCCTGGTTGCATTCCATTCTATGTCAGTTACTGCTGTATGACATTTTTGACAGTATTGGTTTTGAGTTTGTGAGTTTAACATGCATGAAAGATTTCATATGCCTGGAATGTGGCCTAGTTACAAAATAAATGCGGGTGATGTATCACATTGGTACATATGTTAATGTAGTATGATGCATATATATATGCATGTGTGTACCTAGACTGTCAGTATGACTAAGACATTTGTCTGTTTTTATACTGCTGACTCTCACATTGATACACTAAATTGGCTTTACAGGATTATGCCCTACATTTACATTGCATGATGCAAATGGAATTTAAAACTAGTTCTTCCAGAGTTGATCCAGGAACTATGGTCAACATACACGTCTTTAGCCATGTGTGATACTTACTTATGAACACAGGATTAGTTCATGCACCATTAATCTTTTTGATGCTTAGCTGATTCAGGGACTAGTACACCTTTGAAGAAATACTCATCCCACTCTTAGACATCATATGCCGTTTGTACTTATATTAAATTGTCTTGTGTACCACATGATTATTACCTTGATTTGTTAATCTGTGCAGGTGGTGTGGTTCAGTCCATTCAGACAGTGTGAGATGAGAAAATACTACACTCATATGTTCTGTTGGTACTGTCATTACAGGATTAGTGAGGCTATGATAGATTAGGGAATCATTGTATACACAATGCTGTATGCTATTCCCACTATGTGCACATGACACTAGGGGCCAGATATTTTACAATGAGGCACAGTGCAGCACAGCAAGTGACTTACTGGGCTGCACTGCATCACTGGGGAAGGGCATGAATGTACAGTATTTAGGCCATGGGGTACATTCTTGTACTTTCACCCTGCAGTGGCACACAATGGGCTGCCTAGCACAAACAGAGGCTACCTTGCACCATGGTGCAAGTATGCCTGTTTTGAATGTATGATTGTTTTGGTGTAGAAAGGGGCACTTTCCATCACATAAAAAATCTTTAGAGGCATATTTATCTGTGTGCCAGAAGATGCGGCACACATAGGAAGCTGAAGTGACTTGAACGACTTATGTCACTTATCCGTGTTACACCTCACCTGGGAAGGCATATTTATTTTATGCATTCCCAGGTTTACCATGTTTGGTATATATTATATGTGTTATCACCCATGGGAGTTACATGGGAACAACCACACAACGCACATGGAACACTCCCTTATGGAGAGTAATGCAACACAGAATTTGTAGCTGTGTTGCATGACTCCACATTTTGTACGCCACGCCAAACCACACAAAGAATTTGACTGAAGAGTTTGCATCGCACATTTACCACAATGTTTGGTGCAAGCGTGAGGCACACCACTCCTACATATGCACCTAGCTCAGTCAGCAGACACAAAGATGGCTATTATGTCATTGATTTCTACATGTTTGATTGTACTTCAAATTTACTTACCAACTAGTAGGCCATCCCATTTCAGCCATTCTGGAAGTGCTTGCTCATAATACTGTACACGAAGCTGTAGGCATCATGCGCACTTCCTGGGTATTTGGCCAGCACATTGGTGGACATCACAACATGGTCCACGATGGCCTGGGCGTTGATTGAGTGGATATGTTTGCTGTTCAGGTACAGTTGTGATGTTTCTGCAGGGGGATCTAACTGAATATGTGCACAATCCATAGCACCCAAGACATGGGGAAATCCCACAATGGTATAGAGGCCTCGCTTGTTCTCCTGCTGTTGTTGGTGTTTCTTGGGGAAGAGAAAGTACATGGGGGTGTGAGGCGGATAATAGCATCCAGAACAGTGGGCAGGAAGGCAGAAAATTATGCCTGGGATATTTTTGCCAACCTTGCTGTTGGGACCTTCAAGGAACCAGAGACAAGCATGTGGGCATAGTCATCAGTTTTACCTAGGGAGGAATACTGGAGGACATGCCATTTGGTGGCAGGAGACTTGGCCCAATCTTGTGGAGCAGTTCTATTATGGACTCTCTCCTGAACTTATAGAATTTGGTAACCTCCTCCTCCCTGAGTTTGATGAGGGAGATGCACTGCCGGAACACATGCTCCCTCGTTCTTCACTGTCTATGTGGTGATCACCTTGAGACACCGCGCGGCAGCATCACAGCCTCTGTGGTGTAATTGAACTTGCCAAAGTATTTTCAGATGTTTCGTTTTTTTATATCACAGCTACTGCATAATTCCCTATGCCTAAGTTACTGATGCACAGATTTTTTTATGCGTTTCAGGCTTTGCGAGTTGTATCCAAATGATGAGTCACCAATTGCCAAACCCATAAATATCACTGTATTCATTTTGCGTGATAGTTTGTGGGTGTAGGAAAGAACTCTCTTTTTGGCATGATTACCCCCACTTTTTGATTGTTGTCAGTATGTTTTGACTGTGTTCACTGGGATCCTGCTAACCAGGACCCCAATGACTATGCTCTCTCCCTCTAAATTTGGTTGCTTGGACCCAACACACCCCACATTTGGCATACTGGTGCCCTATTATAAGTCCCTAGTAAATGGTACCCAGGTACCCACGGCATTGGGGCACCAGGGGTCCCTATGGGCTGCAGCATGTATTATGCCAACCATGGGAGCTGATGTAAAATATGTCTGCACCCTTTCACTTCAGGTCACTGCACCAGGTCACTGTAAGTCACCCCTATGGTAGGCCCTACTAGCCCAGAGGGCAGGGTGCAGGTACCTGTGTGTGAGGGCATCCCTGCATGAGCAGAGGTGCCCCTACAAGCTCCAGCTCTATTTTCCTAGACTTTGTGAGTACAGAGACTCCGAGTGTACTGGACATAGGTTACTACCTATGTCCAGCTACATAGTGGTAACTCCGAACCTGGACATGTTTGGTATTAAACATATCAGAATCATACCCCAATACTGTTGCCAGTATTGGTTGTATGATTCCTTGAACCTTAGAGGACCCCCAGCATTGCTCCTACCAGCCTTCTGGAGTTTTCCAGGCAGCCCACCCTGCTGCCACCCCTCAGAGAGGTTTCTGCCCTCCTGATGCTTGACCAGCTCAAGCCCAGGAAGGCAGAACTAGGGATTTCTTTTGGGAGAGGGGGTAATACTCTCCCTTTGGAAATAGGTGTTACGTGGCTTGGGAGGGGTAGCCTCCTCAAGCCACAGGTATGGTTTGAAGGGCAGAATTGGCACACTCCTTGCATAAATCAGTCTGCACCAGTTCAGGGACCTCCAGTCCCTGCTCTGACACAAAACTGGACAGTAGAAAGGGAAGTAATGACTCCCCTGTCCATCACAACTCCAGGGGTGGTGCCCAGAACTCCTCCAGAGGGCCACTTGATTCTGCCATTTTGAATCCAAGGTGGGCAATGGCATCTGGGAGTATCCGAGTGACCAGGTCAGGCAGGTGACATCAGAGCCCCCTCCTGATAAGTGCTAGGTGACCAATCCTGCTGCCAGGGCTATTTAGGGTCTCCCCCTTGGGTGAGTCCTCAGGTTCAGTGGGCAAGATCCCAGCAGGATTCCTCTGCATCACTTACTTCAACTTCTGGCCACTGGAACTGCAACTGGACCCTCTAGGAACCGACAATCAGCATCCATGATGAAGACTCTGCTTGTGATGAAGAATCTGCTTGCAACATTGTTACCATGGCTCCTTCCAGCAACTGCAACATTTCTCTGACTGTGCATCTTCTGTGGACACCAAGTCTGTGAAGGAGTCACTTCCCTGCATATGCAGGCACCAACTGCAATGACGACCGGCTATGTGGATCTCCTCTCATCCTTAGTTGCATGGATCCTGCATCACAGGTGGTGGTCTTGAGTCCTCTTTGCCAGCTGTCCAACTTTTGAGAAGGTAGGACCTTGCCTTCCCACTCAGGATAGTACCCCCATCTAGTGCGTCTCTTGCAGCTACCAAGGCTTGTTGGCATCTCCTCCATGAGATCTTCAGGCTCCGTGTAGCCCTAGCCCCCAGCACACTTCTTTGTGAAGCAAAGCCCTCTGTGTGCTGCCCCTGCGAAGTGGGACCTTCCTTTAGGTGTGCTGCATGGGCCTCTCTGCGACTCCTGGGCTCTTCTGGTGGGGCTGCGCCTTCTTCTCTGCACTGCTGAGGCTCCCCACTGTGGGTTGAGTCTTCCTGGGCTTTGCTGGTCCCCGGCAGCCCCACTTTTCGTCTTCCATGACCCTTGCCTTTGCCAAGGCTTGCTGGTGGCTTCGTCTGCCCGTCGACCAACCCCTGCATCCACAGACGGGTGGTTAGTGGCTCCTGCCATGACCAGACACTTCCCCGGGAACTCGACTTGGTCTCCTTCTTCTACAGGTCTTCCTTTTCAGGAATCCACCACTGGTTTCTTGCATTCTTGTCTGGGTGGTGCAGTATCCTTCTTTTTAGGCCTTTTGGTGGGTTGGGGAAAAAACAGCAATGTACCTCATTCCTCCTGGTCTCTGCGGGGCACGCTGGACTAACATTTGGGGTATCCTTTCTCCCCCAGCTCCCCTCTACCAATTCCACTTCGTTGGGTGGGGAGCAAACATTCGCATTCAACTTTCTTAGTATATGATCTGGTCCTCCCTAGGCCTACATTATTGCCTAATGCTTTTCACTGATTTCTAGTGCTTTTTATGCCTGTTTCTCACTGCTACTGTACATATATAGGTCTTCATTATGACATTGGCGGTAAATTCTGAATACCGCCGTGGTGACGACCGCCTACATACCGCCGCAGAGGCGAACATCTGTCCACCAGATTATGACATACACACACAAAACCAATAGAAACCAGCCACAACTACAAATCCGCCATACCCAAAAACGCGATAAACTGTCAGAACTAGCACCCATACCGTTACACCACAAAAACAACAACGCCCTCCAAATAATGATCCATGAATCACCTCAGCAGACATTCAACAGCGGTGAACCATGGGCGGTGCACACCGCCGCCGCGGAAATGGCCACCCAAAAACAAAACAATACAACATTGGCCAGAACAAAAAACCCACACCTAACACAATACACACAACCCACACACCCACCAACAGCAGTATAAAACACACCCCACATCACCCACAAACCTTTGCAAACATGAGAAGACCGTTACACCTTGCCACGCCAATCCCAGAGATAAATGCGTCACGCACCATACACCACACACCCCACCACATCACTCATCACCCTCTGCACGACACATACACCACACAACACCCATGTCCCCACAAAGGCACCCCATGTTTCACTGATGAGGAGTTGCAGGTGATGGTGGAGGAAATAGTCACGGGAGAGCTACAGCTGTTTGGAGCACAGGTACAGCAGATCTTCATTGCCAGGAAGATGGAGCTATGGCGAAGGATCTTGACAGGGTGAGCGCCGCGGGAGCAAATCCACGCACAAGGGACGACATAAGGAAGAGGTGGAACGACCTAAGGGGGAAGGTGTGTTCCATTGCAGCAAGGCAATAGCTCGCTATCAGGAGGAATGGCGGTTGACCCCCACCTCCTCCCCCACAGTTGACAGCATGGGAGGAGAAGGTCTTGGCAATACTGCATCATGAGAGGCCTCACTGGAGTATCCAGAGGACTGGACACCGGTGAGTCACCATTACCAACCTACCACCACCCATACCTGCATGCCATGTCACACCCTGCCTCCCTTTACCCCACTCCATCCCACACAGTGCACCACCCCAATAACCACACCTAAAAGTCTAACCCTGCATGCCATACCCACTGTAAGCACATCCCTCCCAGCTCTGCATGCACACCCACCACCAATTAATGCACAGCATGAAGAACTACCAATCCCACAATCCATCACCATACACTACCAAAGGAGCGAAGACAACACCCATATCATTGTGAAAGGTAGAAATGCGGAGTATGTGACAGACACTTACCCTAACAAATCACTTCTATCCCCACAGGTGCACCAGCCAATGTCAGCAGCGAGGAGGTGCCACAGCAACCCAGTACCCCACCAGAAGATGTGCTCAGTGATGACAGAACAGCTGATCAACCTCATGAAGGAGAACCAGTGGCTGCAAGGGGAACACAACCAGGAGGTCATGCAACAATTGCAGTCCTTGAATACCACCATGGCCTCCATTACAGGAGTGCTGAGTGACATGGCAAACATCACCCGTGAGTACACCACACACCAGCGTGCCCCTTCCACCAGCCAGTGTACTGACCAACCCTCCACATCTGCTGCAGCAAGTGGACAGAAGGCCCTGCCGCAGGACTGACAGGCCACCAGCACCCCTCCCCCTGCAGCAGGTGAACCACCCTGCAAACATTCCCTATGACCCAGACAGACACCAGAGACAGTTGCAAAACCAAGACCACCGCCAGGAAATGAGCCCCTCCAGAATGTCCCTCTTGTGTTCCACTGATTCATCTTGTTCACGTTGGACTGCCATTGCTCCTCTACCTATGGCCCCATGGACAATGGACCTGTGATACAAACAGACTGGGCCACTACACTGGACTTTTCCCAACCATCACCCCACTCTATTGCCCTTTCATTTGTATTTTTGTAAATCAAATAAACTCCCTGGAACACAACTAGAGTAATAGTGCTGTATCAATAAAAAAAAAATGCAATTTATTAAACTGCATTGAACTACATTATCCTGTGGCAATGTCCAGTAATGTGTTAATCCATGCAACAAATGTGTACCATCAGTGTGTAGACATCACGTTGGTATACTGTTGTGACCATACCAACATCTGCAATAAGGGAAGGCATAGGTGACAGTCAATTGTGATGCAAAGATAATGACTGGCACAACACAACAGCCACACAGCACATTACTAAAATGGAGACATGTATAGATCAACAAACCCGAGTGTCATTGGAAGTACTGCTGAATGATATGTGTCCTGTTGTCCACATCCTCCTCTTCTTCCTCCTCCTCACTGTCCTCAGTGTCCAATGCTGCCACAGCTGCATTGTCACCTCCCTCCTCCTGCAGATAGGGCACATGTCATCTGAGGGCCAATATGTGCAGCATGCAACAGACCATCATGATCTGACAGACTTTCTCAGGGGGGTAGCATAGGGATCCACCTGTCAAATGGAGGCACCTGAACCTGGCTTTCAGGAGACCGAAAGTGTGTTCCACCATCCTCCTGGCACGCCCATGTACATCATTGTACTAATTTTCAGCACCTGTTCTTGGATTCCTAACAGGGGTCAACAGCCAGGACAGGTTTGGGTAGCCAGAGACACCTGGAAGAAGTGAGGGACACACATTAGCCATGCACATTGGCATGGGGTATGATTCCAGTAGGCATACACTGACATGCATTGAGTGGGGACTCAAGCTCACCTATAAGCCACACTCTGTGCCTCTGTAGTAGTGCCATCACCTGTAGGACACTACTATTCCTCAACACATAGGCATCATGCACAGATCCAGGCTACCTGACAGTGACGTGGGAGTTGTACTGGTCAGCAAGGCACACCATCTGGACATTGAGAGAATGGAAACTCTTCCTATTCCTGTACACATGTTCCTTTGCCCTGGGAGGGACTAAGGCAATATGGGTCCCATCAATGGCTCCAATCACATGTGGTATGCATCCCATTGCATAGAATCCAGCCTTCACAGTGAGCAAATCATCAACCTGGGGGAATGCAATGTAGCTGCTCATGTGTTTGAGCAAGGCAGCCAAACCCCTTCCAAGCACATTCAAGAACATTGGGCGTGACATTCCTGCAGCCTAGCCCACAGTCACTTGGAAAGAACCAGTTGCCAGGAAATGGAGCACAGACAGTACCTGCACAATAGGGGGTATTGCTGTGGTGCTACGGATAGCAGGTATCAGACCAGGCTCCAATTCTGCACACAGCTCAGTGATTGTGGCTCTGTCCAGACGATAGGTAACTATGATGTGCCGGTCCCCAGAGTAGCCAAGTCCACAACGGGTCTGTGCACGGGTGCTTGCCTCCTCCTCCTATTCCTCCACAGTGGTTGGTATCTAAGGCCCTCATTATGAACATGGCGGTCCGTTCTGCTACGCCGGCGGTGGCGGTAGAAACCGCCAACAGAGGAGCGGTCCGGACCGCCAAATAATGAACCAAACAAAACACACGCATCCCACGAACCACCCACCGCCAGGAAATGAGTCCCGCCGACGATGGCAGAGTCCGACCACAGGCCGTCAGAAAGGCCCAACCCGCCCATCAAATTATGAACCACCATTCCGCCGCCAGTTCCGGGGCGGGAACCACCGTCACACAAAGCCAAGCGGAAATGAACCAAATATAAGGAAACACTCACCGGAGTTTCACAGAACGTGCAACGGCAGCCATGGACAGAGAGCTGCTGATCATGCCAGCCCTGCTCCTTGCCATATACCTACACGACTTAGACCGCTGACGAAGACGACAACGGTAAGTACCGCAACCTTCTAAACAAGGGAGGAAAGGGCAAAGTTACATACCCAACCACTCCACCCACTCTGCAACGCCCCCTAACCCTTCCCAGCAGCACAAGTCAGACACCCCACACCAAGAGGTACGTATCCGACCGAAGGCCACTGCAACTTGACCATAGTACATACAATAGCCCCACACCCATAAAAAATTCAAACAAACTCCAGGGTGTAACTGCGCGCAGCCCTAACACAGGCCACACAGAAACTTTAATTATTAGCTCACTGAGCCAAACAGTGCTAACAGGGCCAATGGCCAGTCCATAAAATGTACATTGTCCTGGGCCACAACGGGCCACACCTGACTCCCACAAGTGCAGGGTACTCCACAGAACGGGGCACCATATGGGGATTCAGGCACCTCACGGAAGGGGGGTGGAGGGGTGAGGGTCGGGATTTCCGATGGGGGTGGGACTTTGACTTTCTTGTGGAGGGTTGAGGGGGGGTGGGCTTCTCCTTTGAAGGGGGTGGGGGCTGTTTGGCTTGGGTGGAGCTGGATGGCCTAGGCTCTGACCGGGCCTTCTTCTTCACCGAGGAAGGGGCACGGGAATGGGAAGGCTGGACCGGGGTGGGCTGTGATGTGGAAGGAGCGGAAAGGGCAAGGAGGTGGACACGTTTGGGGATAAGATGGGGTGGGCCAGGGGGTTGGAAGAGGTCAGCACGGGAGAGAAAACGTTTTTTTGGGAGCAATTGGGGTGGGCGTGGATGAGGGCGTGGGAGTGGAGGCAGAGGGAGTTGATGTATGGGGTGTAGGTGTGCGTGTAGTAGATGCAGGTGACTGCTCAGTGTGCTGTGGTGTGGTGGATGTCTCATGGATGGGTGTCTTGGTGCGTTTGTGTGTCTTGGGATGTGGGGGGTGGACACAGAGGGAGAAGACAGACATCTAGTGTGGATGTATGTTGGGTGGGTGTCTGCAAGTCTGGTGAGTGTGCTGCATGTGTCAACTACAGTAGAGGTGGTGAGTGCAGGTGTGGTGTATGGGGTGCATGTATGGATGTCTGCTATTGTGGTGAGGCAGGAAGAGGAGCAGTGACAGTGAGTGAAGGTGCAGTGCATGAGGGTGTGGATGTAGAGGGGACAGACAGGGAGGCGGAAGAGGTGGGCACACTGGGGGAAGTGGACGTTGTTGTGTGCAGATGTCTGTTTGCTGTGTGAATGCTTGTGGTGGGAGGTGTGGTGCTTGTGTTTTGAAGTGTGCTTCTTGTGTGTTGATGTGCCTGTAAGCAGGTCTGATTGTGTGCTTTGGACGGGTGAAGGGAGTGGTGTGCTGGAAGGGGCAGAGGAGGTTGGAGCGGGGACGTAATGGCCAGGGAAACTGGCTGCCATCCTAGAGGAGGCCAGAGCCTGAAAAGATTTCTGTAGGGCAGACACGGCACCTCTGATGCCAGACCCTGGATGGCATTGATGATGGTTGTCAGTCCTACAGAGATGGTTCTCAGGAGGTCAATAGCCTCGTCTGTGAGGGCAGGAGGGCAGACTGGGGCAGGGGAGGAGGTGCCTGGGGTGAAGGAGATGCCCACCTTTCTGGGTGGGCGGGCATGGGCAACTCGGTGGGGAGCAGAAGGGAGGGCGATAATGGTATGGGTGGTGACGGAAGATCTCACGGTAGTGGTGTGTGCACTAGGGTCCGCCACGCGCCGGAGGACCCCATGGGAGGAGGTCTCAGAGTCACTACCTCCTGTGGTAGTAGCCTCCCCCGTGGAAGTCACCTCACCCTCCCACCCACTGGTCCCCTGGGCGTCGGTTTCCTCTGCCTCTGAGGATCCGTGGGCCGTTGCCTCCCCACTTGCCGATGCCTCAGCTCCATTGCCTGAGGTTGATGCTGTACCAAACCAACACAAGAAAACAGGGATGGGGAGACAAAACAGGAGACATACTTGTAAATAGCTGAATACTGATACACAATGGCCAGACATACACCCACCCAGCAAACACACCCAACAGGCAGCACCGTGCACTATGCCCATGGCCATGCCCCTGACTACTGACCAGAATACTGATCTACACCCATCCCCTGAAATACTTTTGGAGCTGAGGTAGGTGAAACCTGACAGGGACACCCCTACACCCTTTGGGTAACATACAGTAGATGGACACCAGTCTAATTCCCTGCTCTAAGCAGCATGAGCCCTATCGCACATACAGTCATCCTTCCAGTCTAAAGTATGGTCAGTTAGTACTCACCCCCTTGTGACTGCTGTGCAGCCTTCAAGCGCCCATCCAGATCTGGGTAAGCCACCGCCAGGATCCGTCGCATGAGGGGGGTCAGTGCCCGACAGGCACCCCTTCCACGTTGGGAGGACTTCCCCAGCTGGGCCTCAGTGATCTTTCACGCCCAGCGCCGCAGGTCTTCCCACCTCTTTCGACAGTGGGTGTTCCGCTGGTTGTAGACCCCCAGGGACCGCACCTCCTTGGCGATGGCATGCCAATTTGCCCTCTTCTGGTGGGCGTTGACCTAGAAGGGTGACACAGAAATGTAACACAGAGGTCAGGCACTTAAAAGATAGGAACAGCTGGCAAATTGTCCAACACAGGACTGACAGTACTCTCAGACATACAAGACAGTGGCACGCAGCATTCCATGCCCCATGGCCCATCCATATGTGCAATCCATCCATTTGTGCAATCCACACCATCCATTACTCACACAGTGGCCCCCAAACCCAGACTCACATGTACCTCTGGCTGTCCGTAGAGTCTGCCGTACAGGGGCAGGACCCCTTCCACTAGCTTCTCCAGTTCTTCTTGGGTGAAGGCCGGGGCCCTTTCACCTGAACCACGTGGAACATCCATAGCCAGAAGCAGGCCACAGCAGTACACAGAGGGGAGTACCTGTCCGCACGAGATCAGGGAGTCAAGTGATCAAACGATGATGAACGCGTGTACGTTCCGCGGTGGTATGCACCGTCACCGCCGGTGACGATGATGATACACCAGGATTCCCCATCGGCATACATGTTAGCCAATGAGGGTACGAACAGCGGTCAACACCACCGTACGCTGTGACGCCAACCGCTAGCGGTATGAGGTCACTTCCAGAACAAAGGGGCAGATCTACAGTGGGCAGACATTTTGCCATCACCTACGCATCTTGAAATTCCTACTACTCACAATCCAGGGCCTACTTGCCACATGAAGCACCTAGGCCTCTATCCATTCCGTATAGTAGCACACATGAATTACTCTCTTCCCTACTAGTGATGTACATGTACATCTGTCAGGTAGCAGTTGTTGTGCAGACACTACTATGAACAATGCAGTGCATTAATGTTGCAAAATTTGCCTATGTATGTGTGCACATCACTCATTTTTGTAACTCCTCGTAGGTACCAACCATGGCACCATCGGTGTACTGACCACTTGTAGATATGGGGACCATGGTGGAGCGTCAGATCATTATCACTTACAGACTCGCACGTACAACTATTCAGGACCTTTGTGCATTACTGGATCCTGCACTACCTCCGGGAAATCGTAATCAGCATGCCATTCCAACTGAGGTGCAGGTGCTCTCCGCACTCCATTTCCTTGCCACAGAATCTTTTCAAGTGACAGTGGGAATGGGTGCTGGTTTCTCACAGACAATGTTCACCCAGGTACTAACAAGATTTCTGAATGCATTTGTACAACATCTGCAATCCTATGTGCGATTTCCCCAAAGTACTGACCTCCCTGCCATAAAATCTGACTTCTATGCCTTTGCAAACATCGATGGCACACACATACCCATCATTCCCCCAAGAGTGAGTGAACAGGTGTACAGAAACAGGAAGAACTTTCACTCCATGAACATCCAATTGGTGTGTACTGCAGACAAGTACATTTCCCATGTGAACGCCATGTTTCCGGGTTCAGTCCTTGATTCATTTGTGTTGAGGAACAGTAGTGTGCCACAGAAGATTGCACAACTACAAGAGGACAGAGGGTGGATCATAGGTAAGTTTGCCTGTCACTAACTGACACATTGCAGAGAATCAGCCTGTCTGACTAAGGGACATTACAATGAACCATTTTCTATGTGATTCTGGCTATCTAAACTTGCGTTGGCTCCTGACACCAGTGAGGAATCCCAGGACAGATGCAGAGAGGAAATACAATGAGGCCCATGGACGTACTAGGAGGGTCATAGAGCGTACTATAGGACTCCTGAATGCTAGATTCCGGTGTCTACATATCTCTGGGGGTTCCCTGGCCTATGGGCCTGATAAGGTGTGTAGAATAGTGGTGGCCTTATGCATGCTGCACAACGTGGCAGTGAGACATTCTATCCCCCTTTTGGAGGTGGAGGGTGCTATAGGTCCTGATCAGCTACCTCAGAGAGGTGAGGAGGGTGATGGTGAGGATGAGGAAGGGGAAGATGTCCATTCCAGGAACCAACTAATACAACTCTACTTCCAATAACTGTGTGGGACTTAAGCCTGTCATTGGGGTTAGTGACTAATACTGTCAGTTTGATCTGTCATATAGGGTGGATTGGTCATGATAGGCGATACATGGACCACTTCTGCATGGTACTGACTAAAAATATATGCATTCCCTCCTTGCCTAATTTTAAACACACAGTACCACCATCAAGCACAAATTGACAAATAAAGTTGCTCTCTGCCAGTTGCATCCATACTCCACTTTGTTCAACATTGAAGACAGGGGACAGTGTTACAGGTGTGAAATGTGTTTTATTGGTAGAATAGAGTGAATTGTGCTACATACAGTGATGGGAGTCGTAAGGGTTGGGTGTCCTCAAAACCTACTTGGTGGCAGCCCTGTTGGATGTCTTAGATGGGTCTATTTTGTAGAACAGTACTTCAAATTGCCCTCAGCTAAGTGTTGTTGGTGAATGGGTAGGATGGTTGCTTTGCATTAGTAGCAGTGTCAATTGTTGGAGGGGGGCTTGTTCTCAGCTGAGTTTCTAGTGCCATATCTTGGCCTAAGACTACCTTAGGGTGCCTGCTGTGGAGCTTCTTGGGGTGGCATGGTTGGCTGTTGGGTTTCCTGGGAGGGTATTTTCTGTGCTGTTTCTGCTGCTTGGGTCATCTGTTGCTGGTTGTCCTGGGCTGTTGTGGGGGCCTCTTGTCCGATGTGGGTGTCAGACTGTTTTTTTACCAACTGCAGCAGTGCTCCAGCAATGGTGGCCATTGTGGCATTGTGCTCTCTCCAATGCTCCATGGCCTGTTGGTGTTGTTCCAGCTGCATCCTCTGACTTTGCTCCAGGGTGTACACAATCTGTGCCAACATGTCTTGGGTATGTTGGTTGGCCGCCAATACCTCTGCAATAGCGTACTGGGCTGCTGCATCCATCCGGGGCCCTACCCCCCTGACCCACTGAGACACTTGAACTTGCCCTAGCCCCCTGTGCCTGTGACCCCTGCACAGGTCTTGATGTGCCACTTGTACTAGGGCCCTCGCCTTCCTGCATGTTGGGAGTGGGAGACTGTGGCCTCTGTAGCTGTGTTCCACCAGTCTGTGCCCTGGGTACACTGGTGTGGGTACGCCTCTCCTGGCCTGCTGGTCTTGACTGAGTATTAGGGGTGACAGTGGTTTCCTGGGTAGGGCTGCTGCATGGTGAGAATCCAGGACTGTGTGAGGGGCATGTCTGCTCATCAGTGTCCAGGAATCCTTTGCCAAGGTCTTGTGATGTGCCTCTGTCTCCCTGGAGGGCTGTGGCACTCCTTGTCCCCTCCATTAGGGTTGCATGGGTGGTGGTGACTGTTGGGGGACATAGACATGTCTGTTACATATGCCTGAAGGTTTGAGGTGTACAGAACTGGACTATTTTGGGCTGGTGTTACTTTCAGTGGCCTTCCAGGGTGCCTTTGTGAGGTTGACTTTGCATTTAGTGGTAGTGTTGGGGTTGCATTGTGGTGGGGGGTATTATTCCATTGTGGGTACATGCAGGGCTGGGTGGCTGTGCACACCGGAAGTGATGTGGGCCTGTTAGTGGATTGTAGGTGATGCCGGGTGGTGGATGTGGTGGGTAATTGCTGGGTGGAGTATAGGTCGAGGTGGGTGTGGGTGGGGTGGTGCATGCATTGCAGATGTGTTGTATATGGAGTAATTGTAGATGACTTACCCGAGTCCATTCCTCCAGTGAGTCCAGTGAGTCCCTCTGGGTGCAGGATGGTGAGTACCTTCTCCTCCCAGTCGGTGTAGTCGGGTGGTGTTGGTGGCGGCCCACCCCCAGTCTTCTGCACTGCTATGTGGTGCCTAGATGCCATGGCCCTGACCTTCCCCCGCAGGTCGTTCCATCTCTTCCGGATATCGTCCCTGGTGCCTGGATGGTGTCCCACTGCATTCACCCTGTTGACAATGGTCTGCCACAGCTCCCGCGCAATGGTGTGTGCTACACCTCGGACCCGAATATTTGTGGCTCCACCTTTAGGATCTCATCCACCATGGTCCTTAGGTCCCTTTCGGTGAAGCGTGGATTTTTTGGGGGGGACATTGTGAGTGGGGTGGATGGCGTCAGGACTGGGGACGGGGTATGGGTGCTCCTGAGTGAGTCGATGTGCATCTCCTGTATGCTGGCGTTCGCTGTCTGGCTCTGGTGCTCTCCGTCTTCTGGTCCTGGTTTCTTTGCAAGGGATTGTGGGGTGTGTCTGGGGGTGTTTTATGGGGTTCTGGATGTGTTTCAGGTGTGTGGGTGATACGCCTATCCAATGTGTGCACTTGTTGCTGTTGTGTCCACTTGCCGCCTGTGGCGGTCGCAGCCGCCAATGGTCGCCTAGCCTCCACTGTCCGCCGAGGTGATTTGTGCATCATTATTTGGAGGGTGGGATGTGGGTGTGCTTGGCGGTGGCGGGGTGGGGTGGGCCGGGATTCCCGCTGACAGAGTCCTGGCGGGGAGTGGTGGTCTGGGAATTTTTGGCGGCGTTGGGCTTTTTCAATCATTATATGGTGGGTTTCCATTCGCCGCCAACGGCGGGATTTTGTTCACCACCGACATGGCGGTCGGCGGTCTTTCCTGCCATGTTCATAATGACTCCCTAAGTGAGCCAAAAGTAATACGGGTCTGACAACAGGACCTATGGACACAACATCATAGTACATAGACCATGTATGTATTTAGGACATCAGATTTGTCTAGGTGTGTACAGTAGACTCCAATGATGCACATTTGAATTCAAACCATGAGTACCAGCAGTAGGAAATGGCAACCGCCTGTCCTGTATGCAGGGACAGGTGGAAGTGACCGCACTCTGCTGGTGTTAGGCATCATGGCGGTAGGCGGTTTGCACCGCTGTGCTATTGCTCATTGGCTTACATGGGGCTCTATGGAGTACAGGAACCAATGATGATCAATGCCGGTGGTGACAGTGTTCACCACCGCAGACATGACCGCTATTTTCTTTCTACAACTTCACTTGACTCCTGACTTTCCACGGTGATACTTCTTCACTGCGTGTGCTGCTCTGACCTGTGTATGGAACCTACCATGGCCTGTGCCACAGGGGAAAGGGCCCTAGCCTTCACATTGGAGGAGTTGGAGAGGCTTGTGGATGGAGTCCTACCCCTGTATGGACAGTTGTGTGGGGCTCCAGACCAACAGGTGAGTTTGTCATGGGTACGTTGCATGCAACACGCCTGCATGTAGATTCATGTGTGTGCCAGCAGTGTGTCATTTGGGCGGGATATGGCTGCAGGCAATGTGCATGCAGAGGTACGGGTCGTGTGTACTTGATGAGGGCCAAATGCAGTATGTAAGCCATTTGTTTGACAGGCTGGATTGTATTGTTCATGGTGTCCTTCTGTCTGTGTTTCCTCTACAGGTCAGCGCCCATCAGAAGAAGGGGTTGTGGCGTACCATCACCAAGGTCGTGCGGACCTTGGGGGTCCATAGCCGGTGGAGCACCCACTGCAGGAAACGGTGGAAGGACCTGAGATGCTGGGCCCGGAAGACTGCAGGGGCCAGACTCTGGACGGCCTCCCAAAGAGGGAGGGGTGCCCGTCCGAGCCTGACCCCCCCAATGGCGCGCATACTTGCAGTGGCCAATCCTGAGTTGGATGGGCACTTGAGGGCAGCACAGCAGCCTCAAGGGGGTGAGTGCAGAGTGAGTGGTATTCATTTTTTGGCACCTGGCATCGGATTTGGGTGCAAGGTTCTAGTCAGTGGATGCCCCAATAATGCTCTTTAGCCATTCCTGCGTGGTCCTGCTTAGCTATGTAGGGTGGTATGCATTTTTGGTATTGCTAGGTAGCTAGCATGCCATGGCAGACAGGGCCTAGTTAGTCCCACTAGGTGTGAATATGGTAATGTTTGGGTTCCTTCAAGCTGTAGTACCTAGGCAATGGTTTGTCACTGAGGTCCATACTGTGCAATGTAAGTCCCAGTGAATGATTGTGATGTGTATGCCATCTGTGCTGTTGGTGTTGTGATTGACCCTGTGCTCCCTTTCTTTATCCCCCACTCTCTCTCTCCTTTTGTAATCATGTCCATGTGTGCATTTCCATCATCTGGCGAAGAGCAGGGGCTCCAGCGAGTGAGGGAGCTGCAGCCCATGGACCCAGGAGGCAGAGTCCACCGACGCCGATGGGACCAGTGGGTTGGGGGGCGAGGGGAACACCACGAGGGAGACTGGAGCTGATACTACTGACTCCGTTTCCTCCTACGTTTGAAGCTCCCTGGTGGTGGCGGACCCCTCTGGGACCACCCCAGCTACAAGATCTTTTGCCACCCCTGTACCAACACTGGCCTCCCAGTAGCCCCCCACCGAGTTGCCCGTGCCCACTCACCCAGGAGGATGGGTGTCTCCTTCGCCCCAGGCACCTCAGACCCTGCCCCAGTCTGCCCTGCTGCCCTCAATGAGGAGGCTATTAACCTCCTGAGATCCATCTCTGTAAGACAGTCAGCCATAGTGAATGCCATCCAGGTGCCTACATCTTAGATGCAGTAATGCAATACCTTTCTGTTGGGCATTCACAGTGGCTTGGTGGCCCTACAGATCATTTCAGGCTCTGGCCTCCTCTCAGATGGCAGTCAGTGTCCCTGTTTCTTCCACCCCCCTACAACTACCTCTTCCTAGTTCCTGTCTCCTCTCCCCCAGCCCATCCCACTCAACATTCTGACAACCATGCACCCAAAACAACAGACAGGACTTGCACAAACACAGGCGCCACACTTCACTCCACAAGCACACACACAGCCAACACACAGATGCACACACAACAGCCACTGCCACCACGGTCTTCCCATCCTCCTCCTCCCTCACAGTCACATCAGCACTCACACCTGCATGCTCTGCATCAAGACTCCCCAGATCCTGCCATCTGTACCCCCTTGCCCACAGTCACAACAGCAGACCAGTAGACATGCACCCCACACACCACTTGCGCAATCACCACTACCACCATCACCACCTCATGCAGCACACCCAGCTCATTTGCAGACACCACCACAACATACATCCACAAGTCCTATTTGTCCTCCACACCCTGTCTGCCCCCCTCCAAAGACACATAAACGTTCCCACTCAACACCCAACAGCCATCCTCCTCACACATGCACACTATCCATGCACCTGTACCCAAGTCCAGCACACCTCCTCCTACAACCACTTCCTCTACCTCCACTCCCATTCCTCCTCCCACACCCCGCCCCACTGGTCCTAAGAAGCTTTTCCTTTTCTGCCTTGACCTCTTCTTTAGCCCCCATCCTGCCCGTAAGAGGAGAGTCCCTTCCCCAACCCAGTCCCTCCACCTCTCATTCCACTCCTGTTCATCCCCCTAAGAATTCCCCCACCATTAAGGGGATCAAGGCTTGCACTCCGGCCCACCATCCCATGGCCACTCCTCTGCCCCCTCCCTAGAAGGGCAAGGTCCCACCCCCTCCCAAACCCAAGCCCAAGGACCCCTCGTCCAAGAAACCCACACACCCTTCCCCCCACTCCCTGAGGTGCCTGCCTGCCATCTCTATGGTGCTCCTACCCAGTGGAGTGACAAGGTTGTCAAGATTCAAGTTAGGCCTTGGACGTTGCCGTGAGGCCATTTGCGAAGTTTGGACTTGCCAATGGCTCTCATTGTAAATATGTTATTCATTATTTATTTGAATTTACGTTTGTTATCCAACATGATTACAGTGGTTGGACCAAAGATATGTTTTGTAGTTTTCTTTGCTCCTAGGTTCTGTTGCTGTTGATTTACTCTACAGATTGTTCTGGGGGTGTGGTGTGTGTGTATGGTGCGTGTTGTGTGTGTCAATCTCCTCTCCCTCCCTTGTGTGCTAGGCAGCTGTACTCACTGTCGTTGCCTTCGTTGGCGCTTCTGAATGGCCATCGCGTGGTGCAGCATCGGGAAGACTTCCAGTTATGGTTCCATGGCAGCCGTGGACTTCTCTGTGTCCCTGGAATTGAGTTTCTCCTTTTATATGATGTGTTTCCACCAGGCTTTTGGTGGTCATTCTAGCGCCCCGGAAATCCTGGAGGTCTGCAATGTCATAATATGGTGGGCGGATACACGTCTTCCACCAGCCTGTAGGTGGCTACGACCGTGGTCAGTGGTCATACCACACAGGCGGTTGGGGTGGTACATTGGCTGTATTTGGGAGGGATCACCAACATGGTCATAATTTGGTGGTCATTGCCACCAGCCTGGCAACGGTACTACTGCCATCACCGGCATGGTAGCACTGTGTTACCGTAATAAAGAGCCTTTTTGTGTAACACTGAGTGTTTTCTTTCATGTGTGTAAGTGTTGTGTGACTACAGTGGTATTGCATGAGCTTGGCATGTCTCCTAGATAAGCCTTGGCTGGTCTTCCACAGCTACCTCTAGAGAGCCTGGCTTCTAGACACTGCCTACACTTCACTAAGAGAGGATACTTGGACCTGGTATAAGGTGACAATACCATAGGTACTCACCCCTCACCAGGACAGCTTCCTACAGTGGGGGAGCACCTACCTTGCATATTTTAATTTGCTTCTGATGTAGCTGGTTTAGACACAGGTTTTGCCGACGCAAGCCTTAAAAACAACACATTTGGACAAATGCGTTGTCTCATAGATATGGAGTAGTGCTCCAGCCACTGTTGCATCAAAATATTTGGCAAAACAGCCATGTAAGCCTCTTATAAATATGTTCTTGAGTGTTCTGTTTGGCTGACAAGCTCAATCTATTTAGGATAATTTCCCAGTTTGTTGGATTGCAAAACCTGGCAGTGTACAGCAATATCAGATGTCTCATAAGTCACAATAATGTGTAAAGAACCTTAGCTCAATATCTAACTCTCTTATGCCCCTGCGTACTTCATGATATGTCAGAAAAATCTTATGTGTTCCAAGCCTTTCCTCATCCATTTACATCATCATATAAAATAATAAGAACAAAAGATTAAGCTAAAAATGTTAGCTGTAACACAGGATCTTCATACACAATAATAGCTTCAATTCCTGAGTCGCCACTAGCGCTGATGTGATACAAATCGCAACAGAAAGTAGCTATACTTACAGGACACTGGGGGTCATTTTAACCCTGGCGGTACAAGACCGCCAGGGCTAAAATGACGGAAGCACCGCCAACAGGCTGGCGGTGCTTCTGAGGTCATTACGACCGCGGCGGTTGCGCCGCAGTCGCACCACCGGGGCCGGCGGTTTCCCGCCACATTTGCCCCGGCGGTGATAATCCACCTGGGCAGCGCTGCTAGCAGCGCTGCCCAGGGGATTACGAGTCCCCGACCGCCAGCCTTTTCCTGGCGGTTTTAACTGCCAGGAAAAGGCTGGCGGTATGGGGAGTCACGGGGCCCCTGGGGGCCCCTGCACTGGCATGGGCAGTGCAGGGGCCCCCTGACAGGGCCCCATGCGGCTTTTCACTGTCTGCTCTGCATCCGGCGGGGGCTACAGCTGCACACTGGTGGTAGTGCTGGTGCTGGTGGGGGTGCTGCCAGTGGTGGAGGGAGCCTCGGATGGCTGCCCACTGGGGCTGCTGCTGCTGGCAGTGGTGCTACTGTCAGTGGTGCAGGTCGCAGTGCTTGTCGAGGGGCTTGCAACAGTGTTTGCGGCAGTGCAGGCAGTGGTGGTGGCCGTGGTGCAGGTGCCAGTGCTGCCAGTGGTGGGGGGAGGCTTCAGCCCTTCTCCTGCAGCCTCGGACGGCTGTCCACTGGGGCTGCTGCTGCTGACAGTAGTGGTGCTTGAGGCGGAGCAGGTGGCAGTGCAGGTGGCAATGCTTACAGCGGTGCTAGCGGCAGGGCTGCTGGTGGTGCTGCCCGCGGTGCAGGTGGCAGTGCTGGCCGTTGTGATTGTAGCCACCAGGCCTTCACCTGCAGCCTCGGATGGCTGAAGTGCCTTGCCTGGTGTTTTGTGCTCCTTCCTCACCTTGGCAGATGGTGGTGTCACCTTGGGTCTTGCAGCTGGAGTCTTTGAGGTGGCCTTGCTGGGTGGTTTTGGCTCCTTGCCCTTGTTGGATGCTGTCCCCTTCTTCACCTTGCCAGGTGGCGGAATGGATTTTGCCTTGGCAGGGGTTGGTGGCACACTAGCTGGGCTGACGGGTGTCCCCTTTGATCTTCTGACAGCTGCAGGAACCACAGCAGATGTGGACTTGGTGGCTGAGGTGCTGGGCTGGGTTTTGGCCACCCTAGCCCGAGGGGCAGGACGGGGGAGGGGAGGGGTAGGGAAGAGGTTGATGTTTGCAAGGAAAATCTTCTTAGGGACATTGGGGCGGGAAGAGGGAGAAGGTCTGGGAGTGGAGGAAGAGGGGGATGTTGTAGGAGGTGTCTACTGAGCTTTGGGGCAGGTGCATGGGCTGGATGCTGTTGGGAGGTGGATGGCTGTTAGGTGGGAGGATACTTGCGTTTGTGTACTTTGGGAGGAGGGGTCACAGACACACTGGGAGAGGACACAGGGGACATGTGCATGGATGTAGGGGTGGTGACTGCCAGTGAGGGGTGTGTAGTGATGGGCGTGCTGGTGATGGAGGTAGTGGATGAGGACGTAGTGCATGCAGGTGTGAGTGGAGACGCTACTGGGAGGGAGGTAGACTAGGAGGAGGAGGGGGACCCAGTGGAGGCAGTGGATGTTGGTGTGTCTGCATGGGGATGGTGCTTGTGTGAGTGCCTGTGAGATGAAGTGTGGTGTTTGTGTTTGCCTGAGCCACTTTTGTGTGTTGATTTGGGTGAATGCTGGTCTGAAGGTGTGCTTGGGATAGGTTGGGGTTGAGGGGATTGGGACTGGGTAGAGGAAGTTGGAGGGGGGAGGCTAGAGACAGGGACAATGGCTGCCATCAGTGCTAAGGCCAGAGCCTGAAATGCTCTCTGTTGGGCCACCACGCCAGAGTGAATGCCCTCCAGGTATGCATTTGTTTGTTGCAAATGCCTCTCGACATCCTGGGTGGCATTCAGAATGGATGGTTGACTGCCCAACAGTGAGGGATCTCGGGAGATCAATAGCCTCCTCACTGAGGGCAGCAGGGATGACCGGGCAGGGCCTGAGGTGCCTGGGGCAAAGGAGATGTCCACCCTCCTGGGTGAGCAGGCACAGGAAACACGCTGAGGAGCTGCTGGGAGGGCAGTGCTGGTATGGGGGTTGGCGGCTGTACCAGTTGTTGGGGTGGGCACAGAGGTGTCTGTCAGGGAACTTGCATCGGAGGAGGAGTCACTGTCTATGGTGTCCCCTCTTATCCCCGTCCTGGTGCTCCCCTCGCCCTCGTCCCACTGGTGCCCTCACTGTCGGTGGATTTGGCCTCCAGGGCCATGTGGGATGCAGCTGCCTCCGTTGCCAGTGCCTCTGCTCCTCCGCCAAATGGTGCTAATACACACAAGGACAGGGTGACAAAACAAAAAGGGGGGGGAGACAGAGGATACACTTGGTCAATGCTAGCAAGAACACTACCGTTGGCGTACACAACTCACAGGGAACAGCCCTATGCACTAGGCCATGCACTAACAGTTACAATGCCAGTCACCAGCCCATGGGGTACAATGCCTAACGCCATCAGCTGCACACCTGAAACAAACAGGGCCCTGGCCGGTAGTAGATGCCCACTAACACTACTGGGTTTGGAGTGCTTAAGAGCCTGCCCAACAAGGGACCTACCCTGCCATGTTCGCCCTGGCCTAGGGGCACCCACAGTCCACATCACCACCCAGGTAATGAATCAGAATTTTTACTCACCCTCTTGTGGCTGCTGTGATGCCTTGAAGCGCCCATCTTACTACAGATAGGCCACCGCCAGAATGGGGATCATCAGGGGGTCAGGGTACGACAGGCACCCCTTCCTAATCGGGAGGCCAGCCCCAGCTGGGCCTCCACTGTCTTCCTTGCCCAGCGGCACAGGTCCTCCCACTGTTTGCGGAATTGGGTGCTCCGCCTGTCAAAGACCCCCTGGGTCCGCACCTCCTTGGCGATGGCACGACAAATACCCTTTTTCTGATGGGAACTGACCTGCAGGAAAAAGACTGCAGAAAAAGTTATTAGTTAACCGTCTGGACAGTCACACTCATGGCCCACCATATCCCTCCCATCCCCTGAGGCACATACATTGACCACCGTACATGCAGCACTCTGGCCAGGACGCCTGAGCCCCCCTCCCTACATGTGGCTTACATACAGAGCACCTCATACATTCATGGCCCAAGCATCATGCTCACAGTGTACTCACCTGTTTGTCTGGAGGACCGTAGAGTAACATTTAGTGGGGGAGGACCCCATCCACTAGTCTTTCCAACTCATCCGCAGTGAAGGCAGGGGCCCTTTCCCCAGACACATGAGCCATTGTCGCTTCAAGACACAAGTCACAGCAGCACTTGCAGTGTAGGTCCTCTCCTGTTGAAGGTCAGGTAGCAAGTGCGTGAAGAGATGGAAAGTGGCGGTCACATCCGCGGCGGTGCGTACCATGTATCGCTGGCATACATCGCCATTGGCTCCTGGAACCCATAGGGCCCAATGATAACCAATGCGAAGTTGCGCGGCGGTCATCGACCGCCTACCACAATGGCGCATAATGCCAGCGGAATTACCTCATTTCCACTTGTCTCGCCTCACAGGTTAGGCAGCCGCCATTTCAGGGGGGCATAGGCCATGGCACCTAACTGTGTCACAGCAGACATAGGCAAAGCAACTGACTCTCGGATTCACATACTGGTTCTGTAAATGTAGAAACGCATCATTATTGCACTAGATGTGTGATTATGACCCTCTCCTCATTGTTTTCCTCCCTAGGCTTCAACCGCTGAGGATGAATATGAGATGGAGACATCGTCCAGTGTACAGACCCCTGGTGGACCTTGCGACATTGGAGGGCAGACACATTACACTAACATACAGACTTGATCGGGCCACAATCCAAGAACTGTGTGCCCAATTGGTTCCTTCCAAACAACAGTGGCCATGGCATCAGGGATGTCTCATGCAATGTTCTCCAACGTGTTGACCAGAGTGTTGTCAGCCCTGCTTAAACACATGCGCAGCTACATTGTATTCCCCCAGGTGGAGGATCTGTCCACAGTGAAAGCTGACTTTTATGCCCTGGGACATATTCCCAACATCATTGGTGCCATAGATGGTACACATGTAGCATTTGTCCCCCCCCACCCCGGAGAAATGAACAAGTGTTCAGGAATAGAAAAAGCTATCACTCTATGAATGTGCAGATGGTGTGTTTGGCGGACCAGAACATCTCCACTGTGAATGCCAAGTATCCTGGCTCTGTGAATGACGCCTTTATCTTGAGGAATAGTAGCATCCCATATGTGATGGGCCAACTCCAGAGGCACCGGGTGTGGCTAATAGGTGAGCCCAAGGTCCCCACCCAGTATATGTTGGTGTGTGGGTATGGGGTTGTCCCTAAGGGTTAGTGTGTGTCTGACAGTTGTCTGTCAATATTTGCAGATGACTTTGGTTACCCAAACCTCTCATGGCTACTGACCCCAGTGAGGAATGCCAGGACAAGGGCAGAGGAACGTTGCAATGAGGCACATGGGCGAACAAGGAGGATAATTGAGAGGACCTTCGGCCTCCTGAAGGCCAGGTTCCGGTGCATCCATCTGACAGGTGGATCCCTGTACTACTCACCCAAGAAGGCGTGTCAGATTATTGTTGCATGTTGCACAACCTGGCCTTGAGATGCCAGGTGCCTTTTCTGCAGGAGGATGAGCCTGGAGATGGTCTTGTGGCAGCAGTGGAGCCTGTGGACAGTGAGGAAGAGGAGGCAGAGGAAGAAATTGTAGACAACAGAAGTAATATTATACTGCAGTACTTCCAGTGACACACAGGTAAGACACTGTAACTTCACTTTACTTTTCAGTTTTGTGTTGTACATTGTACATGGCAGTCTGATTTCCCTATTTCTATGGCCACTTACTGTACCCTTTGGCATCTCTAATTTCGGATCTCTGTGGCCCACTCTGGCTCCTGGTATGTTTACTGCTGCCCACTAAAGGTCATACCAATGTATATAAAACTGTACATATGACTTGCAATGTTTTCAGAATGTTGTACTAATACATATTTCAATCATTTGACAGATTTGTATTTGTTCCCAGGATGTTTATTTAAGTGCTCATACATAGAGGGGGATGTGCAATGGGCTGGGGTGATGGTGGAGGAATGTCCAGTTAGAGTCCAGTCTCTTGGTATCACAGGTGCATTGTCCAATGGGGCATAGGAAGGGGAGTAATGGCAGTTCAAGGTGGACAGGGTGACAGAGTAGGACAGAAGTGTGACAATCAGGAGAGTTCTATTTCCTGGCGGGGTCTTGGCAATGTTCTCTGACTTCTGCCTGGATCGCAGGGACCGTTTGCGGGGTGGATCTCCTTCTGCAGGGGTGGGGTGCTGGTGGCCTGTTGTTCCTGTGGCGGGCCTCCTGTCCACTAGCGCGGGCAGAGATGGAGGGCTGTTCTTCTGTGTGGCTAGTGTCAGGGGCCCGTTGTTGTGCCACTCCCTCCCTTATGGTGTTGCCCATGTAGGCCAGCACCCCTGAAATGGTGACCAGGATAGTGTAGATGTTTTTGAGGTCCTCCCTGATCCCCAGGTACTGTCCCTCTTGCAGCCGCTGGGTCTCCTGCAACTTGTGCAGTATCTGGCCCATGGTCTCCTGGGAATGGTGGTATGCTGCCAGGATGTTGGTGAGTGCCTCCTGGAGAGTCGGTTCCCTGGGCTTGTCCTCCCCCTGTCGCACAGCAGTCCTCCCAGTTCCCCTGTTGTCCTGTGCCTCTCTCCCCTGAACCGTGTGCCCACTGCCACTGACCCCAGGTCCCTGATCGTCCTGTGTTTGTGGGGTTGCCTGGGGTCCCTGTAGTGATGGACACACTGCTGATTGATGTGTTCTGGGGACAGTGGCATGAGCCCTACTGGGTGGGTGCTGTGCTGGTGTTTCCTGATGGGGGAGGGTCTGTGGTGGGTTGGGACTGTGGTAGGGTAACCGACTTTCCAGAGGTCCCTGATGGGCCAGGTTGGTCATCGTGATCCAGGCGTGCAGAGCTGCTGTCATCAATGTGGGCCTCCTCTGGGGGGGGAATCGATGTTGCAGCCAACTCCGCTCCTGTGACGTTGAGTAGGGGTCCTGTGGGGATGAAAATGCAGTGTCATTGTATCTGCATGTGCCATCTGGTGTATGGGTGTGTTTCCCTGTATGGTTGTGGTTGCCCTGTCAGCTTTGCCTTGTGTGCGTAGTGATTTTGTGACCTAGATGATTCTCTCTAATGGGCATGCTGTGGTGATGGGTGTCCATGCAGGTCTGTGATGGGGATCCATGGATTGGTGTTACATGCAGGGCTTGGTTTTGGAATGGGTGGGTTGTGATGTTGGGGTATATGTGAGGTGGTGGAGTGATGGGGGTGAGGGTAGGGGTAAGAGTTTGTGATGGCATGCAGGTAGGGTGGGGGATATAGTAGTAAAGATATGACTTACCAGAGTCCAGCCCTCCTGCTACTCCTGTGAGGCCCTCAGGATGCATTATTGCCAAGACTTGCTCCTCCCATGTTGTTAGTTGTGGGGGAGAAGGTGGTGGTCCACTGCCAGTCCACTGTACAGCTACCTGGTGTCTTGATACCACGGAACACACCTTCCCCCGTAGGTCGTTCCACCTATTCCTGATGTCATCCCTTGTTCTGGAGTGCAGTCCCACGGCGTTGACCCTGTCCACAATTCTCTGCCATAGCTCCATCTTCCTAGCAATGGACATCTGCTGCACCTGTGATCCGAACAGCTGCAATGTTTTTTTTCGTTGAAAGGGTTGTGGATAATGTGGGTGTGGGTTTTATAGTGGTGTGAGTGTGTGGGTGTGGTGTGTGTATGTGTGTCAGGTGTGTGTAGTTTGAATTGTCCAATGTGGTGGTGTTTTGTAAATGTGTGTTTATTTTGAGCGCAGTGGTGTGTACCACCAATGGTTTACTGCGGTTGAAGGACCGCCGCAGTGATTTGTGGGTCCTGATACTGTGGGCGTATTCCTGTTTGCGTAACGGTGTGAGTTTTGGTACCACCAATATATCACTGACCTTTGGGCTGGCGGACTTGTGTGGGTGTCTGTAAAGTGGCGGATTTCTTTGTGTGGGTCATAATACCTGTAGTGGTATACCGCCACGCTCACAGTATCTTGGCGGCCGTCAGCCCGGCGGTAGGTGGCATTTTCCCACCAAGGCTGTAACGAGGGCCATAATGTATATATTGATTAATGTTTTATTGTAAATTGCATATTTAATTAATTAATTATTATGTAAATTGTTCAATTAAGTCATTGCTAATTTAATTATTTCAGATTACTTTGTAAATTATATCATTTATTTCAATTTTTATACTCTTTATAGTAATTTATATTTTACTAGTGAGTTGTTAGGCTGGTAGGGGAATAGGATGGGACGTTACTGAAATCATAATTTTATGAATACATTGTTAATCGTAATTCATTTTTTATTGATAATTATGCATGTCTCATAATTATATTTATTACTTGAATTATTTGTTTTATTAGATTTATCTATTCATTTATCAAAGCATGGTCGTAACATTATTCTTTGTCATTTGTAGTTTTCAATCTATTTTTTATCTTATTTGTCTTCTATTTTTTATTTAAATATCTATATTTCATTTAGGTATTTGGTGTGTATGTTCTTTCAGGGTTGTAGCGAAGGGAGTGAATTTAATTTTGGTTACTGTTTTTTTTCCATTTATTTTTAAGTTTAGATTCTCTGCATTTTTTATACAAAATCCGATTTTCAAAATGTATTGCTGGTAGGTATATCAGTCTTTCCTGGAAAATAAATATGAATTAGAATGCTATATGTAACCTTTATGAAGTTTAACACTTTCCCTCCTATTGCATAAATTGAAAGTGAATTGGTAAATATAACCTTCTCCGAAGTTCAACACTTTGGCCCTCATTATGACATTGGCAGTAAGTACCGTTTACCGCCATGCTGACTGCCGCCAACATACCGCCGCTGCAGCGAATTACCACTACCCATATTATGACACACACATAGCAATCCGTCACTATACAGCCACACACACAAATCCGCCAGCCCAAAGGTCAGTGATAAACTGGTGGTATCAAAACCCACACCGTTATGCCAACAGAATTATGCCCACAACATTATGACCCATGAATCACCGCGGCAGACATTCAATGGCGGTAAACCATTGGCGCTACATACTGCTGCGCTCAAAATACACACACACATACAAAACAACACTACATTGGACAATTCAAATAACACACACCTGACACCCATACACACACCACACCCACACACCCACACACCCACACCACTTTAAAACGCACACCCACATTATCCACAACCCTTTATGACTACAAACAAGTGCCACAAGAGAGATAGCAAGACCACGGACAAGACCACAGCCACACACCACCATCACCTATACGCCATCCACGCACCTTACAGCACACACACCAACACATCACCGCACACACCCTCACCCACACTACTCACACTACACCCATGGCACCACAACGACACCCCAGGTTCTCAGAGGAGGAGCTAAGGGTCATGGTGGAGGGAATCATCCGGGTAGAGCCACAGATATTCGGATTACCGGTGCAGCACACATCCATTGCTAGGAAGATGAAGCTATGGTGGAGAATCGTGGACAGGGTCAACGCCGTGGGACAGCACCCCAGAACAAGGGATGACATCAGGAAGAGGTGGATTGACCTACGGGGGAAGGTGCGTTCTGTGGCAGCAGGACACCAAATAGCTGTACAGAGGACTGGCGGTGGACCCCCACCTCTTCCCCCACAACTAGCAACATGGGAGGAGCAAGTCTTGGCAATCATGCATCCAGAGGGCCTGGCAGGAGTAGGAGGAGGACTGGACTGTGGACTCTGGTAAGTCAAATCTCTATTACTATCACCCCCCTACCTGCATGCCATCACATACCCCCACCCTTACCCTCAATCCCATCACTCCACCACCTCCAACACACCCCACCATCACAAACCACCCCTCCCAATACCAAGCCCTGCATGCTCTACCAATGCATGGACCCCATCACAGACCTGCATGGACACCCATCACTAAAGCATGCACACTAGAGGGAAACAGCAAGCCCACCAAATAACTACTCACACAAGACAAAGCTGGCCGGGCAATAACAACCATAGAGGGCAACACACCCATGCATAAGATGTCACACACAGAAACAAGAACACTGCATTTACATCCCCACATGTCCCCTAGCCATCGTCACCGGAGAGGAGGCGCCAGCGACATCCAGTCGCCCCCAGAAGAGGGCCACAGTGATGACAGCATCTCTGGACGCCTGGATCTAGATGACCAACATGGCCAATCAGGGATCTCCGGACAGTCGGTAACCCAGGCACAGTCCCATACCACCACAGAGCCTCCACCTCAAGAAACACTAGCACAGTACCCACCCAGCGGGCCCATATCTCTGTCCCCAGGACACATCAATCAGCAGTGTGTCCACCACTACAGAGACCCCAGGCCACCCCACAAACGCAGGACGATCAGGGACCTGGGGTCAGTGGCAGTAGGCACACGGTTCAGGGGACAGAGGCACAGGACAACAGGGAAGCTGGGAGGACTGTTGTGTGACAGGGGGGGACAGGCCCAGGGAACAGACTCTCTAGGAGGCATTTGCCAAGATCCTGGGAGCATACCACCATTCCCAGGAGACGATGGGCCAGATACTGGCCAAGATGCAGGAGAACTAGCAGTTGCAGGAGGGAAAGAACCTGGGTATCAGGGAGGACTTAAAGGACATCAACACCACCCTGGTCACTATTGCAGGGGTGCTGGCAGACATGGCCAACACCATGAGGGAGGAAGTGGCACATCACCGGGCTCCAGCCACAGCCCTCCACCTTCGCTGCCGCTAGTGGACAGGAGGCCCCGCCACAGGAACAACAGGCCCCCAGCACCCTTCCCCCTGCAGAAGGAGAACCACCCCGCAAATGTTCCCTGCGATCCAGGCACAAGCAAGGGACTATTGCCAAGACCCCAGCTAGGAAATAAGACTCTCCTGATTGTCACCCTTTTGTCCCACCCTGTCACCCTGTCCATCGTGAACTGCCATTGCTCCCCTTCCTATGCCCCCTTGGACAATGCACCTGTGATCCACATAGACTGAACTCTATCCTGGACTTTCCTCCACCATCACCCCAACCCATTGCACATCCCCCTCTACTTATTAATACTTAAATAAACACCATTTGAAAAAATACAAGTATGGAGTCTGTCAAATGATTGAACTATGTATTTAAACACTGCAATACAACTGTACAGTAATGTATACATATGAATGACCTGTAGTTGGCTGCAGTCAACACATCAGGAGCGATAGTGGGGCACAAATATCTGCAAATAGAGATGCCAAAGGGTACAGTAAATGGCCATAGAAGTGGGAAAATCAGCCTACCAGTGACAATGTCAAACACAAAACTGTCAATTAAAAGTGAAGTTACACTGTCTTACCTGTGTGTCATTGGACGTATTGTTGAATTATTGCACTTCTGTTGTCCTCAACCTCATCATCTGCCTCCTCATCTTCACTGTCCACAGGGTCCACTCCTGCCAAACACCCATCGCCTGCCTCCTCCTCCTGCAGAAAAGGCACCTGGCGACATATGGCAAGGTTGTGCAATATACAGCATGCCACGATGATCTGGCAGACCTTCTTGAGTGAATAATGCAGGGATCCACCTGTTGGATGGAGGCAACGAAGCCTGGACTTCAGGAGGCCAAAGGTCCTCTCTGTGATTCTTCTTGTTCGCCCATGTGCCTCATTGTAACGTTCCTCTGCCCTTGTTCTGGGATTCCGCACAGGGGTCAGTAGCCATGAGAGGTTGGGGTAACCAGAGTCACCTGCAAATATCGAGGAACAACTGATAGACACACACTAACCCTTATGGCCCACACCATACCCATACACCAACGTCCACTGGGTGGGAACCAGGGCTCACCTACTAGCCACACTCAGTGCCTCTGGAATTGAGCCATCACATGTGGGATGCTGCTATTCCTCAGGGTGAAGGCATCATGCACAGACCCAGGATACTTTGAATTGACATGGAGATGTACTGGTCCACCAGGCACACTATCTGCACATTCATTGAGTGAAAGCTCTTTCAATTTCTGAACACCTGTTCATTTCTACGGGGGGGGAACAAATGCAATATGTGTACCATCAATGGCCCCAGTAATGTTGGGGAGATGTCACATTGCATAGAAATCAGCTTTCACTGTGGCCAAATCCTCCACCTGAGGAAAAACGATGTAGCTGCGCATGTGTTTAATCAGGGCTGACAACACTCTGGCCAGCACTATTGAGAACATTGGCCGTGACATTCCTGCTGCCAAGCCCACTGTCACTTGGAAGGAGCCAGTTGCCAGGAAATGGAGCACAGATAGGACTTGCACAAGAGGGAGGATCCCGGTGGAGTGACGGATAGCAGATATCAGGTCAGGCTCCAATTGGGCACACAGCTCTGTGATTGTGGCCCTGTCCAGTCTATAGGTGAGGATAATGTGCCTGTCCTCCATTGTTGCCAAGTCCACCAGGGGCCTGTTCATGGGGGGATGTCTCCATCTCCTATTCATCCCCAGTGGTTGCAATCTAGGGGGCAAAACGGTGAGCAGCTGGTCAGTATCCCATATTTCCAAGCGCTACACTTCATTGCATGTTGAGACTGTAACAGTATATTGTTGCATAGGCCCAAATACTGCTTATGTGTACTGTGACGCAGTTAGGTGCCATGGCCTGCGCCCCCCTTGAAATGGTGTCTGCCTGTCCTGTTTGGAGGGACATGTGGAAATTAGGTAATTCCGCTGACGTTGTGCGCCGTTGCGTATGGCGGTCAAGAACCGTCATGCAACTCCTCATTGGTTACCATTAGGCCCTATGGGTTACAATGGCCAATGGTGATGTACGTCAGTGGTGACGGTACGCACCGCCGCGGACGTGACCACCATTTTCTATCTGTTCACTCACTTGCTATATGACCTTCAACAGGAGAGGACCTGCATTGCAAGTGCTGCTGTGACCTGTGTCTGGAACCGACCATGGCTCGTGTCACTGGGGAAAGGGCCCCTGCCTTCACCATGGCAGAGTTGGAGAGACTGGTGGATGGGGTCCTACCCCAGTACCAAATGCTGTATGGGCCTCCAGACCAACAGGTGAGTACACTGCGAGCACGATGCATGGGGCATGAATACATGGAGTGGTGTGTGTGAGGGCCTCGTTTGGGGGGTTGGTGGAAGGGCCCTGGGCAGCGTGCTGCATGGATGGTGGGCCATGTGTGTGCATAAGGGGATGTGAGGGTTATGGTGGGCCATGAGTGCAACAGGCTGGACGGTCTGACTGATACCTTTCTGTATGTGTATTTCTCTGCAGGTCAGCGCCCATCAGAAAAAGGGTATATGGCGTGTCATCGCCAAGGATGTGCGGAACCTGGGGGTTTACAGCAGGCGGAGCACCCACTGTCGCAAATGGTGGGAGGACCTGAGACGCTGGGCACCGAAGACTGCGGAGGCCCAGCTGGGGTTGGCCTCCCAACGAGGAAGGGGTGCCCGTCGAACCCTGACCCCCCTGATAGCCCGCATACTGGTGGTGGTCTATCCGGAGATGGATGGGCGCTTGGGGGCATCACAGCAGCCACAAGGGGTTGAGTACAGTGCCCCAATATACTACTTGCGTGTGATGGGGTGGCATCTGGTTGGGGGATGTGGGCCTGTGATGGCCCCTAGGCAAGGCCGGACAGTGCAGTGTAGGTCCCATGTTGGGCAGGGTCTGATGTAAACTTCCTCCAACCAAGCTAGTAGGCATCTACTACTGGGCAGGGCTCTGTGGTTCTCAGGTATGCTGCAATTGGCGTTAGGTATCCCTGTCCATGGGCTGGTGACTAGCATTGTGACTGTTAGTGCCTTGCCTAGTGCGTAGGGCTATTCCCTGTGTGTGTGTGTCGTGTACGCCAACAGTGGTGTTGTTGCCGCCATTGACCAAGTGTATCCTCTGTCTCTCCCCCCCTTTTTGTTTTGTCACCGTCCTTATGAGCATTAGCATCATCTGGCAGAGGAGCAGAGGCACCGGTGACGGGGAGAGCTGCATCCCACAGGGCCTAGGAGGCCGAATCCACCGATTGTGAGGGCACCACTGGGACGGAGGGTGAGGGGAGCACCACGGCTGAGACTGGAGGGGACAGTTCTGACAGTGATACCTCCTCCGATGGAAGCTCTGCTTACCGAGGAGGGTGGGCATCTCCTTCGCCCCAGGCACCTCTGGCCCTGCCCCAGTTAGCCCTGCTGCTCTGAGTAAGGAGGCTATTGACCTCCTGAGATCCATCTTTGTTGGGCAGTCAACCATTGTGAATGCCATCCGGGGGCTGGCAGCCCATTTGCAACAGACAAATGCATTCCTGAAGGGCATTCACTCTGGCATGGCAGCCCAATAAAGATCAATCCAGGCTCTGGCCTCCTCCCTGATGGCAGCCATTGTCCCTGTTTCTAGCCTCCCCCCTCCAACTTCCTCTACCCAATCCCATTCCCCTCAACCCCAACCTATCCCAAGCACAAAGGCAGACCAGCATGCACACAGGACAACACACAGGAGTAGTTCAGGCAAACACAAGCACTACACATCATCCCACAGGCACTCACACAAACACCATCCAGATGCAGACATACCAACATCCACTGCCTCCACTGCTTCCCCCTCCTCCTCGTCATCAACCTCCCTCCCAGTAGCGTCTAAACTCACAACTGCATGCACTACATCCTCATCCACTACCACCATCATGCCTATCACTATAAGCCCCTCACTGGCAGTCACCACCCCCACATTCATGCACACGTCCCCTGTGTCCTCTCCCACTGTGTCTGTGCCCCCTCCTCCCAAAGTACACAAACGGAAGCACTCAGACACCCAACATCCATCCACCTCACAACAGCATCCAATCCATGCACCTGCACCCAAAATCAGCAGACACCTCCTACAACCACTTCCTCTTCCTCCACCCCCAAACCTTCACCCTCTTCCCACCCCAATGTCCCTAAGAAGCTTTTCCTCTCCACCGTTGACCTCTTCCCTACCACTCCTCCCCCCGTCCTTCATGTTGGGCCAGGGTGGTCAGAACCCAGGCGAGCACCTCAGCCACCCAGTCCATGGCCACAGTAGTGTTGACAGCTACTGCAGGTGGGAGAGAATCCCGAGCACCAGGCAGCCACATTTAAAGGTGCCTGCACCCGGTGCTTCAAGGAAGGGCAAGGAGGCACCATCAGCTGCTACAGGGAAGGGCAAGGGCAATCCCCGGCTGCGGACAGGAAGGGCAAGGGGCCTGCACCAGCAGGCAGGAAGGACAGGAGACATGGTACTGGGACTCATTTGGAGCCCCCACCACCAACCATGGTGGTTCAGCTGGTCGAGGCTGCAGGGGAAGGGGTGGAGCCTCCCCCACCACTGGCAGCACCGCCACCAGCACCGCCACCAGCACCACTGCCAGCAGCAGCAGCCCCAGTGGGTAGCCGTCGGAGGCTGCAGGGGAAGGGCTGGAGCCTCCCCTGCCACCAGCACTGTCACCAGCACCACTACCAGCAGCAGCAGCCCCAGTGGGCAGCCGTCCAAGGCTGCAGGGGAAGGGCTGGAGCCTCCCCCCACCAATGCCAGCACCGCCACCAGCACCACCACTGCCACCACTGAGCAGCCATCACCGCCGGCGGGCAGTGTGTAGTCCTGCATCCATGGGCTGTTGTGCGGCCTGGGCCCTGCAAATCCTGTGGGTCTGACACCCAGGTGAGAGACTGTGACCTTGCACTCCCCAAGATCTGCATCACAGGGCACAATGCCCCCTCCAGAACCAGTGGAGAAGCCATCCACTCACCCCATCCTTCCCAGGACAAAGCACACTGAGCACAATTCCCCCTCCAGAATCAGTGGAGAAGCCATCCACTCACCCCATCCTTCCCAGGTTGAAACACACTGGGCACAATGGCCCCTCTAGAACCAGTGGAGAAGCCATCCACTCATCCCATCCTTCCCAGGATGATGCACACTGGGCACAATGTCCCCTCCAGAACCAGTGGAGAAGCCATCCACTCACCCCATCCTTCCTAGGATGAAGCACCCTGGGCACAATGCTCCCTCCAGATCCAGTGGAAGTAGCCACCCACTTGAGAGACTGTGTCCTTGCACTCCCCAGGACAAAGCAGTGGGCAAACCACCCACTTGAGACACTGCGGCCTTGCACTCTCCAGGACCAAGCAGTCGGCAAACCACCCACTTGAGAGACTGTGGCCTTGCACTCTTCAGGACCAAGCAGTGGGCAAACCACCCACTAGAGAGACTGTGGCCTTGCACTCCCAGGACCAAGCAGTTGGCAAACCACTCACTTGAGAGACTGTGGCCTTGCACTCCTCAGGACATCGCACAGGGCATGTTGCCCACTCCAGGACCAGTGGTGTGTACCATCTTCCGGCTGAGGTGCCCCCCATTCCCCATCCCACTGAGGTGCCTATCTATTTTCGACCTGATGCCCTTGCAGTGTTCTCTCTGTGTTGCAGGAGTGAGGTGGGGCCTTGGCCTATGTGTTGTCGTCCTGTGGCCCACGGACATTGAGGACTGGGCAGTGTCCCTACATTTGTAAATATGTATATCCGTTTGTATTTTGATGCACTTTTTCATAGTATTTTATCGTATTACACTCACTTTCTTCAAATCATTTTGTCCTTGCATTATTCCAGAGGGGTACGGGGTGAATATGTAATATTACTGCATCTGGTTCTGTGTATGGTGTTGCGGGTGGGGGTGTTGCGTGTTGCATGTGTGTGTCACTCTCTTTTTCCTCCCCCCTCCTTGTGTGCTAGGCGGCAGTACTCACCGTGGTCGTCTTCACCGGCATTGATGTTCATAATGCAGGAGAAGGTTGACGAGCATGGGGAATATGTGCAGCTCGGGCTCCATGGCGTCGTGGTTGTTCCCTGAGTCTCCAGTGGTGAGTTCTTTGACTTCTGAGATCTGTTTCCACCAGGCTTTTGATGTCATTGGCACCTTCCCAGAAAAGGTGGCGGATAGGCCGGTCATAATAGAGTGGGCAGTACATTGTCTTCCGCCTGGCTGTTGGCGGTTACCGCCGTGGCACTTTATTCCGCTGTGGCGGTCGGTGTGTTAAATTGGCTGTCTGTCTGAGCGGTTTCCACTGTGGTCATAATTCCATTTTTGTTACCGCCGGCCTGTTGGCAGTATTACCGCCGCTTTATCACCGACCGCCAGGGTTGTAATGAGGGTCTTTCTGTACTATTCTTTAGACTGGAGTGGAAATTGTAAATCTAACCCCCTCGAAGTCCAACACTTTCCCAACTATTAGTTTGACTGAAGTGGGTAAATCCAACCCCTACAAATTCCATCTCTTTCCTTACTGTTGCTTAAACTGGAGTGACAGCAGTAACTCTAATGCTCCCTCAGTCCATCACTTTCTTTACTTAGACTGACGCGGGAATAGTAAATTGAAACCCTCTCATGGCCAACATTTTGTCTACTGTTGCTTGGACTTGAATACGAATAGTAAATTTAACCTTTCTTTCCCTACTGTTGCATACATTTCCCTACTGTTGCATACATTTTGTCTACTGTTGCTTGGACTTGAATACGAATAGTAAATTTAACCTTTCTTTCCCTACTGTTCCATACATTGGAGTGGGAATGACAAATCTAACCCCTCCGAAGTCCAAAACTTTTTCTACTGGAGTGGGTATGGTAAATAGAACAGCTCCTAAGTCCAATGCTTTCCCTGCTGTTTCTTAGGCCCTGATTAGGAGTAGGGAAATTATATAGCCACAATTCCAATCAGCAGTGATGAGGAGGCCGTCAAGGTGGCAGCTTCACCCCCATCGTATTACGATGTTTCCACCCGGCTGACTGGTGGAAACATCATATTATGACGTTTCCGCTGGTCAGTCCAGTGGGAGCAGTGTTGCGGCATTGGCCTTGGCTTCCCATCGCACACAGCACCCTCGTAATGCGCACTGTCTGCCATAACAGAAATTGTGCATTGTGAGGGTGCTGACAGGCGACCCCCTGCACTGCTCACGACATGGTCGAGCAGTGCAGGACCCCTCTGTGTGTCTCAATACTGCATTTCCGCCAGCCTTTTCATGAAAGTGCTCAGCACGGCGGTGTCAAATAGCACAGATGTGACAAACTCTACACCAACCCATCAGGATCCCTGATCCCTGGGGAGCCAACTGTCTCCTGGCGGCCTGACTGCCAGGATTGTAATCTGGCAATTGGACTGCCAGGATAGAGTAGGTCCGACCACTAACACACGTTTAGCAGTCTCAGGACTGCCAAACTCGAAATGATGCCCTTAGATTTCAGTTTGAATAGAACATTTAACCCCTCTAACATTTTCCCTAATGTTAATTAAAGTGGATTCATGCTATTTTAAATAGTCTAATTTGTATTTGTTTTTTTTTTATATTTTCTTTTTTTTTAATGATTATAATCATATAAAAATGTGTTTCAACTATTTCTGTATATTTATTATATTACTTTAATAAGTATACATTATATATATGTTTTACATTTATATTTTTGTTTCTGTTAATGTTCTTTCTGTAATTTGTTTACATTTTTAAGTGTTATTTTGAAAGAAAAATATATATGTGTACATTATTTGCATATTTAGTATATTAAATAAAACTACTGCTATATGTTTATTTTAATAATTAAGGTAGGTAAAATATTTTTGTTGGTTGATTAGATTACATTTATTAACTTTTCGATTAATTAAAATTTGGTGGTAGTATACATGCAAACTAATTTTCTTGTTTATTTTAGTGTTAATATTTAAAATTAAATATATTTAAAATGCTTTTGGTTGATATATTGGGAAAGCATATTCATATATTTATTTAATTAATATTACAGTATTTGCAGCTCTATAATAATTTTACATAAATTACGTAAAAGTCAATATTAATAAAAATAAATATATATATATATATATTTTCTTTCTTTTTTTAGGTCGATATTCTTTAAGATTGTTTTTGACACACTATTTTTGTTATTTTGTTATTTCGTTAATATATAGGAACACAATAATATGGTAAACAATTTTTTGGAACAATATTTGTGTTTTGTATTGTAATAGTATTTATATACCACTTACTACCCCTGACGAGGCGTTGAAGCGCTTTTCGGAGAGTAGCACGCCACTCTCGAACCCAACAAGAATTAGTGATGGATTAGTATAGGGAAATATGAGTACAGTTTTTGTATTATTATGAGTTAATTTGAGCCGCGGATATGAGAGTTTGTTAGTTAGATTGACTGGAGTAATGGAGGTGTGGAGGAGGAAAGAATCTAGAAGTGTTAATTTGGAGTATATGGTAATAGGATTTAGACTTGGGATGAGTAAAGGAGGATGGAAGAGGGAAGAGTCTGTGGAAGGGGTTAGGGAGATCCTAGTAGCAGGGTGAGATAAATGTTGGAGAAATTACTAGATTTGTTTGGGAGATCATGGTAGTGACGTGAGGTTTGGTGAGTTAGATAAGGAAGTGGAGGGAAGAGCTTAGGCAGAGTTATTTAGGAGATGAAAGTAGTAGAATGGATTTTGCAATATTTTTGGGCACGATATTCTTTCAGACAACAAACCAGCAGAGGAGATAATGTATGAAGAATTCAGTGGTACCAGAGAATCAGCAATCACACCAACAACATTGTTTTTTTACATTTTACATTTTCTTAAACAGCCCAGAATATCTGTATTGTGGAACTAGACACATGGGCAGTTGAGCACAGGAAATAAAGACTTCAGAAGGTACTGAGGGCTGAGAAAGAACATTTGGGATAGGTGGGCTGATAGTAAAAAGAACAGATGTGTCTTCAGAGGCTTGCAAAAAGTATGAAGGCCTAAGGGTTGACCAATGTTATCAGCTAGAGGGTTACATGCTCATTATTTTTTTAGGATTGTCACACTTGAGCCTATATTAGAATTAAACTCCTACCCACACAGCTATAACTTTTCATTTTATAGGAATGAGCACAATAATTGAGAAAACAGAGCATGCTTGTTGAGAGAGGGTGTAGCCCTTGTTCAGTATGCAGAAGGAAAAGAGAGAAAGATTTTCTCCCTGAAAATTTTATTGTAGTGTGTTCCCTGACCTTGTGCTTCTTTGGATGTTCTCACTTTCACCAAAGTGAAACCATTTTCTCTAGTGATTAGAAGCCTGACTGTGGCACCTAGCTCTGGAATGTTCTTTGATGTTTCCTTTGAAGTGTGACAAAGCTAGAGATGCTGCTTCCTTTTGAAAACTTCACACAGGAAGTCAGCAAGAGGACTGTTTCAACCTACACACCATGGATTGCTGAGCAAATCAGAGACCTAGAAAAAGAACGACTTGAAAAAAGAGGCCCACATAAGGGGAGAAGTTCTGGGATGCAGCCTCCAACTTCCATAGAGCTGTCAGACTGTTGTGTTGGCTCACAATAGCCAAAATCAACACCAACAACAACAACAGGAACAGAAGCAGCAGCCCCAAAATCTGCATTTGATTGGTTTCTAAAAGCAGGGCTTAAGTCCACTGCAGAGGCGAAGGCAAAAGAGCTTGAGCAAGATGGAGCACCAATGTTGATTGAGAGGATGGTTCAGGCCTACTTGGATGACCAATGGAGGTCTATCTGGATCAAAACCTATTGGTGTATTGGTATGGGAAGGAGTGCCAATGGACAGTGTTCAGCAGGCTGGCAATAAAGTATCTGGCTTGGTCTGTAGCCAGTGCAAATGCTGAGCGTGTATTCAGTGCAGCTGGTGCAGTTGTGACTGTGAGAAGGACCAGTATGTCACCCCAAAACGTCGAGAGATTGACCATGATCAAATTGAGTCAGCACTTTAAACCACCATATTACAGCATACCTGAAGTACAACAGGAGGTGGATGAGGGTGATGATTGGTCGGGCTCAGGTCATGGTAGTGTGTTAGTTGACCAACTTCTGGGTGAACCACCTGAGTTTGAGGATGAACTCTACTTTCCTGACTAGACCTAGGGCACCATAGAGCTTTCGACTTTGTACTATGAACAGCTTTGAGAAAAAAAAGTAGCTAGCTGTGGGAACCTTATTATTGCATATTGTTTCTGTCTAAATGACTAATGAACCGCGACTGTTTTAGGCACATGTATGGCTGAATTGTAGTTGGACCAGTATGCACTGAAAAAGCCTCCAAGCCCATCAAAATACCTTCAAAGAGATTTGAGAGACGATGCCTGCCTCCATTCTGTACCTATCCTTTCTTTTGTCCCCTAGAACTGCCCCAGGTATTTGATTTACAACTTACTGGCCAATGTGTGTTTTATTTCCTGAATCGAAGAGGATCAGCAATGTGCCACTATGCTTGATTGGAACAGGTAAGTAATGCTGTATAAATGCCTCAAAGAATAAAATGAGGGATACATGTTTCAATGTTGAGAATTGGGATGGTTTTTGTCACTCATCATGTCTAGTGGTGGCAGATAGTGAGCTGGCTTGGGTTTGGTTGTGATCAATTTACATTGTTGGTGGCATAAAAATAATAACAGGTGATAATATTTTTCCTGAAGGTGAAAATTTGTTTGCCGCCGTTTTCACACTGCTTTTTTTTCTGGTGCTCTGTTTTCTGGTTCACATTTGTCAAAGAAGACCCGAGCAGTCCATTTAGTCATCAAACAAATTCTATTCCAGAAAATAAAGAAAAACTCAGGCCCATATTTATACTTTTTTAGCGCGCATTTGAGTAATTTTTTGACGCAAAAGCGGCGCAAACTTGCAAAATACAATTGTATTTTGTAAGTTTGAGCCGTTTTGGCGTCAAAAAGCGGCATAAATGCGGCGCTAAAAAAGTACAAATATGGGCCTCAGTGTTTCTCTTGTTGTTAACCAGTTACAGGTCGTTCTATCTCAATAAGGCCATGAGACTGTGACTCTCGAGAGCAGTTGTTATGAAGTTGGAAATCATAATATTTAATCAGAGACTGGAGTATGATGAAAGGAATCAGAGCGTGATGTGACAACTTAAACAACTGCCAGAAGAAGGAATGGGATATAGATTGTATGTGGTGCAGTCACATTGTCATAGACTGTCCCATTCAGGAAAATCAAGGCACTTACTTAAGGACCACTTTACTCACTGTCCACATGCCCCTACTCCATCATACATTATAATACCTACTTTTTAAAAATAAAAATACATTTGCTTTGCAGTTAGGAAAGGAATCTTCTGAAGGTGCTCAATTGCAGGGTAAGGTAGAGTGGATTAGGATGGGTAGGTAGAGTACACTCTTTACAGATCAATCAATTCCTCATCATCATCATGTGCCTAAGGTTTGGCTAGTAGTGTGGCTCACTGTGGCTGGCAAGTGTTGAAAGGGAAAAATTAGAACAGAAGTAAATCCATCATGGAAGCCATAATGAATTATTTTATTACTTAGCTTGAAAAAAGTGGCACAACCAAAGATTGGATTTTTCAAATGATTTAGACGTCTGGGACAGAACTTAAGAAAGATTAAAGGAGTGAAGTACTAGGAAGTGACTGACAGAGTGGGCACTGGGAGGAAAGGGAAACACACTTCTTTTAGCATTGCTATAAATTGAAAAGTGTTTGACACATTTACTTAAATTAAGTTGACACATGAAACATTGAACACCCAAAATTGCAGTGCAGATTCTGCCAAATTGAACCATGCAGCTCCTAGGTCATCATGGGTGGTATTAGTGATAGGTCATACTGAGGGAGGGAGTCGATGGTAAATGGATAATGGGAATCATATTACCTGCCTCGCTTGAAAAATGCTGTGAGTCAAGGGAATATTCTGAAATACCATCCAAACATTTGATAAAAAACATTCCAAGCAAGTAAAGTCGGTGAGAAGAACACTTCTAACCAGAAGAGCACCTTTGTTTCTTCATTCCAACCATTTATCTATTCATCATTGCAAATGTGTTCTTCCAGTACTCTTATTCTTCTTCACCCTTGGCTTTGATACACACCATTTAAGCCAAACTTTGCATTCTCTCATTCAGTCCTTCACCATTTAAAACCATCCAAATTCCAAACATGGCTCTCTACTACCCTTTCGCCAACATACATTTACCCAATAACCATCCATGCATCCTTTCACCCACTCAAGAGATCTAACCCACCAGAGTAGTCCATTCACCCTTCCCAATATGGATTTCGCAGCAACAACAGTACCGAAACCGCCCTCATCGCCAGCACCGACGACATCAGAACCATACTGGCGACAGTGCCCTGGACTTGGTCATCTCCTATCTCACTGGTAGAACCCATTTCTGCTCGGAGGCCACCAAAATCATCTGCGGCATACCCCAGGGGTCATCCCTCAGCCCAACCCTCTTCAACGTCTACATGGCCCCGCTCGCTAACATCGCCTGATCCCATAACCTCAACATCATCTCATATGCCGACGACACCCAGCTGATCCTCTCCCTCTCAAAGGACTTCGCCAAGACCAACCTCCATGAAGGCCATCGCCGAATGGAAGAAGAGCAGCTGCCTCAAACTCAATTCCAACAAGATGAAAGTTCTCAACTTCGGCTCCACCCGCTCCGCATGAGATGACTCCTGATGGCCTGCCACTCTCGGAGCCGCTCCAACTCCCACCGACCACGCATGCAACCTAGGATTCATCTTGGACTCCTCATTATCCATGACCCAGCAGGTCAATGCCATCTCCTCCTGCTACAACACCCTCTGCATACTCCGAAAGATCTACAAATGGATACCCATGAAACCAGAAGAACAGGAATATGACACTAAACCACTACAACCTAAACAACTACTACTTAAACAACGACTTCCCAACACCGAAAAAACCTATAAAACGAATTATTTTACAATGAAGTCTAAACAACGAAAAAAACATTATCTAAATTATTCCTGAACAACGAACACCTATTTAACGACTACGAAAACCACTAAATCATGAATATTCCACTAAACCACTTCCTTGTAAACCACGACTACATAAACAACGACTCCCCAAATAACTATTACCTAAATAACGACTCCCCAAATAACTAATACCCAAACAAACTACTACCCAATCAACAAATACTTAAACAACGAATCCTAAAATAACTACTACCCAAACAAACGACAAGCCAAACAACGAATACCCAAACAAATACTACCCAACACCGAAAACGCCTAAACACCTAATATATTTAAAACGAACTCCAAACAATGAAAAATATTAATAATTAATATCACAACTAAACAATAACTATTATTAAATAAAAAATTAAAACCACTACATTACTACGTAAAAAATAAACGAAATCGAAAATAACAATATATTTCCTACATACAAAAAACAAAATATCACAAAAAGCCAAAACATATAAACACCGTTTTAAATAAAAATAAATAATACTTAAATAATTATAAAACAAACACAACACAAAAAAAAAAACCTACATAAAACGATAGTCCTACAACACTTTCTGCATGACCCAGGAAATACTTCCTCTACTGAACAAACGAGAACGAACATAAAAAAAAATACAAACTACAAAACAAATAAACTCCACAATTATATATATCTAACATCACAAACGAATTCACGATAAAAAAACACATCCAAAACACATTCAATTTACAAATAAAACAATACTTACAAAAACACATATAAATACCAACGACCTCCATTTTCTACTCATTACTACACCGAACAACTTACAGAGAAGACGAGCATATCACTACGGAAAATAATTAAAATATAATTTATCCAACACCGCCATCTACTGAGATAACAAGGTAAAATATCCATAAATAAATATAAAGAAATTTACTAACCTATACCACAGCTAAAATAATATATAATTAATGTACCTTTCATACTATTTTGTTACAGGCATAAATATCAAGAATCTGACCAAAAAGATAAACACCACACCTTCGCCATCCAAGGTAAACCATTACCATTATTCAAAAACAATTCCACTAAACCATAAACAATAGCATTAAAAAAATTATTAAATATCAATTACCATAATATAATTAAAATATATATATAAAAAATTAAAACTACAAATTTTTTTTTTTTTAATTAATTCACCTAATAAATTTCAGCAAAAAACAAATATTATTCACCAAATTTCAAACCTACTAAAAAAATTACTACTAAACCAAAAACAAAAACAAATAATAAAACAAAATAATAAACTAAATAATACAGTCTTTCTCATTTCTTACAGACTCCAAGAACCCAAAAACACACCAGAAGACATAAAGAAGTGAAATAAATCAATTTAAAAAAAAATCTGAAATAACAAAAAAAACTCAAAGTAAGAATAATATTTTCATTATAACATACAACCAGATTTTCTAGCTAAATAAAATTAAACAAACATTCTAATTCAAATACCCCTTAACTTAACACCAAACACACATGAATTCAATAAAATTAAAAACACTTCGCAAACACAGTACATATATTATATAAAAAAAAAAAACTATTACAACTCCACCAAACACTTACCTCTAAACAGTTGCTGGACAATAAACATAAAGACATTTTACAACAAAACACCAACTTCTAAAACAACTAGTACCTTAACAACAAGAACAGAACACCAACCTTTTTCTTACTACTAATAATTTAATGACAAATGCCTTAACAACAATATTTCATTTTAAAAGCATTCTTAACAAAAGCATTACTAATAGGCACTATTCACCCTACATCCCTAACCCCACCCCCCAACCACACCCCAAAACCTAAAACCCCCTGACCCCCCACCCCCTCTCCAAAACCAAAAACGCCCCACCCCCCAAACCCACCCCAAAACCTAAAACCCCCTAAGCCCCCACCTCCTCCCCAAAACCAAAAACGCCCCACCCCCCCAAACCCACCCAAAAACCTAAAACCCCCTCACCCCCCACCACCTCCACAAAACCAAAAACGCCCCACCCACCCAACCCCACCCCAAAATCTAAAACCCCCTAACCCCCCACCCCCTCCCCAAAACCAAAAATGCCCCACCCCCCAACCCCACCCCAAAACCCCAAAAACCCTACCTCCCACCCTCTCCCCACCCCAAAACCTAAAACCCACTCACCCCACACCGACTCCCCAAAACCAAAAACACCCCACCCCCCAACCCCACCCCAATACCTAAAACCCCCTCACCCTCCACTACTTCCCCAAAACCAAAAACGCCCCACACCCACAGCCCCACCCCAAAACCTAGAACCCCCTCACCCTCCACCACTTCCCCAAAACCAAAAACGCCCCACCCCCCCAAACCCACACCAAAACCTAAAACCCCCTGACCCTCCACCCCCTCCCCAAAACCAAAAACACCCCAACCCCCCAAACCCACCCCAAAACCTAAAACCCCATCACCCCAACCCCCTCCCCACAACCAAAAAAGCCCCAACCCCACCCCAAAACCTAAAAACCCCTAACCCCCTCCCCAAAACCTAAAACCCCCCACTAACCTAATTACCTCAATAAATAACACACAATCACCAAATATAAAAGATAACACACCACCTACACCAAACACTTACAAATAGAACACATTATATATTAATTAACTTACTAATTAGTAAACTAAATCCACCACAAATTTAATAATAAAAACTGCAAACTTCTTTTAACCTATTTCTTTTATATGATTTACAGATATTTCACAAATGGCATCGCAAGGAGAAGCAAGCTACATAACCTCAAGAACCGGAAACCAGCTACTAAAGTATGAAGGTTATCTTTATTACAGAGACAAGGTTGTCAACCTCAGGAGCCATTGGATGTGTGTACATTTCTACTCTTCACATTGTAGAGGCAGAGCTGTAACTCTAGAAAACACAGTTGTTAAAACAACAGATCACAACCACTCTGCCTCTGCAATAGAAATTGAGATAAGAGAAAACATACAAAAAATAAAAAACATTGTACATGACTCCTGCGGACAGGTTATAAGGGAGGTAGTACAAAATATTCCAATACAGATTTCCGGTTGCATGCCTTCTGTACCAAACCTTAGAAGAATATTTCAACGAGAAAGACTGGCAAGTAATCCCCAACATATAACACCACAAACCTATGAAGACATTAACATCCCCCCAGAACTAACAATTACCTTCTCCAAAGAAACTTTCCTCATTCATGACAACGAAAACCCTCAAAAAAGATGGATGGAACCTTTAAATCTACACCCCATCCATTCACTCAAATTTACACCATACATGCCACAAAAAATAACACTACAATCCCCCTAGTGTATGCATTACTGCCTGATAAACATTCCTCTACTTACAGTGAATTTTAATCAACAATCAAAAATAAAACATTAAATAAAACACCAAGAAAAGTAATACTAAATTTCGAATTATCAATGATAAATACAATACTAAAACTATATACACAAACCCAAATTCAAGGTTGCTTTTTCCACTTTTCACAAGCATATTGGCGTAGAATACAGAAATCATCCCTAAGTAGAGAATATTTCTCAGATTGCATACTACAATTTGAATTAAAAAAACTCACAGCATTATGCTTTGTACCACCTACAAATTTAGATGAGTATTACACCACAATAACAGAGTCTAACTATTATACACAAAATGAAGACAAATTAGAATCCTTACGAAATTACTTCGAAGAAACCTGGATTGGACACCTAAACAGATCTGGTCGCAGACGAAAGCCAAGATTTCCAATAGAATGGGGGAACAGCTACCAAACCTGTTTAGAAGGTGGTGCAAAAACGTATAATGCCATAGAAGGATGGCACAACGCCATCAATAAAGTAAAAGGTAAACCCCACCCAAACCTGTATAATTTCATGGAAATTTTGAAAAAGGAACAAGAGACTTGCTCAATCACTGTCAGGTAGCCTGATCCCACGCACAAGTAAAAAAAGCAAAGAAATGACGGAAAGAATTTTGGCAAAAATTCAACAATTTGATACAATAACACCATCAGACTACCTCAACAGTCTAGCATATATTCTACATTACTAACAACCACTAACCTACTGAAAAATTACTTGCCAGTTCTAAAACAAGCAAACACCATCAATTAAATTTGCATTTTCCAAATTTTTTTTACAATAAAATAACACAACAAAAATTGTTCCTACCTTTCAAGTTTTCATGTCTTTAGCCAAACACGTGATGCTGAATAAATCTTCTTCATTAATATAGAAAGAAGCATGTCATACTTAGAAAAGAAAAAGAAAAACATTAATCATCCAAAAACAATTAAAAAATATTCATATTAAATGGATGATAAAAAACCCAACTCTATATACTATAAAAACAATCAAAGAAATAAAATATAATACTTTACCAAACCAGAAATTCGAAAAATATCTAAAAAACATAAAATACCAAATATACTTTTTTTTACGAAAAAAAAGTAAAAAAATTAATCACATAGTAACCAAATCCACATCATTAGTTAAAACATTAACTATCAAGAAAAAGACATGAAAACGATATAAAGGATACTACTGACACAAAAGAAAAAAATAATTACAAAACCTACTACAATGAACTTAATTTTTTTTTCATAAACCGAACAACTCACTCCCTCAAAAATCCCCAAACTAAATTTATCAAAAAAATATACAATTCTTTCCAACTACTACAAAAGCAGGATAATCATTTGTAAGATAAAACACTGCTAAACAATTTTTTTTACTTTTACGAAACCACTATCGTATACAAAAATATACGAAAACAAATAATTCAACATAAGAAACATAACAAACACCGAAAATCTACTACCTACCTTATAACTACCTTCGACAACTATTTCTGTAATAAAAATACCCTACTACATACTGTAAAAAAAATTATAATACCGCTTACCTGAACGAGGTCTCCGCTTCCGTCCTATCTTGACCGCGACGCTCCTCCGACTTAATACAGAAGACGTCAAACAAGGTAAACATGGAAGAGCACTAAAAATAGAAAACGGACTATTTCACTCATAGACTATAATAGGGAAAATAAGAAAATACCACAGAAAATAGATAAAGAAATAGAAATAAATAATTAAAACATTTATAAAAATCTGTAAATATCAAATAATAATGTAAACATTTTTTTTGCATTTTTTAAACTTGATTATGTTCAAAATAAAAAAAAATGGAAAAAAAAATGAATAGTATTTTTATTTTTAAAAAATGAAATTTGTATGAAAAAAAACATTATTGCAAATGCAAAAATTTCTAACACCTAAAAAAAAAAAACTTCTAAATATAATCTACAAATAATTATTTCATTAATTGATTTTTAGAAATAATATTAACACAAATTAATATATATATTAAATTATACATCCCAAAAAATAATTTAAAAATATGAATAACATTAATTACATTACATCACAAATAAATAATCAAAATAAAAATTTAAAAACATTTTAACAAATTTTAAAACTCACAAAAAAAAATTAAAACCTAACAAATATTTAAAATAAAAAAATGTAACATTATGTTCCAAAATCTACTATACCAACTACTATACTATTAAAAAATCAAACATACATTTTTAAACATAACTATTTAAAAAAAAAAATATTTTTACACCTTCAATAACAACAAAAAAAAAATACAAAACCTAAAATTATAACACAAAAAAAGAATTCACCCATAATAAAAAATTATAAACTATCAAAACATGTTCAAATCATAATCCACCAATGAAACAAATTGCATCCCAAAACAAAAAAATAACATAAATTAAAAAAAAATCAAACATAGAAAAAATAAACCTAATCATAAAAACAGTACCCCAACCATAAACCCTACATCCCCTATATCCCACCCCTAATTATAAATATACTTTCAATAAAAAAAAAAAAACAATTAACCAAATACAATAAATAATACCATACTACTAATATACTTCCCACCCATAACTCCTAAATCCCATATATCCTACCCCTAAACCCACAACATAAATTACAACATATAAAAAAACACAGGTACTTAAATTAATACCTGAGTATTAATACAATTCCCCACCCATAACCCCTACATCCCATATATCCCACCCCTAAACCCACAACATAAATTACAACATAGAAAAAAACACAAGTACTTAAATTCATACCTGAGTATTAATACACTTCCCCACCCATAACCCCTACATCCCATATATCCCGCCCCTAAACCCACAACATAAATTACAGCATATAAAAAAACACAAGTACTTAAATTCATACCTGAGTATTAATACACTTCCCCACCAATAACCCCTACATCCCACATATCCCGCCCCTAAACCCACAACATAAATTACAACATAGAAAAAAACACAAGTACTTAAATTCATACCTGAGTATTAATACACTTCCCCACCCATAACCCCTACATGCCACATATGCCACCCCTAAACCCACAACATAAATTACAACATAGAAAAAAACACAAGTACTTAAATTAATACCTGAGTATTAATACGCTTCCCCACCCATAACCCCTACATCCCATATATCCCGCCCCTAAACCCACAACATAAATTACAACATATAAAATAACACAAGTACTTAAATTAATACCTGAGTATTAATACACATCCCCACCCATAACCCTACATCCCATACATCCCGCCCTAAACCTACAACATAAATTACAACATATAAAAAAACACAATTACTTAAAATAATACCTGAGTATTAATACACTTCCCTCCCATAACCCATACATCCCATATATCCCACCCCTAAAACAACAACATAAATTACAACATATAAAAAAACACAAGTACTTAAATTCATACCTGAGTATTAATACACTTCCCCACCCATAACCCCTACATGCCATATATGCCACCCCTAAACCCACAACATAAATTACAACATATAAAAAAACACAAGTACTTAAAATAATACCTGAGTATTAATACAATACCCCACCCATAACACCCACAAACCATAGAATCCATTACTTAATCCACACAATATACTTAATAAAATTAAACATATAATAATTAAACCCTAAACAAATAAAAAACAAAACACAAAACTCACCTTAAAATTCATCAAAAAATAATTCACTTTCCTTAAAATTCGTTGTTCTGGCATTAGTTGTTAAGGTAAAATCGTTGTTAAACCAGTAGTTGTTCAAAACTTTGTTGTTAAGACCCAGTAGTTCTTCAAGATTCGTTGTTAAAGCAAGTAGTAATACAAACGTAGTTGTTCAGGTTGTTTCCCGAAGAACAGTCACCCTAGTCCTTGTAGGCAGCAAACTGGACTGTGGCAATGCCCTCTACACAGGAACCACGGCCAAACTCCAGAAGAGGCTGCAAGGCATCCAGAATGCCTCTGCACACCTCATCCTGGACATCCCCCGCCACTGCCACATCACAGACCACCTGAGTAACCTGCACTAGCTTCCAGTCAACAAGAGAATCACCTTCAAACTCCTCACCCACGCTCACAAAGCACTGCACAACACTGGACCAGAATACCTCAACAGACAACTCTCCTTCTACACCCCGACCCGGCATCTCTGCTCCGCGGAACTCCCCCTTACAACCGTCCCACGCGTCTGCAGAACTACAACCGGCGGTAGATCATTGTCCCACCTCGCCGCCATAACATGGAACACTATTCGCACCCACCTGCATCAGACCAAGGACCTCCTTACCTTCAGGAAACTTCTCAAGACCTGGCTGTTCGAGCATTACTAGCACCTCCTCCCATACCCCCCCCAACACCTCGAGACCCTCATAGGTGAGAAGTGCGCTTTACAAATTCCTGATTGATTGATTGATCTCATTTGTTGTGGAGTAAGTGCTTCTGCAGATCTAAAAAACTGTAAGTTCTTATGATCTGAATAAGTAGTGATGGGAAAATGTGTTCCCCACAAATGATGTCTCAATTATTGAAAGGCCAATTTTATTGCTATAACTTTTCTTTTGGCTACTGTATAATTTTGTTCTGCCAGTAAAGGTTTTTTAGAGAAGAAGGTTATTGGATGCATATTCCCAGTTTCAGAATCTTGTTGAGAAAGGATTCCACCTACTGCCACTTGTGAAGCATCTGCTTCTACATAGTAAGGTAGTGAGGGGTCAGGATGCCTTAATATGGGTGCAGTAGTAAAACTCCATTTCAATTAGTCAAAAACGTGTTGTGCATCAAGAGTCGACTTAAAAAATACTCCTTTTCGTAACATTTTAGTAAGTGGGGCCACAGTGTCAGAAAAGTGGGAGATAAACTTTCGATAGAAGTTAGCAAAGCCAAGTATAATCTGGATTTCTTTTACGTTTGTGGGTTGTGGTCATTGTAAAATAGCATCAAACTTTTTAAAATCCATTTGGACTCCTTGTTTCGACAAAACAAACCCTAGAAATTCCACTTGAAGAACATGAAATTTAAATTTTTCTAACTTGACAAACAAATTACGTTTACGTAATTTGCGTAACACAGCAGAAACATGATTCTCTTTTTCATTGTGTGAGTAGATTAAAATATCGTTTATATAGACTATGAAAAAGCAATCCAAGAATTCACTAAGAATGCCATTTATAAAAAAATTGAAATCCCCGGGGGATGGAGGGGTGGAGGAGGGGGCGTTACACAAACCAAACAGCACCAAACAATACTCAAAAAGATCATATTTTGCGAGAAAAGCTGTTTTCCATTCATCGCCCTCACGGATTCTGATGAGGTGGTAAGCTTTATGAAGGTCAAGTTTGGTAAAGATTGTGGCTTTGTGAAGTTGGTTAAGAAGGACAGGAATCAAGGGAAGCGGGTACTTGTTTTTTATGGTCACCTTATTAGGGCTCTATAATCAATACAGACCTTAAGATCCCCATTCTTCTTTGGCACCAAAAAGAAAGGAGACGAAACAGGGGAAGGAAAATGTCAAATGAAGCCAATTGCCAAGAGCTCGTTTAGATAGTCTTTAAATACTTTGTTTCTGGCTCCGAAAGAGCATATATCCTACTACAAGGTAATGTGGCAACTGGCACCAAATCAATTCTACAATCGAAACTACCATGAGGTGGTAAATTGGTTGCTTGAACCTTATCGAACACATCTGCAAACTCCTGATATTGTTCGGGTAGAGAACTGTCACTAGTGGATGATGAGACTGAACATAACAAGGGAGAATCCCAGCTTGTTGCTTCTTGGTAACAATTCTGAAGACAAAAAGGAGAATTTAGTGTCACAGTCCTGATATCCCAATCTATCTTTGGTTTATGTCATTGAAGCCAGGGTACCCCTAAGATAACTCCAAAAGTAGGAGTGTCAATTAAATCAAAGCTAATAGATTAAGGCCCTCATTCTGACCCTGGCGGTTTGTAACCGCCAGGGCAGAGGGCAGAGGAAGCACCGCCAACAGGCTGGCGGTGCTTCCGGGGCAATTCTGACCGCGGCGATAAAGCCGCGGTCAGAAAAGGGGAACCGGCGGTTTCCCGCCGGTTTTCCCCTGCCCCAGGGAATCCTCCATGGCGGCGCTGCATGCAGCGCCGCCATGGGGATTCCGACCCCCTTCCCGCCAGCCTGTTCCTGGCGGTTTACACCGCCTGGAAGAGGCTGGCAGGAACGGGTGTCGTGGGGCCCCTGGGGGCCCCTGCAGTGCCGATGCCACTGGCATGGGCACTGCAGGGGCCCCCTAACAGGGCCCCATTAAGATTTTCAGTGTCTGCAAAGCAGACACTGAAAATCGCGACGGGTGCCACTGCACCCGTCGCACCCCAGCAAATCCGCCGGCTCCATTCGGAGCCGGCTTCATCTTTGCTGGGGCTTTCCCGCTGGGCCGGCAGGCGATCTGCTTGAGATCGCCCGCCGGCCCAGCGGGAAAGTTGTGATCACCGCCGCGGTCATTTGACCGCGGTGCGGTGTTTGGGCGGTTTACGCCCGGCGGGCGGTGCCCGCCGCCCGCCGGGGTCGGAATGACCCCTAAGAGTGACCATTGTCACAGACTATTGTAATAGGTTTGGAATAATACGTAATTAATCCTGAGGATAATTCAGAACCATCGACGGCCCAAACGGTCTCAGGTTCTTGTGTGGGGAAAAAGTGATCCCTAATCTTTTGGCTAATGTAATATCCTAAAAATTACCTGTTGCCCCAGAATCAAGAAGAATAGATTGGACTTTTCTTAATTGGGTGTGGAAAATCATGGTCACTGTTATTAGGAAATGACGTGGAGGTCTAAGAAGAGTATATCTGGAACCCTTTGAGATCTTTTGTCTATCGCCCAAAGGATAGACCTCTCTTTTCCTTGGACTATCTAGTTTTTCCAAATTTCCACTGGAAAGGTTTACTGAAGCTACTGTCTCTTTGGGTACTGGTGCCTTGATCTTTGGTCTCGCGGGACATTCTCGTGCAAAATTACCTGCTTTGCCACAATAGAGACATAATTTCAAAAAACGTCTCCTATCTTTTTCTTCTATTAACAATTTGCATTGGTTCACTACTTTCCTGATTCTTAGTCTCTTCTTTTTTCTCAGCACATACAATATTTAGACGTGTGTTACCTTTTTTGCCTTTTCTTTCATTTAATCGATGATCATGGATACATTTGCCACAATCTTCAGCCGGTTCTACTATCTAAGACAAAATGTCTTTCAACTCATCTCGGAGTCCCCGATAAAATAATGTTTTTTTTACTCTCTGGCCGATGGGTTTCTGATACTAATCTATTGAAACTAATCTATTGAAACTGGTTACATATGTTAAGAGGTCTTTATTCCCTTGTTTCAATTCAATAACTCAGTATCACTGGATTGCATAAAGGTGTGTCAAGAAAAAACTTTCTTCATTTGGGGTTGAAACTCTGGGAAATTATACAAAAGAGGGTCATCGTTTTTGACTAAGGGGATAGATCAATCAGCAGCATTCACTGCAAGGTACAAAAGGACAAAAGCAACTTTTGCGGCATCATCTGGAAAAGCTGCGGGCCTGCACAAAAACTGCAAGTGACATCGGTTCATGAACATATTACATTTACTATTATCACCAGTGAATCTTTCTGGCGGAGGCAATGGAACTGGTGTAGGGGTCACTACAGTGAGTTTCATAGATGTATACCCTTTCATCCATCCTTCACCCACACATGCATACTATCATCCTCCTCATCACCCACCTATATGAATATTATTATGCACCCTTTCATCCACACACACATCCTTTCATTCATATTATATTTCACCCATCCATTCTACTTCTGTCCTTCTTTGAATTTTTCAAAACACATCGTAGTTCAAGTTCATTTTATGAAGCTTAGTCTGCTGAATTGCAGATAGAAGAGCCCAATACTTACTTAACTCCCACTGCATCTGCAGAAGCAGGGTGTTGACAAGTGAGTCAACAACAACACTAGTATACTATATTAATAATTGTCAATAAGCAAGAAATAGGACTTACCACCACCTGCCACTGCTGCTGCAGAGACTCCCCCCTCATCCGCTCCCGCAGCTTTGCTGTTGCTGCTGGCCCCAGCACTAGTGGTCGGTGCAGCTAGAAAAAAAAATTACACAATTTAGACACATACGTCTCCACCTGTTGTCTTTTTTGTCATAGCAAAAAACAACCGAAAATATATCACTTTACTTCAGTTACGGATTCTCTTCTATCAAAATATCAGGTCGGCATTTTGTTTTGTGGGAATTTTTTAAAAGCCAGGTACTCAAGTAAAAAAAATGGTAACGCAGAGGCAGAACTAGCTATTGATGAATCTGAGGTTTTTCAGACAAATAAAAAGGTTCAAGAATTGGTGAATGAAGGACAGAAAGACATGTGGTATGTTTAGCTAATGTCATGGAGCTATCCTCCTCATACTTCCAACCATGGTGCACTGTCATCAACTGCTAGTATAGTAATAATACATACACAACATTGAAGGGTACAAACAATGACCATGTTCAAAAACACCTTTTTTCCTTTTTTTAATGATTGAGCTGGAGCAAGAAAAAGAAAGCCTTCTCAAGAAACATGTGTAGAATATTTTACTTGGGCATGCAATCTTCAGTACATGTGTTCTCTGAGCCTACCCACCACTCCACAAGATAAGATACATAAGGGTAGAGGGAAAACTAACTGACAAAGCAGAAGAAAGGAAGCTACAGATAGACTAGCATAACCAGACCGTTTGAAGTAAAGAAACTTAAGTATAGAAAATAAGTAAATAGGATAATGCAGGGAAAAGAAGAATTTACAAAACAGATAAATAGAAAATTAGGAGACAGGCACAATAAAAGATAGAAAATAATTCTAAGTGTGCAGCGGTAAAAGTTAGGGAAATCAATATTAATACTGACAATAACAAGAGGACTTACTGGGGGCAGCAGAGCCACTTGAGGAGGGGCCACTTTCTGCTGCCTTGCCCACCTCAGTACTAGCCCTCTTCCTGCCCCTGGATGCTGGATGATGTAAGAAAAAAATTAGAAAAGATGATTTGTACTGTTAATAAATAATCTCTCCAAGGCTATTATTTTTATTAAAGGAAAAGACAAACACAGTAACATTTCTGTTGTAGTTTAACTGTTGCTCTAGGCAAGACTGCTGGTTTAGGGATGACAGCACTTTTGTTTGTAAGCGACTCGGGCAATCCTACAACAAGTCACGGCTGTCGGCCCAACCCTCCTGGGTCTTAAGCAGTACCTCACCAAAACCCAAACAGTAGAAGTTGATTTGTGGCAGCCTTTACTCATGGACTCAAGAGTGCGACATCTCAGGCAGGTTGTGGTAGATTATCCATTTCTCACATGAGCAACATGTCTGAGTCATACACAGGAAATTAAAGGGAAGCAGTAACGTTCCCAAACGTTTTTTTTATTAACAAGACTGCAATCTATTGTAAATTGCATTGGCTACAATTATTAGAATAATGAACAATATAAGAAACAGAAAGGAAAAGACGAGAGTCATGAATACAAAGACCCCCTCCATCTTGCAATAACATGTGATATGAAATAGATCTGAAGTAGACCCTGATACCCTAGCATGATGAAGCTGATCTCTAATCTGAAGAGAGCTCGGTATGTTAAACCTAATCTGCCATTAGAAGAACCCCCAACCCTTGTTACCTTGTAATGAGGTCTCTAGATCAGAATCAGTGGTGACACGAAGGCTGGGTCTGTATCAGAGTGACGTGTAACATAGATAGCGTTGATGGCATCTGGTAGGAATCCCTCTGATAATCATGTTTGTGTGAGATGTTTTTATACAGATCTTGTAGGACCCCTGATGTAGGTATGTCCCCAAACAATAGGTAAGAAGGCATGCTTTGGGTGGCAATTATATAAACAATTTCCAGAAAAGGTACATTATGTTACTGTCACACGAAAGTAGGAAAGTACATGATGTGAATACCTACGTATCACATAAATCTTTGGCACTGATAGTGATGCCTTTACAGAGTGGCACTGATAACGTGAAACTAAAACATCTTCCTAACTATAAACATGGCAGCCATCTTGGAAGAAATAATTAAATAAATGTGCTAACACAGAGCAAGCTAAGTAGGTTAAAAGTCACTAGATGACGGGGCACAGGTCTACAAGCCAAAGGCTAAGCTAAACTCCTGATTCCCATTAAAACTAAACAGGATCCACTACATTTTTACATCTTAGGTTCAGGGGGCCTGCATAATAATGATATTAGTATCAAGGACCATCCTATTTTAATTTTCAATTTTCCTAACCCTATTCCTAATTTCCTAAACTACATTTTGGAATTACTAATACATTGCAATTAATGATTTCTACAGTTCTCATCTCATTCCCAGTCTCTCAATGCATTGATTGGATGCATGCAAAACTACTGCACATCACTGGAAAATTGCTTGGCAATTGGCACTGTACGAGCTACAAAAAAGAAAGGCACAGAAGTGAGAGAACATGCAAAATTACTAATACTAAATATTAACAATTACTATCTTAGACAGGACACAGGAGGAGTCTCTGCATTACTTCTTAATCAGCCCAAGCAAGTGCTAAAAAGAAGTAAAATTAGGTAGCACTGAGCACCTGTCTAGATGACAATCACATAATATTATATTTGTAACATAAAGTTAACTTACCTGTGTGTGAGCAGCATGCTTGCTATTTGGGAAGAAACTGTTAGCATAGAGCACAATGAATAATTAATCTTTACTCACCGAGCCCCACAACCTCGACGCCTGGCAGGTCGAGCAGGTCCGACTGCCAATCAAGGATGTCAGCCCACAGGTGTGTCAGCTGTTGCTGGGTGCGCCAGACCCAAGAGTTGCGGAGCACAGCCCGGCACATCCTCTCCCAATGCTGCTGGCGCTCCTGGAGCCCATACCCAGACATGGGCCTGCTGGAAAATACACATGGCTGCACCCCTTGATGTCGCCACCACCCGCAAGGAACGCAGCTGATGGATGGGGGCCTGGTGCTGCCGCTCCCCTGCTTTGCCATGGTGCTGGGGACTTGTGGGGAGGATAATGAAGGAAGGATTAGGAAAAAGGAACGGAAAAAATGAAGAAAAAAAGAAAAAGTTAAAAAGTCACAAAAAACACACAAAAAATTAGGAGAAAAGTTAAAGTATAAAAAGAGAAAAGGTAATATAATTAAAATAAATTAGGGGGAAATAGGTTTTAAAACAGAGGGATGGGAGAGATATAGACGGATAGAAAACTAGGTCCCAGCACTACAAGCAAAAAAAACAAGATGGCCACGTCCATGCGAACCGCGTGGTGGCGTTCGCCCGAGAATTCAAACGCGAGAAAACAACTTCATATTATCAGTGACATTGAAACGTCACACGAATGGGCATGGCAGGAAACTCCTCCCGCTGGTGGGACTCAGCTTAGCGTAACAGAGTTTTTTCTCGAGTCCACGTAGTTCAGCGTAGTGCTGCTATGGGAACTCCGCCCAGGCCTAGCAATAAGGCCCTTAGAGTGGTTTGAACCTGCCTTTACCTTACTTGCTCCTCACACCCAGAGGGATGACAAGCAGAACAAAACTAGTTTGGGCGGGTTTTTCACTTGCAGAGAGAATGAGGTGCCTTATATTTCAAGTAAGTGAGCAGCTGGGAAAACTGCTAATGCAGCGTTATACATCTTCAAAATCTCCTCAAACAGGGTTGCTAATGATTGTTTTAGCAAGCAGGTGGAAAAATTGTTCTGACTTTTTAAAGGGGCAATTGTGGGAAATTAGTGAGGATAGGTCCAGTGCTCACCGCCGACCACTGCTAAAATGTCATATGGGAAGTGTAATCAGTAGTTAGCCACACCACTATTTCTTAGTGCTTCTTTGCCCCACCTGAGACTCATAACATTAGTGGACTTGGAGAATGTAGAAGAAGAAGGAGGAGTCTGCTTTCTGACTGCTGCCTGTCTTTTAGACGTCTGACTTCTGCGATATGGCTTTCCTTTCTACCACATTCTAGAGGTGATTGTCACAGTCCTGAATGCTAACTTTCTCTAGTCCACTTGGGAAAACAAGGACAGGAAGTCCAAGAAACAAACTGGCAAACCAGGTGGGAGTGGTGGTTTCACTGGGCCAACAGATGAAAGGGGAGAGAAGTCTGGCTTTCATATACCCACCTTGGATCTGTGGCTTAAACCCACTGAAGAGCTCCTCAATGCTTGGGAGCATTTGAAAAAACCAGGAAGCATGTCTACAAATCTTGGTTAAGTTTTTGACCTCTGAAGGACAGTGGCAAAGAGTTCCTGGCTCAGAGGTTTTTCCTTTTCATCCTGCTGCTTGCCCAATTTTGTTATTCCACAATGTCCGACAGCTCCTTCTCATCCTGACTCCGAGATGACGATGATAAACACTGGCAAAACCAATGCGTCCGGACTGTAATTTAAAATGCACACCAAATATAATGTTTTTGCTAATGCTTTTACCATCTTGGATACTGGGTTATTGAACTTTGTGGAAGTTCATCCACTGCACTCCATCACTCATTAATCCAGTTTCTTGAAGTGTTCAACATTGGTCCAGGAGGCCTGGGAGTACTGTGACTTTTCTGATTTAAGTGAGTTCAACATAGATTTTCATTGTAAGTCAAGGACTAAATTCTGATCCCTGTGTCAACCTAAGCCCCCTCAGATATTAGAATTACATGTTTTGTGATAAATATCACACTCTATGAGTTTTCCCTTGTTAGATTGTGTCATATCAACCCCGTGGAAATTTATGGAGGGAAAAATGCCCCAAAAAAAGGCAAAACATGCCGAATTTAGTATAAGAAACCATTTCACAAATAATGCTTCATTTTCAAGTTGAAAGCTCAAAATAAGAAGTATTGTAAATACCTCACACCGGGGTAACTGTATTTTCCAAGTGTGGTAATTACTCCTCTCTATTCAAACCACCTTATAATAAGGGTGTTAGAAGTGTTGTATGTATGGCCTGAGTTCATAACAAGTTAAGAGCTAATTGTCGTTCCCTGTGTAAACTCCTGATAAGGTTAGCATGGATTCAACCCCCTGAACACCTCGGGAAATATCTAACTGGGGATATAGGTTTCACATACTCTTTCATACCTCTTTGCTCATCTGCTGTCAAACACAATCTTTTCAATGCCTGTGTTGAAATATGCAAGTCAGTCAAGCGATTAGGCTCACACAACATTTGTAAATATTTATTGTTAACACCATTTTTCATTAAGACTGAAATAAAATATTTACTGGTTTGCAATATGATCCAGGTAATATCTTCCTGGGGTGATCTGATAGCTACTGAAAGTGAAAGTGAAAAGAAACTTAATTTTAATTAATTAAAACTGTGAAAGGACACAATGATACAGTACTCATAGAGCAATGAACAACAAAATATTAAATAACAGGAAAAAAAATAGGTAAATCATCCAAAATTCTATCCATTTTACAGAAAGCACTTCATCGCCTGGATTGTTAGACCTGGCATCCTGACATTTTTGCCTTCTTACATCTTGTTTTGCTACCTTTAGGGCCAAATACGTGTCTGGTGGTCACCAGACCATCAGACTCACGGTGGTGGTCTTGACTGCTGCTGTGGCGGTCCAACTGTGCATTACGACCCTGGTGGTAGGACCGTCACTGCCGGGATCGGCGGGTGCAGGTTGCAATCAGCGTGCAGCACCACCCTGCTGATTACAACCTGGTTCTCTGCCATCCTTTTCATGGAAATTTCAGTGCCATAAAAAGGCTAGTGTAGAACAGGTGCAAGGGGCCTGAGGTGGGACCCTGCACTGCCCATGCCTGTGGCAGACAGTGCGCATAACAATGGTGTTGGTGCCCCTCGCGGGCAGCAGCACTGCTGCTGGCTCAGTTACGATCCGGCGACAATGCTGCCGCCACTTTCCAGCCTGGCTGATGAGTGGAAGCCTACTCAGTCCAGGGGGAAAGTCATAAGGGTTACGGTGGGGAGGTCGCCACTACAGTGGAGGCCACCCTGTCAGGAGTTTGAAGGGAGGTTGTACCCCCCGCAAAACTCATAATCAGGGCCTTTGTTTTTACTGGCTTTAGGATTCTGGGCACTTTTCCACTGCTGACCGGTGATAATGTGTATGTGCTCTTTCCCTAAAAACATGTTACTGTTGGCGTATCCACATTTGGCATATTCAATTTACTAATAGGTCCCTAGTAAAGGGCAGTACCCATGCCCAGGGTCTGTAAATTAACTGCTACTAGTGGGCCTGCAGCACTGATTGTGTCACCCACGTCAGTAACCCTTTAAATATGACCCAAGCCTGCCATTGCAGAGCCTGCCTGTGCAGTTTTAAACTGCCATGTCGACCTGGGAAGTTTACTCTCTTGCCAGGCTCAAACCTTCCTTTTGAATACATATAGGTCCTCCCTAAGGGTGGCCTTGGACAGCCACAAGGGCAGGGAGCAATGTATTTAAAAAGTGGGACATGGACCTTTAAGTTTTACATGGCCCAGTAGTGAAAACACTTACATTAATTTTTCACTACTGTAAGGCCTATCTCTGCCATAGATTAACATCGAGATTGTCTTATTACATTTTACAAGTGTAATTTCTAATTGGGACCACATACATATTTCGAGTTTGGTGTCCCTGGACTCACAATTCGAAATCATAACTGATGGTAAAATTGGATTTTAAGTTGCAAGTCTGAAAATGCCACATTTAAAAAGTTGGCATTTTATTAATATAACCATTCTGCGTCCCTACTTATCTCTGAAAACACGTCTGGATAGGTGATAGCTGGGCTCTTCTGCATTCCCTCATGACGGCCAGACACAGAGGGAGCTAGGTGTGCCTAATGGGCCATTCGCATCCTGATTGGCCATTAACATTTTGATGGGTCTATGATGCATTGCCTTTATTGTAAAGAGTTCAGCACCAAACATTGAGGACATTACATCAAAGACTGTGCTGATCAGAACTGATGCATCACTTCACATCGTCTCCTCTGTTCCTCGCATTGGATCCTCGACACTGATGCCACCATCCATACGAGGAACTGTTTTAGTGGGACAAGGTTCGTCCCTGTAGCTGGCCTGCACTTCATCACGGTCAGCTGGAACTTTCAGATTTACCCAGGTCAAGCATGACCAGATAGCCCCAGTTGGCACTTTAAATTTCTAAACACTATGGGGCATATATACAAGCCCCTTGCGCCACCCTAGCATAATTTGTTTTAATGCTAAGGAGGCCTTCACCATGCATCACATTTGCAAAGTAGCGCAAGGCACTTTGTAACCCCTTTTGCCATATTATTCCTGCACCAGGTATAATGGATGCAGGGGGGGCGTTCACACGAAGGGAGGCCCAAAATAATGGCGCAGTGAAACGTACAAGATTTCACTGTGCCATTTTTTCCGTCAGTTTTAACACCTGCTCAGGGCAGCTATTACAGTGATGCTCCCATAATAACCAATGGGCCTCCATGTGCTACCTTAATTTATGGTACTAATCCAGCAAAGCACCACAATAGCATCATAAATTATGACACTATTTTGCTAAAGTGCACCATGGTGCGCTGTATAGTAAATACACTCCTATCATGGTGATGTGAGGGGGGGCCCAGTGTGACACAAGAAAAGTGGTGCATCAGAGCTGATGTGCCACTTTCTTGTAAATATTGCCGATATTCTTTAAAAATTCATATCTCCACTTCTACTAATTGAATATTTGTTGTTTTACTCTTGTTTTGTTCATTAAATTAAGCTCCATTTTTCACTGTTTTACTGTTTTAAGTGTTGAACAAATACTTTACACGTTGCCTCTTAAGTTAGGCCTGCCTGCCTGCTCTGTGCAAAGAGGGTGAGCACAGGTTAATTTATGGTGGATGTTTACAAGACACAGAAGGAAGGGGACACACTCCTGCCAGTGACTCAAGTGCCTTTAGCCCCCTGGACCACAGAACCTATAGCCCCACATGCCCCATTACCAGGAGGTGCTGCCATGGCCTGCAAGGGGGTGGGGCCGACCAAGAAAATCATACTAAAATGTGTACCAGCACTCCCACAGTGTGGGTGATTACAAAGCACAGAAGGAGGGGGGCTGCACTCCGACTCACCACACAAGTGCCCTTAGCCTCTGGACCACAGGACTTCTAGTCCCACATCCCCCCAGCACCAGGAGTTGCTGCCACAGCCTGCAAGAGGGAGCAGTGCCGACCATCGACATCACACTAAAAAGCACACCGGCACTCCCGCAGCCGAGGCTGGGCTGGGCCACCCCGACATCTCCTGAGCAAGAGTGAGTGTGTTCACATATTTGAGCACTGTCTCAAAGCAGACCATTAGTTATTTATCAATCTATACATTGACTGCCCCCTGTTCCTTTTTCTATGTGTGGCGTGACACTAAGTGCATGACTTATGGGCAAATGGAAGTATGCAGGTGGCCTTCAGGTGGCCACACCTCCCCCTGAACCCACACAAAAGATCAGATGTTACAACGGGTGATAGAGGGTGTTTCAACAGAAATTAATTTGACTGAGAGGAGGCTGTCTCTGGATACTGGGTTGACTCAGCAAAAAGAATTGCTAGCTAGTACCCTTGATCAATCTGTAGTTAACGGCGTTCCTGAGGTTACGTCTAGTGTGACAAATGGTGCTTTTGACCAAACATTTAGGGGGTCATTTTAACCCTGGCGGTCAGAGACCGCCAGGGCTAAAGTGGCGTCCGTACCGCCAACAAGCTGGCGGTACGGAGACCCATATTATGACCGCGACGGTAGCGGGGGGCCGGCGGTTTCCCGCTGTTTTAGCCCCGGCGGTGATAATCCACCAGGGCAGCGCTGCAAGCAGCGCTGCCCTGGGGATTATGACTCCCCTACCGCCAGCCTGTTCAGGATGGCGGTAAGGGGTGTCCTGGGGCTCCTGAGGGCCCCTGCACTGCCCATGCCACTGGCATGGGCAGTGCAGGGGCCCCCTAACAGGGGCCCATGCAGCTTTTCACTGTCTGCATAGCAGACAGTGAAAAGCGCGACGGGTGCTACTGCACCCGTCACACGGCCGCAACACCGCCGGCTCCATTAGGAGCCGGCTCCAATGTTACGGCCGCATCCCCGCTGGGCCGGCGGGCGTAAACTAGGTTTGCGCCCGCCGGCCCAGCGGGGATGTTGTAATGGGGACCGCAGGAGTGTGGCGGTATTGCCGGCCGCACGGCGGTTACAGCTACCGCCGCCCGCCAAGCTTGTAATGACCCCCTTAATGTACCTACTGTGGTATTCTCTCATGACAAATGTGCCTCTGAGGGCCAACAAAAAGTGAAAAGACATAGGAGGACACTATGGAAAAAACCCCAGCAGCTTACAGTCAAAGATTCTATTCAAGCGAACTCTTGGCACAACTGGGAAAGGCCCTGTTTCCCAACCATTTTGGATGGCCCTATTGGTGAAGAGGTAGTCAATAGAGTCAATGTGATCCTTAGCACTGAACTTTCATTAATATTGGAACGACTTGCCGCAACTGAGCAAGCACTTAGAACCATCACAGATACACATCCCCAATCCCGACAGGCTATGAGTAGCATTGATACAGCTGGACCTGGAACTGTGCCTAGTAATCTTACTTCACCACCAAAGTGCACCGTTCTGAACCATGCCAGTAGAAGGACTCCCCCCTAGCAGCACTCTCACTGTTGCTTAGGGCTAGCTCACCTTTTCTAGCAGAAGGAGGTCCCAGAGGGTAACAAGTATCTTTGAGGGGAGGAAGCAATGTGCTGTGTAAGATTGCTGGTACCGTTCAAAATAACAAGCTTCCTGTTAAAAATTTGCCCACAGTGTCCTGCCACTATGTGATTGTCTAGACAGGAGTTCAAAAGTTGCAGGAGGGCCAGAAAGTAACGCATGAAGAACTCTCTAATAAGTGCATTCACTAGCCTGTTACAAATAAGAACTTCTCTACCAAAATGGCACATAATATACTATTCACATGCACGGTGGCTTGGATTGGTAAAGGTTGTGTAGATCACCCCGGGACCTGTGTAATTGTCAATTTTAAAGAGCCCTAATTGGTTCATAAGCTAATGAGTCATGACACACAGACTCAGGAAGGGGGACGGAAATGCCAATGGGTTATTTTTATAAACTGAGTGCATTCCCCAGGTATGCCCATTTGCTGTCATTGCTAGAGAACCTGTACAATTCAAAATCTTCTCTAAATGGTTTGCAACGTAACAATGGGCATTTTAATGTACCTGTCCATAATCGCTGCAATGTATTTGAGGAAGCTGATTGACTATTCTTTGAAGAGGGATCAGATCGTATTCACCTGCATGCTGGGGCTAGAGATTATGGTTCCCTGTATTAGTTCTGATGCAACGGAGGGTATGAGTAAGATTAATTCCCCACACCCATTGGCCAATGAAAGGGTTAGAATGCAAGAGAGCGAGATACCCAAGCAGGAAGGTAACCTCTTAACTAGCTTGCCGGAGAATCCAAAACAAATGGCAGGGCCAGCTTTAGGGCGGTGAGAGCGGTGCAGCCGTACCGTTTGCTAATCTGGATTGAGGGGCACTGACCTAATAGGGGCGCTGTGTTTAACAATGATTTATGAAACTTGCAATTCAAAAGCACCTGCTGAAAAGTTCCTTGTACGTCCAGCTTTCAGGAAACAATTAAAATGTCAAGATACATCTTGTGATTAATGTTCCTACTAGGGAGAGAGATGGGAGTTTTGTCTAGGGCAGCTTTGACTCCATAAAATATCGTAGAGGGTTAATATACCTGCGGCAAAGAACAGAACTATGGCCCTCATTATGAACTTGGCGGTAATCACCACAGACCACCGTGCTGACGGTGAACAAGAGACCGCCAGTGGCTGGGAACTGCACACCACCGAATAATGATGCCAAAAAGTTAAACCTCCAAAAATCCTGCAACCTCCACCCATGGCAGTACACCCCACCCCACCACCGCCAAGCAGACAAATCCTCCTCCCACGAAATAATGATGCACAAATCAACTTGGCGGACAGTGAATGTCGAATGACCATTGGCAGCACGGCCAGCAATGGGACCCACCAACAACAAATGCACACATTGGCAAGTTTGAAACCCACACGCCTGACACACATCCACAACACTATAAAACACACACATAAACACCCCAAAATCCAACAGATATTGACAACAGAACAGACATACACGGAACTCAACATCACACAAGTCACACACACAAATACACCACCAAAACCCATACATACCCCAAACACTATCACAAGTCACACTCCCAAACACACAACAGCACCCTCGCCAATACACCTACAACACACCACCCACAGCACTCACCATGGCACCCCTTAAGCACCCCTGTTTCACAGACAGGGAGCTAAAGACCATGGTGGATGAAATATTCAGGGTCGACCCACAACTATTCGGGGCACCGGTGCAGCACACACCCGTGGCCAGGAAGATGGATCTATGGAAGAGGATAGTCAACAAGGTCAATGCAGCGGGAAACCATTCACGAACAAGGGACGACATACGGAAGAGATGGAACGACCTGCGCGGGAAGGTTCGGTCCATGGCATCCAGGTACAACATCGCCGTACAGAAGACTGGTTGTGGTCCCTCACCTCCTCAACCCAAATACACCGACTGGGAGGGGAAGATCCTGGCTACCCTGCAACCAGAGGGCCTCACTGGACTCACTGGAGGACTGGACTTGGGTAAGTCCACTACAATATCTTAATAGTCACCACACCTGTAATACATGTATCACCCCATCCCCTCACTACCACTAGGATCCCATCCACTACCCAGTCCACAACACCCACATCCAAGTCACCTGCATGCCCAGAATCCCACAAATAAATCTCCATCCAGCGCCCTCTGCACAGTCACCTACCCCTGCATGGAATCCCAGTGACACTGCAGCACCCACAATGCACCTCCACCCCCCCACAAAAAATGCACCAAAATGTACACGAAGGGATCTTGCATGCCACTACAGGGGAATATAAGCATAAAATAGTGCAGATTAGTGCAGCAATTGCCGAAAAAGTACAGGACACCCACATGTCTATTCTCCCCCACACAGGCACCACCACCCATTGCCACCCAGCCGGAGATGTCAAGGAGTGGCAGTCCTCCACCTGAAGACGGAGGCCCCACGCAGGAGAGTGCAGAGGGATGTCTGGACGCAGAGGAAATCCCTGGCCCATCCCACAGTCCTGGACTGTCACCCTCCAGAATCCCCACCCAGGACATCACTGACACCCCTACCACACAGCCACCATCATCAACTCTGGCCAAACGACCCACACCACTGTTTACCGGCCACGGACTGGCTGCCCAAATGTACAGAGGCCAGAGTCCCCACCCACCAACAGGCAGGATGATGAAGGGCCCAGTGCAAGTGGGACTGTCAGACATGTGCAGGGGACACAGAAACAGGGGGCTACGGCCAGCAGAAGGGCATCAGTGGCCCAGGGGGGTAGCCAAAGGATAGATGCTGCAGTCTAGGATGTTATTTCTGAGGACCTGGGAGCGTATCACCATAACCAGGACAGGATGGGCCAGATCCTGGCCACCCTGGGGCAGAATCAGAGGCTGCAGATAGCACACCACCAGGAGGCCATGGAGCAATGGAAACAGCTCAATGACACCATGGCCTCCATTTCAGGGGTGCTGTAGCACCAGTACCACAGCCAGGCTGAGTCCTCTACCCACCTGCAAGCCCCTACCACTAACCAGGACACTGCCCTGCCATCTACATCTGCAGCACCCACTGGACTGGAGGCAGTACCAGAGGACTCACAGGACATCAGCACCCCTACCCCTGCTGCCCAGCTGCACCTTCGCAAACGTGCCCCCAGACACAGATATCCCACTGAAACACCAGCCAAGACCAAGACCAGCACCAGGAAGTGACTCTGCCCTGAACTGTCTCCCTTGTGTGCCACTAAGCTACCTTGTTGATATGCCACTGCCATCACATCATCTTCCAGTGGCCACATGGACTATACCCCAGTGCACCAAACAGCTGAGCATATGTACCTGAGTATGTTTTTCACAATGTGCCCACTCCCTTTCACTGTCCCAACACGTATGTGTATATTGCTATTGAATAAATACACCTATGGACTCAAACTATATGTCCTTCATCAATATGAGACATCAATTGTGAATGTGAATGCATTAGACAGTTACTATCCTAATAACACTTTTATTGCAGGAGGGGATCCAACACACTGTAATGTCTGAACTATATCACACTGTACCTAAAATTGTGTTCTCTGGCACATGCCACTTCAGTCATGATTTAGCATTGTCTCTGACAAAAAACAAAACAGTACTTATTACATGAGTCAGACTGTAACTATGCAGTGAAGACATCAGCATCATTGAACAGTACCTTAGAGTAACTGGAAGTATATCCGGATTAGCTCGGTCCTGGTGTTGAGATCTTCCCCTGCTTCTTCCTCACCATCACTCTCATCCCCTCTCTGAGGTTGCAGGGTTGGTTGGACAGCACCCTCCTCTTCCAGAAGGGGGATAGCTTTCCTCACAGCCAAGGTGTGCAGCATGCAGCAGCCCACCACTATCTTACACACCTTGTCAGGGACATAGCACAGGGATCCCCCAGAGATGGAGGTAACAAACTCTTGCCTTCAGGAGTCCTATAGTGTGGTCTATCACCCTCCTAGTACAACCATGGGCCTCATTATAATTCCTCTCTGCATCTGTCCTGGGATTCCTCACAAGTGTCAGGAGCCATTGCAAGATGGGGTAGCCAGAATCACCTGCAAAAGTCGGTGAAAGAGGACTTGAACAAACTGCCTTTACTTGCCTACAGCCTGGCTGTCAGCTATGTAAATGATCCAGTGTCATACACACTCACCTATGAACCAAGCTCTGTCCCTCTGTAGTTGTCCCATCATGTGTGGCACACTGCTGTTTCTCAGGACAAATGAATCATGGACTGATCCTGGGAACCTGGCATTAACATTTGATATGTACTGATCAGCAGTACACACCAATTGTACATTCATGAAGTGATAGTTCTTATGATTCCTATACACCTGTTCATTCACTCTTGGAGGTATGAGAGCTATGTGGGTTCCATCAATGGCACCTATCACATGGGGGATATTAGCGAAGGCATAGAATCCTGATTTGATGGTGGTGAGTTCAGCCCTTTGGGGAAAGTGGACATGCGTTTGTAAATGTTGAACGAATACATCCAGGATGTGGCAGAACATTGGCTGTGAGACCCCTGCAGCCATGCCCACTGTCACCTGAAATGAGCCCGTGGCCAAAAAATGTAGCATAGATAGCACTTGCACAGTTGTAGGGATGGCATGCTGATTCCGCATGGCCAGCTTCAGAACAGGATCCATTAATGCACGGAGGTCATGGATTGTAGCTCTATTGAATCGGTAGGTGATAATGATGTGACGTTCCTCCATAGTGGCCAGATCTACCAGGGGTATGTAAACAGATGGGGCCCTCCCTCGCCACATGGGTCTGTACCTATGGGAGAGGAAAGAACACATTTTTAGTGTCAACATACATTTGCATCACATGATGTCACAGTACTCAAAATGCGTCACATAGATAAAGCACAAAAAAAGAAAGAATGAGGTACACCGTCAGGCTAATGTGTGCTGAGGTTTCTCTATCATAATGTCATCACATTGTATTCACACTTCGAACCGTGACTACATGTGTGGATCAAGAAATCATGTCAGCAATCGACGAATGGGAGAGAGAATGGGGCCATGGATGAGGCCCCCGGCAAGGCTATTGAGACACGGTGAAAGCAAAATGGCAGCCTCCTGCCATCCAGGTATGGTAGAGCGGAAGTGACTTCATTCCGCTGGCGTTAGTCATCATGGTGGAAGGCGATGTTCACCGCCGTGCACCTGATCATTGGATTACATGGTTGTCAATAGAGAACCTGGGCCAATCATGATCACTGCCGGCGGTGACAGTGCACACCGCCGCAGTATCCACCGCCATTTTGTCAGACCCTTGACACTTGACTCCTGCATTACGTGAAGGGTAGTACTCCACTGCGTGTGCTGCTGTGTCCTGACTCTGGTCCCTGAGATGGTACGTGTCACAGGGGAACGGGCCACGGCCATCACTGCGGAGGAGCTGGAAAAGCTGTTGGACGGGGTCCTACACCTGTCTGCGAAGTTGTATGGGCGACCAGAGGAGCGGGTGAGTTGCCATCTGTCATCCTTAGATGTGTATGATTGTGGCTGATACCTGTATGCATGTGTTTTTGATGTGAGACTGCCCAGCTGTAGGTTGTCTGGCACCTTCTGCCTGTAATTTGTTCATATGCATGTCTACATGTGCCATTCAGTATGAAAGATCATGGCATTTGTATACAGGGCACCCACACTGACGTCTGCTTCTTTGCTTTGTGTGTCCCATGCAGGTCAGCGCCCATCAAAAGAAAGGCCTGTGGCAAGCCATTGCCATGGAAGTGAAGACCCTGGGGTTCTACAACCGGCAGAGCACCCACTGCAGGAAGCAGTGCGAGGACCTGAGGTGCTAGGAAGACCAGAGAGGCCTAGCTGGAGAAGGCATCCCAAAGAGGAGGGGGTGCCCATTGAACCCTGACCCCCCTAATGGCCCGCATTCTGGCGATGGCCTATCTGGATTTGGATGTGCACTTGAAGGCAGCACAGCAGCCACAAGGGGGTGAGTACCAACACAGTTCTGATACCACTTTGATGGTTGAATTTGGGTGCTGTGGTATGCATGCATTGTAGTGCAAGGCACTTAGACAGGTGTGTCCCTGCAGTCCTGCCCCCTCCACATCCTTGGGATAGTGTCACAGCTAGTTTTGGTAGGGTCTGTAGGCCTATGAGGGGTCTCCTTTTTGTTATCTGGTATCAATTGTGGCCCTAGGGAGTTGTAAGTGCATTGGCTTGGCATGGTCTCTCATAGGTGTACTTCACAGTGTATCAGAGGTGTGTTTCATGAGGGTTATGTGGTGTATTCTGGGGTGATGCCTACTAGTCAGGGACACATTCATAACGTATGTTGTGTCTCCTGAGGGTTCGTGCCTGACCTGGGTGGGAGTGTCTGTGACCTAAAATGTGCATAGAGTCAGGATTTTACATACTTCTCTCTTGTTTTGTTTCCCCACCCCGTGCTCTTGTGTCCCTGTATACATTAGCATCATCTGTCGAGGGAGCTGAGGCACCGGTGAGTGGCGATGCAGCAGCCCACTGTTCCAAGGAGGCAGAGTTGACCGATGCCAAAAGGACCAGTGGTTTGGAGGGTGAGCTGAGTACCACGGGGGAGGCAACTACCACTGTAGGTAGTGACTCTGATACATCCTCTGATGGCAGCTCCCCGGTGGTGGCAGACTCTACTGGGCATACCAGTTCTTTGTCATCTTCCGCCACCCATACCATCACCACCCTCCCAGTTGCTCCCCACCGAGTTGCCCGTGCCCGCTCACCCAGGAGGGTGAGCATCTCCTTCGTTCCAGGCACCTCATCCCCTGCCCCAGTCAGCCATGCTGCCCTCATGGATGAGGCTATTGACCTCCTGAGAACCATCTCTGTAGGGCAGACAACCATCATGAATGCCATCCAGGCGCTAGCATCCCAGATGCAGCAATGCAATGCATACCTGGAAGGCATTTGCGGTGCCATCTGGCCTAGAGAGATCTTTTCAGGCTCTGGCCTCCTCTTTGATGGCAGCCAGTGTCCCTAGTTTTTCTGTCCCCCATCCCACCACCTCTACCCCTTCCAGCACCCCACTCCCTTCACCCATCCCAAGCACACATATAGACAGCCATGCACACAGTTCAACACATAAAAAGCACACAGAGAAACACAAGCACCACACTTCCCACCACAGGCAGGCACACACCCAACATACCAAAGCACACACAACAACATCCACTTCCCCCAGTGTGTCAACCTCCCCCGCCACCCTGTCTGTCACTTCACCATGCTAACCCACATGCACTGCACCCTCAGTCACTGCTGCTGCCCCATTCATGCAGCCACCACAACATCTGACATCCAGACATTCACCCCTGACACCACACCTCCACTCATCACGACTACATTTACAGACACTTGCAGCACTCACCAGACCTGCAGACACCCAGAAAACATCCATTTACACTGGCAGCCTATCTTCTCCCACTGTGTCCACCCCCCCTCCTCCCAAAACACTCAAACATCTGCACACATCCACACTACACACATCCACTACACATAAGCATACTATACAGGCACCTGCATCCACATCCAGCACACCTACACACCTACACATGGTACAAGCTTTTCCTATCCCGTGTTGATCTGTTTGAACCCACTGGCCCACCCCGTCTTGTCCCTAAACGTTCCCATGTCCTTGCCCAGTCCACTCCTTCCTTGACTAAGTCTGCCCCAGTCCGCCCTTGTCATTCCCATGCACTTTCCCCATGGAAGAAGAAGCCTTGTGTTGCCCCAGGTCCCTCTGCCACCCACCGGTCCAGGCCCAGTCCCCTTCCTTCCAAGGGCAAGCCCAAACCCCCTCCTCCACCTCTCATACCTAAGCCCAAGACCACCCCTTCCAGACCTATGTCCCCACCCCTGCCACCCCTTGCCCCTGTTCCCTGAGGTGCCTGGCTGCCCCATTGATGCCCCTTTCCAGTGGAGTTCCTTTTGCACACGTGGGAGTCAAGTTCGGGTTATATTTGCCCTTCAGGGACTTTACGATGGACTGGTCAATGGCCTTATTTGGACATTACTTTTGATATTTCAAATACATTTTAAGTACCCAGCAGTGCTGTTGGCACAATATAGTGATATTGTTCAGTGTTTCACTGTGGGGGTGTGGTGTGCACAGGTGTAAGTACATTTTGTTATATTATGTATGGCTTGGGATGGTGGGAGGGGATCGGAGTGCGGTGTGGTGTTTCATTATTTGGTAGGCGGGTAGGGCCTTTCCGTCGGCCTGAAGGCGGCCTCCTCCATCGTTATCAGGACTACAAAAATGGTGGCGTGTGGATGGACCGCAACTTGTTTCTCATGGGCTTTATTATTTTGCGGTCTGGACCACCAGCCTGTTGGCGGTAGTTACTGCCACCACTGGTGGTGCGGTGTTTACCGGCATGTTCATAATGACCACCTATATTTTATGTGGATATATGAGTGGATTGGTAAAGCCAGTCCTCACAAGCACTTTAAAACAAAAAAATTTATGTGGAAAGGGGGCTATGGAGAGATGAGGGGCACATTTGCTTGGTGGTAGTGAGTGAATCAGAGGAGGCGGGGGCGCCAAAAAGACTGTCACACAAGGCACCACCAGTGCTAAAGCCGGCCTTGACTAAGGGCCACATATGCTAAGCATTTTTCTAGTCACAAATGGGCTGATTCACAGAATCAGTCTGTTTGCAACTAGAAAAATGTTTTTTGGGACGTACAAAGCCTAAGCCACGATTCAATAACTTACTACCGAATTGCAGTCAGGGTTTCGCAATTTAGTATAAGGAAGGGGCGTGCTCAGTGCGTCCCTTCCTAATACTGAATCTAAATGGTATGTATGATTGTTTTGTGACAGTGAATGAGGTTGCAAAACAATTGCAGTTAACACCAATTTGAAATTGGTGTTAACCCATTTGCAAATGGTAAGGGACCCTTTCCCCTTTATGAATGGAAGCACTGATTTTTCAGAGTAGGTCGTGGGACCACTGCCTACCCTGAAAAAATCAAAAGAAAACTTTTCAATTTTGTTTGAAATGCATCCCATTTTCCTTTAAGGAAAACAGGCTACATTTTTATAAAATCTGCTTTATTTAAAAAGCAGTCACAGCACAGAGATGGAGGTCTGCGATCCCCAGCAGGCCACCATCCCTGTGAGTGCAGCCATTCCCAAAGGGGTCGTAAATTGCGACCTATCTCATGAATAATGATGAGGTAGGTCATTTGCTTCCCCACTGGGAATTACAAACAGTGTGTATAACATTGTTGTACATTTTTTGTTTTGAAACTCACAAATTGTGATTCCCAAGGGATGAATGGATGAAATGCAGCTGCCTTAAACTCAATTCCGACAAGATGGAGGTCCTCATCTTCGGCTCCGCCCCATCCTCATGGGATGACTCCTGGTGGCCTGACACTCTCTGATCTGCTCCGACTCCCACCAACCACGCACGCAACTGAGGATTTATCCTGGACTCCTCACTATCCATGACCCAGCAAGTCAACGCCATCGCCTCTTCCTGCTTAAACACCCTCCGCATGCTCCAAAAGATTTACAAATTGATCCCCACGGAAACCAGAAGAACAGTCACAGAAGCGCTCGTAAGCAGCAAAATGGACTACGGCAATGCCCTATACGCAGGAACCACGGCCAAACTCCAGAAAAGGCTGCAATGTATCCAGAACGCCTCTGCACATTTCATCCTGGACATCCCCCGCCACTGCCACATCACAGGCCACCTGAGAGACCTGTACTCGTTCCCTGTCAACAAGAAAATCATCTTAAAACTCCTCACCCATGCTCACAACGCACTGCACAACACCGGACCAGAATACCTCAACAGGCGGCTCTCCGACCCGACTGCTCCGCTCCGCCGATCTTGCCCTCGCAACATTCCCATGCATATGCAGAACTACAACCAGTGGCAGATCATTCTCGCACCTCACCGCCAAGACGTGGAACACTCTTCCCACCCACCTGCATCAGAACAAGGACCTCCTTACCTTCAGGAGACTTCTAAAGACCTGGATGTTCAACCAGTAGCAGCGTCCCCCACTCCCCTCCTCCCCTCAGCACCGTGAGACCCTCACGAGTGAGTAGTGCGCTTTATAAATTCCTTTATTGATTGATTGAAGGGATCACAAATTGTGAGTCGCAAAAGAAAAGGTCATGCATCTGGCCCTAAATCTGGTAGCATCTAATGTGGTAACACATACAGAAACACTCCTGGTCTCTTGGAATGTGGCTGGTCGTCACTCAAAGTTGTTAATACCCGAGAGGACTGATTTTATAAGTAGTTTTGATTTTTGTATCCTACAGGATATTTGGTGCACGGAGCCGATCCATAGGTCGGCTATTTAACTTACTTTATTTCCGGTAATTCTAGCTCAAAAGGGAGTCCATCAGGAGACCTACTGAGTTTGGTTAAGACTGCATTCAAAAGTACTATTAATCTGTTGCCTGTATCTAGTCATGATATTCTAGGTATTAAAGTGAAAAACAGCACAAATGCTCTAGTAGATATTTATAATGTTTTTGTTAGAGGGATAAAGGGGGCATTCTCTGTCGCCCACATTGCAGTCTTTAGAGGCTAGTTTGGATAAGAAGCCGCCATCTCACTACCTAAGTGTAGGAGGAGACTTTAATAACACTTTTCAGCCCCCGGATAGGGACAATGTTAGACTTGCAACTAAAGAAGATAAACTATGGTCCATCCAGCAGCTGAACATAGCTCCAGTTAAAAAGTTGTTTAGAGTGGCTTTACAACTGAAGGCTCTTTTGTTAGAATTTGGGCTAAGAGCTACCAATTGCAGAACTAAAAGTGAGTTTCGGGCTACCACTTTTCAGAGACAAAATTGCGATATCCAGGTCGACCATGTGCTAGTTGGATATGGCACTTTTTAGTTGACATGGAAGTTAGGGAGACTCTAGAATAACCACAGTCCACTATGTCTCTTTTGTGTGGAACTCAAGTAAGCGATTTACATCCACCTCCCTTAAAGGAAAATGGAATGCATTTCAAAAACAAAAATGAAAAGTTTTCTTTTCATTTTTTCTGAGCAGGCAGTGGTCCCTGGGACCACTGCCTGCTCTGAAAAAATGCTTTTGCATGCATTCACAAAGGGGAAGGGAACCCATGAGGACCCCTTCCCTTTTGCGAATGGGTTAGCACCAATTTGAAATTGGTGCTAACTGTGATTGTTTTGCGACCGCATTCGCGGGCACAAAACAATCATACATACCATTTAGATTTGGTATTAGGAAGGGATGCCCTTGACACCCCCCTTCCTAATACCTAATCGCAAAACTCAAACTGCGATTTGGTGATAAGTTACGGAATCGCAGTTTAAGCTTTGTACATCCCAAAAAGCATTTTTCTATTCACAAAGGGACGACATCTGGCCCTTCATTACACATCAGTCGTGGGATCAACACAGTTGACCTCTCACTAATGATGGGAAATATAAAAAATACAAAAATGTCAAGGATGAATTGTCCATAAATCAGGAAGGAGTTATAATACAAGGGTTGAGATTCTGGATTCCAGATAGTCTGCGACAGAAACTATTTGAAATGGCTCACAAAAGATGTTGAGATATCGTTGCCACAAAAAGAGCTCTCCAATACAGAGTTTGGTTTCAGTACCTAGATGAAAGAGTTGAAAAAGGAAGCCAAGGCCTATCACATATGCAACTGTCTTTCAACCAATATTACTCAGCATAATCTGAAAATGTCAGAACTCCTTAAGCATGTTTGGGAAAGAATTGCCATCTACTTCTTCAGTCCATTTGATAATGGACATCACCTGATCATGATTGTGGATGAATACTCACGTTTTTCTTTAGTTGAAGATCTCTCATCTACGACTCATTAACGAGTCATTGAAAAACTTGATGGCATCTTTGTGACCTGAGCCATTCCAACCATTGTGAAGTTTGATAATGGCCCACCCTTGAACATTAAAGAATTCAAAGAATTCCTGGAACATCTGAACATAAAGCTTCAAAAGAGTACACCTTTGTGACCTCAGGCCAATGGACTTGTTGAGTGTTTTATGAGTATGCTAAACACAGCAGTACAGCGTGCAAACCTTGAGAAGCTCAGTTTTTAAAATAGTACAAAATTCTAATCTACAAGCTTATCGTTCAACACTCCACTTGACCACAGGTGAAAGTCCTGTGACTTTGATGTTCGGAGAGCAAAGACAACCAAGTTCCCTCAATGGACCAACAAGAGAGACAAAAGTGACAACATGATTCATACAAGGGACTTGGTTACCAATCAGAAAATGAAAGCTCATACAAATGAGAGGATTCATGCAAAAAATATCGCGTTTAAAAGAGCTGATTTGGTGATCGTCTGACAGATTTGAAAATGGAAATCTGATGCTCCATATGATGCTGAACCCTTCAAAGTGGTGTCTACCAAAGGACACATGGTGACTACCCAGCACCCTGGAAACCCTGTTACCAGAGACTCTGCTCTCTTCAGGCCAGTGATTCATCAGTCTTCAACTCAAATGGTGAAAGAAAGACTTACCTTGAAAGCTCAATGACTGCTGCTACCTCTTCATCAACGTTAGCAATCTCTGACACTGAAGATGACAACTTCCAGCTTCCCGTAACCAGATTAAAGGATCAAAGCGCCACGAAGGTAGATCAAAGAGATAAACTTGCACATTATTCTCTCTCTGTATATATGTGTTTGTCACTGATTTTGTAAAAAAAATTACTTTTTCATTTAACTTTTTGCGGATGCTGTATCAGTGTGATGTAATTGCTAAAATAGATTGTAATGAAAGCTTAGTTCAGAATGTTGGAGAGTTCACAGGTACATGCAGAAGAATAACGACATATGATTTACAGCTCCATGTGTGGTGTAGTCATTGGCAGGTACCCAGGCTGTGAAGGGTACTAAAGTGTTTTTGATTCTTTTCTTATTATAGGTAGATAAATAACATACACTCACTCTCTTATTAAAAAAAAGTGATGCTAACTCAGCAGCATTAATCTTGGGATCTGTCAAATGGTTTACCTATGCAAATCCTCCCCTCTCTGCATTCAAAATATCTGCCAATGCTTATGTGAGAAATTGGGTTGTCGGTTGAGGTGGGTATGTGCCCTTCTCAAACAACAGTCACAATCCTTGGTCAGGGTGATCCTCAAATTGTCACTAAATTAACCTGTGCTTAACCCTCTGGTGGCCTGACACAAAAGCAGTTTCTAAATTTCTAAAGTTTAAAGTGAAAAATGGCACCTAAAAGATCAAAGCGCCAAACGCAGACATCTAGACGCACAAGAGCAGCTCAACGTTGAAAGTTGTGGCTGACTGTGATGGAGTGCAGTTCAGATAAACAAAGTGGATTGGGCCCAGTATCTGCTTAATTTTGGACTATGCAGAAGTTTTGTGAAAAAAGTCTGAAAAGGTAAATTTCAGCAGGGCAAGGTAGCCGGCGGTCTCTGAGATGGAGGCATCATCATCAGGAAGCTGCTGGATGAAGTTTCAAAGCATATTTTTTCGTTTGGACTTTGAAATTAACTAGCGGGATGAAGCTGCAGGCTGTAGCTGACAAGGGCTCTACAAGGCTGGAAACCCCTTCCTTGGAGGAGCCGCTGAACAGGATTTGATACTGTGGAGAAGAGCACAGCCAGAGCTTCAGCAAAGTCAGGAACCTTGGGTGGATTGGCAAGCAGTGAAGTCCCAGTCTTCTTTTGGGTCCTAGGACACTTTTCAACTGAAAACTTACCAGGTTTTGGATTTGGGCTATCTGGGCACCTTAAGCATGACTTCCAATGGTCCAGGACTGGATGGGCAACACTTGGATGGCCAGGACTCATTCAGGCACAGTCCAGGTGTGGATTCAAGATGGCTGTATCATTTTCTATATCTGAGGCTCTCATCAGGAGGCCAGGCAACTAGCCCTTGGAATCACTCTCAAAATCTTGGGTTCAAGCAGAGAAGCAGGTATCAAGCAGCAGGTCAGTCCTCTGAGAGCACAAGGCAGGCTTCAGGCAGCAGGGCAGTCCTCTTGGTGCAGCAGGGCAGTCTCTAAAGCACACAGCAGGACAAAGGCAGCCAAATAAATCCTCTGAGAGTCCTATGCAGGACCAGAAGTGAACTGAAGAGTGTGTCTGAGGGCCCTAATTTTATACATGGTACCAGCTGAAGAAACTTCTGAAGTTTTCTCCCCACAGATGCATCTGGTGTTTCCTGCCTTCCTGCCCTGGTTCCAGGATGTCTGGAGTCACAAAAGGTAGCGTGAAATTCTTTGTGTGTGAGCTGGGTCAGTGTCTTTAAAGTGCAAGTGAGTCTGTCTCTGGGGCTGTCTATGACGAATGCACAAGGGCCAACTACTAACTACACAGTCATGTGCCTCTGGAACCAGGCTGTAGGTACCAAACGGCTAAGACACAACATTTAAAACTTTTCTACAAGTGACATGTTCAGAATTCTGACTTAAAATCTGACCTTACCATTAAAGAGGATTTTAAATTACAATTCCTTAGGCAACAAACATAACATTTCTACCTGCTCCTGATCAAAGGTTATCACTTATTAAATTGAATAAGGTAACAATGTTACCCTATGAGAGAGGTAGGCCACACTGTAGTAAATAACGGATTTGTGAGTTTTTCACTACCAGGACATGTAATACTTAAAAGTATATTCCCCAATTTTTAAATACACTGCACCCTGCCCTAAGGGCAGTTTAGGGCCTATTTTAAGGGGTGACATACATATAAAAAAGGAGTTTTAGGTCTGATAAGGGATTTTGCGAGGTTCATTTGGCAGTTTACAACTACACACTTTTCAATGACAGGCCTGAAACATGCTTTAAGAGGCTACTTAAGTGCTTAAGTGGGTGGCATAGTCATTGTTACAGGCCCACTAAGAACATTTACTTTATCAGCCCAGGGTATATGGCATACAACTTTACTAGGGACACATTACCTACCATTCATATGTAAGCCAATGCTACCATGTTTTAGGAAGTGAGCACAAGCACTGGTTAGCAGTGATAAAGTGCACAGAGTGCTAGGGCCAACAAAAATGAATACAGCTAAACATGAGGGGAGGATGCAAAAAGTTTGCAGGAAGACCACCCTAAGGAGGCAGGCCAAACATGTGCCCCCCACTCAAAGTGGGGAGAACTGCCCAACCTCCTGGGAGTTTTTATCACAAAGGAAGAGGAACCTGGACAGACTATCAGCAAGGGAGTGGTCTGACCCAGAGCAGTGTTCCATTCCATGAGCCATCTGAGAAGTCAGTGGTGTTTCTGAACTCAGAGGTGAGCCCCAAACAGGTACAACCTCTGCTTCTACAGTGCCCAGACAACAGCAAAAGCCTCTCTCTCTCAATAGACCTCACGAGGAGCATGGCCTAATGATGAAGCATGTCACCGGATGGTGAGTAAGAGCTCGTGTTCCAAGTACATAGTGCTTGCAGGTACCTTCTGACTCCTCCCCTTATTGGTACGGAGGGTCCGCCTTTCCTCTGGAACTGTGCATTCTTTTCGCTTTTTGTATTCTTTTTGTTTTTTTGTGTCCCCAATCTATGCCTGGAAGGGCTGCACCTTCCCCCTTTACCCACCAGGTGACCCAGATACACACATTTCCCTGCCCTATCTGGCATTCGCTGGCCTTGACAGCCTTCCTTTTGAAGGGCTTGAAGGTGGCACAGTTGGTCCTCCGTTCTGCCATTAGTAGACAGCTATGTCATCCAGGTAATCAACACTGAAGGACCCCATCCCAGCCAGGACAATGTTTATCAACCTCTGAAAGGTGGCATGGGCATTTTTTAATGGAAAGGAGATTACCCTGAATAGGAAGTGGTCCCCTGGGGTAGGTAATGCAGACCTCTATTTTTCCCCCTCAGTCAGGGCAAGCTGCCAATATCTTGATGGCATTTCCCAGCCTATCAATGAGCACATCAGTTCAGGATGTGGTGAGCATCATTCTTGGTGACTGAAATGAGCCCCCTATAAACCACACAGAACCTGATTTCTGGGGCAGTGCCCAGCAGGGTGGCTTTGGGTACCAGCATTGCTGGGCTGGAATATTGACTACTAGTGTGTCCAATCACTCCTAATGCAAGAATTTTCAAGACTTTCTCCTTAATGCTAGGCCTTACAGTTTCTGACAACCTGTTCATTTTATTTTTCACAGGCAAACTGTCTCCAGTGTCCTTGTCATGGGTACACAAGTGTATGAGCCCAGGGGTGAGGGAGGATGAAGAGACAAACTGCACCAACAACTGACAGCAGTCATTCTGTTGCTCTGGGGTTAGGGTAGGGGAGATGTAGACACCCTCCACTGACCTAGCATGGTACTTGGAGGATACGAGTTGGGGAGATGTTTCTTCTCCTCTTCCACCCTATCATCTGTCACCAGGAGCATGGCGACTTCAGACCTCTCATAGTGTGGTTTGAGGCAATTTAAATAGAGTGCCCGTAAGGGGTCTCTGGGGGTCTTGAGGTCCACCAGGTAGGTAATCTCCCCCTTTCTATGCACTCTTGAAAGGTCCTAGGCTCCACTGGCTCCATTACACACACTTTCTGGTTAGGCTAAAACTCCACAAGAGTGGCCTTTTGGTGTACCAGAGTTTTATCACTTCCTGCCTGGCTTCTACATTTTCAGAAGCATTTTTCCAGAACATCTTCATCTGGTTCCTGAGAGCCAACATTTAGCTGATTAAATACTGGGTTAAGGGGGTTTTGGCAGCTTGCCCCCCCACTCACCAGCCTGAAAGGTCCCCTAAAAGGGTGATCCTAGAGGAGCTCAAATGAGCTAAATCCGACTCCCTTCTATGGCACCTCCCTGTAGACAAAGAGCAGGTATGCTAAGAGGACGTCACACCTCTGCCTCATGGGCTAAGTTAGGCCGATAATCATGCCTTTAGGGTCTTGTTGAACCTTTGAATAAACCCCTTTGTCTGAGGGTGGTTGGGTGTGGAGAACTTGCAGGTTACCCCACACTAATCCCATATAGACTTCATGTAGGCAGACCTGAAGTTTGCATCCCCATCAGACATCACTTGCATGTGGAATCTCATTCAGGTAAAAAACCCTGTCAGGGCCTCAGCCACTTCCTGAGCTTTTAGGTATCTGATGGTATGGTCCACCAAAACCAGGATAAACGTGTTGCCTAAGGCTGTTTTGGGGTGTAAGGGCCCAACAATGCCAATGCCCACCCTTTCACAGTGGGTGCCAATGACATGTAAGGGTGCCCTGAGCTTCTTTCCTTTTCCACTGCCCTGACACATGGGACATGACCTACAGAATTAATATGAAGCTGTCTTCATCTGGGACCAATAGAAGTAGGTAACAAGTCTTGCAAAGGTCCTGCCAGTGGTGGGACACTTGGAAATGCTGTAAAGCACTGGGGGACCATTAATTAGCTAGCTGCGTCAGGCTCAGTAACCTTATGCTCACTATAAAAGAGGTCATCTCAAGAGGTGTCATCAGCTGCCTGGGCCTCAGTTTGCTGCCTCAAGCCCTCTAGAGTTTGGCACTTCTTCTGTTCCTTACAGAGTTCCTGCCTGGTTGGCCCACCCTGAAAATGCCATCTTGCATGCTCAGGCAGATTACCCAGAGGAGCAATGCCCTCCCTACTAGACTCCAGGGAGGCCCCCCAGGTGTGCCACCAACATGAACTGTGAGAGATTTAGGGGCTGGCATTTCATCCCCATGCCATTCCATTTCATGCCAGATACCTGGGCCATTTTTCCAGGCTCAAGACTTCCTCGACTCCGTTCCTGGGCAGCCATGAAATGTATGGTCAGGCACACACACTCAGGCAACTTTAACATCTCCAGATTAGATCTAAGCTTTGCTTCTTCCTAGGAAGTGTGCTCCAGATCAATTGCCTAACAGACAATAACAGTTTTAGCAGGGCTCACAGCTGCCTTTTGATAACTTGAGATCTCTCTTCAACTCAATGGAACCAGAGCCATTGGCTAGTGACTCTCATGATTGTCTGTCACTAAAATTTGGTGGGATGTATTGGTTATTACCAGCTCTGAGGAAACCAGATCACACCTTACAGTAATCATATTGGCCTCTGTGTTCCTCTGAGCCTCCACAATCTGCCCATTGATAGTGTTCCATTACTTGTACTTGGAAGTATTTGAAAGCATGTGGACTCATGGGGGCTTTGGGCACAATCTCCTTGTTACCCAGGGACACAAGGATAACCTCTGTTTTCCCCCTACACTGGGGCAATGTCCTCACCAAGCGCTACACTGGACAACCCTTGGGTCTGCCTACCAGTCATAAGCTGTGCCCTCGTGAGTCACCTGGCATCCCTTTGTACGTGCCCATACTTGTCGCACTCCAGCCAATTGGGAACAACCTTACCTGTCTTCTTATCAAAGAAGCCTTTGTTCATGTGATCAGACTAAGGTTGGGTTCTCTTCCCCTGTGAACCATTTTTGGAGGGCTTGAGATGACTCCTTGCTTTATTGTTTTCTCCCCCCCTCTCGTTCTTCTGATGGGGACCCTGACCATTCATTTGAGACTCCTACTGAATGCCTTTTTTGACACTCTGGGGCTGACCCACAGGTCTGCCACCTTAGCGAGTTCATGGTGCTCAGTGGTTACTGTCAAACAGGTGCTGGTGCAGCTCTTTGAAACAGGTATTGAGCATGTGCTATCTCTGAATCAGGTTGTACAGCCCAGTAAAATTATAAACTTTGCTGCTTCACACCCACCCACTCACTGCCTTGCTGGAGTAGTCCAAGAAATCCACCCAAGAGTGGTTTGGTAGTTTACAGCTGTCCCTGAACCTATAGCATTACATCTCAGGGGTCAGCTCAAACCTGGAAAGTAAACTGGCTTTTGTAGGAGCATACTTTATCTGATTCCCCAACTCTAATGACAGAAGGGTGTCCTTCCCTACTGTGGAGATGGGTATCCACAAGCTTGCTCACCACTCCTCCGCTCACACCCTCTTAATGGGAAGGGCTTCCTCATTGGCAGAAAACCATTTGTCTATGTCATCTCCCACCACATAGCTGGGCACCAAGTCTTAAGGTATGCAGACTCTCACCTCTGCATTGAACACTGTGTAAATGCGGCGACCATTGTTGCTGGCTTCTTCTACATGCTTAGCTTTAAGATCCAGCTCCCTAATGATGACTTTATAAGCCAGGACCAAATTTCTTTCAGCCAAAGCCCTTTCAGCCTCAGCTTTCGTCTTCTCCATGGACAACTTCTTCTCTTTCAGGGCCTTTTTGACAGTAGCTTACTCGTTGGCTGCCTCCAATATCAATTTGGCCATCTGTAGCCTGAACTCCCTCTCACTCTACCTGTCAGCCAATTCATCAGTGGACAGGTTCAGGGTGGATGCACTGTTTCTTGCCCTGGCAGGGGGCTCCTCTCCAGTAAGTAAGTAGTCCAGAGAGCTGCAGCTTCAGAAAAAAGTAAAAAGAGGCTAAACCAAAAACGAAAGAGAATTTAAAAAGAGGTCAAATCCAGTGTCAAATTATTAATCTGGGATTTTAGTGTTATACCAATCACTGTACAGCACTGCAGATACACAAGTACTGTATCCCACCACTGAGCACCAATGTGAGAAATTGAGTTGTCGGAAGGGGTGTGAACCCTTTCCAAACAGCCACGATCGTTGTCACGGTGAACCACAAAAAGGCAATAAGTTAACCTGTGCCCAACCCTCTGGTAACTCGGCACAAAAGCAGTCAGGCTTAGCTTAGAGACAATGTTTGAAATATTTATGCAGCACTTAAACAGCAATAACGTGAATACACAATACAAGAAAGGTACCACACTAATTTAAACAGCTAGAGCATATTTTAATAAATTACTTGGCACCAAAATTACAAAAATTCAATTAGTAGAACTAGAGTTATGACTTTTTAAATTTTAAAGTGAGAAATATTGCTTAAAGGATCAATGGACCAACTGTTTCTTCTGGAAAGTGACAGCTCTCATACTCTCCTATCTGGGTGGTGGTAATTCCCTGCTCCATGTCATTTATAATCAAAACTGGTGCCTCCAAGTGACATTTTACATGCAACAGAATGACTCATCCAGAGCCTAAAGGCATATAATAACATCACCTCCATTCAGGCGGACTGCAAGTTAAATCCTGGCAGTGAAAAGCAGTAAAAAAGACAAGCATTTTCAAAGCCAATAGGTCTGATGTTGGCAGCCAGCCTCAAGGCTTTGGCAATTCTTGTTTTGTTTTGTCATAGTTTGTGCAAAACGTCATTGTTGAACAAGCAGCCAGGCCATCAGTCTAAAACAAAATCATTGTTAAAAGCCAAACATATTTTTTGGTTATAAAAAAAACCCACACACATTAATTTAGTAGTCTCTGACACTAAGAGGACTACTTTGTATGTGGATATACTCCTTATGAAAGCTATATTCTGCAGATGAACCCTAATCAGGTCAACACCGGTCCTGGGTAACTTGTGCTCCGATGAGGGAGGGACCTGGCATGGTAGCTCGCGTACAAGTACACTGAAGGCAAACTAAAAAACAATACAAAGAACATATAGAATACATTGATTTACATATATAACTGTAGCCCTCAATTAAAATACATCCCAGAATAACATACAGGAGTGCAGTTAGAAATTCACGTCATTGTGGGCATATTTAAAAAATTGACAGCTTGATGTAAACAGTTTCAAATGGAATTTGATATGCTGAGAAATAGAAGAAGTCAGAAAAGAAAAAATAAACAGAAGGCCACTCCAGTGGAATTCACATCACCTTTAGCAGGAAATAGGAACTGATAAAGCTAGAATGTGCTCTGTGCTCCACATCGCGAGCTGGTACAAAGGGTCCTGTTGTCATATCAGACTCTAAACACAAAGGCAGCAGCAGAGCAATAAAGTAAAAACAAAAATACTGGCACCGAAAAACAAAAGTACCATCAATATAGAGAACCACAATGTGTTCTGAATGTGTAGGTGCACTTTATGAAAAAACAAAATGCAGTCATTCAGAATGAAGTTACTCTGTGGCTGAAGAAGGCTGACCTGCTACCCCATTTTTTATGCTGTAGTGGGCAATAGCAAAATGTGGATGACACACACAATGCCCTGGGGATTAGAAACAGGTGTGGTTGTGTGTACCTAGCATAGATACCTGTGTAGCATAGATACCTTTTACACTGAGGTCCTAAGGGTGCAGGTTGTGTTAGTATTACCCTTCAGGGCTTCACCAGCTTGTTTTTAAGATTTTAATGTACATTGGGCCCTATTTCTGGGATTTTTTGTCATCTGTCATATTGCTGCCTTGATGCCATTTTTTAGTATGACTGTTTGCTGTTACATATTTATGAATTGTCTCTTTTTGTACTTTTAAAGTCTAATAAAGGCCAAATAAAGTTTAACTGACTGACTGAATGACGCACTAACAGACAAATGGATGAAGGCAGCTGTGTGAAAATCACTTTAAATAAATATATTATACATATTTTTTTAAACCAAAAAAAAAGGACTTGGATAGTGCCAGACCTAAAATATAACCCTCACACCATGGGAAGAAACTCTCATGGTGTTGGTGTCATTAGCTCTTTTTTTATTTTTTTAGTTTGTTTTTGAAAAAAAGTTTTAAAAAGTTAGACAGTTTGCTATCGTGTTTGATGGAACCATCAGTCAAACTTTTCCTACATTCACAGGAAAAGCCATTATGGCAGCTCCTGCCAATGTTTTGAGATATCTGTGGGGCTGGCAGAGATCTATAAATTTGGTGGGCAAAGAAAAGGCAGGATGGCAGACATACAGTCTCCGCCATCCTGGCTGCTTTTACTCCATGTGCCAAACACTAACTCCTTCCCTTAACGTTCAGAATGCCGCCCGAGTGACTACCAGTGGTTAGACTATTTGAAAAAACATTTATACTATCAGATTTGGGGTCGCTAGAAGTAAGCTTGGTTGAGCTTGAAGCCTTCACCTACCTGTGCAGTGTCATTGACAAACAGGGCAATAAAGATGCGGACATCAAAGCAAGAATTGGTATAGCAAGGGCTGCCTTGATTCAACTAAAGAAGATCTGGAGCTCAAAGTACCTAACGCTGTAAACTAAGATAAGGCTTCCTAACACCAACGTAAAATCAGTCTTTCTGTATGGAGCTGAAAGTTGGAGGGCAACAGTGATCACCACCAACAAAGTCCAGATCTTCATCAACTTCCTGTCTGAGGAAAGTCCTTCAAATCTGCTGGCCAAACAACATCAGCAACAAAGACCTATGGCAGCAGACTATACAACTCCCTTCTCATGAAACGATCATAAACATAAGCTAATGCTGGATAGGTCTCACACTCCATAAGCTCGTATCACCTACCACCTGGCAAGCCCTGACCGGAATCCTCAAAGGAATGAGAAAAAAGGAAGGACAAGAAACACCTGGCTCAGAGGCCTCAAGGTTGACTGGAGTCTGACTGAAAGAAAAGCCCAGGACAGAGATGGTTGGAGAGTCCTGTTTGATGGCCTATACTCAAAGAGGAGTAGTAGGCAAGTAAGTAAAGTAAACCAAGAAACCCGAGACTGGTGCAGCTTTCCAAGTCTACTACCACCAATGTCAATTCTGTTGGAAATGAGATCTCTAGTTGGCAGTGGTTTGTACCCTGTCCAAGTAGGGACCCTCACTCTAGTCAGGGTGAAGGAGTCACACAGCTAAGATAACTCTTGCTCACCCCTAGGTAGCTTGGCACAAACAGTCAGGCTTATCTCAGAGGCAATGTGTAAAGTATTTGTACACACACACAGTAACACAGTGAAAACACCACTAAAATCCTCCACATCAGTTTAGAATAATAGCCAAGATTTATCTGAATAAAACAAGACCATAATGACAAACATCCATGATACACAAGCAAAGATACAAATTTTCAGTGATTAAACCTTAGTATAGTGCTTAGAAACACAGAAGTACCAACTGGGGCTATCTTGACACCATGACTGAGTCATTCCCAACAGTCTAACACCACTCCCGAAGGAGTGCGGGTCGGTCATGGAGTCACACGGTTCTCAGATACAGTACTTTGGAAAACAAGGAAACAAAGATGTTGCATGGAGTTGGGGAAGTGAGACGTTGGTGGAGCCAGTGCGGCGTTGGCTTCTTACTGCTACCGAGGAGGTGAGGCGTGAGACAGGGGAGGTGAGATGTTGGTTCCTAACGGTTGCAGGAGTGGTGAGGCGTTGGTTCCTTACAACAAGGTGAGGTCGATGAACACAGCAGGTCAAGAAGCGAGGCGTCACCTTCGTGGTGTTGCAAGCACACCACGGGGCCACAGGTGCTGCAGTGGAGCCAGGTGTCACAGATATTGGTGACACAGCACTTGGGGCTCACTCTGTGGCAGGGCTTCGGAGGTGCTGCAGTGGCTTTGGGCCTGCAGCATCGGTCGTTGCACTCAGCAGGGACCACGGCTCCAAAACAGGAAGCAGTGCAGAGTCGGACAGCGGTTCCAGAGTCACCCTGTCTTCAATGTACTTGGTTTTATCTTGAATGCACCAGAACTCAGTCTTTAGGGCCCAGGAACTGGATTTGGCACCACCTGGCAAGTCAAGACGCTCAGCAGGAGAGCCCAGGTACTGGTAGATGAAGTCTTTGATGTCCCTGAGATTTCTTAACAGGAGGAAAATTCAGTCCGAAACCTGGGAGAACCTTTGGAAGAAGGGAATAGAAAGCAAAGTCCTGTCCTTTCGCTCCCAGGACAGAAGCAGCAAGCAGCAGGCCAGCACAGCAAAGCAACATGCAGAGTGACAATCCCTCCTATAGCATTCAGCTCTTCTTCCTGAAAGGATGTTATCAGTCCAGAAGGTTTCTAACTTTGTGAGATCAGAGGTCCAGTACTTATACCCATTTCTGCCTTTAAAGTAGGCAAACTTCAAAGAGAATTCTTTGTAGTGCACAAGATCCTGCCTTTCCTTCCCTGGACCCAGGCACACTCCAGGGAGTTGGAGACTGCTTTGTGCAAGGACAGGCACAGCCCTATGCAGGTGCAAGTGTCAGATCCTCCCACCACTCTAGTCCAGGAAGAACCCTCATGATATGCAGGGCACACCTCAGTTCCCTTTGTGTGACAGTCTAGACTGAATTCACAAACAGCCCAACTGTCATCCTGGCTGTGACATGTATTCTACAAACAGGCAGTGGCACAGAATGTCTAAGCGTGAAAATTTCCTCTTTCTAAAAGTGACATTTTCAAACTTACAATTAAAAAATCAACTTCAACAAATGATGTAGTTTTAAATTGAGAGTTCCGAGACCCCAAACTCTATAACTCTATTGGCTCCCAATTGAAAATTACGCTTACAAGATATTTCAGGGTAATCCCCAATGAACCCTGTAGAGAGAGAGAGAGACCTTGCAATAATGAAAAGCAAATTTAGCAATATTTCGCTATCAGGACATGTGAAATGCACCTTACATTTCCTACCTTTTAAATACACTGCACCCTGCCCATGTGGCTCCTTTGGGCCTACCTTAGCAGTGACTTACATGCAGTAAAAGGGAAGGTTTGGGCCTGGCAAATGGGTGCACTTGCCAGGTCGAAATGACAGTTTAGATCAGCAGACACAGGCACTGCAATGGCAGGCCTGAGACACGTTTGTGGGGCTATTCATGTGGGTAGCACAACCAGTGCGGCAGGCCCAGTAGTAGCATTTGATTTACAGTCCCTGAGCACACCTGCTGCACTGTACTAGGGCCTACTTACTGGTAAATCAAAAATGCCAATCATGGCTAAACCAATCACCAATACCATTTAGAAAGAGAGCACTTTCACTTTAGCACTGGTCAGCAGTGATAAAGTGCCCACCGCCCTAAACCCAGCAAAAACAAAATTCAGCACAGGATCAAAAACAGGAGGTCAGAAGCACAAAGTTCAGAGATAACCCTCCAAAAAGGGCCATTTACAACATATTCTATGAAGGCAGATTTGTTACTTTTTTAGGTTAACCAGTGTCTATGTATATTTAGCTGCCTGATCCAAAAAAGAAACAAGTTCAAACTTCTTAGTGAAATCAGGACAACTAGGAAAACCAACACAAGCATAAAAGACTTGGACCTGACTTAGGGCCTCCTAATCCAACTACCAGAGAACATTATTTGGGGTGGGGTGTGATACACCCCAAATGCCCAGCCCAAAGCTATGCCCCTGCATTTCCAATCTGGTGATGTTTTGGCCGCAGGTGGGCATTGCTATGGCTTTTCATTAACCTATTGTTTTTAGGTTCTTCAGTCTCTGTCCATAGAGTTAACAACTGAGTACTTTTTGCTTCTGTCTCATTTTTAAATGTTCAGTACAATAATATATTATGATTGATTTGATGATGTAAAACTATATTTGTTTTGTTCCTTGAACGGCATCTGTTTCTCTGACAATCTTTTGTGGAATGTTGTCTTTCTTGTTTTGTCAAACATGTCTTTACCAGGCAATTGGAAATAGCAGTGAACAAATATATAATGTTTTTTCTCTTGTGAACTTCCCTCAGTTCTCACAAGTGCTACCAATATGTATGTATTTGGATTTCCACATTATGATTGGAACCTTTCATGCCTTTCTGTAGTTATTCTGAGAAGAAACATTTTGACAACAACAATCCAGTTTCAAAGACACAATGAAACTGGTTGTCTCAAGAGAAAATGGTGCATCCATTTCAATATCTATTAGCACTTGTGAGAAAATATTGCTACTCTGCCTGGGAAAAACTCTCCAGAGTTACATGTAGCAAAAGCAGAAAGTTCTGAAAACAGATGGTAGACCTAAAATTGACGTCTTCGAGAAGCATTGCTCATGCAATAAAATCTTTGCACACCCTTAACCAGAAGTAAAGTGATTTTACTCTCTTTGACCAGTCAATTGGCTACGTTTGATCTATCAATCTCCCTCCAATCAAGCCATCTCTTATTTATGATTGAGAAGTAGCGGGTTCTGCCTAATGATGGATTTCAATCAAGAAATCATTATGGGAGAGGGTTGAGTCATTTAGTTTACAGCAACATTTCATAATGAGGTCCCGTGAACGGAGCATGCCAAGGAACAGCTGTGAAAAAAATAATTGATGTATACATTCACCTAATATGTAACCATTTGAGGAAACAATGTTATTTAAGTGTCAACAACATAAAACAATTAAATCTCTTTTTTGTTAGACAGTGACCTGTTGCATGCTCGGTCTAAACTGAAGAACATTTGGGTTGTAGGATATTGTGCACTATGGCCCTCATTACAACCCTGGCGGTCGGTGTTAAAGCAGCGGTAATACCGCCAACAGGCTGGCGGGAAAAAAAATGGAATCACGACCATGGCGGAAACCGCCAACATAGACAGAAACTTTAACACTCCAACCGCCACGCGGTAGCAACAAACACCGCAGCGGTAACCACCAACAGACATGCGGAACACAAGGTTCTGCACACTGTATTACAACACGCCTATCCGCCATCTTTTCCGGGGCGGAACCAATGCTATCAAAAGCACGGTGGAAACAGTAAACAGAAGGGAAACCACTCACCTCTTGACACCCAACGAGGAACCAGGACGCCATGGAGCCCGAGTTACAGGTCCGAGTTACAGGTCCTGCCCATGCTGGTCTTCCTCCTTCTGTGTCAGGAGCTGGACAGACGCCGTCGACGACCACGGTGAGTACTGCACCTACAACACGGGGAGGGAAAAGAGAGTGACACACACACACAACACGCAATACCCCCACCCCCACCCTCACCCACAACACCATACACACAAATACATGCAGCAACATTACATATACACCCCCTCACCCACCGGAAGAATGCAAGGACAAAAGGAAATGATTGAAACAAGTGTAATCAAGAAAAATCAGATAGTGCAATTTCTAAAATCAGTATATACAAATATGTACAACAACTACACAAGTCCGGATAGTGTTCCACCATTGTCCACACAAGATACCTAACTCCAAACGGAGAGAACAGTGCAGGGGCATCAGATTGAAATTAAACAGGCACCTCGGGGCGGGGGCACCTCAGCTGGATGAACGCACGACACCACTGCTGCACGAAGGGGCTCCATGCCCATTGCTGTATCCTGGGGAGTGCAAAGCCACAGTCTCTCAAGTCTTTCCAGTGGGTGGTTTGCCCCCTGCTCTATCCTGGGGAGTGCAAAGCCACAGTCTCTCAAGTCTTTCCAGTGGGTGGTTTGCCCACTGCTCTATCCTGGGGAGTGCAAATCCACAGTCTCTCAAATCTTTCCAGTGGGTGGTTTGCCCACTGCTCAATCCTGGGGAGTGCAAAGCCACAGTCTCTCAAGTCTTTCCAGTGGGTGGTTTGCCCACTGCTTAATCCTGGTGAGTGCAAAGCCACAGTCTCGCAAGTCTTTCCAGTGGGTGGTTTGCCCACTGCTTTATCCTAGGGAGTGCAAAGCCACAGTCTCTCTAGTGGATAAAAGTCTCCACTGATTCTGGAGGGGGCTTTGTGCCCAGAGTGCTTCATCCTGCCAAGGATAGAGGTAGTGGATGGCAATCTCCACTGGTTCTGGAAGGGGGATTTGTGCCTAGAGTGCTTCATCCTGCCAAGGACTGAGATAGTGGATGTATCTCTCCACTGGTTCTGGAGGGGGCTTTGTGCCCAGAGTGCTTCATCCTGCCAAGGACTGAGGTAGTGGATGTCAATCTCCACTGGTTCTGGAGTGGGCTTTGTGCCCAGAGTGCTTCATCCTGCCAAGGACTGAGGTAGTGGATGTATCTCTCCACTGGTTCTGGAGGGGGCTTGGTGCCCAGAGTGCTTCATCCTGCCAAGGACTAAGGTAGTGGATGTATCTCTCAACTGGTTCTGGAGGGGGCTTGGTGCCCAGAGTGCTTCACATGCAGTGTTGCTGGTCCCATTACCCCGCATGGGTGTGATTGCCACATGATTGCCTAGGAACAGGTAGCATGATACGCCATGGAGGCAGAGACATACCCCACCCTGCTGCGGCTTCGCCTGCCACCTGCAGGTGCAAACAGTGATGAGAGTCATGCCTCATGGAAGCAGGCAGGGTCCAGGAAGTCTCCTCCAGCCTCGGACGGCTGCCCACTGGGGATGGTAGCCATGTCAGATGCGGCGGTGTCTGTGGCGGAGGTGCTGGCGGTGGTGCACGTGTCAGCACATGTTGAGGGACACAGCAGGACGTCTCCTGCAGTCTCGGACGGCTGCCCTCTGGGGATGATGTTGGGGACTGTTGCTGAGGCAGCAGACGTGCAGGTGGCGGTCCAGGTGGCAGTGCAGGTGGTGGTGCTGGTGGCAGTGCAGGTGGTGGTGCTGGTGGCGGTGCAGGTGGCGGTGTCCACCGCCGTACAGGTTGGTGTAGTGGTTGACAGAAGGGGTGACTCTAGTCCCTCAGTCGGAGCCACCATGCCCTGTCCCGACCTGCTCTTCAGCTTGTGTCCCTTCTCCACCTTTGATATTGCCGCAGGTGTCTCGCCACTGTCCCCTTTTGACTTGGAGGAGCCCTTGATGGCTGGTAGGTGCGGCTTCTCCCTCTGGGATGTGGGCGCCTTCTTCACCTTGGCAGGTGGCAGAATGTCCTTGGCCTCCCTAGGTGGCACACTGGCAGCCCTGATGCGTGGCGCACTCGATGAGACCGCAGTTGCTGGCACAACTGTGCCTGGGGATTTGGTGGCTGAGGTGCTGGGCTGGGACCTGGAAAGCCTGGCCCTTGGGGACGGCCAGGGGGGGAGGTGTAGGGAAGAGGACAATGTTAGCCAGGAAAAGTATTTTAGACACACTGGACGGGAAGAAGGAGGGGGTTTGGGAGTGGAGTAAGAGGTAGTGGTTGTAGGAGGTGTACATTTGCTGAATTTGAGTGAAGGTGCATGGGCCAGAGGTTATTGTGAGGTGCATGGCTGTTGGGTGGGTGTGTGCCTGCGTTTGTTTACTTTGGGAGGAGGGCTCACAGACACACTGTGAGAGGACACTGGGGATGTGTGAATGGGAGTGGGGGTGGTGATTGCACGTGAGCGGTGTGTGGTGATGGGCATGCTGGTGATGGAGGTAGTGGCTAAGGATGTAGTGCATGCAGGTGTGAGTGGAGACGAGATAGGGAGGGAGGAGGAGGACATGGAGGAGGGGGACACAGTGGAGGTAGTGGATGCTGGTGTGTCTCATAGGGATGGTGCTTGTGTGAGTGCCTGTGGGATGTGTGGTGCTTATGGTTGCCATGTCCGCTCTTATGTGTTGATGAGTGTGCATGCTGGGCAGGGGCTGAGGTGCCTGGGGTGAAGGAGATGCCCACCCTCTTGGGTGAGCGGGCACGGGACACACGCTGAGGGGCTGCTGGGAGGGCGGTGCTGGTAGGGGGGTGGCGGCTGTACATGTTGATGCGGTGGGCACAGAGGTGCCCGCCACCAGAAGGGAGCTCCCATCAGAGGAGCAGTCACTGTCGCTGGTGTATGCTCCTGTTCCCGTCGTGGAGCTCCCCTCGCCCTCCGTCCCTCTGGTGGCTTCAGACTCCGTTGCTTTACTCTCCAGGGCCATGTGGGATGCAGCTCCCTCCCGCTCCGATGCCACTGCTCCTCTGCCAGATGATGCTAATGCACGCAAGAACAGGGTGATAAAACAAAAGGGGGGGGGGGAACAGAAGAAACACATGTTTAGTGCATGCAACACCACTACCGTTGGCGGACACAACACACAGGGAGCAGCCCTATGCACTAAGCCATGCACTAACAGTTCTTAGGAAATTCACATGCCCATGGGGCACGATGCCTACGCCCAATTGCTGCACACCTGGAAGCCACAGGAGCCTGACTAGGTGTAGATGGCTATTACAAGTAGTGGGGTTGGGGTGCCACAGAGCCTGCCTAACAAGGGACCTAGCCTACCAAGTTCGCCCTGGCCTAGGGGAACCCACAGCCCACTTCCCCCAGCCAGACTCCTCGTAAAGCATGGCGAGTCAGCTGAATGAGAGTGTACTCACCCCCTTGTGGCTGCTGTGATGCCCTCAAGCACCCATCCAACTCCGGATAGGCCACCGCCAGGATCTGGTACATCAGGGGGGTCATGGTGCGACGCATGATGGCTCCACGATGGGAGGCCATCCCCAGCTGGGCCTCCGCCATCTTCTTGCTCCAGCAGCGGAGGTCCTCCAATCTTTTCCGGCTTTGGGTGCTCCGTCTATGGTAGACCCCCAGGGTCCGGACGTCCTTGGCAATGGTACGCCAAATACACTTCTTCTGGTGAGTGCTGACCTAAAGGAAAAGTGAAGTTAGAATGGATGTTACTATCCCGTACATTTCATATCAAGCATTGCCAAACACCTCCCACCCTGGGCCAGACATTCATACACACACACTATCCTGACATGCTGACCTGTCCCCCTCCCCACCCTCCGCCAACCACGACACTCCATACAATCATGTGCCATCCACCATGCTCACAGTGTACTCACCTGTTTGTCTGGAGGACCGTACAGTTGCGTGTACTGGGGGAGGATCCCATCCACCAGTTTCTCCAACTCCTCCGAAGTGAAGGCAGGGGGCCTTTCACCAGACACTGTAGCCATCATCGCTTCTAGACACAGGTCACAGCAGCACTTGCAGTGTAGGTCCTCTCCTGTTGAAGATCAGATATCAAGTGAGGGAACAGTTAGAAAATGGCAGCCACGTCCGCGGCGGTGCGTACCGTCACCGCCGGCGTACATCGTCATTGGCACCTGGGACCCATAGGGCCCAATGTAAACCAATACTGAATTGCGTCGCATTCTTCGACCGCCTACCGTGACGGTGTACTACGCCAGCGTAGTTACCTCATTTCCCCTTGTCCCACCTTACAGGTTAGGCAGCCGTCATTTCAGGGGGCCACATGGCAGGGAAAAAAACTGCATCACACCTATTTAGGCCTGGAATACGGACAGATAAAGGCACATTGCGAATTACCAACGTTTTAGCAAATAACACATTGTGATACCTAAGTGTTGGATGACCCTCTGCTCACTGTTCTCCTACATAGGGTACGTCTGCTGGGGCAGGTGATGAGATGGCGGCAGACTCTGGTGTACAGACCCCTGGTGGACCTGTCGAGAATGGAAGAGAGACACATCATTATCACTTACAGACTTGATCGTGCAACAATCCTGGAACTGTGTGCCCAGTTGGAGTCAGACCTGATGTCAGCTATCCGCTAACCCACAGGAATCCCCCCTCTAGTGCAGGTTCATTCTGTACTGGCCAGTGGGTCTTTTAAAACAACAATGGCCATGGCATCAGGGATGCCCCAGCCAATGTTCTCTAACTTGTTGTCCAGAGTGTTGTCTGCCCTGCTGAAACACATGCGCAGCTACATCGTTTTCCCTCAAGTGGAGGATTTGCCCACAGTGAAAGGTGACTTGTATGCCCTGGGACATATCCCCAACATCATTGGTGTCATTGATGGCACACTTGTAGTATTCCCCCCCGCAGGAATGAACAGGTGTACAGAAACCGCAAAAGCTACCATTGAATGAATGTGCAGATGGTGTGTTTGGCAGCCCAGTACATCTCCCATGTGAATGCCAAGTATCCTGGCTCAGTGCATGATGCTTACATTTTGAGGAATAGCAGCATCCCTTATGTGATGGGGCAACTCCAGAGGCACCGTGTGTGGCTAATCGGTGAGCACAAGGTCCCAAAACAGTTGACATAGGTGTCTGGGTATGGGGTTGTCCCTAAGGGTTAGTGTCTGTCTAACAGTTGCCCCTCGACATTTACAGGTGACTCTGGTTACCCCAACCTGTCATGGCTACTGACCCCAGTGAGGAATCCCAGGACAAGGGCAGAGGAACGCTACAAAGAGGCACATGGGCGAACTAGGAGGATTATAGAATGCACCTTCGACCTCCTGAAGGCCAGATTCCGGTGCCTCCATCTTACAGGTGGCTCCCTATACTACTCCCCGAAGAAGGTGTGCCAGATAATTGTGGCCTGCTGTATGTTGCACAACCTGGCTTTGCGACACCAGGTGCCTTTTCTGCAGGAGGATGGGCCTGATGGTGGTCTTGTGGCAGCTGTGGAGCCTGTGGACAGTGAAGAAGAGGAGGCAGAAGAAGATGTAGACAACCAAAACAACATCATCATGCAATACTTCCAGTGAGACACAGGTAAGAAGATGGAACTGCTTCCCACATCTCATACTATTGTTGGAGCCAGTATAAGTCTGCCATTTTCACTCAGTGTATGGACCCTGACTTGTTACTTTGTCTTTCCATTTCACAGATCTGGGTCCCACTTTGTGCCCTCTGCTATGTTTACTGCTGGCCTACAGCTGTGTTACATTGGTGTGTGAACAAGTACATTGGCATTGCTATATTCCAGAGGTATTGCAATTACACATTTGTGGTGAAAGCACAGACTGACTCCAGATTGTTTTGTGATTCAAGGGTGTTTATTTCTGTGAAAATAAGTGGAGGGGGTTGTGAAATGAGTCCAGTCTATTTGTATCACAGGTGCATTGTCCAATGGGGCATAAGAAGTGGAGCAATGGCAGTTTAAGGTGGAAAAGGTGACAAAGTGGAACAGAAGGGTGACATTCAAGGGGGTCTTATTTCCTGACGGGGGTCTTGGCAATGTTCTCTGTCTTGTTACTGGATCTCAGGGACCGTTTGCGGGCTGGTTCTCCTTCTGCAGGGGGTGGGGTGCTGGGGGCCTGGTGTTCCTGTGGCGGTGCCTCCTGTCCACTAGCGGAGGTGGAGGGCTGTTCATCGTCCAGGCTAGTGTCAGCGGCCCGTTGGTGTGCCACTGTGTCCCTCCTGGTGTTGACAAGGTCTGCCAGCAACCCTGCAATGGTGACCAGGGTGGTGTTAATGGACTTCAAGTCCTCCCTGATCCCCAGGTAGTGTCCCTCCTGCAGCCGCTGGGTCTCTTGAAACTTGGCCAGTACAGTGCCCATGGTCTCCTGGGAATGGTGGTAAGCTCCCATGATGTTGGAGAGTGCCTCATGGAGAGTGGGTTCCCTGGGCCTGTCCTCCCCCTGTCGCACAGCAGTCCTCCCTGCTTCCCTGTTATCCTGTGCCTCTGTCTCCTGTACCGTGTGCCCACTGCCACTGACCCCCAGGTCCCTGATTTTCTTGGCTTGGTGGGTTTGCCTGGGTTCTGTGTAGTGATGGACACACTGCTGATAGACGTGTCCTGGGGACAGAGGGATGGGCCCACTTGGTGGATGCTGTGGTGGTGTTTCCTGAGGGGGGAGGTTCTGTGGTGGTTTGTGCCTGTGTCAGGGGAACCGACTGTCCCGAGGTCCCTGATGGGCCGGGCTGGTCATCTTGATCCAGGCGTGCAGAGCTGCTGTCATCACTGTGGGCCTCTTCTGTGGGGGGACTGGAAACGTCTGGCACCTCCTGTCCGGTGACGTTGGGTATTGGTCCTGTTGGGGTGTGAATGCATAATCTTAGTATCTGTGTGTGCCATCTTGTGCAGTGGGTGAGTTCACCTCTACTCCTGTGCTTGCATTATTGCCGTGGCCCTTGTGTGATTGGTGATTTTGGGGGATGATTGAGTCTCTACTGGACATGCTTTGGTGATGGGTGTCCATGCATTGGTGTTACATGCGGGCTTGGTTTTGGGATGTGTGGGTTGTGGTAGTGGGGTATCTGTGGGGTGCTGGGGTGACGGGTGTGAGGGCGAGGGTGGGAGTATGTGATGGCATGCAGGTAGGGTGGGGGATATAGTAGTAAAGATTTGCCTTACCAGAGTCCAGTCCTCCTGCTACTCCTGAGAGGCCCTCAGGATGCATGATCGCCAAGACTTGCTCCTCCCATGTTGTTAGTTGTGGGGCAGGAGGTGGGGGTCTACCGCCAGTCCTCTCTACAGCAATCTGGTGTCTGGATACCACAGAACATACCTTCCCCCGTAGGTCGTTCCACCTCTTTCTGATGTCATCCCGTTTTCTTGGATGCTGTCCCCCTGCGTTGACCCTGTCGACGATTCTCCGTCGTAGCTCCATCTTCCCAGCAATGGATGTCTGCTGCACCTGTGATCCGAATAGCTGTGGCTCTATCTGGATGATTTCCTCTACCATGACCCTGAGCTCCTCTTCAGAAAACCTGGGGTGTCTTTGAGGTGTCATGATGTGGTGTGGGTGATGTATGAGGTGCTGTCTGTTGTGATGTGTGAGGGAATGTGTTGGTGTTTGTTGTTTGAGGTAAGTGGATGTTGTATAAGTGATGGTGTTGTGTGTCTGTGGATGATGGTGTTGTGTTAGCTAATCTCTCTCTCTGGCCTTCTTTCAAATTTTTGGTTGTGATGGTTTGTGGGTGATGTGGGTGTGTGCTTTATATTGGATTGGGTGTGTGGTGTGTGTATGTGTATCAGGTGTGTGTATTTGGAATTGTCCAATGTGGTTGTGTTTTGCAAATGTGTGTGTATTTTGAGCGCGGCGGTGCGTACCACCAATAGATTACCACGGTTGAATGACCGCCGCTTTGATTCGTGGGTCGTGATAGTGTGGGTGTATTCTTGTTGGCGTGATGGTGTGGGTTTTGGTATTGCCAGTTCATCACTGATCTTTGGTGTGGCGGACTTGTGTGGGTGTCTATATTGTGGTGGATTCTGAGCTGTGAGTCGTAATCCCTGTAGCGGAATTCCGCCGCCGCAATGGTATGTTGGCGGTCTTCCGCACGGCATAAAGCGGGATTTACCGACAGGGTTGTAATGAGGCCCTGTTTTTTTGGGGGAATATATAGATAGAGAATTGTTAAACAAATTGTATGTATGTATTTAATATCTCGATAGCATAAACTGAGCTAAAGGCAGCAGAGAGTTGTGCAGGGCCAAATAGAGGCAACGAGAAGAGAGGAATTTGATGTGTGGACAGTTAATGCAGTGTGATATAGGGGGTCATTACGACCCTGGCGGTCAGAGACCGCCAGGGGTAATGTAGCGTCTGTACCGCCAACAGGCTGGCGGTACGGAGGCCCGTATTACGACCGCGGCGGTAGCGCCGCGGTTGCACCGCCGGGGCCGGCGGTTTCCCGCCGTTTTAGCCCCGGCGGTGATAATCCGCCAGGGCAGCGTTGCAAGCAGCGCTGCCCTGGGGATTATGACACCCCTACCGCCAGCCTGTTTCTGGCGGTTTGCACCGCCAGGAAGAGGCTGGCGGTAAGGGGTGTCCTGGGGCCCCTGGGGGCCCCTGCACTGCCCATGCCACTGGCATGGGCAGTGCAGGTGCCCCCTAACAGGGCCCCGGCCAGCCTTTCACTGTAGCAGACAGTGAAAAGCGCAACGGGTGCCATTGCACCCGTCGCACGGCCGCAACACCGCCGGCTCCATTAGGAGCCGGCTCCTATGTTGCGGCCTCATCCCCGCTGGGCCGGCGGGATGTCGTAATGGGGGCCGCGGGAGTGCGGCCGCATTGACGGCCGCACGGCGGTTACCGCTTAGGCGTAATGACCCCCATAGTGTTCTTCAAACAGTTGCATTTTCAGCAGTTTCCTAAATTGGAGCAGCTTATTTTTTGCAGGATACAGGGGTATTATTCTAGATCCGGGATGCATAAATAGAAAAGGTCTGCTGCCCTGTTGTTTTAGTTTTTAAACTGATGGTGTCCTAGATGTCTGTATGCTGAGAACTACTAGAAACGGTGAGCTTATCAGCTGTTTGTGATGACTTTGTAAATAATACAGCTTGCTTTGAAGATTGAGCACAATAGAAAGGGGCACCAATGGAGTTCCATCAAAATGGGGATGACAAGATTATATTTCTCAAGACCCTGCATTAAAAAATCTGCTGCATGTAGAATGCTCTCAAGGGGTGCCAGTGTGAAATATGGTAGACCATGGAGCAGGGCATTACCACCATCCATATGTGAGAGTATGAGAGCCTGAATTTCAGTGACTTTCCAGAAGAAACAATTTCACTTTCTTTAGAAGAGAGAACTGGTACAAGGCATTCTTTGATTTTGACAATATTTTGCCTGAGGGTGAGGTTGGTGTCCATGGTGAATCCAAGAGAATTGGCATTCTGAAAAAATTGAGGTTTGAAGCTGTCAGGATTATTGCCATTTAGCCAGGTTTGCAAAGTTTCTTGTTTGTTATTCTTGACAAATAACATGTGTTAGACCTGACAGCCTTAGGGTGGTCACCCCTAACTTTTTGCCTGCCTCCCTCCACTTTTTAGATACTGTTTTTTGCTGGTTTTAAGACTCAGCACACTTTACCACTGCTAACCAGTGCTAAAGTGCTTATGCCCTCTCCCTTTAAACATGGTAACATTGGGTCATACTCAATTGGACTATTTAATTTACAAATAAGTCCCTAATAAAGTGCATTATATGTGCCCAGGGCCTGTAGATTAAATGCTACTAGTGGGCCTGCAGCACTGATTGTGCCACCCACTTAAGTAGCTCCTTACCCTTGTTTCGGGCCTGCCATTGCAAGGCCTGTGTGTGCAGTTTCACTGCCAGTTCGACTTGCCATGTAAAAGTACTTGCCAAGCCTAAAACTCCCCCTTTTCTACATATGTCACCCCTAAGGCATGCCCTAGGTAACCCATAGGGCAGGGTGCTGTGTAGACAAAAGGCAGGACATGTACCTGTGTAGTTTACTTGTCCTGGTACCCCTAAAATCAATTTTTACACTGCTGTAAGGCCTGCTCCCTTCATAGGCTAACAGTGGGGCTACCCTCATATATTGTTTGAGTGGTAGCTGCTGATCTGAAAGGAGTAGGAAGATCATATTTAGTATGGGCAGAATGGTGATACAAAATCCTGCTGACTGGTGAAGTTGGATTAAATATTACTATTTTAGAAATCCCATGTTTAGAAAGTGAGCATTTCTCTGCACTGAAATCCTTCTGTGCCGTACAATCCACGCATGACTGGGTTTAGTTGCAGCTCCCTTGTGCATTCACTCAGACACACCCCAAACACAGGATACTCAGCCTCACTTGCACACATCTGCATTTTGAATGGGTCTTCCTGGGCTGGGAGGGTGGAAGGCCTGACAATTACATGCCAAAGCACAGTAGCCTGCCCTCATACAAAGGACTGCCAAACCCCTATTGGGACCCTGGCAGACAGGATTGAACTGAAAGGAGACCTTGTGCACTTCTAAGCCACTCTTTGAAGTATCCCCCACTTCAAAAGCACATTTGGGTATTTAAACAGGGCCTCTGCCCCTACCAACTCAGACACTTCCTTGAGAAGAGAACCTGAACCAGAACTTGTATCCTGCAAAGAAGAACTGCCTGGCTGCCCAAAGGACTCACCTGTCTGCTTTCTGTGAAGGACTGCTGCCTTGCTGTTACCCTGCTGCCTTGCTGCCCTCTGGCTGTGGAGAGAAGTGCTCTCCAAAGGCTTGGATAGAGCTTGCCTCCTGTTCCCTGAAGTCTCAGGACCAAAAAGACTTCATCTCTACAAGAAGGACTACTTGTGCGGCGAAAATCGAAGCACAGCCTGCCAGAAACTATGCACAGCCTGCACCGCAGTGAAAAATTCACTGCACGCCGAACCGGAACGACGCAGGCAGACTTTGCGATGACAAGATCGACGCAGCACCATTGTAGTGACCGGAAATTTGACGCATGGCCCACTGGATCGACGCACAGCTGTGCCGGAACGACGCAGCCCGACTTCCAGAGAGGAATTGACACAGTGCCTGCCGTGCAGTAGAAATTTCCACGCAACGTCCAATCGACGCAGCCCCTGTGACTTCGTCCTGTCAGTGCAGGAATTCCGCGTATCGTCCCCGAGGCATCCAAAAACCCCGCAACCCGATGAGGATCCACGACCGAGTGCCGGAAATCGATCCACAGCTGTCCCTGCTTGAAAACTAAACGAAGCATCGCCATGTGAGGCCCGAGAAATCGACGAACACCCCCTTTGTTTCCACGCATCTCCTCCTCTGCAGTTCTTTGCGGAGATTTTGAACGCGAACCAGGTACTTTGTGCTTGAAAGAGACATTTATTGCTTTTTAAAGACTAAAGACACTTTTTTATCACTTTTACAGTGATATCTCAACATATACTTATTGCATCTTTTGACCTGCATTTTACCTGATAAATATTATATATTTTTCTAAACACTGTGTGGTGTATTTGTGCGGTGCTATACTATGTTATTGCATCATTTATTGCACAAATACTTTAGACATTGCCTTCTAAGTTAAGCCTGACTGTTCTGTGCCAAACTACCAGAGGGTGGGCACAGGATAATTTTGATTGTGTGTGACTTACCCTGACTAGAGTGAGGGTCCTTGCTTGGACAGGTGGCAACCTGACGGCCAACCAAAGACCCCATTTGTAACAACATGGACTCTATTAGTTGGGTTGAGCGTCATATAGGTGCTGGACAGCATCCAGTTCTGGACCATTCACTCATCAATATCTGTCTTCAAATTAGCGCTAATATATAATAGCCTAAGGTATGCCTCAAATGAGAGGCAGCAAGGCCCAGTTGTTCAAAACATTTGCAGGAGGTTTGTGTCACTTTTTTGACTCACAGCTGACACAAAATCCATTTGGCATTTACAAAGCAACCCATATGCCAATTTGCATTGCTTTGTTAAAACAAAAGGAACACAAAGCAGCTCATTGAACTGCCTTGTGTTACTTTGCATCAGGGAAGCATTCCATGGGTGGTGCATAAGCAGTCCCGTTTTGATACATTTTTATGCAAAACCATATTTACAAATCTTTATACACGTGGGTTTAATCCAAAATGGTGTGCTTGCCTGAAACTGGCGTAACAGGGAGAACTACTTTTTTGTATCCCTATTTTTCCTCAATATTTCCTCTTTGCTATATAGCATGCAAAGAGGGGACAGTTTCCAAGGATAGTTTTTGTGCAGGAAGGTAGCCCCTTCTGCACAAAAACTATCCTGACTTTAAATCAAGCAGCCTAGTTATTTGACACAAGGGTACCTGCATTGGCAGTAGGCAGCCCAAAGTTTACCAGTGCAGAGAGAGAGTAGAAATGTGCCATTTATTTGAAAATATGTTGCAGTTTTGCTTTCTCTCTCTCATGCAACGCAGCACAACAACTTCACTTACGGTACTGTGTTCTATGAAACAGAAACAGGTGGCAACGTGAGTAGTATCAGCACATTCATTAAAAAACACCTAAGCTGTCCAAAAGAACTATATTTTATATAAGTAAAGAACACTAAGAAAATTAGTGAATGCAGAATACTCCAGCAAGTGTTCTGTTCAGTTGGTTGGCTGAGCTTGGAAATTAGATGTTTTTTCCGCAAGACATTTGGCAACAAAAAACATACATACAAAGTTGTTCATTACAAGTAAATTGTGGAGAAAATGTCAATTATCTTTTTCCAGCCTCTCTTGTTGTAAAATCTAATCATTATACTTGCAGATAAGGTTGCCTGGCAGGAGGTTGCAATGATTTACCCATTAGCAGTGAAGAGAAGAAAAGCAGGAGGTTAGAGACCTATGACAGCCATGCAGTACAGTGTATTTCCAGCTGAGTATTGTCTGACATCCTGCCGGCACACATAAGGAAACGTAAAATTAACACAGCTGCATCTCAGTGACTAAATTTACCAACATCTACACAAGTCACAACCATTCTGTATTCCTATTTTAGGTTTCATACAATATAAAATTAAAATACCTTTCTTTTGTCAAATAATTCCATTAAATTTTATCTAAGTATCAATAATCAACTTGTGAAACAAAATTAATCTACTGGGCTGACTAAACAAATCCTTCGGCATGTAACACTTTTGGATAGTAATGAGTCTACAGCTAAAATCTTCATATAGATTGCAGAAAAAAAATCCAATCTTGGTGTCACGCATGGATCTTCTGGGGAATGCTTTGATAATTTGTGCAGTTTGACAAAATTGTCTTTATCTCCATAGGCAGTTCTTGATTCCAGATTTAAACAGGAAGTATAGCAATATTCCACAAAATAATCCAACAAGAAGGAGAAAACCTGGAGACTAGAAACACTTTCTAGCTGACCAGGCCAAGCAACAGGGCAATGAGCTGAGAAACGCAACATGAACTGGAGAGAACGCAGAGTCCACGAAGTCCAGTGAGCGAGCAATAATTTACAAATGATTGTAGTACAACTGGACTAACAACGGAGCTCCTCTAATAGTGGAGAACAGGACATGACATCATTCCATAAGGTTCAGCCATCTTGGATTGGTAAGGAATTGATAAATTAATACATAAAAATGTACTTATATGCATGTAATACCAACACTTTGGTTAATGGAGGATACAAATTACTTTCATATTCTTTAAAAAAAGATATGCCATTGCTTTCCTGCATATTGTTCTTGCTAATATGCAGGAAAATCTAGTCCATACCTCTCAGCATGGTCAGGAACCCGACATGTGCACAGCACAAAACATGGCACTAAGCGAGGATGCCAATGCATACTCGCTGACCAAGGTGCTCCATAGCCTGGCACCATAGAAAGATGCCGCCACAGACCAGCCTGTTTCAGAGACCACTTGCACTGGAAAGATAAGGCTGCTACCATTACACTCTGCCATCTCTTAGGGTCTCCTGGTTTATGTTTTTTTTTTTTTAAACAAAATTGCCTAATGAAAGTGGGAGCACAAACTTGGTCTTCTGGTTCCCAGGAATAGTTGCAGAGATTGTATCCTTTCCAATCAAAAAGATACTTATGTTTCCCTCCAAAATACTAGGAATCACATATTTCTCAGATTTCATAGTCAGGTTGTTCAATAACTATTATGGAGCCTGGTTTCCCTTTAGGAGAATGTTCCTTATGATGGAGATAGGGTGTTAGATGAGAAACATGAAAGAAAGGGTGAACGTTCCAAAAAGAGGGAAGCTTGAGTCATGGTGTGACTTGACTTATGATCTTGGAAATTTCAAAAGACACATAATATCTAAGAGAAAATTTAGACCAACAGATTGAGAGGAGTAGGTTGTTGGAGGAAAGCTAGATTCAGTCGCCAACCTTATAGGTAGGAGCAGGTTGCCTGTACAGATTGGCCTGGAACCTTTTCGAGAACTTAGAATTTTGTAAATTTTGGGGTAGCTTTTCTTGAACTTTCTTTAAATTCTCTTATAGATTTTGAACTGCATGTACAGAATCTTCAGTTTCTAAGGAGTCTGGAGATATTTGAGGAAGGATCCTAGTTAAGGCAAAAAACAAAAAAAAAACAGAGAGGTAGGAATATCATTATTATAAGCAAACTTTACAACAGGCAAAAAGGGATTTCCAATTATAGTGGATGGCAGAAATGCAACACCTTAAAAGCTCTTCCCAAGTTTGATTGAACATTTCCATTTGTCCATTAGTTTGAGGGTGGAAGCCAGAAGTAACTGCTCTTTGGATGCCACTTAAGACACAGTCATTTCCAAAATGTAGAGACACGTTGAGGGCCACGATTTTAAATTATTTTCAAGGGCAACTCACAGAGATTAAATATTTATCAGAATAAAATACTTCTGCCATTTCTAACGCAGTTGGTAATTTGCGAAGAGCAATAAAATGAGCCTCAATCTATAGTGACCATAAATGTGATTGAGTTTTTACATGGGGTAATTCTACAATAAAATCAGTAGATATTAACTCTAAGGATTGGAAATGATTTCAGGAGAAATTAATCTTGCCTTTCTTGGTGCTTCAGAGTTGTTTTTGGCTCAGATGTCACATAACACAATGAATCTTATGTAATCTTGCTGAAGAGATTGCCACCAGAATTTCAGCCTGATAAGATTTTCAGAAGACTTCTGTGTTTAAATGCTAAAGCTTCGCAACATAGATGTAATATTTTCTTCTTTAATTGTTTTCTTGGAATAAAGAGTCATTTTTGTATCAAAATTAGACCATTGATGTTATTGAACCAAACTTGAGGATACAATTGGTTTAATTTGCATAGACTGAATCATCAGGATTATTGATTGATTGATTAAAGAATTGCAGTAGTTATAGTAGAAATCAAGGCCCGAGCAACAATTATCTTCTCTACAGTTCTGAAAATACAATATGCATGGTAATGCCTAGACAAGGAGTGTGCAACAACATTTTCAGATCCAGAAATAAAAGTAAGGAAGACCTGCTATTCTGCCATTCAGCCTGTTGAAGTACTTGAAGTTTTCAATGATCAGTATGGGCAGTTACTCGATGTTGAGCCCTTAGTAAGAAATGTCTCCACTAAAAATAAAGGCTGCTTTAATAGCAGAGAGTACTTTCTCCCAAACAGAATAGTTATATTTTTGCTGGAAAAAATTCCATTGAGATGGCGGCAGAGGGATGCTCTTCTTAGTCATGACTTGGTTGAATCAGTCAATGGCATCTGTATGAAGATTGAAAGGTCTAGGAGCATTGGGTCGCTGGAAGATGGAAGGATGGACAAACTGAGATTTTAATCTTTCACAGACTTGCAAGGCATCCTTACTCCAGAGAAAAGCCTGGTTCTTCTTTAGCAGATCTGTAATTGGTGAAACAGGCTTATAATATCTCTTAATAATTTTATGATAATAGTTTGCCAGGCAAGGCAAACTCTGTGCTTCGTTTGTTGAAGAAGGAATGATCCATTCACCAATGGCTTAAACCTTTCATGTGTGCAAGGCAATCCCCTTTGATAAAAGGATGTATTCTAGATACTCTATAGAATCCTTTTCAAACAAGCACTTTATGGTTTTGGCCAGCAGTTTGTTTTCTCTCAATCACTGTAGGTCTTGCTTGCAGGGTAAAGATGCAAGCTCCTTGGAAAAAATACAGGATTGGAAAATAGCAGAGGCATGACACAGACCAAAATGGCATTTCCTGGTATTCAAAAAGACGAAAAGGTGTTCTGAATGTGGTTTCCCATTGATCACCTGGTCTGATCCAAATCAGATGATGAGCTCCTCTTGTTCTAGTTTGGTAAAGACCTTAGGCCCTTGAATGGCTTCCAAAATGTCTGATTTAGAGTGCAGAGGGCGAAGGTCTTGACAGCCACCAGATTTAAACCCCTGCAATCAATACATGGCAAGCGTTCAAACATTCCTTTCTTTGGTCCTAAAAACAAGGAAGCTCCAGCAGGGGATTTGGATGGGGCTACCAGACCATTCTCTGGGCTAGCATTGAGATATTCCCTTAAGTCTTGTCTTTTCATCAGTGAAAAGGAAAAAAAAGTCACCCATAGGGAACAAAGGTGTCAGGTAGGATCTCAATGGCACTTTCAGAGTGGTGATGAGGATTGGTAATGAGGATGTAGTTCTTTAGTTTTTGACTCATGAAATACATCAAGGAACTCATGTCAGGTGTTTGGAATCTCAGTGAGTGGATTTATTGAAATTAATTTTTACAAGAAAAAATGGAAGACACAAATTTCAGAGCCTGAAAACAAGATCTTGGTTGACCAAATGATGTAAGGATTGTGTCTAGCTACCCAGTTATTTCTCAAAATTAGTGAGTAATGGGGTGAAGAAATCAAATCAACAGTGAGGGTTCCATACTAGGCTTCTTAGCTATAGGGGTTGAGTTTTCTCTACTATTAAGCAAGATGCCAGAGTCCCAGCTACAGCTTCTATAGCCACTGGTACTTGGTTCATAGAGCCTGGAAGGTGGTGGTGTGAGGCCCATTGAACATCCATATAAAAATTAGAAGCTCCAAGAAGTGATACCAAGTGATTTTCTGGCTTGTAGGAGGAGGCAACTGGAAGTTTTCAGAGGAATGGGCAGGGGTGTCTGATTATCGCTCACTTCTATTCCCTGCACTAGGAGTGAGCTTCTTAGTTTCTAGACTTCTCTGAATGATAAGCATAGAATGCAGGGCAGTAATATAGCAGGTGAACTCTATGACTACAATATAAACACAAGCTGAACTCCACTTCCATACCCTCTCTTCCTCGGTTAAAGGACCCTTAGTGAAACCCACTGGCATAGGCTCATTTTCAGGCTCAGAAGACTCATGTATAACCCTAAACTATGTCCAATAAGTGGATTTAGACAAGGATTGTTTCAGGTATCTAGATATCTTTCATGAAGGCAGCAATTGATCTAGATGGTTAACTGGTTGAGATCTCAAAGGGATGGAGGTCGACCAACTCCTGCAAGTTCATCCTTTATCTCAGCCTTTAACCCTTTTGAGAAAAAGATGAATAGGGGCACATTTGGTTTAGTCTGTTTCTCTTGACAACCTTTGAATTTCGAGATGTAAGAAGAGAGATTGATTGAACCTAAACAGATCTCTGTAATCTCCTCTGAGACAGATGATTTGTAGTTTGATGGTCAAAGATATCTGTAAATTCATCAAGGAATGCTGCAATAAATGGCATTTAAAGCTATTGGCCTAGCCAAGGCCAAGTCATTCCTGGTGGTATTAATAATACTAATGCCACCTTAGATCTGCCTGAAGCATAAATGTATGTTTTAAAGTTAAAGTGAACATGGCAGGTATCTACAAAGGTCTTTAGCTTAGTTGGATTGCCATCAAATTTTATTTCAGTCAAGCCAGCCAGTAAAGGATACATGGTCAGGTTTTGGACTTGCAGCATTAGGTAGTTTACTGCTGCCAAACGTTCCTGAATTTGAGGCATTACTTGGACCTGATCCATTTTCGGAAAGCATTGACATCACAACCTGTCAAGCATGGGTCTTCTGGGTGATGGTATCTTCATGACTTGCAAAAATCGCCTCTTATCTCCAGTGGAAGTGCCAAATGCCAGATTTATACAGGAAGACTAGTGACACTGTATTACTGGAATCAAGCTATCTTTGGCTATCTAGGGTGTAACTGGTCCTGGGTTGCTTGTATTCCCATCAGGGAGGATCCCGTCTGGCAGTTCAGTCTAGGCTGTTTCCATTGGAGTAGGGTCAAGACTGAGTTTGCAAAATAACAACTGACTGGATGCAGCCCAGAGTATTCAACCATTCCATCCATCACTTTTTTAAATACTTTAGTTTGTCGTCCTAAGTGCGAGGGGTATGCCCAGACATGGGTAAAGTGTACACTGTGTCAGTGGTATCAAGCTATTCCTGGTTGACAGCCCTAAGTAGGGCGAAACTGGCCCGGGGTTGCTAGTCTTCCATTTTAGGGAGGACCTGGCCTGGCAGGTCCAAATGGACTGTCTCCATTGCAATTACCCAATGAAATTACCAGCATGTCAAAATACTGGCCGCACTTCTTTTCCTGGCATCTGTGTCTTTACAGAAGGGCATTTGAGGCACTGTGCGTATCTGACAGGCAAGCCAATTTCAACTGCTCATGACTGGGACTGAGATGTGCGAGTTTTTCATCAAACTACAGACACTGGCATGAAGGCAACAGGTGGCAAGGGAATTGTAGGCTGTTGATCACTTTCCTTGATTATATGCCCTGGATTTCACATAGGTGGCACTTCAGCTACCTCTCCACAGGAAGCATCTCGCTGGCACTCCACTGTATTGTAATTTCCAGTCATAAAATTACACAGATTTCCCAGTTCCACGAGATCTATTGCCTACATGTACCATCTGCTATTTAGAAATTGGTAAATGTATGCCTGGACGTCAGAGCGCGGTCGGGCCTGAAGGAAAATCCAAAGGGAAGAAATGTAAGGGAAAGGGAGTGTACTTTCTGCTGGGGGAACATTGCAAGCTCTTCCTTGTGTTAATTTAGCTCTGCCTAAGAAATATTGTATGTCTTTGTTGGAAATTCTGCCTTTTATACTGTCTCTCACTATCTACTCATCTCTTTTGGACGTTCAAAAACACAGTCACAACAGACGTGCATTAAGGTGCACATACATATAAGTGGCATCTTTGAATGCACTTACCTTGCGCTTTAGCTGTTTTGATAATACCAGAGGTTTGTGCTTCTGAATTCTCATAAGTTGCATGCAAGATTTTTGTAGCTTGATACGTTTTACAAAATACTGCCATGCATTGAGGCTTACCTGTAGACCTAACCCCTGTACTAAGGCCCCAGCTAAGTAGCCCAGGTGGGACACAGAGCAGAAGTCAAGGTCTGTAGGTAAGTGATGAAACGTTTAGTTTTATTTGTCTTCTGAGCTGCTAGTTGTGTTGCTGTACCACTGTGGTTGGACAGTGTCCAGTCAATGACGAGTGATCAGCTCTGATATATCGTAGACTTTGACTTCGTTCACATGTCACCCTGAGACAACATTGTTGTTTTACATGTCACAACCAAAGGAGCAAGTCTTATAGTAATATGTATACCCTAACACATGACATTCTCACTCACATATTCATATGTTTTAAACTGTTAACAGAATCATTATGCATATTCATTGCATGATTATCTATAATTTAGCCTGTCAGTGTAGTAAATCAAATCCCATACAGTTTTCTTCACCACTCTATGTATGTGGAGATCTCTGTGTTCCAGGCATGGAGCCCTCTGCTGCAACAAACAAGAAATGGTATACAGGAACAGGAAGTAGGCCATTCCTGAGCTGCCCATTCACCACAAAATACTTCTACTCCATCCTGCTGGTTCTTTTTTCCAAGAAACTTCCAAACTGGGTGAGGTACATGAAGAGAGGTACAAAGCTTTTCCGATGAATAAGTGGAAATCATATTTGAGGCAGACTTCAGTAATGTGAGGGTCCTGACACTTAGGTTTCCTTAGCTACATGGCGTCCTGACACTGAACTGAGGAGTACAGTATAGATCAATATCTGAAGACACAGAACTGCTGCAGGGCAATGGGTGTCCATGTATGTAGACTGAAGTAGTGCTAAAATGGTGAGAAGACTTAAGGCACTGAGCCCGCCTGAAGGTATGAGATGTGCTGGGGATATACTCCCAACTAAATAAGCCACACCCCAAAATGACCTTACTACGCAGGGGGTATTGAAAACAGCCTATCAAACCTACCATACTGAGCTGGATTCTTTGGAGTAGCAAACAAACAGTGAGACTGATACATATTTGATAACAAATGACATTGTTGCCCAGTCATGTCTCCTGTTTATTGTATTTTGGTTCTCTTGGTGTTGCCTATATCATATATTGTACTGTCAAATGAATTAATTGATTGAATAGTTTTTTTTCTTGCTTTAAAACTTGCTTTATGTGCTATTTTATAATAAAATTATTGAAAAATTGTTATGAATGTGTTGGCAAAATGGAACTTTACATGAGAAAACTTAGATAACTTTAGGACTTTATTGAAGATATAGGGCCTCATTATGACCCTGGCGGTACAGAACCGCCAGGGTCAACGGGGGCGGGAGCACCGCCGACAGGCCGGCGGTGCTCCCTTGGGCATTCTGACCGCGGCGGTAACGCCGCGGTCGGACCGGGACAACTGGCGGTCTCCCGCCAGTTTCCCGCTGCCCAAATGAATCCTCCAAGGAGGCGCAGCATGCTGCGCCGCCTTGGGGATTCTGACACCCCCTACCGCCATCCTGTTCCTGGCGGTTCGCCCGCCAGGAACAGGATGGCGGTAGGGGGTGTCGCGGGGCCAATGGCATGGGCACTGCAGGGGCCCCCGTAAGAGGGCCCCGCTAGTATTTCACTGTCTGCATAGCAGACAGTGAAATACGCGACGGGTGCAGTAGCACCCGTCGCACCTTCCCACTCCGCCGGCTCGATTACGAGCCGGCTTCATCGTGGGAAGGTTGTTTTCCCCTGGGCTGGCGGGCGGCCTTTTGGCGGCCGCCCGCCAGCCCAGGGGAAAACTTGGAATACCCTCCGCGGTCTCTGGACCGCGGAGCGGTATTTTGGAGGGGGGAAGTCTGGCGGGCGGCCTCCGCCGCCCGCCAGACTTAGAATGAGGGCCATAATGTCATGTGCATTATATCAATTTTATAAAACTTTTTTGTGAGTTGTGTGCATAACCATTACTATCTGTCTACTCTACACTATGGTATGAGTTGATCGTACATGATTGACAATGCAAAACCCTACTTTATTAATATTATGTGATCAGCAAGCTGGCTATCATTAATTGTAGAACATATAAAGAACACCTATAACATCAAAAATCAAATTTCCAAAATTGTCAAATGATTGCTCTACACATCAGTCAACACATTTTGACTATTGACTCATATATAATTTCTCATTTCCCAACATAAGTGTATTTAAGGCTGGAGTTACACGTTATTTTCGATATCCAATGTGCAACAATGTCATTTTGCCATGTCTTCCAAAGACAAATGATTATGTTTGGGGGCGACATTACATATCCTGATGGTGCATAGTCATATAATATATATTTTGCCTTTCTTGCATTTCCATTGTAGGAAGCAGGCTTGGGTGTTATGCTGGGCTCTTCTTTTGAATTTTAAACAAGCATTTGTCATTGCAGAAAGTGTAAATTTCACAATTCATGTCAAAGGGAAATGGAGTGCTTGGCATTGCCATTACATTGAATATAGTCATCTTCTTCATACGAAATGTATGTATGTGACATTTTGGACATATGCACTCATCGTTTCGTTAATTTGTCTCTATTCCTTTTCAGCAGGCCAAACTAGTTCAGCAAGAGGAGAGCAGGACCTGAGATGGTGATCAAGGTAGTTGGCTGCTAGGCTTGGACTAAAACCTAATATCACCAGCGAGGAAGAGAAATGAACAGCCAGCAGGGAGTGTGCACCCATCCAAAGATGTATTTGGTCTGCTGCAAAAAGACACCAAGTGTGGGCTGTTGAGTCCCGTATGGTGGTGGAAGTGATGGGCACCCCATGCCAAGAGGAGGGATCCTCCTGGCCTGAAAGGAGATCTAACAGCAGTGTTCAGTAAGCTGGCCCCACAAACATCTGTGGCCAGGAGCACTGCCCTTAGTCACACTAGAGACCCTTCATGCGGAAGGAGCATCAAGCTGATCCTCCTGCTATACCTCTTTTTCTTCAATGTAACCACAAGGAAGATCAGCAATCGAAGAAAGTATTAGTCCCAGACACCTTTCAGCCCATGTGTGTTGAAACCAACCCAATTTGAATATTTTACAATGCCTGCTTTCAAGGAGGCCATGAGAGTTACAGCTGCAGGTCGACAATCCATCTCTTAGGATTGATATTGATGAGTGGGCAGATGAATGCCTTTTGAGAAATGCTAGTTGACCAGCACAGGGACTTATGTACACTTCCGATCTCTTTGATAGGAGGCATACACCTCAACTGTCTTCCCCTTCATGTCCACATGCTGTTGCAAGAACCCCCAGTTTGCCCAAATTGTCCCTCCCAACTGAGTGTTTCAATTTCCCCAGAAGGTGTCTGGTTTCACCTTTCTTAAACACTTGTCTGCTTCTGAGTTAGATTTTCATGCTGTGGTGAAACCAGAGCCTGAGGATGGCCAAAATGTTTCCCCTGGTCTAGGACACCAAATCAGACAATTAATCTGGGTTGAAAGTGTGACTTTAATTATTATTTGAAATATTACTTTTATTTCATTCTTTTAGTTTCATTTAGGGAGTTTCTGCTCTCATTCATCACCTTTTAGTTTGAGATAATGTTAATTAATATTCAGTTGTTACACTTTTCACCCATGTAACTGGAGTTTGCCACTAACTTTACTGAAATGTTTTTCTCATTTGCCTAACCACCCCCAAGTACATAATTTGAACCTGAGCTCGAGCACTATTTTTTCATTTGCCCATTTAACAGGACTGTCCCTAAACTACAATTTTTCATACTATTTTGAAAAAAACATATAAATGTAGCTACTGAAAATTAATAACAATGATGTATTGAATCTTTCTTGTGCTATTGCATTCAATTTTATGTCAATGGAGAGAAATTACAATTGATACGTAATCTGTAACACAATGCACGTATGCAGAAAAGTTTAAAACGTAGTTAACATAGCTGCACCTACCTGGAAACATACACAGTTCGATGTTTGTTGTGGCTGTTATTTAATTACAAAGGCAATGACTGGTAAAGTTTTAACATCATAAAATTTGTGGATCAAGCAAAAAAGTTAAATGGAAAATGTGTGAATGAGTGAGGTATTGACTGTTAAGATTAAGGGTTGGGGAAATGGTGTCTACATTCTTGAAGGCGACAGAGGTAGTTAGGGGGAGGGTTCATCCACTTCTCTACTGTGTCTATTGGAGGCTGAGGTTTTGTTTGCCGAGGTGAGGTAGTGAGTTTGTGGGCGGTGGCAGTGGAGTAATGTCAAGGTTTGTGGATCATGCAATGTGATTATTGACAGGGTTTGCTGTTGTTATTGGCCTAACAGGTTTTGTGGCACTTCAATTGAACCATGAACATGTCTTGAGCCTGCAGAATAACACTGGCACTTGTTATGGCTTTTATTACCTGCATGGCCAAGGTATCCAGCATTTCGCTCTCCTTCTTCCACAAATAAATATGCTCTGAGTGTAAATTTGACATGTTGTGGTAACATTTCATAACATTCTTAAAGACACGGGTCAGACTCTACATCAACCAAGGGAGTTTTCTCTGGTGAGCCACAATATATCCTGCAAGTTCACCCGATGTTATGAGGATCTACCACACAGATGACTGCTATTGGAAAATTGTTTCCTCCTAGTGGAAAGGATTTGGTCATGCCATCCCTCTGCATGAACTGCCATCTGACATGGCAACCAGACTGTCCATAATAGAAAGAGTTGACATCTGGGAGTTTGTGGTTTAGAGATTGTTGAAGGGCCAAGAGGTCTTTTTCACTAGTGTTGTCCTCTTCTTCAGATGAGTCAAAGAATACTGGAGTTGCATCTGAGAATAAGAAGTGTTCAGGGTAGGCAACGGAGGTACCTTTTGGTTATTCAAAATGAATATTGATGTTTCTTTCTTTCCCTGACTGCAAAGTGAGAGGAGTTTGTTTAGTGAACTACGTGATGATCTTACTGGGGTACAGGAAGCGTGATAAGAAAGTCTTCAAGGAGGATATGATTTCCACCTGGGACTGTCCTTCATCTTTTGCTTGTTGATGATGCATCATGCTTGCAACACCCTCTCCTACCAGGACCTGTAAGACAAAAACATAATAAGCTGTAAGTCAAAGCCCTTGATCAGACAGACTTGTTTCTCATTAGCTTCCATCAGGAGGTCACAGTTTAACATATCATCATGAATGAATATTTAACCATATGAAGTTAATATTTTATCAATACTGTGCTCTACAAATGTTATATGATGACATTTTACCTGCTACTGCCACAAATGTCTCCTTTGAGGAATGACCCCCACAACGTCAGCTACTGAACCAATGTCCTTGAAGCCAGTGATGGTAATATCTCTCCTGTTCCTGAGCTGCAGAGAAGAGCAATGAGAAAGTTGATTTATATCAGTTTGAGATGGAAGAGGACGGGGTAGTTGGCACAAATGGTGTTAATGCACATGAAACGTGTTGCATTCCATTCACATGGATAAAAGTGTCAAAGAACAGAGTGGTACAAAATGTGAGAATGGTGGATGGTAGAACATAATTGCTGCTGCTAGGGTGTAATCTGAGGTGTTGATTGTAGTGTGATTAACAGAGGCTTGGATTCTTCACAGGAATGTTCTCTTCAGCTATTTTTATATTACTGAAGCCACCCCAGGGATCCGCCTTATGAACTTTGGAGATCTTTTTGTCTTTGGATTTCAAGTGGAAGCGGGTCCAACCTCCCCTGCTACTTCTCACAGGTCACAGATTCCAAGTGCAGCAAGTTCAGTCCGCCGGGTACCCTATCGTAAGTCAAACAGAGTTCTGAGAAAAGCTGGGTGAGGGACCTGATTTGTAGGTCTCACCACCTTCTGGGTGAGGGACACTCTAAGACACTCCTAGCTCCTCTGTGACCAATGAGGTAAAGGATCCCAGTCCCAAGTTACCCACTTTTGCAGTAGTTCCTGTTTGCTTTTGCCTTACTGAAAACATACTCAAAATGCAATAAGTCGGGGCAGTGTCAAGATGACTGAAGTCTATAGCCAACCTAAACTTGGACTCTGAAGGCTGGGGATGTATAAAGAATTGGACTATGGTAATAACTAGTGTCTACCTTTATCTAACACTAAAATCCAGTTTGAAGCATGCAATGTGCCCACAATTAACCCAGAGACAGAAGTCTGGTAGGACAAAAAGAGGGTCCTTCAGCAACCAGACACAAGATATGGAAGAATTGAATTATCCTGACATCCTGTTTGCTCCCCTTGAAAGGTGCAACACTTTTACATGTATACCAGCTAGACTTGGTATGCAGGATTTGACACTGTGGTGTCAAAAGAATGCCTACTGCCCCACCCTGCATAGTGAGCTCAGAAAAGTCATTTCTGCCCATTCAGATCACCTATTTTGTGTTCCTGGGAGGAATTTCCCACCTCTTTCAAACCTCTTCCTGGGCTGAGCATAGGCTGGGAGTTGGCACAGGATAATGTCAATCAACCTTTTCACAGCTCAGGTAGGAATATGTTACCTTTCTAAAAGTTACTTTTCCTTTACACTTAGTAAAATCCAACTTCACCATTGAATTGGATTTGTAATGACTCTACCTGGTTTTCTACATAGGACAGTTAGGCCTGCCACAGTGAAAAAAGCTTTTAGGGCATCCCCACTGTAGGGACATGCTGCTGCTCTCCGTGGAGTGACGTATTTTTTACCTGTCAGAAAGTTTTTTACAACATATACTGTGGCTTATAGGAGAGTTAAATAAACCCATCAATGAAACATTATGGTGCAGCAAGTGAAGGGATAAAACTATCATGAATGATGGTATTTATTATGTCATGCTCTGGTCAAGCATTTCCCTGTTTTTAGCCCTGTATGAAATACTATCACCTCATAGCGCTAAATGTCTCATCCGCTTGACAGAAATTGAAGAGTAACTAAAATATAGGTATGGAATGGTAGGGAGAGCAGGGCAAAAGGAAGGGTTTCCACTGGTAAATGATTAACTAGAAATGCCCTAGACATATGTGTTGGAGATAGAGTGAGCAGGGAGGGAGAAATACAGGGTTCAATAAATGTGACAGAGTTAAAGAAATAGAAGGTAGGAGAGGGCAGGTGTGAGAAAGAGAAAGTGTGACAGAAAAACAGCAACATTCTAGAAAGAGCAGTAGAAAGGGAAGCTAAAGGAAGCAATAGAGTATAAACAGAATGAGGGCTTTGGGGCAAACATTAAGAAAGGAAAATTAGATAAATATTGTGGGAAGGAGGGTAATGAAAGGTTAAGTAATTACATAAAGAAGTGAGGGAAACAGAAATATAGACAAAAAAAGGAGAAATTATATATTTAAGATTTGACCAGTATTGTTGGCCCGGAATGAATTCAAAGGCACAAATATGCTCTGTTTTCTGAACCATTTCCTTCAGGTAAAGCTTGATATTCCACTTTGATTGTTGTTTTACCTCTTACCGTGGCTGAACAAATGTAATGACCTAAAGTGGTTCAAAATATACCACTCTTGGAAAATGTTCCTAAACATTCTCTTAGGGAGTACAGGAAAGCCACACTACAAGGTAGTCTTTAAAGCTCTTGAGGTTTTAACCAATGGAACTGTCCAAATGTGCTATTAAAAGCGCAAATTTAAATTCTATAGAATAAAATGATCTTCATGTAACACATCAGAAATCCAGGTAATTAAGGGCCAGTTGTATGACGGTCAGGTTTTGTGACTCACAAATTGCGATTTTGTGAGACTTAGAAACGCTGATGGCAAAACAGTGACTCAAACCCTATTTGTGATTCGCAAATGTGTCGCAAGGGACCTGTCTCATTAATATTTATGAGACAGGTCGCAATTTGCGACACATTTGGGAATGGCCAGCACTTACAGAGATGGTGGCCTGCTGGGGTCGGCAGACCACCATGTCTGTTACTGTTTTTTAAATAAAGCATTTTTAAAAAAAATGCAGCCTGTTTTTCTTAAAGGAAAATGGGATGCATTACAAAAAAATATGAAAAGTTTCCTTTTCATTTTTTCAGAGAAGGCAGTGGTCAGTGGGTCCAATGTGTGCTCTGAAAAAAATTGTGAATGGGTTACCACTAGTATGAAATTGGTGGTAACTGTGATTGCTTTGTGACAGCATGCCCAGTCGCAAAACAATCGTACATCCCCCTGCGACTCGCTATTAGGAAGGGATGCCCTTGGCACACCCCTTCCTAATAGTGACTCACAAACCCTATTTTGCGAGTCTGTAATAGGTCACGACTCTCAAAAAGGGTTGGCACATGGTACAATGCCATTTAGCAGTCGCAAACGGCAAAATGTGCCATTTGCTGTCGCTAAATAGTGATGTACATCTGGCCCTAAATTTCTACTCAGTTCTGACCAGTATATTCCTGGTCCCTCAATGCTTGAGGTAAATCTCATAATATTGATACACTAACCCGTCCTCATACAGTTGTAGAGAATTATCAAATTAAAGTATGACAGCCCAACTAGAAGTGTTGGTACCTTAATAAATAAAGCTGAATGGTGTGCATAGCAGTCATGCTGAGAACTCGAGAACTGTTAATTTTATTACTATGATTTTCCTAAAGCGAATTCCAAGTAGAAAACCTTTCATCATCATCATCAACATCATCATCAAAGGTCTTTATTTCCACACATTGGCCACAGGGACACATATAAAACTACATGATGTAGGATCCAGCATAACACAATCTGTTAAGACCATAAAATTCCTCTAAAATCTATCAGCAATCAACGTAGTCAACATAGTTAAAATCAATTTAAAATGTATACAACATTCATACAAAACTTTCAAGTTTGTATTTTCCAATCCCCAGGCTATAAATATTTGAATCAAATAAGAGACATTTTGCACATATGCAAATCACCACAGACTTATTTCCCTGGAGAAGCACACATTTTTGCCTCTCTCTTCATATTGCCATCAAGTATCGAGTGAGTGCAAAAATCACCAATCAGATGGTATTGTATCTTATAATCCTTAAGGTCTCTTTGTGCTCTCTATCACCCAAGTTTCAACACATCAGGATTATCCAGCTCCTCCTGCTGCTTGTTTAGGCCGAGAAGAAAAACATAACATGCTCAATAGTTTTTTTAGTGTCACCACAAGACAGACACCACAAGTCCTCTGCCTAAGTACACATGCCCATTTTGCAGAAAAAGAATGGAGGGGCAATGTCCCATACTAAAACTGTAGATAAAAATGGCTGACTAACGATGGCTCTATCTCATCCAGAAAGGAATCCTTCACTGTAAGAAATGTGTCAGTTAGAGAGTCAAATTAGTGTATAAAAGACACCTTTGCCATTACGTAGATTTAAATTGTACCTCGCGGGTCGCCCCAGCCTCCCTGGGATCATTCCACAATCTTTCTTTTACAATTGCTGACAGAGTGGCTTTTACGTATCTTAGCCAAGGTATATTTCATTAGCCAGGGATATGTAATATTTCCTCTAAGCCCAGGATATAGGAACACAATTCTGGGGTAGCCAAAATTCTCCTCCAATATAGTATGGGGCTCAATCCTATCCTGTCAGAGTTTGTTCTAAGCACAAAGTCCAATGGGAGCGGGGGTTACTTATGGGTAGCTTGCCAACTGGTGCATGAATCAATTTTCTGTTGTGACTAGGGGAGTCACATCCATGTGCTCCCACAGTTTAGTGCAATAAGAAGCTATTGCTAGGGCCTGGTGGTTGTGAGAAAACAGGGCTGATTGCAGAGGCCCCCTAACTTTTTGCCCCCATTTTCCACTTTTTGCTGGTGTTTTCCTGACTCTGATGGTGCCCTGGGTACTGCTAACCAGTCCCAGGGCCTGTGCTCTGTGTAAAATCAATATGCAAATTAGGCTAATTATAATTGGCTAAGTTAACCTACCTATTAGTCCCTAGTATATGGTAGGCTATGTAGGTTTAGGGACCACAGCATAGGTAGTGCACCCATAGGTGCACTGCTGAGGTGCCCAGTGTCATTTTAAAGGCAGGCCTGCCTTGCTGGCTGCTTTTAAATTAAAGTAATATGCAAATTTCGACTTTGGAATTAAAAGTATTTCCAAAGTCTTAAACTACCTTATTTTTACATATAAGTCACCCCTAAGGTGTGCCCTATGTGCCCCTAGGGCTGGGTGCCATGTAACTATAAGCAGGGACCTTATAAAAATAGTTTTATAAGCCCTGGTGAGGTAAAAACAGCCAAATTCGTTTTTCCCTCATTGTAGTAAATGGCCTTCATAGGCTAGAATGGGGAGACTTTATTTTAATTTTTAAAGTCTCCTTAAATGATGCATACCAAGAATTTGGTATCAAATTAATGGTTGTAATAAATCCCACAACTTCCAGTTGTGGGATTTAATATAACTTGTTCAGGTAAAGAGTTTTAAACTTTACCTGAAAAGTTGCCAGTTTCAGCCCTGCATTGTTTTTGCTGCTGTGCCCTGATTGGCCAGCCTCTAGGAGCTTGGCCAGGCTACCTTGATGAGGTGTGAAGTGGCCTGGCTTCACACAAAGGAATGTGCCTGTGGGCAGGAATCTCCCCTCAGCAGATGGTGAGGCAGGAAGGGGGAGGGCTGCCAAACTGGTCTTCAAAGGCAGAGAAGGACATTTGGAGCATCCAGCAACACCACCGCATCCTGCAACCCCAGACAACTAGGTGCCCCCTTGATTAGATTAGGAGAGGGCAGGAGAGGGGTGTGTTTATGATTTTTAGCCACACCAGTGGGTGGGCTCAGCCAGATGTAACCTCCAAAAATCAGATTCAGCCATGATGGATTTTTGGAGAATGTTGCCTCCTGGGATTGATTTTTGCCACACTTCCCAGGAAGTGGTCATCTCAGGGGGAAGGACCCTGCACCTGATTGGAGAACCAGGACCCCCCTGCTTTTCACCCAGGAGCAAGGATAAAACTGGCAGACCTGCACCCACACCTCAGTTCCCTACCACATCCAACAAGGAAGAACAAAAGAAGAAGAAGGACTGCCCTGCTGGACCCCTGGCCTGCACCTGGAACCTGCACTCAGAAGGACTGCACCAGCTGCACACCTGGGCTTCACCACAAGAAGGACTTTGCCTGGCTTCAACTGGTTCAAGGAGGGACTCCCTGTTTGCTACAGGTGAAAAATTGCTGTCCAGAATCCCCTGCACCAACTCCTGAAGAAAGGGACCAGCTGACCACTGTCCAGTGGCCAAAAAGGAGTTTGTGCCAGGTGCATTCTGGGAGTTGTAGTCCGCACCCCCCAAGGACCATCTCTGAACTTCTGGACCCTTGAGGTGAGCTGTGAACCCCAGCGAGCGTATCCAAGGAGGGCTCCATGGACGTCGGATCAAGATCCAGGTTTACCCCGGTCGAAGGATTTTCACCTCGAAAAAAACGACTAAGTCCGAAGGTAAAAATCTCCACCGAGGATTCCAGCATCGCGTATCCGGAGAAGGGTTCCAGGAGGTCGGATTGGACTGGCAGGTTCGTCCCGCTGAAGAAAATCTTCGAAAAAGAGACTAAGGGGGTTATTCTAACTTTGGAGGAGTGTTAATCCGTCCCAAAAGTGACGGTAAAGTGACGGATATATCACCAGCCGTATTACGAGTTCCATAGGATATAATGGACTCGTAATACGGCTGGTGGTAAATCCGTCACTTTTCCGTCACTTTTGGGACGGATTAACACCTCCTCCAAAGTTAGAATAACCCCCTAAGTGTGAAGGTAAACTTTTAACCGAGGCCTCCTGCGGCCTGTAGCCGAGCAGGGCTCCATCGCGGTCGGCCTGACACTTTGACTTTGCCCCGGTCGAGGTGCAACCAGATGACCCGATTGGCGCTTTTTGTTTCTAGGCGCTAAAAAATAATAATTCTTAAAAAATTCATATCTCCGGTTCCCCTTATCCGATTTTATTCGTTTTGGTGTCATTTTAAAGATAAAAATATAATCTATTTTTATAAATTGGTTTTGGATTTTTAAACTGTTTCCTGTGTTTTATTTCATTACTGTTTTGTGATATTTGAATGCTTTACACTCTGTCTCCTAACTTAAGCCTTGACGCTCGTTGCCAAGCTACCAAGGGTTGAGCTGGGTTTAATTTACTGAGACCTAACTGGACCTAAGTGGAGGTTACTGGCCTATTGCTAAGTGTTGGTACCTACCTGCCCTTACCAATAACCCATTTTCCAACAGTGGTTGTAGATATGTATAGCCAGCAAAATAGGTTAGAACTGTGAACTTTCCAACAGTTTGGTTATTCCTCTGACTACCTGTTCCATTTTTAATCTACACTACGTGATATGAGTTTGCCACCCAAGATGTTCTGTTACTGTGATGCCTAAATACTCAAAGGTGCGCTCACACTCTAGTTGTGTCCCTGCTAGCATAGGGGTTGGCCTAGTTGAGTCCCCAATGTTCAGAACCATGTACTTGTTTTTACCAGATTCTTTTCTAAACCCTTCTGCTTACAGAAACACTCAAAATGATCCAACAGTTTTTGAAGTCCCATTGGTGATTTAGAGAGGAGTAGAGTGTTGTTGTCAAACAATGAGGGCAGGAACCCTCATGTTTGCCAGACTATATGTGTAATTTTCACATTAGTCCAGAAAGGATACTAAACCAATATTATATAATGTAAATAACATAGGGGTGAGTACACACCCCATATAACTCCTCTGTTGACAGGTATTGGATCGGTCAACACACCTGCTTGGCCAAATCTAACCTGTGCATAGCTGTTGTCATGCATAATGTCTAGCAGGTAGCTGGCCACCCTCATTTCTAAGAGTACTTGCCAGAGGGTTGATATTGGCACTAAAGCAGAATGATGATCCACAACAACAACATAGAGATGACCACTGCCCAAGATGACCACTTTCCAGAACAACAACTGAAGTTGAAACACTTGGTTGAATGTGCTTGTGCACTCTTTCATTGTAGCATTAAGTATCACTGAGAAATTGGTGCTCCAGATATCCATTCCACTCATCAATAAGTCCCCTGGGGTTTTATCTAACTTTGGAACTTTATTAGGGACAATTCCCTTAATGGCCAATCTTATTTCATGGACAGATATCTCCAAGGCAACAGGCTCTTCGCTTTGTTCTGTAAACCCATGCATCACAGCCTTAGTGCTTCCAAACTCCTCCTAACTCCACCATACTGCTGTACTATCCCAAGGCCCTTTTGTTAGTATTTAGGGTCCATAAAGTCTCTCTTCTGCATGCGTAGACTGGAGAAGTGGGTAACCCAATCACTAGCTGAAATAAAATATTCTCACAAGACTCAGCTTTAACCCTAGCACTAATAACCTTCATCCCTTCTTGCCAAGTAAATCCTTTACATTTCTAGTACAGGCAGTCTTCTCCAATGCTTTATAAAGTTGCAGTTCAGAAAATAGGGCTTCAATCAGGTCCAGCATGTGTATGTCTTTCCGAGCAAGTTTAGTTGCTTAAGTGGTGCCATCATGATGGTTCTTTGCTCTGACATTTACCACCAAATGCCAACCACTACACAGAATGTGCCAAAAGGAGATAGAAATCAACAGAGAGCAGGGTCTGGATGCTAACTGTTCAATTACTATTCAAACCTTCCCTTACACTGGAGGCTGCCGGTTTTTCAGCTCCTCCCTTTTGACTGGCTATGGAGTTTGAGACTTTTACTTTGTTACAGGCCTTACATCCACATTCTCTGTGCACAACAGAGATGTGCCCTCCATCATGTCTACATGTGTCAGTGTAAGCAGTTCTTACAGGTTGTTAGAAATGCGTTTTCTGGTTAGCTAGGGTATGCACCTAAGCCAGGCAGAACCCACCTATTCTAGTCAGGGCAAGGGAGTTACACGTCCAAGATAACCCCTGCCTACCCTGTTGGTAGCTTGGCATGAGCAGTCAGGCCTATCCCAGAGGCAATGTGCAAAGTGTTTGCACAACACACGTGATGCACTATCCCCATTACAAAGGAAATACAACACCAAGTTATATGAAAATATACTGTATTGAACACAACACAATTATTAGACCAAACACAACATGTCAGGAATATCCTGCTACCCAAGCAGTTGTCAGAACGTTACACATTAGTTACTCTGCAGAACCAGCAGTAGTCGCATAACACACAGGTTACTTATTATTCTGCAACATAAGCAGTAGTCAGCAATCACATTACACAAAAAATGCACTTGTCATTAAAGTAAATGCCCATAACAGGAACATCAGATCCTCAAAAACCATATGGCAAGTTAGCGAGCCATGACACCCTAGTGGCGCAGGTCATAGGAGAACACATGAGCATTGTCGAACAACCAATCTCCTGAATACCCTTAAAACAACAGCACAAATGTATAGGCTCTTTGTCAATATTCTCACCAGATCCGGTGAGTACGATTGGTCTTCCGTACTGGAGGTAAAACGAGGTAGGCCAAGACAAGGACAGCCGTGTCCACACTCTCAGAGCTCCTCCACTCCGTTTTTCACCCTCGTGGCAAAGTGGGAAAATTCGGGGCTGACCGGGGACCTACTTCGAGGATCACCCACCCCGGCCTGGTGAGCAGCTTCCACAGCAGCCTGTGTGGACAGGGGCCTGGCGGGGATGGTGCAGCCTCCAACGAGGTTTCCACCCCCTCCGCCCTTGAGTTACAATAATGATAAAGAGGGAGGGGGGCCCAGCGAGCCTCGGTCCTCCTTCAATCAGGTCACACAGGTCTCTATTCCCAAAAAGGGTTGAGCTTCTCCTGGAGCAGGTACTGAGCCTTCTGGGGCTCCAAGCCGGCTGGGCCGATCCTGAGGCCAAAATGGAACCCTCAGATGGCAGGGACAACTTTGCAGGTTCCCCGTTGGGCAGTGGTGCCGCGCCCTGGCTGTCCTGCCCGACCGGCATGCGAACTCACGTTCTCCCTGGGCTGCGGTGGTGAAACACCCAAAGGAGGTGTCTGCTGGTGCCCCGGCGGCACTACCTTCTGTGCTTGTCACCCCGGGGGCACTATCAGAAGCACCCTCACTGCTATCTTCGCCAGGCCATGCCCCAGGGGTCCTAAGCACAGAGCGTTTCCAACAAGTTTGCGGCTTACCTCAAGTAAGCCACTCATGTCGCAGTGGTGGTCCTCAAAGGTTGGGAAAATCACGTTCAAGCGCAAAACAAACAGGAAGAAAGCACTCTCAAGGCACTATGATAATTACTGCAGAGCGCTTCTCCCAGTGCTCAACACAAACTCAGCAAAGCGTCTTCCAGGTGCTATAAGGTAAAAGGAAGCACTCCTCGTGCTTTAAGTAGTTGCAGGGGTCAGGGGCCACAGCACCCTGCCCTTGGGGGACAAAGTCACAACAAAGGAGTGCAGGTGGCAGGGTCCAGCAGCAGGCCAGTGCAAGGGGGCTGTAGGCAGTTGGCAGTCTCTCCTAGTGACCCAGCAGGTCACAAGTCAGCACAGCAGCAGCAGTCCATGGAGGTTCCTTGTGAGTCCTTCCAGCAATCTGTGTCCAGTTCCAAGTAAGTTCCAAAATGTCACCAAATTGTGGGTAAAATTCCCCTGTACTTATACTCAGTTTTACAATGTGTCCACAAAGGAAGGGGAGAGGAGGTTCCAACCAGTTACAAATGGTTCTGGGAGTGACCCCTCTCTCCTCCAGCACATGCTCCAAACATCAGTTGGGGGTAAACTACCCTATTGCGTGAGGCCAGGGCACAGCCTTTAAAAATGCAGGTGTGCCCCGCCTCTCCCATCTCTCAGCCAAGGAAGACTATTCAGAATGTAGATGCACCTCTGTGACATCTCCACCCTCCCTGTGTACAGGCTGTCTGAATAGTATGCACAAAGCCCAACTATTAATCTGCCCAGATGTGGATTGGAGTAAAGCTGCAAAACATCAGAGTCATAAGCACAGAGAAATGCTCACTTTCTACAAGTGGCATTTCTATAATAGTAATAAAAAAATCTACTTACACCAGTAAGCACCATTTCTAACTACCATTACAACCATACCAAACATGCCTACGCTACCCCTCATAAATAAGACAATACCCCCTACACATAAGGCAGGGCATTTCCAATGCAATCCTATGAGAAGGCAGCACTCACAGCAGTGAGAAACCAAATAGGCTGTTTGTCACTACCAGGACAGGCCACGATACCTGGCACATGTCCTGTCTTCTACATACATAGCACCCTACCCATGGGGCTAGCTAGGGCCTACCTTAGGGGTGACTTACATGTAGTAAAAGGAGAGTTCTGGGTCTGGCAAGTAAATTTAGATGCCAGGTCCCTGTGGCAGAAAACTGCGCACTCAGGCCCTCCGCCATCAGGCCTGAGGCAGGTTTGAAAGGCTACTTCAGTGGGTAGCGAGAGCAGTGATGCAGGCCCACTAGTAGCATGTAATTTACAGGCCCTGGGTATAGAGATACCACTGTACAAGGGACTTACAGGTAAATTAAATATGGCAATTAGGTATAAGCCAGTCATACCAACTTAAGAAGGGCGAGCACCTGCACTTTAGCACTGATCAGCAGTAATAAAGTGCTCAGAGTGCTAGAGCCAACAGCGAGAGGTCAGAAAAAATAGGAGGAAGGAGGCAAAAAGTCAGGGGATGAACCTGCCACAAGGGCTAGGTCCAACAGAGTTCTACATTGATTATTCTCTGTGGAGTTCATTGGCATGATTGTAGAGGCCAGGCCCATGTCTATAGCCATGTGCCTGTTTCTTTGGAACTGCTTTGGATTCCATCTAGTATTCTATGATGATTTTGATCAAATGCAGTTGAAAAAGCCATTTGTTTACAAAAACGTTAACTTAAAGTTTAGAAAAGGGGGCACACCAACATTCCCTCCTCCCTCGTTCTTAAGTTATATTTATGTTCTACATCGTTTTGAATAATGTTATTGGCCTAATTTATCTACATTCTACATAGGCCTCATCTTTACAACACCCCATTTTCCAATAATCTTTCTGAAATATTCTTGGGGTAAAAAATCCAAACTACTTTTACAATTGCACTTTCAACAGTTTTAGGCACATACTGTGGTTAAAATACACTACTAGATACTAACTTTCAATCACAGTACTGTAGGGAAACTTTTCAAAGATGTCTTTAAATGCCATTATAGAGTGAAGAAAGCTATTGTTTGAGACAGAATGTTTGTCACAAATTTCCCAAGTAGGAGCAGAATGACGCCAAAATGCATCATGCTCTTTAAAACATTCACATTTTGTACCAGTCTCACTGATTACAAGAGGAGAATCCCAGTGCCACTATTTTCATTTGAAGTTATTTCTATGGGACCATACCCTGTTACACTATACTGTTATCTGCAGGCCTATTGGAGTAGGGGTCATGGTATTGCCAAACCTAGATGCCTTCAGAGAGGGTGAAGAAAAGTGCCTGAGATAGTCATAATCTATACACCTCTCTTGTAATGCTTTTCATTGTGCAAATTCGGGGCCCAGAAAAGCAAAATCTGATGAATCCAAATTCACAACTAAAGCTAGTCATCAAATCAATGCATTTAAATAACATGAAGCACATTAGGGTCCACAAGGAAGACATAGTGGGGGTTAAGTTTTCAAATGGTAAAAGTTTTTTAAAAGTAGAAAAGGTTTACAGATTCAAAATCTTCAAATTAGCTCAATCTATAATCGATAAATTAATGCATTAGGTAAATATGAAGTTCAAACTAATCAAAGTTCCCCAATTGAAAGAAAAATCAATATAAAGTTGTTTCAAAAGAAAAAGGTTAATTAAAATCAGTTCTCCCTAAAGAGAGCACCCTACTCTGTTAGGTTCTGGGAAAGGTTCTGAGTTCTCAACTACACTGCACTAGCTTACATCATACAATTCTAACAAGTGATACACCTACACATGTTTCCCATAAAACTCTCCAATCAAGTTAAGGCACACACAGAAAACCTAAGCTCATTATTTTCTTAAGCATCTTCATAATGAAGCTTCTCTAAGTGACCTTCAAAGTTACAGTTATCTGCAACACAACAAGATTCATTGTAAGTAAGGGCTACATGTACGTACGTTTTGCGACTCGTAAATTGGTTGCAGCGCTATTTGCGACCGTGAAAAAAGCGAAGTGGTATGTTCCAGTGCCATTTCGGAGTCCCAAATAGCGATGCGACCAATTACCGAATCGCAAAAATTTGCGACTCGCAATTAAGAAATCACAATTTGCAAGTCGCAAACCGCATGAACGAGGCAGTCGCAAATTGCGAATAGTCGCAAAAAGCCTGTTTTGCACACCCAGATTAGCACTGATTCCAAACAGGTGGTAACCAGAACCAAAGTATAAAAGCAGACCCAGAAGGCATCTGGGTTGCTCAAAATGGCTCCACTCTATGTGATTGCATGGAGGAGGCGAGTCCAGGCTGCCCAGCAGAGGAGGAGAAGGAGGAGACAGGATATACAGAACCAGGCAGACCATATTTCAACAAACTGAGGAGGAAATATATGACAAATACAGACTGAGCGGCACAGTTATCTTAGAGATTATTGAACTGCTGAAACCTCAGCTAGAATGCCAGACCTTGCGCAGCTCCTCCATCCCCACACATGCCCAAATGCTCTGCTCACTGCACCTCTTGGCCTCGGGTAGTTACCAGGGGGTGATTGCAGTTGCTGGTGGGGTGTCTAAAAGTGCCCTGTCACAATTTTCTCGACGGTTCTTAGATGTCATACTCACAAACATGTCCAGATACATATACCTACCCAGGAATGATGAGGAAATACACAACACCAAATTGGACTTCTACAGAATTGCAAACTTTCGCCATGTAATAGGGTGTGTGGACGGGACACATGTACCCATTTGCCCACCTGCAAATCTGTAATATGTGTTCCGCAACAGGAAATGTACTCACTCACTCAACATCCAGGTGGTATGGGATGCCCATAATGTAATAACTGATATAGTGGCAAAAGTTCCAGGGAGCACACATGACGCATACATATTCAGGCACAGTGGGATACACCAACGCCTAGAACGTGGGGAATTTGGTGAAGGATATTTATTAGGTACTGTGTAGTACACACCGATGTCATAAATACATGTCACTGCATAACCATGTGAAGCCATGCTCATGTCTGCTGTTTTGCTCCATAGGTGACTGTGCATATGCTCTGACGCCATGGATACTCACCCCAAATCTAACACCGGCCAATCAGAATGAGAGGTGCTACAACATTGGACATCGGCAAACCAGAACCGTAATTGAGAGGACCTTTGACATGTTAAAGTCACGTTTTTGATGCCTGCACAAAAGTGGAGGTGCACTCCAGTATGCCCCAGGGACTGCATGCAAGATTGTGCTGACATGTGCCATCCTACATAACATAGCAACCAGATGTGGGCTACATCTCACCCTAGATGACACAGATTCAGAGGATGAGGAGCAAGAGCCACCACAACAACAGCCTGGGGATGGTAGCATCGCAATGGAGGGCAGACGGAGATGGGACCACATTGCAACTCACTACTTTGGCAGGTACATGGCAACCGATACAGCTGTCACATATTTAAGACACACATGGCCAGGTTGTGCAAAAAAAAAAAATCCTTTAATGTCAGGAGTGTATTATTGAAATGTTGATGTTTAGCTAGCAGTAAAGAAGTAACATGTAACAAAGTCTGACGCATATCATGTGCCTCAGGCTAAACCCAGGTAGACAACATCACACCCTCCTACGGCTACGCCCACCATGGCCCATGCTTGGTTGGTCCCCTGATGTCTGGTGGGCACTGTTACTATGCAGGATGCGTGCATCTGAGGCAGAAATGCTGTTACGCTTGAGATGTCCTCACTGTCCTGCGGGGAGTCACCAATACCTCTTTTTGCCTGGGAGGTACGTATGAAGTCAACTGCAGCACTGATGCGCCCTTGTCCCCTTGCCACATCTCTGGCAAAATGGCCTAGTTCAACAAGTAGCGTGATAGTACGCCTTCTAAGGCAGGTAGTTGTGGTGGCTAGGCGGCCAATGGACTGACTGAGCCGGTCCAAACGTGCAGCAGTGTAGCGCTCTCTGCGCCTTGCATGGGCCCGATCCTCAACCAATTCCCCACACAGGTCATTGATGGCAGTGGTGAGGTTTACCATGTTGGTGTTTATGTTGGAAAATTGTGATTCAACATTGGCAAATCCCTGTGTGAGGGTCTGTTGCAGTCTGTGCAGGTTCCGGTTCATCATCCGCATTTGTTTATTTTGGAAGCAGTGACTGCTCATTAGGGATGCCTCTTTTCCAAGAAATTCTTCAGTTGTGACATCCTCCTCACCTGCATCCTGTGTTCGACGACTCCATCTCCGCCCAGACCCAGCTGTTTGCAGTAGCCCACTCCCACCCATCTGTGGCCCCAGTGTCAGGTTTCCTGCCTCAGTGTCCACATCTGTCTCTTCGGTGGTCTCACATGCATGGTGGACAATCGGTGTGGTACTGCACTATCCTGCAGATATGCTGACTGCTTTGTCTGCTGTCAGGGTGGCATCGTCATCTCCCTGCACACTAGGGTCATCAGTGGATACTTGAGGGAGACCTGTGGGACACAGGGAATACACTGTCAGTGCCTCTTTGATGTGTGGTGTATAAAAATAAATATTCCTAAACAGTTAGACTACTGTACTCCATTGCCCATAATGCACTGTCCGTGAGGTTGCAATATAGGCATGGAACAAATTTGGATGATGCATGCTTTTTTGGACTGTGGTTGTGTGCATGGTGCCTTGGATGGTGTAAATAAGTGTAATTTGCTACTTACTTTTGGAGGTTCCAGGTGCTGAACTGTCCAGGTCCCCAATTCCTACGACAGCCTCTGGCTCCAGAGTGGTCTCCACATTGCTCTCTATAGCTGTAGGAGGTGGTACTGTGGATGGTCCTCCACCTGTTCTGTGTGCCTCCCTCATCTGCTCTGCCAACCTTTCTTTGGTTCTGGACCTGAGGTCGTACCACCTTTTGCAAACCTCCTCGATGGTGCGATGGCTGACTCCTATCGCATTGATCTTGCTCTCTAAATCCAGCCAAATCTTATTTTTCTGTGTGTTAGGGACACTTATAGATGCCTTGCCAAACAGGACCTCATGGTGAAGGCAGCATTCCTCAATCAGGACCTCCAACTCCTTATCAGAGAATTTGAGCTTCTGTACCTCCCTGCAGTGGTTGCCTCCTTACTTTGAGTTGCCGTGGCTGCAGTTGCTCTACAGCACCAGGAAGTGTATTTTCTCTTTTCTGTTGCACCGGTTCCCTAATTGTGACACAGTCACAATTTGCGACTCTGTGATACACCCACGTGCAATTTAGGAAATTGCAATTTGCGAATGTGCAAATTGCGATGCGACTCAGCACCAAATCGCAAAATGGAATTGCGATTTGTTCTTACATCCCATTTTGCAAGTCGGAAATAGCCATTCGCATTGAGTTGCTATTTCCGACTTGCAATTTGTAAGCTTCGTACATGTAGCCCTAAATGTATTATTTCGTGGTTAATCAAAGCCATTGCAATACATAAAACATATTAAAACATCACAAACATCAGTATAATATCAATTAAAAAAGCTAAATATCACAGATTTGTACAGCAATCAAAAAAGCAACATAGGACATCACCATAGTGCTTGCCTAGCCACAGGTTGGAATAGTTTGTTAGCCAAAGTGTGAAAAAACGCAGAGGTAGATAAAAAGGAGGAATATGCAAAAGCAGCAGTTAAAAAGCAGCTTCAAATTTGAAGAGAAAAAGTGCATACATGAAGCAGGTCTCCAAACCTTGCTAGGCCCCTGTCGAAGGTAAGCTCAATTAACAAAGCTGTATTTAGAAAAATGTGACAATTACTAATTCCCAATCTGTAAAATTTTGCAAAGAACCAAAAAGAGAACCTTTGCGGTGTTTAAAGTCTTTTTAGGGTCTTTTTTTGGCCCCTTCTGAATCTCCAGGAGTCAAAACAATGTTGGGCTCAAGGGACAGATAATATTCTACTAAGATTCTCTATAAAACTTTAAATACTCATAAAGAATCATGCTAAAATCCCTCGCTGGTTCTCCTGTCTTTTGTGCAAAATACAAGTCATTCTGAGGTACAGCCTCCCACTCAGAGATCTTTTAAGAGAAAGATTACTATGTGCAGCTTGTCTTTAGTACATGATCCGGGCCTACTTACATTCCTACTCTGCTTACTGGATACGTAAAACAGCGGAGGGGCTTCTTCTCTTTCTTCTGCAAGATAGACCAACTATAAGTCTGTCTTAGCACCAGAGTTTTGTATTTTTGTTTTAAAATGTCTCTTTATAACGCATACTACCCGTGACAAGGCATATTACACAGCTGCATAGGCAGCCCTGAGCAGCGGTTCCGTTTGCGCCAGTCGCCCTTGGACCTCGCCCTCAAGGTTGGGTATAGTTGCCAGTTTCTTTTCTGCATTATTTAGATATCTAACGAAGCACCAGTTTAGCTGCAAGTCATCTGGGGTGAAGCATGCCATGACCGCTTGCCTGCAAGATTGAATTCCACTTTGGTTAAAAAAGGGAGTGTAGCTCTTCGCTCACCCAAGAGTTCTTTGCATATGCATAATAAGTGAGTATCTGCTTCTGTTCTTATCCTGCAAAAGCAACAGTTGGTCTTGGCTGGGTTGTATTTCCAGAGCAGCGGATGGAAAAACGAAGGCAGAATGCAGAGGCAGCAGCGCAGGTATTTCTCTTCTGCTGCTTTGGTGAACCCTGTGTGAATGTCAGGCTGTGGTGCTGTGTTAACATAGCTATGCAAAACAAGCCAGCCGTGAGCTCTGCCTGCTAGTGTTGCTTCATCCTCCTGCAATTAGATGTGTTTGATGGTTTTATTTACTAGGTGATCAAAGCTGGCATGAGTTCCTAGTTTCTCCCATAGACCGAATAGGCCTAGTTGTTTAATTGACCTATAAAGATAGGACCTTGCGGGAGAGCTCTCTCTAGTTGTCAGTTCAGCCCAAAGGTAGGCAGTCAAGGTATTTGTTTGTGTGCCCTTGATCGTCTGCCAGCAGTTGATGAATGCACCCTTTCTGGCCAGTGTCTGCTTTTGCAGACCGAACTCTAGTCTTATCTGGGCTGGTGACATGTACTTGGGAAGTCTAAAGATCATACTATATGCACCAGCTATTATTCTGTCCAGAGTGACCACATCTCTTCCCCACATCATCTCACTCCCATGAGTTATTGTTGGAACGAGCTTTACCTGAATCACCCGGAGTAGTGGTGTAAAGCTGGAACGAACAGCTTCTTCTGATTTCTTAACACAAGTAGTGCATTACCTCTCCTCCTCAGAACTTCTTTCTGGGGGATAAATGAGTCATTACTATCTATTATCACTCCTAGGTACTGATATGCTCCAACTGTCTCCAGAGGTTGATTGGCCAGCTACCAGTGTGGGGCCATTTTTGCTTGTCTTAGGACCAGAGTCTTAGTTTTCTTCAAGTTAATCTTCAAGTCATTCTCATCCAAATAAGATTGACTGACATCTAGCAAATGCTGGTACTCAACAGGGGTGCGGCTTATAAGCACCAAGTTGTCGTTGTATAGATTTGAGAGGACCAGGCTCCCCAGCTTTGGTGCATGAGAATTGCAGCTTTCAAGACTTAGGGGGTCATTCTGACCCCAGCGGTCTAAGACCGCCGGGGCCAGGGTCGGCGGGAGCACCGCCGACAGGCCGGCGGTGCCCCGCAGGGCATTCTGACCGCGGCGGTTCGGCCGCGGTCAGAAGAGGCAAACCGGCGGTCTCCCGCCGGTTTACCGCTGCCCTTAGAATCCCCCATGGCGGCGCAGCTTGCTGCGCCGCCATGGGGGATTCTGACACCCCCTACCGCCATCCTGTTCCTGGCAGTTCGCCCGCCAGGAACAGGATGGCGGTAGGGGGTGCCGCGGGGCCCCTGGGGGCCCCTGCCGTGCCCATGCCAATGGCCGTAAGAGGGCCCCACAAAGTATTTCAGTGTCTGCCTAGCAGACACTGAAATACGCGACGGGTGCAACTGCACCCGTCGCACCTTCCCACTCCGCCGGCTCAATTCTGAGCCGGCATCCTAGTGGGAAGGTTGATTTGCCCTGGGCTGGCGGGCGGCCTTTTGGCGGCTGCCCGCCAGCCCAGGGCAAATCTCAGAATCACTGCCGCGGTCTTTTGACCGCGGTGCGGTGTTCTGACGGCGGAACCTTGGCGGACGGCCTCCGCCGTCCGCCAAGGTTAGAATCAGCCCCTTAGTGTTAGATCCGCCATGAAGAGGTTAAACAAAGTGGGTGTTTGAACGCATCCCCAATTCAGGCCTTTGGTGGGTGGAATGTGTCTCGAGAGATGTGCTCCTGTCCCCAACTTAACTTGACCCAGGTGTCTGTATGCAGCAGGATGAGCTGTTTCAAAAGGGCGGATGGGACATTCCAGTTATTCAATTTGTGCCACAATCTATCCCAGTCTACATTATTGAAAGCAGACCGATAGTCAACAAAACAGAAATACAGGGGTAGGTTGGCCCCTTTGTAGCATCCATTAGTAAAGAAAGGGCCAAAATGTGAGTGGTGGTACCAGTATACTTACAAAATCCAGTCAGGTTAAGGGGGGTTACTGAGTTGCTTGTAGCCCAGGAAGTTAGGTCCTCTAAGATGACTCCAGCAAAATATTTTGCTTCATTGTCAAAAAGAGAAACCGATCTATAGTTTTTCACATTACTCTTGTCACCATGTTTGTAAATGGGTGAGATGATAGACCCCCTCTAAGAGACTGAGATTTTCCCCTACGTTAGAATTTGCTGGAAGACAGGCACCAAGCTGTCTGCCCAGAAGGACGGTTTCTGTTTCAATGAGGCAGAAAGAATATCATTTGAGCCGGGCCCCCTGTCATCTTCCTTCAGATATCTGCTTCATAATTTGCCATGCTGAAGCTGCAACCATTGGTGTTGAAGAGGCATAATATGTCTCATGGTTCAATACTGCTTCGTCTGCTTTTACTTTGTCTGTATGTTTAGTGCAGTTGATAGTGTCTGACAGGTTCTCAGTTGAGGTTCTTGCTTGAGTGTTCGCTTCAACTTCGCAATTGAAGTGCTCAAACAGAAACTTGGCCCAGGCCTCCTCTGTTAGATGTGTGCTAACACCATAGTGTTTGGTTCTTTGCAGCAAATTATTGTGTACCAGAATTGCACACTGTTGTTGCTTTTTGCATCAAAGAGCATCGTTGCCCAGAGAGATTCTTCTTCTTGCTTTTTTAAGGCCCAGCTTAGTTTTCTTAGGCCTGCTCTAAGTTATCTCAGCTCTCATTGCAAGTTGCTATCTGATGGGGACAAGCACATTTTTCATAATGTTTTGTTTATTGTTTTCTTAAAGAACCTCATTTGCTCATGCTCAGTGACAGTGAGACTCTCCTTTTGAGTCCCTTCCTAAGTCGTGTCCTAGGCTTTACCGAGGTGACATAAGTATTTCCTAATTACTTTATGAAGGCTTCCTAGCCTGCTATGGGATTAGTGCTTATTTCTCGTTATTGTTTCAGTAAGACCTTGACTGATTCCAACAGGTTGTTTAAAAATAAAGGTTTGCATTTAATAATTTTATTGTTCACTGTAGATGGAACGTGGCACTTCTACAGGTTGATGAAAAGAAATGGCACTCACTTTGAGAATACCTTATTGTGGGAGATGATTGCTGTTTTCCTTCTCTCCTAGATGATATGCAATGATTTTGTGGAACAGAGGTAAGGTAACATGTATAATCTAATGTTGAGCTGACTGTCCCTGTATGAAACATTGCTGCTAATGGGCAGTCTTCAGGGAACCAACCATTCAAAGCTCCAAAGCAGAGATGCGCAAGTCCCTTCAGGAGCCTCTTGGCTGTTTGTTTTGCTTGCTTATTTTTTTGTCTACCGCAGGGGATATCTAATTGTAGCGATTGGGCAGCTAACCAAATTGTAATCTTCTGTTAATCCCAGTAAGTACAAGTTAAAGTCTCCTGTTAATATGAAGCGTAATGTCTCCAGTATATTTGCGCCCTTGGTTCTGTCTCTAGGATGTTATCATCAACTGTAAGTCAGTTTTCTCGCATCTGAATGATGCACTAATGTTGTGGAGAACTTTGCATGAAGCTCTTTGACAGTGCCAATACTTGTTATTGATGAGTAGATTGAAAGACTACTTTTAAGGTGGCTGAATGTGACTCCTTAGCAGGCAGAGAGATGATGAACCATAAAGCCATGTATGTGAAATGGATGATTCAGCCAAATCTCCTGTAAGAGAATAATATCAAAAGTTTGTAAGTAAAGTAAGAAATGGACGTCTGTTGTTTAGTTTGCCCAGGCCAATAATGTTCCAGGAGCATAGGGGAAATTATTTCTGCCTAACTTCTGAGTGTTTGTTGGTTTGCATGGTTTGTCAAAAATTGCTTCTTCTGTCATTTCTTGTGTGCGCTAACCAGGCCCAGTCTTGAATTGCTGCATCTCCCATCTGGAAGTTTGTGGCCAACTGGAAGCTTAGTTTGATTCTGCCACAAGGGGATGCACTTCAAGCACCTTTAAGTACAAAATAGGTGGCTTTGAAGCACTGTGACCCTATCTTTGATTGGCTTGTGGATAGCAATGGCGGGGTAGCCCAGGTTATGTTAAGGTGACAGTTGTATCCCCCAAAGCATAAGTTGTACTTGTTCATCCTGAACCTTCCTGGCTATCGCAGGTGATGTCAATGTGACTTTTATTGCTTCATTGCCTAAAGGGTTGTTCATTTGTATAAACTCTACAGGGACCAGATCGGATGATTTTGGGTCCTCCACACTGTTGATGGCTGTTACTAAACGCAATATATTCCCCCAATAAAGATTGTGCTGCTTGTTTCTGCCTGGGTGTTCAGTGGGTTAAAACAACTTTGTTGGTAAGGGTAAACTATGCCTGCAGCAGTATAGATGTGGCAGTCTGGCTTACAGGGCCAATAGGGGTCGTATCTAGCAATGTGATGCCTGCTTGAGCCAGGCTTGCTGAGATCGCTGAGGATATTGTGCTTACCGGAATCGCTGAAATTGTTTTCTCCTTTGCTGCTGGGTTGGCATAAAGTTTGACCCCCTACTGGTTGACCAATTTCTGCGTCCACTGGAGTCTGTCATAAGCCTTGTTTAGGTGCTAAGCCGTGAGCTCCCCGTGCCTAGGCGTTCTGAGGAGGGACCGTCGCCTTGTCCAGGAGTATGGATCCTCCGTTAGGTCCTACTTCCTCTTCAGTTGCCTACATATCCAGAGAGGCATGGCCAGAAATGTTTCGTAAATGGGGTACCGTTGCTGTAGGGGTCTACTGTGTGGGTCTTGAGGGTGCTTTTGTTGTGGAGCCCATTCAGAAAAAAACATCAATATCTGATTTTCATTTCCTGCCTTTAGTTCTTTGTTTTTTTCATGGTTTGATGTGGTTCCCTGCTCATTTGTCAGGGCTGCTTCCTTTGAGCTTTGGACAGATCTGCTTGTTGTTTCTGGTTCCCCTGAAGGGGAAACAAGCTGTATAGTGTTTGCGTTCTCCTTTATACTCGCGGTGGGCTGGGGTTGCTTAGCTGGAGCTTCGACCCATTTTGTAGTGTCGCTGGTCGGTGACGTAACCGGCCAGTGAACACTGTGTTGAGGTGTGGGGGTGTTTATGTAAAAGAGAGTTGTGGTGGAATCCCTGGATGTATCTGGATGGATTCCACCTCCGTGTTTGTTCCCTGTTGGTTTGCTCCGTGGTCTCCGGCCCGGAGCTATAAATAAAGCAGGGCGTGGCCGGAGGGCAGGGACACGCTCGCCGCTAGCAGCAGGAGACCCGTGCTGCTGTGCTAAAGGCGTGCCAGGCCGTTCCGACCACGCCGACACTCGAAAACAGATCAACTGTGTCGCGTGAGTCTGTTCGGCAGCGCGCTGCCTTTCATTCATTGTGTTGTGGCTGACACGGCCACAACACAACAAATTGGTGATGAGGGTGTGCGGCCCCTCGCCCCTGGGTGTGACCCGTGGCGGCCACACGTTAAACGCGGTGCTCGTGCGGCGGGTGCACAGCCCGAAATATATATATATTTTTTTAAACGGACAAAGAAAACAGAGCCGCGGCCGTGTACAACACGGTGCTCGTGCCGTTTCTGTGTTTTCCTGTCATGCCAAGTGACAGAGCGGCGGCCGTGTAATACACGGTGCGCGTGCCGGTCTCTGTGTGTTTCTGCCATCTGGACTGAGCCAATTTGGCCACCAGAAAGAAAAAAAAAGAGAGAAAACACAGAAGTACCCCTAGGAGCCCTAACAAGGACCCCAAATCGCAGTGTCAAAGGCAAGGACACAGATAACAAAACAGTAGTCCCCATAAGCAGTGCTTAGATCCCTCTGACACCTGACAGTGTGTTCCATTACCTGCATTGCTCATATCAAGCCCAAAGCAGCTCCTCAGCACCACAAGCCATAATGTTCGCAATACCTCCGGTAGAACCATTCATTGTAGAAGGAGCACCATCTGCCCAAGCTCCAAAGTGGAAAGAATGGGTGGAAAGAGTACTCCTATTCTTCGAGGCCACCAAGGTAGCAAATGACCAGAAGCGTGCTATGCTCATTCACATAGGAGGGAAAGACATATACAAAATATCAAAAAACCTGGTGGAGGATGCACCCAAGACACATACAACGCTGATAGCAGCACTCAATAGGCATTTCGAACCTATGGTCAACACGGATATGAAAGATTCATATTTAGACAAGCGAGGCAACAAATGGAAGAGTCGTTAGATGCATTCCACCTAAAACTGAGAGAGTTGGCGAGTACGTGCAGATTCAATGACGAAACGGAAGAGGTGAGAGGACAGTTAATTCAAGGGTGCGCATCGCTAAAGCTCCGAGAGCGTATCCTAGAGGAATCTAGAAAGTCCTTGCCGGATATCTTGCAGTTGGGGCACACGAAAGAGCTATCGAGAGCCCGAGCCTCACACATGGAGGCTGCCTTACAACGACCAATAAAGGAAGAGGTGGTCAATGTAGTCACGGCGCAGATGAACAGACCAAAACCAAGACTGAACAAAGCCCGAATGAGGCAATGTTGATATTTTGGGGGAACACCGCACAGATCCTCTGAGTGCCCAGCAAAAGGAAAAGTATGTTCTAGCTGCGGAAAGTTGAATCACTTCGCAAAGGTTTGCCGATCCAAGAGAGCTGCAAGTGCGACCGTCAACGTCGCGCTGGAAGAGGCTCCTCCCGAAACATCAGAGCGGGGGTGTGACATGGATGATGACGAAGCGATGATTCATGTTGTCCATTCCCTGTTTGCTGTCAAGCCTTCTAACCCTCGACAAGCGCCACTTCCAAAGTGCCAAATCATGATGGGCGAACACGAGGTTGTTGCTGTGGTAGACACAGGAGCGTCCATAAATCTTTTGGCCGCAGAGGAATATAATCGGATGGTACCGGCTCCAGCACTAACCCAGACAAACATCAAGGTGTATGTATACGGGCAAAGCACCCCTTTGGCTTTGAGAGGCATGTTCCAAACCCTTCCCACCCACGGGTCACAGTCAACCTCCACGAAAATCTATGTGACGGAAGGAGGAACGGGAATGCTGTTGGGCTGCAAAGCGGCAGAAGAGTTGGCGATTGTGTCTTTTGCTTTCAGCATTCATCAAGAGTCCATAGTTGAACTGGTGGCCCGATATGCAGGAGTGTTCAAAGGAATTGGATGTCTCTGAGGCCGGGAAATAACGCTCCACATTGATCCCACAGTACAACCAGTAGCTCTTCGTCATCGGCGAGTGGCGTTCCACCTTCGGCCACAAGTAGAGAGGGAACTGGAGAACTTGGAAAAAGCTGGAATCATTGAGAAGGTATCTGGACCCACTCCGTGGGTTTCCCCCATTGTGGTAGCAAGGAAGCCCAAACAGCCTGGCGAAGTGAGAATCTGTGTGGACATGCGCCTCCCGAACGCTGCCATAAAAAGGGAAAGACATCTAACGCCCACGATTGACGAGTCCAGATGGTTCTCGAAACTGGATCTCAGGTCCGGATACCACCAGTTGGTATTGGCCAAAGACTCCCGTTACATTACGACTTTCTCTACACATGTCGGGCTCCGAAGGTATAAATGTTTGAGTTTTGGGGTATCCAGTGCTGCAGAGGTATTCCAAAATGTCATCCAGGAGTTGTTGATTGGATTGCCTGGGACTATCAATGTCAGTGACAACATTCTTGTCCATGCGCCCACCATTGCAGAACACCGTTCCCGACTCCAGAAGGTCCTACAACGTATTCAGGAGTCAGGGCTCACGCTCCATCGAGAGAAATGTGAATTCTTAAAGGACAAGATACAGTTTTTTGGTTACACGTTTTCCTCGAGTGCGGTAGCCCCCGATCCGGCCAAAGTCAATGACATTAAAAAGGCGCCCCCCCCCACCAACATCACTGAGGTCCGGAGTTTTCTAGGAATGGTAAATTACTGCGGCCGATTTATTAAGGATTTGTCTAAACTCACGCAGCCTCTGCGGAATCTCACCAAAGCCTCTGAGCCTTGGAGGTGGGGAGTCCTGGAGCAGTCCACGTTTGATATGATCAAAGATGCACTTTCCAGCGAGACCATTTTGAAGTATTTTGACCCAAAACGAAGCACCAAAATCGCCGTGGATGCTGGACCAAAAGGACTGGGGGCAGTTTTACTGCAAGAACACACCGAAGGGATGTGGTCCCCTGTTGCCTATGCCAGCCGATCGCTGTCTGAAACTGAACAGCGTTATTTGCAGATAGAAAAGGAGGCGATTGCAGTACATTGGGGCTGCAAACACTTCCATATTTATGTGTATGGCCGCCCATTTATCGTAACTACCGACCACAAGCCGTTACTCCCTCTTTTCAATGGCACTGCTTCAAAACCCCCGCCGAGGATTTAAGTGGATGTTACAATTGCAAGATTATCGGTGTCAGTTAGAATATTGTCCGGGATCTGAAAATCCGGCAGACTATTTGTCGAGACATCCCCGAGCTGCGTCTGCTGTGGAGATGGAAGAGGCACAAGAGACAGAGGAATATGTGAGATACATCACGGACCGGTCCAGACCAATACCGATGACGATGAGTGACATTGTCCAGGCTACCAAGCGGGATGAATGTCTACAGAAGGTCATGGTGGCAATGCAAAATAATCAGTGGCGCCGGCTTAAAGGGCAACTACCTCTGCTCACTTCAGAGTCTCAATGCATTATTGGGAGTCTGTACAATGTGAGGGATGAGCTCACTACTGGTGTTGAGGGGTGCCTGTTGAGAGGAAATCGTTTGGTCATTCCTTCTTCCCTCACTCCCAGAGCGGTGGAGTTGGCCCACAATGGTCACCAAGGGATGGTTAAGACAAAGAGCCGTCTCAGGTCGAAGGTGTGGTTTCCTCTTATGGACGAACAAGTGGAGAGTCTGGTGAGGTCGTGCAGATGGTGTCAAGCCACTGGTGAGTCGAGCAGGCCAATCCGATCAAGACTGAGCCATCCCCGATTGGTCCTTGGGTGTCGGCTAGTTTGGACTTTGGAAGCTTACCTGATGGTCGTCACACCATGGTCCCCATCGATGATTTCTCAAAGTACCCTGAAGTGGAGATCATCTCTGCCCTGACCGCTGATGTTGTGATTGCTGGTTTAGAGAAGGCAATGGCTACCCATGGTCTCATATCCGAGATAAAGACAGATAATGGACCCCCATTCCAAAGTAGAGAACTAGCTGAGTCTCTTAATGTAACGGGCACCCGTCACCGCCGTATTACCCCGCGTTGGCCTCAAGCTAACGGTGAGGTAGAAAGATTCATGAGGACTCTGAACAAGGTTATTCGCATCGCTGTAGCTGGTGGTCAAGCTGTTGAATATGCCATTTTTTCGTTTCTGAGGAATTACCGGCAAACACCCCATTCCACCACTAACAGAGCGCCGACTCACCTTGCGTTCGGAAGGGCGTCGATGGATGCAATTCCTCATCATTCTTCTTGGATTCCTCCCGCTGTGTCCATTGATGTTGTTCAGGAGAAAAGGCACTTGTCCAACCAGCGGGCAAGCCATGCTCGCCGAGCGATCCCGTCCCACCTGCGAGTGGGTGATCAAGTATTACTGAAGCAGGTGCTGCCAGGGAGCAAGTTTCGTACACCATTCAGTTCTGTTCCTTGGACAGTGGTGCAACGAAATGGATCTGCTGTTGTTGCCCGGCGTGGGAATGAGACGGTGACCCGCAACATCTCTTTGTGCAAAAGGTTTTATTCTTCTGGAGCTGCAGTTGAGGACAGCTTCCGTGAGGCTGATGATGTGGGTCCGCTGTGTCCAGGGCTTGGTGTGGGTGGTTCGCCGTCCAGCTCTGATGATCATCCTGAAGATGGTCCTGGTCCCATTCCAGCCGAGCGGGTGTCTGGGGACGTGAGTCCTGGTGTGCCTCCTCATCGCTCAGGGTCTACTCGATATAATTTGCGTAGCAATCCTTGCCCTTCTGTTCGGCTACGTGACCACCTGTGTGACTAGTGGACTGTAATTTGTGTGATTTCTGTTGTATTGGTTTTTCACATTTTTGGGGAGGAATGTAGTGTCGCTGGTCGGTGACATAACCGACCAGTGGACACTGTGTTGAGGTGTGGGGGTGTTTATGTAAAATAGAGTTGGGATGGAATCCCCGGATGTATCCGGATGGATTCCACCTCCGTGTTTGTTCCCTGTTGGTTTGCTCCATGGCCTCCGGCCCGGAGCTATAAATAAAGCAGGGCGTGGCCGGAGGGCAGGGACACGCTCGCCGCTAGCAGCAGGAGACCCGTGCTGCTGTGCTAAAGGCGTGTCAGGCCGTTTGGACCACGCCGACACTCGGGAACAGATCAACTGTGTTGCGTGAGTCTTTTCGACAGCGCGCTGCCTTTCATTCATTGTGTTGTGGCTGACACGGCCACAACACAACACATTCCTTAATTCTGTGCTTTGCCTTACCCCTTAAGTCTCCATCAAGATTAGTTCAGAGACAGAAACCTCACTCCCCAAGAGTGGCGCACGTGGGTAAGTGGTATTTATAGGCTTGATTAATTGCTTTATATCTGTCAGTAGATTACCCAGCATGGAAAGTAAGGTTGATAATTTCTCCACAGCTAGGGTGCAGAGCAGCCTAGATGTGTTAGCTGAGTGTCAGATTGGGGCCGCTTACTGAGATTGTTTAAGCTAGTAAGTTTCCCATCTATACTGGAGACAAAAGCTGCTAAAGAGTTGAAAAGCACAGCTAAATAGCCATTCTAGCAGACTGATACTGTAAGGCGTAGACTGAAAGTTGCATAGTGTTCCAGAGTGATGTCCATATTGTATCTGTCTGTGGTATCTTCTCCTGTTTGTTGTTGCTATTAGGTGCTGGTCTGCTGTTTCCCAGGGGAGAGCTTTAGTGTATTCAAGGCTACTAACTCCTCCCATTCCTGTGCTGTGAGGGAGGAAGTGTCACAGTTAGGACCCAGAGCATCAGATTTATGTAGATAATGATAATAATTGATGCTACTAAGAGGGTCATAGTTGGATCTCTGGAGGGCAGCCTTATGTTGTTATCACTGGTACTAGTGAGAAAGACCTCCCTAGCACTAGGATGTATGGCAGAAGGCTTGGTATTCCTTGGTGACATAGTGAGAGATACCCTACTCATTTGTTTGTTAACGTGATCTGATAAATCGCTTTCTGCTGACGGTTTTTGAGCTTCACTACTCCTAGGGTTGTTAGCCAGAGGGCCAGAATCACCAACTGCTGATTCCATTATTGCTGCTGGGCCAGTACCAACGGTTGGGGGTCCCCATATAGTCTGGGTTCTTGTTGCCTCAGTGTCGTCAGACAACTGTCCCATTGATAGGCTGTTGTTTCCCACCTTGTCTGCCTTGCCCACCATGCCATTGGCTTCTTCAATATTCCACCCTTTATCTCTAGTTGCAGGAAACTTCTCAGTCCCCATTTTCCTTGTTGTTACTACAATTTCTGTTTGCTCATTGTTTTCTGCACAGGGAGAGAGAGTCGATGGTTCAGTGCTCCGTGGTCTTACAGTGCTTTTCGATCCCCTCCTTGGGGGTATCCATGGCCTCCATTTGTATCAGTGATGGAAGCCCATCAATCCCATCGTTGTTTGAGTAAAGCACTGACCCAGCATTATTTAAGAAGGTTAATTTTGTGTATATTTTAGACTGAAAGCTTTGCATCGTAGCCGTTGGAATAATTCCCAGAGCTTAAGATGAAGCTCCATGGTGTTATACAGCTGACTCTCACAGGATTTAGACCATGGGATCCTCCCCTTTATATGCCCTTTTTTACAGGTGCCACTTGTGTCTTGGCGGTTTATTTTCCTTTTATTGGCCGTTCTAGGTGCCTGCTGCCTTATTCTGCTCGATCTCATTGTACCCAGGCTATATGCTAAATGCGTTTGTGGTTTAGTCTTTGTATGGGTGTAATTGGTTGCATTAACCAGGGTGCCCAGTAGCGCCATTTGGAGATCATATGATGCAGAGGTTAAAATGCAATAACTAAGGGCTAGATGTACAAAGGCCTTTTGCAATTCTTAATGGGCTGAATCGCAATTACAGCCCATTAAGAAATGCAAAATAGCCTTTTCCTATATCAAAGGCTTTTAGGAAATTTTGCAATTCCCTAAGTAGGAAATACCAAATAGGGATTTCCTGTTTGTGATTTCGTTGCACATGTACAAAGCATTTCCTGATCCAAAATAAGAATTTAGGAAATGCAATTACCATCAACTTCAATTCGATGTAACCATGTGCGATTAAAAAAAATAAATCTGAAAATGTTTTTTTTAAAGTGCAATAAAGCGCACACATACTGTTACGGCATGTGTGAGCTTTACATGTGCACCACTTTTTTGGGGCTGCAGCAAGGGGGGGCTTAGGCTAAACGTCACCTTTTCTTTAGCATTTCCGAATTTGTGATTTCCTATTAGAACACGGCAAATTAAGAAATGTTAAACTAGTTGTACCTATGGTCCTAGGCCCATGGAAACGAATAGTTTGGTATTACCTAAATGGCGATTTCCTAATAGCGATTCCTACACAGTGGGAATCGCTATTAGGGATTCTCTATTTTGTACATACTATTTTGTATTTCCTAAAAAGCCATTTCTAAGGAGTTGCTATTTAGGAAATGCAAAAAAAAAGTAATGTACATCTGGCCCTAAGTCCCCTGTCAGTATAAAGAGTGATGCTATTGGTGCTCGCAGCAAAAAGAGAACAAGTAGAGGTGACTAAGGGCACTGATTACTGAGTATGCGTTGTGTTAATGGAGATTATAGTTATGTTGGCAATTGCTGGCAGTTAATGGCAAACCAGGCCCTCGGTTGATGCCAAAAGAACAACTAGTGCCTGACTCAATTCTTGCACAGCGTTCTCACCTGATCTCCACGGCCAGGGAGGGGCAGGGCAGCAAGCCACACCTTGAACTAACGAGGCTGCTTCCGCTGTGGGTTGCAGCCTCCCCTAGCAGCAAAAGCATTAACGGATACCTTGCCAGGCCGGTCTGGGCAGATGCTCAAAGCAGAGGGGTGGGACTGCCAGGATGTGAGGGTAGAAGAACCGACACCATTGACTCGCTTCGGCTGCTAGCTCGAGTGCTGGAATAACAGTGTGGCCGCACCTCCTCTTTAGTCACGTCTCGTCTCTGCAAGCTCCTTCCTCCGATTCCAGCCAAAACTGAAACTAGGCTTGTCGGTGAGCTCCGCGGCAGACTTTGGCGCTCTAAAGCAGGAGCGGAAACAACGACTCTGGTGCCCGGGAGCTACAATTCAGAGTATGAACTCTGAGCTCCCTCAGCAAGACTTCAACGACGCCCACAGCGTCATCATCAGGCATCAACATCACACGTTACGAGAAAAACAGGATCACACGATTCACTTAATGTTGTACCAGCCTGTGCCCTGCAGTTGCACTGTAGCAGCTTATTAAAACATTCTACATATATTGCATGAAGGAAACCATTTGACATGATAATAAAAAACCGGAAATGTACTGCATTTGTAAATGTGAAGTTCTATTTTCTCAGGGATAAAGAAATGTACGTGATATGAAACAAGAAGACAACCAGATGTTTGTTATTTTTAACACAGGCCGATATCATCTATGGTCAATCTCAGCGTAAAAAATAAAATACACAGTTAATACATGTGCATGTACAAATGTTAATGTCAATATAATGCAAAACATTTATGGCCAGACATACAATGTTTCTGTGCAGGGCAGCGCCGCAAGCCTTCTTGCTGCGCTGCCCTGTGTCAAAACAAAAGGGCTGGAATGCACCATATCTACAAGATACGACGCATTCCTGTCCTTTTCCCCTGCGCTGGTGCACAAAATGCTTCAATGCGGCAACGGAGGCACCTTTGCATCATGGTGCAAGGGTGTCTGCGTTGCGGGGATGATTGTTGTGCAGGAAGGTGCAATAATCCGAAGATGCGTTTTCCTGTTTCTATGTGTGCAGAACGCATAGAAAGAAGACACAATGTGGAAAAAAAAGATATTTCTCCCTGTTGCATCACTTCTTTGCCACCCCTAGGATGGCGTAGGCTTTTGACACATTCGCAGGTTTACAACACCATGTAAATCTGGAAATGTGTCAAAATCTATGGATGTTGTGTGGGAACACCCATGCAGCTCCCAGGGAAATGCCTCCCCGAAGCAAAATAAGGTAACGCAGTGACTTGCGCTGTGCTGCCCACTCCATATCTTTAAGGCCACGTAAGGCCATGCAAAGTGGCTTTGCGTGGCCTTGTAGATATGGGTCTGCAGCCTGCGCCACTGATGCATCAAAAAAAGTGATGCATCTGTGGCACAGGCCTCTTGTCAATCTGGGCCTTAATATAAAAAACCCTCTATCACCTCCTTTGACTAACAATTTTGAATCCAATGTTGAGTTCCTGGGTTTACCCCTGATACAAGTTACATTTGCCATATAGAAGTTTGCGGTACCATGTGTAGTAGCACGTTTTTTACTTTTTCTTCTCCACGATGTAAACTGTTGGTGCCTTAAATTGGGATAAACTCACACATGCACAAATTGAAATGAGCACATTCTAGAGAGCTGGTAAAACCAGAAAGAGAGGAATAACATTGCTTGTAATGAGAGTAAACACTGACATTTAAAGAGGCTTGCAGGACAATGCTATTGATGTCTTTCTAACTTTTTATTTTTCACAGATTTCAATATGTCTCGTTAACACTTCAGAGGCCCTTCTGAGAAAAACTCCAAAGATTACAGATGAAGTGTCTGATGCAGATGTTTGCATATTAAGTAGTCTGGGGCACCCTTTCCATCTGCTGGCATTTCACGCTCTGAGCACACTAATGGCGCATTGGAACACCTTACTTTTACAACAATCCTTTGGCGCAGTTTCCTCTCCTTTGTGCAGTGTAATCCATACTGGGTGCAGATGCACCCGAAGTCTCAAGAGAAGAATTTGGCACAGCACTCCAAGTTCTCAGTCACCCAGTATGTGAGTTTTATTGATACACTATCCTTGCCAAAGTGCTGAATGCCGTCAATTCCATCTGTTTTAAGCACTAATGTATTGCTCCACCTATTAAGCACTGTTGGGTGAATATGTCAAAGGGCTAGTTAAGAAATTGGCATGAAATTCAATGATGTAATACATAGCGCGGCCTGTTGTTTGACATCTACCAACACACATTTATAATGACCCTGAAAAACTGCAGCACATCAACAGAAAGGCCCGATTGTGTCTTAGCAGTGTAAGGTTCCACACTTGTTCCCCTTCATCTTTGCGTGGCCAGAAATACAAACTAGCCCGTTGAGATAGCATAACGTTTATTTTGATAATACGAAAAGCTGCATACAGTGCTGCATAACTAGCAAAAATCTATACGAGCCTGGGAAAATGTATATCATGGAACAGGCAAATGCATAAAATTAAACTGGAACATGACGAATTTGCTTCAGAGAGCTATGCCACAGGACGGCAACCCATTTTCCTGCATATAGCACAAGACAAACGGGGGGAGCAGATCTGGTTGAATTATTTTTGCATACCAAGAGGCTTTATTGCTTCACATTATAGGAACGCTTAGCCATCTGGTGAACGTGGCTCAAAGGCTAACATGGTCCAGTCAATATGATATGATGAGAGTACACCGTGCATATGCGTGCATGTGTCAGTCTCAGACTGTTTCCAACACCCCGAAGCTCAGTGTGGTTGAAAATATCGCAGTCGGGCAGCTGCACAGTATTCTATAAATTGATTTGAAAAAAAATTCCATGAGGCGCATCCAAATGGCTGGACTTGTGTGAATGTCAGAGATTATCAATTCCCATAACACACCACCTTCACACTAACTGACATTAACTCCTTTATGAAACAAATCGATCTTCACTGCAAACCGCAACTATTTATAAAAAGAAGCGCACTGTAACCTCTTATAACAACTAAACAAAACATAGAGTGGCATAATTACAAGCCCCTTGCGCCTTCTTGCACCACAGCAGCGTTTTTTTTACACCAATGTGGCGTTAAGGAGGCAATTTCCCCATGTCATATTTACAAAGTGGTCCAATGCATGCATTGCACCACTTTGTAAACCCTTGCGCCATATTATGCATGTGCCAGGCATAATGTAGGCAAGGGGGGGTTCCAACGCATAGAGGCCCCAAAAGGTGGCACAGTGAAATGTATTAGATTTCGCTGCGCCATTTTTTGGCATCATTTTTAATGCCTGCTCAGGGCAGGTGATCAAATGATGCACCCATAATCTCCTATGGGCCTCCCTGTGCTTTGCTGGACTAGCGTCAACATTATTGGCACTAGTGCAGCAAAGGGTCATAATAGCACCAAAAAGTTTGACGCTTTTGTGGTATTGTGCGCCATGGAGTGCTGTATTGTAAATATGGCGCGCCCATGGTGTCATTAAGGGGGCACAAGAAAAGTGGCGCATCAATGCTGATGTGCCACTTTCTTGTAAATATGCCACAGAATCCCAAATAAACCTTCACAGATACCTATAGTAAGAGGCACCACAACTGCTCGGGCCTCTGACTTGGGAAGGGATTATTTCATTACCAGTATAGCCCTCGGCAGTGAACTATGGTGCTGTAGTACAAGCCTTGTCTATCTTTTAATCAGTGATAATACCTTTTCCACTCCCCAAGTAGTAAAGCGCAGCTTAGAGTGATGAGCTGACAAAATATCTGAAAATAAATGATCCACACGATCCTGTTATGTTCAAGCAACTGGCCAGTGATTTCTTCGAAGTCAAAAGTACTCTTCTGAAATGTCTAGGGTCGGTGGTGCTTTTCCTACTAAAACTTAGTTACATTTCCTTCTACATCATATGTACTGGTGTTATGAATCATGCAGGACTGGCAACCAAAAGGAGTCCTGGCAAAGATGTTAACTCCATCCTCCCTCCCATACCCACTCTCATTACTCTCTCCAGTTCTCTCCTTTATTTTTCCTCTCCAGTCTAAAGCATCCACTGTGCCTGATGTAATTACCTGGGGGAGCAGGAGAAAGAGACAAAGAGACAAAGGCACTAGCAGCACCCGTCTGCCTTGAGAAACTGATCTCCTAGAAAATGCCTAGCGGAATAAATGGCAAATCTAGGCCTGGTTATACATAATTATGTTTAGTGACACCATCAAACATAGAGACAAAGTCAGGGCTTTGCCTCTAGAGACTACTGTTCTTGGGCAGAAAAATACAACATTCTGGGAACCAAAAATAGCTTGGGAATCTATTCATTGATAAATCCATTTCACTGATATGATCAGAAAAAGTTGAAATACATTGCAACAAATTCAGAATCGTTTTCAGCATGACCACTGTTCACATTTAATAGCCTAGACAAGGATTTCAGAAGCCTTATGCCAAAGTCTGAGATTTCCAGCACATTTACTATATAGAACATTCAATACAATACATACATACAATTTCAATTTTACAAAGAGGAGATATTCAGAACTCCTGTGAAAATATTATGTGTCACTCCCAGGCTCCCTGCATTAGGAAACGCCAGATCAGGGGTAGTCCCTCCGTTCGGCGGAGGGGTGTCGCCCCACTGCTGAAAGGCAGCAGAAAAACACATTGATAATAAAAGTATGTTATTATTATATTATGTTTCTGCTTAGCTAGGGTGGGGCGGGCTAGCATCCTCTGTGTCAGTAGGGAGGAGGAGTGGTGGATACACTTCTTAGGCCAGCCAAACTGACATGCACACTTAGAACTCTTCAACCGGGCTGTGTTGCACAGCTGGGTGGAGACCAAGGGCAGGCTCCGACTTCCTAACTGAGTGGCATTTCTGTCCACGTAGGTAAACCCTGGTGCTTCTCTCATGCTGGGTGACAGCATGAGAGAAGCTTCTGGGTTGGGTGAGGAGGGGAGCAAGGCAAGCACCGAGGCAGCTGGAGCAGAAGGAGCAGAGGAATACCAAGGTAGAAGGTAAGTGTTATTTTTTTTAATATTGCCCCCGCGCTCCGTGTGCTGCACCACCAACTCTTCCAAGCAGCAGCCTCCGCTGCACCAGGCAAAATGCCTTTTGAATTAAAGTAATATGGGTGAAATGTCAAAATATCAACATCAAAAATATTGTCCTATAAAAATATGTATCCAGAATATTCACTACCACAATATTATGGAAGTAACTATAAAGAGATAACCATAAATTCACCATTCTTAACTTTACATTGAAATACTTTAATGATGTGCTTATTGTGAGCTGATGGTTGCAGATTGGGCCCACCAGCACTCATTTGTAGGGCCTGGCACGTTTTATGTGTTCTTCAAACTTTAACACTGAGCAGGAGAGACAAAAACACAAAAGTAGGAAGATAAAGATGTGAAAACGTGACAACGGGGGAAGCAGGAGGAAGATAAAGAGCCAGAGAGTGTCTGGTGGGGGATTAAAGAGGCTTAAGGTGAAATCAAGACTATGCAGACTTGGTATTCAGCACCACGATCACTGATAGCCCTGGCAATGGGCCTCTGAGCAAAAATGTAAGTCCCTGTTTACTCTTTAACAAATTAAGAAGCAACAAATCTGAAGCAAATCAGCATCTGAAGGAGTCAATAAAACTCACAGACGTCAGTCAGAGCGGGACAGGGTTCAGCGCCAAGAACATCGCCCTAGCCATCAGGAGGGGTCACAGGGACGGGCCCCTGGTCCTACTGGTCTTCCACAAGTTGTCTTTAAGGCTGATCCTGAGTATTGGTCAACAACACTGTCAATCCTGTATACTGAAGTTGAGTGTAACATGATCATTCCAGAAAGTTGGAGAGGATCCATCATTAATCCAATATACAAAGGGGGTTGTAGAGCAAACCCAGCCAGTTACAGATTGATAGCGCTAATTGACAGCAAGGCCAACTATTTCGCCACCTTAGTCCTGGCCTACCTGCTCAATTGGTCAAACTCAAATAACCTGGTTCCTCTGAATCAAACTGCTTTTCGGTAGGGATATATTACAGTGATTAACATTTTTACTATAGGAGACATCGCCAACCGAGCAAAATGCTCAAAGAAAAAACTATATTTATGTTTCGTGGACTTCAAAAGCTCTTTTGATCGAGTGGATAGAGCACTTCTCTGGAGCAAATTGCGAAGATGGGGCCTGCAATCGGGAACTCTTAGATGCATAGAAATGCTATACGACAAAACTTGGGTGCAGGTCAAGGTAGCAGATGGCTCACAAATGTCTAGGAGGATACCAACAAATATAGGACTAAAACAGGGCTGTGTTTTGGGCCGCACCTTTTCAACCTTTTGATGGCAGATCTTTCCTCGAAGCTGGATGCAACCAACTCACACTCTCCAAGGATGGGAAGTCTGTCCCTACCACACCTTTCATATGCTGACGATATCGTTCTGCTAAGCCACACGAAAATAGGGCTGCAGCGGTTGGTCAGTACCTTAGGTGAATATGCAGTGACAAACAAATTAGCAGTTAACACCTCAAAGACCAAAACCATGTCCATGGGATGACCTCTGAATCTAGCAAACAATTTAAGTTGAACGGCATTACTCTTGAAACAACTCGCTGCTACAAATACCTTGGCTTCACTATAGACAATAAGGCCAATCTTGTGCCGCAGAAGCACTACATTGCACAGAAGAGCAAAGCTTTAACGTTTGCTTTCTGTACCCTAGCAAAAAGATTAAAAGGCCCATCTTCTAAACCGTTACTGTCTGTTATGTCGGCCAAATTCCTCCCAGCCACTACATATGGAAGCGCAGCTCTATATGGGAAAGACGCCCTGCTACTGGACCAGCAACAAATAAAAACCTACAAGCAGTTCTTTAAACTTCCTCGCTCCGCTTCTCCCGCACAGGTCAGGTTAGAATTTGGCCTAATACATCAGCAGTTGGGCAGGAAAGTGCATACAATAAAGTCCTGGTACAAATTAAGTAAAAACACGACTAGCCCCCTAGTTGTGGCTTTATGGTATTCCGTGAGCAACAATTCAAAATCAGTTTACGATAGGTATCTGTATAATTCTCTACAAGAGACAGAAATTATGCACCTGTGGGACTCCAATATCTCATATCCACTGTTGTGACGAGCGCTAAAAAAGGAAATGGGATTGCAGTCCTTTCTAGCTGATAAATCTAAATTTGCACAACGCTCGCACACCTGGCTTCTTATGCACACTTATACCACCTTGGCGCCATCACAATATCTGATCTCAACTTTCGCACTACATATCAAGCGTCGTTTGCTGGCTCTTCGTCTAGGAGCTCTACCATCTAGAGCGGACCAACCGTCTTGGAAGAATGGAGGAGAATCTTCATGTAGGTTATGTAAAGGCCCCAAGGAAGACATGGCCCACCTGATTTGTATTTGCCGGCCTTAAAAGAAGCACGACGACAACTGTTAAAACCAGTTTTTGAGAGAAATGGGACCCGTTTTTGTCGGCCAGCAGTGATGTCAATGTTTGACCCTCACGATCCACAGTCAATCTGCAGATTCATCAAACTTTTGACTGTCCACACCACAAACGTAAAATTGCTATGTAGGACACACCTTAGCTGACAGTTGGCTCACTTTTAAGCGTTCAGTTATTTTATTAGTCACGTATCAAAGTTTTGACAATGTTATAGCACGTGAAAGGACATATTTTAAGATGACTCCGTTAATAAGGTAAAAGAGGCACCCTTCTAACCTGGTAGAGAAGCCCGTAGGCTTTACAGCAGGTCCCTGGGCTGTACACATTGAGTTAGTATGTAACATCAACCGCACCACGGACATTAAGTGTTTGCAAAGTTAGTTTAATGGTCAGTCCAGTCCCTCGACTGCTTTAGAAATCAAAGATTTTACAGAATTTCTTGCTTCTCATGTCAGAGGAAGGTATGCATCCATTCCCCTGGCAATGGAAAGTCTGCCAGATTTAGAAATAAACACTTACATGGTGAGTGTTTTTGTGCCTTCAATAGAGACACCGCTACGCTGGATGCATTAAAAGCCCTTATTTATTATTGCTGGATGCCTTTTTTTATGCAACTGATTGGAATGTTTTTTGCAAACAAAAAAATAATGTCCATGGTACACTAGAGGCTTTCTCGAGCGCCTAAGGATCAATTCTGTTTTGTCCATTCTTGCTTTGCATGACGGACCCAAACAGCAAACGCATATTTGAAGGACAGTCCTAAATAGGGCAGGTCATCTGATGCACATTGAGTGAAGGGATTGTGGCAGAAAAGTTATGGCTCAAAGGTTCTGAATAGTGGAGCGAGATGAAACTCTGGTGTCAGAAGCCCTGTTAATTAAATGGGCGAACTGCATGTTAGGCTGACAGGGCATTAGTTCCTTTAAGGGGATGGAATGCATCCACCAGACTCTAAATTATCCCCTTGTTCTTTGTTCGTCAATGGTAGAGAATATCACATAGTTGTTTGGTAGGAACAAGACCCTTGCTAAGAATACAGCAAGCATATGTGATACATTTGAATTAGTCATAAGCTGATATATTCGTCATCAGAGATCTGTCAAGATATATTCAAGATAAGGTACAGAAAACTGAAGAAGGTTCCACGCAGCTAGGTTTACAGTTTGAGGAAATCAAAGATAAACACTGTTGGGATGCATTTGAGAGCAGAAGAACAGATTTAATGAGGTGACTGGGAGAGAAGTCAAGTTTGTATCCCAAAACGAAATAGCTCAGAAATATGCACAGTTAGATAGGCCAGGAAGTGCACAGTATACATGTAAAAATAGGGTAGGAGATGATTGAAATGATTGAACCAAAAGTAAAAGCAAGGATACACGAAATTTATAAAAAAGGTGATGAATTCTAGAATATTGCCCCATAAACTATACTCACAGTGCTTAATTGAGTTGGTAAAGGTGAATGCTCTGGAGGCACTTCAGCTAGATGAAACCCTATCAGTTGCTGAAATTGCGGGACTATCAGAGATCTAAATGCAAGCAGTATGCCAGACTCAGAAGACTTAGGCCCTCATTCTAACTCTGTCGGGCGGCGGTTGCCGCCCGCCAGGCGGGAAGCGCCATTTGGCCGGCACGCGGCCAAAATACCGCTTCCCGCATTCTGACATTCCCGCTGGGCCGGCAGGCGCTAAGCAAGTTAGCGCCCGCCGGCCCAGCGGGAATGTCGGCCGCAACACAGGAGCCGGCTCCGAATGGAGCCGGCGGTGTTGCGGCGGTGCGACGGGTGCAGTTGCACCCGTCACGCTTTTCACTGTCTGCTAAGCAGACAGTGAAAAGCCGCCCTGGGCCCTGTTAGGGGACCCCTGCACTGCCCATGCCAGTGGCATGGGCAGTGCAGGGGGCCCCAGGGGCCCCAGGACACCCGTTCCCGCCAGCCTCTTCCTGGCGGTGAAAACCGCCAGAAACAGGCTGGAGGGAAGGGGGTCAGAATCCCCAAGGCAGCGCTGCTTGCAGCGCTGCCCTGGCGGATTCTCCCAGCCGGGGGTAAACCGGCGGGAAACCGCTGGCCCCGGTTTTCTGACCGCGGCTTTACCGCCGTGGTCAGAATGGGCTAGGAAGCACCGCCAGCCTGTTGGCGGTGCTTCCGTCATTCGCGGCCCTGGCGGTCTATGACCGCCAGGGTCGGAATGACCCCCTTAGTCCAGAATTTTCAAATGCATTTGGAGCTACTATGACTCTTAAACTAATGGCAGTCTGTCAGAAGGCCATGTGGGCCAAGTTCATGTGGCATTGAACGAGAAGGTAGAATTTCTATGCAAACTCAAAAATAATCCTAGGAAATTAGTGTTTTGCTGCCCACTCATAACAACATATGTCGAAATTGGTGATTTTAGCACTGTGGCTTCCGGTGAACTAGTCAACATAACCCGATTATATGGAATTACATCTATGAGATCCTCTGGATAAAATCAGTATATCGTATGTATTTCTTGCTATCTACCTCTAAACTGACCTGGTGCCAAACTATATCTTGCTACAGGTAAGGAAGGCTATAGTCAATCTCCTCACTACTTTTGATATTGTTGAGCATTTAATGGAGATTTCTGGAATATGATACAGTAGTATTTGAAAGATGTTCTTTTTAGTGCTTTGGATGGTGGTCGGTCTGCTGTTTCAGTTGGCAATAGGCACGTTTTGATAATAGGACAACAAATCAAGAGCCCCTTGCATAGTGTGCAGCTGTGCCATACCTACTATTAATTCCTTTCTCAGTGAAAACTCCTCTTTGATTTTTTAGCAATGGTTTGTTGATCTCTGACCTTGAGAAACCCTTCAGACTGCAATTTATTACTCTTCAGTGATACCATTTGATGTGCTCTGCAGCAGGGAAGCTCACCCTTAGTCTCTTGCGTAAAGTCACCCATAACTGAAGATGCACAGGCTCTGGCTGGTGGTAGAGTTACTAGATTTTGGTATGCCTTAATTACATCTAGGGGTGATGCATACTGGCCTATCAACAGTGATTTATTGTTTTTTATTATTAATAATATTGATTAATTTTTCAGCTGCTGGCTCTTAGCCAGTGAGTCAATGCTCCTTCACTGTTGCACCTACCAGTCTCCCTGTGAAAACTAAGAGGCATATTTACAAGCCCCATGGCACAGGGCAGCACAACAAGTGACCTTGCTATGCTGCCCTACGTCACAGGGATAGGGCAAAAATGCACCACATTTACAAGATATGGCACATTTCTGTCCTTTCCCCCTGCGCTGGCACACAAATTGCTGTCTAGCTCCAATGGGGTGGCCTTGCACCATGGTGCAAGTGTGTCTGTGTTATCAGCATGATTGCTTTTGTGCAGGATGGGACATTTTTTGTGCCTGCCATGGGGAGATTTACAGTTTTGATGCATTCTCAGGTTTACATATTCTTGTAAATTTGGGAATGCATCAAAACCCATGAGTGTTGCATGGGAACACCCACTGCAGTGCCCATAGTACACCTCCCTGATGCAGTGAAAGGCAGCACAGCGACTTGCACTGTGTTGCCTTTCACCATATCTACAGGGCCATGAAAAACCAGACAAAGTGGCTTTCTGTGGTCTTGTAGATATGGGTCTGCACTATGTAGTGCTGGGGTGTCACAAAATGAGGCCCTAAGTCTATTGGTTTGGTTAGTGCTTAATTAGTGAAAGAAAGAGTGCTGGTGTTGAAAGCTCCACTCAAAAGCCCGCAGCCTGTGCAATTAAATGTCCGCACTCTCAATAACAAGGCTGTTTAGTCTTGAATCAACCTCATGCCTCTTTAATCGACTACTAGACACTCATTGCCCCTTTATTACACTCTTTAAGGTTCCTGCTTTCTCCCTTTATGATGGGTTTTCCATCTTTCTCTTCCTCTATTTTTCTACTTTGTTTTCTTTTTCTTTTTGAAGCTTCAAAGAGTAGAAAGAACCTGGTTGTCAGAGGCCTATGGCCCAACAGTTGCGATTTAGGATTAGAAACAGGAGTTTGCCTCCAGTTTACTGAGCACCTTTTGGGATAGACCTGCAAGGAGTCTGCTGCAGTTGGTGCTTCCAGAATGAAAAGCTGAAGGGGGCTCTTCTCCCACTGCTTAGAGAAACAAGTCTCCAGGACCTGTGAAACCCTAACTGTCCTGACTTGGTGATGCTAATGACCTTGTCTGCACTGAAGTAGGGTTGAACAGAGGGAAACCCCTGCCCCTCAATTTTATTTGGGTGCTTCTCAGTTCATAAAAAGTACAGTGCAGCATTTGCTGATTTACCCAAGTCATAGTTTTAGTCTTCCCTGCCCCCTTCCTTTTAGGTGAATGTCCTGTCGAACACAGGATTACCTTCCTGGTTATAGAAACTCATTTTCTTGAACTCGGAGACACTTCTCATTTCCTTTGTAGATTACTGATTCGCCACACTGCTACAGTGTTTCCTTCGATTCAGTTTGTTTTCGGTTTGCACAACTGTAGTATTGCCAATAGGAATGGTTTGCAAGTGGATATAAAGAAGCACAGTTTTGATGAGGATTGCGATCCTCAATTTTACCGAGCTCGTGAACAACAAAAGTTTGGGATCATTGCTTAAACCATTGCATTATTCTATTGCGCTGTTTCAATGTTTGGAATAGTGATTTCTTGCATTATATATAGGGATATAGGTTTATTACTGTATTGTATTGCATAACCATTTTATGATGTTTTGCTCATTGGGTGTTTTTCTCTATTTGGTACTTATCCTATACTACACCTTTAAATTTTTTATTTTTTGGTATATTACTGATAGCAGTTGCAATTGCACTAGCACCCTGAGTACAAATAGTTTCATGTCTCTAAGTTTCTGTATGAATTTTGTAATGCCGACTTTATTCTAGGCTATGAGTCCTTCACAAAATGTAAATCGATGTTCTTATATGCGAAATGGTGGACGACACACTTAGGGTCTAAAAGGACATTTATAGAGGGTGTATGAAAGGTCAGGGAGCAAAGTTCAAGGGTATATTGTTGCCGCTCAGTTAAAGTATAGATTGGACTGTGTAGGTCTGGCCCATAAAACGTATAGAATGTTATTGTTTCTCACTCGGGATCAAGGACCATGATGCAGTAATGGTACTCTGGCCGAATGCTCATAGATGTTATGGAAAGGTTGCAGAATGCACTTCAGTTCAGAGCCCTTATTCTCCCCAAGTTGACATTCGGCGAACTGTTGAATGAACAGGTTTGCTCTATGTGGGAAATTGTACAAACCGGGTAAAGGGAGGGATTAGATGAGGTGCATATAATCGCTCTAAGGGGTAGATTTATGGAAAATGGCGCAGCACCGAGTGCAGCGCACTTTCCCTGCATCCCTTAGCACCCACCTACTGCCACCATGTGTGCGCCGTATTTAAGATACGGCACACTATGGCGCAGGGTAGAGGGCAATAACATTATTATTCATGAAGATATTGATGTACTCTGCAGGAGTAGCTGCAAAATATTGGCGCTACTCCTGCAGAGTACATAGAGCCCCATTCTAATGAAAAGTGCTGTAAAAAATGGCGTAAGGAAATCTGACAGATTTCCTTTCGCCATTTTTCCACCTCCCCTAAGGGGGGAATGCCCCCTTTGCAGACATTATGCCTGGCGGAGGCATAATGTAGCGCAAAGTGTTGCAGGGTGGTGCAATGCATGCATGCATGTAAATAAGGCAGGGGGATTTTGGCCTTGTTGGGCCACATTAACGTAAAAAACAATGATTGTTAATGTGGCGCAAGGTGGCGCTAAGGCACTATAAATATGCCCCTTAATGCAGGCACTGAAACTACTGGAGTTTTGGGACGTTCACCATGGTAGCCCTTCATTAAGTACAACTGCTGCAAGGTAATGGGCTGCCTGTTACGTTAGATCCTAAAATGACCAGCAATAAATCATTGGTTTAAGTATGTGATATCAACAGTGGTTCCAGTAAGCTTATTACCAATGTTTGTATTAAGATTAACTAAATCAGAGGGCTCCACGTTAAAAATAAGTAGGTTAGGCACAGCCCCAGGGTTGTTTTTAAAGAAACCATTTGGTAATGGTGCCAGATTAGTACTTCCGGGTGTAGCCCTTGTCCCTGACTAGAGAAGCAGCACTATTAACTTAATTTTAAATTACAATTTAACTAATTTACATCTGAATTAAATTAAATAAAATTCGAAAAAAAACGGTTTAAATTATTAAATAAACGCCCACCTAATGTAAAAACATATTTTTACTATGCACTTTCAAATATTTAAATTGAGGTATAGAATTAATTAAAAGTAAGTTAAGTAGTTGTTAATACAAATATTTTCACATTCATTTTTACATTCAAACGTCGTTAAATATTTTATAAATACCTAATAAAAATGCATTATTTTTAGATTTTTTTTTACATTAATGTATATTCATATCTTTTTCTAACTATTTTAATCTATTTAATGTATTTATTTAATTTGATTTAAGATTATTTCTTACACTGTTTTAAGTCGCTACCTCCATTATCTTCTATTGGGGGGGAGTTACAGTACCAGAGAGCAGGACTTCCTCCAGCCTTGAGCCATAACTAATCCATATTTTCCAGCAACTCCCCTTTGTCCCACCCACATCTACTAATAAAATATAAGTATATATACGCAGGCACTCCACGGTCGGGATGAGCTGTCTGCACAGAAAAATATAGGAAAGGTGGAGGTGGAGCTGTAAGTTTGTGAATGGCATTGTTAGTAGTTTTACTACAGTATTACTGACATACTACAAAATGTAGCCCCGAAAGTGACTCTTATCGACGTGAGATCAGCTCCAACTCGCCTTTAATTCAGGACAAAAGGTGAGGCTGCCCCTCTTATAAAGTGCTCTCCCTTCCCCGACAGGCTCTTTCCCTGTTCATGCCTCATGTTCAGCACTATGTTGCTGTTGAGCAATGTTAACACTCTTGAAAGAGCAACACATGAATACATATTTACAAGGTGAATTAATGTAACCTAATTTACTAACATTAGGATGGTGTAATGGTCTGTGTTAGTAAATGTGTTCTCTATAATAAGGTCTCTGTGGTCAACTGTTAGATTGCCATGCAAGTTGGTGATCTGTCACAAACTCACAAGTCTGTGAGTATCCACGAACGTTTTCAGGACCATTTCCTATCCTTGACAAGTGTGAGATTTACTGTAGTCAAGTACAGGATACACATCTCGAATCAGTGTAGGAATGGGGGGAGACTCTGCATCGACATTCTGTGTGGTTTATGAGAAGAAGTGTCTCCAAAAAGAGAAAGCTAGGACATACTTTTGCACTTTTGACCACCATTTACACATAAGTAAATGGACACTATGTACATCGACACATCTGTAAATATATGAGCGAGCACTCTAATTGGAAAGTTGAATTTATTTTGTAATTCTAGCCGTTTGTCAAACCGCTGAAACGAGGCTGTTTAGTTTAGTAGAGGCCACACTTTTCTCTCCAGAGCACACGCAACAAACAACACAGAATGGGAGGCCTGTATAATTCCATATCATATCCTGAAATGATTAACTTTATCAGATTTTTTTTTAGAGTTTCTGTTCATTTGTTACATTCTGAGGACATTTTGTCCCTGTTTCTTTATTGCTTCATAATGAAAGTTGTTATTTGAGAAATCAGCAGGGACAAGTGCTTACCTACAAATTTCATGAAGGGGGGCAATATTCTTTGGCTACAGCTTGGCATACAACGAACTCTTAATAAACCGTGATTTCCACTGTACCTTGACTTTGACTCCGAGACATCCCTGAAAAGGAGAGATTTATCTTGTAAAGCTTTTGTGTCAAACTATCAAATGTGTCTAATTTCTCCTTATGTTACATGCTCTTTTCCAAGATATACTATCATTTGGGCATTAAAAACATTGTATGTTGCCAAACTTTCTTTCGCTATGTTTAGGTACGCCTATAAACGTGTGTTTTAAGCATTCTTCATGATTATACAAAAATGTCATAAATTCTTGTAACAGCAATTGTCCTTCACACGAATGTCATTTTAGAGGTGAATGCCTTTCCATTCTCTATCTTCGGCCTGAGATATGTAGAAGATTTCAGTGCAGGCTAAGTACTCCTCTGCAAGTCAGCAACATTTAGTGGGGCAAGCAGTGCCCTGCCTGAAGGCTAAACTGCTTGAGCAAAATTCCACTTGACCTGTTATATAACGGTTTTAACTTGACTTGGCTGCATTGTATGTGGTTTTGGGCTATGCATGAAATAAGTCTAATAGAACACACCAGGGAAGGTCTTCTGGCTAAATAAAAATCGGAAACCAACAGATACCCCTAATTCTTATCACATTGGTACTGAAGACTATCTCATGCATCAAACGTTTTGTTGTCTATGAATTACTAGGACCGCTCCCTTTGCTAAGCTGACCAAACACAATAAACATGGTGGTAAGTCTTCAAGTTTGAGCTTTCTTACGCCTAGGTGGATCACACAGACTCATCTGTGTGGCTTCAGCGTCTGCAGATTAGGAGACGTGTTCCTTTTTTGGGCAATACAGGAAACGAACACTGAATGTAAGATATATATTTGTGTTTCAAGTACGTTTCACTATTCAATAATAAACAATTTGTGCTGTTGCAGTTCCAGGAAAGCACATTTTCAAAATATTCCATCCTATAATTGTAGATAGTCTCTTTGAAAATGTTTTCTTGCGGTGAACAAATTTTAGAGGTTACTCAAGGTCTTTGTAGTCACAGGAGTGAGTTCATGTGGGCATGTGAGACGCTAGCCTGTGAGATGTCCTGCTACACTTACACTGCTGGTTGCTCCAACTGCTTCTCAGGGGTGCCTCTTTAGGGGCTTTGACATTGAATTATACGCATTAAGCCTTTGAATAATATGTATTTATTCCGTATAAGGTGCCCATGTGACAAAGGATTTAGCCCAGACTCATTCCAGTCCCTAAGTGAAGATAGTACCAAAAGTACTGACACTGTGACCTGATTTGTATTTGTACAGAATAATTCCTACACTGCCTCTATCATGGACACATGAGAAGGATTTAAGTCGGAGAGTCTAGGAGCCATATGAACAGAATTTAGGGATTACGATTTTCTTGGATTCTTTGCGAACTCCAATATGGAAATCGCAATTCCTAATGTGCAAAAATGCAGAAGTTGGATATAGCAATTACTAATGTGGTCACAATAGACCTACCTAATTAATATTAATGTGGTAGGCCACAATTTGCAACCCATTTGGAATTGCAGCCATCAAAGTGATAGTGGCCTGCTGGCATCAGCAGACCCCCATGACTGGAATTGCTTTTTAATAAAGCATTTTTTAAGGAAAATGCAGGGCAAGAAATGGGAGAAACGGGATGAATTTCAAAAAATAAATTGAAACCTTTAAATTAAATTTTTTAAGAGTAGACAGGGGTCACGTGGCTCTTCTGGCTGTGCTTTCATGCTTGTTAATCTTATGCACTAGTCCACCATTACTAGTACTAGTTCCTGCACCTGTACCATGTTCAGAGTATGGAGTGTAGCCACAACTCTTTGTACACGCTCATTCCTTGCTTTGCAGAATAGCTGGCAGGTTGGCTTAGTGAGTGGTGGATGAGTAAGTTGCATCAAGATGTGTTGCAGTCTATCATTAATGCCATACTTCATAACTTTACATACATTGGTGGCATCTTAAAACAAAGTAGAAGGAAGCAGAAGTAAAAGTAGAAGTGGTTGCACATTTACATTTAGGGCCTGGTTTAGAGTTTGGCAGACAGGTTTCTCCTTCACAAATGTGATGGATATGACATCTGCCATATTACAATTTCCATAGGCTTTAATGGAATTGTAATATGGTGGATGGGATATTCGTTATGTTTGTAATGGATTAATTCTCTCTGCCAAACTCTAAATCAGGCCCTTAGTTCCGATAGGGCATGGCTGCCCAACTTCATCTTTAAAGCAATTGGGAAGTTATTAGTGGTTGCTTGGGCTGCCAAACTATCTGTCAAAGTATCCTGCTACTCACCAGGCCACCTGATCTCAAATCCCACCCAGCATCCAGCATCCAGCTTTTTAGCTCTCTAGCCGATAGGTTGGGTTAACACTGAGAATGCTTAGAACTCAGAAAATGCAGAGAGCAACTGAGGAGGCAAGTGAGAAGAATGAGAAGAATGTGGGCATGACCATTCCAATACCTTACCATCAAAACCAAACAAATTTACTAAGGTACTGACCATGATGTTGACAAATTGTGATGTCTTGGGGTTTTGAGCTAATCATAAGGACCTCGAATACCTCCATGAATGGCTGTAAAAACATCAATCCAGCCTCCTATCTAGCCCCTCAATCAACTCTGCAATCATGTCATACAAGCCCCGCTGATCCAGGAGTCCTCCTGGTACAGGTTGAGATGCATCAAAATCTCCAGTAGGTGGCAGGGCATGAAGAGTCCATCACCGATATGTTGAACAAGGAATTATGAGTAAGGTGGGGCTTATAGGCTGAATTGGTGCATCCACTTACAAGAAAGGGGAGAAATCGAGGACACAGACCTCTGGGGCTATGCACAAAACAAAGGAGTAAGAAATAGAGACCAAAGCTTTAGCTTTATTTATAGATGACACTTCCTCCCGCAAGTTGGATGACATTGTAGAATTACCCAGTCCACTATCTCATTTTTCCCTCAAAGAACAAAGAATTTTAACTGCCAACAATACAGGAAAACTTGTGTTTGCAGACACTGCACATGGAAGAGATGTGGCAAAGGACTGCGTGGAAGCAGTTATTAAATTGGATTCCACAAAGCCCTTAAAGTGCTCCCTGGTGGGAGATGTACAGCAGCAAAATTCAAGAAAATACACTGTCAACCAAAAAGAGTCTTTCAAACTAAACCCTCAATCATGACCATTTGTTTCCAGCTGCATAAAAACAAACCCCAACAACTGTCCGTAACACACCAAAAAAGGTTTTTAACCTTAAAATAATAATCCACAAAAGGCGATCAAATCTCATTAAATTATAACAGTGTACTAAACAGAGTTATGGTGGCAAGACATGGCTGGAAAGAAGAACTCAAATAAAAGTATTTCCCAAATCCATGGGACGGATAATTTACACTCTAACCAGGAGACAAAACCTTTACCACATGTCCTAGGAGAAGCAATATGGGGAAGGATGCCCTCAATCGACCCCAGAAATTGTTGGCGCATGTAAACAAGGACCTGAGCTTTAAAAGGAGCTTTCAAATGATCACATAAGTCATCACATTCTGAACATATATATAAATTACGTCATCATTCCAGCATGCATCAAAACATACAAATAGAGCAGAGTAAGCCATATCGTCTGGCAATTTGACAGACTATAAAGTAGGATGCACTCCTGATGGTGTCACACATGGCCTCTCAATTTAACGTGGGGAAAGACCAGAAAATGGATTGTGTTATACTAGGCAGTTGAGTAACATTGACAAACACAATTGCTCAGAAAATGTGCTACTGATAAATAAACTCTGTATAGAAATAATAGAAGTGAGAAAGGAAATTCAAGAGCTCAGAGGAGCTAACTCTGAAGGCAGCTGTGAATGTTGTTCATGTAAAAGGATACACATCAATTTCATGCCTACCCCATGTGTAAATGAGCTAAGTACACAAAAACAACTCTTGAAGAGACTGCAGCAACTAAGGAAAGCACAACTGAAAGTAAAACAAAAGTCACTTGTGTTAGATCAACTACTCAAAAATTAAGTTTTTTTTTTTTAACCCATCTATGCCTGGAGGCAGTGGAAAGAATGGAATAACGTAAGGTGGATCAAGTGGAGACTACAGAATGGGCAGGGAGTCAAGACCACCACTGTCCCAGAGGATCTATTTTTGCTACAAGATAAGTGACATGGAAACATAGATTGTGTGGTGTCAAGTTGGATAAAAGATGCAAGGAACTTTGCCATCTGTAACCTGCCTCTAGCATCACAGAAGGAAGGTAGAGAGTCACTGTAAGATAAAACATATTGATGGTTAACCGATACTCTAGGCAACAACACTGTCAAGTTAAATGGCCTGCAGTTTGCAAAATGCAATGAAACTAGCCCTGACAATTATACCAGTTGTATTCTAATTGGCACAGGAAGTTAAAACCTAATTGATCGTATGTGTAAATCTGTGCACTAGTAATCCCATTTCCACTAAAAGAATTGTGCTTGAACCAAATGTAAGATGGGGCAAACATGATTTCACATTCACTAGACCTAAAGAGGATTACTGTCACAAATTTGCCCTCTTTATGAAACAAGGCAGAATTGATCAAGTCGCCATACAACAGTCCATATATTCAAAAATGAGGAGAACCAAGCAGTTTAATCATCTCATGGCATCTAGCAGGAACCTCTCAAAAAATGGGCGATAGTGACATTCTAAATTACCTAAAATCTCATGATGTGATAATACCTCAATAAAGATGGGCCTCATCACTGTAGATTCTTCCTAGTTACATTAATCATTCTAAATATGCAAAAGAGCTAGATAGAACAAGAAATAGCAGCAGGCAGCAAGTATCATGCAGAGCTGACATATGTATTTCATTTAAAGTATGAGATGATATTCAAGAAAATCTACAATTTATAAATAGCCAACTCTATGACAATTCATTTCTAGGAATAATAAATATCGATGCGCAACAGAAAAAGATAGCAGGCTTCATACTTATTTTAAATGGCTTTAAGGAAGCTGTTTATCAACTCTGCAGGTCCAAAGGCTATACTCTGTTCGGTAGTGACCTCAAATGCAAGATGGGAAAATGGGGGAATAATGATAAATTATTAATGTAAGTGAAAACATGCATTCCTAAAGAAAGGTGCCAAAGGCAAACATTTTGCTCATTTCTGTTCAACTGAAGGTCTTATCTCACCATGTAATTCCTACAATAATTAAATTTCCAATGTGCCTACATATAGTGCCCTCAATGCACAATCTATAATCATTTGCATCTTGATCAAAATCACAGACTGGACCAGTTTTGAAAATATAAAGGTGGAATGGAAACTTGAAAGTGGTCATAAACTCCTACTTCTTGAGCTAAAACACAGCATTTCTTCAGTACTCAAAGAAATCCAAAAGTCAGGGGCCAATTTAGAATACAATAGCACCCAAACCTAGAATCCAATGTTGAAGGATGGAAATCTGAACCAGCAAAAGCTGATCTTCAGGAATGGATATTGAAAGGCTCAGTTGATATGGCTACATTACCACTTTACGATCTACACTGAAATCATGAATCCCAATTGTCTCAAGAATATGCACATTTAATAAACCTAGGGCAGCAGAAAGTGTTGGCAAAGAGTGATGGTGCGACAAATAATGTAAAGGAATAAAATCAGACCTACAGATAGTGCTACACAGTGAGTCCTCCAGGCAGGTAATAAGTGGAGCAAGATGAAAGACCTAGCAATTAGAAAGTGGCAGAAGTTAGAAAAGGTCACCCTGGAGAAGGATGCACTTGCCTTGCGGTGGAAGATTAGGGAACGGCTTGGAGTAAGGAAAATCTTCTGGGAGTCAAACATCACAGAAGAAGTCTTGGTAACCATCTCTAACACCACAGATGAACCCGAACACAATACATATTCACCAATTACTAACAATGCAGTTATGATCAGAGTACCAAATAGTAACCTGCAAGGGGTGTTCTCGAAAGACAAGGTGAAGGAAACCGTACAGGAACTCCATTAAGGAAAGGCACCAGACCCCAAAATGATTTCTCTGGAGGTGTTTCTTAGTGACATTGATCATGAGCGGAGATTGTTGCAATAGTTTTCAAATTGATAGAAGTAAAACACATATGCCCGTATTCTTGGCTAAATAGCATCATTGTGCCACTATTCAAAAAAGTTCACAAGGATTACCCAAAATCGTACAACTAAATAGGTACTAATTGATATTGACTGTAAAATATTTTCCAAATTGATTTTGAAATCCATGTTTGAGTGGGTCACTAATGAAACATTCTTACACTCATAAAAGGCTTTTCAGGGAAATCTACTTACAATAAATCAGGTTTTTGCCTTCTTGCATATAAGTCATAACTTCAGCACAGCAATAAAAAAAATCCCCTATATGTGGCCTTTCTAGATTCCCTGTCAGCTTTTGATCTGGTATCAAGGAACCATCTGTGGGGAAAACTGAGCATTTTTGCCTTTGATCCTGGGCTGCCTGCATTAAGGCAACTGCTGTATACTGGAACCTCCTCCCAGGTTAGACAATCAAAAAGCACTTTATGTTGTCTTGAAAGTCTTACAATAAGCTCAGATCCATTTCTATATCAAAGATCCTAAACAAAGAGGAGCTTGAAAATCCCACTGAGCAAATAATTCATCTGTCAAGTGATCTTATGGGCCATACAACAAAAGCAATTGATTTTTATTTAAGGAAAAGCTAGGAAATTTGCACAAAACTCCAGGACCCTTAGCAAGCCCATCAGGTTATAGGAATCTTTGTGTATTTTATCAAGAAAATTTACAAGATTCTAGGATGTTAAACATGATTCTCTATTTTCCAATGTATTAAATATGATGATCTGTGTTTTAGGGTAATGTGAGAACTTGGGTTGTTTGTTGACTGGGGTGTGAGCCCTGGTGAAGCAACTGCCACAATCCCTTACAGGACGAACCATAAAAAGTCAATAAATGAACTTGTTTGTAACCCTGGTAGCTTGGCACAAAAAGCAGTCAGATTTTACTTTGAGGCAATGTGTAAATTATTTATGCAGGACACAAGCAAACAGTAATATAATGAAACACAAGTACAATCACAATCAAAATTATTTGACACCAAACACACCAGGTCACAGAAGCAGGCAGTCCTCTGAGAGGCCTTCTGCAGGTCAAGTAGTGAACTAAATAGTAGGACTGAGAGCCCTATTTCTATACCCTAGTGCCCTGTCCTGGAAGGAGGGAGAAGCTTCTAGCAATGTTCTTTGAAGTTCTGGGAGTTTTCTGCCCTCCCACCCTGGCTCCAAGCTGGCTGCAGTGACAATACTAGGATGTTAGGCCTATTGTCAGGAGACAGGTCATGGCCTATTCAGGTGCAAGTAGAGTTGTGCTTAGCTCCACCCCACCCCATCAAGCTAGTTAACTGCCCATTGAGGCTCAGCTAATCCCACTATTGTATGACTGTTTTGGGGTTGTTAGAAATGGGGTCTTTGGTTGACAGTCAGGTTACCCCCTGTTCAAGCAAGGGCCCTCACTCAAGTCAGGGTAAAAGAGAATCACCCTCAGCTAACCCCTGCTTACCCCCTTGGTAGCTTGGCAGAGCAGTAGGCTTAACTTCAGAGTGCTAGGTGTAAAGTATTTGTACCAACACACACAGTAACTTAATGAAAACACTACAAAATGACACAACACCAGTTTAGAAACATAGGAAATATTTATCTAAACAAAACAAGACCAAAACGACAAAAATCCAACATACACAAGTCAAGTTATTAATTTTTAAAGATTAAACTCACAAATAGCGCTTAGAAACACAAAATGCTTCGATGAGGTGTTAACACAGCGTTGTGACAGAGTCGTTCCCCACAAGCTGACACCAGCGGCACCAGACACAGCGTCCCGTAGACCCCCAAGTACAGTAACTTTGGTAAAGAGTGAAAATAAGCCGATGCACGAAATTGGGGACCACGGCGTCTGTGCGAAGCGTTGAATCCTCGCACTTCGAGTGGCGTCGGTCACGACGTGGTGTGGCGACTTCCACGGAGTTGCGGACTTCAGTGGGGCTGCTGCGGCATCGGGCCTGCGAAGGTCCTCGCGTTCCAGCGAAGATCACAGAGTAGGTTTCAGGCGGCATCAACGGATTCAGCAGCGGCGGCGGTCCGAAGTCGTTCGAAGTCAATTTCCTTGGATTTCCACCAGATTTCCTTTCATGGGCCAAGGGACTGGATAGGGCACCACTTGTCAGAGCAGGAGTCTCTCCAAAGACTCCAGGTGCTGGGAGAGAGAATTCGTTGCTGTCCCTGAGACTTCAAACAACAGGAGGCAAGCTCTAAACCAAGCCCTTGGAGATTTCTTCACAAGATGGAAGGCACACAAAGTCCAGTCTTTGCCCTCTTACCCTGGCAGAAGCAGCAACTGCAGGACAGCTCCACAAAGGACAGGCACAGGCAGGGCATCACTTCTCCTCAGCTCTTCAGCTCTTCTCCAGGCAGAGGTTCCTCTTGTTTCCAGAAGTGTTCTAAAGTCTGTGGTTTTGGGTGCCCTTCTTATACCCAATTTCTCCTTTGAAGTAGGCCTACTTCAAAGTAAAGTCTCTTTTGAATGTGAAATCCTGCCTTGCCCAGGCCAGGCCCCAGACACTCACCAGGGGGTCAGAGACTTCATTGTGTGAGGACAGACACAGCCCTTTAAGATGTAAGTGACCACTCACCCCTCCCTCCTAGCACAGATGGCACATCAGGAAATGCAGACTACACCCCAGCTCCTTCTGTGTCACTGTCTAGTGTGAGGTACAACCAGCCCAACTGTCAAACTGACCCAGACAGGGAATCCACAAACAGGCAGAGTCACAGAAATGGTATAAGAAAGAAAATGCTCACTTTCTAATAGTGGCATTTTCAAACACACAATCTTAAAATCAACTTTACTAAAATATGTATTTTTAAATTGTGAGCTCAGAGACCCCAAACTCCACATGTCCATCTGCTCCCAAAGGGAATCTACACTTTAATTGGATTTAAAGGTAGCCCCCATGTTAACCTATGAGAGGGACAGGCCTTGCAACAGTGAACAACAAATTTAGCAATATTTCACTGTCAGGACATATAAAACACATTACTATATGTCCGACCTTAATCATACACTGCACCCTGCCCTTGGGGCTACCTTACATGTAAGAAAAGGGAAGGTTTAGGCCTGGTAAGTGGGTACACTTGCCAAGTCGAATTTACAGTTAAAAGTACACACACACACACTGCAATGGCAGGTCTGAGACATGATTACAGAGCTACTTATGTGGGTGGCACAACCAGTGCTGCAGGCCCACTAGTAACATTTGATTTACAGGCCCTGGCACCTCTAGTGCACCTTACTAGGGACTTACTAGTAAATCAAACATGCCAATGAATAAACCAATCAGCATTACAATTTACACAGAGAGCATCTGCACTTTAGCTCTGGTTAGCAGTGGTAAAGTGCTCAGAGATCAAAAGCCAACAGCAACAGGTCAGAAAAAATAGGAGGCAAAAAGACTGGGGATGACCCTGCATAAGCAAAAAAGTCCAACAGGGGTAAATTCACAAACTATAACTGTCAGCTACACCCAGCCAAGCGACCCAAGACAGACTGTAGGTACAAAGGGCAGGAACATGCCAACTTTCTAAAAGTGGTGTTTTCAAACTTGTAATGAAAATGGTACGTTACCAATAAAGAGGGTTAATCATTACAAGTTCATAGGTATCAAACATGGCATACCTACCACCTCTCATTTAGGAATTACACCTTATTAAATGTAGTAAGGAATCATTAATGTTATCCTATGGGTGGGGTAGACCTCACAGTATTGAAAACCAAATCTGGAAGATTTCACTACCAGGACATGTACAGCTTAAAAATACATGTCCTACATTTTAATTACACAGCACCCTGCCCTAAGGCATACCTAGGGCCTACCTTAGATGTGACTCATATGTAATAGAAGAGGGGTTAAGGCTTGGCAAGGAGGTGTAAAATGTCAAGTCGACATGGCAGTCTCACACTGCATTCAGGCTGCAATGGCAGGCCTGGGACATGTTTTAGAGTACTACTTAGGTAGATGGCACAATGAGTGATGCAGCCCACTGGTAGCATTTAATTTACAATACCTGGGTATATGGTATACCACTCTACAAGGGGCATACAAGTAAATTCATTATGCCAAATTGGTATAAACCAATTAAACCATGTTTTAGGAAGGGAGCACAAACACTTTAGCACTGGTTAGCAGTGTTAAAGTGCACAGAGTCCTAAGGCCAATGAAAGAAAAAATAAAGCAAATGTAGGAAGAGGAAGGCAAAACGTTTGTGGGTGACCCCGTAGAGAGGTCCATTTCCAACATGTAGTTAGTAAAATTTAAATTTGTTATCTATTCTATAATGTTGCAACACAGAGGTTCATCACTAACGAATCAATCGCAATTACATAAACTCCACAAGCACATTACATAGGTTCCTGAGAGGGACTAGAAAAAAACTGTTTTACATGACCCAGCTCTTCCAGCAGAGGACTGCAGCAGATCCCCAAAGGTATTTCAGCATAGCAGAGTGATGGCTTTAAATTTAAATGGCAGTACATAGGATCAATGATATGGGTACGCTTGATTTAGAAAACATTATTCCAGGTTTTCTTTCTGCTACGCCAGAGCTGCTGTCCTACATTTTAGGGTTGCAGGCTATGGATACAAATGTAGACTATTCATATTCTTGGCAGAAGTTCCCCATAATTATTAAAGGAATCTAGGCTGTGCTGTATTGAGTTAGGCCCTGCAAGATGGAACACTTTCAATGTTTTATGAGTAGGAACAACTGGTACAATAAAATGTGAAGGAATACCATGAGGGCACCAGTGTCAAAGATTATACCCTTTACTATCCATTGAACAACACCTATCAGGCCAGTTTATAGATCATTAATTGCTAAGACCTAAAAAACACTTCCAATGAAGGAATTGGGAAAATCTCTATGGGATCATGCAACAAAAAGATTCTGGAAGTGGATAGGATAGCGAGGGGTAAACAGGTGGTAGGCATTAATTCACGCTCTTTGTTGATCTTGGGCACTGTATAATACAGACATTGTGGCTTACAACATTCTACCTCAGATCCGGATAGTCTTTCCAGAGTAAAACCATTAGAAGTCAACCCCTTGAAGTTGATCACTTCCTTGAAGGTGAGGAAAGCATTTGTTTTTGATAAAGGACCTAGGGGCTAAATATCAAAGATTCAGGTCCTCATTTACAAGCCCTTTGCGCTACCACTGTTTCATTTTTTATTTGACGCAGCGGTGGCGCAAGTAGTGCATTACACTGTTCCATATTTTCAAAGTGAAGCACTGGGCCCAATGCCTCAGTTTGCAAAGCCCTGCAAATTAATGTATGGAGAGTAGGCACTCCCAGCGGAAAAGCCACACAGAACTGATGTTGTGAAGTTTAAAACATTTCAATGTGTCATTCTGGGACTTCACTGCGTTAAAACTTTACCTCCTGCTTAGAGCAGGCATAAAATTGACACAAACTTCGCTTTATAAAATTGACACAGGCTTTTTTTCTTTTGTTGAAGTTGCGTCAGTTTAATGATGCAACTCCAGCAATGTATGAGTTTAGTGTAGACACATGAATCAACATTTCTGTTGCATCTTTGAAAATGTGCGCCATCGAACTCTGCATTGTAAATACAGCACGTTAATGGAGTTGTTAGGTGATGTGTGGGAAGCACAAGGAATCGGACACATCAATGGTGCTGCATCAGATTATTGTCAATGAGGCCCACTGGACTTTGGTCTGTCTTTATAATGAAAACAGCTTGTACAATAGCCACGTCTGGTTCTATACCAGAGTCTGGGAGGGAAGCTAAAACTACCCACATCTATAAAAATGGTACCTAAGTCCCACTAATGCCCAACATGTCTCCTGGAATGCCTTGGAATATGTTTTGGGAGACTTATTATACTGAGGCTTTAGGGTCAGGCTAAAGATCACAGGTTTTTCACTATGGGTCAGGTGTGTCATGGGACATTTGACCCAGAACTTTGCTTGCAAGCCAATCTTATAAAATAGGCCCACTTTAAAAAGTCAGACCATCTAGCATATGTGGATATAAAAAGTGTTTTTGATGTGGAGGACAGTCCTTGACTGATTACCATCATGAAGATGTTGAGGTTAAGGCCTAAATTGAAAACTTTAAAGGGATTTCAGCATAATAAAGACAGTTTGTATAAGCAGCACTTTAGCCCCCTATCTTTAAAAAAAAAAATGTAATGGCATGATAGCTTTGTAAAGGTAATCCAGTGTTGTGTCCTAACAAAGTACCAATTGTAATTTATGCAATGTAAGCAGTTTATGCTATCAGATAGAAAATTGACCTAGGCTGCTTCTAGCAGAGTTTTAAAACCTCTGCACTGAATTCAAACGTATTATTAATGTGATGGCATTTAGGACACTGGCTGCGGGTAGTAACCAAAATATAAAAAATAGTTTTTCTGATCAGAATTGTTTTGGTTCAAGTCTTGGAATTTAAAAAATAGACATTTAGTATGCCACATTAGCAAATGGGTGAAAAGCCAGATAACCCCCTGTGCCTGCCTTGAGGTCTTCCAATCGCAGGTTTTTCAGTTACCTTTAATGTTATAATGTAAACTATAGTGGCAGTTCACTTTACAAGGTGAAATACTGGGGACAGTGTGAAAAAATTAGTTGACTACTGTTGAAAACTATTTTTAAATCACTACTCTCACTAAAGTCAACCTCATCTTTCTCCTCTACCAATAGTTTGATTTCTTAAGCACTTCTCATTGTGCTCAGCTCAGCACCGTCATTTTTAGGAAACAACTTTGTACTAATCGCAATGAGGCCATTTCATATATAAAATTAGAGATCTACTTTGTAGGAAATGAGTTGAAGTGCTTACATGTTTTAAACATATAAAACACGTGTTACAACTTAGTTCTCCCTGATACTTGGCAACCCCTCTGACACAATACAAACTAGGGACAGATTCAAGGTTAAGTCTAGGTTCCATGAATAGACTGATACCTCTAATCTGAGGCTAATACTGTCAACATCCAACAAAATGCCTGGTTTCTGAGTCTTATCTTGAGAGTCTGTAACCTTCCTGCACTCAGTGGGTCTGATTTACAAAAGTAAACTTAGACCAAAATTTTAAGTTTAGACCAAAAGTCGAAACTTCAACCAAAAGTCTAACTTTAACACTAGTAAAGTTGGACTTTTGGTCTAAACTTAGACCAAAAGTAAAATGTTACTACTAGTAAAGTTAGATTTTAGGTCTAAATTTAAACAGTTAGGTCCTCATTATGGCATCAGCGGTCTTTTTAGTAGACCGCCGAAGTCACATCTGCCACATGATCGCCATGACCGTTTTGGAGGTCTTCAGACTGCCATATTATGGCTGCTGGCTGCTCTCCTCCACTATTTGGCGGGCAAGCTGCAAGCAGCCATACTGGCAGAAGGGGGTCTAGTGGAGCTTGGTCTGTCGCCACGTCACCACAACACCGCATGATGGCATGACGGTGTTGTGTTGGCGGGCGGTGGCGAAGGAGCAAGCTCCATGGACCCTGTTCTCTCCCGGATGACCAATGTGACCACCAGGTAAGGTGATCATCTGTCAGGGGAGGGGGTTGTTGAGTGTTGTTTGTGTGAATGTGTGTGTGTGTGTGTGTGTGAATGAAGGGTTTGGGGGTGTTGTGTGTGTTTGTGTGTATGTGTGTGCAAATGTCTGTGTACTTGTGTGAATGGGTGTATTTCGTGGGGGAGTATGTGTATGCGGGGGGTGAGGGAGTATGTGTGCGTGTTTGCGGGGGTGGGGGAGTGTTGTGGCCATGTGTGTGTGAATAAGTGAGCATGGATGTGCATGTGTATGTATGTGTGATGGGTCAGTAAGGGGTTCAGGGGAGGAGGTACAGAACTGCGATCGGGGTGTTGCTGCTTGGGGGGCGGGCTCCTGATGGGGCCAGGGGTAGGGGGGCTCCTACATGGAGAGGGTGTTGGGGAGTCCTGTAGTGGTGACAGAAATGAGTATTCCAGTCGCCAGTATCCTTACCGCCAGGGATTACGGGTCGGGGCTGCTGCCACGGAATTCCTACTGTTAAGGATACTCGTTATACCGCAGGTGGTGTTAGGTGGAACTCCGTGCCGAAAGTGGTCAACCTTCGGCCAGGTGGTCGCACCCTCATGGCGGCATGGGTGATGAACTGGCTGCAATGCAGCCAGTTCACTGCAGTGGTCATAATTTGGCAGTCCTGCACTGCCACGCTGTCGGAAGTCTGACCGCGACTGCAGGCGTGGTGCAGGACCGACAAGGTCATAATGAGCCCCTTATTCTAACTTTACCTTTGTGAATCAGGCCCAATCATTTTATGTTACATTTGAACTAACAGTCTCCTAATTACTAACATGGCAAGATAATGGAGCAATGGGATATCACGACAAGGAGCATGTGGAATCTGCTTATGTCAAGTTGTCCTGACAGGAACAAGTATGGACTTTCTATCATTCTGTCTGTTTTAGGAGTATGCTAGGAAAATGGCTTTTACTGATTAGGGCTTTTATGTAAGATCTAGATCCAAGGTTTATGAGCTGGGATATACAAATGATATTTCCTTTTTTGTCCCTTTGCAATTTCTAATGGTTTAATTTTCCCTTGGTAGACACAATAGAAATTTAAAAATTGTGAAGCCCAGAGTAATAATTTAGAAGTTTGACAGATGCCATACTGTAAAATGTTATATTGTTTGCTCTTTTTACAAATTTTGTTTGTTTGGTATAATGGTTTTATAGGTTTTTAATCTGAATACATCAAACATAATTAAAATCAACCACTCTCAAACACACAGGCACATCTTCTTCATCTAGACTATACTCAAAAACTGCAGGCTGCTATCACATTTGTCATGCCAATGTAGACTGCTCAAGTGGCCCATAGCAAGTGGCAAAGATTTATATTTTTGGTAAAATACAAAGGATATGGAACACTGCAGAAATGCAGATAATGCAAATTCGCACAGTGGAGCAGTCTCCATGTACTTAATTCATTGGCTCCCTCTAACCAGGCACTCTGCTTTCAATGCACTCTGCATAATGCACAGGACCAAAAGGGGTAAAGAAACCTCTGTTGACTCATGCTAAATTCTAATGATACTCAGACCTGGCAGTCCTTTAAAGGATGGGTCGTCAGAGTTGTAATTTACACTGGGAGAGCCAGCAAAGCCTTTTCAATGAAAACCCAGTGGTTGCCCAACTGTGAAAAGAAAGTAGAACCACATGTTTGATGCACTGGAGCACCACTAATTTACAGTACTGCCTCCACAACACAAAACTTCAAATGTGGCCCACACCGAGGCATCAACAACATGAAATGGCTGCCCAAACAGACAGATTAAAATTATGGCACCCACATACTATAAAAATTGTTTCCTTATCTGTTTGGGAGTGACATGGTTCTGCACGTGTGAGTGCTCAACTGGCATTGTATAAAAATACTGTTATTACTTCGTACCCTTACTGCACCAGTGTACACAGTAGACACTGGTTGGTTTCCACTCACACAGTCATTTTTACGGATTAAAGTAAGTCAATATTATGTCATACATAAATGTTTCCTTGTCACCTGGAAAAGCTCCTCTAAACTTGGACTTCCGATATATAGTTAGACTTTAAGTCTAAACATGGACTTAAGGTCCAACTTTACCTTTGTGAATTGGGAGCTCAGTTTTAGAGATTGGCAAATGCTGCTCCATGGAGTGATCCAACATCCTTTTATGTTTTTTAACACAACCTTTAGCTATTCATGATGCTGCAGCTCTGTGGTAGTACGTATAAGAATTTCAGCACTTAAGTATATAGTCATGGGCAGGGGCACTACAATCTTCCCGATGGAATTTCAGAACACCTCCATCACTGATAAGACTTTAAAACTTGCACCTGCTTGCAGTGGCACAATTCCACATTTTAAAAAAATGGTATGATGTAACTTAATGGAGATTTAGGGCCTATTTTAGGTCTTGGCAGAGAAATATACTTGGAGGATATCCCACCTGCTTTATTATGATCCCATGATATCCTATGGAGATTGTAATAAGGTGGACCAGATATCCGTAAGTTTGTGATGGAGTATTCCCTATGCCGAGACCTAAATCAGGCTCTTAGTTGCTTATAACCATCATTAAGCCTACATTTGGGAACCCCATTGCTCAATAGAGGCCTGCCTTTGTCTTATCTATGGCTCTTGGTTTGTTTTCTATTGAAGTGGGCTCTCTTTAGGTTTGGTGTTTTGTAATTCCCTTGTGTGAAGTCTCAGTTCATCACATTACTACAACTCTCCAGCTTATTTATGTTTCTTGGTGACTATGACTGGAGGCTACCTAGTTGCCTGCCCATTGAGTTTCTCAACTCCATCTGCTGTTTCTAATTTTTGCAGTTTTTCTCCACTTCAAAGAACAAGTACCTGGTGGCATGGTCCACCACCACCAAAATGTATTGGTTACTTGAAGCAGTTGGTGGGTCTGGCGGACCAACAATGTCAATCTCCACCCTCTCCAAGGGAGTCCCAGCCACTGGTAGTGGTATTAAGGGAGCCGTTGGCCTGCCTCTTGTCTTGCCACTGGCCTAACAGGTGACACAGGAGCTGCACAGCTCCTTTACTTTTTCTGACATATGGGGCCAATAAAAATGATTGACCAGCCTGTTCCAGTTCTTTGTCTGCCCCAAATGTCCTGCTAAGGGAATATCATGGGTAAAGGTGAGGAGGAATTCCTGGTACTTCTGAGGGATCACCACTGTCCTGGTTGCCCCTGGTTTGGAGTCCCTTGCTTCAGTATAGAGAAATCCATTCTCCCAATAAACCTTGTGGAACCCACTGACATCCCCTTGTTTTTGCCTGGAGGCAGTCTGTCTAAGGCCCTGAAGAGTGGGACACCCTCTTTGCCCCTGGCATAAATCTTCTATGATGGGCCCACCTGCCCCTTGCAATTCTGCCAAAACAGGCGGAGCTTGCAGGTGAGGTGCCTCACCCTCAGAGGTCAGATCCTCAGGATTGGATTCTTCCTGCACTGTTGTACTCTTTGGGGCTGGTAGGCCAGCCTCTGTGCCTTTTCTCTTGTTTTTGGAGGTTTGGCCTATTGTTCTAGGGTGCAAGGGTCCAGCACTTCCCTGTTGTGCTGCTGTTACCTGGTCACAGCACACACCCATTCGGGGAGGTCCAATATCTGTGTATGGGCCCTTCTTTCCACCTCTGACCATTCAGATGCTTCCAGATTATTTCTCAGCAGATGCTCTACTGGGAGGGCAGGAGCTATAACTACCTTTTTAGAGTCAGACACACATTCTGAGCTCACCATTGGCATGGGATGGAGCTTGGTACTACTGTCTGCATAAGTCACCTGTTGGAATACACCAGGTAAGACCTGCTCTGGGGAAACCAGTTTCTCTGTGACCATAGTCACACTGGCTCCTGTATTTCTCAGAGGCTCCACCTCAGTCCTATGGACGTTAGGCCTCTGCCTGTACCTCTCCATGCTGGGAGGTAAGGGGGCCATGGCTGCAATGTCCAGCCCACCTGCAGACACGAAGGTGACCTCTGTGTACCCTGATCCCAACCCTGAACCAACTTCCACTCCCACACCTACACTAGCAGTCCCATGGGACTGCCCACCAGTGGGGGGCTTTTTTAAGAAGACAGCATCCCCTTTTTTGTGACCAGGCTGGTGATGCTCAAAACACTTACTGCCTTGGCAAGCTTCTGGAACTTTTCAGCCTTAGCAGATTCATACTTCTTCCCCTGATACATTTTCCCCTTAGAGGTGGCATGGTTCGGGGATCCCCCTCTCTGTGCAGGTTTTCGGGACTCCTTGGACTTTTTCTCGTCTTTTCCCTGGGTCTTCCCTTAGGAACAGCCCTATGCTCCCTTTTTCTGATCACACCCTGGGGGTTCCTAGTTACTCTGGTTCTTCACCATTCATCTGCTTCCCCCCCTAGTTCCCTGGGTTTGGTCAACTTAGTGTCAACTAGCTACAGGGGTAACTTCTCTTGCACACAATTAGTTAGACGGTGCTCCTTCATAATCAAATTGTATATTCCCTCATAGGTGCTTACCTGGTTACCCTGCATCCAGCCCTATAGAGCCTTTTGTGAGATATCCACAAAGTCAACCCAGAACTGTGTAATGAACTTCTGGGTGTCCCAGAATTTCATTCTATAGTTCTGGATGAGACTCTTTTTCATGTTGGGATAGGAGGCTGCCTCCTCGTCCCCTAGGGTCAGGAGCCTGTCTCTCCCAGATAATAGAATCAACTACCAAAGGAGTGAGCCCCAGTACTAAGGCTTAATCCTTCTCATTCTGAGAGCCCTTTCAAAGGCTGCTAAACCATTAAGCTATGTCACCCACCTCTTGTTGTACAGGACCCACTCCCTTGGGTAACCTGGGACAAGCTCCACCACCCCTGGACATCTCCATTTCTTCTTTGTTGCCACCATCTCTTTTTTCTGCTCTTGCCCACATTTTCTTCCCTTAGGGGGACACCCACCAAACACCCCCACCCCCACCCTCGCATATTACAACATACACACCAATGCATTCACAAAAATCGCAGTTCTCTACTGGTACTGGGGGGGACTGGTGCCCAGACTGGATGAGTCTCCCTGTGAAAGTTCATGTCATGTCACTGTCCCAGCTGCACATGGGAGAAGGATGCCTGATGTGGCGGCCTTTTCATTCCTACACGGTGCATGCCCTGTTCAGCGGTTCTTTGCCATGGCGGTCTTTGCCCTGTTCAGCGGTGCTTTGCCATGGCGGTCTTTGCCCTGTTAAGCAGTGCTTTGCCATGGCGGTCTTTGCCCTGTTCAGCGGTGCTTTGCCATGGCGGTCTTTGCCCTGTTCAGCGGTGCTTTGCCTTGGCGGTTCTGGACAGGTTCAGCGGTGCTTTGCCATGGCGGTTCTGGACTGTTCAGCGGTGCTTTGCCATGGCGGTTCTGGACTGTTCAGCAGTACTTTGCAATGGCGGTTCGGGACTGTTCAGCGGTGCTTTGCCATGGCGGTTCTGGACTGTTCAGCGGTGCTTTGCAATGGGGGTTCTGGACTGTTCAGCTGTGCTTTGCCATGGCGGTTCTGGACTGTTCAGCGGTGCTTTGCAATGGCGGTTCTGGACTGTTCAGCGGTGCTTTGCAATGGCGGTTCTGGACTGTTCAGCTGTGCTTTGCAATGGCGGTTCTGGACTGTTCAGCAGTGCTTTGCCATGGCGGTTCTGGACTGTTCAGCGGTGCTTTGCCATGGCGGTCTTTGCCCTGTTCAGCGGTGCCTTGCCATGGCGGTCTTTGCCCTGTTAAGCGGTGCTTTGCCATGGCGGTCTTTGCCCTGTTCAGTGGTGCTTTTTCATGGCAGTCTTTGGCCTGTTAAGCGGTGCTTTGCCATGGCGGTCTTTGCCCTGTTCAGCTTTGCTTTGCCATGGCGGTCTTTGCCCTGTTCAGCGGTGCTTTGCCATGGCGGTCTTTGCCCTGTTCAGCGGTGCTTTGCCATGGCGGTTCTGGACTGTTCAGCGGTGCTTTGCCATGGCCGTTCTGGACTGTTCAGCGGTGCTTTGCCATGGCGGTCTTTGCCCTGTTCAGCGGTGCTTTACCATGGCGGTTCTGATACGGACATTGGTGTGTGGCATGACGATCTCTACACTGGGCATTGGTGTGTGGCATGACGTTCTCTCCAATGGGCATTGGTGTGTGGCATAACGTTCTCTCCAATGGGCATTGGTGGGTGGCATGACGTTCTCTACAATGAGCATTGGTGGGTGGCATGACGTTCCATCATTGCCCAGCGGGGCTGTGGCATCCGGGCCCCTCCTGGGCTGTGACTCCGGCGGTGGTCTCCTGACCAGTGACGATACTTGGGCCCTCCTGGGCTGTGACTCCGACAGTGGTCTCTGGACCAGTGACGATACTTGGGCCCTCCTGGGCTGTGACTCCGGCGGTGGTCTCCTGACCAGTGACGATACTTGGGCCCTGCTGGGCTGTGACTCTGGCGGTGGTCTCTGGACCAGTGACGATACTTGAGCCCTCCTGGGCTGTGACTCCAGCGGTGGTCCCTGGACCAGTGACGATACGTGGGCCCTCCTGGGCTGTGACTCCGGCGGTGGTCTCCTGACCAGTGACGATACTTGGGCCCTCCTGGGCTGTGACTCCGGCGGTGGTCTCTGGACCAGTGACGATACTTGGGCCCTCCTGGGCTGTGACTCCGGCGGTGGTCTCTAGATCAGTGACGATACTTGGGCCCTCCTGGGCTGTGACTCTGGCGGTGGTCTCCTGACCAGTGACGATACTTCGGCCCTCCTGGGCTGTGACTCTGGCGGTGGTCTCTGGATCAGTGACGACGGTGCTGGCGGTTGTGTCTGGACCGCCGGAAATGATGGCTCACTTCTCCGCCGTGACACTCACAACAGGCTGGGCAGACTTCCTCTGGCCCTTCCCCACCTTTGATGGAGTCACAGCTGACTCTCCAATCCCCTTCGAACCCATGTGACTTGTTGTCCCACCAGGAGTCTTAACACGGTCCCGTCGTCCACTCTCCAATTTTAGAGCATTTACAGGGGGTGGGCTGCCAGTACCTTGGCTCCGGGTCCTACTGCCTGTACTGGTGGCCGGTGCACTCCACAAACCTTGAACAGGCACCACTGGTATTGGAGGCTTTTTGGCTGAGGCGCTACGACGGGACTGATGAATTGGAGGGGGGTGGGGGCAAAAAGGTCAATTTGACATAGGGACAGTCTCTAACGGACACTGGGATGGGTAGCTGGAGGGGGTCTGGGAGTGGAGGAAGAGGAGGTGGTTGTAGGAGGTGTCACTTTAGGTGTTTTGGGTGAAGGTACTGGAGGCTGTCGTGAGGTGGATGGATGTTGGGTGAGTGATTGCCGGCGTTTGTGTACTTTGGGAGGGGGCGTCACAGACACACTGGGAGAGGACACAGGGGACTTGTAAATGGGAGTGCAGGTGGTGAGTGCAGGTGAGCGGCTTGTGGTGCTGGGTGTCCTGGTGCGAGTCCTAGTGCCTGTAGATGTGGTGCATGCAGGTGTGTGTGTAGACGAGACTGGGAGGGAGGAGGGAGAAGAGGAGGAGGGGGACACAGTGGAGACAGTGGATGTTGCTGTGTCTGTATGTTGGTGAGGCTTGCGTGAGTGCCTGTGGTGTGTGTGGTGCCTATGTTTGCTTGAGCTACTTGTGTGTGTTGACTTGTGTGCATGCTGGTCTGTAGGTGTGCTTGGGATGGGCTGGGGTACAGGGGATTGGGTCTGGGTGGAGAAAGTTGGAGGGGGGAGGCTGGACACAGGGGCAATGGCTGCCATCAGTGCTGAGTCCAGAGATTGCAGGGTTCGCTGAAGGACAGCCTGACCAGAATGAATGCCCTCCAGGAATGCATTACAGTGTTGCAATTCTCGTTCTACACCCTGGATGGCATTCACAATGGTAGACTGCCCAACAGTGAGTGACCTGAGGAGGTCAATGGCCTCCTCACTGAGGGCAGCAGGAGTGACTGGGGCAGGGCCTGAGGTGCCTGGGGCGAAGGTGATGCCCACCCTCCTGGGTGAGCGGGCACGGGGCGAATGCTGAGGGGCTGCTGGGAGGGCGGTGCTGGTAGGGGAGGTGGTGGCTGTACCTGTAGAAGTGGGGCACACAGATGGTGCCGCCACCACAGGGGAGCTCCCGTCGGCGAACGAGTCCGTGTCCCTGGTTGGTGATCCGGTGGCCGACGTGAAGCTCCCCTCGCCCTCCGTCCCACTGGTGCATTCAGAGTCTGTGGTGTTGCCCTCCATGGCCATGTGGGATGCAGCTCCCTCGTTTTCCGGTGCCACTGTACCTCCGCCTGATGATGCTGATGTACAAAAGGACAGGGAGAGCAGGAAAAGGGGGAGAGACAGAAGAAAGAGAGTTTTAGTGCATGGCATTCCGCTACCGTTGGCGGACAAGACAGACGCAGCAGCCCCCTGCATTACGCCGTGCTCCTGCCCTCTGCACATGCAATTTCTGGGATATGGCCTACATGGCAATGGTGGACATCTGCGCACATGGATGCCACAGGGGCAACTATACCTCAACTTGGCACTCTGGTGAGTTGGGGTAGAGTGCCACATGGCCTACATTACGGAGGGGCCTTGCCTACCGAATCCGCCCTGGCCTAGGGACACCCACAGCCCACCTCCCCCACCCAGACCCCTCCACTGCATGCAAAGTCCGCAGAATGAGGTTGTACTCACCCCCTTGTGTCTGCTGTGATGTCCTCAAGCGTCTATCCAACTCCGGGTAGGCCACCGCCAGGATCCGGAACATCAGGGGGGTCATGGTGCGACGGGCACCCCTCCCACATTGGGAGGCCATCCCCAGCTGAGCCTCCACCATCTTCAGTTGCAGCGGCGAATGTCCTCCCATCTCTTCTGGCAGTGGGTGCCCCGTCTCAGGTGGGCCCCCAGCGTCCGGACCTCCTTGGCGATAGCACGCCAAATGTCCCTCTTCTGGTGGGCGCTGACCTACATGACATGCACAAGGGAAGAGGCACAGTCATTACCAGCTGCACCGTCAATGTGAGTGGCCCCCTCCCTACTCTGGCCATGTGGCCCATTCATTCCCATGCATAACTGTTCTATGTACTCTGCCCCCTTCCCTCTTCCACCCAGCCCTCTCCACCCAGGCCTAGCCCATACAACGTGCTCCCTGTGTACTAACCTGTTGGTCTGGAGGACCGTAGAGTAGCGTGTACTGGGGGAGGACCCCATCCACAAGTTTCTCCAACTCCTGTGCAGTGAAGGCAGGGGCCCTTTCCCCAGACGCAGCAGCCATCGTCGCTTCCAGACCGAGGTCACAGCAGCACTACCAGTGTAGGTACTCTCCTGTCGAAGGTCAGGTATCTAGTGATTGAAGAGATAGAAAATGGCGGTGACGTCCGCGGCGGTGACGTCCACGGCGGTGCGCATCATCACCGCCAGCGCACCTGTTCGTTGGCTCCTGGGACCCATAGGGTCCAATGTTAACCAATGCAGCATTGCGCCGCGGTCTACGACCGCCTACTGCGACGGTGTGCAACGCCAGCGCAGTTACCCCACAATCCCATTGTCCCACTTTAGAGGTCAGGCAGTCGCCATTTCAGGGGCCCACATGGCTTCATTTACTACGGCTTCACACATAGCTAGGCCTACACTCAACACACATACAGGAAGGGTTTTGTGTCTGGTGTAGTCTTGTGTGTAACAGTGGGTACATACCTGGAGGATTAATGACTAGTTCTTCGCTGTTGTCCTTCGTAGGCACCATCAGCTGGGACATATGAGAAGATGGCGGAATCCTCCGGTGTACCGACGGCTGGTGGACCTGTTGACAATGGAAGAAAGACATGTCATCGTCACCTACAGGTTTGACCGTGCCACTATCCAGGAACTATGTACCCAGTTGGAGCCAGACCTGATGTCACCGATCCGCCATCCAACTGGAATCCCCCCTGACGTGCAGGTGCTGTCAGTGCTCCATTTCCTTGCAAGTGGGTCATTTTAGACAACAGTGGCCATGGCATCAGGGATGTCCCAGCCTATGTTTTCCAACGTCTTGTCCAGAGTGTTGTCTGCCCTGCTGAAACACGTAAGGAGATACATCATATTCCCTCAGGTGGAGGATTTACCTACAGTGAAAGGTGACTTCTATGCCCTTGGACATATCCCCAACGTCATAGGTGCCATTGATGGGACCCATGTAGCTCTGGTCCCCCCGCAGGAGTGAACAGGTGTACAGGAACAGGAAGAGTTATCATTCTATGAATGTCCAGATGGTCTGCTTGGCAGACCAGTACATCAAATGCTATGTTCCCTGGCTCAGTGCATGACACCTACATCCTGCGCAATAGCAGCATCCCTGATATGATGGGTCAACTCCAGAGGCACCGTGTATGGCTATTGGGGGACTCTGGTTACCCCAACCTTTCCTGGCTATTGACCCCAGTGAGGAATCCCAGGACCAGGGCAGAGGAACGAAACAATGATGCCCATGGGCGGACTAGGGGGGCTATCGAACGCACCTTCGGCCTCCTTAAGGCCAGGTTCAGGTGCCTCCATATGACAGGTGGATCCCTATTCTACTCACCGAAGAAGGTGTGCGACATCATCGTTGCCTGCTCCATGCTCCATAATTTGGCATTGCGACGCCAGGTGCCTTTTCTGCAGGAGGATGATCCAGATGACGGTGTTGTAGCATCTGTGGAGCCTGTGGAGCCTGTGGAGCCTGTGGACAGTGATGAGGATGAAGCTGAGGAAGAAGAAAACGACAACAGGGATTCAGTCATACAGCAATATTTCCAGTGACACACAGGTGAGAACATTTTCTGGGTTTAACATTACATTAACTTTCACACGTCTACCTCTATCCTGTACCTACATTTCACTCACTATTTGTTAATTGAGTTGTACCCTTCCATTTCAGTTTCACAAGTGTGGTAACCTACGTGTCAACTGCTTGCATCCTTCAAGGGCTTGTGATGTGTGACATAGGTATGTTAGCCTTACAATGGGTAACCCATTATGACACTGTGATTGATAATACAAAGTACCAAATCATAGACTGACTACAGATTTTTTGGTGTTTCAAGGGTGTTTATTTACGTGCTCAAAAAATGAAGGGGGGTTGTAAAATGGTGATGGGTGATGGTGGATGAATGTCCATGGCAGAGTCTAGTCTATTAGTCTCACAGGTGCACTGCCCATCTGGGCATAGGAAGTGGAGCTGGGGCAGTTCGAATATGGACAGGGTAACAAAGAAGGACAGTGGGGTGACAATCAGGGTGGTCTCATTTCATGGCAGGGGTCTTGCCATCTTGCTCTGTCCTGTTCCTGGATCTCAGGGACCGCTTGCGTGGTGGTTGTCCGTCTGCAGGGGGTGGGGTGCTGGTGTGGTGGTCCTGTGGCGGGGCGTCCTGTCCACTAGCGCCGGCGGAGGTGGTGGGCAGTTCATCGTCGTGGCTAGGGGTCCCTTGGAGTGCCACAGTGTCCCTCAAGGTCTTTTGAATGTCCGTCAGCACCCCTATGATGATGCCCAAGGCGGAGCCGATGGTCCTGAGCTCCTCCCTGAACCCCAAATACTGCTCCTCCTGCAGGCGCAGGGTCTCCTGCAACTTCTCCAGGACCGTCGCCATCGTCTCCTGGGAGTGGTGGTATGCTCCCATGATGAAGGAGAGGGCCTCGTGGAGAGTTTGTTCCCCTGGCCTGTCCTCCCTCTGTCGCACAGCAGCCCTCCCAGTTCCCCTGTGTTCCTGTGCCTCCGTCCCCTGGACCGTGTGCCCACTACCACTGCTCCCAGGTCCCTGTTGTTGTTGGGGTGGTGGGTTATCCTGGATGCCCTGGAGTGGTGGACACACCGCTGATTGACCTGTCCTGGGTAGGGAGGTTTGGGCCCGCTGGGTGGGTGCTGTGCTGGTATTACCAGAGGGTGGCAGCTCGGTGTTGGGCTGTGGCTGGGCAAGGGGAACCGACTGTCCTGAGGCCCACGATGGTCCGGGCTGGTCATCAAGATCCAGTGGGGCAGAGCTGCTGTCGTCACTGTGGGCCTCTTCTGGGGGTGGAGTGGTGTTGTCTGGACCCTCTGGTGTGGTGACGGTCCTTCGGGTTCCTTCAGGGGTATGAGAACATGATTATTGCATGTGTGTGTTTCATGGTGTGCAATGGGTGGGTGTTTGTGTAACCCAGTGCAAGCATTCCTGTGTGGGGGCTTGTGTGATGATGGTTGGGGGGGTGTTCTGGGTATGTCCAGTGAGCATGCCTTAGTGAGGGGTGCCTATGCTTAGTGGTGTCATGCAGGGCTTGGTGTTGGGATGGGTGGTTTGTGTTATGGGTACATTACTGAGGATTTGGGGTGATAGGGGAGGGTGTGAGGGTGGGGGTGTGTGATAGCATGCAGGTAGGGTGGGGGATGTGATAGTTAAGATTTGACTTACCAGTGTCCCATCCTCCACCGACTCCTCCGAGGCCCTCAGGATGCAAGATGGTCAAGACTTGCTCCTCCCATGTTGTTAGTTGTGAGAGAGGAAGTGGGGGTCCGCCGCCAGTCCGCTGCACCGCGATGTTGTGCCTGTATACCGTGAAACGCACCTTCCCCCGTAGGTCGTTCCACCTCTTCCTGATGTCCTCCCTATTTCTTGGGTGCTGTCCCACGGCACTATTCTGCGCCATAGCTCCATCTTCCTGGCTATTGATGTGTGCTGTACCTGTGAGCCAAATAGCTGTGGCTCTACCCGTACGATTTCCTCCACCATGACTCTGAGTTCCTCCTCGGAGAAGCGGGGGTGTCTTTGGCGTGAAATGGGGTGGTGTGTGTGAGGTGTGGGGTGGTGTATGTGGTGATGAGTGTGGTGAGTGTAGTGGTGTGTGGTGTTTTGTGCGTGGATGTTGTGTGGGTGATGGTGTTGTGTGCCTCTGTGTGATGGGGTTGTCAATAGCTGTGCTCTCTCTCTGGCCTTCTCTCAGAATTTCTGGTTGTAGGGGTTTGTGGGTGATGTGGGTGTGTGTTTTATATTGTGTTGGGTGTGTGGGAGTGTTGTTTGTATGTGTATCAGGTGTGTGTATTTGGAATTGTCCAATGTGGCAGTGTTTAGGAGATGTGTGTGTATTTTGAGCGCAGCGGTGTGTACCACCAATGGAATACCGAGGTTGAAAGACCGTCGCGTGGATTCGTGGGTCGTAATAGCATGGGCTTGTTTCTGTTGGCGTGGAGTTGGAGGATTTGTTTCCGCATGTTTATCGCTGACCTTTGGTGTGGCGGGGTTGTGTGGGTGTCTGAATTTCGGCGGATTCCGTGATGTGTGTCATAATAGCTGTGGCGGTCTACCGCTGCGGTGTATTGGCGGTCTTCTGCACGGCGGTAAGCGCCTTATACCGCCAATGTTGTAATGACCCCCTATATGTGCTAAAAAACATCTATTCTTATCTCTGGTTCCCGTGATTGGATTGTGTTATTTTAAAGATACAAATTTAATCTATTTTTATAAATTGGTGCTGGATTTTAATTGTGTTTTGTGTTTTACTCGTTTACTGTTTTGTGATTTTTAAATGCTTTACACACCTACGTCCTAAATTAAGCCTAACTGCTCATTGTCAAGCTACCAAGGGTTGAGCTAGGATTAAATTATAGAGACTTCACCGAACCTAGTGGGGGTTAGTGACCCCTGACCTGCTTTTAAGGTCTAGGCTCACCCCTCACGCCGCGCAGCTCTTCCAGCCTGTGCCCGTGCCTTCCACCCCGTCCTCGCTGCTGCCACAAGTTTGAGGTCCTCCACCATCCGCAGGCACCCGCCTGCGCCTCATCCCTGGTGTCTAGTGGGGTCCGTAAGTAATGTGAGTGTGTTTTGTTACCGTTTGTATCCTTTTTGGTTTTATTGGAGTTTCTGTGTTTTTTTCAATATTTTCTGTGCTTTTTGACCTTCTCTCCGCTGTGCTGCTTTTGCGCACCCCTTCCTGCCTGTTTCTGGCTCTTCTGAGCCATTTGTTCCGGCCGCTGCGTCCCTGCGGTCCCACCACCCTCGTGTCCCCATTCGCCCTCACCTCCCGCCTCCCAGCTGCACCTCCCTCCCAGCTCCCCTTCTTAATAGCGGCCGCTGCGCAGTGCTCGGAGTGACCCCAGACCTGCTTTTAAGGTCTGGGCTTGCCCCTCACACCACGCGGCTCCTCCAGCCTGTGCCCGTGCCTTCCATCCTGCCCTTGCTGCTGCCGCGAGTTCGAGGCCCTCCACCACCCACAGGCACCCGCATGTGCCACCTCCCTGGTGTCTAGTGGGGTCCGTAAGTAATGTGAGTGGGTTTTGTTACCATTCGTATCATTTTTAGGTTGAGCATTAGCATTCGTTCTGCTGTGTACTTTTAAGTATACTACAGAGTGAGTTCCAGCGTTTTCATTTGTTAGTTGCAGTGTCCTTCAAAAACCCTTGTTTGCTAGTGGTCAGTTCTGCCTCTTTGTCTTGCCTTTTTTCACTTTGGGAGCAGCACAAAGTAGTGTGTAACTACGCTGTGTTCTGTTTATCTCTTCTGTAAGGGACTTTTTTTTAGCATTTGCCTCTTTCACTTCAACACTGTGGGTGCTTGTTCAGTCCCTCCTCCCCACCAGCTCCCTTTGCAAACAATAAAACAGAGGGGGGCTTTTCCAGGGCCAGCTTGCTCTCCCCTCACTGTTTCTTTATGCTGGGTAAACATGATTCCATTTCTTGTGCTTATTTTTAAAAGGTCACAAAACACAACCCATGTGTTTTTGCGAGATGAATGTGACCTTGCCACTCTTTCTATTTTCAGTTACCCAAAAAGTTTGTAAAGGATCAATCGGGAGTTCAGACTGGACTAACTTATCATGCCCACTTCTCCTGCTCCACCAAACGATATGCAGTGCTCACTCTCTTACCAAAATATTAAGCCCCTGTATCCCTGTGCTGTCCACATAGCTACTGCACGCCTATGGTGATGGAGCATCATGCCAATACTACTACATAAAAGCCCAGCCGCAGACAGAACAAGCATTTTCAATGCAACTGGTCTCGCATTTGCTCAAGTTAGAGCTATTAGCTTTGTGAACTCCTAACTGGACTTTTCTTGCCACACGCGATTGCGCTGCATTTGTTCTTCATTTGTGTGGCAACAAAAGTCCGGTTAGGAGTTTACAAAGCTAATAGCAGCGGGCCTAGCATTTGCTCGAGTCAGAGCTGTTAGCGTTGTAAACTCCTAACTGGACTTTTCTTGCCACACAAATGAAAAGAAAAAAAAACTCAGAGCAATCATAGTTGCATTGAAAATGCTTGTTGTTTTTGTTGCCATTTCTGTGCTTTGTTAAAAAATGTCTTTGCTTTTTAGCCTTCTCTCTGCCGCGCTGCTTTTGCGCTCCCATTTCTGGCTCTTCTGAGCCGTACGTTCCCGCTGCTGCGTCCCTGCGGTCCCACCCCCCTCGTGCCCACATTCGCCCTCACCTCCCGCCTTCCAGCTGCTCCTTCCTCCCACCTGCCCTGTTTAATGGCGGCTGCAAGCCTGTCTGCTCCCGTCCGTGCCTGGACCGCGCCCAGCGCCAGTCCCCCTGTCCCTCGCACCCCCCACATCACCAGACGTTGCTACACAGCCTATGAACTCCATGCCCTCAACCCTGGCTGCTCCACCATCTGCGTCCTAGCCATCCTGAAGCACACCCATGGACCCTTCTCCTGTCGGATGTGCAGCTTCACCTGCACCCAAGCCGCCAAGCACTACAGTAGCTCCACCCACAGCCATCTCAGCTGCATCCTCCTCAACACCCGCTCCATCCAAAAGCACGCTGTCGAACTCTGGGACCTTCTCACCTCAGCCTCCCCAGACATCGCCTTCCTCACTGAAACCTGGATGAACCCCTCCTCGGAACCTGACATCGCCATAGCCATCCCAGAAGGCTACAGGATTACCTGTAGAGACCGCACCAGCAAACCAGGAGGAGGAATCGCCATACTCCACAGGAGCACCATCAGAATCTCAACCAACACCAACAACACCATCGATGCAGCTGAACACTTCTACTTCCAGATTCACATCAACGCCAACACCACTCTCAGAGGAACCCTTGCCTCCAGACCCCCAGGCCCCCGACCACAGTTCTGCGATGCCATCGCCGACACAATCAGCACCCACGTCCTCACCTCCACGGACTACATATTCCTTGGCAACCTAAATTTTCACCTAGAGAACGCCAACAACAGCAACTCCTCAGCCTTGATCAACAACCTTGCCAACCTCGGCCTCAAACAACTCATAACAATGCCCACCCACTCAGCCGGCCACACGCTCGACCCCATCTTCTCTGCCAGCAGCCACATCACCTTCACCCATACCACCAAACTCCACTGGACCGACCACCGCTGTGTCCACTTCACCTTCCAGAAACCCACCACTCACCACCACCCGCAACAGATCCCGCACTGCAGCTGGAACAAGATCTCAGAAGACCAGCTGCTCTCCACCCTCGCCCATGCCCCGCCACCCAGCACCAGCGACCCCAACACTGCCGCCCTCAAACTCAAACAGAGGTTAGATGACTGTGCAAACAACCTTGCCCCTCTTAGGAAACCACCCAACAACCGCACCAGCATGAAAGCACTCTGGTTAACTACCGAACTTCAGGCCTCCAAAAGGGAGTGCCGGAAAATCTAAAAGGTATGGTGCCACGAACAAACAGAAAGCAACCACGCTGCCCTCAAGACAGCCATCCGCAAGCATCACCAGCTCATCCGGACTACCAAAAGATCATTCTATAAAGACCGAATCAACAACAACGCACATGACAGCAAAGAGCTCTTCAGCCTCATCAAAGAACTCACCAACCCCAAGTCCTGCTCCATCGACCCCCCTCGCAAGACCTCTGCGACTCCCTCGCCGCCTTTTTTCACCGCAAAATCACAGACATCCACAGCAGCTTCACCTCCCCAATCCCCACGACCACTGCATCCACCCCTAACCCCAACGCATCCAGCCACACCAACCGCTTGAGCACCTGGACCCAAACCAATGACAAAGACACCACCAAGACCATGAGGACCATCCACTCCGGATCACCCGCCGACCCCTGTCCTCACTACGTCTTCAACAAAGCCAGCCAAATCATCGCCCCCACAACTCCATGCCATAATCAACAGCTCCTTCGAGACCGCCACCTTCCCGGAGAGCTGAAACACGCTGAAGTCAACGCCCTGCTCAAAAAAAAACAAGGCAGACCCCGGAGAACTCAAGAACTACCGGCCCATCTCTCTTCTTCCCTTCCCAGCGAAGGTCATCGAGAAAATAGTCAACAGCCAACTGACCCGCTTCCTGGAGGACTCCGTCACTCTAGACATCTCCCAATCTGGCTTCCGTAAGAACCACAGCACCAAGACCACTCTCATCACCGCAACCGACGACATCAGGATCATGCTCGACAAAGGAGAATCCGCGGCCCTCATCCTCTTTGACCTCTCGGAAGCCTTCGACACTGTCTGTTACCACACCCTCTGAGCCTGCATCCATGACACCGGGATCCACCACAAGGCCCTGGACTGGATCACATCCTTCCTCTCTGGTAGAACTCAGAGAGTCCGCCACCCTCTGTTCTTGTCAAAATCAACCAAGACCATCTGCGGAGTCCTCAAGGATCCTCTCTCAGCCCAACCCTTTTTAACATCTACATGGCGCCGCTCGCCAACATCGTCTGCTCTCACAACCTCAACATTGTTTCCTACGCAGACAACACCCAACTGGTCCTCTCCCTCACCAAGGACCCCGCTACCGCTAGGATCAACCTCCACAACGGACTGCATGCCATTGCCAACTGGATGGAAATGAGCTGCCTCAAACTGAACTTAGATAAGATGGAGATCCTCATCCTCGTCTCCAACCGCTCCGCCTGGGATGACTCCTGGTGGCCAGCCACCCTAGGAACCGCACCAACCCCCACCACCCACACACACAACCTCAGCTTCATACTAGACTCATCACTCACCATAACCCAGAAAGGCAATGCCGTCTCATCCTCATGTTTCAACACCCTCTGCATGCTTCGCAAGACCTTCAGATGGAGCCCCATTGAAACCAGAAGAACGGTTACCCATGCCCTCGTCAGCAGCAGACTGCACTACAGCAACGCACTCTATGTGGGAACAACGGCCAAGCTCCAAAGGAAACTTCAACATATTCAGAAAGCCTCTGCACGCCTCATCCTCAACATCCCATGCCACAAACACATCTCAGCCCACCTCAGAGACCTTCACTGGCTCCCCGTTAACAAGAGGATCACCTTCAAACTCCTCATCCACATGCAAATACTCTCCACAACACAGGCCCTGCCTACCTCAATGAACGTCTCAGCTTCTACGTACCCACCCGCCAGCTCCGCTCCACCAACCCCATCCTCGCTACCATCCCCCGCATCCATCGTGCCACAGCCGGCGGCAGATCCTTCTCCCACCTCGCCGCCAAAACCTGGAACTCCCTCCCCGTTAACCTACGTCTCACCCAGGACCTCCTCACCTTCAGGAAAAGACTCAAGACCTTGCTGTTCGAGCAGTAGCAACCCTCCCCCACCCCGGGCCTTGAGACCCTAATGGGTGAGTAGCGCACTTAACAAGTAATTGATTGATAGATTGGTTGATTGCTAAGTGTAGGTACTTGTCTGCCCTTACCAATAATCCACTTTACAACACCTGTCTATTCTCATACTCAGCTTGAAGTGACTTTCAACTAGTTCAGCTTTATCTTTCTGAACTTTGAGGAAGGAATGGCATTTACGACTGCCACCAGTTTGATCTGTGGATGCCACTGAGGCCACTGTCACTCACTTATGGGGACTGGCACTTATTTTTTCTTATCAGCCATTCCGCAAGAACAAAAGAAGAAAAAACAAAGGGGAAACAGAGAGAAAGAAAAAGATGGAAAAACTGTCATAAATGGAGAAAGCAGGAACCTGCAAGAAGTGTCTGATAGTTGATTAAAGAGGCTTGTGGTGAATTCTATACTATACAGCTGTGGTGTCTGATAGTTGAATAAAGAGGCTTGATCTGCATTCTAGACTACACAGCTGTGGTATGAAGTGCTCTGACCTGTAATAGCAACAGCTGTGGGCTTCTGAGCAGAGCTTCGGACACGGCACTCATTCTTAAGTCAACATCAAATTCTGGAAAGTCAAATTTCATTTTGAGTGAAATTGGTTGTTATCGACTATTTCCCCACCTAAGAGATAATGAAGATTTCCTCCACCGTCACTATAGGCAAAAGAAGAGAGAACAGATATAATTTACGGATAGCTGATAAGTGCCTGACCAGATAGTACACTCACCCTATACATATTACCATTCCACCAGAATTAAGATTCATCCAGTCACACACAGCACAGGTGTATTTAGAGGTGATTAACTTTCAAAGTCTCCATCCCAGATTTTTCCTGAAGCGTGGACAATGTGACAGTTTCTAACTCTGAATTATGCACCATGATCATGTTCACAACAAACAGAGATCCATAAATCCCAAAGGCAGCTTCCATTTGTAGCCCGCTTTTAAATAAAGTTATATAAATAGAACTAGAATAGATATTGAAATATTGAAGCACAATTTTCAAACCATGTTACTAAAACCATAGGTTTGACATCTAGGGGCATATTTAAGAGCTCCTTGGCCCGCCTTAGTGCACCTTAGCGCCATTTTTTTTACACTAAGGTGGGGCTATGGTGGCCTTTTCCCTGCACCATCTTTACAAAGTGGCACAATGCATGCATTGCACCACTTGGTAACCTGTAGTGCCACATTATCCCTGCACCAGAGCAGGCGTTAAAATGACGTACTCATAGGAACCTATGGACCTCGCACTTTGCTATACTAGCATCAAACTTTTGGGCGCTAGTGTAGCAAACTACCTCAGTAGCATCAAAAATGTTAATGCTATTGTGCTAATGACCACCATGGGGCGCCTTATTATAAATACGGTGCAACCATGGTGTTATAAGGGACCCATGGGGGGGCGCAGAAAATGTAGTTCATCAGCCCTGATGCACCACATTTTCATAATTATGGGCCCTAGTTCTGAAGATGCATTCATGAAATATATCCCAGTAGATTTATGATGCGCTATTCAAGAGATATTCTTGCTAAATACCAATTTGGCATTTTCATCAACAATCTGTGTGCACTATTGCCAACATGGACTGAACCTCACTCACATTTCCCTGTATCACAATCACATGCTATAGATGCCCATAATATGTGCTTATGGTGCCACAAAATGTGATGAATGTCCACTTTTCAAGTAGGATGTACCACATAATTCATGTGCAGTCACCATATGCTTCTGATGGTCACCAAAATGCCAATTATAGCCAACACAATACCTATGATTCCCATAATATGCCAATGAGAATCACCTCAGTCCAGAGCTGCCATAATCCCTGGAATACTGTCAACATTCCAAAATGAACAGCCTGTGCCACAGCCCTCGTATGGCCCCAAACATGTTTGTTACCATTCATCAGATTTAGCAGGCATCCAGGATGCCTACAATGCAGGATGTCAATATGTAATGGGAGCAGAACATGTCTGTGCTGCTATAATTGCAAGAATGACAAAAGCGAGCCAAAGAAGGACAGCCTTATGCAAAAGATGTAGCCATTGTATAACACAGGGCATTGTTACAAGGCCCACATAAAGCCTAAAAAGCCCATTTCAATCTCTATCACTGCCTCCACAACCTCATTTTCATGTCTGCCTTTCTCTCATTTATTTTCTTCCATTTCTCAGTTTCTCTCACCCCTGTCTTCTTAGCTTCATCCTCACCTTTGTGTCCTACTATCTTCCTTGTACCTTGTCTTTGTTTCCCCATTCATGCCCCTCAAACTATTGTTCTTGCCTAGTACCACTCCAGGTTTATATGATCATAGTTATGTCCTACATTCATGTTTCATCATTTCCTTTTCTATTTTGTTCTAATTTGTCTCCTCTCTCTTTCATCGTATATTCATTCCCCATATAATGTCACAATTTAGTTTTCACCTCTTTGTCTGCATCGAGCATACCTCTATTTATTTTTTCTTTCACACTTATTAATTTTAACTTTAACCTACTACTTCTTTGATAGTGTCTATGTATTTTTAATTGTTTCCTTCCTTTTCTTTAGATTTTTCACTCATTCTGCTTTTTTATTCTTTGTTTTCTGTCTTAATTTGCTTCCTGTGCTTCCTGGGCTTAAATATTCCCAGGGACCACCATCTTCATGGGACTGAAAATATAATTGTGCAGGGGGCCACGACGCCCCCCAGGTCCCGAGGACCACCCCCTTCCCAGGTCTATACAAATATAAAAATAATAGGGGGTCACATGGACCCCCTCTTGTCCCGGGAACCACCAACTCCCAAGGGCAAATAGATCATCACTGTGAGGGGGCCGCACTGACCCGCCCCATGCATCAGGCACCACCACCTCCCCCGGGCATTTCAAATTGTCATAGAAGGGATACAACCCGGGTGACCACCACCTTCTCAGGGCCAGCTCATTTATAACTTAGGAGGGGTCCATGCCCCCCTCCTGCAGCTATTAATGGCTCTGGGGACTGCCACCCCTTGGACCAGCTCATGGTGCCGCCCGAGGAGATAGCTATTTGCTTTTGCTTGGTGGGAGCTATGGCAGGTCCGACCAAGCAAAACAAGCAGTCCGCTTCCAGAAAGTGGTAACTGTAAAAATGTTCTTGCTTGCTGGAAGTTGGGATTTCATCTCTTTCCCTGTATGTAGATATTTGGGAAGGGAAAGATATGAAAGTATTGTTCCTGCACGCAGGGTGCTGCATTTCCAGCAGTTCCCTGCATGCAGGAATATTGTTGGCTCTTGCAGGAGGCGGGGAGCTTGCTGGGACCTTGGGGGCTTTGAGGCTCTACCTGCGGTCCCTAAAAAATAAAAAATAAAAATAATCCTGCCCTGCCTATTTAAAATAGAAAAATATGCAGGGCAGGATTTATTTTGCACAAAGCGCTGTTCATAGAAATGAGATCCCAACAGGAAACACTTACAGATTAAAACAAAGCAGGTGCCCAAATTGAAGTTCCACTACTGTAAAGTACTAACCATCCTAATTTCATGAGCATGGCCAAGACAAAGCAAGTGTGTTTTCTCTCGATTTCCACCATGACCATTTCCACCTGTGGCCAGGCCCTGAGACCAACCCCCAGTGTGCACATCCAAAGGTCATGAGCAGCAGTGATTGGATTAACGTAAAGTAATTAAATATCACTTAACGTTAAAAAAACATACATATTGACTGAAATAAAGCAAAAGGTTACAGGGAATTTATAGTTAGGAAAAATATTTTTCTTAAACATAGAAATTCACTTAAAAACCCAAAAGTTACAAGAACTTTATAGTTAGGTTAATATTTTACTTGCCCAAAACCCTTGCCATGCACTGCTAATTACATTACTCACAACATTTTCCATGACATCATTGATAATATCACTGAAAAGTTGGAAGTAAAACTATTGATGAGAGAACTGTGCATGGTGGGGGTGTGAGTTATAGTTACCTTAGGGTATGTGTTATGGTTTTGTGCAAATGAAATATGAACGTCCCTGTAACCTTTTGTTTTTTAAGTAAATTTCTATGGCCCTCATTCTGACCTTGGCGGTCGGCGGAGAGGCGGCAGTCGGACCGCGAACAGACCGGCGGTATTAAAAATGGCATTCTGACCGCGGCGGTCACCGCCGCGACCGACCGCCACTTCCCCACTCCGACAGCCACGGCGGTCATGACCGAGGGGCTGGAGTCTGCGCACTCCGGTCCGGCGCTCGACCCAAGACCGCCAACGGTATCATGACCCTGCTTACCGCCGCGGTTTCTGGCGTTCGGGAACCGCCATGCGAACCATGGCGGTAGGCACTATCGGGGACAGGGAATTCCTTCCCTGGCACTGATAGGGGTCTCCCCCACCCCCCACTGCCCCCCCGAGTCCTCCCCCCACACCCTCCACCCCCCTGCCACCCCCCAGAGGTGGTACGAACCCCCTCCCCACCCCACCCCGACATGCACATACACGCACCCCGACATGCACACACCCCCAACATGCACATATACACACCCCCTACACACACACATACACAACGGGGACACATACCCGCACACATACATGCCGACATGCGCACCCGCCGAACTACACACATTGCCCATAGGCACAGCAGCACTCCCCGCCCGCATGCACGCACTCACACACCCCCTCTACACACTCACACGCACACCCCCATGCACGCACACATCACACAACACCCCCCCACCCCATCCCCTCACGGACGATCAACTTACCTTGTGCGTTGGTCCTCCGGGAGGTGACAGGAGCCATGGGGAGGTGACCGCCAACAGAAGACCGCCAACAGAAGACCGCCACACAGAAATGTGGGTCGTAATTCTATGGGCGGTGTTCTGCTGGCGTGGCGGTGGAGGTTGACCAGTCTCCACTTTCCCGCCGACCGCCAGTGTGGCTGCTGGCGGTTTTCCGGCGGAACGCTCCCAGCGGTCAGAATGCGCACAGCGGCATACCGCCGCGGTCGGCGGTCTTCACCGCGGCGGTAACTCGGCAGTCTCGCGAAAAGACCGCAAGGTCAGAATGAGGGCCTATGTATTTAAAAATTCTATTTCCTAACTGTAACATCCCTGTTTCCTTTGCTTTTTTCAGTCACTTTATATACACGTATATATCTATATATATCGATATATATATGTATCTATATGTATGTACATTCATATATATATATAATAATATATGTGTATAATATATATACATATGTATATGTATTTATATATGTGTGTATTTATATGTGTGTGTGTATATATATATATATATGTATATGTGTGTGTGTGTGTATATGGGCCATTTACCACTAGGTAATATATATATATATATATATATATATATATATATATATATATATATATATATATATATATATATATATATATATATCTCGCAAACTCAACTCCCCATTACCTAGTGCTGGCGGTCTTAAGACCACACTATTACGACTGATTTCGGAATTCACCACCAGTCATGCTCGCAATCGTCAGTAAAGAGGCGGTTCCACCGACAGCACCACCACACCAAAAGGACGCTGCACGGCATGACTGTGTCCTGATAATGGGTCACTGCCGGCGGTGGAGGCACAGGGACCTGTCCCCTCCTGGACAACCTCCTCGATGAATGAGGTAAGTGGATCATTCAACGGGGAGGAAGGGTGTGTGTGCGTGTGTGAGTGCGTGAGTACCTGTGTGAATGTTGTGAATGCAGGGGTAGGGGGGTGTTTGTGTATGTGTGTCTGCGTGTGTGAATGATTGCTTGTAGGCAGTGTGAGTGGGGTGTGTTAGTATTTGTAGCTGGGGTGGGGGTGTGTGTTTGTGGATGGGGAGAGGGATGAGTGTATGTGTGCAGATGTGAGTGATTGAGTGCATGTGTGTGACTGAGCAGACAGAAGAGGTGAGTGTGTGTATTTGTGTACATGTGTATGTAAGTGGATGGGAAGGGGGTGCATATTTGTGTGAGTGAACAGGGAGAGTGGGTGCGTGTGTGTCAGTGGACGGGGAGAGCAGGTGAGTGCGTGTATGCAGTGCAGGGGGGGGAATGTAGGTATGTGCTGGAGGGGGTGGGGAATGTATGTATGTGCTGGAGGGGGAAGGAGGCGTGGGAATGAATGCGTGTGCGAGTGCGGTTTTTGTGAATGGGGGTATATGACGCAAGTGCTGGAGTATATGGGTGCATGTGTGCAGGTATGTGGACATGTGTATGGGAGTATCCTGGTGACAAGAATGCAGATTCCTGTCATCGGGATACAAGATCACCAGCTTTTTCTGTGGTGCTACTGCCAAAGAAATGCTGGTGGTCTTTCGAGCTGTAATACCGCTAGCGGTATTACAGTGTCCGCTGGGCCAGAGGTGCTCACCTCCAGCCCAGTGAACCATGGAAAAGCGGTGGGAAGGGTGTAGTATCGGCGGTTTGGCTTAGATCAAACCGCTGAACTTGTAATTTGGCAGTCTTCACCGCTGGCCCGTTGGTGAAAGGTTACAGGGACGTTATAGTAAGGCTCACATCAAAACCATAGAAATGTACCTGTTATTGTTGGAATTGTCTCAAGTAACTCTAACTCGTGCCCTTAGGAAACTATAACTTGTGCCCTCCCATGCACAGTTTTTTCATAAAACATTTTACAGCAGATATTACATTAATATTATCAATTACGTTTTCAAATGTCATGAGTGCCATTTTTTTTATTTCTTTTTTATTGAGCAGACATAAACCGTGATGATTAAACACAGCAAGGTATTGAATAGAGATTGAAAATGTTGGGTAGCTGAAGCAGACTTGCAAAGAAAAATAGAGAACAAGGAAAATCTCTTACAACTGTACAACATTGATAAAAAAATGTTTTCCTGAATTATTATCCCAGCCAACATTTGATCTCATTATATAGCAGAAAAACATCTAGAAGTACTAATTTTAACATCCTATAGTACCATATTGGAATGTTTTATTTAAAAAATCAGTCCCCATAGGCCCTTAAACGTACGCACTGCACCTACTCGTTGCACATAACGTTTTTCCTTAAAGAGCACACCTTTCATGTTTGCGTCCCAAGCCATATACATTGAAGGAATAGGCAATTTCCAGGCTTGTAAAATTAAAGATTTGGCAAAATCTGTTTCACCCGAATAGTTAACTAAGAGTGACAAGAGGTACCAATCAGGGCTCCCATAGCATCAGGAATGAGTACAAACCACACCTTTATGCTAATCCACTGAAAGACTCTATCCCAAAACTCTATAAGCTTGGGACATGTAAAGCACAAATGAAGCCAGTTCTCCTGAGTATTGTTGCATCATGGACAGAAACCTGAAGTAGCTGGGTATGCTTTTTTGATTTATGCTGGAGTGAGATATAACATCCATTTTGAAAAAAAAGCCATTCTCTTGAAATGTACCCCCCTAATTGCCTTATAAGATATACTATTGAGGTTTCTCCATGTTTGTAAGTCTTTTTTACACCCAGTGGTGTTTTCAATCTTTGTCAGAAAATGAGGGACTACTTGCTATGCTTCCTGGGAGCTTAGGATCCATTACCAATTGCCTATCCCCTTCTAGTTCCCATAAAACACCTGAAAAATTAAAGGAGAAGGTAAGTCAACTAGTGGGACGCGTGGAAGCAAAAAATGCAAAATCTTGAGATAGGAAAATCTAAGAATGTCTGGAATGGGTACTCCACCATGGCATTTTGCCCAGGTCCTATTTTGAATACCAATTAAAAAATCTGAGAATCTACTAAACCCCAGTTTTACCCACTGATGAACATGGGATGGAATCAAATGTAGCCCCATCGTCCATGAGTGGCCAAGTGATACTGCTGGATGAAAAATGGGAACTTGATATTTCTCTAAAAATTGCAAACGCCTATCACATATGAAAGTAGGGACTTTGTATCTGGTAAGTTTGGGCTGTTGCAGAAACCTAAGAAATGGTGCAAGCTGATAGCTGTGCTCTGCTAGCATAGATTTCAAGTAAAAGTTGAGATTGGGAGATGAAGCTGCTCTAGTGCACTAATCCATAAGAACAGCTTCATAATACATACTAAAATGTGGTAGAGATAGTCCCCCCTCTTTGACAGAGAGAGATAAAATTTCAAGCTGCGCCCGTGGTTTTCTGTTGGCCCATATTAACTGCTGAATTCTCATATCGAGATCTTTGAAGAATTTTTGAGGGATTTCCATAATCACACTAGAAAAAAATGAATTAAAAAAGAGGAAGGATTATCAATTTGACCAATGCCTCACGTCCAATAATTGACAAAGAGGAAGCTTGCCATTTATGTAATAACTGTTGCACTTTCTTAAAAGTAGATGCATAATTTCCACCAGAAAGATCTTAGAAATTATGTGATACATATTTACCTAAATATTTAATGGGACGAGAAAGATGGAACTGGGCCCTCATATCCAAATGAAGAATATTATTGGTGCTATTAAATAACAGAGCTTTCGATTTAGCATGGTTAATCCTATATACCCCCAAATCTGAAAAGACCTTTATTTTTACAAAAGCTCTATTGATATTTGCTGTCTCCGCTGAAAGATATAGAATCATATCGTCGGCAAACAGTTTCAATTTAGGCACCTGCAGAACCGGAGGGACAATTAGAATTATCTTGACACAATGCCACAGCTAGAGGGCCAATAAACAGTGCAAACAGCACCGGAGGAAGGGGGCATCCCTGACACGTGCCTCAATGAATTTGTAAGGTTCCAGCTATGTGCATGTTAAAGAGAATTTGGCTTGGGTCTCAGAGAAAAGATTTCGTAAAACCTAAATAAACTATCTAGAAAAATTAAACTTTGCTAAGATCCTAAAAAGCACCTCCCATTGAACTAAATCAAAGGCTTTATCTGCGTCTAGCATTATAATGGCAGCCGATTTATTATTGTGAGAATAATAATCAATCGCCTGGATTAGGAAGTTATTATTTGTTGCTAGCAACCTTCCTGGCAGAAAGCTGCACTGATCTTCATTAATTAAGTCTAGGGCTACTAAGGCCAGGATCTTTGCTAGAAGTTTTAAATCAAAATTAAGTAAACTAATCGGACGATAGGAATTAGGGGCCAGATGTAAGTAGCCTTTTGCGCCTCGCAAACGGCGAAAACTGCCATTTGCGAGGCGCAAAAGGCCTCATGCGATGCAGAAACACATTTTGCGAGTCGGAACCGACTCGCAAAATGTGTTTCCGACTCGCAAATGGGAAGGGGTGTTCCCTTCCTATTTGCGAGTCGCACCGCAATGTAGAGTTGATTTGTGACCGCAAAATCGGTCACAAATCAACTCGCAGTTACCATCCACTTGAAATGGATGGTAACTCATTCGCAAATGGGAAGGGGTCCCCATGGGACCCCTTCCCCTTTGTGAATGCAAACAAAAATATTTTTTCAGAGTCCTATGGACCACTGCCTACTCTGAAAAAAACAGAAACAAAAAGGTTTCAGTATTTTTTCTATTTGCAGCTCGTTTTCCTTTAAGGAAAACGGGCTGCAAAAAGAAAGAAAAAAAACGGCTTTATTCAAAAACAGTCACGGACATGGTGGTCTGCTGTCTCCAGCAGGCCACCATCCCCGTGAGTGCCTAGACTCGCTATTGGGTCGCAAATTGCGACCCACCTCAAAAATACCCCATAGCGAGTCGCAGAAGGTGTCTGAGACACCTTTCTGCATTCCCTTTTGCGAGTTGCAAATTGCGAGTCGCTTGAACTCGCAATTTGCAACTCGCAAACGGGAACCTTCCTACATCTGGCCTTAGGTCGTTGAGATGGCCTATCTTTTTTTAGAAAGCTAATAACGGTGGCCCTTGTAAAAGATGCTGGTATCTCAACCCCCTGAAGAATACTATTGAAAAGAGAAGCTAAGCACTCAGCTAGTTGGGCTACAAGAACTTTGTAGACTTCAGACGGGAGGCCATCTTCCCCACACGCCTTCCCATTCGGTGAGTCCATAATTGCCTCCTTAACTTCCAAAAGTGAGATAGGTGATACAAGTTTTGCCCTAGATGTCTCGTCTAATATTCGTATGTTCAATGCATCAAGGTATTGATTAATCTGTTGGACATTAGTTGGAAGAGAGGAAGTATTGAATTTTGAATAATGAGATGAAGAAACCTTTCAATATCTTCAGGGTGACTGACGAGAATACCTTGTCCCTCATCAAAAATAGTTTTAATAGTGTCTTTATTAGATTTTAGTTTTTTTCACAGACCCAGCCAGAAATATTCCTACATGTTCATTTTCTTCATAGCATCTCTGTGAGTTTGTATGTTGATTAACTATCTTGTGAGATAGAAAGTAATCCCTTAACCTGGCCTGTGCCACACACAATCTTATGGCTGCCTCTGGATCATGGGAGGTTTGAAGGACTCACTGTGCTTGATTAAGCACCTGTTGGACCTGTTTTACCTTTTCCTTAGCAGCCTTGACCAAATAAGCTTTCTAAGATATTATTTACCCTCTTATGTGGGCCTTGAGAGCTTCCCAAATGGAGAATAAGGAAGCAGAGTCTTTGTTAATCTTGAAAAAATCAGTAACCGAGATCTTGAGAATCTGTACCCATTCTTCATCTACAAAATGAGATTTGTCAAAGCTACAGCATGGACGAGTGCGCCAGGCAAGTTAACATTAGCCTGAGGTGCTGCCTGATCCAAGAAAGGATTAGCATGGGTAACGGCGCCACTACTTATGAGAAAAAACAAAAATAATATGAAATTGATTCTAGAAGCTGTATTATATTTTTTTTAAAAACAGGTATATTAATAATCTTGTGGGTGGTCAGCCCTACATGCATCTTCTAACGCTAAATCAGAAATAATCTAACCTAACCACTGGGAGACTCTAGGATTATTCTGCATTTTGTTCTTGCGAGAAGTGTCTATCTGATTTTTCAGGAATAACATTAAAGTCACCATCAATAATGAATAGGTTGGGCAGTGTGCTCAAAACCTTGTACAGACCCTGAAGGGGGCTTGGATCATCTTCTATTGGACTGTAGAAACTCGCAAAATGGATATGATCATTTGAGATATAAGTGTACTGATTACCACCCATCATGCCTGCGGGTCTCAATGGATCTGATACATTTTCCCAGTAAATTCCAGAGACACTATTATGGCCACCCCTCGGACCGTGGCATTAGTCGATGCATAGTAAGCATGTGCAAGAAATTTAAGGAGTTTTTGCTTATTGCCTTGATATCTTAAATGCGTCTCCTGCAAAAGAAAGATCTGCGATTGCGAAGCCCTAAGCCAATTGAGAATAGCAGCAAACTTGACATGATTGTTGACACCATTTATATTGCAAGAAATAACCCTTAGTTAACTCCCAAACTCCCCTCTCCCAGGCAATATCATTATGTAGCAAAGTTATAGTCAAACTCCAACAAAACTCTCCTTACTTTTTTTTGTTATCTGCTTTTTCCTCACCCTAGTGAATAGATTCCCCCAACAGAAGGAGGATAGCTTCCCCCTTCCCTGAGGGCCCAACCAATCTGTGGACCCCACCACCCCTGAATTCCTCCCTCCAAACCCAAGAAAAGAATGCACTGACATGGTACTCCTAGGGCCTCGGTCTAAGGAAAAACAGCAAGACAGCAGGGCAAGAAATGACAAACAGAAACATAGAGCACGTAAGTTCATTTCTCCCTAGTAACACACTTTTTCCAATATCATAACATTGCTTTTTTAACAATTTGAGGATGTTCTTAGCATCCTGTATACCCTAAAAGATATGGGCCTGTCCGTTATGCAACACCTTAAGTTTAGCTAGTTGCACAATGCCAGCTGGAGCCCCCAATCTCTTGAAGTCATCTATAAGACCCACAAATTCATGATGCCGACGCACAGCTGCAACAGACATATCAGAGAACACACGGAAGCTGAAATTATCACCAGAATTAAAGTTTCTCATTCTTATAGCCTGAGATAAAATTTGCTCCTTCATCTTGTTGTCTCCAAAGTTGACCAGTATAGTGCAAGGGTATTTTGAGTTAGCGGTGCACATAGAAGGGACCCTGTGCACCCTCATAATTAAGACATCCTCTTTGATCCTGGCTTTTTCTGGTAGGATACATATATAGATGCGGTCTGAGACTACCTTTGTAACAGATGAAGATGATTCGATCTCTTCAGGAATCCCTATGAACCTCAGATTTGAGCGCCAAGATCTGTTCCCCATCTCATTAACTTGTAATTTCTCATGTTCCGATTCGATCTGGGATCTTACATACTCCTGTTTCTTTTTAGCATCCTCCAGATCAGAAACCCTCTGCTCAGCTGGGGATACCCATGTAGAGATAACTTAAACGGGCATTTAGTTGACTAAGTTGATCCTTGGTCTCCTTACATGCCTCCTCCTGAGATACCTTTATTGCCCAGAGCTCCTCCAAAATCTGACCCATCATACCCTCCATTGAAGAAACAACAGCTACCCCACCCACAGAGCTGGCCTGAATGTGGGTGAGTGGAAAGGAGCAGAAGGTCTGTGGGAGGATATTTTCATTAGAGGATATCAAGTCTGGTGTTATATGACAGGAGTCTTCTGATATTAAATTGAATGCCATAGTGGTGAGTAGTTGACTGCCAAGTAGATTTTCTTTAGTCAAAGAGGTTTCTTTTGTTTGCCCTCTCTCTTTCACTTTTTCTCTTTCAATTTCTTTTGATGCCCCCTTAGCATTACTGCTAGTAGTAGAAAAAAGAGGACATGCAGGCTTATCTTTGAGCTGTTGAGCAGTAATCAGTTATGCGAGGGGGAGGATAATGGGTGCTGCTGGACAAGCCAAGGTCATCTGAGAATTGCTGGTCTGATTGCTCAACACGGGAATGGAGGGTTGAGATAGAGACTCGATGATCTGAGTTGATAGCAATATCACTAGTTCTTGATCCTCTAATGGGCTGGACTCGAGAAGTACTGGAAGAGCTGGAAGTACTGGAGGAGTAGCTAAAAGATCCTGCAGCCCCACAGAGTATTTGAAGGACCCGCCTAGATCCTGCTGGCCCGAGCCATGGAGTCAGAGTTATGGGTTTAAATACTTTAGGGATTTTTCCGACTGTCCGGGGCTTATACCCCGCATCCCCTGCCATGTGCTTCATTGTGGGGTGAAGTGACGTGTGGTGCCGGATATTTGCAGAAGACGCTGCTATCAAGAGAGTCACTGAAAAGGAACCAAGGGGGCAGCAAGCCGCATCCATACTAGCACAAACCACTTCAGTTGCACCCTTAAGCTCCACAATCATCCCTGCTAAGCTGCCTAATGCTGCTGTAGTGGGTTATTTAGTCTGTATAGCCCATTTAGTGGTTAATTTGAGTCTGCTTTTCTCCCCTTACGATAGTTCAGAGATGCTTATTTACTCCACACAGTTAAGAAGATACGACTTTATATATTTGAGCATATATCGCCCTCCACCTTACAGGGTTGTCAATGCCCAGTGCCTATTTAACTAGTCTGCTCCATGCACATTGACTGAAGTGAGGGGACATGATGAGCATGCATGCAGGTACAATGAAGCTATTTCTTCTTCACACATTTTCTGCCCCCCACTATTGTTATGCCTCCAATGAGTTGCGAATAGTTATATGCAGTGTGCCAATACTGGTGAACGTATAGTTAGATTATATGGTACGATGTGACTGCTTACAGCCTCGGGGGGACAACATGTATAGCTTCCTCTAGTTTCAAAGGGGTAAAAGCATTATTTATAATATTGTTTTATTTTGTCCTCCACCTACACCTTGTGTTAATTCCAGAGCTGCTTTGCCTGCTCCACACAATCACATGATCAAAAAAAAAATGCTCCAACCTGTTCCACTAGCCTCACGTTGCAAAGTCACCATGTCCCGGCTTTTTATCTTTTGTGTTTTCCTGCTTCTAGGCCTCCAGGGAGGGCGATCACCTCATTAAGGCAGCAAGAACATTAAAAAAAAAAACAAAGCCACAAGTATCAGGGATTCCCCTTACTTAAGGCCGTCATGTCCTAATGTCTCTACCTTAACCAGCACAGCACTTCCGAGCCCGCCTGCTACATATCATACATTGAGGGCTGCACCTCGAAGCATCAGCACATCTATAAGCACACTCAGACAGCCATCGTGCACTCATCCAGAGCCGCACTCCGGCCACAGTCGTTGAGCCGGACCTCGCCGCACCTCTCCTTAGTGTGTGAGGGAGACTTGGGGATGCAATGTTGTTCCGGGCACCAGCACATCTGCCAGCACGTTCAGCCCCTCCATCTTGCTGCTTTGTGGGGCTCTCAGTCACAGAGCATGATGGGAGCTCATGAATGCCATAATTTGTGGGGTAATTAGCAGTGCATGGTGTGGGCACGAGTTACGGTTACCTTAGGGAACAATTAATAGTTACTTGAGATAACTCTAACTATGGCAAGTGGACTGCTATGGTTTTGAATGTTTAAAATTTGAGCATAACTATAACGTCCCTGTTAGAAATTGGGTCTTTGGTTGGCAGTCAGATAACCCCCTGTAAAGCAAGGACCCTTGCTCTAGTCAGGGTAAAGGCGAATCACTCTCAGTTAACCCCGCTGACCCCTTGGTTGCTTGGTATGAGCAGGCAGGCTTAACTTCAGAAGCAATGTGTAAAGTATTTGTACCAACACACAGAATAACCCAGTGAAAACACTACAAAATGACACAGGTTTAGAAAAATAGATAATACTTATCCAAACAAAACAAAACCAAAACAACAAAAATCAACATACACAAGTCAAGATATGAATTTTAAGAAGAATACGAGTCTTATCACTGTTATTGCACAAAAGTACCTGGGAAGCGTCAAAATAAAGCCGCACAGGCGACTGTGCATCGAAAAAGGCCAGCGATGCGTTGATTTCTCACTTGCAAGCGAGACCGTGCATCATTTCTTGTCCAGTCGGGTCAGTGTGCGCTGTTTCTTCTCTCCCACAAGAGAGCGATGCTTCGATCCATGATGAGGACCTCAGGTCTGGGCAGGCTTTGTGTTGATTTTCTGTGTTCAGCAATGTTGCATTGAAATCCGGTTGCACGGTGTCAAGAAACCACATTGTGTGGGGGCTTGCATCATTAACAACAGCCACTGTGGGTGTTGCACATCATTTCTCTAGCCGTGTTGTGTCAATCTCTCAGCCGGGATGCAGGCAGAGCATCGATTTTAGCTGCGAGGCCGGCGGCGCTTTGTTTATAAGCCGCGGGAGGATGGTGCATCCAAAGTTTCCCCGCACAGCGGTCTTTGCGTGGATTTCTGTCCTTTTTCACCAGCTGCACCTTTCAAGGGCCCAGGGACAGGTTAGGGCACCACTTGGCAGGCAGGACTCTCAACAGAAAGTGCAGGTGCTGGCAGAGAGAAGTCTTTGTTATTCCTGAGACTTCAACAACAGGAGGCAAGCTCAGTTCAAGCCCTTGGATATTCTTCATCAGTGGGAAGTCACACAAAAGTCAGTCTTTGTCCTCTCTCAGGCAGAAGCAGCTACTGCAGGCAACCCAGCAAAGCACAATCACAGGCAAAGGGGCAGTACTCTTCCTCCAGCTTCTCCAGCTCTTCTCCCGGGCAGAGGTTCCTCTTGGTTCCAGAGGTAATCTGATTTTCAGGGGTTTTGGGTCCTCTTCTTATACCCCTTCTTGCCTTTGAAGTAGGCCTGCTTTAAAGAGAAGTGTCTGTTGTTTTCAAGATCCTGCCTTGCCAGGCCAGGCCCCAGACACACACCAGGGGGTTGGAGACTGCATTGTGTGAGGGCAGGCACATCCCTTTCCAGTGTAAGTGACCACTCCTCCCCTCCCCTCAGCCCAGATGGCCCATCAGGATTTGCAGGCTCTACCTCAGCTTCCTTTGTGGTACTGTCTAGAGGAGAGGCGCAAACAGGCCAACTGTCAAACTGACCCAGACAGGGACTCCACAAACAGGCAGAATCACAGAATGGTTTAAGCAAGAAAATGCCTACTTTCCAAAAGTGGCATTTTCAAACACACAATCTAAAAACCAACTTCACTAAAAGATGTATTTTTCAATTGTGAGTTCAGAGACCCTAAACTTCATATTTCTATCTGCCCCCAAAGTGAATCTGTACTTTAAAGATATGTAAAGGCAGCTCTTATGTCAACCTATGAGGGAGACAGGCCTTGCAACAGTGAAAACTGAATTTGGCAGTATTTCACTGTTATCTTTACAGAAAACGTCCCTCTCCTAAAGGTTTATACAGACATAAACAATGGAAATAATGAAAACATCCGAATTTTATTCCTAATTCAAAGTCTATAAAATAAAAAAGAGAATCCTACACAAAATTCCTATTAACATCAGGACACAAAGGCAAAGAACAACTAATCACCCTCACAGAGACAGGCTCCCGACTCATTCACACAAAAACACAAATAAGACAACAATAATTTGCACAAACAATTCCATATATCAATATCACAAATACATTTCAATATGTTATATATTTCTGTACTTTCTTTTGTCCAAACCAATTGTAAATAGTCTTTTCACAATCTGTTGGGCATATATCCTCGCCCAACTGGTAGCAGTCTTTCTATTTCAGCGCTCTTGACATACATATAAGTCAACTATCATTGGTTTTCCATACTTTTGTGGATATTCCAAACATCCCCAGCCTTAAAGTTAAATCACACAGTCATTAGGCCAGCCATGATGCTAACTGCTTTGATGTCAACTCACAAAATCCTCAGGCCAGTCGTATTGTTAACTGCCAACGCGCGTTTCGGTGGATTCCGAAATAAATTGATCATTAAAGCCACCTTCCTCAGGGCAACAAATCCAAAAATATCATCAAGCTGCAAATATCTCTGCATAAAAATTAAAACACATTTATATTTAACTCTGTTGGTTCGTCATTCGTGTCCTTACAATACTTCCATTTAATAGGCACCAACAATATTGGTCACCACTGTGATGTAGTGAGTGTGCACTCAAAACACACAAAAACACAAATAAAACTCACATACTTACAAGAAAAGCCCAACAGAAGAAAAGAACCCCAATCCACATAATAGATAAAAAGATAAACTAAATAAACCGAAAAAGTGCAATAACTTAACAAAAAAAATAAGAATGTGATAAAGCACCCTAAATATCCAAAGATGCAATACACACATGTTGGGTCATTACCCTTTCCTTTAAATGCGCACCATATTCTCCGGCGTTGTTTCTAACCACAGTCTGCGTCTTAAATGCTATCTTCAATTTAACTACAAAGAAAAGTGTATAAGGAAAAAATATATAAATCAGGAAGAATCCCCATTGTCAGGCAACTACAAGCTTTCGTATATTTGAATAAGCTCGACCACAAGAGCAAAAAGGCACTGTTGTTCAAAAACAAAGAGACCGCTAACGACTCAAATGACGAGCGATGTTACTGCTCTAAAACTACCAAGGCCCGATACTTTCATTAATAAATTCACCCAGAAGGGTCCGGTAACAACGGAGATTAAAAGGCACTTGGCCCCTAAGCACACGGACCGATGTCCACGCATTTCTCTAGCACTATTACCGTTCTGACCCAACCCAAGCCCAATCCTGTCATTAGTACACACGCCCGGAAGGAGCCCGTAACACGGAATTCAAACGATTCCGTATATCTAGATCTTTCGTCTCTGCACCTACCTCATTTTCTTCATGAGCACTGCTCGGTTGTACAAATTCGAAACCATGGCACTGGCGTCCAATGTCATCCATCAATCATTTCTCAGAGTCAATTCACATTATGTCGTCATGATTTTAATTGGCCTGAACGTTCTCGAAGTAAACATAGAAAAAGGTCTAACAGAAACTAGCTCTCATATACTTTCTGTGGCGGCCATCTTAAAACATGTAAAGATAAATGTAATACATTTGCAACCACTGTTAGGAAATGTAAAACACACCAGTACATGTCCCACCTTTAACATACACTGCACCCTTCCCATGGGCTATTAGAGCCTACCTTAGGGGTGCCTTACATATATAAAAAGGAAAGGTTTGGGCCTGGCAAGTGGGTACACTTGCCAAGTCGAACTCGCAGTTTAACCTGCACACACAGACACTGCAATGGCAGGATTGAGACATGGTTACATGGCTATTCATGTGGGTGACACAACCAGTGCTGCAGGCCCACTAGTGGCATTTGATTTACAGGCCCTTGGCACTTCTTGTGCACTTTACTAGGGACTTACTAGTAAATCAAATATGCCAATCATGGATAAGCCAATGTACACATATAATTTATACAGGGAACATTCACATTTTAGCACTGGTCAGCAGTGGAAAAGTGTCCAGAGCAAACAAACCAGCAAAAACAGCGCCTAGCACACTGAAACAACCTGGGAAGCAGAGGCAAAAAGTTAGGGCAGACCACCCAAGAATGCCACATCTAATAGACCCTGTAACCTTAGTTTATTTCAGTGAATGTCTATGTTTAAAAAAAAAAAAATCCATTACTATATGTTAATCCAACCACCACTGTGCAAGGCCTTTGGCCGTGTGTGGCAACGGTTGGCCACAGGCCTAGCCTGCAGCCATGCACTGAGGCCAACTCCCTTTAAACACCCAATCTTGCATGCATCTATGTGCAAGAGAGGTTGCCCGCAAAGCCTGGCCTGCAGTCAGTCCATGTGGTCAACCCATCTAACCACCCAATCATGCTCTGCACTCTGCCCTTTGGCTGTGCGTTGCGGGAGTTGGCCAGAGCCTATCTCTCTGGGTGTGAGAATATGTCTTAGAGGATGTGTCAGGTGAAAGTGTCTGAGAGAGCGTGTGCATCAGTGTCTTAGAGGGTGCGTCAGTGTCTGTGCAAGTCTATGAGTGGGTGCATGAGGGTGTCTGTGGGTCTGTGAGTGGGTGTATGAGGGTGTGAGTGGGTCTGTGAGTGGGTGTATGAGAGTCTGAGTGGGTCTGTGAGTGTGAGCATGAATGTGTCACTGGGTCTGTTAGTGGGTGTGTGAGAGTCTGAGTGGGTATGTGAGTGGGTGCATGAGGGTCAGAGTGGGGCTGTGAGTAGGAAAAAGAGATTAAAAGAGAGAGCGAGAGTGAGTGAGAGAGAGAGAGGAAGGGAAAGAGATAGGGTTTTTAGGCACTGACGGATGATATACATAGAAGAGATATTTCTGCACAAATTGAAAAGAAAAATGTATTTGTAATTAAAAAGAGTGTGATCACTTTTCGGTATGAGCCTTAAACATTTGAAGCTAAAAAATAAATTAAAGGAGGCACCACCTTATGTCACGGGCTACTCGTCGTTTATGTCTTTGGCCCACTGGAACTGCAGAAGGGTCTTGATTCTTGTAGGTTCTGCCTTGACCAAGGTAAGGGTGGCCCTTTCTGGTAGTGACGGTGCTGCCGACGAAGGAATGCCAAAAGTAGTCCATGCCCTCCAGAAGGAGTCCCAGAGGGAAAAGAAACCAAGGGAAAAACCTCTATAGCAGGAACTCCCTGGAACAAAAAGAAGCAAAAAGGAGAGTCTTCCAACAGGAAAAAACAATACTGAAAGAAGCTAGAATAAGCGAGGTAAATAGCTGGAGAAACAAATAACAGGAGTGAAAATCCCCAACAAAGGAAGTGTTGCAGCGCAAGGAGAACAAGAATCACTCACCTTATATACCCTAAAATAGGAAATGACCAACAGGAAGAAGAAAGTCACCATATTGGATTGGGAAAGAATCATAGGAACATATAGAGAAAAGACGCCATTTTGAGAAAGGGTCCTAAGGCATTCAGGGAAAAAGAAAAGCATGCTGGGAATAAAAAAGAACATGGCTGCTACATGTTGACATAAAAACAAGAGGAAAAGAAGAAAAAAGAGAGAAAAAAAGAAAAAGAAGAAAAGGACAGGCTCACCAGGTAAGTGAGGGGTAGGTGGGAAGTTGCCCACGTGAACAGAAGAAGCATCTTTCCTAGAACATTCACTAAGAGGATAGCCTTTCCAACGAATGAGATATTGGAGATGGTTTCGTACTATACTAGAGTCACATATTTCTTGAACTTCATATTTAGGTTCATCATTCACCAACAAAGGGGGAGGACATGTGAATTGTCTATGAAAAGGGTCAGGTTGATAAGGTTTCAATTGAGAGACGTGAAAAACTGGATGGATTTTCCATGTTCGAGGTAAATGGAGACGGAAGGATACTGGATTAATCTTCTGAAGAATACAAAAGGGTCCCTAATAACAAGGTTTAAACTTATTTTGTGGTAGACGTAGGGGCAAAAATCTGGAAGAAAGCCAAACTTTATCTTGGACTTGATAAGGTGGAGCCTCACATTGTTTCTTATCTGCCATTCTTGTGATGTGCCTTTTAGTTAACAAAAGACTAGACCGTATAAGACGTTGAATTCTTTGTAATTTTTGGGAAAAAGAGGTGATTGAAGGAAGTGTAGAAAAGGACTTAAGAGTGGCAGGAAAAGATTTGGAATGAAATCCATGGGAGCAGAAGAAAGATGTGGCTTTTGAGGCACTATGTACGGTATTGTTGTAAGAAAATTCAGCAATGGGAAAGTACATGGTCTAGTTACTCTGAGTGGAATTACAAAAACAGTGGAGAGGCCACCAAAAAGAGCGAAGGAGTAATTCCTGTGTGGCTTTTATACCACGATGACCGGCCACAGTGGACTTGTGACAGATTTGTAGTGCCTTTCTGTGCACTTTCTTAGAAGGTAGGAAAGGTAGGTAATAATGTGTCTTTATGATAGTAGTACCCTCTATTCCTGTGTAATTTTGGACGCAGTTTCTTCATCTCTTGTCCTGAGAGGGTTGAATACTCAGACTGTACTTCATCCAGGAAAGTGTGGACTAAACCAATTATTTTGTCTGGTTCAATTACGTGCTGTGAACTGGTGTTGGTACTTTCAGGGTAGCGTTGAGATAGAGCATCTGCCAAGATATTTTGAGAACCTGGAATATAGGAAATATAAAAATCGAATTGGCTAAAGAAAAAGGCCCAATGGGTTTGAAGACTGTTCCAGCAATGAAAGTTTCATAGGCATTGTAAATTGTGATGGTCTGTTCTTACTTCAAATGGTTCTTTAGAACCCATGAGGAATTCTCTCCACTCTTGAGAAGCTGTCTTTAGAGCTATGAGTTCTCTTTCCAGAACCAAATAATTTTGCTCAGAATCAGAGACCCCATGAGACAGATAAAATATTGAATGTTCTAATCCATCATTGTCCTGTCTTTGTAATAATGCTGCCCCAATAGCTCTTTCTGAAGCATCAGTAACAGGTATGAATTGTTTGTTGGTGTCTGGATGCCGTAGTATAGGTGCTTGGGTGAAGGCTTGTTATAGGTTTTGGAAAGCATTTTTAGCGACGTCTGTCCAGATGAAACCGTTTCGCAAACTCTCTTTTTTAAGGGTCTGTGTGATTTGACTAGTTTGTTTAGCAAAGTCTGAGATAAATTGGTGATAAAAGTTGGCCAAGCCTAAGAAACACTGAATTTCTTTGATTGACGAGGGTTATGGCCAATCTAGAATGGCCTGAACCTTCTCTGGATCCATGGAGATACCGATCTGACTAATAATGTGATATCCTAAATATTTCACCTCTGTCTTATCGAATTCACATTACTCAGGTTTACAGTAGAGCTGATGTTGCCTAAGTCTGTTTAATACTTGCTTTACGTGTTCAGTGTGGAGTTCAGGGTGTCTGGAATATATGAGGATATCGTCTAAATAAATCACTACAGTGTGATTCAACAGGTCAAAAAGTACAAAATCCATGAATCTTTGAAAAACAGAGGGGGCGTTTGTTAAACCAAAAGGCATTACCCTATATTTGTAATGACCAAAAGGTGTACGAAAGGCAGTCTTGCACTCATCACCTTCCTTAATTCTTAAGACATGGTATGCTCCCCGAAGGTCTAATTTTGTAAAGATCTGTGCCCCACTAACTGCCTCCAATATGTCTTCGATGAGAGGTAGTGGATATTGGTCTTTTATAGTGATTTTATTTAATCCACAAAAGTCTCTACAGGGACGTAGATCCTTTGTCTTCTTGGGCACGAAGAAGAGGGGAGCCCCAGCAGGAGAAGAAGATGGTGCAATAAGATCACTTTGTAGAGTTTCTTGCAAATAGTACTTGAGTATCTGCATTTCAGGTTTCGTAAGACAATACATTCTATCAAAGCGAACAACTGCTCCAGGTTCCAGGAGAATGGTACTATCGTAGTCTCTATGTGGAGGTAGTAGTGATTTTGAGGGTTTTTGGAGAACGTCTGTATGATCCAGATAGTGACTAGGTACCCCTTGAATAGAGTTTATGGAACACCCTAATTCAGGTTCTGTGGATAACATCTTTGGGGAGCAATAGGTTTCGGATGCATAGCAGTGGTCTTGACAGAATTTGGAAGACAGAGAAATAGTTCTGGTTTCCCATTCGATTTACGGGTTGTGTTGCATAAACCAGGGTATTCCTAAGATTATTGTATGATTAGGAGACAAGATTAAATCAAAAGGGACATGTTCCTGATGCTTTCCAAAGTGTAGACATAGGGTAGGAGTGGTACAGAAGACAGGACCGGATGCTAATAGGGATCCATTTACAGTATGCATTTGTTCTGGAACGTCCTTCAGTAGTCGTGGAATTTGTTGTTTTTTGGCCCAGGTCTCATCCATATAAATTCCACTGGCTCCTCAGTCTACTAATGCCAAAGCTCTTTCTTCCTGACCGTCAGGTAAATGCAGGATAACAGATAACAAAAGCAGGACAGTTGCATCTTCTTTGGAAGAACTGATTGAAGGTATCGCAGAAAATCCTGTCCCCTCCCTTCTCACAGAGGACGGGAATTGGCGTTTCCCGAGGACTTCACAGGACGGACTGGGCAAGTACAGAGCAAGTGGCCGGCAGCTCCACAATATAGACATAATCCTTTTCTCTGTCTATTTTTACGCTCACTAGTAAAGAGAGGACCATGGGCGGTGTCTATTTGCATTGGTTCCACTTCTGTTGCCTCCCTTAATTCAGGTTGAGGCTCTTCGGAACAGTGGACGATTGTACATGGGTTTCCTGCATGAGAAGGTCCACGATTCTTTCTCTTTTCTAGGCGGCGTTCTTGTAGACGATACTCTATGGAGAGCGCTAAATCCAGCAAGCCTCGTAAATCTTCCACTCTAGTGGAATGTACTAGTTTGTCTTTTATTTCATCTCCTAGAGCTCTGTGAAAAAGAGTCACCAGAGTACGTTCTACCCATGCCAGCTGTCTAAAGCGTGTTATATATTGGAGAATATCTCAGGTACCTTGCTGAATTTCACATAAAGCTTCCTCTGCTGACACCTCCAATCCCGGGCGTTCAAACATTTGTTTAAATGCAGTGGAAAAACGCTGAATAGTCAGACAGCACAGGGTCATTGGAGGCTACTAACAGAGTCACCCAGGATAAGGTAGGACCAGATAAGGCACTAATGAGGTAACCCACTTTTGTTTTATCTTGCGCAAATTGTGTTGGTCGAAAGACAAAATAGACAGTCAGAGCATCGAGGAATTCTCATAGCTTATTTGGATATCCTGAGAAATGTGTTGTGGTAGAAGAGGCAGTGGGAACATCTGTGGTTCAGGATACCAGGGCTTGTTGTAAAGCCACATTTTCATTTCATAATTGTTGCAGTTCCTGGGCTTGCTGTTGAATGGTTAAGAGTAGCGACTGGTTGGGATCTGCAGTAGCTGTTGCGTATTCTCCATTCTGCTCTACAAAGTCTGATTCGTTTAGTGCTGCAATCTGTCACGGACAACTCGTCTTTTATGTCTTTGGCCCACTGGAACTGCAGAAGGGTCTCGATTCTTGTAGGTTCTGCCTTGACCAAGGTAAGGGTGGCCCTTTCTGGTAGCCACGGTGCTGCTGACGAAGGAATGCCAGAAGGATTCCCAGAGGGAAAAAAAAACCAAAGGAAAAACCTCTATAGCAGGAACTCCCTGGAACAAAAAGAAGCAAAAAGGAGAGTCTTCCAACAGGAAAAAACAATACTGGAAGAAGCTGGAACAGGTGAGGTAAATAACTAGAAAAAAATAACAGGAGCAAAGATCAACACCAAAGGAAGTGTTGCAGTGAAAGGAGAACAAAAATCACTCACCTTATATACCCTAAAACAGGAAATGACCAACTGGAAGAAGAAAGTCACCATATTGGATTGGGATTGGGAACGAATCATAGGAACTTATAGAGAAAATACACCATTTTGAAAAAGGGTCCTAAGACATGCTGGGAGAAAGAAATAACATGGCTGCTACATGTGGACATACAAACAAGAGGAAAAAAAGAAAAAAGAGAGAAAAGAAGAAAAAGAAGAAAAGGACAGGCTCACCAGGTAAGTGAGGGGTAGGGGGGAAGGTGCCCATAGTTAATATTGAGGGTGCGCTGCACCGAGGCCCCATGCCCACTTTGGTGCCTCGTGCGAGGAAGTAAAGAACAGAAGGGGCGCGGCATGCCGGCCCACCAGGAACGACGGCCGTGCCCGAGCTGAATGCTCAGCTCGAGGAGGGTTCACACTAAGAGTCTGAAGCTCGCTCACACGCCTAGCTGACGTGATAGCCGTTAAAAAAACTGTTTTTAAAACTAAAAACCTCAATGAGCAAGAATGCATAGGCTCAAACAGTGAACCCGTCAAGCAAGTCAGAACCAAAATCAAATCCCACTGAGGCATGACAAACAGAGTGGGAGGAAACTTGTTAGTCAAACCTTTCAGGAATCTAATAACTATAGGGGGCTTAAATAAGGAAGGCTGATCAGAAAGGCACAGAAAGGCCGACAGCGCTAAAATAACCCTTGACAGTCGCAACTGCACATCCCTTCTGTGCCAAGGAAAGGGCAAAAAGCAAAACATCAGACAAATGGGCCTTTAAGGGATCAATTTGTCTCTCTCCACACCAAGCAACAAATTTTGCCCATCTGTTAGCATAGACAGTCTTGGTGGAGTGTCGCCTGGCTGATAAGATAACATCCACCACTTCTGAAGGGAGAGAAAATGAACTCAGATTGCCCCGTCCAATCTCCAGGCATGTAGGTGTAGGCTCTGGAGGTGGGGGTGTAGAATCTGCCGCTGTGACTGCAAGAGCAGGTCTGCCCTGTGAGGGAGACGGAGCTGAGGGCACAGTGAGAGTTGGAAAAGGTCTGTGTACCACACCCTTCTTGGCCAATGTGGCGCTATTAAAATGACTTGAGTCTGATCCTGGCGAATCTTCCTCAGATCCCGAGGAATCAATATGGGGGGAAACGCGTAAAGCAACTGGCCACACAAAGACATCTGAAACGTGTCCCGAACGCTCCCTGCACAGGGTACTGGAGGCTGCAGAACAACGGGCAGTGTGTTTTCTCCTGAGTGGCAAACAGGTCTATCTGTGGAAAGCCCCACATCTGGAAGATGTGGAGAACCAGGTCTGGATGGAGACGCCACTTGTGATTGTTCGAGAAATGCCCACTGAGACTGTCTGCACGTACGTTGAGAAATCTGGCCGGCAACTATGCAAATCCGATGATCCTGTGACCAGGACCAGAGCCACAGAGCCTCCCTGCAGAGTAGATATGACCGTACTCCCCCCTGCTTGTTGATGTGCCACATCGCTGTAGTGTTGTCTGTCAAGACTTGTACTGACTGACCGAGAATGCATGGGAGGAAGTCCTTGAGAGCCAGATGTATTGCCCGCAATTCTAAAAGATTGATGCAAAACATCTATTCTACTGGAGACCCAAGGCTTTTGATATCCAGGTCTCCCAGATGAGCTCCCCACCCTAGAGTGGAAGCATCCATTATGACGGTGGCCACTGGAGTTGGGAGTTAAAACGACCTTCCTTGGGAAAGGTTGCCGTCCACAGCCCACCATCATAGATCCACTGCAGCGTCTCTGGACATCATTATCGACTCCTCCAGATCCCCTTTGTGTTGAAACCACTGCTTGCGGAGGCACCACTGGAGAGCCCTCATGTGCCAATGTACATGAGTGACCAACAGAATGCAAGAAGCGAACAGACCGAGCAGACATAGGACCTTGAGGACAGGAACAGCCGCTCCCTTTTGAAACATTGGAATCAACACCTGAATGTCCTGAATCCGCTGAGGCAGAGGGTAGGCCCAATTCAATGTTGTATCCAGTACTGCCCCTATGAACAGGAGGCGCTGAGAGCGCTGCAGGTGAGACTTGGGAATGTTTACTGTAAAGCCCAGGTTGAACAACAACTGTGTTGCCATTTGCAAGTGATGCAGCACAAGCTCTGGGGTCCTGGCTTTTATCAGCCAATCGTCCAGGTAAGGGAATACAGGAACTCCCTTCCTTCTGAGGTCCACGGCAACCACCGCCATCACCTTTGTAAAGACTCGAGGTGCGGAAGTTAGACCAAATGTAAGGACCACAAACTGGTAGTGTTACAACCCTACCACAAACCGGAGATACTTCCTGTGCGACTTCAGAATGGGGGTATGAAAATAAGCATCCTGCAAGTCGACAGACACCATCCAGTCTTACTTGTTCAACGCCAGAAGCATCTGTGCTACAGTCTGCATTTTGTATTTCCCTTTTTGAGGAACCAATTCAAAATCCTCAGGTCCAGGATAGGCCTCAATCGACCGTCCTTCTTGGGAATCAGGAAATACCATTAATAGCATCCCTGACCCTTTTCCTGCTCTGGAACCAACTCCGTAGCACCCTTTAACAAAAGGATTTGCACCTCCTGTTGAAGCAACAGGAGATGATCTTCCGTGCAAAATGAATGACGGGGAGGGTTGGGAAGGGGAAACTCCTGAAATGGAAGGGCATAACCTTTCCCCACAATATTCTGAACCCAAGAGTCCGATGTGATTAACTCTCACTCGTGGAGAAAATGAAATAGCCATCCCCCTACAGGAGAAGTATGATGCAAGATGGAGAGAAAACTAGGGCTGCTTTCCTCGATGGGTTCCCCCAGAGGAAGAAGATGAGACGGGAGGCTCCTCGTGTTCTAACTCTCCCCCACCCTCGATAAGACCTATGGCAGGCTGTTGCATGCTGGATTGTTGCCTCTCATGAAAAGAGAACCCACGGCCAAGCCCCCTGAACCTCCGAAAAGATCTAAATGGTGTGGATGCTGCAGCCTTGCATCCCACGGACTTTGCAGTAGCCCTGCTGTCTTTAAAATGTTCCAAAGCTGAGTTGGCCTTGGATCCAAACAACTTCTCGCCATCAAACGGAAGTTCCAACAAAGTTGTTTAAAAATCCGTGGAAAAGCCAGAAGACCTAAGCCACGCATGCGTCCTGGTTGCCACCGAAGTGCCCATTACCCTGGCAACTGAATCTGCTGTATCCAAACCAGACTGGATAACCTGCTTGGCCACCGCTTGAGTGTCCCACAGGAGTTCATCAAACTGCCCCTGCACATCCTGAGGCAAGCTTGGCACTACAGCTCTTGCCGTGTCCATCGAGGCATGAATATACCTCCCCAGCACACAGGTAGCATTGACAGACTTCAAGGCCATACTGCACGAGGAGAAACCCTTCTTTGCTCTTTGCTCCATTCGCTTAGACTCCCTATCTGATGGAGTAGCAGGGAACAAGCCAGGTGCATACCAAGCAGAACAAGAGGCTTGCACTACCAAGCTGTCAGGTGCTGGATGCTGAGACAAAAACTGTGGATCCCCTGGAGCAACTCTGTACCTCCTAGCCACAGTCCTGGAAACCGCTGGAGTTGTGACAGGTTTCCTCCAAATGTCTAGAATGGGCTCAGTAAAGGTATCATTAAAGGGGAGTAGAGGCTCCGCAGACGTAGAGGAAAGATGCAACACCTCAGTCAGGATGTTCGTCTTCACCTTCGATGCTGGTAAAGGAAGTTCCAAGAATTCGGCAGCCTTTCTTATCACACTGTGAAAAGATGCTGGATCCTCTGTGAATTCGCAGGGGATGAAAGATCCCACTCAGGGGATGTATCTAGGCCACTTGCAGAGTCCAGGCCCTGAAATTCACCCATAGGCTCAGGAATCTCCCCTTCCTCCAACAGCTGTTGCCGATACTCCTGCTCCTCCAAGAGCCTCAAGGCCCTCCTTCTTGACCTCAGTCTGCCCTCCAACCACGGCGTCGACAGAGAATTAGCAGACGTTGACGATGCCGGTTTCAAAACAGATGGAAGCTCCGGTTGAGGACAGGGTGGAGAGACACTGAGTCCCGATCGGTGCCGGCATAGACTCCATCGGTGCCGTCGGCAACATCATCTGGGGTGACGACATCATTGGTGCTGAAGCAGCACCTTCAGCTGGATATAAGGGTACAAACGGGGCAAACCCAGTGTGAAAGCTAATGGACCCGTGGGACCTGCCGGTGCACCAACAGGGGCCATAGCTCTGTTGAAAATGCTAAACATAGCATTAAGAAATGCTGCTGGATCTGCTCCCAGAGTCAGGAAGACAGGAAACCTCTGCTCGTCCTGAGGCACTTGAGATGAATCCGAAGCTTGTGCCACTGGCTCCTGAGTTGACACAGGAGAAAAGTGAACCGGAGGACTTGCTGGGGACTTGAAGACCTCTATCAACGACGGCGCCGGAGAAGCCTGTCGACTCTGAGGATGAGGAGTTACCGTTGGAATGACCTCCAATGCTGTACAGTGCTGTCTCGGAGGGGACCTAGACCCTGGAAGAATGGCGTAGAGAATCGTGCCGGTGCCGCTTCTTATGTGACCTCGAGGACTTATGTGAAGAAGAGTCCCTTGCCTTTGATCTTCGATGACCCTTATGCTCCTTCTTAGCTTTTGACAAGAAGAGCTTAGCCTCTCTCTCCTTCAAGGTCTTCGGGTTCTTCTGCCGGCAGAACATGCACTCCTCCACGTTGTGGTCTGGACTTAGGCACCACAAGCAGTCCTCATGAGGATCTGTGACCGACATGCGACACCCGCACTCATGACAAGGCTTGAAGCCCCATTTCTTCAGTGGAGACTTTGTAACTAGACAACAACACCTTCAAAACAGTAACTGATTGAGAGGCAGGAAAAACCGTTAGCGCCGAAGGCGCGGAAAAAAGGAAACAGACGTCAGCACACCGGCGAGGACTTCTTATTGCCACGATGACATCAGTCGGAGTTGCATGCAGAGCCGTACAATTGTGACGTCCTCATCGACGTGAAGAGCTAGGAAGAAAATTGCTGTTGAATGCTGGCGCAATGGGAAAATTAAAAAGGTGAGGAATCCACAGGTAGTTGTATCCATCAGAAATATGTGTGTTTGTATGTATGTGTATATATATATGAATATATATATATATATATATATACGTTATATATATGTATGTACTTATATATATGTATATATGTATGTAAATCAGTGCATATATATGCTTAACATGTATATAAATCAATGCATATTTTTCATATAAGTTATTTGAGTAGATGCTTATGGGTATCGGTTTTATTTATCAATCACAATATGTAAATAGTATCATAAATATTTTCTTCTACAAGTGTTTCACGATTTAAAAATAGTGGATAATATACAATTTAAAGAATATTATTAGTTATATAAATTCACAAATATGTTACCTTAAGTGCAGCAACACTTGAAAGCCTTAGTTTATAAAATGCTACTTGAAATCTTGATATATTCTCTTCCTTATCCATGTATACCCTATGTACTTATGTATCCATATGGTTATTACTACCTCACTCCTACCGCAGAAGAACAACAAACCTTTGACTTAGTCCAATGCACTACTCTATGTCTGACCCTTTACCTCTCTCAATATAACCGCTGCCTCCACTCTCTGACTGTTCCGAAACCTCCTTCTACTGCTGATCTCCAAAATATGCCTTCTAGACTCATCCCACCTCTATCTCTCCTTAGATCACCCCAAACCTAATTTTATTACTATGATCACCCAAACAACCCTTTCTAAATTCTTCCTTTGTGTATCCCTCCGTTACCTCATCCCAAACCTCATTTTATAGTATGATCTCACTAATCCACTTCTAGATACTCCTCCCTCCTCCACCTTGCATTTTATTCATTCCAAACCTCATCTAACTACTATGATCTTCCACATAACACTTTCTATACTCTTCACTCTTCCATCCCTCCTTTATCTTATCCAATCCAGCTAACAGACACTGCTAAAATAAACTCATACTTCTCTATACTATTCCACCACTAATCCTTTTTTTTCCGGAGTAGCGTGCTACTCACGGAAAGCACTTTGACACCTTGTCAGGGGTAGTAAGTGCTATATTAATACAATTACAATGTCAAATGACATAATTGATTAAATCACTGATGACAACATCCAACGAATGTGACAGTTTGCAATACACTTTCTGTACCAGAAGGTATTCAGCGAGTTACACCTTGTACCAATTTTTTATCACTTCTGTAATACTAATGGGTGTAACCTTTCACAACATGCACGATATAGAAGATATCTGGGAAAAAATCCACATTTAATAGATGTTATGCTTTTTTTCTACTGGTATTCTTGTGCTCATAAAATATGTAGGCATTAATCCATTCAACAATGTATTGAACCTTGAATACTGTTTGAAAGTCTTTGGTAATTTTTTACATCAGTAAAATGTACTTGTTAAAAACCTCATCTGACATGGAATTTTAAGGCAACAACTACCATCTATGCATTAACCACTGAAAAGGCATGCACAATAAGGTCCTATTCACAACCCTCCATAGTTATTAAAAAAACGTACTCAAATTCCTGTCATGAGTAAACCAGCATACATCATTACAACTACACTTACAATCATAGGGCAACTTGAACTGTTTGTGAGACACCCACACATTATACATTTTTTAGCAATGTAAAATGTTTCAGAATTTTCACTGAACTTCTGGAAATAAGTATTTGCCCCTTGAGATGACAACCAGTGGCGGTTGGTGGCAAATCACATTGGAGGGGTGAAAAATAAATACACAAAACACTACACATAATATACACACTAATATAAATGTTTAAAAAATCACTTACCTTATTTGATGTTCTGCTGCACATCCCTGTTGTTCTGCAGCAAGTCCTCTGAGCATGAAGCCCACAGACAACTCCGTTGTCCAATCAAGATGCTGTTCTCATGCTAAGCAGCATGAGTAAAGCGTCTTGACTGGTTGCAGCGGGCCAACTCCATGCTCCAAAATGCACGGTAGGCCTGTCGGTTTGGCCGTAGTGAGTTAGCTGGCCAAACCAACATGCACACTTCAAACTTAAGTGGCCAAGCCCACTGCTGCTAATCATTGGCAGCAGTGATGCACTAGCCCCGCCCTGCCCTGCCCTTCCACTCTGCTTGCTGGCAGAAAGCATCAAAAAATAAAATGGTAATAAAATCATGTTATTACCATTTCATTTTTGATGCTTTCTGCACAGCAGTGTGAGGGGTGGGTGACAAAGCTTCTCCGCTCCCACAGAGGAACCTCCACTGATGACAACTCCTTAATTTCAAAATGTGCACAAAAATCCACAGGTGAGTAATACATTGTAAAGATAAACTTTAGTTTTTCACTGATTTTGGCAACAGGATTTTGATAAAAGTTTTTGTAAGATACGTCTGCAACACATAATACTTCCAATCAGTCTCTACCTTGGTTAAATGAAGTACTGTTTTTAGTTAAAATGTTACTCGTATCTAAACTGTGCACCATATAACGTTTGGCATGGCACATCAAACTTGACTCTAGGACTATACTATTTCTGTTTAATACATGTGCACATGTACTTACAGTCATTCTATGCTGTGTATGTTTATGGGCCCTTTATTAACTAATGTGGTTTCGAACATGATCTAGTGGTTTATTGAGCAACTTGATGAGCAAAAGCTTTGATGATGTAATCAGTGATAGTGTCAATGATGCCATCAATGATGTAATTTAAAATTTCCTACAGGGACATAAGTTATAGTTAGCTCACTGAACTATAACTGGCAAATTTCAATGGTTTTTAGGTTTTAAACTTTAGAATTCAACTTATTTCAACACCTAGCCATAATGTTAATATAACTTTAGCTAAGTTATTATTACCATACCACACTATGCCATTGTAACCTTTTTATTTCAGTGAATTTTTTTTTTTTTTAACGTAAGGTAAGATAGTTTTGCCATACCTAACTATAACGTTTCTTTAACCTTTGTATTTTTCAGTGAATTTCTCTCTTGTTTTTTAACATAGCCTGTCAGCACTTCAGCCACATGCAGGAGGGATGGGTACAGGCCCTCTCGAGTGGCTAACCCTCTGAAGTCTGCCCTCTGTTATCAGTTGCTGTTCATTCCCCCCTTCTGCCAGCTCTCTATTCTCTGTCTTTGTACCACTGTCTCCTCCCTTTTGCCCTCCATGGTCAACTTACTGCCCCTGCACCTGTTCCTATTCTTCTGCCCCATTCCCCCACCAGTGTGCGATTTGCTGCCCCTTTGCTCTCTGGTTCATTGTACTTTTACTACCCTTGTGCTGCCACTGCCCTCTGTTGCTGTCCTGGTCCCTCTTCTGTGTGTGGGTGTGTGTATGTGGGTGTATGACCCTGCCCCTATCCCTAGTCTGTTTTGCTGCCACTGTTCTGGGTTGCGGCTGCCTCCCGCCACCCTGCCCCCATTCTTTGTGTGAGTGCCCTGTCCTTTTCCAGCTGATGCCTTTGTAATGCCACTGCCCTTCATTGCTGTCCCTGTCTCCCTCCCAGTTCTTTCTCTGTGTGAGTCCCTTCTCTTCCCCCCATGATCCATTGTTCTGCCTCTGCACCAATGCTGCTGTCACTGCCCTCCGCTGCTGTCCCTTCTCTCTTGCTCTCTGTGTGCATGCTCCTGCCTCCTCCCTCGTTTGTCCATTGGCCTTGTTCTTCTTTTTGGCCACAGAACTCCTCAGAAGCTTGCAGTATCTTTATGTTATATGACGGGGGTACTTTATCCTGTAGATGGATGGATGGAAGATGGACGGATGATGGGAGGGACGGACAGAAAGACTGATAGATAGATAGATAGATAGATAGATAGATAGATAGATAGATAGATAGATAGATAGATAGATAGATAGATAGATAGATAGACCCTCAGAATATTGTAGTGTGGCAGTCCGTATTTGGGCTACAATATTCTAGTGGGACAACATTCATATCTAGGACGTTCCTAAAGTTCTCAATGAGCTCCTCCCTTTTTTATTTTGCCCGGCATAACAAAGGCCATTCTAGTTTGCGCTAACAGTGGTCCATGTTTTTGTTTTTCCACGTATGCAGCCAACTCATGCCCAAGTAAATTGCGAAGAAAGTCTAAGTCACGTTCAGCAGATTTCTCACAACAATGTATGATTGATGTACTGAAATTAACATTCTGCACAGCGTGGGTTAATGCTGACAACACCAAAGCAAAAGGAGGGGTCCAGTGGCATCCATCTTTGCTAAGTTTCAGCCTTGAGCCAAAGAAGAGCGGGAACAGAAAACACCAGAGAAGACGGATGACGCATTCAAAGACAGAATCATACTTAAAACTAATAACTTACCGTGCATCTCCTTTGCTTTCTGGCGGGCGGGATGAGGAACAGCAGCGATTTATTGACTTCCATTTATTTTTGTTTAAAGGCTTTAAGATGAAATGTGAAAAGATATATTTATACAGCGATGATTCAGGCCACCAGCGCGAACCCATCTCACACAGGCTTCCTGATTGTCTCAGAGGGCTGGTAAGGGCACACCGGGAGCGTTTAATTTACTGTTGCACTTCTTTTGAATAGGATATGGAAGACAAGGGAAAGGACAAGCGCAAAATATGAAAATACTGCAAAATACTCTGGGACGGAAACATGTTGTTCCCTAAAGCAAGAAAATTCAATAGTATCTATTGTGCAACATGAAAAAAATCACAATTTTCGTAGGTTAGCATTTGTTGACTGACATTTGCAAAATATGTTTTAGTGCTTTGCATTGATTTTATTTTGCAGGATACATGCTTTCTGTACTAATGGATCAAAAGTCTGTTATTTTATCCCCCGGGTTGGGAGTACACGGAAAATTACAGTTATATCATTAGAGCCTGAGTTGTATTGTCCTGAGTTTGTTCCGTATAGCTTGTTTGACGGCCAGGTCGGGGTAGTAGGTGATCAAGCGGTTATGGCGCGCGTTGAACTTCGGCGGCGAAGGAAGCGCGCGGACGAAACCCGGGCCAAAGGCGGGCCAGTCCAGCGCCCGTCACCGCCAGAAAGCGGCCAGGCAAGACCACCCCCTAAGGCCTTGAGAATCTTGTTCTAGGATCGGCGGCCTTAACGTTTCCTACTTAAGATTCTGAATTTGACATTGCACTTCTTCAGACTTAATTTGTAAAAGTGGCAGCTGTGGGGCGGTGTCTTTGTTGTTTGTTATTTAGGCCCGTATTTATACTTTTTGACGCTAAACTGCGCTAACGCAGTTTAGCCTCAAAAAATTTTGCGCCGGCTAACGCCATTCTGAAGCGCCATGCGGGCGCCGTATTTATTGAATGGCGTTAGCCGGCGCAAGCAGACCGGCGCTGCCTGGTGTGCGTGGAAAAAAAACACGTACACCAGGCAGCGCCGGCGTAGGGAAAAATGGCGTTAGGGCGTCTTAAAAATGGTGCAAGTCAGGTTGACGCAAAAAAATCGCCTCCACCCGATTTGCGCCATTTTTAACGACGCCCAGACGCCATTTACATGACTCCTGTCTTAGTAAAGACAGGAGTCATGCCCCCTTGCCCAATGGCCATGCCCAGGGGACTAATGTCCCCTGGGCATGGTCATTGGGCATTGAGGCATGTAGGGGGGCACAAATCAGGCCCCCCTATGCCAAAAAAAAAATATAAAAAAAATATATATATACTTACCTGAACTTACCTGAATGTCCCTGGGATGGGTCCCTCCATCCTTGGGTGTCCTCCTGGGGTGGGCAAGGGTGGCAGGGGGGGTCCCTGGGGGCATGGGAGGGCAGCTGTGAGCTCATTTTGAGCCCACAGGTCCCTTAACGCCTGCCCTGACCCAGGCGTTAAAAAGAGGCGCAAATGCGGGGTTTTTTGGCCCGCTCACTCCCGGGCGTGATTTTTGCCCGGGAGTATAAATACGACGCATTTGCGTCGCAGTCAGGCCCGTATTTATACTTTTTGACGCTAAACTGCGCTAACGCAGTTTAGCGTCAAAAATTTTTGCGCCGGCTAACGCCATTCTGAAGCACCATGCGGGCGCCGTATTTATTGAATGGCGTTAGCCGGCGCAAGCAGACCGGCGCTGCCTGGTGTGCGTGGAAAAAAAACACGTACACCAGGCAGCGCCGGCGTAGGGAAAAATGGCGTTAGGGCGTCTTAAAAATGGTGCAAGTCAGGTTGAATCAAAAAATTCGCCTCCACCCGATTTGCGCCATTTTTAACGACGCCCAGACGCCATTTGGGTGTCCTCCTGGGGTGGGCAAGGGTGGCAGGGGGGGTACCTGGGGGCATGGGAGGGCAGCTGTGGGCTCATTTTGAGCCCACAGGTCCCTTAACGCCTGCCCTGACCCAGGCGTTAAAAAGCGGCGCAAATGCGGGTTTTTTTGACCCGCCCACTCCCGGGTGTGATTTTTGCCCGGGAGTGTAAATACGACGCATTTGCGTCGCAGTAATTTTTTTGGACGGGAACGCCTACCTTGCATCTCATTAACGCAAGGAAGGCGTTCACGCAAAAAAATGACGCTCTTTACTCCTACTTTGGCGCTAGACGCGTCTAACGCCAAAGTATAAATATGGCGTTAGTTTTGCGCCGAATTTGCGTCGAAAAAAACGACACAAATTTGGCGCAAACGGAGTATAAATATGCCCCTCAGTTTTTTGGACGGGAACTCCTACCTTGCATCTCATTAACGCAAGGAAGGCGTTCACGCAAAAAAACGACGCTCTTTACTCATAGTTTGGTGCTAGACGCGTCTAACGCCAAAGTATAAATATGGCGTTAGTTTTGCGCTGAATTTGCGTCGAAAAAAACGACGCAAATTTGGCGCAAACGGAGTATAAATATGCCCCTCAGTGTGGCTTATTGCGATATTTTATACACTTAGGATGCTAGGTTCTTTTTTGTCTCCTTCCTTTAGTATACCGGTGAGTGAAGACTGTGATAGATACTTTATATTCCATTTTTAAGTTAGCTATGTTGCTCGTTATCCTTTTTTACCTCAGATTTTCAGAACCATTTAGTCTTATTTGACCTTATTTGCACCAATATAACTTGAGAGTGTGGTGAATATACTAAATTAGAAAGGGTAAGAGAAAAGTCACTGAAATTGTTACTGCTGCTGCACCGCCAACGAAAAGCATGCCCATAAATAGGATGTTGCACAGGGTCCTTGGTGTCATCAGAACGGAATCAGAGCTAATTGAATGCCATCTGTCACTACATGCAGGGGACACTGTGGGCCAGAATCGGAGATCTGATGTAGCTCCTTCTAACAGCATAGTTAGTGCTCCATGTTTATATTGCTGTAATAATGGTTTTCCTAAAGGTACCTCTGGCCCCAAGAAGAGGACAGCAATTAAGGGATCAGCGAAAGCCACAAAGAGAACCACCACACTCAGCCAGTTAGTTGGTCATGCAAGTCCAGTCCCTACTAGGTCACCATTCTGATCCTGTTTATGCATCTCAGGTTCCACCTAATGCATCTCGAAAAGAAGCTACAGGAGAAGTTCCTAATACCAAGTCTAGCTGAGTCGACAAGCTTTTGGAGACCTGTGTGCAGAAAATTTGCAATTTCATTGGGGAAGGACCTTCCTCTTTCAGCGCACGTTTGGCAGCTGACCTCAATATGGCATGCAAAGGTTACAGCTGCAGCAGTTTAGTCTTCTAATCCTTGGCTCCTATGAACTGGTCAGAATTTGCCAAGGGGAGCCCGCCCTTGGCAAAATAGTTCTGGACCCCACTCTTGCTCAATGCTATTAAAGCCCAGACTAGACAAAGGCTCTGCCCATCTGGCCTGCAACCGTTCGGGTATCTCAAACCTCAGAGTGGCAAGTTGGTAATGTGTCTGGCAGTGATGTAGGGCATATAAGAAGAGGGGAGAGCAATTCCATCTTCTCCAGAAATACGGGCACTAATAGGAAATCTGATTTACCAGTAGTCAATCTTCCACCTGCTTCTTGCTCATACATGCAATTTTATTCTAAGTCCCCCCGTTACACCCAGGTCAGATAGAGAAATATGAGGATCTATAATAAAACATTGGATTGGCTTTTGCAGCATAGGGACTTTGCCCTATAAAGGCTTACAATATTATTTTTGTCAGAAGGGTAGCTTGATCGGACCTGGGAGGGTGGATCGTGGGGAGATTATGTTATTGTAAATTTTAGATCTCTTGTTCTGGCCCAAAAGATCTTATTTAGACCCTTGGCAAACACTCCATCAGCTAGGAGTTCTATAGAGCCATTATCCCTGGGTTATTGTTATAGGCCAGCTGCTCTGGTGCTTCAACCATTGATTCAACAGTGACACAAGAGTGGTATGCCTTTAGCTCCTGCTCACCTCCAGGGAAGGATACCCGGATTAGCACGCTAATTTCAATTTACAATCATTTTGATGCACTTCCTGAGGTAGACTGACTTAATAACAGTGTGGAGCCTTCTCTCTTCATGAATGAAGATGTTATTTCCACACTTGGAAGTCCCATTCAAAACTCTAATGGTGGCCCGCTGAGGGGAAATAACAGAGTCAGTACCAGTTGACAATCAGCAACCAGAAGGGGGGCCAAATTGCCATAGTGGCCCCTTGCCAGGCGGACTGATGATAGTGACCTTATAAATTCAGCAACTCAAAATATTGTTGTCTCCTGAAAAGTAGCAGATATACAAGATATCCTTGAGTAATGTGGGTGTTTTGAGTATTTTGAATTTTGTTTATTCCAGGAGACTTGTTTATAGTGCAGGGTATGTGAATTTCTTTAAGGTAGTCATATCCTCTGGAAAGGGCACACCCTCAGGAGGTCTTTTGACTTGGGTTAAGACCACATTGAGGGGTGTGCTGAAAGAAGTAGAGGTTGATTCATCGGACATTCTTTGTATTAGTTGGACTGCTTCCTCTGATGTCACTTATTATATCCATAATGTTTAAAGTAGATCCACCAGGAATAATGAGTGTACTGTTATTGAGTCTGTTTGGGTAATCATCTAGCAACACTTTCAGCTACTGTTAAGTAAGAGCCCTGGCCCTTGATACTCAAGCCATTAGATTTGATGAAGATGAAGTTTTGCTAGTCCTGGTGATTGAATTAGCAGCCTCTATTAAGAACTGGACAACTTTAGCTGTTCAGGTTATTGCTATGACCTTAAACCAAGGGTTACTTGCCTGTAATGGCAGATCCTGTTCAGACAAGAAGGGTGCTCACACATATAATAGGCCTAATCATACTAGTTTAATTGATTATATAAGATTGGATATCAAATTATGGCCTAAATTGACTGATGTGTCGGTGGTGCCTCGTTTCAATAGTGATCACAATGCTTTATTGCTCAACCTCAGCCTCCCTATTGGAGGAGCAAGGTAGACCGAGGGTGCTCCATTGTATAGTAGACTGAGGCTATTGAGCAATAGGTGAAGGGTCAAGTGGAACAGTGTGAAGATTTCCCAAGGGTTTTGTGTAAAATGTATGGTTTGGTCGCTGAAGGCATGCAAGTTCTTGCTTCTTGTGATTCGAGTGGAGTGGGAGGTGATGCAACGGGGCAGATCATGGAGGTCCATATGCAGGAATTTCAAAGGATGAGGAATTTCTATATTGAAGCCAGACCCAATGCGAGGGAAAAGTGTCCACCATCCTGGTATAACAGGTCGTGTAGCAGTGCAAAGACCAGGTTAGTGACAGCAATTTAGAATCAAGATAGGTCTCTGGTTCAGGCCTCTAGCCATTCCTATAAGAAATCAGTAACTAACACCAAAAGAGACAGGAGAATGGCATATGGGAGGGTCTTCTTAGGACTGCCAGACTAAAGTACAAGTGCTCCTTTTGGAACCTTGTCTCCTCTGGCAGCACAGTGCGATTCAGGACTATTGAGAATAATGTTACTGCTTGTGACTGAGTTAATCACTTCTCTAGCCTATATGCTAAGCATGGAGACAATCAGGCTCAACCTGTTATAATTTCTAGCCCTGATGATCTTAGGGCATGCAATGTAGCCACACGGGAGCTGGCAGTACCCTTGGGGTGTCTGCTTGACCATCTGAAGATTAACTCTGAGGAAATTAGTCAGGCTATTAAAAAATTGTACCCAACGAAGCTCACGGCCGAGACAAAATCCCGGGGGATTCGTTTTAGGATGAAATAGAATTCTGGAGCTCATATTTTCCGATTGTGTTTTCAGCTATACTGAAGGGGGCCCTACTCCCCTTGACTTTTGCCGGGGTAGAAACTTTTAAATAGGGTTCACACGACCTACTTCTTAATTATAGACCCATTGACCTATTAGATAGTCCTCAAAAATTATTTTAGTAGAATTCTATTGACAAGGCTACAAGATTGGATCTTGGCCAACACTATATTGACTCCTCTACAAGCGGGATTTAGAGATTCAACCAGCTCCATACATCAAGTGTTTTGACTTCAGATGATCAACTGGAAAACTGCGGTTCTGGGCAGGGGATATTTGTGTATTGTTTTTATTTACTTGCACTCAGCCTTCGACCTGGTTTCCGGAAAGACTCTTACGGTCACTGGGTATTTCATCGATATACTGGTTAGATTGCAGTAGGAAAACTATGCTCAGGTCCAGTGTGGCAATGTAGGGGAGATGACAGAGTCATTCCCAGTTACCAGGGGAGTTAGGCAGTGTTTGTACTTGCCCCTCACTTGTTACATTATATATTTATGGGCTCATTAATTTTTTAGACTATTGTGACAACAATGTCTCTAGATTAGCAAGTATAAGGGTTCCTGACCTTATGTTTGCAGATATCACTCTGCTCCTTTCAAAATCTCCTATGGATTTTCAAAAATTGCTAGAGCATCTTGAGTGTTTCTGTAAGTTAAGAGGCCTTGAAATCAATATAAGCAAGACCAAATATATGGTCTTAAATCCAGGGTGTACCAGTAGGGCAAATCCCATTTTATCTGGCGTTCTCTTTAAACATGTGTGTAAATTCACATACCTAGGTGTCACCCTTACGGAGCATATAGGATGGCAAACACATATAATGCAGCTCAAATTAAAGATGAAACCATTTTTGGGAGGGATTATTAAGATGCTGTGGAGGTCCCAGTTCCATCCTGTTCAGCCGACCCAACAGATTTATAAACTCCATGCTCTGTGGGCAGCCACATATGGCGCAGAGCTTTGGGGATCCTGTGGTGTGCCTTCTTTATTTTTGATGGAAAAAAAGGTCATTGCATCAGTTGGTTTGACTCCCCATAAGTACTCTGCTGTTTCCTCTGAGGATGGACTTTGGGTTGAGGCCCATATCAGATTGTGTGAGGATTCACCCCTTGCTAAATTGGAGTAGGCTTTGAGTGACCCCAGAGCTTGATTCCTATCACCAGGGGCTTGAGGAGCTCTTATCTTTAGCTGGTTCCAGTGGAATTCCCTGGTTAAGTTTCTTGAAGGATTCCTTGCAGGAGCTTGGGATGTCTCATTTATGGACTTCCCCAGGTGCTGCAGGGACTGTCTCTAAGTCCTACAGTAAAAACACTTTTGGTCGTGTAGAGCTATTTCCTCTTTCTCTCCATTCACAGGTGAGCCACAGCTCTTTAACCAACTCCTTTCTTTTAGCTAAGGACTCCTATATGGAGGAGGACTGGATAGAGGAGTTTGGGACCCCATTGGCCAGGCATCTTGACCTACAGTTTAGGTATGGAACTTTGCCTTACAGTGTGCTTGCCGATAGGTGGTCTGGCGCGCCAAGGGACAGCGATACTTGTTGCCCAACATGCAGAGCCCCAAAAAAGAATGTAGATCATGTGTTGTTCTTCTGCCTGACTTACGTGACCATTTTGAAGATGTGACTTGTTCCACATTGTCGACATTTGGGTGTCAGGGAGCACCAGGTGGCCCTCAGGATTTTGAGAACTGATACAAGTAAACTGTTGGTGTATGCTCTGACTAGATTCCTATTAGGTATGTGGACATTAAGGTCAAAGGCATATGCCGCTCCCGATATAGTAGGGAAGGGAGCCAGCCACTAGCAATTGTGTTATATCTTGAAAATTACAACTACTACTCTCAGTGCTAGGGCAGGCTTTACATTTATTTTTTACTGCAATTGGACTGTATTTAACCCCATTGAATGTAAAACACTTCTGGATGGGCTGTGTGTAGATTTAATCCCAATTCTAACCACTGATTCTGTTGTGTCAGGACAGATAATTTCCTGCCTTTTAACCTTGTATTTATTTATAGTTTTATGCTAATGTGTGTGATTTTATTGTTTCATGTGCTTTTATGGCCTAGTGCCATAATAACGTTTTTTGCATTGTATTGATTCAAGATGGTGCACTCAAATAAAAAGTAAGGTTGCCTCTTTAGTTTTTTACTCCATGAGGCTTGGTGGGATGGGTAATTGATATCTTTTTGGGCTGAAGTGCTCCTGTCAGCTGTGGGCTTTCAGCTCCATTGTGAATTACAGGAGTGATGGGCACATCTGTATTGTGATGAGACACAGGTGACGAGACACAGCTTGACCGAAATCAAATATTAGCTTCTCAAAAGGAAACGGGGGATGCCAAAAACATGATGCATGCTTCAAAATCTTTAAAATGATAGCGACCGGAATCATGTTTTAACAACGGGGGTGCGAGAATGAGACAGTGGGGATCAACAAGGAAATTCCTGAATCCCTATCGCAATAACCATAGAACAGAACTTTTCCCTTGCATTACAGTGTAAGATTGGCTGAACTTACCTAAAACGCCTCGTTCCACTAAAAAAAAACAAGTGGACTAGAGACTACAGAGGTTCCAGGCTCCAGACAGAAACACATACTCAACACTCCACTTGTCACAAAAAGAGCAACACCCTAGTATGAACCTTCTCAGGACATGCTCCTAAAATGCCATGCCAGCCCACTTTAGCACTCATTACCAATTTGCCTGTACTCCTCCGCCTGGTCCTGATGGTATGAGGTGGCCCCACCCCAAGACATTTCTTTCCTAAAGCTATTGAAAGTGAAAGCTTCCTGCAATCTTTCTTTCATTTCAAAACTCGTGTAAACTTTCTCCCCCATGTGATTCCTGTTGATTTAGCTGTCACAAGCAACCTTTCATCAAGTAACTCAAATTTTATTGACAAAAAATTGTGTTTTGCATCTGCTCTGGTGCCGAGCACCCAGCAGATGGATGCAGCATTTAGTAACATGATCCGCGCTCTTGTGCTGAGCAGGGGCGGGGAGTGGTTCAGAGCATTGGTAAGCAAGTTTGCGCTTCTGGTTCCAGGTTTTAGACAGATGCTGCCATATTTAAATTTGTTGTGCACCAATGTTTTTTAATATCATCTTAGGATGGATGAGAGGTGGGTAGATAAGAAACCTATAAAGTAAGATCCATTGCTCTAACGGTAACCAAAACATTCTATGAGGTTGAGAAAATAGCATCATGTATAGTATCATACTGATTCTGGTGCAAAGGAAATTATGATTAGAGAAACAGTGAATTATGTAATTAAAAGTCCCAGAAAAAAGGCAGATGTTATACAATGATATGGCTGAGAAACTGGAACAGGGGCCCTTAAGAGAAATGTGAACTGGTGCAACAGTTGTAATGACGTTAGAAGCACATAAGAGGGGTGTTGAAATTTCAGAATAAACCTCAACAAGAGGAAGACGATTTTTACTCCCAATTTACAGCTGCCAAAATGGATGTTTTGTGTTATATGCGTATGCTGCTCCTAATTTCTCGTTGAGAACATACAAGGCCTGTGTACCTCAAATGTTTCTAAATGCCCTTTAGTTCCTTTATTCTTGTCTGCAATAGAATACAGATCCTACACCAATATTGGCAAACATGGAACTGTTGCTCGAATGTGAATTTACCTTGAAAAAACAAAAGACAGGAGGTGTTTGAATTTACCATGAAAAAACTAAAGACAGGAGGTGTTTGGCAAAACAAGAACAGTTGGTTTAATTAAACACTACAGCTGGGTGAACAGTTACAAAAACAGGGTTTGAGGACTGTCTCAAAGTACAATTGATCTGAGTGGTGTTTTATACATTTCTCTGGGCATCATAGAACAATTTCAGCATTCCTTTTAGTTAAGGAATCTGGGCTGTTGTCTTGGAGTCATAAATAAGGGCCCTGATAACAAATGCAGCCTTGACATTGCATGGACAGAATGAGGGCCAGTGGGCAACGTGTTCAGATGTCCAGCATGCGGGGCGCATGATTGCTGTGTGCTACTGTGTGTGATGTGGTCTAATTGGCTCAGTTTTCTTAACTCCATGTGGCATCTGACTTTATGTTGTTTTGGGAGTGCATGCACACCTACGGCCATGTGTGCTTTATTGGGGCCATTTTCCTTGGATCATTGTTGTGTCCCTGCACCTGTCTGTGGGATTGATCTGAGTTTCCTGTTCGTGCATTTGTCTGTTGGCTAAGTGCCACCCCACTTGTGACCTGTCAATCAGGTCTAGGTCTCAGATTCTGCCTGACCACATATTTCTGAGTCGGGATTGATGGAGAGTTCATGATGGGTGAATTAGATAATAGTGATGCAATTTCCTTTATTTATATATGAATGTATCATTGTGCACATCAACATAGACTTTTTCAATATTAACAGAACTATTGGCACAATTTCTCTCAGACATCACCTTTGATCCCTTGTGGTCATCAGGAACAGCAGCACGGATGGCAGCAGCAGGCAGAAGACCTTTTTGGATAAAGCTGTGGAATCTAGATCCTTCCAAAGGATCAATAATCCTACTCAACAGAAGAGGACATTTCTTCAACCATTCAGAGCATCAGTAGTGAAAAAATCTCTCTTGTAGAGATAGCCTTTCCAGGTGTCTCTGAGAAGCTATCGTTCCTTTTGAGTCAGGCCTGAGTTTGGGATGGTACATGTTCTGAAAAAAAGTCTGACCATAGACAAACAACAACTTGCAAACTTGAAAATCATGACCATATGGTCAGAGTATTATGGGAAAAATTAAAGACAATTTTTAATCAAAACTTGGAACAGTGTGTCCTTTACTTATTATTCAAGATGGTGATGTTACAGAATACAATTCCTCTAATAGCAAGGGGAAACGTTTTAATTTTACTGAATTTACAGGATGCATGCATTCCCACCTCAGTTCACCAGACCAGCTGATGGACAGTTGTTATCATCAGTTCAAAGCTTTGCCATTTGGTCTGACTTCCTGACCGAGGATATTCACAAAAGTACAAGCACCAAGGGTGGCATCTGTACACTTAAAAGGGATACATATTTTCTGTACCTCGATGATTGACATATCAAATTCTTTTTTTCTAAGTACAATGCAAGTCTCAACAAGGTATGCAGTTGTGTGGAGTCGTTGAGCTTCATAATCAGCCATCAAAAATCCAATCTTTAACCAGAAAGACAGAAAATGTTCATCGGTCTCTCTTTGATATGGAGAAGGGGAAAGTTTTCTTCCTCGAAGCAAGCAGAGAGAGCTTATAAATTCAGCTGAAAAACGTACTAGTCTTACTCAATGCATCAACCAGATTGCAGCTGAGAGTACAAGGTTTGAGGGCATCGACTACAGCAATAGTTCCACAGGCTTGTCTCCATTTGAAACCTCTGCTCAGTTTCTTGTCACTGGTGTTGCAGGAATACAAGAAAATGATTCCAGTGTTAGAGGAGGTGGGATAGAAGTTGCCATCTTAGCTGATTACTCGAAATTTGTAATAAGGAATATTCTTTTAGTATCCAACTCCAGCAGTGGTAACAGATGCAAGCCTTTAGGGGTGGGGCACAATATTAAAGGAACTGGACGTTAATAACACCTGGTCACACAGTAAGAGAGTCCAGTCCCCCAGTGGGAAAGAGCTGGTGGCGATTTGGTATGCTCGTCAGGTTTTTGCTTGGAATTTAAAAAGCAAACTGATCCAAATGAGGACTGACAATTAAGTCACCTAATGTTATATGAAGAGGCAGGGGACAATGAAGAGCAATTGAATGAGCTCCATGGCATGTAGCTCATTCAATTTTCAGTCGAGCAGAGACAAAGTTTCTTTCTCCAAAAGCAATTTATATTCTTGGGAGAGACAATGCGCAATCAGACTGTTTAATCTACAACTTACCATCATTAATCAAGTTCCAGCTGAGACAGGAGGAGCTTCAGCAAATAGTGTCTTTGTTCAGATGGCATGGTTAGATCTATTTACATCTATGACTAATGCATTCCTTCCTATGTTTCGCTCAGAGACTAATTGTCATCAAGTTGGCAGTGGATACATTATCAATCCTGTATTCTTGTCCTCCGGTTTCCCATCTCACATAGATGCTTCAGAAGATTTGGAAGGATAGGGTAATTGTAATTCTAATTGCTTGTTTCTTGCCACTTTGGATCCTGGTTTCTATAATTGGAGCAACTGGCTGTCAAGCATCCATCTTGGCTTCCAAGCCAGCAATCTCCTCTCAGGTCTCCAAATCTGTCAGAAACACAGCTTCTCAGATTTCAGCTGATGACATGGAAGTTGAGAGGCCTGCTCACCTAATATTAGGTGTTCAAACGAGGTGGATTTTGATATTCAAGCACCAAGGAAAACAGCAATAGTATAATATTCTGAACCCTAGAAAAGTTTTGAGAAATGGCTTGGGTGAAAGGGATTAGTTGCAAAAACTGCTTATGTGCCTTTTCAAATGCTAGAAAATCTGAGAGACAGCATCAGGAAATGCAAGTTGGAATGTACTAAAATTGTGATTTCCTGGCAGCGATTCCTATGGATTCACAATTGCTATTAGGAAATCATAAATTAGACATGGAAAATGCGAAAAATTTGAAATTTGGAAATACAAAACCATTCCTACCTATGAGCCAAAGGGAAGAAAAAAGTGGTGCTTTTCTAAAGCACTCCTATGCCTTCAGGGCGAGTGTGTGCTTCAAGGCACTGCAAAAAGTGCATTTTGGGTGCCTTTCTTGAATTTGCACATGGTTACCATTGGATTGGGTCAATGGTAATAGCATTTCCTAAATGACCATTTTACCTAATACCTAAATCTCTACTTGCAATTTCCTATATTGGTAATCGCAAAATGTGATTCCTACAAGGTAGAAATTGCAATTTGCAACACCACAGAGCCCTTTGTAAGTTGCAAAAGGCTGTTCTTAATGGGACAAAATTGTGATTCAGTCTGTTAAGAAAGGAAAAAAAAGTCTTTGTACAAGTTCTGTCCACTCTAGTGTCACAATGGACAGCAATTAAGGATTCAGAGAGTCATATAGGAATATCTCGCAGATAGTTCCATTAGCACGGTGGTGAAGAACTTCACAATGAGAAAACCAGTAATGCCCATACCCACTCAAAGTGATTTATTTAGAGTCCTAAAAATTAATAAAAATAACTTTTTTTTACCTTTACACCTGGCTCATATGTTGTAGCTTTCACAAACGTTGCCTACTAACTAGCAATTATATCAGACAGAACGTTAAGAGACTTGGGAGCTCTGGTAGGTTTGTATTCTTACCCTATACTTTTCCTGGATCAGGTAGTCTTAAACATGGACCAGAGATGCAGACCATGCGAGTTACACCTAGTACAAATCAATTGGACAGTTTGTGATTAAAGTTGACCAACTAAAATCCTATAATATTTATATTCATATTATATAATTAAAAGGGCATTATTAGTATACTTGGAAAAAAACAAATATTGTTGTTCAACAACTGCTCTATTCATATTGTATGAACTTGCTTTCAAAAGACAAAAAGTTATCCAAACTAAGTTAAGTCAATGGGTTTGCAGAGAGATCTGGTAAACATATATTTCTACAGGTCAAAAACTGCTGAAGAATGTGAAATTCTGTTCACCTAGAACCGTTGTAACACCACGGGCTGCAGCTTGTGGAGTGTTTTTAAAAGAGTTCTGCAGGCTGACCATATGATCTACGCAGGATACCTTTATTTTGCATCACAGGGTAAATCTGAACGAAGAATGCATGCTGGTAATTTTGTGTACGGGATGTTAAATGGTACAATTAAGTAATTGTGATTACATTCATATGCATCCATTTTAATAAAGTTTCAAGGTACAGAGGTTGGTATTGCTGGTCCCATTACTAAACTTTAGTAATCCTCAGCCAAGACTGGGAGGAGGCGCACAGACAAAGGAGTAATGGTTATTAGTTATCGGTAATCATCATTAACTAACTCCTAGTGCTCTTTCTCCCAGTCAGTACCCTACCCCTCTTCACATTTGGTGTGTGCACCTTCAGTACGTATTTTGCTTATTATTTCCTGGAAGATCTTTTGGGAAATAGGGGATTTATTCAAAGAGTATTAAAACAAAAGACAGACTTCACAAATCTTTCACTTTCAATAGCTTATGCAAAGAACTGTCACCTAACTACTCAATAGCAAGTATCTAAGTGTATTATACTGATATATGATAATTTCTCCTTTGCAGCTCTACAGCCTCTCACTTTTCAGAAATAAAATCCCAAATCTGGTTTTTGTGTGCCCTAGTCCTAGAAATGTACTGATATATGTGAGTGAAACTTCAATGCAATAAAAAATCCACTTCTTCGAGTCCTTTTTTTGACTAGGATAGATAATGCTACTGAAAATACTGTGCTTGAAATGAAAGGGAAAGTAAAGATATTTTGAGATATGTGTTGTAAAATGAGAGCTAAAGTGTATGTAATTTATGAAAACGTACGAAGAACTGAATATCAAACAACTCCGCACTGTAAATTGGAAACAAATTACATGTGCTTTCTGCATTCAAGAACGTTGATTGTACCAAGCATTACATCCCACTGAAAATATGTACAGTGCACTGGAACTACAATGGTAAAGAAAAAACTTTATATAACAAAGATAAATACAAACCAATTAGAAATAAACTACTTTCCTAACATGATCAGTGGTCTGTGCTGACTGCTGTTATGGCCAAAAGAGCCAGAAAACCAGAATGATATCAGAGGGCTGCAGTAAATATGTCTGATAGTTGAAAGCCATGCTTGCTTTGCCTGGCATTACACTGATGGTATGAGAGAGACCTTAACCTCAGTGTTCCAGTCTGATGTGTGAGAAACAATGTCCACAAATATCAAATGAGGATTTTCAGTGAGTGGTGTGTCATACCACCCAACATTAACTCATTTCTGCCTAAACATTTAAACGTTTTGGACACGCATTGGAGACTCACACCAGAAACCATTCTGGGAAACATGTAACCATTATAGACTGCACCAACACATTCCCCAGTTCAGAATTTGTTATATCTTTGCAAAGCTGTTCACAACAAAACTATTCCAATCTCATTGAATCCTGGTCCAGCTGAAACTACAGACTTGGCACAAAGTTATGTGAGAATCTATAGATGTTCCACTTAAGAAGGACTGCCAACAACAATTTGCTCCATGTAGCCAATGAGTTCCAATCACAGTGGATCATTGTCAGGTACTTGTTTAACATTTTGGTGTAGAAGCTTATAGAGCAAATCATTTTGTAAGGTCTTAATATTGATATCTCTGTAATTCAGGTATGTAACATATAACCTTTTGCATCTATATTCAAAGAGTGTGTTGTACTGTTCATATATTTTACAATTTAGCATTTTATACACAGCGTATCTTACCTGTAGCACACCCGACTTGGTTTATTCTGAAGTTCAGTAATACATAAATATTTATCAGATAGTACTATTTATATATCCAATATAGTAAATTTGAAGTGGAGTTTAGCGATTTGTGACCAACAAATAGTGCTCACAGGTTTAGCAAACAGGGGCACTAAAGAACAATATGAATTTATTTGATTAGAATCAGACAACCTGAATAAATTGAGAGCCTAAGAGAAATGGTTGTAGACAGTGAGTAATGAGATGCTGTTTATTTAATGTATTAAGGCTACTGGTCCACTGCCACCCTTCAGGCTATCCACCATTAACTGTGACAGATCATTCCACTTCTTTCAGGGCTCCCAATGTTGAACACTTCCCAGTACTAATCCCAAACTCCTCCTCTTTGTCCACTTCTTCATCATCCATGGAAGCAGGCAAAGACAAACGTGATAAAAAAAACAACAGCTGTCCCATTCTTACATTTAAGTACATACTCAACTTAGAACACAGACTCTTGAAGTTTATAATTCTGTTTAGCAATGCAGGGAAACACTTCATTACTACCCTTAGTGACAGTGGCTTGTGATCTTCCCATAGCTCAAACTCTGTAACTCACTGATGCATACTAAAATGATGTGCTCTCTACCAACATGTCTATGCCACATATCCGAACAGGATATGTGCTTTCAGCTCCTCTCATAAATCTTAAAGAAAAAGCAAATACCTCTTCATGTCCCCCACCCTCTCCTTTAGCAACACTGCACACAAATCACAACTACTCACATCAGTCATGAGGATATTCTTACACACAGTGTCAAAAAGCTGCAAAGGCTTAGCTTCACAACGCCATTTTTCACATTCTGGAAACAAGCTTCACTAGCCTCATTCCACATAGCATTTCTTTTTTTGTCAAACGAACATGCATAGGTGTTGTCTTCCTAGGAAAATTTGTCTGAAAGCAAGAATATAAATTTGCTAGGCAAAGAAAGAACCAAAACTGATGTTTGTTGATAGGTCTGGGAGCTTCACTTATCACTTTCATTAAACTTTCCTTATTTTCAGGGTCATTACCAGAAAGAAATTGGCATAAATAGTCAAAACTCTTAATCCTAATCTTGCACTTTTGTGGCCTTAAGGTCATACCCTAATTTTTTTAAATATTCAATTCTACCTTCAACTGTTCTTCATGGTGTCTCATGTCACACAAAAAAAAAAAAAAGTATTATGTTTAAAGAACATAATTCCATGCATTCTTTTAAATAGTACATGCGTTGCTCTTTGCAAAACTACAGACACCTGTCCAAAAGGCATTCTCATAATTTTAATAGCTCCCTCAGAAGCCACAAATGCTGTTAAGCGACATGAGCATGTATCTATGTCCACTTGGTGCCATATTGGTGACATTTCCAAGGCTAAAAATACAGCAGCTCTATTTAAGTAGTGATATCATTTATGTTATATTAGGTGAAGCATGGCGATTCCCCTAGATATTTCTACTGTGAGTTTAAAAATGTACACATATTCACAACTCATCTGTATGCTTGCTTCTAGCACCCACAGGGGCCAACCACTCTGAGCTACCAATATCTTGAATAATATCCAACGATATCAACCAATGCACCACTCTTCCTAATCCCTCACATAGTTCTACATAAGATCTTGTCTTCCGCTCTAATATACTTTGGTGAACAAATTCATTCAACCTTCTCAGCTCATCAATATACACTTTGGGGTATTGGTTTTCCCATCCCTAAAACTCAATGTCATAAACATACCTGATGTTAAGCATGCAAATCGCTTGATCCAGATGATTTAGATATAATATATGTGAACACTTTATTTCACTCTACATCATCAAATTGGATCAATATTTTGTTGCCTAAACTGTCCTCAACAATTCCCTGAAACATAAGCCACTCTTTAAACTTACCACTTATTTCAATCAACATTTCAACACATCAACACCTGTTAATTCTAGACATACCCAAATCTTTTTTGAAATCATATTGTCTAGCTAACTTATATAGTGACGCTGAATCCACCATCACACATTACCAACCATGACTTTCCAGTGAGAAGCCCTTCCTCTCTTGTAGTCAGTTGTCAAGATATAGTCTACACACAGTTTATCAATATCTGCTGCTTCATGTTTCTATTTTTCACTTCTTAAACTTAAGGAATCCAACACTCCACCCATGGTAATTTTTTGCATTGCTCAAGTATCACATTGAAAGCACTCCACAACCTTCTCATTCTCTGCATGCTCTGCTTTTCTCTTGTCATTTCCCATTGTAAGTTTAGACCTGATACATCAACCACATTTTATTTAATGCTACATCTGGTTACCAACAACTTTTCTCTGAGATAATCAGCAGCATTATCCAATCTCCGAACCATAGCCACTCCCCCTTCTAGAGTGAAATCCTAAGTAGGCAAGTATTCCTCCTGAATTTTCCTACTATTAGTCTTTTCAACTGTCATGAATTATCTCTTCATTGAGAGCCCTGCACCCACAATTAGCTATGAAGGGTGTGAATGTAGCCATGTATTTACCCATCCGAGCTTTTGACATCTGCACTGTGGGGCATTTTTATGAGTATCACTTTTTTATGTTCCAGTAGGGCAGACCACATAATTATACACATGAGGCCATGAAAAGTTGCTTTACCTGTCTTTGCATGGCCTCATAGATATGGAGTAAGGCAAGGGAGCACAAGTCGTTCCAAGGGGATTGTGGTGGGTTATTCCATGCAACACTCAATGATTTTGACGCTTCCCTAGATTCACTAAAAACTGGGGAAGTACCAAAACCTTATACCTCTAGAGGTGAGGCATAATGAGGGGAAATATTTTTATTTCTCCTTGTGTTTTCCTCTTTCCATGTGTGCTACCTTTGCAGCACACATAGAAATAGGAAATCTCCTCTCAGGATTGTTCTTGTCCACAATGGTGCGAGAGTGCCTGTGTTGAAAAATGGCACCAGCACAGGGGGCAGGAATGTACTGTGTTGCATAAATACAGTGCATTTCTGCCCTTTTACTTTGGCGAAAGCACTGCCCTATGCCAGATCCCCATAAATATGCCCCTCTGTGAAAAAATGAATATGTGCAGAACCTTACTTTTTATGGGCAAAACCTATTACTTAAAATCCTTACTATGGTAGCATATTGATTTATCATATTGCCGTCAGTATCACCAACACATTCCTGTACCACTCTAGGAAGATGTTTGTAAATTGTGTAACCTCCTAGACCTAAACAATGTTTAAGGAATGCCAGCTTCTTGTCTGTAGTGAAAGTGTTTCTGTCAGCAGCTTCCAAATAGGTACAAAAGTCCTCCTTGCATTACATCCAATTCAATAGTGGGTATCTAGGTGTTGCTTGAAATGGTGCAATAGGACTTAAACCCTCCATAGTACCAATATGCAACACTTCAGTTTATGGTATCAGCAAGCAATGACACCCCCACTTATTTGTGGTATATTTTTAATTTTAAATATGTACAACAATTGAAATTATAAACACTCAGAGAAAAGGAACACTTTTAGCATGCTTAAGTATTGGCACCACTGTTAATACTCATATTTTATATAAAGAGTGTAGTGTTGCATACTGTTAGAAATGGGGTCTTTGCATGGCAGTCAGGTTATCCCCTCTCCAAGCAAGAACCCTCACTCTAGTCAGGTAAAGGAGAATCACCCTTGGTTAACCCCTGCTCACCCCCTTGGTAGCTTGGTACGAGCAAGCAGGCTTAACTTCAGAAGCAATGTGTAACTATTTGTACCAACACACACAATAACTCAGTGAAAACACTACAAAATAACACAACACAGGTTTAGAATAAATAGGTAATATTCATCCAAACAAAACAAGAACAAAATGACAAAAATGCAACATACACAATTCAAGTTATGATTTTTCAAACAATAAGAACCTTAGGGCCAGATGTAGCAAAGGGTTTTACCCATTCTGTGTCTATGGGAAAATTCGTTGGTACATATGGCCCTTAATCCTTAGAAAACAGTGAGAATGCTGTTATTTCACCAAAGTACCTGGGTAGCGTCAAAATAAAGCAGCATGGGCGAGTGTGCTCCAAACAATTCCAGCGATGCATCGTTTTCTCACTTGCAAGCGGGACCGTGAGTCGTTCCTCTTCCGGTGGGTCAGCGTGCATCATTTCTTCTCTCCCGCAACAGAGTGATGCGTCAATCTGGACAGGCATCTCGGGTCTGGGCATGCTTTGAATTGATTTTCTGCACCCAGCGATGTAGTGTTGAAAAGCCTGTCTCACGGTATCACAAAACCGTGCCGCTTGGTGTTTGTCTGCCTCCATTAGCGGGTGTTGCACTTCGTTACTCCAGCTGTGTTGCGTTGATCTTCCAGCCACGATGCAGGTGGAGCATTGATTTCAGCCGCGAAGCCGGTGGCGCATCATTTATCAGCCACGTCACAGAACGTGCGTCAAAAATGTCTCGGCAAGACAGGTCTGTGCATGGATTTTCAGTTCTTGTCTGCCAATTTCATCTTTCAAGGGCCCAGGAACTGGATAGGGCACCAGTTGGCAGGGCAGTAGTCTCAGCAGAGAGTCCAGGTGCTGGCAGGGGAAGTCTTTGATGGCCCTCAGACTTCAACAACAGTTCAAGCCCTTTGAGATTCTTCTAAAGCAGGAATGCACAACAAAGTCCATTCTTTGTCCCCCTTCACAGGCAGAAGCAGCAACTGCAGGATAGCCCAACAAAGCACAGTCACAGGCAGGGAAAGCACTTCTCCTCAGCTCTTCAGTTCTTCTCCTTGGCAGAGGTTCCTCTTGGTTCCAGAAGTGATCACATTTTCAGGGGTCTTGGGGGCTCTTCTTATACCCCTTTCTGCCTTTGGAGTAGGCCTACTTCAAAGGAGAGTCTCTCTTGTTTGTGAGATCCTGCCTGCCCAAGCCAGGCCCCAGACACACACCAGGTGGTTAGAGACTGTATTGTGTGAGGGCAGACCCAGCCCTTTTCAGGTGTAAGTGACCACTCCTCCCCTCCCTCTTAGCACAGATGGATCATCAGGATATGCAGGCTACACCCCAGCCCCCCTTGTATCACTGTCTACAGAGAGGTGCAAACAGCCCAACTGCCAAACTGACCCAGACAGGGAATCCACAAACAGGCAGAGTCACACAATGGTTTTAGCAAGAAAATGCCTACTTTCTAAAGAGGCATTTTCAAACACACAATCTAAAAAACAGCTTCACTAAAAGATGCATTTTTACATTTTGAGCTCAGAGACCCTAAACTCCAAATTTCTATCTGCTCCCAAAGGGAATATACACTTTAATAATATTTAAAATCAGCCCCCATGTTAACCAATGAGAGAGATAGGCCTTGCAACAGTGAAAAACTAATTTGGCAGTATTTCACCGTTAGGACATGTAAAACACAGACGTACATGCCCCACCTTTAACATACACTGCATCCTGTCTATGGGGTACCTAGGGCCTACCTTAGGGGTGCCTTACATGTATAAAAAGGGAGGTATTAGGCCTGGCAAGTGTGTACACTTGCCAAGTTGAATTGGCAGTTTAAAACCTGTAGTGCACTTTACTAGGGACTTACTAGTAAATCAAATATGCCAATCATGAAAAGCCAATTTACACATACATTTTATATAGGACCACTTGCACTTCAGCACTGGATTGCAGTGGTTTAGTGCCAGGAGTAACAAAAACAGTAAAAACTGAGTCTAGCACACATCAACATCCTGGGAAACAGAGGCAAAAAGTTAGTGGAGACCACACCAAGGATGCCAAGTCTAACACATACTATCTCAGTATACCTCACGGGCACACATACCTTAAATTCAGCAATAGTGCATTTGATAAAATTCTGGGTTTGAAATTTATCCGATACATTTTTTTAAAGTTAGGCTTCTGACAGTACAGAAAAAGTTGCTGAATGCCTTAAAAAATGGTGGGACGTCACATCTTGTTGAGGACATTTAACAGCTGCTTGAAGGGCGCTGTCTGGTTGCTTGACCTCTGCCAACTTGCTGCTGGATGACACACTCACTTCTGTGAGAGGGAGCTGCCTGACTGCCTGATGTTAATGTGACTTTGCTGATGATCCATGTCTTCGTCACAGCTATGTCATATACTGATAATATCAGCATCCACATTCAAGCACAGCCTATTCCTCTCCCGGGATTTCAAGATTACTGGTCAGTGTTGTTCTAGTTTTTATCACAGTCCTATGAGCAAGGGTTTACCTGTTGCCTGGAAAACCAGAACTCCAATGATGTTCAGCTACCAGGGCAGTCAGGGACCCATGTGGCTCTTGTTACCTGTGAAAAAGACAATTCAAGGTGTTTATTCAAGATCCGGGTTCACTGCTACCTTCCAAGCAATCCATTGCCAACAGCCACAAATGCAACCCCATAACCTTCACAAGGTATCATTCCAAGTTTGATTAAGGACAGGAACCAGACTGAAATTGGCACCAATGTGCTATAATCCTCAAGGGAGAATTTATTCCCAGAAAAGCAAGAATACTTGGACTTTACTAACAATCATCTTGTGTAAAAACTATAAAATGTCCTAATTTTTCCCCAAAGCCAGAGGAATTCGCAAGATCTGCCAAGAAATGTGCCATGTGCCTCAAGAAAACAAAACAAAAAAACAAACTCTGACATAATATACCAGACTTGGATTAGTGAGGTAATATTTTAAAAAATCTTTTGAAGGCAATATATTTTCTAATTTAAACTTCTTAAAAACAAATTGAATGTAATATATTTCCATTAATTCATGCTTTAAATAAAAATCAAATTAGTAGTGTTGTTGTATTTTTTTATTTTTTTCTACAGATAAATATACACAATGAATTTACATTACTTACTGATTTATATACACCTACGAGCCCTCCTGGGGTATAGGCCATCAACCAGGAATCTTCAACCACCTCTGTCCTGGGTTTTTGCTTCAATTCTGAATTCACGTGTAACCCATATCCTTGCAGTCAGCCTCGAGGCCTCAGCACTAGGGCCCAGATTTATATTTGCTTTGTGTTGAATTAGCGTAATTTATTTTGACGCTAATTCAGTGTAAACCTCCATTTTTATATTTTGATGCTAGACATGTCTAGCGTCAAAATATTGGAGTTAACATCATTTTTGGGATACATGAAACCACCTCGCGTCAACGAGATGCAAGGTAGGCATTCCCGTCCAAAAAATGACTTAAAGCCCCATGCGCTATATTTATCCACCGGGCTAAAATGACGCACAGGTGGGTGGCGGACCCAAAAAATTACGTTAACTCCGATTAACGCCTGGGTCAGACCAAGTGTTAAAATGAGGCCCACACATCACTACTTAAGGAAAACCCACAAAAGCAACATTACCAACCCACAGGACAAGATGGAAGTACTACTGCTCAAGCTTGGAGATGATACAGTGGACAGCAACAACAACAACAACCACCACAACGGGCCCAAAAAGGCAACGCAGAACGCAGGAGAGAATATTCAGGAACAGGTCGACTGTTCTTGGCCTCAGGGAACAAGACATTATAAGGACATACAGTCTCAATCGGCAAGCCATATTAGGCCTGCTGCACCACATTGATCCACAGATCACAGCCAGCATACCACCTGTGACAAAGCTATTAGCTGTCCTGCACATGCTGGCAAGTGGCCCATTTCAAACAACGGGTGCCCTGGTTGCTGGTGTGTCATAGCCGTCCTTCTTGGTGTTCCTGCCAAAAGTGTTATACGTAATTATCTCTCTGACACCCGCCACATCAGCTTCCCGAACACCAAGCAAATGCAGCAGGCGATAGAACAGGGCTTCTACCAATTTTATGGCTTCCCGCATGTGCTCAGTGCAATTGACTGCACTCATGTCCGACTTGTTCTACATGCAGCAACAGAGCATTTATACCGGAATTGCAAACACAGGCATTCCATAAATATGCAGGCCATAGTGGACAACCGGGGACTATTCGCAAATATTTTGGCCAAGTATCCTGGGACTGTCCGTTGAGGTACTGGGTTTTTCAGAACCGGTACTGATCCGGTAACCCAGCGGTGCCAGGGTACACCCAAAGACCTCGGGTACTTTCCTGATTCAGACTACAGAAACTCAGAGTCTTCTAGGTGAAGTCAAAGATCGAATTTATTGGCTGCAACCAATTGACAAGTGTCCTAGAAGTACAACAGCACGATTTGTATGTTCTCAGGAGACTTTGTTTCAATGCAAAGTCAGGTTTCCTTATATACAGTTTTTTAAGCTTCAGGCAAACATTCTTGACATTTTGGTTGGTCATTCACATGTTTTCACTACAAAGGAAAAAACAGTGTCATGATGAAACCTCATATTTCATGTCATCCAACCCATAATAAATTACCCGGCAAGGCCTAGTATTTTACATCAGATAAGTGTGGACCCCCAATAAAAACGGGCACCTCCCCCTCGTAAAGTAAGAAGAAGAAAAGAGCAGGTGCAGGTGTGAGCAAGATTAGGCAGGGTGTGTGAGCGATAATAAGGGTTTTATGGCATGGTGTGCCTTGATGCTATCTGATTCGGCCACTGGGAGAGGGACTGACCAAACAGGTTTGGCCTGAGGCAATGGTTCCAGCTTGCCCAGGTCAGAGAAAAGTCAATCAAGGTGTACGTGTCCTTGGAATCAAATCTGACTGTATTATAAGCCTATGTGAGGGCAACTTTTAAAATGGCTGCCGTGTATAAAATGGGAGCCACGAGTGCAGGACGAAAATGGCGATTTTGAGGTGAAAACGCTGCTGGAATTGAGCGAAAATGCTCATGCTTAGTGTACTAGTCATTATCGGTCTTTTGATACTAAAATCGTACTGCTGTGGCAAAGTAAATTACATGGGTCCAGAATTTTTAGAACCACAAACCCTCCTTTTGCCCTTACATAGGCAATAAACCTATTCTCATGCTAATCTGAGTCCAGGTCTATGTTTATAAGGCCATGGAGATGTTGCTGGAGCAAAATTCTAGTACTTGGTAACTCTCTCTGGACAGGTCTCCTCGAACATGAAGTAGCACAAAAGGCCACATATGGCAGGACAAAATAAGGAATACCTCTATATGCAGTAGGTGGCATAAGACCACACACCCAACAATTAGTGATGTTCACTACTAACTAGTGTTGATGCAGAAGCTGTACAAAAGAATTGCTTACAAATTCTGATCTTCTAACCTGCTCATGTTCAGGAAAAGGGTGAAAAGAGTGCAAAGAAACAATAGTAGGAAAAGACATAGGTTGGGAAGTGGGTGCAGAAGTCAATTGAGTAGAGAAAAACAATCCCACCCATAAATGACAACGTCATGTTTAAAAGACACTAGAAAACACGTTATTAAGAACATATAGACAACGGGAGAAAGTAGTGACCACTATTTACAAATGAAATAATAATTTTTCACAACCCTAACCAAAAAGCAAATCCTAAAATTGTCTAGTAACATTTTTAGGGCTCCTCTGCATTTCAGTAATTTTTGTATGTTCAGGTGGAACAGTGGTGACTCTCATCAATGCTCTAAGGTGAAAAGGGGGTACTCTTTCCACAGAAAATGGACTTTATTCTGCTTTTACTAAACAGAATAGTACTTTAAAACAATGCCAGCAAAACAATCAGTCTCCTAACACCTAGTCTATACAATCACACGGAAACCTCTTGTGAAACCAACTATGCCCAGAGTCCGTTCAAAAAGCCTCTCTGGCAGGCTTCTATTGTCCATCAAATTTTCTTTTGTTGTTTTCTTTCGCATGGGCCTCTCAATTCAGGCCTCTTCGTGAGAAAAGTACTGCTTAGTTGGAGTGCCCTCCTGGCAAACACCCACAGCTCACTCGAAAGTCTCAATGTCTTAAAGCAATGCACCAGTGTCTCTCCTCTGTGGCAGACACTACAAACAATGTGCTCTTCATTGATCAAGGGCACAAATCATCTCGTGCAGAGGCAAGCACCATTAATTGGGAAATAGCTCAAGCTCAGCAGCACTTTCAGACTCCAACACTCATTATTTAGTGTCAGAGGACGCTCAAGCTGCTCTTTCATGGGCACCAAAATATAGTGCCTTTTTCCAAACTTGAAATCTCCGGTGCACTGCCCTTCTTCCGTTGGAGCAAAGAAAAGGGGGTGTGGGGCCAAAACTCAGGCCAAGGGGCTCAAGGGATTGCACACTGTCAGAGGTTACCAGCACATGACAGGTAGAGAAATGAAACCTCAAAACAGCTCTGCCATCAACAACAGGAATCCTTCTCTTTAGCTCTTTTACACTGAAACTTTGGTTTTGTGATGTCCAACGCCGTCTGATGGAGCAAGTATGATACCATGCGCTGGCGATCGCTGTCCAGCTTTGCTACTTCCTGGGTGCTGAGACTGTAGGGCCAAGACGTCCGTCTTTCATCTGTAGCTGTCACTGATGGGAATTAGGCTTAAATCAATGTCCTGCAGGTTATTATGACTTGATAACCGCAGAATCTAGTGACGTAGGAAGTGTGCTACAGTTGTTAGTTTCCTTCAATTTAGTACAAAAACAGTTCATGGTTTTTAACAAGGGGACTGCAAGCAGGTGGTCTGCAATCTTCAAAGGAGTAGCCATACACCATGGGCATAAAATACAAAGACAAAGGCAGAAGGGCAAAACAGGGTCTCTAGCATCTTTAATTGGGTTCTCTCCATTATTCTCTGCCATCTATAGCTACATGAGAATTCTATCTGAATGGATTTCCTCACACAGTGGCATTGTCTAATGGGGTAAACACATATTTGCCTCAATGATTAAGTCTAGGTGTTCCTCCTTACCTTAGAACATCTCAATAGAGAAATCACATGATACCGATTATCAGGGACATGTAGAAACCTTCCTTTAAAAACTGTGCATCAGGTGCACTATGCAATACACAGGCTAATAGTCAAATGTGCAAACAAAAAGACAAGAACTAGAGGGTCCTGATATTTGCATGATTAGGACACATCTGATCCCACCAAAAATTAAAGTAGCAGGAACAGAAGGGAACCGAAAACCAAATTAAAATAGACATTGAAAATTCGTCATGTTCAAAAAGGTAAACATAAGATATCTCCTATTGAGATGGAAAACTTGTCTTACTATAATATTGAGTCATTTAACCAGTCTATCGCTACCCTGACAGTCAGGCTGGAAAACATTGAAGCAGGCATATTCTTGAAAACCAGTCTGGTCATACCAAAGGGAATTATACATAACATGGGGGTCCCTGGTACATCACTGCAGTCTGGAAATGTGAACCTGAACAATACATCAATAATAATAAAAGGGCTGACTGGTGAAAGGAATTCGAAAAAGAGAAATGGGACTAGGACATAGCTAAAATCTCAATAACTAAGCATGATGCGACATTGGTCAGGGGAAGTAACAAAAGAAAAAATCTATAGGAAGAACAAAAAAAAATATTTGGGTGATAGTCAGGCATGTGACACAACACCGAGAGTACGGGTGATACACAAAGGCCAAAGTTACACAAATTTTAACTCTACCGTTGGCGACTACACCATATACGGTACTCCTAGCTAATGTTTCAGTTCCTTCTTCAGGAAAAAATGAAAACCTGGTTTTCTTTTAAGGAACGAAAGCCATATGCTACTTAGGAAACAGAACATCATTAACTAATGTAATATAGAAATTAGGCCACCTTGAGTCACAGATCTATAATTTCATCCTTAGGTCCAATCAAGGATACATAAATGTAGGGCTGCCTGTTCCTTTAAGGGAAGGGGCAGTAACGTGACTAACTGCAGGTGACACACTTTGATCCTGTATATCTCTTTTTATTTTCCTTTAATACCATTATAGCCAAATAGACATTCACTGGTGAAGTGTTGTCTTTTATGTTCACAGCATGAAATATCATTATCTGTGGAATTTAGTAACCAGAACAAGTTCAACCAACTGTTGCGTAGCGATGGGCATCGTCATGACCATCCCCTCACAACAAAGGGGAGCTTGTAATAGTATCAAAAGCAGCAACAAACATGCAAAAAACAAATAAAAAAAATAATAAAAACGCACAAAACGTCAAGCCATCAGATATACTTGCTGTGTATCAAGCACAAAAAGCATAGACAAAACAATAGCATGTGTGAATAAGCGGTGACACACAACACCATGTCATGTACTTTATGCACTGTAAACCTGCAGCCCAAAACCCAATATTTGGGCCTGTTTAATTTGTCAGGTTTAAAATCCTTACCCTCCTTTTGACAGTAGATCACCAGGCAATGGAAATCTGCTGTCAAATATAACTTTACTGTTTCTCTTCTAACATACAGGACCAGCAAGAACAATTCATGATAGGACCAAATACATGAAAATAAATTTCCATTACTTAACTGTTACCCTCTTGTCAGTTACTTCGCAACATCAAGCCACCTTAGTTTTACCTTTCTAAAAGTAAAAATTGTTACACTGACACTCCATATTAATTTGGCACCTACTATTTCCACTGTGAAAAATAAGTCTTAATTAGCAAATCGTTCTCATTAAGGCATGTAGCCTTCAAAATTTGAGAAAAGGGCTGCATCTTATTTTCTGTCTAAGACTTAATGCAACACTTCGTTTTCTGTCAAATAAAAGCAACTAGCAGGCATCATTTTATTTTTTTAGAGCGGAGACACAAATGTATCAGTTCTGCAGAGCATTTAACATGATGTTGGGACTTTCGAAGAAACCCCTTTTTTTTATATTTTCCCTTTGGAATTAAGTTCTTTAATTGTATTGATGTTCTTCTGGAGAAACCAGAAATCCCACTTTTAGAGGCCCGTAGGGTCATTCTGCATTTTACAGAGACAAGGCCCTAATTTAAAAGGTCACAAGTGTCAACACGACAGCCTCCTCCATTGTTTATGGGAAAACTAAAGATAGCATCTCAGCAGCATGACTTGAGCCAGCCTCTGTAGCTCTCCTAGCTTCTGCCACTCTGAATCTGTCAAAGACAGTAGGCCTTTCTATTTTCCTTCTAACCTGCAATAATTCACTCTATTTAAAAAAAAATTTTTTTTCCTTTTTAGGCGCTAAAAAAATGTATCTCTATTTCCAGATTATTAAACTACATTTACTGTGAATAATTCACAAACCTTAATAACACACATACCAGTTGTTAGAATAAATGCTTGTTGCAATCCCATGCAATAGTACATATTTCATCAACCTCGAATGAATGAACGTCTCAGTAGGCCCAGCTGAAGTTAGAACCTTCAACCTTGATATTAAAACAAGCCTTTGTACTGGCACATTGACTCATTGAATCATAAGAAGGCACAACCTGCAAATATATATCAAACCTAAATGTATGCATTTACTGAAGCCTGAGACACTTTAAAAAGTACTCTGATTGAAAGAAAATGCAGTTTAAACAGTGCTTTTGCCCAAAATCGACTTTTATATTTTAGGCATTAAAAAATCAATATCCTACAATTTTCTTGCATAATATGCATTACCAGAATGTCTATTACACAATCCATGAGTCAGCCATTGAAAATATTAACTTATACTTTATAGAAATGAGCTTGTTTGCTCCTGCGCCAAGGGAAAATTGCACATACAAATGTCATTTTAGTGGTGCAACATAACTTAAATTAAATTTTAATGTTAGGAGGTCATAGTATAGGTATTAAGCTTTATAAATATTAAAAAACGATTCTGAAAGGCACTTATTTTTTAAATAATGTTTCCATAATTAATAAAAAAAAATTTTTTTTATTTTTTTTTAAAACCCAATTATTCTTTTTTTTGTGATAATTCCACATATAAAAGCAAGCTGCATCCCTTGCCTATTATTTGGGATACATTAACTCACAAGCCTAAGCGCATAAGCCTAACTTGAAATGCGTCACATTTTTGCGCCACTTTCATTTAAAAGGAAGGTTATGCAAAATTCCACCCATGTTTAACTTGGAAAGTGCTGGCTGAATTGAAAATAGATAATTTCGTTTTTTTTGGGGGGGGGCCCTATTTATATCTATTGAATGTGTTTTCTAATTTATTAAGCATTTAACGGCAGTTTTGTATATGTGCACAATTGCTCATTCTATTAATTAAAGAGCAACATATAGCTATGTTAGCACATCACATGGTTCATTTCTGGATTTTTTCTAAGTTTCTACTTAATATTAATTAACCAACATTTTACTTAACAAACTGTAAACATCAAGAAGACCCACAAACACACATTGAGCTCATTTCAGATATAAACAGAAAACACTCAGTATACACAATACAGCGCGCTTTAGCCATTTTTCATAAATAGCGCCGTCGCAATTTACTTACAGAACCGTTTGCAGATCCTAGTTGTAAGTCATATTTACAAGAAAAAAAACAAAAAAACTTTTCTCAATTATTTCCAATAATAGCGGACCCATACTTTATTAAACGTGATGGGGCCCACTCTGTGCTTCACATATAGTTCATAGGTTGAAGTTCCAATCGGAGGAACCGGACATGAGTCCTCCAACCGGGAGTCCCTTTTACAACCAAGACAAAACAAATTTCCAAGTCTGCTAAGACCAGGCATCTTCGCTCACTAGTCTAGCTTCAAACTTCAAAGGATTATCGTTTATGATAGTCTCGTGAATACACGAGTCCTTCGGCTTTGGTACTTGCAAGTTCCAAATCAAAGTGATCCCAAAGGGATACCAAACCAAATGTCCAACTAAGGACCAAACCAAGTGTCCAACTAAGGACCAAACCAAGTGTCCAACTAAGGACTGGGAGACGCTCCACTTATACTTAACTGAAAATATCAATGACGTCACCAGAAGACTCGTCTTATCGTTTCGCTCTACCAAAAATCAAGGGTCCAAATCAGGGCGATAGCCAGGGCAGCAGTCCTTCATAGCCGTCGGGAAGTGGGGAACCTCGCAACAAAGACTTTCGGACCACGTCGACATGCAGGGGTCGATGAAGTGGCGGCCTTCCTCCAGAATTTTCACACAAAGCTCCCCACGGACCTCAGGCTTGGACCGGTACCGCTGGTATCGCCCCACGTTTGGGCGCCAACTGAGGTACTGGGTTTATCAGAACCGGTACTGATCCGGTAACCCAGCGGTGCCAGGGTACACCCAAAGACCTCGGGTACTTTCCTGATTCAGACTACAGAAACTCAGAGTCTTCTAGGTGAAGTCAAAGATCGAATTTATTGGCTGCAACCAATTGACAAGTGTCCTAGAAGTACAACAGCATGATTTGTATGTTCTCAGGAGACTGTGTTTCAATGCAAAGTCAGGTTTCCTTATATACAGTTTTTTAAGCTTCAGGCAAACATTCTTGACATTTTGGTTGGTCATTCACATGTTTTCACTACAAAGGAAAAAACAGTGTCATGATGAAACCTCATATTTCATGTCATCCAACCCATAATAAATTACCCGGCAAGGCCTAGTATTTTACATCAGATAAGTGTGGACCCCCAATAAAAACGGGCACCTCCCCCTCGTAAAGTAAGAAGAAGAAAAGAGCAGGTGCAGGTGTGAGCAAGATTAGGCAGGGTGTGTGAGCGATAATAAGGGTTTTATGGCATGGTGTGCCTTGATGCTATCTGATTCGGCCACTGGGAGAGGGACTGACCAAACAGGTTTGGCCTGAGGCAATGGTTCCAGCTTGCCCAGGTCAGAGAAAAGTCAATCAAGGTGTACGTGTCCTTGGAATCAAATCTGACTGTATTATAAGCCTATGTGAGGGCAACTTTTAAAATGGCTGCCGTGTATAAAATGGGAGCCACGAGTGCAGGACGAAAATGGCGATTTTGAGGTGAAAACGCTGCTGGAATTGAGCGAAAATGCTCATGCTTAGTGTACTAGTCATTATCGGTCTTTTGATACTAAAATCGTACTGCTGTGGCAAAGTAAATTACATGGGTCCAGAATTTTTAGAACCACACCATGACGCCTACATATTCAGGCACAGCAGGATCAACAAATACTTCCAGGATGGACAATATGGAAATGGCCTACTTGTGGGTAAGTCAACAAACATAGCAATTTACACACAACACACCAACCCTGTAGGACACACAAGACATACACCTCTCCAAAAACACATGGTCAGGGTAACACAGATGTGCAGGTAACAACACATATGCACCATGCTTCAGTACAGCACAATCGGTGCACACCACAAACACATACACCCACATATACGTAACACACCCACAACTTGTCAGGTACACCACGTGAAGGACAGGTGCTGATATGTACCCTTTGGATACAGAAGATGTACACAAACCACTACAAGTGCCCACAGGTTGCCTACTACGTATACTTCACACACACAGTACACCAAACAAAGAATAGCTCAGCATTGTCGATGGCATACACCATGCTCATGTAACGTAAGTCACACATAGGCACAGATCACTGCCAGAACAAACATCCAATGTCAGACAACTGCTGCCAATACCAACTACATCTCATCAACACATATCTGACTTACCAGTAGGGTGCATATACATCTGCCTGATGCATTGGGTTACACACATAGGAATATAACATTAATGGCCATCAAATACCATGTGCTAGATTTGTGAGAAGTGGCACCACACCTACTGTAGTGCCACCTCACATGCACCATTTACTCACCTACAACACCATCATGTCTGTACCGTAAACAATAAATGGCCACCAAGGGGCAGAGTCACTGTTAGACAGTGCAGATCATGGATGCCCTTTAGGAGTATTTAGGACATCACTGACCTTACATGCACTGTGCTAAGGGACACATTTGCTAAGTAGCTGATCTCTATCCAATAGCCTGCACTGTGAATGTGTGGACAGTATAAATGCTGATTTATGTTTTGGAAGATAGGAGAGACACTGGTAGTGATGTTAATCCTCGTGGAAACATCGGAATACACTACCTTGGACACCTGATGACTGGCACAAACATCAGCTGCCATTCAGGTTCACTAAGGGACCTATGTAAGAGCCCCCCGTGCGACTGTCTTGGCCTGCACTGCATGTACAAGTTGGCGAATGACCACTCTTTTGTGACTTGAAACCACATTGGAAATCGGCCTCCCTCCCATGCAGCACTTAGCGTGAAAGGGGTTTGCAATGTGTGTAGCTGCAGGGCTGTCACTACAAGTTACATAGGCAGATATAGGTGTCACCTGAAACCTGAGGCAGTGCCAACATCAAACACCACCCCAGGGGTGCAGTTTGCATGTTGCAATAAGGAAATAGACTGTGATGACCTCAAATGAATGTGCCACCCATGCATGCTGCATACTGCTGCACACACAGAAAGAGACAATTGTCCATCGTATATGTATAGGAAGGTGTCCCATCCTGCATAGATAAATCCACCTCCACAGGGCAGCTAGCCAGGCACCCTCGTGCAAGGTTGGTAGTCTTGCTGGGGACAGCAAAGGGTTGTCTAGTGACATGTCACACATGGTGCATTCCTGCATAGTGAAGATTTTGCAGCACAGTGCTGTCAATATTGGAGCTGTATAGTGCATTGTCACTTAATCATTAAAACGGGCCTAAGTGTTGCACTTCATCTGTAATGACACATGTCAAAATGGCTGGATTGTCCAGGCACTCAAGGGCTACCATGTTCTCACCACATCTGACGCCATTGTATTGTGAGGATATGTCATGTCCCCTCTTGTAATAATACACTGATACAAAGGTGCACTACACAACACATGGTACATATATCAGTGAGGATTCCAAAATATATGTCCCAGGTCTTTGAGCCACTACCCAAGATTATCATGTTCAACAACGCAGTCCTAAGAAAGCCTTGCACAAGGCCAGGAACTCACACCATACCACAAACACGTATGAGTCACAACCAACTCAAAATAACAACTGCCATGCTACATGACAAGCCTGTTGCAAGCCTAAACAACAACTTACACCTTTTATCTTTTGCAGAGGATCAGGGTTATGGCATATAGCCATGGATGATGACCCTATTTTCAAACCCAAGCACAGCACCAGAGCGTGCATTCAATGAGAGACACTGTAAGACACACAATATTGTGGAAAGGACATGTGGCATACTTAACCAATCAATCTGGAATTTGTAAAGCGTACTATTTACCCGTGAGGGTCTCAAGGTGCTGAGGGGGAGGGGGGGAGGAGGTGCTGCTACTGCTCGAACAGCCAGGTCTTGAGAATTTTCCTGAAGGTAAGGAGGACTTTGGTCTGGTGTAGGTGGGTGGGAAGAGTGTTCCACGTTTTGGTGGCGAGGGGCGAGAATGATCTATCACTGGTTGTAGTTCTGCGGATGCATGGGGCGGTTGTGAGGGTGAGGTCGGCGGAGCGGAGATGCAAGTTGGGGTGTAGAATGAGAGTCGTCAGTTGAGGTAATCTGGTCTGGTGTTGTGCAGTGCTTTGTGAGCGTGGGTGAGGAGTTTAAAGTTGATTCTCTAGGAGCCAGTGCAGGTTTTTCAGGTGGTTTGTGATGTGGCAGTGGCGGGGGATTCAGGTGCCTGGAACTCATAGGGGGCAGCCTTCTATATGCCCCACACATTGTGTGCAAAATCATCCTGACATGTACTATCCTGCACAACAAATTTGTGCGGATGAACATTTCGATGTATTACCAGGTAGATGACCTGCCTGAGGAGGAGGAAGAGGATGGTGGTGATGATATGGAGAGGGAACAGCACAACACAGCTGCTTGGGTACGCCGGAGATAGCACATAGTTGACAACTTTTACTCTTAAGAACCACTGAATTCACCTTGTCAATTTTGTAAATAAACACTTTACTAATACAACCAATCCTGCTTTGGTCTCTTCAATCTCCACTACACATAGCATAGGAATGTGAGTCAAAGCTCAGGGATCAAGTTACAAAGAGGAATCTGACAAGTACTGTTGCAACATCATATGTGATGTGTAAGATTGTACTGCCACCATCACACACATCACTAACAGCCTCATCAATGGTATGTGACAACTGAAGGACACAATCTATGAAACACTACATATTTTGTATATCCACATTGCCAACTTGTTAGTCAATAGGTCATCAGACACAACTACACCATGTCCAAATAGGATGTATGCAAGGGCTCACACGTGAGGTAGTGGATGTCAAAAAATAGAACAAGTCATGTTGGAACTGAACACTGTCACAACTCAGTGTGAGAGTTGCAATGGCTGCATGAAACATGTGTGACAAGGGGGGGCATCATTAGTAACTATGGTCATCATGATTTGCCCAAGTGTAATAACCAATGTTAGAAGTTAGGCCTGCGCAGAATATCCATGCTAATCTGTCCTGTCATTGCTATTGGGCACAATCATGACACAGGGTACACATGACCTCACAAATTGCATTAACACGTCTGTGGAATGCACATCAGCTTGGAGGAGACCATATGCAGCCAGGGCTACAGGTCCACCACACAAAACCAACAACCATTGGTAATTGAAACAAGTTTCATCAAACTTTTGTGATCAAAATATACTCTGGGTGGAATGTAGGCAGAGTATGTCATACTCACTATGTACCAAAGATGTACACATGTCAGACAAATATGCAGGCTTCACACATGTCTCTATTAACTCAAAATCCACACACAGAGACAGTTTCTGGGTAATATTTCCTAGGTAGCAATGGTTTACCCATCATCAGCAATGCCTGACCTGTGTATGTACCTTTAACCCCTTTGCTGCCAGGCCTTTTTCCCCTCAGGTGCTAAGCCTTTTTTTGGTTAAATGGGGCAGTTCGCGCTGAGGCCCTCATAACTATTTGTCCACATAAGCTACCCACGCCAAATGTGCACCCTTTTTTCCAACATCCTAGGGATTCTAGATGTACCCAGACTTTGTGGGTTCCCCGAAGGAAACCAAGAAATTAGCCAAAATACAGCGAAAAGTTTGTTTAAAAAAAAAAAGGTGAAAAAAGGGCTGTAGAAGAAGGCTTGTGGTTTTTCCCTGAAAATGGCATCAACAAAGCGTTTGTGGTGCTAAAATCACCATCTTCCCTGCTTTCAGTAACAGGCAGACTTGAATCAGAAACCCCATTTTTCAACACAATTTTGGCATTTTACTGGGACTTACCCCATTTTTACTATTTTGTGTGCTTTCAGTTTCCCTCCAGTTAGTGACAGAAATGGGTGTGAAACCAATGCTAAATCCCAGAAAGCTAAACATTTCTGAAAAGTAGATAGAATTCTGAATTCAGCAAGGGGTAATTCGTGTAGAGCCTACACGTTTTTTCTTACAGAAAATAACAGCAGAAATAAATAAATATTGAAATTGAGGTAAAAAAACAGCCATTTTTCTCCATGTTTTACTCTGTAACTTTTTCCTGCGATGTCAGATGTTTGAAAGTAATATATCGTTACGTCTGCTGGACTCTTCTGGTTGCAGGGATATATAGGGCTTGTAGGTTCATCAAGAACCCTAGGTACCCAGAGCCAATAAATGAGCTGCACCTTGCAATGGGTTTTCATTCTATACCAGGTATACAGCAATTCATTTGCTGAAATATAAAAAGTGAGAAATAGGTATTGTAGGAAAGTCCTTTTTTTTTGCCTGATCACCCCCACTCTTTCTGGATAGGTACTGGTGGTTACTGACTCTTGGCTGTGCCCTGGGTACTGCTTACCAGTCCCAGGGCCAGTGCTCTGTGTAAAATGGATATGCAAATTAGGCTAATTATAATTGGCTAAGTTAACCTACCTATAAGTCCCTAGTATATGGTAGGGCATGTAGGTTTAGGGACCACAGCATAGGTGGTGCACACCTAGGTGCATTGCTGAGGTGCCCAGTGTCATTTTAAAAGCAAGCCTGCCTTGCTGGCTGCTTTTAAAATAAAGTTATATGCAAATTCGACTTTGGAATTAAAGGTACTTCCAAAGTCTTAAACTACCTTATTTTTGCATATAAGTCACCCCTAAGGTGTGCCCTATGTGCCCCTAGGGCTGGGTGCCATGTAACTATAAGCAGGGACTTTATAAAAATAGATTTATAAGCCCTGGTGAGGTAAAAACAGCCAAATTCGTTTTTCCCTCATTGAAGTAAATGGCCTTCATAGGCTAGAATGGGCAGACTTTATTTTAAATTTTAAAGTCTCCTTAAATGTTACATACCAAGAATTTGGTATCAAATTGATTGTTATAATAAATCCCACAACTTCCAGTTGTTGGATTTAATATAACCAGTTCAGGTAAAAAGTTTAGACTTTACCTAAAAAGTTGCCAATTTCAGCTCTGCATTGTTTTTGCTGCTGTGCTCTGATTGGCCAGCCTGCAGCAGCTTCTGCCAGGCTACTTTAATGAGGTGTGAAGTGGCCTGGCTTCACACAAAGGAATGTGCTTGGGGGAGAGAATCTCCCCTCAGCAGATGGTGAGGCAGGAAGGGGGAGGGCTGCCAAACTGGTCTTCAAAGGCAGAGAAGGACATCTGGAGCACCCAGCAACACCCCCACATCCTGCAAACCCAGACAGCTAGGTGCCCCCTTGATTAGATTAGGAGAGGGCAGGAGAGGGGTGTGTTTATGATTTTTAGCCACACCAGTGGGTGGGCTCAGCCAGATCTCTCCTCCAAAAATCAGATTCATCCATTTTGGATTTTTAGAGACTGTTGCCTTCTGGGATGGATTTTTGCCACACTTCCCAGGAAGTGGTCATCACAGGGGGACGACCATGTCCCTGATTGGAGAACCAGGGCCCCCCTGCTTTTCACCCAGGAGCAAGGATAAAACTGGCAGACCTGCACCCACGCCTCAGATCCCCACCAAATTTCAAGAAGAAGGAACTACAAGGAGAAGAAGGACTGCCCTGCTGGACCCCTGGCCTGCACCTGGACCCTGCACTCAGAAAGACTGCACCAGCTGCACACTTGGGCTTCACCACAAGAAGGACTTTGCCTGGCTTCAACTGGTTCAAGGAGGGACTCCCTGTTTGCTACAGGTGAAAAATTGCTATCCAGAGTCCCCTGCACCAACTCCTGAAAAAGTGACCAGCTGACCACTGTCCAATGGCAAAAAAGGAGTTTGCGCCAGGTGCATTCTGGGAGTTGAAGTCCGCTCTTCCCAAGGACCATCACAGAACTTCTGGACCCTTGGGGTGAGCTGTGGACCCCAAAAGAACCTTAAAAGAACATCTGGGTGAAGCCCCAGAAGTTTGGAAAAGATTGGAGAATTTTTGAAAAAAAGCTCCATAAAGTGACCGACCCGACGCGGAAATTCTAGCCGGCTTGCCTCAACCGCGACCCGGCCTGACTTCGTGGTTCGTCCCGGTAAAGAAAAACATCCAAAAAAGAGACTAAGTCCGAAGGTAAAAAGTTGACCGGGACCTCCCAGCCATCGTATCCGAGAAGGGCTCCACGGACGTCGGATCAAGATCCAGGTTTACCCCGGTCGAAGGATTTTCATCTCGAAAAAACGACTAAGTCCGAAGGTAAAAATCACCACTGAGGAAACCGACTTCGCGTATCCGGACAAGGGCTCCAGGAGGTCGGATTCAACTGGCAGGTTCGTCCCGGGGAAGAAAAACATCAAAAAAGAGACTAAGTCAGAAGGTAACTTTTTAACCGAGGCCTCCCGCGACTTGTAGCCGAGCAGGGCTCCATCGCGGTCGGCCTGAAAGTTTGACTTTGCCCCGGTCCTGGTGCAACCAGATGACCCGATTGGCGCTTTTTGTTTCTAAGCGCTAGAAAATAATAATACTTTAAAAATTCATATCTCTGGTTCCCCTGAACCGATTTTAATCGTTTTTGTGTCATTTTAAAGATAAAAATATAAGCTATTTTTATAAATTGGTTTTGGATTTTTAAACTGTTTCCTGTGTTTTATTTAATTACTGTTTTGTGATATTTGAATGCTTTACACTTTGTCTCCTAAGTTAAGCCTTGACGCTCGATGCCAAGCTACCAAGGGTAGAGCTGGGATTAATTTACTGAGACCTAACTGTACCTATGTGGAGGTTAGTGGCTTGTTGCTAGGTGTAGGTACCTACCTGCCCTACTAATAACCCATTGTCCAACAGGTATCAAGAAAACCTTTGTGTTTCAAAAATGGGCACAAGATGAGATGATGAGAAGCAGTGGTTATTTGCACATCTCTGAATTCCGGGGTGCTGATACTAGCATGTGAATTACAGGGCATTTCTCAAATATACGTCTTTTTTACACACTGTCTTACATTTAGAAGGAAAAAATGTGGAGAAAGCCAAGGGGCAATAACACTTGTTTTGCTATTCTGTTTCCCCCCACTTCTCCAGATAAAAATGGTACCTCACTTGTGTGGGTAGTCCTAATGCTCGCGACAGGAAACACAACATGGACACATCACATTTTTACATTGAAATCTTGCAAAGTGCCTTCCTGTAGATTTTGGCCTCCAGCTCAGCCGGCACCTAGGGAAACCTACCATACCTGTGCATTTTTTAAAACTAGAAACCTAGGGGAATCCAAGTTACTTGTGGGGCTATGACCAGGTTCTGTTACCCAGAATCCTTTGTAAATCTCAAAAGTTGGCCAGAAAAAACCTTTTCCTCTCATTTCGGTGACAGAAAGTTCTGGAATCTGGGAGGAGCCACAAATTTCCTTCGACCCAGCTTTCCCCCAAGTCTCAAGATAAAAATGGTACATCACTTGTGTGGGTAGGCCTAGCGCCCGCAACAGGAAATGCCCCAAAACACAACGTGGACACATCACATTTTCCCAAAGAAAACAGAGCTGTTTTTTTGGAAAGTGCCTAACTGTGGAATTTGGCCTCTGGCTCAGCCGGCACCTAGGGAAACCTACCAAACCTGCACATTTTTTAAAACTAGACACCTAGGGGAATCCAAGATGGGGTGACTTGTGGGGCTTTGACCAGGTTCTGTTACCCAGAATCCTTTGCAAACCTCAAACTTTGGCCAAAAAAACTAATTTCCCTCTCATTTTAGTAAGAGAATGTTCTGGAATGTGAGGAGCCACAAATTTCCTTCTACCCAGCGCTCCACCAAGCCTTCCGATGAAAATGGTACCTCACTTGTGTGCTTAGGCCTAGTGCTCGCGAAAGGAAATGCCTCAAAACACAATGTGGACACATCATATTTTCCCACAGAAAACAGAACTGTTTTTTGCAAAGTGTCTAGCTGTGGACTTTGGCCTCTAGCTCAGCTGGCACCTAGGGAAACCTAGCAAACCTGCACAATTTTGAAAACTAGACACATAGGGGAATCCAAGATGGGGTGACTTGTGGGGCTCTCACCAGGTTCTGTTTCCCGGAATCCTTTGCAAACTTTAAAATTTGGCCGAAAAAACACTTTTTCCTCTCATTTCGGTGACAGAAAGTTCTGGAATCTAAGAGGAGCCACAAATTTCCTTCCATCCAGCGCTCCCCAAGTCTCCTGATAAAAATGGTACCTCACTTGTGTGGTTAGACCTAGTGCTCGCTAAAGGAAATGCCCCAAACTACTATCTGGACACATCAAAACTATGAAATACAAAACTACCTATTTTTGCAGGGGGGGGCACCTGCGTTTTTGGTCCAGGGCTCAGCAGCCATCTAGGGAAACCTACCAAACCCAGACATTTCTGAAAACTAGACACCCGAGGGAGTCCAGGGAGGTGTGACTTGCATGGATCCCCTAATGTTTTCTTACCCAGAATCCTCAGCAAACCTCAAAGTTAGCTAAAAAATCACTTTTTTTCCCCACATTTCTGTGTGGGATCACTGCACCGGGACAAATTTCCTACCACCCAATGTTCCCCTCAGTCTCCTGGTAAAAATGATACCTCACTAGGTGGGCCAAGTGACTGTGACAGGGAAGAGCCAAAAACACATCGAATTTGAGTGGGAACCAAAGCGGGTCTAAAAGGGCAGTTTGAAAAAAAACATTTTTAAGGCAGACAAGTGCAGCAGAATTTGTATCGGTATAGCAGAGACAATGTTGGGTGGTATGAATTTTGTGGATTCCTGCAGATTCTGGAAGGTTCCATCACAAAAATGTGTGATTTCTAGCAAAGTTTGAGGTTTGCAGGGCATTGTGGGTAAGAAAGTGGTGCGGGTGCATGTGAAGCACACCACCCTGGAATCAACCAGATGTTTAGTTTTCAGATGTGTCTACATGACAGCGTCCCAAAGTCAAAAATTGCAGCCCTCAGAAATTCCAAGTGGGACAATTTTGAGAGTTACCAAGCTCTCTTGGCCCAAATGTAAAACCAAAACCCAAAATATTCAAGTGTCCTCTTGCTTGCCGTGGGCTAAGATGTTTTAGTGTGCGGGGTGGAGCTGAAAGACTGTTACCCCCTTCAGTTGGGGTGTGGGCATAACCAGGCCCATACTGGTTGGTAGTCACACCGCACAATTTTTTTTTTTTATTCCATAGCATCTAGTAGACAAACTGCCCCCCGGGTTGTGGATCAGGGGTAATTGCCCCATCTGCCCAAGGTGGGCAGAACAACATTGGCCCCGTTTATTTGGGTTGGGGGTATGGCCATACCCCCACCCTCTTATTTTGAAAAAAAATCTTTCCTGGTCTGTGGTGGGCTTTTTGCCCCCCTTGGAGGCAGATGGGTCTTCCAAAAAATAGGCCAATCTACCCCTAATTGGGGCAGATATGGCCAACAGTAATGTGCCCTCATGGGAGCAACCCTTGTCCAATGGGCTGGTCCCCCAAACAAAATACACACATACAAAAACACAAATCCCTGGTGTCTAGTGGTTTCTGCCCCATTTGAGGGCAGATTGACCAAACAAAAATAGGGCGATCTGCCCCCAAAGGGGGCAGAAATGGCCTAAATACAATTTGCCCCGAGGGGAGCGACCCTTGCCTAAGGGGTCGCTCCCCATACATAAAAACATAAAGTAAATAAAAAATATATATATATCCCTGGTGCTGAGAGGTTTCTGCCCCCCCTGGAGGCAGATCGGCCTAATTGTATTAGGCTGATCTGTCTCCGGGGGGGCAGAAAAGGACTAAAAATATTTTGACCCCCTTGGGGAGCCACCCTTGCCCAAGGGGCCGCTCCCCTTATGCGTTAGTATAAAAAATATCACTGGTGTCTAGTGGCTTCTGCCCCCCCCGGGGACAGATCAGCCTAAAGTAATTAGGCCAATCTGCCCCCTGGGGGGGCAGAAATTACCTAAAAATAATTTGGCTACCCGGTGAGCGACCCTTGCCTAAGGGGTCACTCCCCACATATAAAAAAATAAATAAACAAAAAACAATTTATCCCTGGTGTCTAGGGGTTATCTGCCCCCCCCCCCCAGGGGCAGAAAGCCTAATTACAGTATATTAGGCCGATCTGCCCTCAGTGGGGGCAGAAATGGCCTAAAAATATCCCCCCCCCGGGAACGGCCCTTGCCCACTACTCTAACCATTTGTTAGTGCCGTCTTGCGTCATCGTATAAATATGACTCCAAGACGGCGCAAAAAAATGGCGCTAGCCAGCACTAAGCTTTTTGACGCAAAGCTGCATTATCTGGCCCTAGGTTTTTTGAGTCCTTTCTCTTTTCCTTTTCCATTGAGGGTTATAGGTCAGGGCTTTCCTGGTGATCTTTGATTCGGGCTTACGAAGGGCGTGGATTATCGAGTCAAGGTGTCCTTTCATGATTTCATCTTGAACAAGTAGTTCAAAAGTCTGCTGCCATTGGTCGTTGTTGCTGATGGTGCTTGCCCAGCAGATTTGCAGGATTTTCCGGAGGCAGGTGTTGATGAAGGTTTGGACTTTGTTGGTGGTAGTCCTTTAAGTTTCTACTTATGCAAAAGGACTGATTTTATGTTTGTGTTATAAAGTTGGTCTTGGTTTGCAATGTTAGGTACTTGGAGCTCCAGATCTTTAGCTGAATGAAAGCAGTCCTTGATTCACAATTCAGTATCTGCGCTGTCCTGCTTGTATATGACACTGACCAGGTAGGTGAAGGCATCAACCTCTTACAGTGCATCACCTGCAAGTGTGACTCCAATTGTGCTGGCCATTTTAGCCTTATGGATCTTGTTTTTCCCTGATGGATGTTGAGGTCAAGTTGTGCTGATATGGCTGCCATTTTGCCAGTCTTCTCTTACATCTGCAGTTGGGGGTGGGAGAGTAAGGCTGGGCATCTGCAAAGCCCAGGTCGCCGAGCTGAATCCAAAGTATCTACTCAATTCTTCTCTTTGCTATGGATGTCTTCATGATCCAATCTATGTCCAGCAGGAAGAGAACAGGCAAGAGCAAACAACACTGGCTGACTCTGGTACACACTTGTAAGGCTTCTGTGAGTTGTTTTCCATGAACTATCTTGCAGGTCATTCCCTCGTAAGAGTTCCTTATCATTCTTATGAATTAATCTGGCACACCATAGTGGTGGAGGAGTTTCCCAAGGGTCTCTCTGCCCACACCGTTGAATGCCTTCTCACAGTCGAAGAAGTTGACAAAGAGGTGGGAGTTCCATTCCATCAAATGCTCAGTGATGATGCACAGTGATGCAATCTGGTCTGTACAGGATCTTGCTTTGTGGAAGCTACCTTCCAGATCTTGCAACTGAGCGTTGACCTTTTCCTTCATTCTTTTCAGGGTGACACTGTTGAACAGTTTGCCTGGAGTTGATAGAAGAGTTAACCTTCTGTAGTTTGTACAGTTACTCACATTACCTTTCATAGGGATCTTGATGAGATACACCTCCTTCCAGTCTAACAGCATCTTTTCCTCCTCCCAGATCCTTCTAAACATGTCTTCTAAGCATGTCTTCTGTTGTTTCACTGTCTGCCTTCAGTGCCTCTGCACGGATGTTGTTGGGTCCTGCTGCCTTCTCATTTCTCAGATGTTTGATGGCTTGCCTTATCCACTCTGTTCTAGTCTACTCCACTCCAGTTCAGTTCACCCCAGTCCAATGCACCCCAATCCAATCTACCCCACTCAATCTAAAACAAACCAATCCACCTCAACCCATTTCAATCCATCCCAATCCAGTTCAATCCATCCAATCCAGTCCACTCACTCCAATGCACCATACTACACTCAGTCTACCTCACTCTATCCCTGACCAATTCACTGTGCTACAATCCAATCCACCCCAAGCTCAATGTACTCCAACGTACTCCAACCCACTCCACCCTATTCCACCCCTCTACACTCTACTGCATTCTATGCCACTCCACTCTACAACACTACACTCTATGACACTCTGCCACTGAAACCAAACTCTTCTCCCCTCTGCTGAACTCTACAACACTACTCCCCATACTCCACTCTACGATGCTCTACTCCAACAAATCCACTCTACAACACTCTGCTCCCCTGCTCCACTCTACAACACTCCACACCACTGTTAGCCATGCTGAACAGCAGCCACGCTTGTGTACAGCATGACAAAAATAAATTGTCAAAGCCAATAGCTCTTTATCTCTTATGACTTTGCCAATGCTTGTTTTACATGGTAGGGAGCCCCACACATAACCCCACTCCTTTTACCATCGGGCTTGGTACCAGCTGTGGCAGGGTTTAATTTGCATTAGTATTTGACAAAAAAATATTTTATTTGAATTTTTGAGTTAAATAAACATTTTAATTTTCACGTAAGCCACGCAGAGATCTCCATCCTGACTGCAGCATCTTCTGTATCAGAAATAAAGGGAAACTTAAAAAAAATATTAAACATATCATTAGATTCAATATTAGGGTAAGTTAGTTTAGTTTTTAGTTTAGTTTTATGGTTTTATAGAGCGTATAGCTACCCTAGGGCATCCCAGAGCTGAGATACATGAAGACTCCTAAGAGAGAAAAAAGAAGAAGAGAAAAGAGAAAGATTAAGGCAGAGGATTAGCTACAAAAAGGACAGTTTTTAGATTCTTCCTAAACTGACGTTCCTAGGATTCATGACGAAGCTCTGACGGAAGGGAGTTCCAGAGCCGAGCAGCTTTGACCGAGAAGGAGTTACCGCCGCAGGATCTCTTAAATCGTGCTATATGGACTTGCAGGGAGGTAGAAGACTGCAAAAATCTGGGGGGGACATGGAAAGAAAAGCAATGTCTGAAAAAAAGGGGACCCTCGTTACGTAGGGCTTTGTGAACCAAACATAAGGCTTTGAATTGAATACGCTGTTTTATGGACAACCAATGGAGTGCTATAAGAGCTGGCTTCGCAGAAAGATATCTAGGTAGATTAGTGAGCAGTCTGGCTGAAAATTCTGTACAACTTGAAGCTTTTTTGTCACATAGTCCAGAGAGCTGAGGAATAGAGAGTTGCCATAGTCAAGGCGAGAGAGAATCAGAGCCTGAATAAGGATTCTTCTGGCCATGGGAGGTAGAAGATTGAAAATCTTCCTAAGAGATCTTAAAAGACCAAAGCACATAGAAGAAACCTTTTTGGACTGGAGCTCCATCGTTAGACGGGGCTCAATCCAAAAACCAAGGCTTTTGATGTGTGTTTTAGGAGGGGTAAGGCTACTGAAAGCCTCTGAGTTTAAAGTCAAAGGGATAGCAGGAGAACCTTTACCCACAATCATTACCTCTGATTTTCCATCCTTAAATTTCAATTTAGATAGGGTCATCCAATTGGCAATGTCCATCAAACAGCGGGAGAGACTGGCAGAGGAGGAATGCCCAGTGCTAGAGAGGGATACTACTAGCTGGGTGTCGTCAGCGTAGGTGACCATAGAGAGGTTGTGGGGGGAGACAACATTGGCTAAGGAGGATAGATAAATATTAAAGAGAGTCGGGCTTAAAGAGGAGCCCTGAGGAACTCCACAGGTCAGAGGATAAGTATCTGACAAAAATGAACGGTCTAAGACTTGGAAGGATCTTCCTGTAAGGAAAGAAGAGAGCCAAGAGAGAGCAGTACCTCCTATCCCCATCTTAGAGAGTCTGTGGCAGAGGAGGTTATGGTCCACAGTATCAAATGCTGCACTAGGATCGAGTAGAGTGATGGCAGCATAACCCCCTTGATCTAAAAGTTGCCAGGCAGATTCAGTGACTGTTAAAAGAGCAGACTCAGTACTATGTTGGGCTCTGAAACCCATTTGAAAGGGATCCAGGAGCTCCTGGTTCTCTAGATAGCTGGTCAATTGATGATTAACATGTTTTTCTAGGACCTTTGCTTGGATAGGGAGAAGAGCAATGGGTCTATAGTTGTCCAGAGAAATGGGATCTAAGTTGGGTTTTTTCAGAAGGGGTTTGGTGACGGCACGTTTAAAAGATTGAGGCAGAGAGCCTAAAGATAAAAAACTATTTAAAATTTTTGTTAGTGGCGGAACAATAATGTTTAGCCAACGACAAAATGGCCGGAGGAGCGGGGACAAGAGGAGAACCAGATTTAATATTAAGAAGATAAATGGTTACCAAAGTGTCTGTAAGAGGTTGGAAGACATTTAATGCCATTCCCAAGAGAGAGAGAGAGAGAGAGAGATCAATGGACTGACAGTCCAGGGGTTCTTGAGGTAAAGAAGGAGGAAATGCAGAGTATATTTTAATTATTTTGTCCTAGAAATGAGCAGCTAACAGATTACTCTGTTCGATAGATGCCTCTATAGGAGTGTCAATTTGAGGAGCCAAGGTAAGTTCTTTCAAAATCTGAAAGATTTCTTTTTGGGAGTTAGATGATTCTTCTATTTTGGTGCTATCATAAGTAGTCTGGGCTGCTTTAATATTCTGATGGTAGCATCTGATGGATTGCCTGTAAGCCTCCTTGGTGGGAAGGCTGTAATTCTTCCTCCAAATTCTTTCTAGTTTTTTACAATTCTTTTTAAGTTCTAACAGAAAAGGTGAGAACCAAGGCTTAGTCTTGTGAGTGGTTTTCTTTAATCTTGTTTTAATGGGCAGAAGAGAGTCCAGGGAGGTAGAGATCCATTTATCAAACGACTCTGAGGTAGTCGAAGCCGAGTGATTATGGGTCATAGGAGAGGCACGAAGTGCCTTATGCCATTCAATGGGTACCAATTTGGACCAGATTCGCCCCAATATTTTAGTCCTGGGTTGTGCACCTAAAGAGTGCCTAAAAGAGGGAGAGACTGACAGAAGATAATGATCTGTCCAAAGTAGGGGCAGGGGAGTGAAAGTCGCAAAATCAGGAGCGTTACTAAATATAATGTCGATGGCGTGGCCTTTAAGGTGGGTGGGACCAGTCGAATATTGGGTCAGATCTAAAGCAGTCAGAGAAGCTAGTGAGGATTTGGCAGAAGGACAATCTGCATTTTCGGAATTAATATTAAAATCACAGAGAATGGTTATATTGGAAGTTTTACAGATGAGACTGGCCACAGCATCGGTAAGGCTTCTAAGAAGCAAACACAAGAGCCAGGAGGCCGATAAAGAAGAATGCCAGAGAAGGTGAAGGTGGGCGATAGATATAGTGTAAAAGTCATGCTCTCACAACCGGAATATCAAATGACGAAGCAACACATTTAATCGTTGCCTTATGGATAATAGCAATGCTACCCCCTCTTGCGTGGGATCTATCTACATGAACTATTGAATAAGTGGATGGTAAAGTTCTACAAAAATCGACAGACAAATTTTCCGTCAACCATGTTTCAGTAAGAAATAAAGTATCAGGTTGGAGATCTTCTAAAAGGGTATTAATGTGTAGGTAATGTGCTGGCAAAGAGCGACAATTAAGCAAAAGCATTCTGCCCAATTGATGAGAGGAATTTTTAGAAGGAGGGGAGGTAGCATGTTTCCAAGAACAACTAGGGCATGGTGAGGAGTCACCAAAACATAAAGTGTTGGTAGGGCCAGCGCAAATCATAGGGGTTCTAAGTGCAGGTAATTGTGAGGGAGAATAGACTAACCTATTAATGTCGAAAGGAACAGCGTTTCTGGGCTCTTCTCAGCGCGGACGGGCGCAGACGGGCATGCCTCTGGTGCGCCAGCGGCGTGTCCACTGCGCGTCCGGCAAGCAGAAGGCTTTAAAAACCCCATCTGGGGAAAGCCTGAAGCTGAGAAATCTAGCGGCTGAACTGCTAACAAAAATGGCGGCCAAAGATGGCCTTGCAAGTGGGAGAGAGGAGGAAAAATGAAGACTGCCGTAACCACTGAACACGGGCGCCGGCAGCTCTTAAAGTAGAAAAATGCCCCCCACATATTAAAATGCCAAAGATAAAATGCCCAAAGAGCCACCAAAAAACATTAAAAAGCATGTAAAACCAAATTAAATAAGTGGACTCAGGAGGAGTCACGTACCTAATGCAGCCGGTAAGCAGAAGGCTTTAAATACCCCATCTGGGGAAAGTCTGAAGCTGAGAAATCTAGCGGCTGAACCACTAACAAAAACGGCGGCCAAAGATGGCCTTGCAAGTGGGAGAGAGGAGGAAAAATGGAGACTGCCGGAACCACTGAACACGGGCGCCGTCAGCTCTTAAAATAGAAAAATGCCCCCCAAATAATAAAATGCCAAAGATAAAATGCCCAAAGAGTCACCAAAAAACATTAAAAAGCATTTAAAACCAAATCAAATAAGTGGACTCAGGAGGAGCCACGTAAGTACATTTTATAAATTTATTTTTAATGTAGAACAACATAAGCAACAGTGAATCCGCAGGGACGGGGTATCACTTACTGCGCAACAATGCACAATCCACCATTAATCGATAAACGTCACAGTACCCTCAACCGAGATGGGGGCCTCCTTGTCTGTTTCAAATACTATGCAAGGAGGGGGGACGTCTAGCTAGCCCTATGGCCACCGCGAATCAGCATACTATCAGCTGTAGCTCACTGGTGAAGACAGTGGCCTATTCCTCCTTCAACCCCGATGTTCCAGTGTTCCCAGCATTTCAGTTAAGCAGGAGCTGGCAATTGGTATGGTGCTGGGTCGGTCAGTGAAGGCCAAAGCTCCAGCGGCTTCTTCGTCGGATGCTCCATCCAAAGAGGCCCAGCCGGTTTCTGGGGAGGCCGGGGCCTCCTGGCAAGCCCTGCTCACATCCATGGATACCATGTCCACGGTGATCTACTATCAAGCAGACAAACAGGAAACCCAGGTGGACCTACTTAACGTCTTGGCAGTACACATTGTGAGTACTGACAAGAAGCTTCAAGGTTTGAATGACCTCAGTAGAAGGAGGTCAGACAGATTCCTACGCTCAGCAAGTGCAATGTCAATATGCCCCCACTGGAGACAACTCTCCCAAAACTATAGAACTTCTAAATGAACGCATGAGAATCTCCAAGAAAGGACCACAGCTGACAGTGAAATTAGAAATCAGGAACCATTAACCAGAAATCCACAGGCAACTGGCACCTCCCAGCAGGAAGTAATCCACTACCCTATCGGGGCTTCCAACACTCTGCCAGCAAGTCCCACTTGATGTGTTGATCTCATTACATTCACATTCTCAAAATAGGTTTGTCCTTGCATTATTCATCAGAGGTACGGGGTACAAATGTTTTTATGATGCAGCTGATTGTGTGTATGATGTTGGGGGGGTGTTGCGTGTGTGTGTGTGTCACTCTCTTTTTCCTCCCCCCCCTCCCTTTGTGTGCTAGGTGGCTGTAATCACCATCGTCATGTTCATAGTGGAGCAGCACATAGAAAATAATGGGGAAGACATGCAGCTCGGGCTCCATGGCAGCGTGGTTGTTCCCTGTGTCTCCAATGGAGAGTCCTTTCACTTCTGTGCAGTGTTTCCACCAGGCTTTTGATGTTGTTGGTACTGCCCCGGAAAAGGTGGCGGTTTAGCATGTCACAATTTGGTGGGCAGAACATTGAATTCCGCCTGGCTGTAGGCGGCTACTGCCGTGGTGGCTGTTGTTTCCGCGCTGGCGGTCGTGTGGTACATTGGCTGTCTATCGGAGATAACATCACCATGGTCATAGTATGGCAGTAATTAGCGCCAGCCTGTTGGCGGTATTACCACCACTTTAACACCAACTGCCAGGGTTGTAATGTGGGCCTATATATTCCATAGCGAGAATTCTTATGTAAAACTCTGCTGGCGACTGCGAGCCGCAGAAACAGGATCAATACGCAATCTATGCTGGCTTGAAATCAAGGAATAACAGTGCTGCAATATCATCGGCTCATAGGGAAGCCATCTAAATAACTCAATAAAGGACCTGGGCCTGGACACTGTCTGCTGCATGAGCTTGAGCAAAGGGGAGTTTTACCGGATCAATCAATCAATAAATCAACCAATCATTTGTAAAGCGTGCTGCTCACCTGCTAGGTTCTCAAGGCGCTGATTGGGGGCTGGGGGAAGGATTGCTGCTGCTCGAATAACCAGGTTTTGAGGTGTTTCCGGATGGTCAACGCTGCAACCCGGTCGCGGTCACTTATCACTGATAAGAACACTCTTGCCAAAACACGACAAGCGTGGGTGGTACTACCTTCACACAAAGTTCTCAGACCCCAGGAATATTTATCAGCTTTTTTTAGGCACACGTTGAAACAACAATTTATGCTTTTGCGCTTTAGGTCGATTGGCACCAAAGATATGGTTCCCTCCTGGAAACAGCAATTCAGGTCAGAAGCGTGTTGTTTTTGTGGGTACAAACAAGAGTCCCTTGTGCATCTTTTCTGTGTATGTCCATCACTGTTGGAGCAAAGGAAAATACTTTTGGAACACACCTTCACGACCCTTGGCTTACGCTCTTACAAACCAGCTGTTATCCACTGGCTAAGCCGCTCTTTGATTCCTTTTGACTGCCGGGGGACATTCCTGGTGCAGATGTGCAAATCTCTGTCAAACATGGCCAAACTGGTAGCTGAAAGGTCTGCACAAAGCCAGGATTGATAGGGTTTCATTGTCCTACATCCAGTATGAGGTGTAACTAAGCACCGTCTGACTTTGGGATTGACAATTAATGTTGTATTGACATTGCAAATTAGGATCAGAATCGAGGATTTTCAGTTTTAAGGAGGATCCGTCCTCAACTTTCTGGTTGTTTTAAGTTTTAGGGAAACCAGGTGGGGTAAACCCACTCAGCCAATTTGTAATCGCCTGTTCTAATTGAATTAATGCATACGTGTTTGTGTGTATTCATAGCTCACAAATGTTGAATTGGCATTGCTTTTAATTAACTATGCTAATAAAATCTACCTACCAACATAAAATATGGTACAGCACAATTAACATAATTTAAATATACATAAATGTTTTATTAATGGAAATGTGTTAAATGTAATTAAAGTATTTTTTCTGAAATTTAAATTATAAAATAAATTCCAACCTAGAGAAAAATAGTATAATGTGTATTAATAATTATTAAAAGTGATGCATATGATTAATTACAGTATATTTAATTAGATTTTAATAAACATGATTGCTACATTAATGTTTACATTTACGATTTGGTATTGACATTTTTATAATTAAGAATCCCAGTTTTTACAGATAAATACAGACAAAATGTGTTTTCTAACTGCATTTCTTTTAAAGTGGAAAGTTACAGGAATTTGTCCTTCTTTTAAGTGACTTCCTCTGATGTATTTCATGAATTTCAGGCCCACAGCTGAAGGGATAGACAGCATGATGAAGTTAAAAACATAATGAAATTTCCTTAAATTATTGCATATGATGACCTACTTTTGCAGTATAATGCTAACATTCACCCGAGGGTGTGTGTTATCTGGCTGCTTGAGTTGCTAAAACAAAATAGGCATCTAAGTATGAGTGCAGGTATATCAGTTAAATAAATATCCATAACTGCATTGTATAACTTAGTTTATTTAGTAAAAACAAAAAATACAGATAAATACCGATAAGATGGCCAAAAAAGAAATGTGGATAAATTCAGACTGAAATGTTTAAAAATACCTTAAATCTTCGAGCCCTATATACAATTAAACAATAAATGTGTACATTTCTTATGGTTTTTCACATTTAATTTATTTATATTTGTAACTATTCCAACCTCCATTGCCATACCAGTGATTCGCCATGTGTGGTGCGGGATTTACGACTGGTGTTTTCAGCAGTTACTTACCATTTTGTGAATAAGCAGAAAGTATTTAACTTACTCAAAAGTGTAAATTACTCAAGAATGGTTGTTACCTGTGTGAATCAAGCCCTTAGTGAAAAGCCAAAAGTGTAAGTTACTTTTTGTAAATCAGAACCGTGTGCAAATGGTAATTGCAATTGTTCTGCGCATGGTATTTCTGTCTGGTTACTGTTTGGGCATGGGCAATTATCTTCTGGTAGAATATAGGGGTAAGTACCTGCATCACCACAGGATGGACGACGATTCCAAGACCTCAAATGTGTAGCCCATCACACAGATGTAGGATGGCCCTTAAACTAAAATGAGTCTCACCTCTCTTTTTCTTGAGCAGTGTCTATTGTACATTAAGCCAACACGATTGCATTTCTTTGGGAAATGTGGGAGCCGTAATGTTAATATATTTGAGAATCTTATTGAAGGTATTCAACCGAATTCTTTATTTTGTGTGACGTTTGTTTTGATTTTTTGGGAATAAAGCAGCTGCTTCTCTGTTTGATAAATCCATCTTGGTGACTTTTGAATCTTTTAAATAGGAACTGTAACCATAAAGTCCACATTTAAATTCCTGCTTGGACACTGTAAAGGTCAATTAACTTTGTAGTATTAAGTTGTGCAAATGTTGTTATTTACAACCCAGCAAACTGTCACTTCACTTCCACGTATGCATTACTGTAGAGTTGTGTTTGATTTTTTTGCTAACAATTCATGAGGCAAATAATTCTAGCAGGTTATCATATTTTGTGAAGAGAACACTAAAAATAAGAGCAGTGAATCAGATTTTGTTATTAGAAAATATTGTGTAGTTGATATATTCTTAAATGTGTAAAATAACTTCCGGGACTTTGTTTGTAGACCAATAGGCTAAAGGAATGGAAAAAACGCATGGCTAATAGCCCAATCAAATAATTCACTTTACTCCATTATTTCAATAACCACAACATTTACCTTTGGCACCTCAGCTCTGGCACCATTGATATAATGATAAGAGTCACAACCCTCTTTGACATCAGGTCCAACAATTTAATAGAGTAATTAGAATAGTGGCTGAGGCCACTCAATAACTGAGTTCTAGATCAATAAAAAGTTAAAGAGTTTTATCAAAAAACCCTCTAAGCTAGGCATTGTGCAGAATATTATTTTTTTAATTTATTTATTGTGCTTTATAAAGTGAAAACATGACCGTTACGGAGCACTGAACAAAGAGAGAGATCATTACTGTTACTTAAAATGCAACAGTTTCAAAATATTTCTACTGTGACACAAGTTTTTCAAGAAGTATGGCTTTGACTTCCTTCTTGATAAGCAAAGTGAGGTAATTGCTCTTGTTGCAGGGAGTTCCATATTTTGTTGGCAACTCCAGCGAAAGTGTGGCTGTGTGTTCTCCTTTTATTTGAAATCTGGCTAGTTCTTGTATGAGTGATTTAGCACTTCTAAAAAACCCTTCCGCCTCCTGATAGTCTGATTCTTTTCACCATGTATTTACGACCATCATTGTGTAAAGCTTTGCAAGTTATGCATATTACTTTCAGTTGGATCCTAGCTTGAACCGGGAGCCAGTGAGAGTCCTGGGTGATGAGCATATATGATCATAGCGACATGTACCTGTTAAAGTTCTTGCTGCTGCATTTAAAGTCACTTTCATTGGGGCTAGGCTTACTTTAGTTAGATCTACGAGAGTTGCATTCCCATAGTCCAGTCTTGAGAGCATTACAGATTGAACAGCCATTTTGAGGTCATCTGGTAGTATGAATGGCTTTAGTTTTCTTGGGATGTGGAGATGTTGGTTAGCACTTCTGGTTGCAGCTTGTATGTGAGTTTGTATGTTTAGATTTGAGTCAAATGTGATGCATAGTGATGTTACGGATTCACAGATGGTTGGGGTGCAGTTTAGTGATTTGAGGTGAAGTGACCATGATTCCAGTTGTAGGGATTTAAGGTGTAGGAGAAAAGAATGAATTTGGTTTTCATCTGATTCAGTTTTAGATGTGTTGTGTCCCAGCCAGTCCTATGTTTTCCTCAGGGTGTCATCTAGTGTTTGTCTAGTAGGTTAAATTCTTGATGTGTTTGCATAGCTGATTCTGGGGACATTTTTCTACCAATTTAGCCAGGAAAGGCACTGTGGATACTGGTCGAAAGTTGTTAAAGTCTTTCTGGTCACTGCCCGTTTTTTTAAGTGGAGATACTAGGCCCATCTTCAAGCATTCTGGGAGGGGTCCTTGTTGGAGAAATGCATTAACAATTTTCATCCATAATCGAGCGACAAACTGGTGCATCTCTATAGTGAGAGGCAATGGGATCACCTAAATTTGGAGTAGGTTTCACTGACTGGATTGTTTTCTGAATCTACCCCTAGATAGAAATCTGAAACTGTTCAAAAAGGCTGTTTTTTCGTGGAACAGTAGGGGAGTGTTGATCAGTATCTGTGCTGTGAGCATGGGGTGTGCATGTTTCCTAGGTTGGGTACTGGCTTAGCTGGGAATAGAGTTGCTTATGATTGCTATTTTTTCTTTAAAGAAAGTGGAGAATGCATTGCAAATGTCTGTGGAGATCTTTGCAATTGTGGGTTCTGCAAGGTTTCCTGATTGTTGTTTTAATATATCAAAGTGTTTCTGGTTCTGTTCGTCGCTCTGTCTAGTTGAAATCTGATCGCTGTTATTTTAGCATTCCATATAGCCTTTTTGTATGGGATTCTGTGTCTTTTCAACTGTTTGAGATGGGTAATGTGTGGGTCCTTCCTCCAAAGTCATTCTATAAGTCTTAATTGTCTTCTCTCGTTGGTTATATTTTGGTTGAACCATGGTACTAAACTTTTAGGCTATTGCCTTTTTATACGTAATGGAGCCACCTTCTGAGCTATCACAATCACACTGCTGTGATGTGTCAGTTCATGAACCAATATTTGGTCAGTCTGATGTTTCAAGCAGCTGTAGCATAGGCCCACCAGTTCTTGTCTGTTTACGCTGCTGTGGTCCCTCATCCATGTTTTTTCCCTTTTCATTTAACCCTTGATTTTAGTTTCTTGTGTGAAATCACTGAAAAAGAATTTGGTGGTGCTCGTACCAGTCTGTTGGGATGATTCTAGAATGTTACCTGATCCCAGTTTAGCAATGATGAAGTCAAGTGTGGCACCTTTGTTGTGGGTTGGTCAATTGCATGCTTGAATCATGTTGAGGTCCTTGAGGAGGTTACTGAGTGCGGCCACTGTGGGGTCTTTGTCATTGTTCTAGTGCATGTTGAAATCTCCTAATAATATTGTATTAGAGAGTAATGTAGTATTGATTGTTATTGTTTCCATAGGTTAATCCAGGAAGACTGTGTTGTTACCCAGTGGATGGTATAAAAGGAGTGTTTTCACAAGAAGTTTCTTTTTAAGCATGATTTTTACTCCCAATAGTTTGAGCAATGATGTATCTTCTAGAGAGAGCAAGTTTAATTTAAGAGGAATTTCTGTAAATTTTAGCAAGACCTTCCTCTTACTTCAATGTGTGGTCTAGATATAGAACGACAAACTCTGGAGGAATGAGAAGGTCTAGCTTTGGAGAAGTTGTAGGATTGAGCCAGGTTTCAGTTAGGAAGAGGATGTCCAGATCATGCTCTAAGATCCCATCTGCTATATCAGTTGCTTGTTTAACCCCTTCTGTGCCGGGGACGTAATGGTTACATCCACCAGCACAGTGCTCCTGTGCCGAGGACATAACCATTACGTCCTCAGCCTGGATCTCGGAGGGAGTGGGCTTTCCTCCTACCTCCCCAGGGATGGAAGGGGAAGCCCTTCCCTTTCCACCCCTGACCCAGCTTGACCCAATTTTTGTTAGGCCAATCTGCCCCCAAGGTGGGCAGAAACCTCTAGACATCAGGAATCTTTATTTTGTGCGTCAATTTCACACAAGGGGAACGACCCCTTAGGCAAGGGTCATTCCCCTGGGGGGCGGCATTTATTTTAGGCCATTTCTGCCCCCGTTGGGGGCGTTGCAAATGTCTGTGGAGATCTTTGCAATTGTGGGATCTGCAAGGGGGGGGCAGAAAGCCCACCAGAGACCAGGGAAGATTTTTTTCCAAAATAAGAGGGTAGGGGTATGGCCATATCCCCAGCCCAAATAAATGGGGCCAAAGTTGTTCTGCCCACCAGTGGGTAGATGGGGCAAAAAACCCTGATCCACACCCCGGGGGGGGGCAGAAAGTCTACTAGATGCCAGGGAATGAAAAAGAAACAACAAATAGTGGGGTGGTGGCTACCAACCAGTATGGGCCTGGTTATGCCCCCACCCCAACTGAAGGCGGTAACAGTCTTTCAGCTCTCCCCCGCACACTAAAACATCTTATCCCATGGCAAGCCTGAGGACATTTGATTATTTGGGGTTTTGGTTTTACATTTGGGTCATGAGAGCTTGGCTAACTCTCAAAATCGTTCCACTTGGAATGGTGAGGGCTGCACTTTATGGACTTTGGGACGGTGCCATGTAAAAAAATCCACAAGACCTAGACACATCTGAAAACTAAACATCTGGGTGATTCCAGGGTGGTGTGTTTCACATGCACCCTGCACCATTTTCTTACCCACAATGCCCTGCAAACCTCCAACTTTGCTGGAAATCACACATTTTTCCCACATTTTTGTGATGGAACCTTCCGGAATCTGCAGGAATCCACAACATTCTTACCACCCAGCATTATCTCATCTATACCAATTAAAATTCTGCTGCACTTGTCAGCCTAAAAATGTTTTTTTCCAAACCGCCCTTTTGGACCCACTTTGGTTCCCCCTCAATTTTGACATGTTTTTGGCTCTTCCCTGTCACAAGCACTTGGCCTACCTACACAAATGAGGTATAATTTTTACCAGGAGACTGAGGGGAACATTGGGTGGTATGAAATCTGTCCCAGTGCGGTGATCCCACACAGATATGTGGGAAAAATATGATTATTTTAGCTAAATTTGAGGTTTGCTGAGGATTCTGGGTAAGAAAACAATGAGGGATCCACGCAAGTCACACCTCCCTGGACTCATTCGGGTGTCTAGTTTTCAGAAATGCCTGGGTTTGGTAGGTTTCCCTAGATGGCTGGTGAGCCCAGGACTAAAACGCAGGTGCCCCCACCCCACATTATTTGATAATTTTGATGTGTCTAGATAGTTTTTTGGGGGCATTTCCTTTCGTGGGCAGTAGGCCTACCCACAAAAGTGAGGTACCATTTTTATCGGGTGACTTGGGTGAATACTGGGTGGAAGGAAATTTGTGGCTCCTCTCAAATTCCAGAACTTTCTGTCACCGAAATTAGAGGAAAAAGTGTTTTTTGGCCAGATTTTGAGGTTTGCAAAGGATTCTGGGTAACAGAACCTGATCAGAGCCATACAAGTCACCCCATCTTGGATTTCCCTAGGTGTCTAGTTTTCAAAACTGTGCAGGTTTGCTAGGTTTCCCTAGGTGCCGGCTGAGCTAGAGGCCAAAATCTACAGACAGGCACTTTGCAAAGAACATGTCAGATTTCAATGTAAAAATGTGATGTGTCCATTTTGTGTTTCCTGTCACAAGCATCAGGCCTACCCAAGAAAGTGAGGTACATTTTTTTATTTGGAGACTTAGTGGAACAAAGAATAGCAAAACAAGTGTTATTCCCCTTGTCTTTCACTACATTTTTTCCTTCCAAATGTAAGACAGTGTGTAAAAAAGACGTCTATTTGAGAAATGCCCTGTAATTCACATGCTAGTATGGGCATCCTGGAATTCAGGGATGTGCAAATAACCACTGCTTCTCAACACCTTATCTTGTGCCCATTTTGGAAATACAAAGGTTTTCTTGAAACGTATTTTTCACTTTTTATATTTCAGCAAATTAATTGTTGTATACCATGTATATGATAAAAACCATTGCAAGGTGCAGCTCATTTGTTGGTTCTGGGTACCTAGGGTTCTTGATGAACCTACAAGACCCATATATCCCTGCAACCAGAAGAGTCCAGCAGACGTAACAGTATATTGCTTTCAAAAATCTGACATCGCAGGAAAAAGTTACAGAGTAAAACGTGGAGAAAAATTGCTGTTTTTTAACTTCAATTTCAATATTCTTTTATTTCAACTGTTATTTTCTGTAGAAAACACTTGTAGGAGCTACACAAATGACACCTTGCTGAATTCAGACTTGTGTCTACTTTTCAGAAATGTTTAGCTGTCTGGGATCCAGAATTGGTTTCTCACCCATTTCTGTCACTAACTAGAAGGAGGCTGAAAGCACAAAAAACGTAAAAATGGGGCATGTCCCAGTAAAATGTCAGAATTGTGTTGAAAAATTGGGTTTTATAATTCAAGTCTGCCTGATTCTGAAAGCTGGGAAGATGGTGATTTTACCACCACAAACCCTTTGTTGATGCCATTTTCAGGGAAAAAACACAAGCCTTCTTCTGCAGCCATATTTTTCCCATTTGTTTTAAAAAAACGAAATTGTCGCTGTATCTTGGCTAATTTCTTGGTCTCCTTCTGGGTGAACCCACAAAGTCTGGGTACCTCTAGAATCCCAAGGATGTTGGACAAAAAGGTCGCAAATTTGGCATGGGTAGCTTATGTGGAGAAAAAGTTATGAGGGCGTAAGTGCGAACTGCCCCAAATAGCCAAAATACAGGCTCGGCAGAGGAGGGGAAAAGGCCTGGCAGTGAATGTGTTAACAGATGATCTGCAATTGTGTAGCATGCATTTCAAGTTAGATACTGTTTTGAGCATTACTGTGCTATAAGCTAAAATGGCTTGGATAAAGAACACATAGTCAGAAATCAATATTATTTCAAGTCCCAATAGGCAACAAAACCATAAACTAAATGGACAGGGCCCTTAGAGAAATATAGAAGTCATCAAGGAGTGATTGAACAGAGTCCTGTGAGGAAAATGAAAGTCTCTCAGTCCCCTCCAAGACCATGGGTTATTATGCAAATTTAACATATAAATATTATGCTAAAACTGCAAATTCAGCATGGCATGACTAGCTAGAACACATATTGGCCAAATTAGAATGATGACCCTTACACAAATAATCATACCACCAACCCAGTTCTAAGACAGAGAAAAGCTTTGAATGGCTTCGGCAGCAACAACGCAATCCGAAGATGTACATCACAATATGAAACATTCTCAAACTAAGACTAATACACTTTTGTGCTAGCAAGCTTGCAAGAGAACTTCCAGTGGAATTATCCTTCAGAAAGTTACATTACAAACACAAAGAAAAAGTTTAATTAACAATAAATGCTCTCTAAATAAAATAAACAATTGCATGACTGGGTCCTGTTCTCTGCAGAAGAGAGGACTCAAAGGGGGACATTAATTGGGAGGGTGATATGTAAAAGCAAGATGAACAGATCAACACTACCAGCATCTATTTTAATAAAATTGTGTCTCCATAGAAATGTGGCATAACTAGACTACACTAATAAACACACTTTCAAACACCTAGGCAATATTATTTCAAGGCTAACATTGTTAATTCATCATTTAAAACAATATTAATTATAATTAGTATTCATTTGTCACCTAAAATTGGACACTTAGAAAAAGCTTCAACACATGCTTTTTCACCTAGGTTCATAAAGTACAATGAAGTAATTCTGTATTACTTTAATGGAGTTGGCATTTTATATCTTGCTTACAGTTTTCTGTTATTGAATATATATTGTGTACAATGCAATATGTAGAGTAGGGTTTTAGTCAGTCCCTTACTCATGACTGGATAGTGCTCCTGTCTATCTCACTTCCCCGTTCTCAGTTTGATGGCTTCTGTCCATTTTATTGTCTTTGTAACACCCAGTCGCCTTTCAGTCTTACCATTTCACTGGTTTTGATTGGATAGTATGTGTCTTTCCACTACAGACATCAGCCCTTGTGTGTGACTATTTTCATTTCCTCTTCATCTCTCCCTGCTTTATCACCAAGCCCCTCTCATAATTAAAAATGATACTGCTCATACCCAGCACCCGCTTGCCGCCCATCACTCTTTAAGTGCTGCAGCCACTGTTTTGACAGGTAGTCATCTTAAAATGTTTTTTTAACCGCCCATTCACTAGCATGCCCATGGACCATCTCCCAAAAATGGTTCTTATATTTTAAGAAAATCCAATAATAGGTATCAACAGTGGATGTACTCTCATCTGCAACAGCTATCTCTGCATTAACTTTCTTAAACTTTAAGAAACTATTGAAAGTTGGCCGGTACATAAGTATAGGCATCTTTGAATGGGTTTTCTGAACGCATTAAAATCTTCACTTGTAGATGATAGAGAAAAGAAAGGCATTGACAATGTGTTTAACAGGCAGGACCTATTAGCTTTGTCAATTCTTGTTAGTGTAAAAATCTGAACTATGTTATGTGTGTTCATTCAGAGAACAAACTGCTAGTATCCTAGCACTCCATTCCACCTGTGTCCCCACCGTGGTGCACTAATTTATTGAAGATTTTTCTCTTCTTCAGCATGGCTCTGTATGGTAAATATCTCTTATCCTACCCTGTTGATCTACCTAGACCACACTCAATCCTTGTCCCAATATCAGGAATACAATGCCCCACAGCAGGCAACAATTGATGTTTTCTCTACTCCTATTATTGATGTGAGAGAGGCAAAGAAACATTATTTAACTACCATGCCCACAAACAAGTATTGACACATATATGTACTTAACTTCACCTGAACCGATTAAGCAGGCAACACGTTTATTGGACTGCTTAGACAGATATTGGGGATGCACAAATATCCTAAAAAAACACCCCCACATATAGATTGGTACACATTTAGGAATGCATGCTCTTGTTAAATTAGCACTGTTTGGCACAGCCCAGTGGGATCTAACATAAAATAAAATGTGTATGTTTTTTTACTTGAAACTTTGTTTTGGTTTAAATAAACTATAATATCTATCTCTAAATTGTATGATATTCAATAAAAATTTTTACTATTGTTGTTTTTACATCTCAACAAAGACACAAAACCATAAAAATGTGTTTGAATGAAATAAAGTGGAAACGTTTTGTGACAATCTGGGTACAAAATCTAAAGGAAATCCTGCACTTTAATAGATGACATGGCACAGTTCATGAATTGTAATCTGCAATACCTGGCATCTCCCTGGATATGTGATTCATTACCGAATTTGCACATGTTTTAACAAAATAAGGGTTTGGCAATACAATCTTTTGCATTTTATTCCCCCAAAGTTTTGCCTTCAGTTCCTTAACCCATAGGACTCTATGGACTTTATCCCTGCTAACTAGTGGTAACCTGCTTTGCCCTCCCTTTCAAACCTGTTATGATTGGTATACACATTATTGGCACATTTAATTTGCTGGTAGGTCCCTAGCTACTGGTGGGCTGTGGACTCTATATGCCACCAAGTGGCAGCCATGCCAATGCAGCTTGGGGGCATTTTTATTTTGACCTTTTGACTTGACAAAATAAACCTTTTGGCAAGCCTAAACCTTTTTTTTAAATTCTTCTAATGTCACTCCTAAAGTACGACTTTGAAGCCCACAGGGCAGAGAGCATGGTAGTTAAAAAGAGAGACGTGCATGGTAGTTAAAAAGAAGGGCATGAATATTTAATGTTTTATAAGCCGTGGCAGTGAAAAACTTCCAAAGTTGTTATTCAATTCAATTCAAAGGAGCTTTATTGCGGCTACAAGAGCCAAAAAAGCGCAAGCAGTAATAAATACAAATAAATACATATAATGATAATTACAAGTAGATATATAATGATAAAAGGGAGTAAAAGATAAGAGAAAATGGAAAAAAGTGGAATAAAAATGGAAAATGGAATAAAAAGGAATAAAAATGTGCTGCACAGGACGATGGGACAGTCTTATTTGGAGTCTTTATCCGGAAGGGTTTTCCCTCTAACAAGCCAACTGGCTCCGAGGAATTTGGCGACGGCGATCACAAGCGTTGGCCTGGTGTCTGATCTGAGGATTTGCAGGGCTAGCGCAGAGCTGCGGACTCCCAGTAGTCTGCATCCCGGTTGCCAGCCATTTCCTCCGGGGAGCGGTGTACGCGGGCAGGCGAAAAGGACGTGAGGGAGATTCTCGACGGGGGCTTTGCAAGCTGGGCATACAGTTGAATCATTGTGTGACCAGCTACTGGTGAAAAGTCTTAATGGGAGTGTTCCGATGCGGAGCTGGTAGTACAGTTTCCTTTCCCTTGGGGCCGTGATTAGGTCCCAAAAAGCTTCGTACTTGCATGACTCTTTTAGGTTGGCAAAGTCACAAGATAGTGTAGAGTGGAGTGCAGCCCTTGAGTCTTCGTAATTTGCCAATTGCCAGTATAGTTTTTTTAGTGCGCTTTTTGAGGGGAAGACTGACGTGGATGGTGAGTTCCAGAGATCATCAAGCCCAAGTGAGTACAGTGAACCCTTGATGGATCGTAGCCAGGGGATTCTGTGAAGGTGGTCGGCTTTTAGGATGACCTGTAGAGTTTTGGTGAAGATGTCGAGCTCCGGAGTGGTCCAGAGACGCCGCCAGTACAACAGAGGTCGCAGGCGGGCTTTGTGGCCAATGCGTTTGATACCGAGATCCTTGAAAAGGGGGAACAGTGGGGTGGTTAGCGGAAGGGACACAAGGTTTCTTAGGAAGTTGTTTTCAGCGGTGGTTAAGTCTTCAGATTTGGTATAGCCCCATAGTTCAGCCCCGTAAAGCACTGAGGAAACGGCCTGGGCTTCGTATAACTGTAATACTGGGCGAATTGGTTTTGTGTGTGAGAGGTGGAAATTTTTTAGTAGTACCCCTGTTGTTTGTTTTAGTTTTAGGGCTTGTTTTCCTATGTGTGACTTCCAAGACATGTTCTCAGTGAATGTTATGCCCAGGTAGCTGAAGATGCCCACCTTCTAAAGTGTGGAGCCCTCTAAAGTAAACTTCCCTTTAAAAGATCTGTGGGGATTGAGGGTCATTAGTTTTGTTTTCGAGGCGTTGATTTTGAGTCCCTGTGATGAGCAGAAATGTTCGAAGCACGCAAGGAGTTTCCTTAGGCCACTAGGGGTCTTGGACATCAGGAGAGTGTCATCGGCAAAGAGTAAGACTGGGATTTTTTGTGTGCCAAGTGAAGGTGCGTCAGCCTGTAGTCTGAGGAGGGATGGGACGATTTCATTGATATACAGTGAAAAGAGGGTACGCACCCTTGCCTCACACCCCGAGAAACGTGGATTTTATCAGTTAATTGGCCCTTGTTGCTCCACCTGACTTGTGCGTAGTTGTCCTCGTGGAGTCGTATCAAAATGGCAAGAATGTGCTCCGGGATTCCTATCCGAAAGAGAGTGTCCCATAGTTTGTTGCGAGGTACTAGGTCAAAAACAGATTTGAGGTCCACAAAAGCTACATAAAGGCTGCCTTTGCCAATGAAAACTGTTTTCCAATAAAGTAATAGGAATCTGAGGGCTTGATCAGTGGTGGAAGTTTTCTTCCGGAAACCTGCTTGGAGGGGGCTAAGGATATCGCGTTCAGTCATCCATTCTTCGATCTTTCCTAGGAGGCAGTGGCAGAAGACTTTTTGGACACAGTCAATTAGGCTGATAGGTCTATAGTTGCAAGGAAGTGATCTGTCGCCCTTTTTAAAGATTGGAATAACGATGGCCGCTTTCCAGGACTCAGGAATTGGCGCCCCAGATGCTATTGCGTTAGCTATAATGGTGAGGTATCTTGACCAGGATGCTAGGTCTGTTGAGAACAGGTCCCTGCCGCGTTTTAGGGTGCTTAAAGAGTGGGTTATGTCACTTTGGGAAAACAACAGGGGTGCTGCGGTGTTGGGTGCTAATGAGTGATTTAGGTGGGGGCCCGTGCAAACAGGGATGGGGCTATCATGATCAAGGGAGTATAGGCTACTAAAGTGAGCTACCCAGTCTTTCGGGGCAATATTGGTTGTGATGTCCAAACCACTGGTTTCTGGGCCTCGCGCTGCCAGGGACCAGAACAGACTATGGTTCCTCTTGCGCACAGCGTCACTGAGCGCTGTCCACCATTTGTTATCTTGGTCACGCTTGGCTATGCGTATTGCAGATTTATAGGACTTCCTTGCTACGCGGATGGCGGTGGGGTCCTTGTATTTAATGGCTTCAACTAAGCGCTTGTTTAGAGATCGACACGTTTTGTTGAACCAGCGGTGCCTACCTATGGGTTGTTTGTCGTGGTGGGCTGGGGGTACTGAGAAGTGGGCTGCAATATCCCTAAAGCAGGAGGTGTGAATTAAGCTTATTTCCTGGTGGGGAGTTGTAGGACCTGCCTCTAGGCCCATTAGTGTGGATTTTAGGGCGTTATTGGCAGCGTTGATGAGTGCGGGCCGAGCCACGACCTTGTCCCATTTTAAGTGTCGTTTATTGTTGGTCAGGCTAATACCCTCGGGTGCTACTGCTGGGGAGTTAGACGTGGGTAGGAGATTACCTAGAGCTAATGTGTGGACAGAGAGGGCGGTTGTGATCACTTTCAGTCCTTTCAATGATCGTCATGTCGATGACTAGAGGCCATAGTCTTATATCGAATAGACAATAGTCGATTCTGCTGGTGTGGTTGGTTTTGTTGAACGTGTGACTGCCATTGGTGTCTGATTTGATTCTGCCATTTATCGCCCTGAGCCCAAACTCCATGGTCAGTGATTTGGCCTGGATAGCGACCTGCGTCCATCTCTTGATGGGTGGAATTGACAGGGCGGAGATAGACCAGGCTTGATCCTCCTCGTTGGTGGACCTGAGGTCGTCCCAGTCAAGGGGTTCGAATGTGACTTTGAAGTCTCCAGCCACAATGGTTTTGTGATGGCGGGGATAGTTTTGTAAGAGGGCTACGAGGGCGCAGAGGGTTTTGGAGACTTGACCTCCCCTGACCCCTCGAGTGTAGATGTTAAAGATGTTCACCACAGAGTCAGGCCCAAAGGATAGACGAAGGCCTAACAGGTCGGGAGAGTCAGTGGGTAGCTGTGAAATATGGCAGCTAAGTGATGTTTTGATCCAGATGGTCATACCCCCTGAGGGCCTGCCTCTTGTGCTGGCCACAGCGGGGATGTGGAAGTTTGTATAGCCTGTTCGAAAAAGTGGGTGGAGTGACCATGTCTCTTGGAGGAGATATATGTCATATTCGTCAATAAAGGAGGAGAAGGATGGAAGGGGAAGAATAGATTTCAAACCTGCCACGTTCCATGAAACAAGTCGTACCCCAGTTTGTGGCTTAGCTATCCTGTCTAAATGCCTGGGGTTTGTATGGTTGGCTGTCAGAGGTTGGTCTGGCAGATGTGGTTGAGAGCGCAGAAGTGGGTTGATACCAATGTTTACCCGTGGGGTCTGGGGTGGTTGGTGATGTTCCTCTGTTGGAACTGACCTGGTCCTGGTCTGGGAAGTGCTTGCAGGCCTAGCCAGCAGCACTTGGTTTGGTGGGCAATGCGCCTGCAAGTTGGAGGGTGCATCGTTGTCGTGATTGCTCAGTGGACTGGCAGTGTTCTTAGTGTCATGGGTGTGGGAGAGAATACATGGACAAACAGAGGTGGGGTAAAAGGTAGATCTGGGGGTGATAGATGTTCGAAAGTTGCAAGGTTTGCCTGCATAGATTTAAGGTGAGACTGTGAGTCAATCATTTTTACCAAGAGTGGACAAATTTTCTGCTGGGTGGTGACTCGAGCATTCCTCGTGGTGCGTAGGTGGCCTGGGGTATTTAAACTGGATGCGTGAGTGTACTGGTGGGCTTGTTCTTGCATCTAATGCCACCAGGTTGTTTACCATGGTCCCGTTCTTGAGTGTCAGTTTTAGGATGTCAAAGTGAGATCCCGGGTCTGGCCATCGTACTACGTTAATTAGGTCCTCGCGTATTATGGAACGGCAGCCTCTAACATGGCGTATCCAATGGATTGCCTTGTTTTTGATAGAGTCTGCCCCTTCCTTGCGTGTCGATGTGGTTAACTTGGGAACGTTAACCATTAGAACTATATTACCTAAATGGAACCGATCAGTGGCAGGTTGTGCAGAATATTTTGAGGCAGAGTTGCTCATGGGTTTTGGGTTTTTGTGAAAGATGTCTTGTGAGTTTCCTATGCCTGAATTGTGGGAAAAGGGTGTCTGGTAAGAGTTCGTGGTCTTATCCCCGATGGGGAGGGGGCCGATATGGCTAGAGGCTGAGAAGTTAGGCGGGTTTGTTATGGTGCCTGATAGGGTTGGGTTTTGGACAAGGTTTGTGGTGGCCGAGTGAGATAACTCGCAGATAAATAATTTAGCGCTGCAGTGATCTCTCTCCCTTCACTCCGTCGGCCTTTGGGGAGACGGTCAGGTTGCTCGACAGGGTTTGAATCAAACATCCACAGGTATAAGGAGCCAGTATGGCTGACAGGTAAGCCAACCTTGGATATCTCCAGTTCGCGGCGCCGCTTCTCCCTCCTCTCTCCGTGGCCGAGCTGAAACCAGCGGCTTCTCTTTGTCCGTTTCCCCTCTCCAACTGCCGGCAATAGGGTTTTGCTAGGGACAATCTCAAGTCGTTATTCTCTTGGGTAAGGCTGAGACTCCCATTGGTTACTTTTTATAAAATAGATCTTTACTTGAATTGTGGTGTGCTGACATCCATATAATTGCATAAAATACAGCAGGTGATTTTGATATACTCAAGTTAACAATACATTACAATGATAATTATTGACTTAGTTGTGTCTGATAAGCAGCAGCAAATCACCATGTTGCAATCTAATCCTATGACCACAGTGTCTCATAAAACCTATATCAGCATTGTCCAATACTCCTGTTTTACTGTGCAGTACCACACCATATGAAATATATCTGTCTCATCAATCCTATATCTAGGGCATGTTGATGTCAACCCTGAATATATCTAGTATGACATAGAAAAATGAGAGGGTATATTTGAAGTGTATATTCTATTAACAGTATTTGGGAATCTGCCACATTCTTTGTCTGACATGGCTTCACGCAATTGCGGCTCCCAGGTCAGATTTAGAGCAGTGGAAGGGAGGTAAAAAAAGTAAGCCAACGTTTTATGATGGTTCATCTCCACTTTGCGCTGTACATCATATGTCTGTTTTGCGTAGAGTGCATCAGGTGTTGGGGTTCAGGTGCGCCCATGTTCCATGCTGTTTTAATTGCATCTGTAAAAGCTTCATAGGTAAGAAACTGTCAGGCATTGAGTCCATAGTCATCTATAGGGTCAGAAATGTAACCAATGTGTTATCCATATCTAAGTCACCCACTGATGTAATGTTATGTCATGTCCAGCAGTGTGTCATGAGTCTACACTACTTTCACCATGTGGGGCCATGTCCACAGTGGGAGGTCCGAAGTGCATGGAGGCAGAGGCCCCCGCTTACAGGTGAAACTATGCCACCACACCTGGACTACGAACATATACCTAGGTTACCTAAACCCTGAAGGACCTGAATGAAATTGGTATTGCCTGTGATTTGTATTAGGCCTTTATGTTCAGGATCTGATTCCACCACTAACCATTGTGCTGATGACACAAATTGTTCTAGGACACGTTGCTTTGTCCATGGAGAAATGCCTTCTCTGTTGGGTCCATATCAGTCCCAACAAGATAAACTTAAGGTCTCTAAAGAAGGATCCTGGGGTTTTCAATGGCAGTGCCATAAACAAATAGAGTATTCTAGGTAGCAAAATCATTTTTATTAATACTATTCTATGTACGGGAGACAACGGGAGCCCTGTCCAGAACGATAATGATCGTATCCATGAAGTACACTTGTCCAACTGTCCCTCTTCAGTTTGTCTTCTGTCTGACATATCTGAACATCCAGGTATTTAAAACATCTAGTTCTCATTGCAGGCGCCAGCAGTGTACATTGGGCAGTCAGTATTATCTGGAGGTCATAGTGGAAACAGGCAAGATTTATCTCAATTTATCTTGGACTAGACATGACCCTAAGTTCTGATTAAACCTTAGTTATAGAGAGGAGACCTTTTCCAGGTCCCAGGGAAATAATTGCAGCATGCAACTTACCATGCATATTAACATCCCACTCATGTCCCCCTCATACGCATCAAGCATGCCAATGGTTTCAGTGGTAGCACAAACAACATAGGGGAAAGTGGGCAGTTTTGATAAATCCCCCTATTGATTTGCCACCTTTCTGAGTACATCCTGCCTGTGCCGACTCTTGCCAATGGTTGTGTATATAATAATTGCATCATTGTAACATGGTACCAGTCATCTCAATCGTAGGAATATTGCAGAGAGATATGACCAAACCAGTGAGTGAAAAGCCTTCCCATTATCAACTGACGCCACAGAGTCTGGTCTGGGTATCAATGCTGTGTGATCCATATTGTGCAGTAGATGTTTTATGTTGATGTGTGTGTTTCTTCCACAAAATGGTCTTGATGTACCAGCCCTTCTACATAAGGGAGCAGTTAGTTTGCTAAAAATGTATCCAACACTTTACATTCTGTGTTTAATAAAAATGAGGCCTATACAATTTGACGTCAAGCGGCTCTCAACCTGGGTTGGGCAGGACATTTATTATCATATTACAGGTTGATTATAAGAGCACCCCTTTATGATATTCCTCAGTGTACATGGCATGTAGGCACGTAGGCATGGTGCAAGTTGTGTTTTGTATTGTGGTACATGTGTGCAAGTCTGGGAGTAGGGGTGCCTGTGTGCAAATGAGCGGATGGGGGGATGTGTATGAGGAGGTGCAGTGTGTGAATGTATGCAGGTGTGGATGGGGTAGAGATGTGCAAGTGTGTGCATGGGTGGGGGTATCTGCATGTGTGTGGACATGTGGGGCTGTGTGTACCGGCAACAGGAATGGGGATTCCTGTCACTGGGTGCGTTACTGCCAGCGTTTGCGAAGTGGGGCGACTGCTGCGAAAAGCCTGGCGGTTCGCTGCCTCCTACTACGGCCGCCAGCCTTAGGCCTGCCGTTGGATCGGAGAAGCTCACCACTGGCCACGGCGGTCTGACCGGACTGGTTGGACTGGCGGAGTTGTGGTGATTTGGCTTCAGCCAAACCGCACAACTCGGTCTTTACCGCCGGGTCCGCTGCGGTTAGACCGCCAAACTCTTAATGAGGACCTATGTGACCATACAGAGCATATAGGTCTGTCAGGGAGTCTCAGATCATGTGAGCCATGCCAATAATCGTCCCCTCTGTCTCCTTTGCCAGGATGTTGTGTGATGCATTCCTTATAACTGAGGTAGTGCAAACACTCCACCAAAACCTCATACCTCTTAATCACCTCTAAAAGAGTTGGTTTGTCTGGTACACTAGCAGTGACAAAACTCTTTAATATACATAGGGCCAATTCTGTATCAGCCATTTCCAAAATAATTGTTTATCTCATGCCATATGAGGTTTTGCTACAATGACCTCCCCCAGTGCCAACCTAAAAGGAGGGTCAAAAAAGATATTGTGCTACAGTCGTCACATCAGTGCAGCAGGAGTGACTCGCATACATTGCAATGTTATCATTAGGTGATCTTTGTATAAGAAACTAATACACCAGAACAGCTGTCCCCAAATACATATCTAAATGAGTGTGTATGTCATGTAAGGATGGGTATAAGGAGTATTCTCACCCCTCAGGGAGGATCTTCTTCCAAAGATTGATGAAGGCTCCATCGTCTTGCCAACTGCTTAAAGCTGCACGCCAGGGTATTACAGGAAGTGTTGGAGGGGGGCAAAAAACAAATGGTTGTGATCGCAATCAGAGACTAACTTGTAATCTCTGGCCAATAGGTCAGAGGAGTCCAGTGTTCTGGTGAAGTGTGGAGACAGAGTCCAGAAAATGTAATTGGCCCATGTCAGGTGCATAAATACTGGCTGTCATCAGTGGGACTTGTTTAAGGTTTCCCCTCTATGATGATTTATATACTGTCATCATCTAGCATTGTCGGGTTATGATATATAGCCCACCTGGGGCAATTCAGCTAAGTGTACCCTGCATGAAGGCAGAGTATGTAGTACCTCTCTGCTGACCTCTTCTCCAACTCTACTATTGCCATGTGTGTTTCCCGCAAGCAGGCTGTGTGTAGTCTCATATGCTTATTGAAGGATTGTCTGCTATCTTTTTTTCATGGGTGAGAATATTCCTCCAGACATTATACAATAGACAATTCTAACTCTGAATCATGTGGGTTATTCGATAATCCCCATCCAGATCAGGATCTGCCACACATCTCCTTGTGTCCAAGATATGCAAGAACAGTGACCAAGAGGGGGTTCAAAGGTAAGAGATGTGTTATGCTCCAACAAAAGCCCACTCACTAGGTAGCTCTCCGGTGCTTGGTTGCTTGGTACCTTAGTAATGGTGGCTAAGGTTGACTAAGAAGGTAATAATGATCCCAACCCTGGTCATTGCTAAAGATGCTCTGACCAAACCAACAACAACAGATTCAGTGCAATTCTGTAGAAACATGGAGGAGAGGGGGAATAGGTCCTTGAGTGTACTTCTGGGGGTCTGTCTCATCAAAAGTAAACATCAAGAAAGTAACCATGTATCAAGGGAAACATAAGCCTAGATGGGTCAGTATTCATAGTGTATCCTCGAGCAGCACAGGAAGGGCCGAATCAACATTTGTCACCTGTTGCCACATCACAGCTCTTCAAAGGGTCATCAGCTGTCCTAGGAATAACAATGAACCACATGTGAGAGGAAGGTACACTACCAAAAGATGAAGGCTCTGGTCTCTCTCCTGCTGATTAGCATCCTGAGGCCCAGTTGCAAAGGCAGTTCTTGGCACCTGCAGATCCTTAACCAGTGTGGGCTGTTCAGCTGTAGCATGCTCCTTGATGGGGGTTCTCAGTTAGCACCGGGCTCATCGGCATCTGGCTCTTGGTCTCACAGGTTGCTCTGCTCTTTCTCTCATCTGGGGCTATTGTGTCTTTCAGCCTCCAGCCAGGATTAGGTCTTTTCCCATGCCTTAAAGAAATATGTCTTATTATCTGTGAACCCTATGAGCTTGGCCAGAAAGAGCAATCCAAAGGAAAACCCAATGCTTTCAATGCTCGCTTAACCTCTAGGAACCTCTGTCATTTTCTTTGCATAAGAGTTTTATAATCTGGGAAGATGTTTCCTGGTGACCATGTCTGCCAGCCAGTTGAAGGATGGTGCCTCTGGCTCCATAGTTTAAAAGGCTTACAACCATTTTGGGGGGGAAAGCCAGGGGGTAGAGTGCACATTGTTACTCTATGGCCCTCATTACAACCCTGGCAGTTGGCGGAGAAGTGGCGGTCTTACCGTCAACAGGCTGGCGGTCAAAAAAAAATTATTATGACCATGGCGGTTACTGCCATGGTCATCCGCCACTTCTCTGAACCGACCGCCAGGGCGGAGACGACCGCTGGGCTGGAGACTTGGGTCTCCAGCCCGGTGGCCGTCACAAGACCACCAGCGGTATCATGTCCCGGCTGACCCCCATGGATTTCATGGGGTTGGGAACCGCCATGAAATCCATGCCGGTAAGCACTATCAGTGCCAGGGAATCCCTTCCATGGCACTGATAGGGGTCTTCCCCACCCCGAGTCCTTCCCCGACACCCCCCACCCCCATGCCACCCCAAAAAGGTGTCAGGACCCCCCTCACCCCTACCCCCGACATCACTACACAGACACACACCTGACACGCATGCAGACACCGCCAACACACATACCCGCACACACACGAACAAACATGCCAACAGACACACACACAGTCATACACACACACCCACATTCAGACATACATGCACACATCCATACAGACATACATACAGGCAGACACGCACACATTTCCAAACACACTACACCCCACGCATACATACACGCACTCACACACCCCATCTTCATACTCACACGCACACCCCTATGCACGCACACAACACACAACACCCCTCCACGCCTTCCCCTAACGGACAATCAACTTACCTGGTCCGTTGATCCTCCGGGAGGGGACGGGATCCATGGGGGCTGCTCCGCTGGCAGCACCCCGTCAACATAACACCGCCACGCTGAATCACGTAACGTGATTCGGTGGGCGGTGTTCTGTTGACGGGCGGTGGAGGTGGAGCAACCTCTACTTCCCCGCCGACTGCCAGAATGGGTGCTGGCAGCTCTTCATCCGGAAAAGGACAGAGGGTTGCCAGCAGTCATAATTCGCCGAGCAGAAAACCGCCAGCACTGGCGGTCTTCAGCACGGCGGTCCCTCGGCGGTCTTGTGAAAAGACCACCGAGGTTGAAATGACCCCCATTGTTTATACATTTTGAGTGTGTGCCTGGAAGAACTTGGTCTAGATACTATCCCTCAATGTATAGCTCATAAGAGCAACACTCAACCTTTTAGGACAACCCTAGCATCCAAATGTTGTTGGGGCAGATTCATTCTGCCACATCCTTTCACATCCTCTACCCTGTCTCCTTCCATAGGTCAGACATTTTCCATGACAGATCAGAAACCAATGGCCTCATTACAGCTAGTAGGGACTCACTTTCAACCACCCTTTTAGTGAGTTTCTTATGGGTGACATGGAGCAATACATCAAGGGCGACTTAATCATTTTTTTTCCAGTGCTGCATAGGATTCCAGGATCACTACTAGTATTCTATTAGATTTGTCCAGTTTGAATGTGCAGGGTTTATCCAGGTCACCAGTTGTGATGCACTAAAGGCCACCAGGTTCTTTGTTTAGCATGTAGCCCTCTCTAACCATTATGATTGTAAAGATTTTTGGTGTGAGCCTACCCAAGTCTGAACTGTCATATCACCAATGCCTCAATACCCGCAGTGTACATGTTCAAATCGGTGTCTGTGCACCTCGATGATGATGTACAGCACCACTGGAGGGGACAAGGAGAGAATGAAGGAAGGGAGGAGCCAACAATTCTATGCTTGAAAGGATGACAGCCATTAATTTTTGTCCACTCACCTCCGCTTTCACAAGAGTTTGCGTTAGCAAGTATAGTCAGACTGGTTGAGGTCAGTGAGAATGACAGTTGTCAGTGTATAGGCCAGCAATGGTAGCCTTTGTACAAATGATGTTGAAGTGAGTTGGAGGGTGTCTACCATCGAGGAACCATCATTGCTGTCCATCCACTCTCAATCACATCCAGTGCCATCAACAAGACCAAGATATAATTCTCTACTTGGTGTCTCGGTTATCTTTCCAAGGGTGGTGATAAGGGTGAAATAGATTTACATTGGCAATGTAACACAAAAAACATCATGAAAACTCAGAATACCTGTTTTTGCTGGGATTGATATAGTGGACCAATCAATATATGATGGTGACAGAACAAGAATGTTGAGAAAATTAGAATGAAATTCCATTATTAGACTGAAATCTAAGGGTCTGATTAGGTCTTGGTGGAGGGAATACTGTGTCACAAACCTGATAGATATCTGTATTACGATCCCAATAGGAGAAAATGGGATTGTAATACAGTGGAGGGGATATCCATCACATTTGTATTTGTGATGAAGTATTTACCTCCGCCAAGACCTAAATCAGGCCCTATGCATCCATTTGGATAGAACCAAAAATTGAATGTGCATTTGTGAGACTGAGTAAGATGGTACTGTGAGTACAGTGAATGGAACAAAATAAATGATTCATGATTCTCACGCATCTCTTATTTTAGAAATTGAGTTGGAATAAAATTGCTAGTCATATGTAGTGAAGGAGAGAAAAGGAATAATTATGCTTACTGATCTCTTTGACCTATTTGTTACATAATTTTTTTATTTTTTCTATTTTGGGATTTTTTTCAATATTTTTTGTATTGTCACTATTTGATACATGGGCCACAGTAGTATAATATAAAATGCTTCTGGAAATTCTCTAATTTTAGGAGTTTGGGAATTAAATCCGTGTGTCACTTCACATAGTAGAATGAAGAAAGTTATTTGTGAAATACACTGAAATAACTATCATTAAGGGTTAGTAGCCTACTATAGCTCATGATTAAATTACTAATGAGAAAAATGTAATTTGGTTTGTGGACATCACTTTTGTGAACTAATTATGTATCCCACAGTGCATCTGAAAAGAATACTTGTTTGTGAAACAGAGCCTGGCATTAAATAAATGTAGTTAAGGATACCACTACAATTTATCTCTGTTTAAGATTAATGCTGTGCCACGGAATATAAGTTGGATACCTGGTTGGGGAACAATAGAAATGGCATGTTAAATAAAAGAAAAAGAAAATAGGGAGTGAGAGGAACTACATGTCCCATAATGCAACAGTATTAAAATGTGGTAGGATGCAACAATACATATTGATTTTAGAAATACAGTACAAAAGACATGTGACCAGGTCTTTGGTTGGAAGATGCTGTGTGCTATGGGTACCCTCAGTATGGTGGAACCAATTGATTCAACTTCAAATAACCCTGAGTACTGCCTGCTTATTGGAAAATATCTATCTATCTATCTATCTATCTATCTATCTATCTATCTATCTATCTATCTATCTATCTATCTATCTAAATAAATGTGTATTATATATAAGCAGGGTTCTATTCCGACGTTTAAGTTTAAGTGAAGAGCAGCTCTTTATTATGGAGCACCCTACAACACCACTGATACTCAGAATCTGCTCACCTCAAATGCCTTCCTACCTAGAGTTCCCTGCTTCCTTTTTTGCATAAGTTATGGGCCACTCTAAGCCTGGAAGGACATACATTACTCAATGGGTAGACATAGTTGTGTTTGTGTTTCCATTGGAAAAAGCATTTTTTGTTTTGTTTCTAACTTTGGTGCCCTTTCATGAATCGTCACAAAGCTTTCCAAAAAAAGGCACATGGAGCATTTGGTGGCTTTTATTTGCTGATGGTAGTATTTGAGGGCAAATCTGTAGGTGTTCCTCAGTGGCAGTTCCTACATTTTGATGGAGGAGCATCGCCCCCCCTGCTGCCTGAACAGCAGATGTGAAAAATAAAAGTTTAATAAAATTAACTTATTATCATTTTATATTTCACTGCTGCTCTCAGCCTGGGTCAAGAGTCAGGTGGGGGAGGGGCTATTGCTGTTGAATTGCTGCAGGCAGGAGTGGTGCTCACTCCTGTTTAAAGTCTTCATGTTTCTTTGGCTAGCTGTCTTGCTATGGCCAGTTTGACATGTGGACTTTATACTTCTCTAACGTGAACTGTTGTAGACAACTGGGTGGAGAGAAGGCACAGTTTCCAGTGGCCAAAGTAGCGTTGAGCCAGCCCACTCCAATGAATTCTGATGCTTCTCTCATGCTGCTTAATATTAGTAGCAGCATGAGAGCAGCATCTGAAGTGGTAGAGGGGTGTTAACTGAGGCTGTGGTCCTCGTGCTGGGAGTGCTGAAGAGGAGAACACAGAGGATGTATGAGTAAGTAAAAACAAAAAATGTATTATTGCTTTTTTGACCCACTGACAGGCACTGTGAGAAACCTGCACTGCCTTCAGCCCCAACTTCAGAGCACTCAAGCATGGCCCTTCGTAAATAAAGCACTGTTAATGAGCCATAATTTAGAGCTTTGGCATCAAAACTAAAAGCATTTAACATAGTGCATGTCACTGGGTTAACACATTCACTTTGCTCTGGCACCCCTCCACTTCTAAATATCCCTTCCCCACCCCCACTGGTGCTCTTGTTATTTTCATCCCAAATTCATCTCTACCCACATTCATATTACTTGCAGGGGTATTTGGTACTCCTGATCTCTTGCATGTATCAGCTTGCTTGTGTGGTTTTGTTGGCTTTGAGCAGAGCCAGAGTTTCCGTGCAGGCGGTGATCCAGGCTTTTTTTGATTGTTGATGGAGTCAGGGAGGCTGTTGTGTGGAGGCCGGTGGCATAGGAGTTGAGGATAATTCTGAGATCTTATTGCAGTCCATTTGTGAAGTTTAGGCAATGATGTTTTAGCAGTGGTGTGAGAATGGTATGCTGAGTTTGACAAGGGTGTGGTTAAACCACATTAAACCACATTATCTTTATAGGCTTGTCTATTGTGGTTTTGCTGAAGCTGGTGAAGTTGGGGTCTGCTGGGTAAGTTGATGTCCTCCAGGTAGTAGTTGAGGTCACTGAGGAGGATGAAAGTGCTGTAATCAATGATCGGGGCAACAAAGTCCAGAGTGGTGATGCTGAAGTTGATGCGGGGTCCCGGAGAATGGTAGATGAGGGTGCTGGTTGGGATGTAGTTGGCAGTGATGAGTAGTTTGAAGGTCAAGTGTTCTATTTTGCTGGTGGTGCTTTATGAGGTGGTGGAGCATTGGATTGATTCTTTGACAGTGACAGCATTTCCATCTCCAGTTCTGTTTTTCCTCCCCTGATTTTCCATCATATGTAAAGCGTGAATTGCCAAGGGGATGAAGGGAGTTGAAGAGGGAGTCAGCCAGTTTTCAGTCAGGAACAGCAGGTCTGGTGAGTTGCTGTGCAGCAGATCCCAAATTTCGGTGTCATGTCCAGGGAGAGAGCAAGCACTGGGAAGAATGCAAGATGTGGGGGGAAGGTGTGGTGTGATGGGGTTTGGTTGTGTGTGTTAGCGTTTTGAGTGTGCTGTGTGTGTGAGATGCGTGAGAATTAGAAATCACAGCAGCACTGGAAGATGCAATCGTTTTTTCAGAGCATGTAGAATCACATGAGAAATCCAGTGATGTCACTTTCTGTGCTGATTGATGATGGGAAATTCAGCGATGTTATTTCATGTGCAAATAAGTGAAATTAGTTATTTTGCTTGGCTGCTTCTTCTAAAGACAGTTTTGGCAGTAGACCAGTTATCTCACTTCCTGTGCAGATGGATGATGAGGATTCCAGTGATTTTGCTTTGTGTGCAGATGGATAATGGGCATTGAGTCCTCTTGCTTTGCTTCCTTTACAAAGACTGTTTTGCTGCAAAACCAGGGATATATGATGTGAAATCCAGTGATGTTACTTCCTGTGTAGATGAATTATGGGAAATCCTGTGATGTTACTTCCTCATCAATGGATGATGGATGGTAGGAAATCCAGTTCTATGGAATGCATTTGAGTCCGATAGCACAGAAGGAGAAACATGTTGACCCTTACTGGGTGGCAGTGGTTCAGCAAAGTTATACAAGTGACTCACAAATTATAGTGAAGAAAAAAAGCTTTTTGTTTGGTTGTATACATTTTTTTACCATAGTGACAGAAAAACAAGCCACAGTACTCTTCATCCTCAGACCCAAAGATGCTAGCTAACTACTGATCTATATCCCTGCTATACTTCCAAGCATAGAAACAGAGCACAAGAAAGGCAGTATAATTTAATGATTGAATATATGGATATGCTCAATACATTAAATTCTCTAAAAGGCCCATAGGTAAATGAACTGACTTTCACATGGGAATAGGGTTTGGTCTATGTCAAAAAGATGTATCCTGTTTTAAGCAGGACTTAATCACCATCAATGTTAAATTCCTTTCTTTCCAGATCTCCAGCCATAGTCCTGTCCATCTTCCCTGAGAGTGCAACCCACCTTGGTCTTCAAGAACTCCAGAGAAAATGTAAACGTTAGGTTTTATGTAAATAGAAATTTAAGGTCTCCTTACTCTTATTTCCTTTTCAATATTTATATTTCTCTTAGATTCCACAATATTTATATTTCTCTTAGATTCTACATGTAACTTTTATGACCATGTGTTTTTGTATTCTTTTTTCTCTAGCCTTGGTTTAATATGTGTTCCTTCTTTTTCTCCACTCATGCTTTGGCTTTTTGCATTCAGTACAATTTCCCATCCTCAATCCCTTTCCCAGCAGCCTATGACTCTAAGATGTCTTTGTGCCACTTTGCCCCTTTTGCCTTTAGGTGGGACCCAGCCTCCACCAGAGAGCTTTCGTGTCCTGGCTCCTCCCATTTCTTTCTTCCTTCTTCTCCTAATGTAGCACCATCTCCTCATCAAGTAGCATCTGGTGTCTATTGTTGAAGCTCTCCGGTGCAGGCGTCTCAGCATCCAGGGTCCTAGCAGTGCTTTTTATCACTTCTTCCTGCTTCCTGTCCTAGGAGTTAAAGTAAGTCACATCAGGAGGGTTTTTATAGTCCTGTCTCTCTTCCTAGCAAGTCCCTCTTTATATAACTCTATTATGTCATTTTTCTTTCCTTCTTTTGGTTTCTAATAGTATTTCATCCCTTTCTAATCTGCTTCCCTTTCTCTCCCTCACAGGTGTTGTCCAGGACTCAGAAACTAAGGATTCTGTATATTCTGTTGAGAGCTCTGCTCGTCTTGTTCAGCTGACCATACATATATTTCAAGGACCTATTGTAACTTTTTTTGGCCTTTTCAATTGGTAGTCAGTTAGAGAGCACTGATCGTCCGACAGGGGAGGGGACCAGAGGAGAGGGGAGGTGTTATGTGCATGAATGGGGGTATGAGTGTGTGTGAATAGAGGGGAGGGTGCTTGTGTGTGTGTGTGTGCATGTATCTGTGTGAATCTGTGAATACATTTCAGTGGGGGTGGGGGGTGTCATGGGCGCGTGTATGTGTGTGCATTTGTGTGTGTGTATGTGTTAGTGTGTGTATGTGTGTGGTGTGTGCATGTGTAGATGGGGGCAGGGGTATGTATAGGGGTTTGGGCGTGGGAGGGGCCATGGTTGTTTCAGGGAGGGGGGGAGTCGCATACTGGCAACAGGAATGTTAATTCCTGTCACCAGTATCCTTTCTGCCAGGTATCTCCTTGCGGGGTGGCCACCAGGAAATCCCTGGCAGAAAGGAGACTCATAATACTGTTGGCAGTATAAGGTGGACTGACGGGGCCAATGGTGATACACCTTTGGCCTGGCAGTCCCACTCAACTGGCGGTACAGGTGGTAACCTGGCTGTTTTGCAGCCCATTCACCACTGTGATCATAATTTGGCGCTCCTGCTTCACCACACTGTCGGTGTGGCAGAGCAGGACCGCCAAATTCATAATGACCACCTTTGTCTTGATATCACGATCAGATAGAATATTACTTAGCTCTCCAAATAATATTATAAGCGAGCTTACCTTAAATTCTCTTTCCACTGTTTCCAAAATTACCTCAGATACCTCCTCTCAGAATTGATTTAAGACAGAGCTTTGCACAAACAAGTGAATATAATTTGCATGTGGGGCTATGCACTTCTTACATACATATGAGCTCCTCCCATTTTTTAAATCTTATACGTCGTCAAATATTGTCCTGTGGAAAATAAAATGATTATTCCTTCTAAGAAAGGCAGGATTTACAGTGACATATAATAATTTAAGTGAGATTTACCAGAACTCCTCCAGCTGCTGAGCGGACCAGCACTCTTCCCAAATTGCATAAGCTCTGGTCTTGCTGGCTCTTCAGCCTCATTGAGAAGGTCGTACCACCTGGAGAATTTTCTTAACCAGACCAGCCTCAAAGCAATTTCCCCAAACTACCAGGTCCAAAACCTTCATATCTTGTTTTATCCCTCACACCAGAATGAAAGTTGAATACACTTAAATTTGGTTAACTTGAAATTGATCTTAAGCAAAAAAATTCCCACAAGTTCAAACCTTCATTTCCCCGTAGGTCCCTCCAGACTGTACACCTTGCACCCTCAAGAGGCATGTTCAAAGCGTCTGTCAAACATTCTGGGGTACACAGAGACTCCCAGATGGGAGCTTTTTTGGAGTAATAGGAGATTGCCCATCTAGATATTATAGCATACCATACATAGGCCCCTGCTCTAAGAGTCTTCAATATGACTTCTTTATAAAACGTTTTTGATCCAGAGTCCCTCCGACGATGTACCACTGACTAAGACCCTTGTAGAAGCATTCAAGTATATCATTTTCAAAACTATCAAAAACAATGTTGAAACTCCAAATTTGCCCACACAGGTCCCCAAATATTGCCATTTCACCGGTCAAAAATTTTAGTTGCATCAAATGTAGCTACTGCAAATGGAGTAGAAGATGATGTTGCCAATTCTATTACCCCAATCATCTGTTGCACTTACTCAGTAAGCTTTCTCCTCAGCATAGAACTTTGTTGACCTTTGGAGATTAACTCTGATGCAGCGCCTGAGATTCTTTTCACTAGGATTCCAGAAGATAACGTGTAGTCTAGGTTACGTAGAGAAATAGGCCTATATGACTCACAAAGCCTGGGTTTTTTTGGTTTTAACATTACTACAATTGTGGCCTCTGCCCAGGATGGAGGAGGTAAGACATCCCATAGTATACCATTAAACTATGACTTCCATGTTGGCCACGGTTCATCACTCAGGGACCTATGACGTTCTTCCAGAACACTATCATGGCCCAGCACCTTCCTATTTTTGCCAAAACTGTACTTATTTCTTCTTGCATGATCTCCTGTGTAAGGCTTTCCATGTAATTCTCCCCAAATCAGGGTAAATTAAGGCAAAACAGCCAGTCTTGCAACCTTTGTTCACCCAATTTTTTTTTTCATGATAACAATCCAAGAAAAAGCTTTCAAAAACCTGGAATACATCCTCAGATTGTGTTTGTTTTATCTAGACTGTCAAACACACTTGCAATATGATTTTGGGTTATTTGAGATTTCACCTTCCACGCCAGTAATTCTATACCCATTCTCCATTCTCCATACTCAAACTACTGCTGGTTAAATGCCTCCCACTTATCCTTACGTTTCCTCTCCATGTTGGTCCTTCATGTAAGTTTACAACCCTCCAACTTTAGGTTAAACCTTTTGTAATCCTTTTCATTACCCGCATCAACTAATAACCTTTCCAACCTACAAATCTCTTCTCTTACTTCCATTTCCATGTTGTTCCTCTCAGATCTTCTAAAGGACCCAACTTGTGATGAAACCCCTTATATAAGCCTCATAGGTGTGCTACATCATTCCCTCAGTACTACTTCCCCTATCGAACCTCATGAAATCCTCTATCCTGAATCATAATACCTCAACTAAATCTAGCTGTGCTAACAAACTCCTTTTCAAAGACTACCTAATGACCTGTTTATTATCACACGCTTCAAATTGCAACCATTCCAGAGCGTGGTCAGAGAGACAGGAGGGCTCACATTTTATTTGTAGCTCATGGCATCTATTTCTGTCAACAAACCAATAGTCAAGGCTAGATATGTGGCCATATTTCTTAAAATAGAATGAATATACTCTCTGTTGCCTCATCCTCGTTCTCCAAGGGTAACCTCACCTAAGATGTTCTAAAATTTCCTTCAAGACCCTTGTCATCTTGGGAGAGTTTGCATGCAGCAGAGGGGTAGATATACCTAGTATATTGTTTATTAAGACATTAAAATCCTCTATCCATACTACTGGAGATTTATATCCCACCACTTTAATAAAAAAATGCCTCAGAGGGCAAGATTGTCAGTATTAGGCTTGTAGTACCAAACTCTAATTAATTGCATATACTCAAGAACCACCTCCAAGATGACCCAACTCCATTCATCATCTACTTCTGTTCTTACCAGTTGCATCCCAAAATGTCTCCTAATTAGAATTATTACACCATTAATATTACGATTTTGTGTGGTACAGCTTGCTGATTAAATCCGGTAGTGCTTACCAAATACAATCCTAGATTCTGAATGTGTTTCCTGGGGAATGGCTAACTGGGCATCCAACCTCTTTTAAAAATCAAGAATACGTTTCTGCCTCTTCCTTGACCTCATACCATCCACATTCCAGGATAATAAAAGAACCTTACTTCTACCTATAATCGTCCTCTAATGGAAAAACTACAAAGCCCACCCCAACTCCAAGCCCTGCCAATAAGTTCATTGAGGGAAGAGGACAGTTTTTTTTTTGCTTTTTCGCCCCCCCATGTTCCCCACCCAAAAATGCTACCTCTCTTCGGGAACCATCCCACAAAAGAAAGAATGACATATCCTAATCACCTATAGAGTACAACCCTTTTACATACCTCACAATGAAAACTAAATCAGTCCAACTATTGCTGCTCATCACAATAGGCTATTACCCCACAATCCTTAAGTGACCAATTTTCCTTCACCCAGAATAGATTTTTCTAATAAACTCAACTTCCTCTACACTCTTTAATATAACCATTTTATTGTCCCACATGGTTTGAAGGGCTGCTGGAAATGTATGTTGACCTTTTATCCCTAAGGACTGTAGTGCTGTAATTTGTTTTGCCATAACACACTGATGGTATGACAGAGATCAGATTTATTGAGAAGGAAACATTTTAAATGCTATAGTTTTGCTTTTCAAGGCCTTAGAGAGGATCACATCTGTGACTGGAAAAGTGTGAAGTTTACTAAGATTTTCCTTAGCATTTCCTCTCAGGGTTCATCCTGTATGGGTTCCTGTTTCCCCTTTTGATTTCTGTCACCAAGTCTTCCTGAAACATACCTCCAAAAAGATCATCTTGTTTTGGATTGATTACAAATTCGTTAATGGCTTCTCCTCCTCCACCTGGGACATTTGGATTTTGATGTTATTTCTTCTTGCTTGATTTTCTGATCTCTCAGGCATCTCTTGTGTTATTATCTCCTGCTTTGCTGAAGAGGCTAGGTCCTGTGGGTTCTTCTGCCTGGAACATTTTAGCTAAAACATCCTCTAATGCTGCAGTTTTAGAAGCACATTTGTCAAGCTTATCCTCAAGCTTCTGACAGATTTCTGAGATCTGCTTTAGATTCCACACTGAGATTGCAAAGCTACTCTTGATCTCCTTTGAAATTTCGGCATGCAACACCTCTAAAGACTCTTTCTGACCTTGTTGCGAAGAGCCAACTCGGAGACATAGAGCCACCATATTACCTGATACATTGGCTTGTAGGTCGATATCTTCTACTATCAGGAGTTTCAGTAACTCGGGAAACTATTTTACTATTTGATGCTGCCCCGCCAAACAGGACCATGTTATTAATATTTAGATCCATGTCTGTAGAAAACACCTCAAAATTATTAGATATTAGAGGGGTGCTAACCACTTTATTCCCCACTATAAGCAGCCCAGTCTCCTCCTGGTGCTCCTCCATGTTTGATGCTGAGGGCACTGCTTTCAAAACTCCCCTTGATTGACAGAGATTACCCTTCTTAGCAGATCTGCTAAATTGAAAAACCACCTGTGTGAGAGGGTAGGCTTATGTTTGAGGAAATTCCTTGCTTTAGATTTCCTGGGGAACGTAACACTCCCCCTGGTATATTTCACCAGGATATAAAGGCTCCCTTTAAGTCCTTGGATCCCCAACTCTCCATTCTGCTTCCCTTTGAACAGGACTTCCGAATTTACTCTGATTAGCCCCCCCAATCTTAATTGATATCTGTTGGAGTACCTAGAATGCCTAGGTTGCTTATATGAGACTAGAGGAGCTTTAGCTTTCACACTTTCTCATTTGTCAGAGCTCTTGGAAGTATTAAAAAAACGGTGTACTCTACTCACAGTTTGGTCTCAAGCCCAGATTCCTTCTCTTACATCTGCTGCGAGGGACCATCTTTCAGTACCACACTGTTGAGCCATGCCTGTGTCATTCATAATGTGGAGGCGTCCCCACCGGTTGGATAGGTCATTTTATCTACTCCGGGACATCCCTACATGATAGTGGGAAAGCTGAGATGATACACCCAACCTGTGCTGTGTCTGCCTATTCTCTTCCAAAAAGGGATCATGGCTGCTGCCCTCTTCTCTTTTGAAAGACCAGCCGATAGTTGCTCCCCCCAGCCAGTGAACAGGGGCTTAGCTCATCAGGGCACATACAGTAAGTCGGGTGGAATAACAATGCATTCAGGGCTTCGCAAAGGCAAGATATGTTGAGCGCATGCACTTCTGAGCAGCCATCAACTGCTCCGCTGAGAAGGGGAGGAATTATTGCAACCATGATGGCTGTTTAGCCAGCCATTATTTTTGCCAACAGACAGCTTGAGTCAACTAAAGGCTTTTTCTGCCTTTTAGGGTACAATTTATTGATACTACCTGGCCCTACCTAAGCATCTATTAAGCCCCTTCATCACAGCAGCTATATTAGTGCAAGCATAAATTCACATTCCTCTCCAGCTTTATTGGCTTCTGAGACACAAGCAGGCTCAATTTTAATAACTTTCTTGATTTTGTAAGGCCTACAAAGAATATGGGCCTTGAGTTATAATTTACAAGTTCATGACATGTATTGCTACTCATATTCCTTCAGTCATTTGAGATCATGATTGTTTAGGTCTTTGGCTATACTACATTTCAGAGTGGTCAGACTGGTGGGGTGGGACGAGCCGGTTGTCATGGGTGGATTGATGCAAAGTTTTCTTTGGCAACTTTTACTATGTGGCAATCTGTGCTTCCTTCTCACTCCTCTGAAAAAGTTGAGATTCATCAGCTTTTTCCTTGGTTTGTTCGAAACCTTAGTTTTTGCATATTTTTTCACAACTGATGTTAAACAAGCACTGTGGAACCATACTATAAGAATAAAACTCCTAAGAATCGCCTTCAACCTTCCTCCTACTGTAATGATACTGTGTATGTTGGCCATGACAGTTTGTAAGTCATTGAGACTATTTTGTTGTCGGCAAGATCAGACCTTGTTGGTTAATGTATTTTGATGGTACTCTTTAGCGACAAGCTAGTGTAGTCCGGACACATAGCCTGCTAAAATCAACTCATGGTTCAAACCATGTGACTGTACAACCACAGTTATAGGAAAAGGAAAACATACTGGATTTAATAAAGCAAATTATATTGTATACAAATCAAGAAAGAATGGGTGTTCTAGAGCTAACATTAAGTAGTTTTTCAAAGATCATAATGTCATTAAGAGTTGATAATTCTAGAGGTTTCTGAAACTGTGTTGGGAGAGAAGGGCATGACCTGACACTAAGACTTGAGTAAAATTCTTCAGGCGAATAGTACCACAGGGAAAGTGACAAAAAATGCACTAAGCATTGCAAAACCCAAAGGGTATTGCTTTTAAGTGAACAGGCTTAAATCATACAGTCTCACCTGTTACAACTAAGCAGATGAAAACCCAAATAAGTTTACACATTGACAACCTGAACACATCTAAAATTCACAACCTAAATAACACACTCTGTGCCACAGCACATGGATGAGGAAAAAAACATCTAGAACTTAACAGTGCTAAGACAGAGAATAGGGCCTGTGTACAATTGCAAAAGTGCCACCCTATGACCATATGACCTAAGGAACTTGAAGCAGCTCAAACAACATCAAGAGAAGTTAGAAATCTAGGGGTAACCATGGATTCAGACCAATATTTGATACTGTGTGTTAACAATGTCACAAATAGTAACTTACACACAATGAAAACACTATGTTGTATCTTTCTATACCCTGCATACCAACATAAAACAGCGAGCAATCCTCACACTCAATGCCATCCTCACAAACTCCAAGCTTGACTATGCCAAAACTCTTGGTGCACTCAAATTCATCATATGCAAAATACAACTAATCCACAATGCTGCTGCAAAAAATCTTCTCTACCTTCTCCGAGGGAGGGAAAGGTTGCTGTCCTGCAATTGCTCCTACTGGCTACCTATAGCTAGAAGGACAATGTTCAAGGCACGCTGCATTGTCCACACTTTCTCCTAAGGAAAAGAACCACCATATATATTAGTTAAATTCAAGCAATACAAACCAAACATAACATAACACTCCTGGCTGGACCACTTATCATTATAAAACCTTACCATAAGAAATCCGTAGGAGGCACTGCTTTCTCAGTACAAGACGCCAAGCCCTGGAACTCACTTCCAACCAACTTTAGAAGCCAGAAGTCAGTTAAAAACATGGCTATTTTCCTAATAACTTTGTCACCCGCATCCCAGCAACAGAGCCCAGAAAACTGTCACCCCATCAAGAGCAATCCTAATCTTACAACCCATGAATTGCAAGCAGCTCAACCAGCACAATGCTTTCAATACGCATATGAGCTTAGAAGGCTTAGCCTATGATTCGTTTATGGTTTAAGTGTCTGGGTACCCTATCGGGTGATTTAGCCGTGCTTTATAAATCCTGATTGATTGATTGATGACATTATACAATTATGTAGTTGCATTTATAACATCTATGCACCACAATAATACTAAGACCATAATGCACTGTGGTCAGCAACAAACTGTAACTTATACCTCTGTAGCAGCATTGTACAGCCAAAAAAATCAAATATCATCAAATGAACAGGCATGGAATAACTGAAGAGATCAATCATTGATTGCTGGACAATCCAAAGGGTTTAAATATAATCCACAACTACAGGTCCAAAATATCTATACAATCTGACCATTTCTTTACATTTCACAAAGACACTCAAATAAGGGATGATAATAAAAATATTGATCCCTTCAGATCTCTCTTCTTCTCTCTACTGCTAATCATACAACTTCAGGACCACAACTATACAGAAAATCTTAGATTGGACAACCCAGTGTAGTAACCAGCTAAACATATTTTTTCATAAACAAAACCATGAAGAGGGCCTGCAGAGATGTTCAAAGCTACCATAAAACTGAAAACCATAAAACTGTGCCTGTCGCTCACACTTCATCATCCACCGCACTGCTATTGCTCTGTCCCATAACATGATAACTTCACCTTGATGGTCATCATGCACAACATAGAAGTACTACCCACATGGGAGCAAAACAAAGACAACACCCTTCCAGCCACATACCCTACATGGTGTGCCTTGCTACCCATGTAAGCAACTGCTTCAGTGCCCCACATAGAGTTAGTAAGCACTATATAACTGCAGTAGTACATTACAATACAATTAATGATTTGCTATTATAGTTATGTATATTGGTGAATAGTTGAACTGAGAATCACTGGTTGGATAAATGGATGGCTGAGAGAGTACATTGAAGTTTTGAAGAATGATTATGGACTTCTGAGCAGCTCATGCATTTGTCTTTAGTTTTACGCCACTACAGCCAGACGCATTAAACATCTGGATGTTACAAGTGCTCACAAATTGTGTACCGACTTTTTGGGGCCACTAACTTACTCACAATTATGCGGGCGGGCATAATCACATTAAGGCCCTCATTACAACCCTGGTGGTCCAAGGCTGTTTTGGCTGAAGCACCGCCAACAGGCTGGTGGTGCTTCAGAGGGGATTACAACCGTGGCGGTAGCGCCGCGGTCGCACCGCCGGGGCCGGCGGTTTCCCGCCACATTTGCCCCGGCGAATATCCGCCGCCAGCGCAGCGATGAGAGTCCCCCTACCGCCAGCCTTTTCCTGGTGGTTTGAACTGCCAGGAAAAGGCTGGTGGTACGGGGAGTCGCGTGGCGCATTGGCAGTGCAGGGGCCCACTGACAGGGCCCCGTGCAGCTTTTCACTGTCTGCAAAGCAGACAGTGAAAAGCACGACGGGTGCAACTGCACCCGTCGCAAAGCCGCAACACTGCCGGCTCCCATGTTGCAGCCCACATGCCTGCTGGGCCGGCGGGGATGTCATAATGGGCACCGCGGGAGTGCGGCCGCATTGGCAGCCGCACAGCGGTCACAACTTGGCGGGCGGTGGTTTCCGCCTGCCAATGTTGTAATGACCCCCTAAGTTTGGTAACATCACAAGATTAACGCAAAATTACTGAATTACTTCAATTACTCCAGCGTATTTAAAAGTGTCCCACTTGCTAGCCTGTCTTCAAAACAAGCTGCATAATTTACAAAGTTATCATGACCTGTATCCCAGCTTATTTTGCAGACAAGCTCAACATTACTGTTTTATCTCAGCACACCCAAAATTAGGAAACCACCAGACAGCGACTAAAAAGTGTAAAGAATAAAAATCAAGACAGTACTATTTTTCCACCTGTGCACCCAAGATCAACAACATCCCCAATATCCCCATATCAATCATGAGTGCCCCAACACTGCTTCAATTTACAAAAAGTTGATGACTGCCCTATTCAAAGAACACTATGTAAAAATGCATTACCAATCCTCAAGCCAGCTCCTTGTCCTCCTATTTTTTGAATTTATGCTTGTCTTTGTGCAGCATTCCACTGCCTTATGGCTAGTCTCACGCTATAGAAATAACGCATACCTATCTACTTACATAGAGTTTTTGAGTGCACTAGAGTGGCAAATACTTATGTCTGGTGGATCATGTTTTCAGTAGAGTTCTACTCAGTTTTCCAGAGTTGAGCTACAGGCATTGGGAGTGTGTTAATATCTATTGCGCTCAGGCAGAGGACTTTGAGACAGGGGATTGTTTGTTTTCCTCATTTTGGCTGACTGGAATGTACATGTGTATTATAAAGGGTGAAGGTTAGAATGGCAAAGTTGTCTATCCATTGAGGGCGAAGGTAGTAGGGTGGGGCCGATGGTGTTGAGCTTAATCCGGGCTGATCCTGTTTAATTTCTTAAGTTATGAGTCGTTGGCAGAGGGATTTCTTTATTGTCCTTATCTTAGAATTGCTGGGTCATCCTAGATTTGCTGGGTCATAAGCAACAAATTAGATTGTGGCAATACACTCTATGCTGGCACCACCCTAACACTCCAAAAGAAACTGCAGATAATACGGAACGCCTCAGCCATATTCATCCTGGACATACAAAGCTACAGCTACAGCTCCAGTCACCTGAGAGACTTTCACTGGCTCACGATCAACAAAAGAATCACCTTCAAGCTCCTCATAAACGCCTACAAGGTTCTCCATAACATCAGACCTGCATACCTAAACTACCACCTGACCTTTCACATGTCCACCAGTCACCTCCGCTTCACTCAACTGGCCCTCGCCACAACCCCAAGGATATGCAAGAACTCAGCCAGAGGAAAATCCTTCTCTTACCTCGCCGCAAAGACCTGGAACCTGGACCTGGAGTTGCTTGCCCTCCAGAAACCAAACAATGAAATAGTTTATTTGAAGCTGTGACCCTCAAAACTGTTGTGGTACAGAACCTTGCCCCATAAATGAGTAAATACAATGGAAGCACGACTCAGGACAGACTTTATAAATCTAATGCACCAATAAAATAGCTGCAGAACATGACAGAAAAAGCTCCTGTGGATTGCTAAAAAATGTTAATGACACTATCAAAATGCCCTTTTCTGATGGTAGCTGGCGCAAATCCAGCCAATGGCTTACTGACCCTGAACCAAGGGCATTGATATTTTTTTCATCATGACAAAAGTCTCAGCATACAGCTATATCTGACTCAAACTAGACATAAACATTTTGAGAATCCCTCAAGCGGTCAGGAGGACTTTCTCATCTGGCATCTACGATATCATTTAGTACACCTGTATTATTGTTTAAGAGCACACCAACGCTATTAGAAAGTAGAATAATAAGCACTGACAACGCCAGTCAAGCTTGTCGTTAAAGGTTTTGTTTGTCATTCAAAATGTCGTTTTAAGATTTAATGCAGTAACTACTAATGATCATTGCTACATATATATGGCTTGTGCAGGTAGCATTGTAGCTACATTCGTTTGTATAGTGATACATTAACATGAGCTAAGTCATGTGAACTGGGATAGGTATTAGTTGCAGGCAACAGCCACGATAAGACCCGTTCATCAAGTGTAATGTTTGATATTCCAAAGCTGTTTTCAAAATAAAATGGGTCCCTCGCAACAGGGCCTTTCTATCTTTGAAAAGACAAGACAGTAATTTCTAGACAGAAAATGTTCGTCCAGTACAGGCATTTTCCTCATTATACACTGCAGGCCCATGCCAAAGGGGGGTCAGTGCAACACTGCCGTGCACCTAAATTCTACTTGACAGGTTCCCCATTGAACTCACAATGATATTTAAACCTCTGCAAGCTATCCTTTGCATGATTCTACATGTATCTAATCAAAAAGAACCTAAAGAAGCCGATTCTGGTAAATCTTTTTCTTTGAGCCAAGTTTGACATATTTCATCCAGAATGATTTTCACCAGAGAGATAAAGGCTACTTGGTTATTGCACTTCTTGGTGTAAGAGTTGTCTCTCAGGTTGATTTTTTTTTAAGTTGCCCACTCCTTTAATCCTATCCCTTTCCCATTTTGACTTTTCATCCTCTTTTTGAAGACTTTGTAATGATTATTTGTATTATTACCACTCTGATGTAAGCAATAGTATGGAAAATGTTGGACTTTGGAGGAGTTAGCTTTACTATTCTCACTTCAAACTGAATATCATAAGACAAAGTGCTGTACTCTGCCAGGGATATAACTATTATTCCCAAGTAAGCAACAGTAGAAAAATGTTGAATTATGGAAATCTCAGTTAAATTTTTCTACTCTTAAAATATTAATAAATTAAATAATAAATATACATATATATATATATATATATATATATATATATATATATATATATATATATATACTCATTCATACAAATATAATAAAGAAACATAAAATATACTACCCCTAAACATATCCAAATATAACATATAAATAGTTATTAACTAAAGCCAAGCAACAATTAAAAACTTAATCACCACATTTTAAAATTATCGATTAGAAAATCCGTAATTAATAATAAAATCAGCAGATTAGTACATATAAAATACAAATTGTATAAATAATTTTAAAATACACATTGAATAAAGCCAACCTATTTCCCTGAACACCCACCAACCTATCAAAAATAACTGAAAGAAATTAGAAAATGTCTTTAAATGTGTTACCAAATCACATGAAGCAAAACTGCACTAAAACGAATTAAACATACAATAATGAAATCAACAAATTAGAACTTATAAAATATAAATTGTATAAATAATGTAAAAATACATATTAAAAAAAGCCAACATATTTCCCTGCACACCCAGCTACCCAACAAAAATAACTGAAAGAAAATAGAAAATGTATTTAAATATATTGCCAAATCATAAGAAGCAAAACTACACTAAAAAGAATTAAACATACTTAATAATACAATAACAACAACTTATAACACAATGACTAATAAAACATATCAAAAATTTAAAAAAAACAATTTTAAAAACAACTATTTTTAAACACCTAAGGAAATCACATTCTCATCTTCATATTCTCTCCGATTATATTTTTGACACCACAATATTTAACACAATATGTGTGTCAATCGATATTTTTTTAAACAATATCTTAGTTGAAATATAATACTAATACCATTTTGAGAGTTTGTAAACCTAAGTTCTTAAAATGGGATTCCGAACCCTTTACTTAACCAATATGTGCATGGGATGTATTATATGAGTCCTTCCCTAATACTGAATCAGTATAGTATATATCACTTTTTCTTATGATAGAAATATGGTCAGAACACATTAAACAATGACCAATTCTTGAGCTGGTGTGGCAAGCCGTTGTAAAAAAAAAAAAGATGTCCCTTTAGGAACCTTTCCCTTTTGTGAATGTAAAAAAAAAGTAAAAAAATAAAAAAGTGTTTGTTGGAGAGGATTTTTTAAAATGCAGCACTGTCTTTTTTAAAGAAAAATAGACCACATTTAAAAGCAATTTAACTTTATTTCAATGCCATCACACCCATGGTGGTCTGATGATCATAGCAGACCACCATGCCTGTCATTACAGTCCACCCCAAATTAGAATTGTACAAAATGACTTATTAGTACATAGGTCTCTTTGTATAATTCTTTTGCAACCAGTTTTTGTGACTAATATTAATTGCAATGTGTCAAAATGGCCAACTTGCATATGGCCAAGCAACTCCGGTATAACAGACCTCAGACTACAACAGGCACATCACCAGTGCCCTCTTGGGTCAGACTAGTGGTACTTCAGCTGATGGTGGGGCCAGAATGCCTTCCTCTGTGTTGCGATCTTTCTTTTTATCTGTCACTCAGATGGTCAAGTTGAGCATGGAGCTCCAACCTGTGCCCTGGGCCCGTAGGATGATGAAAAGTGGTGCTTAGCCTGCTTGCTACTCCAGTAGTTCTTCACTCTCTTTTTAATTCTCTTGACTCCACTCCCTATTTGTGGTTTCACTTGAAAGGACACTGACCAGGACCGTGGTGTAGCCAAAGAGTGGATGGTGATTGCCTACATATGTGGGATTTCCCTTTTCTGGGAGGATGGTGAAAATGAAACAGTGACTGTCATGAACTTCACCACTCTCTCCTATGATTGGGTGAAGCATAATACTGATTCTTTATGTGCACAGCATATGTTTGCCTAGTCTCCATCTTTCTTTAAAATGTCAACAGCAATGGTACCCCTGGCCCTTGAAAGGGCCTCAAGATCTGCCAAGCTCACAAAAGTATCCTTACGAATTTCCAATTGCCATTGTATATAGATCCAGCACCAGGAGTCAATAATTATTTTGGGTGGGTGATTTTGATGCTGGTGACAATAAGGCAGAGTAATCGGTACAGACTGATGGGCTGGATCAACAGATTGTAAACATACCTGAGTGTGTTGGGTATTGGTTGATTAGAGCTGTAACATCCTTCCCAACAAATGTAAATAAGACAACTTTTACTTCTCATTTATCACAGAATCTTGGACCACCTGATTACTCACATTCTATTCTTAGAGCAAAAGATGGCTACATTCCTCTGTTCAGTAGTGGCGCCAGGAGATTCACGACTCTTGCCTGTAAGTCCCTTCCTGGGAGATTTCTACACCCTTTAAACAAAGTTGTGGTTGGGCTGATGGTGTGTACCCACCGCACCCCCAATATCTGATCCTCACTCACATCTTGTTAGGATGTAGAATCCCTACAGGCTATAAATGCATCATGGTGGACTTGATGCATACACTAGATAGCTTGAGTGCAGAAGATATGTCTTTTTGTTGAGAATGGGATTTGAGTACACTCACTGGTTTTGCAATGGCTCCACCACTACGACAACCATGGCATGAAATGGCTCACTGCATGAGTCACCCAAGGCCTATGAAAAATGTATTCACATTAGCTGTTGCAGAGACTCACCCCACTCTTCATGCATTGACTGACTACCGTGCTCTCTGGTGCCAGTGGTGAACTACTGCATACACCAGTTTGGACTGTGCATACAAGACACGCAATAAGCAGAACATAAGGCATGATATTTACAGCAAACAAAGCACCATAACATGCAAGTCGCTTTGAAAATATATGCAGAAACTTGCAACTTGCTTAGAGGAGTGGTGCCTCTCTAGTTCAGCTAAACCCCTATACATAAGCCCCCTCATTGTCCCTTGGTAATTCTAGGAGCATCCAGCTGTACGTGAATATATGTTCCCTTTTTCATTCAAAATGTACCCATTGATTCTCTTCAATCACTACTAAGTAGCATGGGGCCCATAGGAAAGAGTTTTGTTCCCTCACCCAGTAATCGGGACAAGGTCTGCAAGAAGTTGTATTTATGCTGGAGTAATCAGAGTAATTGCAGTAATTATGCATTACTCTTGTGATGTTAAATTACCCAAATTATACGATTAGGCCAGCTTGAGTAATTAAGAGTAATTTGGGGCAAAAATCCTACCGCAGGAGCACAGGAATGACAAACTAAGAGAGAGCAAGTGACTACTGGCTACTGCTGTTTGTGTCTTGTAGCTTTTAGTGGTTGTTTCTTACTGCAAAATGCATCCTCAGTTCCATTTTGGCCATGTAGGTGCATTTTGCAGAATGGAAATAACATTAATTGCTGTGTTATGTTTCTCACACAATTACGCATAATTACAACTCATTTTATGGTAATTACGACTAATTATGCTCGACAGAATTACACCAGTTACTCCCACCCCTAAACATGGTTAGAAATTACACAACCTAATAGAAGGGCCATCTATTCTTGGAAGGAAGGATGGTAGTCTGGTCCATTATAGGTGCCTTTACTCCAGTACCCCTTGGTTAGAGAAAGTCCATTAGAACATTGGAATGTTGGGAACTCCATTGGAGACAATGGAGTGCTTTGGGCTTTTACTGGCTGGTAAAAGCCCGGATCGTCAACATTCCAATCGTCTTTGTTTACAGCAACAGCTGTTAACAAAGGCTTCAAGGAGCCCGAGGTGATAGAAATCATTTGTTTTATTTATTAGAACATTCTGACCTCTAGTGACAGAATGTTCTAATAGTCTTATAGCCCTTTGTAGCTGGGCTAACCCAGCAATTAAAGTCCCACTCCCTTGATAAAGGCCCTCACCTACGGCTCGGGCCTTTAACTCTGGAGTGGACCTTTAATGGCCGGTATAGCCCACTGTAGCGGGCTCTAAGACTATATTAGCAAATACATCAAGGCCCATATTTATACTTTTTGATGCAAAACTGCGCTAACGCAGTTTTGCGCCCAAAAAATTAGCGCCGGCTAACGCCATTCTGAAGCGCCATGCGGGCGCCGTATTTATTGAATGGCGTTAGCCGGCGTTAGCCGACCGGCGCTGCCTGGTGTGCGTGAAAAAAAAACACGTACACCAGGCAGCGCCGGCGTAGGGAAAAATTGCGTTTGGGCGTCCAAAAATGGGGCAAGTCAGGCTGAGGCAAAAAAATCGTCTTAACCCGATTTGCGCCATTTTTTGGGGGCGCCCAGACGCCATTAACATGACTCCTGTCTTAGCAAAGACAGGAGTCATGCCCCCTTGCCCAATGGCCATGCCCAGGGGACTTCTGTCCCCTGGGCATGGTCATTGGGCATAGTGGCATGTAGGGGGGCACAAATCAGGCCCCCCTATGCCAAATTTTTTTTTTACAAAAATACTTACCACAACTTACCTTTTCTTCCCTGGGATGGGTCCCTCCATCCTTGGGTGTCCTCCTGGGGTGGGCAAGGGTGGCAGGGGGTGTCCCTGGGGGCTTGGGAGGGCACCTCTGGGCTCATTCTGAGCCCACAGGTCCCTTAACGCCTGCCCTGACCCAGGCGCTAAAATCCGGCGCAAATGCGGGTTTTTTAGTCCCGCCCACTCCCGGGCGTCATTTTTGCCCGGGAGTATAAATACGACGCATATGCATCGGAGTCATTTTTTAAGAAGGGAACGCCTACCTTGCATATCAATAACGCAAGGAAGGTGTTCACGCAAAAAAATGACGCTAACTCCATGAACTTTGGCGCTAGACGCGTCTAATGCCAAAGTATAAATATGGAGTTAGTTTTGCGTCGAATTTGCGTCGAAAAAAACGACGCAAATTCGGCGCAAACAGAGTATAAATATGCCCCCAAATATGTTAGCACATGGGTCTGGGATTTAAAGGTGTGGATGAATATCTGCCTTTACCTCTTAGTAAGATGACACGTTGTACAGAACTGGGTTGCATGGGTTCCCACTCCAGAATGGTCTAGGTCTTTACCTGTCTGCATCAGGGTCCTAATAGGACAGTACCCACCTTGGACAAATGCGGAGGAGCTGCTGATGTGGCATATATTTAAAAGTAAGGTAGTGTAAAGTGGTGACACATATTTACTCTCCCCTCTGGCAACCCTTGTTCTGTGTTGCCTCATGTAACAAGGCCTTTTTAGTCTGTCAGAGTGCTGGAGTAGCAGGTGGCCCCTAAGGAGCAAGCTCACTACATAGCTATCCAACTCTCAAATACCCAAATATCAAGTCTCAGGTCTGGGAGTACCCATGCCAGACATGGCTTCAAAAGGGAAAACACTGCTTGAGTGCTCATTTACGAGTCCCTCATTCAAATGTTGCAAAAGAGATTGGGGAGGTATGCAAGATGTGTAAAGTTTACTGCACCCAGTAATTATGGGATATAATAAAGTCCACACCTCACTATTTTCCTGTAGTAAAAAGTAAAAAAATAGCAGGACATGCTGATTTCAGTGTGCTAAATATTACACCTGTTAAACCTTGAGCTCCAGTGTATTTGATTTTAATGTTTAATTATTACTGCATTTAGTGCCTGCACATTCATCATCAAGGTCTAAGAGTGCCAGAAGATCATTGCCAACTGTTTAATTCACCAGAGCAATGCTCCCACACAGCACAGCAGACTCCTGGCACAGCCCTTCATCCACCCACTTCCTGACAACCAGGCCATGTTTTGTGATGATATCGCACCACCCTCCGGTTGCTATGTGAAACTAACAGCAAGCTATCCCACGTCTTTATAGTTGTGCAGCACGTCCTCCTAATGTGGCCAAGAGCATTCTTATGGAGTTTCCTTACCCCCCTTGTCCCTTTGACCTCCTCATAAAACACACTGGTTCAATTTACTTTGTGAGGTTGTCCAAAACATAAAGCATATTTGAGCTCTATGAGGCAGTGAAAAGAGATCTATGCCAGAAATACAATAATATTCAGGTGCGTGGTGAGATAATGTAGACGCCCTGAAACACCGTGAGCTGACCAAAATTACTGAGATTTGGGGCAAAACACGCAAGATCTGGTTCACAGAAATGGACAGAAATGTACCCCTGGGTACACCTCCAGTAAAACGTAAACTTTTCCATATTCCAAAACATTACAAAGAGTATTATTGGAAAGCTACAGTATTTGCAATGTTACTGGTAGTACTTCTAGCAATCGTTTGTGAATTTAATTTTGAATGAGCAATCATGCAAAGCCAAATGGTAATGTACTTGCCGTAGGCTGTTATTTATCTAAATGGACAAACTCCTTTCACTACACTGCCACTAGTGTTGGGTATGTTTGCTCCCCATTTCCACCCCGTATCCACCTATGTTCATGGAAGGTGTAAATATGTGACCATACAACTTCTAGAACACTAACATAGGCCCATATTTATACTTTTTGACACAAAACTGTGTTAACTATTACCTGTGCTGTGTATGCTGGTCAATTAGGAAATGGCAGTTAAACACACTCAAAATGAGGGTTCAAGATGACTAAGTGATCAATCTCCTGCAATTCCTATCCAAGTGTAACTCCTGTCAAATGCTCATGTCCATAGACTCAATAAACATCAGGCATTGTCACTTATATGATGAAGTACACAGCAGTAATGTCATACCCATGCTGCCTCTTCCAGGGTCTACCCCGTGCCTGTGTTACAATAGCTGCAATGCCACCTTGCAACATCAACTGTCGACACCATTAAGGGGGAGGACATATGTGTGTAGCTAGGCAGACACACCCGCACAGTCATATGAGGAAATGTAACTCTGCCAAGCCCATCAGTGCAATGCAGTGTAGCACACATACACAAACATCAATATGACAAACTACCAATGCTGGCACCTGTATTGTGTCATGCCAATGCAATACATGGTATGTGGTAGGTCTCAGCAACGTATAGGTGTATGTGAAATATCATAGACTGGGTCAGGGCCATTTTGTTATGTGTGATGCATGTGGCATCAGAACACCAACAGGCATTGCAAGGCCTCACCATGCTAATGGTGGCAAAGGGAGGGTTGAGTAGGACAAGAAGGTGGCAAGACACAATTTGGACAGAACCTACACCGAGAGGATGTGACGCACACAATTTCCAAAACTGCCCATGCTACAAGTGACATGCAGGTTGGGCATAGGCCTGTGAGAACGCAAATATAAATGACAGGAACAATGAACGGGAACCCAGATTACAATGTTCCACTAATAGGAAGTCAGTGACGTCACACTACAACTGCCAAAACAAAGACACACTAATTATACAATATCTCATTGCAGAGGACGATGGCTCTCCTGTGGATCTGCCTGTCCTGGACTACCATGATGACATGATGACGAGCTGACAAACATTAGCCAGGAAACCCTCCAAGATGTCCTAGGAACCCTCCAGACACCATCTCCAGTAGAAAGGAGGAGCACAGATGTAGCAGCCATCCCAGAGGAACCACCCCAATAGTACGACCTGCCAGCTCAAACACAGCTGAGGACTCTGATGACATTGGGACCACCTTTGAGAAGACAGTTGGGGGAGTACAGCGGGAACTGGCCAAGGAGGTGCGGGTGGGGATGCAAAATATGGCAGCCAGCCTTGAGGGGATGCGCATGTGCATGATGACATCTGCAGAACAGTCAGCAGCCATGCAAGTCCAACAATCAATACTGCAAGGACTACAACAGTGTGTGAGGGACTTCACCACTGCAGTGAGGGAGTTGCCACAACACCTGGCATCCCAAGCTTTTCTCTGCATGCATGACAACAATCAGGACTCCCTCAAGGCCGACCTGGCTGCCTACCACAGGGATGTTGCTGCCATACTCAATAACCAACAGCTCCTCCTTGCTACAGTTATGCCCTTAATAGTTCCACAGTTGGCAGCTACTGGGAATTCAGAGTCCACTTCTCCAAACACTGAAGTGTGTGTTGCCCCCTCAAACCCACCACCACCAAGGACAGAGGATACGACACACATATCAGAAGATGAAGACATAGAACAGATCACCTTCACACGTAGGAGTACTGGGTAGCACCAGCCCATGCCACATGGGCACTGTTTTTCCTTTGTCCTGTGCTTGACAACATGCCAGTCCTGTTACAGTTGGTAACATGCACTGTTCTCCGACACACTGTTTACCTTACCACTATGGACTGCAATTGTCTCTAACTACCCAACTGGCAATAAATTTTCCTCTGCATTGAATGACTGTCATGACCACACAAACTTGCCAAGTCAAATCAAAGAAGTGCATGAGAAAAGCAAAGAGATATCCTCAGTGGAGACAGCAAAGCCCAAACTGGAAGAAGGTTTGCAGAGTAATCTTGCGCTTATTTCAAAGGAAGAATCAAGAAGAGAAGATCCATGATGGCCGCAGTGAGTCCTGAAGGTTAGTTACAGTTCTAGTCTTGCAATCGGTTGGTTGCTAGGTTACGAGCTCTCCAGCTGGAAGCCTTGCACTTCAACTGAGGTCTGACAGGAATCAGCTGTGTGGAGAGAGAGTGCGCTTCAGAACAGAAACTCCTGTGAGGTAAAATTACATTTGAAGATTATATTACAGAAAACAGATAAATATTGTCAAGGTTTATTCGAAGAGTTTGATAGTAGACCGTTCCCGTGGAAGTCGGCAAGGCTACAGAGTTAATGTATGAATTAACCTTATGTTTATAAGGTTCTTGTTTCAGATATTAAAGTCAAAGAAAAAGCGAACTTTAAAAGAGCAAGTATCTACAAATTTCAAGGTTATAAACAAAGGCCAAGTTTAAAGGAGAAACTAACTTAAATAAACAAGCATTTACAACTACAAGTTATCGACAGATGTCGAAGTAAGGAAGGAGAAACTAACTGTAATAAACAAGCATTTACAAATACAAGTTATCAACAAATGTCGAAGTAAGAAAGGAGAAACAAACTTTAATAAACAAGCATTTACAAATACAAGTATTGACAGAAGTCACAATAAGACAGGAGAAATTAAATAACATCAGCTGATTTGAAGAACGCATTATCACCAACTATATATATATATATATAGCAACATAAAACCAATCTCTAACAAAGGTTGAGAAGTTCTTCCAGAATCAGTAATAAGCATTTTTTAAGAAGAGCTATCATTTATAGAGAGAAGCAAGGCTACAGAGAACTCAGGGTGAGTGAAGAAATATTAGAATTAATGAGAATTAAGTGTTGAGAGTAAAAAGTGGAAAGTGGAAAACTGATGTTGTATGTCCCTAGTAATTGCGACTGTGACTCTTGCAGGTGCTGTATCCAATCTTAGATGTGAAGAGGCAGACTAAGTACTGGCGTTCATCATCTCTGTGGCAGTCTCTCTACCATCCCATTCCCCTTTCCCCCTCCGGGGTACTCAGCACGAAGGATTAATATTCGTTGTGAGTAGCTCGGGTCGGGACTGAGGAGTTATCTTCTGCTTCTGAGGAAATCGAATTGAAGTATCCTGACAATGACACTCCATCGCAGCATGTCCAATGACATGTCCCTCAACATTACACTTGTGTTGCATCACAATAGAATGCGTCACACCCATGGACTTACAGACCTGGACTATGTAAATATTGCACTACAGCACTTTAAAATAAACAGCACCTACACAACCACTTTGTCTCTGTGTAATGTGGCACGTCTACTGTGCAGGAGATTTGTGATGCATGTAACATGTCAATGGACACAGAATGTCAATACAAGACCGTAGAAAGGATGTGGGCTGATATCTATGCACAAGGGTCTCATTTTTACAATCATCTGTGCTGCTTGTGGCTCATTTCTGAAGTTAAAGCACCTCAAACAGTCAAATGCTGTTTACAAATTGTATATGTCAGGCCCTAGGCATCTACAAGATTAAGCTCAATGCTGGCCACATCACCTACAAGACAATCATTGTGTATGTGACATTTGACTCTAAATCTACATGCCACAACCACAACACACAGCAGGAATGGGTGTGTAAGAGTGTTTGGACAATAACATCACCTGGGAGTACAATGAAAAAACTCATAGGTGTGAATTTTGTATACTGAACCTCATAAGATTATGACACCACTCAGTACATCAGGGTTAACATGAACATCAGGCTGCAGGCAGATGTCCTACAGTGGCCAAGATTCCAACACAGGATCCAAGCAATGAAAGCTTTCAAATCAAACCTACCTGTCCAATGCATGGGGACCATAGTCACCTTGAGTGGTGGGTACAATGGATGGCATATACAGATACATAGAGATGTAGCTGTCAATGTGACAGCTCATTTGGAAGTGGGAACAAATCATGTGAAGAATGTGATGCGGATGCAGGATGGAATACACAGGCAAACACAAATTTGCCACTGTACACTTATACAAAGACCCAGATTCCCAAGCATATGTCACATGCCGTAAAGGAGTACCTAAAACTTTATTAAATATGTATGAAAGAAAACTTAAACTATGTCAAACACCAATACTAACCTAACCTATCCTAAGTTTACATTACCCACAACTGGCCCTAACTACCCTATGCTAAACTTACTTACAACATGTAACTAAACACTCTAAACATCAACACCCCACCCCCATTATATGACTGGACATGTGTAGGACAACATACACTAACCTAAACAGATACTAACTAATACTAAACAAATATATATTTTTTTGTATTTATTATTTCTTTTTTTTTCAAGAATACACATAAACCCCAACATCAATCCCCACCCACCCACCCATAAACTAACATGTAATAATATAACTCCCCCAACCCCCAACCTACTTATCTTATCTAAACTAATATTATACTGTAACCTATCACTAAACACCCTAAAAAACAGTATAAGGAAAGAGGAGGGATGGGACAGAATTAGGGGTGAGGCAAAACTGGACGCAGAGGTTTGCCCTCCTCAGAGTTTTTTTAATTGAGTTAAGTCTTCGGCTGTTGAGGGCTGCCTCACGCTGGAGACTGTCCATTCTCCTTAGGACCCTACGCATGTTCTGCTGTAGCTGCTGCAATGTGGTTGTAGCAACTGCAGGTGCTGGTGCCGTGGTTGGGGGGTGGTGGCTTAGATGGTGCAGCATTTGTTGTGCCTTGTGCTCCTGATGTTGAAGGTGCAGTAGGTGTCGCACACATACCGGTTGCCACTGTGCAAGTGCCTGCAGTCGGGGTGGTGGTGGAACCTATTGTGGCCAATGCCGAGCCCCCTTGGCTTAAAGTCCACCATGCCTCAGTGGCTCTTTCATGACTATAGCATCTTGCCATCATTCCATACCCAGCCTCCACATCGAGGATGTGCATCTATCGCACTGCCCACCTCTGAAACTCTCAAATTTATTTGGCATGTTGGCAGCTGTTAAAAAAAGAGACAGGCAAACATTAGTGTCATCATTGTGTGATGCATGTACAGATGATAATAATCTAACACTTCCTCTCAAATTGCACATGCAGTCCAAATCACAGTAACGATGATAGATTGTCCCTGAGGAATGATATGCCAACGCAGCCTACCTATCAACTATCTAACAGCAAAGCAATGCACAACAAGGTGTGTGCCTAATTAAATGATTTGTACTTATCTGTAGTGCAATGTGTCACATTGCAAATACAGCAAGTACTCAACATGTGCCAGGCCAACTAATCCCTATCATCTGGATCAACTTTAAGGCACACAAGACCTGTGATTTTTATGTGAAAATGGCGGGATGGTATGCAGGTACTAATCATAAGGGGTCCGTGTAGTTTGGCACACATGCATGTTTGAATTACATCTCTGTCATCTACACTGTGACCATCACACCTAGCTACATATATTTTCTCCCCCTAACCCTGTGCCTCAGGGGGGATGGGCATGCAATACATATTTTCAACCATCAAGGACAACCACTAAGTTTTGTCCATCTGTACAGGGATTTTAATGAGTGGAAAACATGTAAGGAGGCCTGCCAACTAGGAGGGAGTCAACCATTTGTCAATCACATCTATATTCATGTTTCCATTTGTGGACAACCATCAATATCCGATCACTCTGACACATTTCCTAAATCACCCACATTGATGCAAGCACACATCTGGCCTTGACCTGCATGCATGCCGATAACATAACACTTAAGTGCCACGTACATGGAGTACAACATGTGGGGCTAAATGCTGGGGGACAGTCTCCACTACAGACCTACATGGTCATTACGTTACAGGATTGTGCAATTTTGTGTGTTAAAATGATGCATCACTGTTTTGTGGGTATGACTTGCTGGCTAAATTATGACACTGGACCACCTCCAAATCAAACATGGGCCTACATGTGGCTACAAATCACCTTGTTCACCTGCCCATGCCTATTGCGCAGCACTAGACTCCCAAGATATGACTCTCTGCCAGTGAATGTCTAACTCTTCCATGGAACACTATGTCAACCTCCAGTCAAGTCACATATCAGATCACGTGCCAGCTCATCATAACTTGCAATGAGTCCAACACACAAGAGTCAATCACACAGCAGCTGCAATCACCACACAGGACAGACGTTTTCAAACTTACTGGATACGTCTGGGTCCTCGAATCAAGCCACTTCACCAATGGTATATGGGGCTGGTCCACCTGTAAGATATGGAAGGGAGATATATGCTTAATGTCTGATCACTGTACAAACGTGGGAACAACATATCACAGTGTGTGACCTTTATATGATAGAGCTGCACATCAGGAATGTAGACACTCTAACAGACATACCGCTGCAAACTTGCATTGACACTGTCACTCCAGTGAGTGATAGACACATATATGCACACATGCACTGGCCCTAACAATCATTTGGTGCTAAGCCTGACTACACAGTTTTGTGGCTAATTCATTTCAGATGGTACTCCATTTCATTATTTGTTATTGGGTGAAAATTGCAATGCCACTTTCTTGGTGCACTGCAATACCAGTGACTAAGGTATTGTGGCTTGTGTATCAAGGGACAATGAGTAACTGTGTGATGGACATTTGGGTTGATTTGCATTCAGGAATTATCGTGCTTTCAGTGGTCCATAATAGGCATGCCAGTGTTGTATGTAGGTTACATATGCCCCATTTGCAGTGTCCCCTAAGCCGTATATGCCCCCTATGACAACATGATGGCAGGGATCCTGTGTGTGAATGATGACAATGTAGCGCTAAACATGGATTGGCCACTTTGCTGTTCCAAAACTGCAAAATAATGCATGCTGACAATGTCTTAGCTGATCATCGTTGACAGAATGCATGGGCACAGGTGTAATCATTGCACTTGAAATGTGTCACTCAGGGCCATGTGTACCTCTATCGGGTATTGTGAATCACACATATGAGACTCAGCAACTAGCAATTAGCAAGTTGGATGATCAGAGGTAAAACACTTGAAATTACACTGTTTGCAAATATCAAATGGGGTAGCAAATGACCTACCTCCTCAATCATGATGAGGTAGGTCTCATTTTGCAAACCCCTTGGGAATGGCAGCACTCACAGGAATGCTGGCCTGCTGAGCTCAGCAGACCACCATGCCTATGACTGCTTTCATACTGAGATGATAACATTTGTTGAAATGCAGCAATATTTCAGCAGGGGTGTACAGAAAGTATTTTAACAACCTATTTCATTACTAAAATAGATTTTTGGAAGCAGTCAGTGGTCCATTGCACAACTTCCTGCTCAGAAATAGTTTGTGGCCATGCATTCACAAAGAGGAGGGATCCCATGCTGACCCCTTCTCTTTTGAAAATGGGTTGGCACCAATTTCAAACAGATGGTAACTGCAATAGCTCAGTCCCGGCAATTATGCCCAAGAAAAAAATGTAATAGGCGCCTGCAACTCAATGATAGGATTTGAACGCCAAATCCTAAATCCCACTAGAAGACCCTGTTTTGTGCTTGTGCAATCTGATAGCAGAATGGGCCATTTGGGTTTGTCCATGTGAATGAATATTTGTCCTGACGTAAACACAAGAATTCAGTGAACTTAGATATTAGTGAGTTTGGTACATATGGCCCTGAATACTGTTTGGAAATGGCTCAAAGAAACTGTGGACTGCATTGTTACCATGTATTACCATGTGTAATACATCGCATTACTGGTACACTTACAGTTTGTTCAACTTCGCATTCCACATGGCCACAAACATTGCATGCAGCATGTCACGACATCTGCTACTGTCACTCGGGAACATTTAACTGTACACATTTGTCAATGTGATACTCACCAACAGGGCCACCAATCACCACACCCAGGTGGTCCAGCAGGTCCTGCTCTCGGGCCACCAGGTCAGCCCAGCGATGCTTGAACTGGTGCTCGTTCCGGGAGGTGTTGAATAACGCTAGGGACCCATAGATGTATGTTGAGCGTTTGCATAATTTTTTTACACATTCACATCAAAATATCTGACTCAAACTGTGTTTGCGTAATTTTTCATATTTTAACATGCATGCAGCCTGTAACTAGATGAAGATAGGATGAAATGAGCTGCAGTGTGTGTTCTAGTGTTTGGCCACATGTGGTAGACCATGCTACTGCTGCCCACATTACTAATATCGTTGTGCAGGATTTGCTTTATTAACTGACACAACAGCAGCACAAACTTTGGAAATTAAAATAGAATTTTTAAGTTTGCACAGATGTTGCGTCAACTATTTGTGTGCTTTTGTTGGAATGGCAAGCAATACATTATGTGTGATGTTCATGTATGAATGTGTTACAAATGAGTATCAACATCAGATGCCAATCAATGAGGTACAACAGTCATATGTGTCTGTAATATGTGTAGACTCTTTTGCTGTGTGTAGTTGTTTGACTTTGGGAACAATACATTACCCATGACAAACAATACACAGGGAAGATCGAGGAGGGCTGATGAGGGCTATGTCGGATATGTTATCCCTCACATGTCATTAATTGTTGGCTACCACTTCATGGTCACTTGTGTGTATACTACCCATGAGTCAGGCATTTGAACATGTTTGGTAGGTACAGTGTTTGCAACACAGAGTCTCAATTCCAATCATAAAATTGTTATGCACACTACAGTTTGACTAATGTAAATTACAGATGTTCCTCCTGTGGCTGTGGTGGACCAGCAGCCCAGGCTGCATGTGTTCACATATTTTCAGAGGTTAATTGCACAAAGGTGTCCAGTTCAAGTGTGTGGCTATGTGTACCCTGCGCCAGTATTGGCCTCCATGGTGGAACGGTTACGTGCAGGTCTAGTCAGGAGTCCATGGAGGAAACCCTTGAGTTCGAAGATCAGCTAAAGGCATTCAAGGGGATAGGGCAGCTATGGTACAGCAGAAAATACAGAAGAGTGAAGACAGAGCAACCTTGGTGTGGACAAATATGTAACGGATCAGTAATGGACAAATATGCAGGTCCCATCACTACGTTTGTACACAGGGTAGGGCTCTGAACTTCCCACAGCAACAGGGAACATCAGTGCCTCTGTGCAGATTCATCTCACAGCTAGTCACCACGCAAGCCCCATTGGTGTGGCGGCAGAAGTGAATCTGTGTCTGGACCGTCAGGGCACAAACATGGATTGTCCTTACATACGCATTACTAGCCCTTGTTTGTTGGGCTGGAGGCACAGTACCAAATCCAGGAATACAGCCATAGCACACTGTTGCTGTTTGGCACTAATGAGTACATGCAACACCAGACAAAGGATGGGGGCTGGATTCGTCCCCTGGAAAACATGTGCCAGTACAAAAACAAAATTAAATTATTCTATACATACAGTTGAGGACTGATCGTACACTTACCAGACACAATACGCCAAGAGGAAATGGAGGGCATGGAAACCAACTATGAGGGAACAGGCTCTGGTTGATGCAAAGACTGGAACCTGTTTGGGTAACAGGAAGCAGGCTCTGTCAGGAACAAACATGGACAAGGCAGAAAAGCAGGGAGCAGAGCCTGACTGGAACAAGCAGGAACAACACTGTAGAAACAAAGAGCAGTTTCAGGGGTACTCAGCACTGTAACACAATCCAGCAAGGGCTCTGGTACACAAATTAATTGTACTCAAATGCACAACAAGGAGCTTCAGGGAATGGCAGCTTCTAAGCAGTTCCAGGCTGCAGCAAGGACAGGGCAGAGTCAAATGGCTGGGCTGCATGAGAGAGCTCACAAGTGTGTGCAGCTTCAGTCTCTCTCACGTCCTGGAGGAGAGAATCCAGTATAAGGGGCCAACCAGACTTTTCCCATGGGAAGCACACAGGAGTCAGAATGGGAGTCTGAGGTGAGTGTAGATGATGATTCCCAGGGTACAGATAGTCAATTTACAGCAATTTACAGCGCCCCCTAGAGAAGGGATGTCAGAGACTTAAAACATGCCTGTGGCAGGACTTATTACCTGGGATGGACTGCACAGGGCATGTCTTGTGAGCATTGCTTATCATACTTGGGACACTCGAGCTATCCATTTTCAGGATTAATGCACCACTTGTCACCCAAGCCACCTCACCGGTGTGTGCAGCTTCAGTCTCTCACAAGTCCTGGAAATGAGAAAGCAGTATAAGGGGCCAACCGGACTTTTCCCATGGGAAGCAATGGACAGAAGAGTACAGGTCTTACTGACTACCATGAAGTGCATTATGGGAGCTGAAGTCCATGCAGGCTGATGTAGTTGAAGTATGGCATGCCATACTGAAAAGGGAAGCATACAGGAGTCAGAATGGGAGTCTGGGTGAGTGTTGATGATGATTCCAGGGTACAGATAGTCCATTTAGAGCGCCCCCTAGAGAAGGGAAGGCAGAGACTTAAAACATGACTGAGGCAGGACTTATTACCTGGGATGGACTGTACAGGTCATGTCTTGTGACCATTGCTTGTCATTCCTGGGACACTCGTGCTATCCAGTTTCAGGATTGATGCACCTCTTATCACACATGCTCCTTGCAGAGATAGCTGATGTCACACTTACTAATGTCAAGGGTCTGGTCATACATTCCTGTTACCAATGCTATTTCACATCCACTGCCTCATGTATGATGTGCTTATTTACCTTATGATTGATGATGTCATAGTTGTGTGTCATATGCTGCAATAGACCATGTTGGCAACATGGATGTCTCTCATAGCTGTGGTCCTATGAATTTGCCCTTCAAATATGAAATAGGAAAGATGTTTTTCATACAAACTGTGTGTGATGTTTGCTGTACAATCATACCCATCAAATGTGATGTGACAATCGAAGTAGTCAGATTTGTCTTTGTGACATGCTCCCTGAGGTAATACTCTGACCCCTAAAGAATATGTGATGCATAAATAATTACCCACAGCAGGATTGAGTGATAAAGTGAGGTGTTTAATTCCATATCGTAAAAACGTGTTTATAGTGAGTATGGTTGAAAAACGTTTTGAACTATGTGTTGTCTGCGATGCATTCCTGCAGCTGTGTTTGGATGTTGCCCTCATTTTCCTGGGCATCATCCACCTCCTCCTCCTCTTCAGGTAGTTCTTGTTCAGGTTCATATATGGGGAGGTTCCTCCTAACACAAATGTTGTGCAGGATGGCACTGGTCAAAATGATCTTGCAGACTATTTCTGGGGAATATAGGAGGCTGCCTCCGGTGATGTCCAGCCACCTAAATCTGGACTTCAGGATGCCAAAAGTCCGTTCAACAATGGTCCTTGTCTTCCGATTTGCCTCATTATAGGCACACTCTGCTGCTGTGCTTGGGTTGGCAAATGAGGTCATGATCCGTGGCTGGATCCCGTAACCCTGATCAGCTGAAAGAGAAAATAGGAGTAAGTGTTTTGTTGTTGCTTGCACCAGGAATGTCATGTAGCATGGCAGTTGATATCTTGTGTTGTCTGTGACTCATATGTGTTTGTGGTATTGTGTGGGATCCTGGGCTTTTGTGAGGTTCTTTCTGCATTGGGTTTTTTGACTTGAAAAATGTGTGTATGGCTAATTGACCTGATATCGCTGGTTTATTTTCAAACTTGCAGTTCAGTGTGTATCTCCCATGCGTTATGTAGTGAGCAAGATGTTTTATTGTGCGGTCACTGGAGGAGACATGATACTTCCACACACACAATAGATTCCACTGTGGTGGTAACATGGTTGCACTACATGGCCTGGACATTCCATCCAATTAGACATATATCATTGCAGATGAAATGCAACAGTGAGGCCCTTTGATCAGGCTGGGTGACAATGCACAACACATCTCCATAAGTTGGCAGCACTGAGGTGTTCAGTATGGACAATGCACAATTGTCCCATGTGTGACTAGGTTCAATGCAAACCTGTGTTGTTCCTTTCTGCCAGTGGCTCCTGTGCAACCGTGCACCTACACTACTGAACTTTCTACAGGTGAGCTGGGTAACTGGGTTGTGGAGGTGAATGTATGTGTGCAGGAAGGGCCATCTCCCTGTAAATCTGTTATGTAGCTGAAGAATTGTTTCTTTTAGTATGTGCAGCAGTGTGCACTTTGCATTAGTGTCACATCAATATGTGTTCATAGCACAGTCCACTTCCTTATTGCTAGCTGGCAGTGTCACCCCAGGAGCGATGTGAAATGGTGGTACTGCCTCAATATTTCCATGTCATCTACATGTGAGTCAGCGTCATCATGCTATGTGTCTCATGGCGTTTGACCTGCAGCAACACACATTGCCCACCCCTTACATAGTACATATTTTTTGGGAGAGTGTGGGATTGACAATGTGGCCTTATGCGATATTGAATGGTTAATCTTCCAAGTTGTACTGTCAGTGCAGGCCATGTCATTGTCACTGTGTGGTTTTAAATTGGTCCCTTGTGGCTCTAGAGTGGCATCTATTGTTATTGGCAGCCGTCATTTGTCCAAAGGTGTGTATCCCATTGGGTCAGGATATCAAACATAACTACCTGTGTCACACCTCAGTGTCTTCCTGGCCATGTGTCAATTTAGTGGTGTTTGGGGGTCATTTTGACCTCGGCGGTCTTTTTTAAAGACCGCCGAGGGACCGCCGTGTGGAAGACCGCCAGTACAGGCGGTTTGCCGCTTAGCCTATTATGACCGTTGTCAGCTCTCCGTCCTTTTACGGACGGAGAGCTGCCAACAGCCATACTGGTGGGAGGCGGGGAAGTGGAGGTTGCTCCACCTCCACCGCCACGCCAACAGAACACCACCCAGTGAATCACGTCCTGTGATTCGCGGTGGCGGTGTTCTGTTGGCGGTGTGGTGTTGGCGGAGCTGCCCCCATGGCTCCCGTCCCCACCTGGAGGATCGAAGGACCAGGTAAGTCGATCGTCCATTAGGGGAGGGGGGTGGGGGGGTTTTGTGTGTTGTGTGCGTGCATTGGGGTGTGCATGTAGAGGGGGTGTGTGAGTGCGTGTATGCTTGTGGGGGTGATGTGTGTTAGGGAATGAGTGCGTGTATGTCTGTGGGTATGTCTGTATGGATGTGTGCGTGTATGTTTGAATGTGGGTGTGCGTGTCTGACTGTCGTGTGTGTGCGTGTGTGTGTTGGTGGTGCCTGTATGCGTGTCGGGTGTGTGTGAGTTTTGTGATGTTGGGGGTCAGGGTGGGAGGGGGGCCCTGCCACCTTTGGGGGGTGGCAGGGGTGGTGGGGGTTGAGGGGTGGGGGAGACCCCTATCAGTGCCAGGGAAGGAATTCCCTGGCACTGATAGTGCTTACCGCCATGGATTTCATGGCGGTTGAAACCGCTGGAAATCCACAGCGGTAAGCCGGGTCCAAATACCGCCGGCGGTATAGTGACGGCCGCCGGGCTGGAGACCCAGGTCTCCAGCCCGCCGGGCGGAACGGAGAACCGGCGGATGACCATGGCGGTAACCGCCATGGTCATAATTCCAAAAGGTAAGACTGCCAACTTGTTGGCGGTCTTACCGCTGGTTCTCCGTCTTCCGCCAGGGTCGTAATAACCCCCTATGTCTTGTGTGTCCTGGGTTGCTCTGCTGTGTGTATATTACTAGGTTTGTGGACTTACCGACAAGAAGGCCATTGCCGTATCGTCCATCCTGGAAGTGCCGATTGATGGTGCTGTGGTGGAAGATGAAGGAATCATGTACACTCCCAGGATACTTTGCCAAGATGTTGATGAACAATCCCTTGTGGTCAACAATGGCCTGCACATTTATGGATGGGTGTGCTTTCGGTTGCTGTTTAGGTGCTCGGGTTGCAGCAGGTGGTACAAACCGGACATGTGTGCAGTCAATGGCACCAAGCACATGCAGGAAGCCACGTATTTGGTAAAACCCCTGTTTGGTCTCCTCCTGCTTCTGCTGTGTGCTGGGGAAGCTGATGTGGCGGGGTGTGAGGGAGAAGATGGCATCAAGAACCTTGGGAAGGAAGGTGGAGAAGGAGGGCTATGATACCCCAGCAATCAGGGCACCCATAGTTTGGGATGAGCCACTTGCCAACATGTGCAGGGCAGCTAGCAGCTTGGTCTCCGGTATGATAATGTGGGGTGTCTGCAGGCTGGCTGATAACTGTGGCTCAGTTTGGCGCAGCAGCTGCTGCATGGCTTGCTGGTTGAGTCTGTACCTCTGGATGATATCCTGTTCCCTGAGGCCCAGGATGGTTATCCTGGCCCTGAATTGCCTCTCCTGCCTTCTCTGTTGTCTTTGGGGTCCAATTTGGTGTGGTGGTAGCTGCTGCTGTTGGTCCTGTGCTCTGCGTCATCTGGCATGCTACATGAGTAGCACCTCCATGTCGTCCTTCTTGAGCAATGATGTTGCTTGTAAGAGTTTTCCTTAGTAGTGTGTTTGCCCCATTTTAATGCCTGGCCTGACCCAGGCATTAAAATTTGAAGCAAATATGGCTTTGTGTCATTTTTCGGGTCCGCTGCCCAGCCGTGCGTCATTTTTGCCCGGTTGGATACATATGGCGCACGGGCGTTTGAGTCATTTTTTGGACGGGAATGCTTACCTTGCATCTTATTGATGCAAGGTGGTTTCACGCATCCAGAAAATGACGCAAACTCTGATATTTTGGCGCTAGAGGGGTCTGGTGTCAAAATATAAATATGGTGTTAAGTTTGCGCTGGATTAGCGTAAAACAAAATGACGCTAATCCGGCGCAAAGGGAGTATAACTATGGGCCTTAGTTCCAGTTTTTTCGATGTTGCCCAAACTTCTATTGCTTCCGCGATCTGAAATATCAACTGGATTCTGATTAACTTTCCTCTAAACTTACATCATAGGGGTGTAATAGTGCAAGTCAAAGTTACACCACAATGGTGAAATATTGCATGCGGGTGGGTGAGTTGATGAGAGTATATTTAAAACGTTTAATAAAAAATTTGTATTTGCACTCGTAGACCAAGTTATTGGTAAGACAAACTTTTTTTTTTACAGAAATTGGGTACAGAATACGGCCCTGAGAGTTGCATTTTCTACTAATATGTCAGGGTCCCCTTTGCCTGCCCTTAATGCCGCAGTGCTCATTCCTTTGAAATCAACTCCAATTTTTATTACATTCTCTGATTCTTTCCCAGGGTTTTTATGCCCTTTTTATGGCCCAGTGAAAGATTTGATACCTAAAATATTTCAGATGACCTACTGGTGTTAGATGTTCTGTACAAATTTGAGTGTGTGATAAATCTGATGGAATTTCAGGGTTTTTTTTCCGTTAGCGTCCTAAACTTGATTTACAATTGAAAACAGGGTGAGCTTTTGGCAGCTTCCACTAGAACCTTATGTTTTAATCTGCCATTAAACAAGTAACGTTAGAAGTGTTATCTAAATGTGTAAAATGGAGAGAGGCCAACATTTCCATAACACTTTAAATTATGCTATTTTTCGTTGCTTAATGGTAGGAACTGCCAAATGAGTATGTTTAGAGCTGTGTGCCTTTTGTGCATATTTCAAACGATGGCCCATATTTCAGAAAAAGTGGTGCATCAGCAATGTTGCGCCACTTTTCTTGCTCCTTTCCTACCGGCACCTGACACCATGGTTGCACCGTATTTATAATGCGGTCCAAAATGGCGGTTGTTACCACAATAGCATCAACATTTTTTACGCTATTGTGGCGCTTTGCTACACTAGCATAAATTTTTTTTACGCTAGTGCAGCAAAGTGCAAGGAGGCCCATAGGTTACTGTGGGAGCATCATTTTAACACCTGCTCTGAGCAAGCATTAGAAATTATGCCAAAAATAGTGCAGTGAAATCTTCTAAATTTCACTGCGCCATTTATGTGGGCCTCCTAGCGCCAGAACACCCCCTTTGCATACATTATGAATGGCGCCAGCATAATGTAATGCATGGGGTCACAAAGTGGCGTAATGCATGCATTGTGCCACTTTGTAAATATGGCACGGCAAAAAAGCCATTTTAGCACCGCCTTAGCATAAAAAAATGACACTATGGCAGCCCTAAGGTGCTGCTAGGGGCTCATAAATATGCCCCGATGTGTTTTGCTTTGAATGCCACAAACACGACAAGTGGCGATACAATTAAAGTGTGGTAGGCTCGATATGCATACAGGTGCACCTTTGTGTCCTGAAATGTTAATTGCCTGCACATATTGAGCCATCATTTAGGCAATATTCATGAAAATTCAGGTACAAACAAAAACTTCCATGGGCAGATAACGTGCCATTGTACTGACTGCATTTCCGCCTCCGAATTATACCTCAGTGTTAGAAAATGATGACTAACGACCACAAATGGTTTCTGCTCCCTCTGGTCCTACATGTTGTTTTGTGTTCCAAAGTGTACATTTGTGCAGGCTAAAGAAATGTAATGAGTGTAATTAGCGCTCGCTCAGCTCTCCTTAGATGCAAGTGATAAAATGGCCACAAATACATTTTGAGCCTATCATTCACATACATTATAGCACTAGCGCGTGGGTCTAAGTGATCCTCTAAGTGACTATTATGCAAGACTTTATTGGATTGATTTTTTTGTTAGCATATTAGGCCCTGCCAAGGATGTACAGTATGTAGAGTGCTAAGTACTTGACCTGTCTGCATGTACTTCATCACGACTATCTATCCTCAAACCCCTTTGTAGTTATATTTACAAAAGGAGAATGAATAAGGCACAATATTGAAAACACTACAAAAAAAGTTCTATCTGAGAACAAATGCTGTTCTGGAAAAATACACATTTTCGAATTTTCCCAAAATCCAGGGGTAACAATAGATGCCTTTGAGGCTGAACTGAAGAAGTTGGCTTTCACCAGTAATTACCAAGATTTCAAAGAAGAAGTTGTTAAAGACAAGTTAATTGAAAAGACAACTCGAAAGGAAATTCAAGAGCGTTGATGTCAAAGGAAATCCTGACCAAGGCTTTCATTATAAGTTGGGCTATTACCTCAGAGTGAAATTCCTCAAATTGGAACTACAGGTCTCTTAGGCCGGGAGTTATTGGGTCTCTCAACTCCTAGCCCAGACCCACCAGGCCTGTCTTTGCTGCTGCAGGAAAAAGAGCTGTGGGCACTATTACGACCTGGCCCCTGCCTAAGCCCTGAAGCAGTGTGACAAGTCAGGATGTGCAACATGTGAAACCCAATGATACACATGACGAGTCATTATAATGATGTATGCGTGCTGCAGTGGTATGGGCGCTGGTATGCTGAATGTTAAGAAAATAGTAACAAGGCGTGACATTTGAGTCAGGAACCTCAAGAGGAGAGCTGAACTTACATACTGCAATGAAAAACGAAGCCCCTGCAATGTGTTGGTGTACACAATACTTTAAAACGTACATCTGGGGTGCAACATTTACCCTGTGTACTGACCACAAATCTCCAACAGATTTAGTCAGTACAGCTGGCAGCAATCAGACCACGCCATCCATTCCTAAGTGGCATTATAGTGGCAAGAATGCAAGAATACCAGTAAAATTGTGTACTTGGTGCAAAGAACTTTAATTGTAATGCTGATTCCCTCTCATACTCACCTGAGCCGCAGATGAAAAGATGGATGACACGGAGGAGCTGTGTATAAGTCAAGCTAGTGTCGTAGGTGGGGGAGGCTTGAGGACGGGTGAAGGAACAATTGGATAAGTAGAATGTTTTCAGTAAAATCGGACTGCATGTGATTGGTCAAAGAAAATCAGATAGACCAAAAATTGGTCGTATATTGTTTTTAGTAAGAATTTAACATGTGATGGAAGGTTGGTAGGGTGATTAAGTTTGTAAGTTGTGCCAGCAGGGATATGTACAAGAGTAATGGAGTTAGCTCATAAACTCCACTAGGGAGCTCAGCAAGGAAAAAGAGAATTCTAGAGGGTGTTTGATGACCTGTCTTAGAAAAGTCTACGAAACACTTTGTGATATATTGTAGTATGTGTGTGAGAGTTTAGTGAAACGACTCAAAGGAGAAAATCACAACCAATTAGACCGACTGAGGTACCTACGCTGCTGTGAAATAAGCTGGCATTGGACATTTCAAGCAGGACTGGACTAGTAACTAAAAGCAGGGGACGCTTGCGCTGCCACTGGGAGGGACTCCAAGTCCCAGGAACCATTGAGGAGGCCAAGGGATGGAGCTGGACATTGCCCTGAGCACTTAAAAAGCGCTGTCGGTCTGCCGCATCGCGGGACACTTGTGCTGCCGCTGGGAGGGATTCCAAGTCCCAGGAACCATCGAGGAGGCCAGGGGGTGGAGCTGGACATTCCCCTGAGCGCTTCAAAAGCACTGCCGGTCTCCTGCATCGCGGGACGCTTGTGCTGCCGCTGGGAGGGACTCCAAGTCCCCAGAACCATTGAAGAGGCCAGGGGGTGGAGCTGGACATTCACCTGAGCGCTTCAAAAGCACTGCCGGTCTCCCACTTCGCGGGACGCTTGTCCTGCCGCTGAGAGGGACTGCAAGTCCCAGAAACCATTGAGGAGGCCAGGGGGTGGAGCTGGACATTCCCCTGAGTGCTTCAAAAGTGCTGCCAGTCTCCCGCATCGCGGGACGCTCCAAGGCAAAGCCCAGGCCAAGAGAGGGCCCTTCCACGCCCATCGTAGCCCGAAGGAGGCCGGCCAGGGCCACCCCCCTAACAACAACTACCTGTGTCAATGGGACTTTGAAGGAAGGTACGCGATCTCGATGTGAGAGTGTCTCATACTCCGTATTCACAAGGTCATTCCTAAGTATTAGTGATGGCTTTTTATTGAAAAATTGTTTAATTAGAGTTGGAGCAATTAGTCAGAACATTGGGTGAGGGCCCAGTATAACCATTTTATGAGGGACATGCGAGATTAGTGAATAACATTGTATAAACCTACCGATTAGCACAAAAGTAAAGGTATATAGATCTATAGATCCCAAGCTTTTCCTTTTATAAGTATATCTAGTCATTGTAATTATGGGTAAGAGAAAGCATTTAATGATGAATCCTACCTCCAATACAGAGGATAGAACCTCTATATTAAAATGTATTTTAGGAGCAATGGGGATGATTGATCAGCAGATTTCTAGTGTTGAAGCGCAATTGTTGACATCTGGTGATTGTATTCCACTTCCGCCAAGGAAGTTGGAAAAACGGGCTGAGCTCTGTGACCCTCAAAGGGGCATTAGTATAGAGATGGGAGGAAATCAGGAAAGGAAGAATGTTAAAAACAACTGTGTCCAAAATACCTCAGACATACCTCAGACATAATATCAAGACGTCTCCCCGCCTTCACCTAAGCATTCAAGGAAACCTGTGACAGGCAGGGTGGATAATTCCTCTGTTATCAATTTAAAGAAGGACGACCCAGCAAACACTCTGGGAAGGCAACTGCCAAAAAAAGTAACCCGGAGGAAAAACTCAAATAAACCAGTTGAAGAAACCTCAAATTCCCTTCTTAATATTTACAATGCAAAAAACGATTTGAAATTATTGGTCCAGACTTCACTGGACTCTCTTTCAGATCGATTAAGAGCAGTAGAGAGTAATCTTGAAGAGGGTTTAGTCCTGATGAAATCCATACAGCCTGGGGAACTACAACCCTCTAGAAAAGTTCCTTCCGCATCACACCCAATTAAAAACACTGTGAGTAACCCACAATCTCAAACTCACATTAGGAAAGCTCCTATTGTTTCACATCTATCTTTAAGCTCTACGTGTAACACACAACCCCCACCACAAGCAGCAATCACTAGTCAACCACAGGTTAAGATATTAAACAGAAGGTTACCGTCAGATAGGGTGATTTGTCCTGTTGGAAATTCTAATGGGGAGCAGTATACACGATGGACAACACCGGAATTTTTCTATACACCAAGTGATTTTTTACATCTTCCCCAAGAAGTGACACCATACGTAGTGATCGTGGCTAATGTTCCTATCCTGGGTGATCAGTATCGTGAAACATGGACTATGTTTGAGAAATAAGTCCCTTCATTGGAATGGAACTCGGCTCGATTCTGGTATGGTGGGCCCCCTCTTTGATAATATAAAAATGGTGAGGAGAATTAAATGGATAGGTACTAGTCAGAAAATGCTGGACAGAGATTGCGTGGTACTTTCATTTAAATCCCCTAAGCTAGTAGAGAGAGTTATTCAAGAACTTGGGGCAAGGCATGTTACTTACTGACCAGGGTTTTTCATTATTACCTCTGGGTTACTTTTATCAAAGCCCCGTGGATCAAAATCCTAACAGAGGCCGAAAAAGCCATTCTGCATAATTAATTAATGTGGATTCCACCTCTACTAGTAACAGGTTCCAAGTCTTGTCGACCCTTGAAGACTTGGATTGACTCAGTAGGGTTGAGAAAGGGATCTTGAATAAGGTGGTACCAGAGACCAATGTAGAAGGTGGAAAGACAAGGCAGGAAGAACCATACAGGGTATTAACCCCTATAGCCCATAGTGGTCTAAACCCTTTGTCCAGAAATAATACTCAGGACCAGAGTCAACAGAAACGAGAAATAGCCTTACTCTTCTGGAATGTGGCTAGCCTAAAGAACAAGTTTAATAACGAGGAATGGAGGAATTTCATTGGAGACTTTTCTTTTGTTTGTTTACAGGAAACCTGGCTCTTAAATCCCGTACATATAAATGGGTATAAATCATATCACACACCAGCAGTACCCTCAGGATATGGACGCCCTAAAGGGGGTTTATGCGCGTATCTTTCAAATGAGCTAACCCTAACAAATTTAAAGATGCAAATTTCAAACGTATATTACCAAGTGATTTTAAGTGACCTTGACCAGAAGATCCAATTAGTGGTCATTAACTTTTATAACAACATACCTATGGGAGAGGTCCCTACTGTCCTAATACAACTGGGAGAGGATCTAGAGGAAGTTTGTTTAGAATCCAGGAGAGAAAGTTTTATCATATGGGGTGGTGATTTTAATATCCATCTCTGTAAGGAACCCTCTACTAAGATATGTGGATTGTATGAAGAAGATATGGGTCCCTGGGCTCACTTTACTCATAATCCCCAAGGTGATGCTATGAATGTATTGGCACATAAATTTAACTTATCTTTTATAAATGACATTTATTTTGATGTTCCGCAATTTAGGCCAACCTTTAATGGTAGGGGTGCAGAGACAGTGATTGATTATGTTCTAATGTCTTCCCATTTTTCACATAATCTTTCTAAATATTCACTTCATGCTATAGCAATAAGTGATCACTTTCCCCAGAGCTTACAGATTTCATTAGCTTCTATTTTACAGCCCAGAACGATAACGTCGCCCTGGTAAACAATATTGAACTGGCTTCACGCAATGGCTATTCATTGCGATAGTCCCAAATAGAGCCACAGGGTCTTTTGAAACAGTTAATTTGCGAGCATACATTAGATTTTGTGGACTGCCTTACGGAAGACAGAGACCCAGTTAAATGTATTACTGCATTTTCCTCAATATTGGAAGGTGCGAACAAAAGAGGAAAGGTGGGACAACGGGAGAAAACAGGCTGGTTTGACTCGGAATGCATGAAAGCAAATAAAAAAACTAAAGAAGGCGTTGAGTACCACACCAAGATGCCCAAGTGGAAAAGGAAAATTAGTTTGAAAGAGGAAACTTGGGAATCCCTCCATAATGCCAGTCTCACGAAAGACAATATCCTCTTCTGGAAAATAATTAATTCTCTTACTCCAGGATGGAGATTGCAGTAGCAGAAGAGGTTTGGATTGGCTACTTTTCCAAGATATATGGCATGGCTCCTGAGCTAGATTCACTCGATCTTTTAACTAGCGTCTCCACTCAAAATAATTTATCTACGATCGTAACACCCCACTTTGGACAAAAGGAAGTAGTAGAAGCCATTAATGCAAGTAAAGCCGGAAAAGCTCCGGCCCTGATGGTGTTCCAGTAGACTTATATAAGGCCAACGTACAATTATGGGGCCCCTTATTGACCCATGTGTTGAGGGCCTGTTGTATTTTAGGTCCTTTACCATCATGGCAAAACTCAATCATTGTCCCCATATTTAAAAAAGGTGATCGTCTCAACCCAGCCTGTTACAGACCCATCTCATTACTTGAATTGTTAGCAAAAATTGCTGGGAGAATCATTTTAAATAGATTACAAGAGTGGGCTGGTAAAAATAATATCTTGTCTGACTTACCGTACGGATTTCGCCCAGGACTAGCCACTGTCGAACAGGGACTGAATATAAACATTATAATTGGGAAGTATACAAAGATTAGAGAAGGTTACTTGTATCTGGCCTTCATAGATTTGTCCTCAGCATTCAACTGTGTAGTCCAAGATAAACTATGGAAAATCCTAAATGAACTGGGGGTAGATACGACAATAATCCAGTTTATACGGGAACTGAATTCAGGAACTAGGGCGAGGATGAGGTACGGGATGGGGGGAATGTACCAGACCATTTGGTATACACAGAGGTGTACTCCAAGGCTGTGTATTATAACCCTTCCTATTCTCAATATATATAAATAAACTGGAACTAGAACGAATAAGTAAATGCAATGATCTCCCGCATATAGGTCATCGCCCGATCCCGGCTTTGCTTTATGCAGACGACGCAGTCCTTATGGCCCGGAACCCGATAGCTCTACAAAGACTCTTAACAACCTGTTTAACTTATATGTCAGAATTGGGCCTAAATGTCAATCTTTCCAAAACCTTTACAATGAAATGCGGCAAGAGACCCACCAAGTTTAGAGATATTACCATGCAAGGTGGGAAGATTGATAGCATATCAAAATTTGCCTATTTGGGAATAATGTTTGATAAAGATATGACATGGGCTCACTGTGTAAAGGTTAAGAAATTACAGTTCATTAAGACAACTATGGCCCTGAAGAATGTTTTTAAGCGATTAGGGACGATTACACCACAGAATATGCTAAAAGTATACAGAGCTAAATGCATCCCCTCTGTCACCCATGTAGCAGGTGTATGGGGACATATTAATTGTAATGCGATTCAAACTGTGGAAAAAGATTTTCTGCGATATTTGTTAATGGTACCAAAGGGCACTTCATTATATGTTAGTCACGCTGAATTATGGGCCTCTTACTTGGTGGATCTAAAAAAGATACAACCTATATTGTTATGACAGAAAATCTGGACCTCAGAACATTCTGGCCTAAATAGGTCAGTTTTACGGGATTATATGGCTTTGACATATTCTTTAAGAGTTCCATGGCTGAATTATATCAGGAATTTCTTCATAAATATGGGACATAAAGAATATTACGATAGTCCAGAACTGTTGGAGATCTTAAGTAGGAAAGAGCTGAAGTCACTGTCCCTGAAGTATTTAGAAGATTTGAGGTGGTTAGCAGAGAAAAAGTAGTGTGCAGATCGAATGCAATTTTATTTGACGCATGTAGTAAAATCGGTTGAGGCTGGATACGTTTCATCATTTGGTAGCTTTCCCTATCATGAATGATTGGAGTCCAATATTAGGTGTTTGTCCATGCGACTTAATGTCAGTACAAAGTACAATACATGTGGTCCTCTTTTGTAAATTGTATTTATTATTTATAAAAAACAGAGAAAGATTCTTTTAATTCCTTATTTAAGATTTTTACATATCCGACAATGTCGTCCCACCTATTTATATCTTCAGATGTTGCCCTCTACTAAAATATGTGACATTTTAGCTAATTTTTTAAGCTCTATAATTTTCCAGAGAAAATGTATGGACAGAACGGTAATATGAAATGTGAGTCTCTTAGATTTTTTGTAATTGATTAACATGTTAGTAATGTATAACCTATGCCTACGCATGACTAAATGTTAAACAATTGTGTCTTGGAGTAGAACTGGTGAGGAGCTCTTTTGTAGTAGTATGAAATATTACGTTTTATATGTAAGCATACTTCTAAAAGGATTTTTAACCATGAACTATGATGCCTAAATTGTATTTTAGATAAGTTACTGACTGAATGGGGCCTAATTTAGGGTCCCAGAAGTGTTTTTTATATATATTGTGAATACAAGATGATTTTTTATATTGATTGTTATGGGAATGTATGCTTTTGCTTTTATGGTCCATGCAGACCGAATAAAGTATTTATGACTGACTGACTAACTAAAAGCAGTCCTGGCATAAATGTCCAAACCAACCGTTGTCCCTTCTTCCTCAAACACTCATCTCTTTCTTCTTCTCTCCCTCCTCTGTCTTTCCTCTCGCTCCCACCTGCAATCCATTTTACTGGGGAAGTTGGGGAAAGTGACTGATGAGTCAGCAGTGGCCCTATGCCTTAATAACCTGCCTCCAATGGCTCCAGCCCACCGGGATAATGCCCAGTGGAAAAAGCAGGCATTCAGGGCTTGATTCCAAATAATTTTGAGTGTCAGTGTTTATTTATCTTTGCACAAACCCCTGTTTGTGCAGTGGTTGGAATTCAGAGATGGGTGCTATTTACCTACCCCCATGTTAATTACCTGTTGTGGATAAAATGCATAATTTTTGTCAAAAACCAACAGGTAAAAGCAGCTAGAAAGAAATTAGAGAAATGGCCCAGTGTTTACCATAACATGAGGTTGTTTCTTCAATATGCACCAACATCCACATATAACTCCCCCAAAACTCAGAATGAGTGCCATTTATTGTATCCATTAAATTGCAAACACTGGGGTAATGGATTATATTGAGTGTAATAAGTAGCCTTCAACACATTTGTTATCAGGGCCTAAGTTTGCAAATATAATGACAGACTGTGGGGCTGATTCTGACCGCCATCCGCCATATTACAGGTTCCATAGGATATAATTGAACGGGTGGGATATCTGTCATGGTTGTGAAGGAGTAATCCCCTCTGCCAAGGTTGTAATCACACCCTGTGTGTCAAAATGACTGGAGTCAAATGTGTTGAGAGACTTGAGAGAAGTAACAGTAAGACAGTGAGCATAGTCTCAAAATCGGAGAGGTTTCCCAAATAATTGGTGATGAACAGTGGCGTGCAATTAGGGTGGCAGAAATGGAAGACTATCTGAAAGCTGTGGGGAGTAAGCATACAAATACATCTCTAGTCCAACCAAAGAAGATAGAGAGCACACTACCTGACATCCCATAAGCTAGTTCGCTCAGATGCCTTATGGTAAATCTGGTACATGATAACACTTACTTCAATTAAAAATATTTTATTTTCACCATGGTTGGTGCAGCCAGTGCTGTATATCTCTAGAAATGTGTTTCAGGATAATTGTCCTTTTTCATTACAGAATAGCACTTCAATTTAAGGGAGCTGGCAGTGCTGCTCACAGTCTTCTCTGATCTGTGTTTCACTCACTTAGCCCAGTTGTGTCAGCCACATCTTTATACCATTCCAGGAGCAACAGTGTGGGGTAATGTTTCCACTGTATAAATAAGAATGAGGCACATTTGGCTCTGGTGGAAGCATTGGGATGAAAGGAATTTCTGAGGGATTCGTTTTAGGTCATCAGAACAACACCCCTTGTGCGTACTGGTGTGCCATTATTCATTATTCTAAAAGGGAGAGCTGCAGGATCTTGTTTGAATAATGACATGGTCGTAAGAAAGGAGGCATGGTTAGATAAAATGGGATGCATGATGTATGGGAGTTGCAAAATAAATACAAAGGGAAAGTGAGTGTCGGAATTCCAAGATTATGCATGAATGACTTTGTGAGAATAAAAGAGGTGGTGCCTTGCAAGAAAGGGACATTTTAGTTCTCTATTCCCAAGAATGTTGAACAGGTGTGAGAGGAGTGAATTTCCGATAATCACATACCAATGACTAACACATCTTTCTTGATAGGTACAACACTCCTCGAAGAATATTCCCTAAAATCTGAAAGGCAGCGACAAAACGGTATGAGGAGACATTTGAGTTCCTGCCCAATGACATGCACAACAAGCTACTGTGTCCAAGAACTATCTCGAAGAGTGTGTGTCTCTCAAAGCGTAGCTGGTGTGGAACAGTATTGTCCCAAATCAGTGCAGAATTAACTGATGGGAGGGATTACCAAGAGGGTCCAGAAGACATAAAATCAGCTTTTCCAGTCTGCTCTTCGTTTGAAGGGAAAACACGACCCAGACCCCAATGTTCCAAAGAGACTTCCTTTTGAGTATAACGAAACAGTGATCACGACTTTATTTCTCTCTTATTCATCAGACTTTAGTACACAAAGTATGTAATCTTTAATTACTCCTGCTTGTGAATGAAAATAGACTTTGCCTCTCCGATTCAATTTGCTTGAAGTCAGTCCCTACTATTTAACATTTTAAAGAGCAAACCAAGGAGTTGCCTGCAGTTACGCCAGTGCTGCTCAATTTTTATATGGTCTTTTTTTTGACTGGATGGTGTGAATTACTGCCCACATCATTTTGCAGGTTCTGTTCTCTTGCTTCACCACCTTCCAGAGTAAAGAGGTAGAGCGTCCACTACATTTAAGCAGCAGTTGTCTTCAAAATGGCTGCCTAGACACCATGGCTGTAGTATCTCTAAAGTTGCAAATAGTGCTTCTTGTTTGCTGCTCAATATTAATTGATTTTAGATTAATTTCTGCCACCCTCCAGACCTGTTATTCCTCCCACAAACTTGCATCCACGTTATTGTATGTTGTGTCAGTACATTGTTTGACTGTACTTCACCATTTACCTGAACTCAGTGAACATGGCTACTGATGGAGTCCCCATTTCCTTCATCTGGTTCGGAATAAGGATTAGGGTTTCCATTCTTAGTAACAACTGCAGGACAACATGAGTGACTACTGCATCCTTGAAGCAGGCCTTTAGTTGTTGCGCCAGTTTCCTGCCCAAATGACATGCCTTTCTGAGCCTGCAAATAAAAGTATGGGGCAAGGTTTTGGGCATGTAGGAACATTCCAGTGCTCTTATTCTGCATTTCCTGGCGCTACACTAGAACTCACAATATCCTTAACTTGACCCTAATAAAGAATTTGGTACTTACATATTGTAAGAATATGTTGAAGAGTCCAACAGCCCTTATACATGGCCTTCATATAGCAAGTCCATAGTAAACTCACTGAATGCATGTAGCATATAATAGGTACTGTAGTGAGATGCTGCATGGTAACCCAAGGTTTCCTGAACACTACCCTTGCTGTGGAAACTGAGTCAATGAGAATCAGGTAGCCTGATTCTTCCTCTGAAGGGGAAGAGTTGCCTTAGTTCTTCCAAAGGAGTTTGTCCATGATTATGCCACTGGAATGTAAATGTATTCATGAGAGAATCCTTTAACTGAAGGAAAAAGAAACACTGGAATGGGTAAGGAGGTGAAGTGTGACTTACAAATCGGTTACAAGAATTAAAGCTAAGAGAAACAAGCCCTTTGAGCGTACTGTAGTATGAATTGTAATGTTCACTTTAAACGCATAAACCACTGAAATATTACAACTCACTGGTTCATTCTGAGGAACTGAGGAACATCAATCAAAGATCATAGAGCTACTATGTATGCTACTGTTTGGAATCCCAGTAATAACAGTCCTTGTAGTCATCAATATGGATATGGGCTCTCTCCTTCGTATCGAGGGATGTTTCTGCTCATACTTGGAGCTTTAAGATGAGACAAAGTTCTGGGAGGTCGACTGTCATGACAGTACTATGGCCCTCATTACAACCCTGGTGGTAAAAGCCGCTTACTGCCGTGCCAACGGCCTCCAACATACCGTGACTGCGGTGGTATTCTGCTACGGGTATTATGACCCAGACAGAGAAATCTGCCACTATACAGACACCCACAGAAGTCTGCCACAACAAAGGTCAGTGATAAACTGGCGATAGCAAAACCCACACCGTCACGCCAACAGGAATACGTTCACAGTATCACAGCCCACGAATCACTGCGGTGATCTTACAATCGCGGTAAACCATTGGCGGTACACACTGCCGTGCTCAAAATACACATACAAAACACAACCACATTGGATAATTCAAACTACACACACCTGACACACATACACAAACCACACCCTCACCACTATAAAACACACACCCACATTACCCACAACCCTTTCAACTAACAAATTAGAACAAGCAGAGAGAGAAAAGCAAAGACCACACCTTCATCCAGAGGCAAAGAACACCATCACACATACACCATCCATGCACATCACATAATACATCCCAACACAGCACCCCACACATCACCTCACATATCACTCACACCACATTATGGCACCTCAGAGACATCCCAGGTTTTCTGAGGAGGAGCTAAGGGTCATGGTGGAGAAAATTATACAGGTAGAGCCACAGCTATTCGGATCACAGGTTCAGAAGACATCCATTGCAAGGAAGATGGAGCTATGGCGGAGAATCATCGACATGGTCAACACCATGGGACAGCATCCAAGAACCAGAGATGACATCAGGAAGAGGCGGAACGACCAACGGGGGAAGGTATGTTCTGTGGTTTCAAGACATCCTGACGGCCTCGCAGGAGTTGCAGGAGGACTGGACTCTGGTAAGTCAAATCTTTACTACTAAATCCCCTCCACCTGAATGCCATCACAAACTCCTACCCCTACCCTCATCCTCATCACTCCAACACCTCACATATACCCCATTATCACAACCCACCCATCCCAATACCAAGCCCTGCATGCAGTAACAATGCATGGACACCCATCACAGACCTGCATGGACACCCATCACCACAGCATGCACACTAGATACACTCACCCAGCCCACCTAATCAGCAATCACACAAGGCCAAGGCAACAGTGCAAGCACATTTATAGAGAGAAACACACCCATTGCACAAGATATCACACACAGATAAAATAACAATGTATTTGCATCCCAACAGGATCCCTACCCAACATCATCAGACAGGAAGTGCCAGCTATCTCCAGTCCCCCCACAGAAGAGGCCCACAGTGACGACAGCAGCTCTGCACGCCTGGATCAGGATGACCAGCCTGGCCCATCTGGGACCTCTGGACAGTTGGTTCTCCTACCACAGTCCCAAACCACCACAGAACCTCCCCCCTCAGGAAACACCAGCACAGCACCCACCCAGCAGGCCCATGCCATTGTCCCCAGGACACGTCAATCAGCAGCGTGTCCACCACTACAGGGACCCCAGGCAACCCCACTAACCCATGACGATCAGGTACCTGGGTTCAGTGGCAGTGAGCACACGATTCAGGGGACATAGGCACAGGACAACAGGGAAGCTGGGAGGACTACTGTGCGACAGGGGGAGGACTGGCCCAGGGAACCCACTCTCCATGAGGCACTCTCCAACATCATGGGAGAATACCACCATGTCCAGGAGACCATGGGCACGGTATTGGCCAAGTTTCAGGAGACCCAGGGGCTGTAGGAGGGTCAGTACATGGGGATCAAGGATGACCTCACCAAAATATACACCATCCTGGTCACCATAGCAGGGGTGCTGGCTGATATGGGCATGACCATGAGGGAGGCAGTGGCTCAACAAAGGGCCCCTGACACTAGCCAAACCGAGGAACAGCCTTCCACCTCCACCGGCGCTAGTGGACTCGAGGCCCGCCACAGGACCAACAGGCCACCAGCACCCCACCCCCTGCAGAAGGAGAACCACCCTGCAAACAGTCCCTGCGATCCAGGCAGAAGACAGAGAACATTCCCAAGACCCCCGCCAGGAAATAGGACCCTCGTGATTGTCACCCTTTTGTCCCACTATGTCACCCTGTCCACCTTTAACTGCCATTGCTCCAATTCCTATGCCTCCTTGGACAATGCTCCTGTGATACCAAGAGACTGGACTCTACCATGGACCTTCCTCCACCATCACCCCAGCCCCTTGCACATACCCCTATACCCATTAGCACCTAAATAAACACCCTTTAATCAAAAACCAATCTGGAGTCAGTCTGATCTTTCACAAATGTATTATCACAACATTAGCAACAAATTGCAATGTAAATTTACTCATACCAATGTATGACAGTTGTTGGGCAGCAGTACACAGAGCAGAAGGCAGAATGGGGTACCTAGATATGCAAAAAGGAAATCCAAAGGGAGCAGTCAGTGTCCATAGACAGAGGTTAAGAGGCTGCCATGTACAATGTCCTAAAGTATACTGAAATGTGAAGAGGAGTTACAGTCTCTTACCTGTGTGTCACTGTACTGCATGATGATGTTCGATCTTTTGTCAATTTCTTCTTCCTCTGCCTCCTCCTCCTCACTGTCCACAGGCTCCACTGCTGCCACAGGATCATCACCAGGCTCCTCCTCCAGCAGAAAAGGCACCTGGCATCTCAATCCAGGTTGTGCAACATACAGCATGCCATGATTATCTGGCACACCTTCTTCGGTGAGTAGTACAGGGAGCCACCTGTTAAATGGAGGCACCGCAATCTGGCCTTCAGGAGGCCGAACCTCCTCTCAATAATACGCCTAGTTCGCCAATGTGCCTCATTGTAGCGTTCCTCTGCCCTAGTCCTGGCATTTCTCACTGGGGTCAGTAGCCATGAGAGGTTGGGGTAACCAGAGTCACCTGCAAATTTCGAGGGATACCTGTTAGACACACACTAACCCTTAGGGACTACCCCATACCCAGACACCTACTCTTACTGTGTGGGGACCTTGGGCTCACCTATTAGCCGCATCCGGTGCCTCTGGAGTTGGCCCATCACATAAGGGATACTGCTATTCCTCAAGATATAGGCATCATGTACAGAGCCAGGATACTTGGCATTCACATGGGAGATGTACTGGTCCGCCAAACACACCATATGCACATTCATCGAATGGTAGCTTTTTCTATACACTTGTTCATTTGTGCGGGGGGAATGCCACATGTGCACCATCAATGGCACCAATGATGTTAGGGATATGTCCCAGGGCATAGAAGTCAGCTTTCACTGTGGCCAAATCATCCACTTGGGGGAACATGATGTAGCTGTGCATGTGTTTCAGGAGGGCAGACAACACCCTGCTCAACACATTAGAAAACATTGGCTAAGACATCCCAGATGCCATGGCCACTGTAGTTTGGAAGGACCACTTGCCAGGAAATGGACCACTGACAGGACCTGCACTAGAGGGGGTATACCTGTGGGCTGGCGGACAGCTGACATCAGGTCTGGCTCCAATTGGGCACACAGTTCTTGGATTGTGGCACGATCTGTATGTGATTATGATGTGTCTGTCTTCCATTGTCAACAGGTCCACCAGGTGTCTGTACATCGGAGGATGCCGCCATCTCATCATCTGCCCAGGGGTTGTAGTCTATGGAGGAGAATGGTGAGCAGAGGGCCATTTACCACATAGGTATCACAACTGTGTCTGAAGTAATGTTAGAGACTCCATGTGTGAAATTGTGAGTCCGGATATGTGCCAATATGTGCTGTGACACAGTTAGGTGTCATGCCATGTGCACCCCTGAAATGGCAGCTGCCTGACTTGTGAGGAGGGACGAGGGGAAATTAGGTAATTGTGCTGGCGTTGTGCAGCGTCACGGTAGGTGGTCAAAGACCGCAGTGCAACTCCGCATTTGTTATCATTGGGCCCTAATGGTTCCAGGAGCCGATGGCGATGTACGTCGGCGGTGACGGTATGCATCGCCGCGGATGTGACGCCATTTTCTATCTCTTCACTCACTTGATACCTTACCATCAACAGGAGAGGACCTACACTGCAAGTGCTGCTGTGACCTGAGGCTGGAAGCGACAATGGCTACAGTGTCTGGAGAAAGGGCCCCTGCCTTCACTGTGGAGGAGTTGGACAAACTGGTGGATGGGGTCCTCCCCCAGTACACGCTACTCTACGGTCCTCCAGACAAACAGGTGAGTACACTGTGAGCATGATGCGTGGGCAATGCCTGTTTGGAGTGGTGTGGATGTAAGGCACAAGTTGGGGGGTGGGCTGAGTGCTGCATGTGAGGATGGTCAGTGTATGTGCGTCAGGGCATGGGTGGGAACTGGTGGGCAATGAGTATGACGGTCCGGACGGGTGAGTAATTTCCTTTCCTCTTGTACTTTCCCACTAGGTCAGCGCCCACCAGAAGAAGGGTATTTGGCGTGCCATCGCCAAGGAAGTGCAGACCCTGGGGGTCTATCACAGATGGAGCACCCACTGTCGCAAGAGATGGGAGGACCTGCACCGCTGGAGCAAGAAGATGGCGGAGGCCCAGCTGGGGCTGGCCTCCCAATGTGGAAGGGGTGACTGTCGCACCATGACCCCCCTGATGTTTCGCATCCTGGTGGTGGCCTATCTGGAGTTGGATGGGCGCTTGAGGGCATCACAGCAGCCACAAGGGGGTGAGTACAGTGTCATAAAGATGACTCTGCGCAGTTTAGGAACTAGCTGGGTGGGGTTTGCAGGTTGTGGGTGCCCCTAGGCTAGGGCGGTCATGCCAGGGTATGCCCCTTGTTTGCAGGTTTGGAAGCACCCCTACCCCAATGGTACAACTGGGCATCTACTAGTGTGCAGGGTCCTGTGGGTGTCAGGTGTGCATGTGCTGGCGTTAGGCATTGTACCCCATGGGCTGGTGACTACCATAGTGACTGGTTGGGCAAGGCCTAGTGCACAGGGCAGCTCAGTGTGTGTTGTGTCCGCCAATGGTAGTGGTGTTGCTGGCATGGACCATGTGTGTCCTCTGTCTTTCCCCGCCTTCTTGTTTTGTCACCCTGTCCTTGAGTGCATTAGCATCATCTGGCGGAGGAGCAGAGACACCGGCGACGGAGGGAGCTGCATCCCACATGGACCATGAGGGTGAATCCACGGAGGGTGAAGGCACCAGTGGGATGGAGGCCGAGGGGAGCTCCACGACGGGGACAGGAGGGGATACCAGCAACAGCGACTCCTCCTCTGATGGAAGCTCCCTGGCAGTGGCCGACACCTCTATTCCCACCCCAACTACAGGTACAGCCGCCACCCCCCTACCAGCACCGCCCTCCCAGCAGCCCCTCAGTGTGTTTCTCGTGCCCACTCACCCAGGAAGGTGGGCATCCCCTTCACCCCAAGCACCTCAGGCCCTGCTCCAGTCAGCCCAGCTGCCCTCAGTAAGGAGGTTATTGACCTCCTGAGTTCCCTCACTGTTGGGCAGTTAACCATTCTGAAGGCCATCCAGGGTGTTGAGAGGCATTTGCAGCAAACAAATGCATACCTGGAGGGCATTCATTCTGGCATGGTGGCCCAACAGAGAGCATTTCATGCTCTGGTCTCAGCACTGATGGCAGCCATTGTCCCTGTGCCCAACCTCCCCCCTCCAACTTCCACCACCCCAACCCAATCCCCTCTACCTCAGCCTATCCCAAGCACACCTTCAGACCAGCATGCATACACATCAACAGACAAAAGCGGCTCAGAAAAACATAAGCACCACACATCACACAGGCACTCACACAAGCACCATACCCCTACACACATACCAACATCCACTTCCTCCACTGTGTCCCCCCTCCACGTCCTCCACCTCCCCCCCAGTCTCGTCTCCACTCACACCTGTATGCACTACATCATCAGCCACTGCCTCCAGCACGCACATCACAACATACTGCTCACGTACAATTATAACCCCCACTACCTATCACACGTCCCCTGTGTCCTCTACCAGTGTGAGCCCTCCTCCCAAAGTACACAAACGCAGGCACACACCCACTCAACAGCCATCCACCTCACAACAGCCTCCAGCCCATGCACCTTCACCCAAACTCAGCAGACGTACACCTCCTACAATCACTACCTCTTCCTCCACTCCCACACCCCCTTCATCTTCCCATCCCAGTGTGTCTAAAAAACTTTTCCTAGCTAACTTTAACCTCTTCCCTACACCTCCCCCGTCTGTCCCCTAGGGCCAGGATGTCTAGATCCCAGCCCAACACCTCAGCCACCACATCTGTGTCTGCTGTGATCCGTGCAAGTCTGGGTGGATCCAAGGGGGCACCCGTCAGAGCTGCCAGTGTGCCACCTACAGATGTGAAGGACCACCTGATTCTGCCACCTGCCAAGGTTGAAAAGGGGCCAGCTTCCAGCAGGGGAAAGTCGCATCACCCACCCATCAAGGCCTCACCCAAACACAGAGAGGACAGTGCCAAGGTCCCAGCAGCAACTGCCAAGGTGGGGAAGGGACTCAAGACAAAGGGCAAGTCACCTCAGGGCACAATGCCTCCTGGTGAGGGGCTGGTGACCACCATTTCCTCAGGGATGCCAGCGACCTGTACTACAGTCACCACTGCCGCAACGACTGCCACCTGCACCATCACCTGCACCGCCACCTGAACCACCACCTACACCGCCACCTGCACCGCCGCTGCCACAACTTCAGTCTGCAGCATCCTCCCCAAGGATCAGCCATTCGAGGCTGCCGGAGACGGTATGGTGTCTCCCTCCACCACAACAGAACCTGCACCACGGCCAACACCGGCAGCATCTCCGCCACAGCCACTGCCGCAGCCACCGGCACCTGCAGCACCATCTGCACCGCCATGAGCCCAGCCGGTACCACTATATCGGGCATCAGCAGCATCACCAGTGGGCAGCCGTCCGAGGTTGCAGGTGGCGTCCTGGACCCTGGACACGCCACTTGAGGCACCACCACCAGCACTGGCACGACCAGCAGTTGGCAGTTTAAGTCGCCGCAGGATGGAGTGTGGCTCTGCCTCCATGGAGTATCAAGCTACCTGTTCCATGTAAATCTTGTGGCTCAGACACCCAGGTGACAGGAGGTTAACTGCCACATCCCAGGTGAAGCATCACTGGGCACAATGCCCCCTCCAGAACCAGTGGAGAGATGCATTCACTCTCCCTATCCTTGGCAGGATGAAGCACTCTGGGCACAATGCCCCTTCCAGAACCAGTGGAGCAATGCATCCTCTCCCCCTATCCTTGGCAGGATGAAGCACTCTGGGCACAATGCCCCCTCCACAACCAGTGGAACATGTCACCGACTTGAGAGACTGTGGCTTTGCACTCCCCAGGATCACGCTGTGGGCAAACCACCCACTTGAGAGATTGTGGCATTGCACTCCCCAGGACCAAGCAGTGGGCAAACCACCCACTTGAGAGACTGTGGTTTGCACTCCCCAGGACCAAGCAGTGGGCAAACCACCTACTTGAGAGAGTGTGGCTTTGCACTCCCCAGGGCCAAGCCGTGGGCACACCACCCACTTGAGAGACTGTGGGGGTCATTACGACCCTGGCGGTCCGGGGACCGCGGATGCACCGGCAACAGGCTGGCGGTGCATCCAGGCCAATTCTGACCGCGGCGGTAAAGCTGCGGTCAGAAAAGGGAAACCGGCGGTTTCCCGCCGGTTTTCCCCTGGCCTGAGGAATCCTCCATGGCGGCGCTGCAGGCAGCGCCACCATGGGGATTCCGACCCCCTTACCGCCAGTCTGGTTCTGGCGGTTTTGACCGACAGAACCTGGTTGGTGGTAACGGGTGTCGTGGGGCCCCTGGGGGCCCCTGCAGTGCCCATGCCAATGGCATGGGCACTGCAGGGGCTCCCTAACAGGGCCCCACCAAGATTTTCAGTGTCTGCATAGCAGACACTGAAAATCGCGACAGGTGCAACTGCACCCGTCGCACCCTTTCCACTCCGCCGGCTCCATTCGGAGCCGGCATCCTCGTGGAAGGGGGTTTCCCTCTGGGCTGGCGGGCGGCCTTCTGGCGGTCACCCGCCAGCCCAGCAGGAAACTCAGAATTACCGCGGCGGTCTTTTGACCGCGCAGCGGTATTCTGACGGCGGTACTTTGGCGGGCGGCCTCCGCAGCCCGCCAAAGTCAGAATGAGGCCCTGTGTCTGTTACTCTCCCCCCCCCGTGCGCTAGGTGCAGTACTCACCGTCATCGCCTCCTTCTTTCTACTTCCTGGTGTATGACAAGATACACCAACATGGGAAGGATCTGCAATTCAGGCTCCATGGTGTCCTGATTCTTCGTGGAGTGTCGAAAGGTGAGTGGTTCCCCTTTGATGTACTGTTTCCGCTGTGTTTTGATGGCGTTGGTACCACCCCGGAAAAGCTGGCGGATCGGCCTCTCATAATAGTGTGGGCAGTACATTTTCTTCCGCCTGTCTATTGGCGGTGACCGCTGCGGTGTTTGTTGCTACCGCCGTGGAGGTCAGAGTGTTAAAGTGGCTGTCTATGTTGGCAGTTTCCGCCATGGTCGTGATCTCATTTTTTTTACCGCACGCCTGTTGGCGGTGTTACCGCCACTTTAACACCAACCGCCAGGGTTGTAATGAGGGCCTATATGTTTTTTAATTGCTGTAGCCATTTACAGTTCTGAAGACAAGTGTTAGTTATCTTGTGATGCACACACATTTGCTGGCAATACGAGAAGAGAAACCGAAGTGACTGCATATTCCAGGTAATGCAGGGATTGTGCAATACCAACCTCGCCATCTCTAGGATGACCCCATATGGGGGAGCCCTAATAATATTGAAGTAGGTCAGTTCAGAATAATTTCTTACAGGATTATGTCCGCATTTTGACTTCTGATGTATTGAAGGTCACTGAACCTCCTAATAGAACGCTACCACCCATTGCCTGCACCACCTCCGGAACTATGTTCTTATCATGTGGAATCTTTAGTTGTTGATTTGTTGAGTTGTTTCAAAGTGCACAAAATGTCCAGTAGTGCCTGAATCTAGGATAACCGGAATTCTATTTGTCTGCTTAGTTAGATGAATGTCTCCTGTCAGACGAATATGTAGTGTGTGATTTATCGAGCAAGAGTTTACTGAACAGATTGTTAAAAAGTGCCCAAGACGTTCCCTTCCTTGCAACCTGAGATTCAGAGTTTTGCATCACCGTCACATGCTTGCCACACTCTTTTTCATTAGCATGGGAGAAGAAGACTTACCTTTAGGTTGAACAAGACATTTCTTGACAAAATGTCCCTTATGGACACAGTATGGACATTGTCAGTTTTATCAATAAGTCTCTTTCTATTCTTTGGATAGGGGCTGCCATATCATTTCAATTTCTATGTGTTCTGTGCCTGGATTTATATTTTGAAAACTGTGTTTCTGTGAGTGCCAGTTAGATTTGTCCGATCTTTTTCTGTCACCTTTTCTCACCCCACTCTATGATCTAACTGCATGGTTAGGTTGATCAGCACAGGATGTTAGCTGTGGGTCTATTTGTGCCAAAACATCTTTTAGTTCCTCTTCGAGACCTTGATAGAATAGAGCTGATCTTTTTTCCTGAGGCTGTAATGTTTCAGCTATGAGCTGACTGAATTACGCTAGATATGAGATTAAGGCCCTCAGTATGACATTGGTGGTAAATGCTGCTTACTGCCGCGGAGATGGGCGCTAACAGACCATCGCGGAGGTGAACATCTGTTCGCCATATTATGACATACACACACTAAAGTGGCAGAATACTTCCACAAACACATATCCGCCAGACCAAAGGTTAGTGGTAAAGTGTTGGTACGAACACCCATACCTTTATGCCAACAAAACAACACCCACCACATTCTGACCGACAAATCACCGCAGTGGGCATTCAAAGGCGGTAAACCATTGGTGGTACACACCGGCGCGGTCAGCATGGCCACCGAAATACAAACAACACAACACTGGCCAAAACTAATATCACACACCTGACACTGATACACACACCACACCCACCCACCCACCCACAGCACTATAGAACACAATCATACATTACCCACTACCCTTCACAAATATGAAATATAGCCACGAGATTGTCACGCAAATCACAGCAAGAACTACACACACCACTAACACCCATCCATCATTACGCACCCTACACCCCAATGCATTATTCAACACCCACTGCACAACACACACCACACAACACCCATGTCCCCACAAAGGCACCCCAGTTTCACAGATGAGAAGTTCCGGGTCATGGTGGAGGGAATAGTCAGGGTAGAGCCACAGCTCTTAGGAGCACAGGTACAAATCTCCATTGCCAGGAAGATGGAGCTATGACGGAGAATCGTGGACAGGGTGTATGCCAAGGGACAGCAGCCAAGAACAAGGGACAACATCAGGGAGAGGTGGAACGACCTACAGGGGAAGGTATGCTCCATGGCAGCAAGGCACCAGCTTGCCTTCCAGAGGACTGACGGTGGACCCCCACCTCCTCACCCACAGCTGACAGCATGGGAAAAACAAGTCTTGGCAATACTGCATCCCGACGGACTCACTGGAGTTGGTGAGGATGGGGCACTGGTGAGTCAATATTTATTACCTATCACCACAATTCCTGCATGAAATCTCACCCCCTCACCCTGACTCCCATCACTCCACTACATCCCACAAAGTGCACCTACACATTTGACTAACCCCAATGCCAAGCCCTGCCTGCCATGCCAATGCATGTACAGCCCTCCCAGTCGTGTATGTACACCCACCACCAAAGTATGCACAGCATGAAGAACTAACAATCCCATAATACATCACCATACACAAACAAGGGGGGCAGGGCAACAGCAACAATATTGGGTAAGCTAGGGATGTAGAATATGTCACAGACATGAAGCACAATACATTTACATCCCACAGATACCCCAGCCAATCCCAGTGGCAAGGAGGTGCCATAACTACCCAGTCCTCCAACAGAAGATGCCCCCAGTGATGACAGTAACTCTGGACTTGTGGATCTGGATGAACTACCTGGCCCATCAGGGACCACTCTTCAGTCTGCCACCCCAGCCAACTTCCAGTCAACCACAGTGCCTCCGCACTCAGTATCCAACACCACAGCACCCACCCAACATCCCCACACCTCTGTCCCCAGGACACATCAATCAGCAGTGTGCCCACCTGTACAGGGACCCCAGTCCACACCTCACAGCCAAGTCAATTAGGGTTCTGGGGTCAGTGTGCACACCATTTAGGGAACACACGGGGACACTCAGAGTACAGCTGTGCTCCAGGGGGAGGTCTGGCCCAGGGAACTTACTGTCCAGGAGGCACTTACTCATGCCCTGGGGGACTTACCAACAACCCCAGGACAAGATAGGCCAGATTATTAACAACATGCAGGAGAACCAGAGGGTGCAGGAGGTACACCATCAGGAGATCAGGAAAGATTTGCAGGCCCTCAACACCATCATGGTATCCATAGCAGGGGTGCTGGCTGATATGGCCAACATCATGAGGGGATATATAGCAAACCAGCGGGCCCCTTCCACTAGCCAGTCAACTGAGCAGCCCACCACATTTGCTGAACCTAGTGGACAGGAAGCCCCCAGCACCCCTCCTCATGCAGAAGGTTAACCACCGCACAGACGGTCCTTGTGACCCAGACAAATGCCAGAGACACTTGCCAATACCAAGACCACTTCCAGGAAATTAGACCCTCCTGAATGTCCCCCTTGCGTTCCACTGTCTCACATTGTCCACTTTGAACTGCCATTGCTCCCATTCCGACTGGACCTGTGCTACAAACAGACTGGACCAATACCCTGGGCTTACCTCTATCATCACCCCATTCCATTGCACTATTTCCTCTATAAATTTCACTACAATAAACACCCTTGAACACAACTTGAGTGATAGTGCTTTATGTGATGAAAATATGTAATTATGTTAATAGTTACATTTTGTGCAATTGACATGAACTTTGTTATAGTATAAAAATAATGACCTGTAGCTGTCTGTAGTCATCATATCAGTACACAGTTGTAATAACACCAACATCTGCAAATTTAGAAGGCATAGGTGACAGTCAGTTGAGATGCAAAGGAAGTGACTGCAATCCTGCTACAGCCACACAGAAAACATAAATAATCAGAGAAAAGGTCAGTTCCACTGTCTTTCCTGTGTGTCATTGGAAGTACTGCCATATTACTGATGTTCTGTTGTCCACATCCTCATCCTCTGTCTCCTCATCCTCACTGTCCTCAGTGTCCACTGCTGCCACAGGGGCATTTTCAATCTCCTCCTCCTGCAGATAAGGTGCTATCTGGCAGACCTTCTCAGGGGAGTAGCACAGGGATCCACCTGTCAGATGAAGGCATCTGAACCTGACCTTCAGGAGGCCAAAGGTATGTTCTATTATTCGCCAGGTTCACCCATGCGCATCATTATACCATTTCCCAGCCCCTGTCCTGGCATTCCTCACAGGGGTTAGGAGCCACAACAGGTTTTGGTAGCCAGAGTCACCTGCAAGAATAGACGGACAAACATTACCCTTACACAATGGTATGGGGGATGACTCCAGAAGGCATACACTGACATAGATTGGGTGGGGACTCAGACTCACCTATTAGCCACACCCTGTGCCTCTGTAATTGTGCTTTCACATTTGGGATGCTGCTTCTCCTCAGGACGAATGCATCATGCACCGACCCAGGATACTTGACAGTGACGCAGGAGATGTACTGGTCCACCAGGCACACCATTTGCCCATTGAGTGAGTGGTAACACTTCTGATTCCTGAACACCTGTTCATTGTGGCGGGGGGACAAATGCAATATGCGTTCCATCAGTCGCCCCAATAATATTGGGAATATGTCCCATTGCATAGAATCCAGCCTTCACAGTGGCCAAATCTTCCACTTGGGGGAAAGCTATGTAGCTGCACATGTGTTTGAGCAAGGCACACAAAACCCTTGCCAGCACTATTGAGAACACTGGCTGTGGCATTCCTGCTGCCAAGTCCACTGTCACTTGGAAAGAACCAGTTGCCAGGAAATGGAGCACTGATAGAATTGGGATGATGGAAAGCTGATATCAGATCAGGCTCCAAGTGAGTACACAGCTCTGTAATTGTGGCCCTGTCTAGTCTATAGGTCAGTATTATATGCCTGTCCTCCAGTTAAGTCAAGTCCACAAGGGGTCTGTACACGAGGTCTTGCCTCCTCCTCCTATCCCTATCTAAGGGACCACAAGACTGAGAGGGGTGTCACAAACTGAACAATGGAACCACCACCCCAGTGTAACTGAGCATGTAAGTAATCGGACAATGTGAATGGCAATGTAAGTACAATTTACAGCAATGATGCAGTTTCCGATGTCTGATTGTTGTCCCCCACCATAAAATGCAGAGCGCCTGTCCTGTAAGTATGGACAAGTGGAAGTGATGTAACTCCGCCGGCGTTGGGTGTCATGGCGGAAGACGGTCTTGCACCGCTGTGCTATTCCTCATTGGATACAGTGGGGCTCTATGGAGTACAATTTCTAATGCGGATCACCGGCGGCAGTGACGGTGTACACCGCCACAGAAGTGACTGCCATTTTCTGTCTATAACCTCACTTGGGGCCATATGTACAAAAGCTTTTTCCCATATACACAGAATGGGTAAAATCCTTTGGTACATCTGGCCCTTGATTTCTGACTTTCCACAGGACAACACCTACACTGCGTGTGCTGCTGTGACCTGTGTATGGATCCTGCCATGACCCATGTGACCGGGGAAAGTGCCCCTGCCTTCACTTCGGAGGAGTTACAGCACCTGTTGGATGGGGTCCTAGCCCTGTATGGACAGCTGTATGGGCCTCCAGACTAACAGGTGAGTACACCATGGAGACGATGCATGCCACAGGGTTGCATGGAGATGTGTGTGCTGGCAGTGTGTCATTTGGGTGAGGGGTATGTCTGGTAGTAGTGTTCATGCAGGCTCCGGGTGATGTTTGCGCCAATGGAGATGGAAATGTAATTTGTGGGACATATGTGTGACATGCTCGATTGTATGGTTAATAGTGTCCTCCTGTCTGTATTACCGCTGCAAGTCAGCGCCCATCAGAAGACAGGATTGTGACGTGCCATCTCCAAAGAGGTGCGGACCCTGAGGGCCTATGGCAGGTGGAACGTCCACTGCAGGAAAAGGTGGGAGGACCTGAGATGCTGGGCCCGGAAGACCGCGGAGGCCCAGCTGGGGAGGGACTCCCAATGAGGGCGGGGTGCCCATTGAAATCGGATCCCCCTGTTGGCCCGCATACTGGCAGTGGCCTACCCAGAGCTCGATGGGAGCTTGAGGGCAGCACAGCAGCCACAAGGGGGTGAGTACAGTGAGAGTGACCCCTGTTTTTACTGCCTGGCATGAGATCCTGGTGGTGGATTTCAGTTAGTGTGTGCCCCTTAATGCCAGCTCATACAGTGCTGCGTGGTACAGCTCAAGGTAAATAGGTGTATAGCAAAATCATGTAACCTAGCTAGGTGGCATTTCATGTCTAACAGGGCTTAGTGGGTCCCAGGAGGGGTGCAATTGGCAGTGGTTTCCTCACATCTTGCTGTGGTACCTAGCCAACGGAATACCACTGTGATGCTTAGTGCTCAATCCTGATCTCTGTGTGTGATCGTAATGTGTGTGCCATCTGTGGTGTTGGTGCTGTAATTGACCCAGTGCTTCCTTTCTCCCTCTCCCCGTATTTTCTTCTGTCATCCTGTCCATGTGTGCATTAGCATCATTTGACAGAGGAGCAGGGGCACTGGTGACTGAGGAAGCTGCATCCCATAGGACTCAGGAGGCAGAGTCCACCGACGCTGAGGGGACCAATTTGACGGAGGGCGAGGGCAGCACCACGGCGGAGACAAGAGGTGACAACACTGACTCTGATTCCTCCTCTGATGGGAGCTCCATGGTGGTGGCGGACACCTATGGAACCACCCCAGCTACAGGTATAGCTGCCACCCCGTACCAGCACCACCCTACCAGTAGCCCCCCACCGAGCTGCCCATGCCCGCTCACCCAGGAGAGTGGGCATCTCTTCGCCCCAGGCACCTCAGGCCCTTCCCCAGTGAGCCCTGCTGCCCAGAGTGAGGAGGCTATTGACCTCCTGAGATCCATCTCTGTAGGGCAGTCAACCATTGTGAATGCCATCCAGGGGCTGGCATACCAGATGCAGCAATGCAATGCATACCTGGAGGGCATCCACAGTGGGTTGGCGGCCCTCCAGAGATCACTTAAGGCCTCCTTTCTGCTGGCAGCCAGTGTCCCTGTTCCTGCCATCCCCCCTCCAACTACCACTTCCCG